>NC_092811.1:131644124-134044124 GCF_040954645.1 Diabrotica undecimpunctata
CACAATATTCATGAAATTTTTGACTCTTTTCGTAACGCATCTTAAAAAAAACACATGACACAAAAAATCACGAACACAACAAAAAAATCGTGAAAAAATCAACAATATGTACAAAAAATTAGAATAAGATAACAATAGTTTAAGGGTAGAAAAAGTATGATGTCTTAATCTCTATCTCTTATAAGAAAGTGCAGTCAAAGGTAAAATCAAGTTCAGGAAACTTCGAGAATTTATATTATTCTTTTTACTGACCACTGAAGTTGTGAAAGCAAACGTATTTACTTTTTATTAACCGGTATTAACTGTTGAATTTTCGGAGTTTTTGAAATCGAAATTTTCCCTCACTCAAAATTAACTTACGACTGTATATATAAAAAATCGATTAAAGATAAATGTACAATACTTTGTATTAAGTAGTATGTTCACTTGAGTATCAATTGAATTCAAAATATGTGATCTATAGTACGAGAAGTACGACAAAATACACATTTGCATGACAGGTATAAATGATATTACAGATCTATTTTAGTACAAAAAGAAGTTAGTATTAACGAACACTTAGTTTTCTCATTTTTGTACTTCCATCTTTGATTATTCGCATACAATTTTCAATGAATATGAGTTCTCAGAACCACTATGATCTAGAGCTATGGTAAAAGTGTAAGAAATATCTATTTAAGAAACTGAGAAAGTCAAATTATCATTAATAGCTATTTGAGTGAATAAAATTAGCTCAAAAGGCAACATCAATGAAATAATGGAATAGTGTGTTGATAGATATATTATAAAAAAAATAGTAAAATAACAAAAATTGCTTTTTAAAATAAACGTTAAAAATAAACTTATTTTAAACTGATATTGTGGCTTATTCTCAATATTCTCAATAAAAATAGTAATTATATTTTATAAGATTGTCCACCTGTCCACATTTTGACTTTCTATATGTCTATTTTCGATTAACACCAGCAATTTATTGTATTGCATCAGGTCTATGTTTCTAATAACTTTCCAGCTTATTCTGTCTCTTACAGATATTTACAGCATTACTTTCTGTGTCCTCTTCACTTCCAGTCAAAGTTGGAGCTTCCAGTTCTTAACAACATCCACTGCTCTTTCATTGGCTTTCTAGAGGTCTTCTTGGGTAAAAGTTTGCTGTTAGCGGTTCGCACACCAGCAAATGGTCATTGGTTTATATAGCGCCATAGATACGCAGATGATCTTCAGTATAACCTCACTTTTTCAGATTGTACTTGCAGCAGGTCCTTCCACTCCGCAGCTGGTTTAGAGCTTTTCACATTACATTGAGTAAGTGTGATCCTCCTTGTGGTCGATTCTACAAGGACGACTCTACAAGAAACACACTGCTTCTTGTTGCTTGTAGTCTCGTCAATTATCTATTTTATACCTACGCATAATCTGTAAAATATTGGTGTTACTGTGAAGCCTCTTTGAATCGCTAACTGCAAAAAGGCATCATGTCCAATATGTACGAATTTTGTGTATTTTATTAAAATTGTATCCAGTAGCAAAATGCAACGTTTACTACAAAAAGGAAACACGTCCGCATATAAGTATTGGCATGGCAATGCTTTCAATATTCTATTTACTGCAGAAAGGAAACGAGTCCAGGACAAGTTCTCTTTCTGTGGTAAACAGTTGCGGCGCTAGAACTGCGTGGCAAATATTCGAACTATCCTTACAGCTGAATTTAGTCAGACAATATTGTGCTTTGTTTATTGATGATTGTTGTCGTCTTTACTGTGGTTAATCAGTAGATTAGAATGAATGGCGTGTAAACAAGAAACGAAAAAGTTTTACGAATGATGGCAACTATAAAAGGAAGATAATAAAGAAGTCTAAAGTGGCTGGATAAGAACACGTAAACTGGGTTGGCAAAACTGTACCAGCTAAAAAACCAGTCTCAAATTTTTGCAGGTAAATATTTTTTTATTCATTGTTGTTAACTTTTACATTTTGGTTTAAATACCATTTTACTGATAATTTAATCTTGTATGTATTTCGAAGTAATATTAGACTACTAAAACCTAACCTCAAAGTCATTTACTTATCTTCATTATCTTTTCCACTGAATTACTGTTACAATAAAGTCTTTTGTTGTTTTAGTTGCAAATCCAATTTCCTTGGAGTTTTCACTGAAAAAGATATGATTGAAATATCCGCCAAACTATATAACATGACAACCAAAACGGAACAGGACATTTACATCCAATCTGTTATGGAAATTAGTCAGATTGCAAGGAAAAGACCCAGGTCTAGTTCGTCAACCGCGAAACCCAAGGCTTTCAGTGTGATTTATTATGTAGTACACAATGGAAAACGTACAAAAGTATGTAAAAATGGATTTATGAAAACCTATGGATACACTGAAAAGCAGTATTACCGTTTGTCCCATCTATTGCAACTAAATGAAACACCAACTGACAACAGAGGAAAAATCGTTTCAGGAAATGCATTACCTGGGTCCGTACTATCTAAATTAAGGTCCATGTAGAATAATTTCCCACCAAAGTACATCACTATACAGGAAAAGAAAGAAAGTATTTTTCAGCTAATATGAATTTAAAAATCATGTACAACATGTTCATGAAAAAAGAACGTAATTTGCTTATTTTAACATTAGGAACTGAGAAAAGGCTCTCCTACAAGTTTTTTTTATATTTCAAGGAAAACTACCCTTCTATTGGTTTTGCCCAACCGGTTAAAGATGCATGTGTTGCATGTGAGACACTAAATTTAAAAATAAAAAGTCCTCTTTTGAATGAAAATGCAAAGCGAACAGCTGTCGTTGAGCTAACAGTACACAAGCGTAAATCTGAAAAGTTCTATGCTTCACTGAAAGAAGTGACCACGCAGTGTGTCAGTACGGCTGAAGAAAATGTTGGCATCTACATATATTTTATGGTCAACATATCGCTACCTTGTATTCCTGCCCAAGATACCTATTACCTTAAACAGCTCACTGTAAACGTCTTTGGTGTGCATAATCTCGCGACACGGGAATGTACAATTTTTGTCTATCATGAAGGTGAAGGGAGTAAAGGCTCAAACGAAGTTTGTACTATGTTAGATTGGTACATAAAAAACAAAATTGGCAGTAGTGTAAAAAACCTTAATCTGTTTGGGGACAACTGCGCAGGGCAAAATAAAAATAATACTGTGATTCGCATGATGATGTACCTGTGTGAGATAAAAAAGTTTAAAGAATTCAAACTAAACTTTCCTGTTAGGGGCCACTCTTTTATGCCAAATGAAATAGATTTTGGCATCATCAGAAGAAAATTAAAGCAAGAAGAACGATATTATACTATTAATGAGGTTGAAAAGCTTATAATGAAAGTATCAAAAATTGACGGAAAATTTTCTGTTATTAAAATGACTTCTGATGATTTCAGTGACTTCAGTTCACGGTGTCCCAAGTTAAAAAAAAACCTGCCTAAGTGATCATTCGTATGGCAAAAATGTCCCAAGAAACTAAAAAAGGGCTTTTTCCATATCACAATACAGAGAAATGACTTTTTCATCAAAGAATCCTAACACGGTTCAATGTAAGATGAACATCGGCGGCTTCATAATGGATGAATTCAAACTACGGATTGCAGTACAGCCAATTCTGGCTCTTACTAGAAGAGCGTATTCAACTGTACTTCCAATTAACAAGAAGAAAATGGAAGACATGAAGAAAACATTGGTATATATCCCGGAAGAAAAAATGAATTTTTGGAATCCGATTTTGTTATAGCCAATTACACCGGCATTTACAGAAGAAAACTAAAAATTTGAACTGAAATTTACTTCAAAGTTTTAATTTATGATTTAATTGCTTTATTTCATGTATAGGACATTTTTTTATTTCATTAAAATTAATTTTCATAAATATTCTGTTTGTATATTGATTGTTTTCCTTAGAACTTCTTAAAGTTTCTTGTTTACGGCAGAAAGGGAACATGTCCTTAACACAAAAAAATTCTCTACCCTCTCTTCTTAAAATATTTTATAAGTATGTTTTAGTCCAGAATGCCCAATCACATAAACCTTAAATGCAAAAAAATTAATACCAGTAGTGTGTTTGAGTTTACCAAAGTTTTTTGTCTCTCCTGAAAAATTGGCAAAACTGGACTTGTTGCCTTTTTGCAGTTCGCGATTCCTTTAGGTACGGGATTTTGTCCTATTTTCTTTTTTATGTTCTAGTGTGGTACTACTACAATAATTTGACTTGCTCAGTTGCTAAGTATGCATTAAAATTGTACCTATAGGTTTCAATAGCCAATAAAAATTTAGATATATTTGCATAATTGAGGTTTCATATAAACTTCATTTTCTGCTCTAATTAGTGTTTTAATTAATTTAATCTCTAAAGTTTTGTATTAAACATTAGTTAGACTTTGGTTACTTTTAATTTCAATTACAGAATAATAACTAGAGATTTTGTTAAAAATATTCTCTGTAAATGCTTAAAATTTGAACTATTTTATCAATTTATTGGCCCAAAACAAAGTTTTTTTATATTATATAAATATTTAAGTACATATTTATTGTAAATTTTAGTATTTTTTTATTTGCTGAAAATCAGCTTAGAATGCTAAGGAAAATAGACAATCTGAATTTTCTGATGTTTTTTGACAGGCAATTTAAAAAATTATTTTATTCTTACTGATGACGTCATATTCGATACTACATAATATAGTGTCAGATCGTCTGTCCCTTTCTTATTGGTTTAGCTTCCCACGCTTTTTTCACTAGTCTGTTATGTTCATCCGTGTTATATAAACGAACCATGCTAAATTTTCATTCTTTATTATAATATATTCTTCTTGCTCGTATCATTCTTCTAAGGTATTTTATCTCTGCTGCTTGGATCTTACTCTGGTGTCTTCTGCTTAAAATCCAGTTTTCGACTCCATATGTCAACGGTGACCTATATACTGTTTCGTATATTATCTTCGTATTTTCTTAATATTTCTTTGTTGTTGAGAAATCCTCTATTTAGTGCCTGGAATGGTTTTCCTGTACTCTCCAATCTATTGTTGAAATCGTTCTCTGTTATTTACTACTATTCCAGGTATTTTCATGTTATTTTGCTTAATTTTTTTATCCATCATTATGTCTTGTGTGCCTTTTTTCTTGTCTTTAATAAATTAATTCCTCTGTAGTTTTGTCTCCCTTTTTGAAGAGAGGTATTAGGATGTTTGATCGCATTACTTGAGGAATTCTGTTATGTTCTATTATTTTATGGATTAGTTTTAATAGTTGTTTGGTCAGATCTGGTCCTCCGTACTTTAGGAGTTTGTTCGGTATTCCGTCCTCTCCTTTTTAATTTCCTTAATGCTTCCTTTACCTTTTTCTTCTCAATATTTATTTCTTCGTTTGTGTTTTCTTCTGAAGGTGTTTCGTTTTTATTAGTTCATTAATTTATAGTGGTTATATGCCTGTTATGTTTGTTGTGGTCTGTATTGTAAAAAGGCTTTGTTCTTTTCTTCACATTTTGTCTTCACTTCCTCTCTAAACCATGATGTTTTCTTTTTGGATGTGTTAGTGTTCGTTACTTTTCTCTCTCCAAGTGATTCTGTTGCTGCATTAATTATGTTATTTTTAAGTTTCTCCCAGCTTTCCTCGATGTTATCGTTTTCTAATACACTACCGAGCATAAAATTAGGGTCACCCCGTAATTTGAATTTATTTTAGAAATTATTATTCTGTTTTAACTATTTTCGGTTGTAACATAGTTTACTAACGGATTGCTTAAAGAAAACAACGTTTTTGTCGTTTAAAGTTTATTAAAAATAATGGAAATGAAGAATTTTCCTTTGATATACTAAATATTGAAAAGGGACAATTTTAATTTGAAATTGTTGAAAAACAACTGCTTTTTGTTGAAAAAAAGAAATTTTAAGAACTTCAGTAGCGAGTGTTCCTCCTCTGGCAGTGATAACAGCTTGCAAACGACGAGGCATGCTTTGGATTAGATTTTGGATCACATTATGCGGAAGATTATTCCATTCTAGCACCAATATGTCGAGAAGCTATCTCGAATTTCTGGGGGCCGGCACATGACTTCGTAAACGTCTCTTCATCTCATCCCAAACATGTTCTATGGGATTGATATCTGGACTGCGAGCAGGCCAAATAAATCGTGTGATTTGAACGTCAAGATACTCAGTAACTATCCTAGCAGTGTGGAGCCGTGCATTATCATGCATAAATGTTGCGTCGTCTCCAAGAATAACCATATACGGTAAAACATGGTCTTACAGAATCTGTGTCAGGTACCTATGCGCTGTCAATGTTCCATTCTCGATAAAGACTAACTCCGTGTAAGCATCAAACGATATGCCTCCCCATGCCATAACTGACCCTCCACCAAATGGAAGACGCTCGGCAACACATGCTTGAGCATATCTCTCGCCTGGACGTCGCCACACTCTGACACGTTTGTCTGAGCCCGTAAGACAGAATCTCGATTCATCGGAAAACAATACACGACTCCAATCCTGCATTGTCCAAGCCAACTGTTCTCGTGCAAAATTCAATCTGGCAATTCGGTGTTCGCGGGAAAGCGGCGGTCCAGTTACTCTAGTTCGAGAAGATAAACCAGCAGCATGAAGTCGTCTCCTAACTGTCCATTCACTTATGTTTACATTTCTCACTTCTTGCAGATGATTTCGAAGAGAAGTTGCTGTGACCGTTCGGTTTCTCAAAGCACTAGAAACGACAAAGCGGTCATCTCTAGCTGTTGTAATCCTGCCTCGACCTAAACCAGGTCTTCGAGTAAGCAGACCGGTCTCTTCGTACCGTTGCCATACTCGTTACACACTCGAAAGTCTTACACCAACGTTTCTCGCAGTTTCGCGCTGACCGTGGCCATCTTCTAATGCCGCCACAATTCTTGCCGCCACAACAGAATTTATGCTCATTGCAATACACTGACAGTGATAACAATACACAAACAATTTACAATTGACGTTAGAACCATAGAAACAAAAACTATGTTACAACCGAAAATAGTTAAAACAGAATAATAATTTCTAAAATAAATTCAAATTACGGGGTGACCCTAATTTTATGCTCGGTAGTGTATTTCATTCTACGTAAGTCAGTATAACAAATATATGTTGGACATTGATCTCCAAGATCAGATGCTGTCATATTATCCATCGCATAGGAAAACTATTTGTTGATATAAAAAGGTCGGTCTACACATCATTGAAATGTTGCTGTATAATGCATGCTAATAGAGAAGAACATCCAGAGCTACACCTTTCATCGAAGTGCTAAACTGGTGAAAATAGAAGGAAACTGCGAAAACGGTGTCGTTGGTGCTCAAAGCAAATTCGCAAAGATGCTTTGCTTTACTGCAGAAAGTGTCCAGATTCACCAGGGCTATGTTTAGAGCCGTGTTTTGGGGCATACCACAGTAGTCTACAGTGATAATGATCTCTATTTTTCTTAAGTTTTTTTTAGTTTAACATTGGACATTTTTTTGCATTGTGTCCCTTTAAAATATAGTTGAGTTAAATTTAATAGTCTTCAGAGTTGAACCGCGTCTATTATCGCCGAGCCGAGCTTTCGACATCTTCTTTAATGTCTTCTTCAGAGCTTTTGCGTACTTTTGCAATTATTGCATTTAACCATTTTCTCTTTTCCCATATTAGATTTAGAATATATAATAATCTTTTCTTTACTTGTTCTCCTATATATTTTAACATTTCTGAACTAACATCATCGTTCCCAGGAGCTTCCCTAGTTCTCATTTTTCCTATTGCTTCCTTTAGTTCTTCTTTCCTCTAGTACAGCTTCTGTTTCCTCAGTATTTAACTCTGATGCCCCAATTACATTGTTTTCATTTTCCTTTGCTTTTCCTTATTCTCCTTAAAGCGAAATATAAAGGAAGTAAAATATGTCAGTAGTATTCTAGAAAGGAAATCGAAAGAAAATAAATGACTACGAAGAAAATAAATAAATTGCAAATCCAAAAAATAATGATGTGAATACGTTTATCTTCCAAACGTTTTTTTAGTTTGCTAGATAGTTTAAATATACAGATTGTTTACTCTTGTAAAATATAAAAAGTTTGGTCAGAAATTCTATCTTTATCTCTACAAGGATCCCCTACATTTCTACCACTGTATGATGAGTCGCAATGTAGGTCGAAGTGTGAACGAAGAATAGACTTTTAATGAGGAAGGACAGGGAGTTATGCTCTGTAATAAATAACATGACGCCCTCTATTACTTTTAAAATTCTTTTGCTATACATAGTAGTTACCATGTTATTTGTAGTAGTAAACCTAACTTGAAATATTGTTCCTAACATGCCTGCCTCCGCCGTTTTGGTCTTTGTTCTAATTTCTTCTCCTAACATCACATCATAAACATATATTAAGCACTAGGGTTACCTTGAAATTCATATGATCTAGGTCTTATGAGATTAGCTAAAATATTAGCACTAAACTCTGTTGCAAACCCTCTCACATGAACTTGTATATGCCTCTCATAATTTTAACATATTTACTAGCTTCATTTTTATGCAATGTCCACCACAAAACGTCTCAAAATGGTCGAAATAAGGTTCCTAGATTCGTTCTGTGGTATCAGTATATAGAAAATTATAGGAAATATAAATCAGTAAATAAATCAGTTCTTCTTTTTACAACTCTAAAATAGATAATTGTGTTTCCAATTTTTCTTTTTACAGTTTACAGTGTGAGACTTAGTGGTTATAGGTTGATGTATATATAATAAATGACCTAAAAATTAATCAAATATAAACAAACTTGCATTAAGTAACATCTAAAATTAAGATATATGACATATTTTTTTGTATTCACAATTTTTATGCATACAGTAGAACTATTTAGAACTAATTCTTGTTGGACGAATTTTCTTCTAATGAAAAGGTATAAAATCTAGTCATTTTTACTAGAAAATCTATTGTTCTAATTTACTAATTTTGATATAATCTTGGATCCGGTTATAATAAAACAAAGCATAGAATTTAGTGTCGTACTATAAATACAAGATGTTAGCATACTAGGAGCGGAATAAAAAAAAATCAAACCGCTGGTCAGAATATTACACTGTTGTCTTCATAATCTGACACAAAAGTTTGAATGCACTATTAGTTCAGGGAAATGAGCAAAAAAAGTAACACAAGCAGAGGGGTCTCCTTTGCTTGGAGTAGTAAGAACCTCTATAACAAGAACCTATATGTTTCTTGCAGTCGATTTTTGGGACTTAATTAGATATTAATCAATTAAGGTCAAAAAACAGTTAATGTTCGCTTTTTTGTCTATGTACCTAATAAAAAAGTGAAACATTTTAAACCATTTTGAAATAAAATAAGTCATATAAAAACCATCAAAATGGCATGTTTTTAAATGTTTCTACCTATTTATTTATATGTTTTATACAGGGTGGTCCTTAAGTAATTGTACAAACAGAAACCGTAAATTCTGCCCATTAAAATATTACGATTTAAGATAACTTGCTTTAAAAAAATGTTGATATTAAGAAAGATACAGGGTGTTAAAGTGGAAATTTAAAATTTTATTTTTCGCATAACTTTTACGTTTGTAAATATTTTTGGACAAAAATTTAAAATTGGATGTTATTTAGTAGGATAAATTATAGTTTTATACATACTTTATTGTAACTGATAGAGGGCGCCACATATGCTACATGCGTGCCACAGATTTGCGCTTAACTTTTTTGCTCTTTAAGTTAGCTCTATTTATGTTAAAAAATATTAAAGATACATAATTTTTACAAAAAAAAAGGTATACCTGTTAGTAACCTCAAAATTTAACCGTTTTCGAGATTATCGCATTTTATAAGTCAGCTGCATAATAATTCTTAGTTGTGATATTTGTGCGGTAAAGCACTGAATACATGTAAATAAGCATAATTCATAGTTTATTCTTATTAAAACAACTCAAAGTTGATAATGTAACATTACAAATTGTTTTTATGGCTGCCAAATGTCTTATTGGAGAAAATGTTCTTCATCTTCTTTAGGTGACGTGTCCGTATTCAGACGTTGGCCCTCATCATGTTTACAATTTCCCTTTTGTACCGCTGCTTAGGTTTCTATACCTACTGGCGTTGTATTACTTTTACCCTATTGTAAAATGCTGTAAACCCAAAATATGTGGTTTATGTAAGATGGTACACCACCACATGCAAAAGAGGAGGCAGTGAGAACATACTTAAATGTAACTTTTCTGAACATTGGATTGGTCGTTGCAGTCATATTCCTTGGCAATGTGGTGAGATATTGATATAATTATTTAATTTATAAAAAATCACAAAAGAATACTTATTATTCATTACGTAAATTGTTTACCCATTTTTATTCGGACAATTAAAAACTAAAGTGCGGGTATTGAATAACACATGTGTGTCTTGTTTCATAATCAAAAACATCATCGTTGGCCTTATAACCAATATTGTTATAAATATAGTAAACACACAGGCAATTTTGTTCAGCATAATATTAATTCGTTAGTTAATCATAATAGTCCATTTGTTCGAGATGTAATTATAGTTACTCGTAAGCAGTAACGTAATCATATAAATAAGTAATGTCATCGATAGGTTATTCCGTGTGTGTGTATATAAGTAACCAATGAATGAGATACGTCACAGTTTAATACATGATTTAACCTCTGTAACAAATAAGATGTAGTTCCATAATATACCATAAGATTTGGATATGTACCCAAAAGAATCTATTATACATTATAGCCACTACGTAGCCCAGACTTTAATCCGCTTGATTTTGGTGTATGGACCGTATTAAAACAACGTGTCTATGAGAATCCCATAAACATTCGCAACCAACTATGGGAAGCAGTTTCTTTAAAATGGTGAACATATCGAACACTCACTTTGACAAAAAGTTACGTTATTTAGTTTAACTATTTCTTAATTTAGTTTGTAAATAAAATGTTTTGATTATGACTTTAATTTAACATAAAACGTAAAATGTTTTAGGTAAAATCCTATTATTCTGTTTTTTGTCAAATCCTATTATTAATTATCCAGCTGATATATTTATTTAATATTTTCTTAACTATTAACTTTAATTAAAAGTATTTTATACCAAAATTTAGATTTATTAATGTTTTTGTCTATTTTTCCTTCGTTGCCTGGAGGAATTGCCTTAAATCAGAATTATGCAGCTGATTTGTAAAATGCGATTATCTCGAAAACTATTGAGTTTTGAAGTTATTAACAGGTATACCTTTTTTTATTGAAATAATGTATCTCTAATATTTTGTATCACAAATACAGATAACTCAAAGAGCAAAAAAGTTAAGTGCAAATTTATGCCACATATGTGGCATATGTGGCGCCCCCTATCAGCTACATCAAAGTGTGCATCAAATTATACTTTCTCGTGTTTAAAAGTACCCAGTTGCAAATTTTTATACATAAATGTTTACAAACATTAAAGTTATAGCAAAAAATAAAATTTTAAATTTGCACTTTAACACCCTGTATCTTTCTTAATATCAACATTTTATTAAAGCAATTTGGCTTAAATCATAATATTTTAAAGTGTAGAATCTACTGTTTCTTTTTGTACAATTACTTAAGGACCACCCTGTATATTTCCAAAAAGCCTTTGATAGACTCCCACATACACTACTGTTTCAATGCTTGGACTCAGTTGATTCGATTGCTCAAAAATCTTTACTACAATCAGACCGCTTGTATTAAGGTGGATCAAGAGGTTTCACCTAAAGTTTCTGTTAAGCGTAGTGTCAGACAGGGATGTGTTATGTCACCGATGTTGTTTAATGCATACAATACACTGAAACAGTCTTTTAGATAGCGTTAAATTATCGTCGCGAAGGTGTTAAAATCGGTGGTGAAATTATTAATAACATCAGATACGCATCAGATCTAAAAGTCAAAAAATAATTAAGTTGCGCAAAATTATTTTGCAAAAATATATCGATGTTTGCCTATAAATAATTAGAATAACTTTTTAGCCATTTTAACTTGCGCTAAAATAAATGAAAAGTTTAAAAACGGTCGCTTCATAGTAATAATAATGATTTTGTGTTTGTTATTAATATAGAAACTTGCATCTTTCTGTGCATGTAAGAAAAACTTTAGAAATATATTCTAAAAGGTGTCAAAAAATTTACCGTAGAATAGCTGTTCCAAGATTATATCGTAGTTGTACATCTATAAACTAGATTCAATAATAATCCAAGGGTTAAAGGTCAAGTAAGTATTGATTAAAAAAGAAAATTTTCCTACTACAATTTTTTACTCTTTACGAAGTTGAATAAACAAAAAACTGATCCCTTCGTTTTATTACCTGATTCTGTTATCAAATTTGTCAGTTCTGCTTTTAAATTAAATAAGAACTAACAATCAAGATTAAAACAAATAATAAATTTTAGTGCAATAGTTCATTTGGACACCACAAGACATCTCTTGTTTGTTGGAGATTTATTGTGTCTAAAAAATATGATGACTAGATGAAAATATTTCAAAAAATACTAATGGGTTTTATTTTTTAAAGCCTACCTAGATATATTCTCTATTACTATTCTCATTAAATGATAATTCCAGTCACCCTCTGGTTCTCACATTTAATAGTTTTTTTGTCCATTAAATCGCCCTTATATCTCTTTCACTCCTAACCTTATTTGCCTTTGTTATCTGGACTTTCGTGTGCGTTTATTTCTCCTTTTTTCTGTTGGTTTTCCTGTTGGTTTTTGAATTATTCACCAATTTATGTACATATCCACACTGTGTGACATATATCATCTGTAATAGTTTTTCTCTTTCGAACATTTCTTCATTTTTTTTATGTTACTCTTTCAAGTTTAGATTTTTGTGATTATTTTCAGAAATAGTCCATTTTTGTTGCCAACAGTTTTAATTGGCAAATCCCGCTTTCCTCTGTAGACGAGATTTTAGTAATCTAAGATCGCACTGCAAGATCACTTGCCTGAGAAAAAATGGTGGTTAAAAATAGGAGATATCAATTGCGGCCCTTTTTGACTGACAACCTGTTATGAATGTATTTTCCTATTGTTAAATGTATGTAAAAATGGAAGCTTGATTAAGTAGTTCATACACGTTAATCCCCTTTTAGGAGTCCGTGTATGGAGAAGATCAGCCACATACAAGCAAGAGTGGAGACAAAAAATAAAGGAGGCCAAGGCTCAATTTGGACTGTAGTGCCGTAGAAAAAGAAGAAGAAGTATGAACGTAGTGATCTTGCAGTGGGATCTCGTACTATAAGAAACTCGTACTTGGCAACGTGTTTGGAAGTGATCCACATTTTCTCTAGTAATATGGTAAAGATTCTGAAAAGGTAGGACCTTATACTGAAAAGCATATAAAATATATATAATATACTTTTCTGTATAAGGTCCTACAATGAGTAGTTGTTAACCTGATACTAGAAACAGATACACCAAGACGCATTGTCAAATTTTTTGCGATATTGCCTCGTTCTGTAAAAATTCCTAAAATCAAAATCAAAAATTGTCGTGAGGTAATTGGACTATCATCATTAATGCGGAGTTCTATCCTTCAAGCAGCTACAATAACGTAACGTGAACAATAAAATAATCAGAAAATCACCAAATTAAATAAAAAAATTTAATTTAAAAAAAAAAGAGATTTAGCAAAAGAAGAAAAAATTAAGTTGGAAGTTGGTTAAATAGAAAGAGAAAGAAAGTTAACTGCCAGAAATATCAATGAACCAAGCAAATAAAATTAAATATGAATCAGGCAGTTCTGTATCAATATATATATATATATATATATATATATATATATATATATATATATATATATATATATATATATATATATATATATACCCGGTATTTAGGCGGTACACGCCCTTCCGGTAGGGATCTATGGAGGAGTATCACCAAGCCGCAAGCCCTTATCTCTTGCCGTACTGCTCCACCATAGGCCGATCAGATACCAGCATATTCTAGACTAAGCCGCAGATTCATTTAGAATTTTAAACTGCTGCGTTAGCCTTTTTGTTTTCTGTACACCGAGCTGGGGATTGAACTGACATCTCTCGCAGTGAAGCGAAGGAGAAGCCAGCCGCCCAGCCCGCTTGGCTATCCGATCGACAGTTCTGTATCAATACTGGAACTAAATGAACTTAAAGGAGAAGTCAAAAAAATATATAGAAAGGAGACTGAAAACTTAAAAGTAATAAGTATTCCTATGGGCACATATTGAGAACAGCGAAGATCCATCTCTTAAGAGTAATAAGAGATTTTATACCACCAAGTAAAAGATCAGGAGGCAGACCAAGGATAAGATAGAAGGAACAGGTTGAAAAAAGACACAAAAAATAACAAAGAGATAGAACAGCATTCAACAGATTGAACTGTTATTAACAAAGTGTTGTTTTGCTGATGCAAAAGTAAAATATAAAGAATTGTATATTATCAGAAAAATAAAGTAAATAGTATTGAATATTATTTGGCTGTATATATCATACATATATGTGAAGTATGAAAGTATAAAATAAAAATTAATAAAAACTTAACCTCTAAATTAAAAATAGGATTGTTTTGGAAATTTGTCTACCTTTGGACCCTCTACCTTTGGACATTGTTACGGACCATAGCTTGGGATAGTCCCAAGAACAGTACTAAAGTTTAATTTTAATTTTTAGATGTCTACAAGTAAAGAAGGAGGACAGCTAGTTAAAGTCGAGGGTAGTGATATTGAAAGAGTAGCAGTTTTGGTTTCGAAAAACAACTGGTCATTCCGGCAGTTTGCTGTGGAGTGAAAAGCTTCGAAATCCACATTATCAAGGCATCTGAAAATACACAAGGCAGGCAATACCGAAGTTTTCCAATATAAAATTAATTACAATATCAATTCCGTATTTACTTCTGAAGAGAAGATACACTGAAACAAATATCTTCCACAAGCTTAACAAATACACTATCGGTTTACAACAAAACAATTTTGTATTTAGCAAATGATTTTGCTCAGGTAAACAAAAAGAATGTTGCTGAATCCTAGATTGAAAATGGTTTGGCAGAAAAAAATTGGCATTATGAAATCGTGAATCGTCACGCAGAGGCTCTTTCTCTACGAAAACCACAGACCACCAGTTTATCTCGTTCTACCAGTTTCACCACCAGGTACAACGTTTCTACCTTTTTGCCAAATTCAAAGGTTTGATATAAAGGGAACATTTTACCACAGAGAGGGTACCATAATCCGAACAATGTCATAGCCATACAAGGAATAAAACAAGTAGGACACATGACGTCAAGGCAAAGAAGCAACAACGTAAGAATAAGCGCAGGCGCAAACGCACAAGGTTATTCTATTTCTGTTGCTTTTGTTTTCCAAAGAGTGTTTTTTAGAGAACGCATGCTAAAGGGAGCTAACACCTTCAGGAAGTTTTGTGTTTGCTCACCCTTCTTAATGGTCTAACTCAGAATTTTTGTAGAATTACTCAAGCATTTTATTACCCCTATTAGACCTAGAATAGATCAAAACGTATTGTTAATACTCGATAACCAAAAAAGTCATAGTAGAGTAATAATTTTGAATTCGGCGAAGAAAGCCGGATTAGTTCTTTTGACATTCCAATCCCATACTAGTGATAAGCTCGAATCATTGGATAGGGGAGTTTTTGGCCACTTAAAATATATTATAATTCCTCTTGTAGGAATTGATTACTAAAACAATTCCCAAACCAATGACTATTTATGATGTCTGCTAATGTGTAGGAATTGCTTATCCCTTGGCACATACGCCTCAGAATATTTTGGCAAGATTCAGGCTTAGTGGAATATTTCTGTTTAATGAAAGATGGAGTAAGACAGGTAAGGTGTGACGGACCTAAACCTGGCCGGTATCGTGTGTTGACTGACACTCCGTAAAAAGAAGAAATAGAAAACTAAAAATCAGCGAAGAAGATAAAAATTTAAAGAAAAAACAGCAAACAAATAAAACGTAAAGTGTTCGAGAAAGAAGACGACTCAAGCGATTTAATAGAAGATCAAGCACTGTCTTTAAGCAGCGATTCACTTAAATGTTGATTTTGGGGACACAGAGTCAGTTAACATAGAAGAAAAAAAAAACATTGAAATAGAAAACATACGAGAAGGCGGAAATGCATTAGTTCGCGTTGCTGGTAAAAAGGAGTAACATTTTTATGTTTACGATTATGTTTACATACATTTTTGATACATTTAATTCTTTAATTAACTTAACTGGTCATTCATTCATAACATTAACTGGACTGACATGTTATTATAGAAATATATATTTCTTTATTATTTGTTTTAAAGAAAATATCTTGAAAATATGTTGAATGTCTCAATTTTAACTAACCATTTACTTCAACCCTTGAATTATATTGACTATTTCTACAAAATATTGGCACATAGATTGGACTACCGCCGACATCTTCAGAAAACCTTAAAACAACTTCAGACGCCATATAGATATCGGTCTTTTAAATACAGTCACCTGTCCCTGCTCCTTTCCTCCGAAGATATAGAGATACACTCTCAACGTCGGGTCTAGCCCTGAACTAAAAGCTTCCGGCCGACTATGATCTACTCTATCTAACCTTTGCTCTGCTCTGCCGGCGCTGTGGGCCCGGCAGTTCTCGATATGCGATCTAGGCTTGTGGTCCGGATCTACAGCTAGGGATTTTGGAGGCCTTTTTCGACTGCTGTGTCTGTACACGATTTTGGTGTTTCTACTGATCTTTCCTTCGCAGCTTTGCATTTCCAGAACGTTTTCGTCCTCTGAATTGCTGAAATTTTCTTCGGCTGTCAAAATCTTTACCAGGCTTTTGCGTTCCATTTTTTCGCTCATTACAGCTTTTATTTCCGGTCCCATGTAATTTGGATTGCAGAAGCCGAACGGTCCGTTGCGATCTCTTTCCAAATTTCTTTGGTTTTCTTCTTGAGGGGTACCTAAAACATTGAATATATTAGTAAATAACTTTAGAAATCCTGATTTCCTACTTGACGAAACTAAAGTCAAAATTTTACAACTGCGCTTTCTACAATTTACAAAGCAGGCAGCTTGATAAATTAGTCGACAAGGGAATCTACAATCTGCATTTCATACGTCGTTCGTCCTGCCAAAAATTCTTAGAGAATTTAGTTTCTTGTACTCGAAACCGAACAAACAGAATAATGTCAAGAAATAATGTCAAGGCTTTTGATAGAGTTAGGCATGAACAAATGATGGAAATGCTGAAGAGGACAGGGATTGACGGAAGAGATCTAAAAATAATAGCTAACCTGTATTGGAATCAATCAGCGGTGCTCCGAATACATGGAGAATATACAGATCAGGTCAAAATCTTAAGGAGAGTAAGACAGGGGTGGATAATTTCACCACTGTTATTCAGTCTGTACACGAAGCACATTTTTGGAAAGGCTCTAAAAGATATTGATGAAGGCGTCTCAATAAATGGAATCAAGCTCAATAACCTGCAGTATGCACATGATACAATAGTGTTTTCCAATACCATAGAAGGGCTGAAAAACTTAATGAACAAAATAACAGAAACAAGTTGAACATATGGACTGGATATAAACACCATCAAAACCAAGCTAATGATCATCAGCAAGAAAAACATAACTGGAGTAAATCTGTATGTGATCCAAATGAGAATTGAACGTTTCTCGCAGTACAACTACTTGGAAACTATAATCAATGAGTCGTGGGAGAATATCCAAGAGATTATGTCGCATCGGAAAGGCAAAAAGTGCATTCTTGACTATGAGCTCTGTGTTCAAGAGCCATGACCTCACCCTAGAAACAAAAATAAGGTTCCTTAAATGTTACGTTTACTTAGTGCCTCTATAGTGTGTGCAAACGTGGACATTGAAGGCGGAAACTCTATCAAAACTTCAGACTTTTGAGCTATAGTTATACAGAAGGATCCTGAAGATATCATAGTCAGACAAAGTCACCAATGAATAAGTATTACGAAGGATGAACACAACCGCGGATATGGTCAACATCGTGAAGGGCGCCATAAGCTGCAGTACTTAGGACATATAATGAGAAATTAAGGCAGATATAAGCTACTCCAATGCATTTTGCAAGGTAAAATTGAAGGAAAGAGAGCCCCAGTATGAAGAAGAATAACCTGGCTTGCTAACCTGAGAGCATGGTATAGAAAGACCTCAACACAGCTATTCCGTATAACAACTAAAAAGTCATCATAGTCAGAATAATCGCCAACTTTCGGAACTGACAGGCAACCGTATCAAGAAATAAAACGGAAAGACGGTTTTTGATTTAATTTCAATGCAGGGCATCTGCCATCCATTTATACGTATTTCAACCTTATTAGGTATTATCAGAGCGTCATATGCAGAAGCTCTCTGCAATAGCTTAAAATTTCCCATTAGATCTATTTAATCCAGAACTTAGAATTGCAAAAGAGTAAAATATGTTTAAGGAAAAGATTGTAATTAATTCCGTGATTAAAAAATTTAAATCCATGGTCTTAGTTACCTGTTTTAACACTATAACTGCTAGCTGAAGACAATCTATTAACGGTTTCAATGCTTGCATAATCTGACGTCGACGACACATTCTCCCTCGACTTTTCCTCCAAAGATTTGATCATTTCCTGATAGAGCGGATTATCAGCATATCCAATATGAGAACTATAACTGTCTCCCTTCACGATCGGATTGAAATTTTCATACAATATATTTTTTTCGTTGTTGACTTGAACTTGAACCTCTGTGTGCTTATCGGGCGGCTTGGGCTTTTTACCTAAGAGCTCGTTCTCGTCTTCGCTATCTAAGTAAACTAGCTTGGTCGCTTCTACTGGAGTTAATACTGGAGTCGGTAGTGTGAGGATGCTGAAGTTTGGCACGGATATTGGTTCTCTTGGTAACTTGGTCGCTGAGGCGTCAAACTCGACGCGCTTCTTGGGGTTGATTTCTTTAAGTTCTACTTCTTCTGGGGATGTATCTGAAGTAAATTTCTTTTTTATTACGTAGGCGGATTTAGACTTAATCATTGAACCTAAAAAACATAACGTAAGTTTGGTTTGATTGTTTTTATATATTATCATTAGACTTCGGCAAATATGCATATTGCATATTTTGCATATTGTGCATATTTTATGCAAATATTTCATATTTTGGCATATTTGTATAAAAGTTTGCATAAAGTGCATAAAAGTTCAGATTTTTATACTGTATTTGAAAATTTTTAAACATACCAATTTATTTCAATTCTTATATAAAATTTTGTAGTCATTTTAATCAAGAAATGATCTAAGTACGTAATCTCTACAGGTACAAAACATTTACAATTTCAAAGAAGATCAATTTAAGTAGCCCTCAACATTCTTAGAAAGTCTCGGTCACTGAGGCATTCAGTTATTGGATAATCGCTAAGGGTTCGCTCTCAGTTTATTGAATTAGGTACCTAAACATTTTTAATTTGATGCTCAGATTTGTAAATCATTTTTGTTTTGATATTCAAAGCGTAAACACTCGTTGTGCGTAACAAAAAGGAAGATTGTGATTTTATAATGTCTAAATCAACCAGTGCTTCAACTTGGATTAAACCTTATAAAGAGCTGTCTATGGATATGGGAAAAATCTACTGTTCAGTCTGTGGCAAAATTGTAAGTATCTAATATTTTCTATTAAATATCTAATATTTCATACATACAGGGTGTTTCCAAATGACACTTACAACGTTTGACTGTAACTGACTCGAAAAATTGAACAAAACGATATAGTTAATGAGGGGTCAAACTTATTTACTTTTCGAGATACAGGGTGTTAAAATTAAAAAAAATTAAATTCTTTTAGTTAATAACAACAATAACTTTAAAACCAATAAACGTATTTACTTGAAATTTAGTACTCGTAGGTTGTTTTTAAATGAAAAATAGCTTCCTTTAGTGAGAAAAAATTGTCCATGGTACAATACAATGGTGTGTATTTAGAAAAATTTTTCACCTTTACTTTTTTTTATGAAGTCAGCTATTCTAAAATACAATTATTTTTATTGTAATTGAATTAACAAAAAAAAAACTTTTGTTGAATTTTAAAATAAGTTATATGATGTACTAATGGTTAGTAACAAAAACTAATTTGTGGATTAATACTGCATTTAAAACACTTAGCGAGTGTTTTTTTTCCAAACCAGTTATTTGATTAACCAAAAACACCTTGTATATTTTTATATTTTAAAGGTTGGGTTAAAATAAAGGTTTTTATTTTTATTTATAGATAGCATGTGAGAAGAAATTTCAGATAGACCAACATGTGAGAACTGCTTCACACATTGCAAAAAAAAGGAAAAATAGGAGGAAAACATCAAACTTCAATAGCTAAATGTTTCCAATCTACTTCAAAAAAATTAGCAAATTTCAAAATTAGCAAATGTAAATTTTAGTTCGTTTCTAAAAAAATATTGCAAACTTAATGTTCCAAGTGATCGATCTCTAAGAAGAAATAATGTGAACGGGCTATACTCGTCGGTGTTAATTAATATTAAGGAAGAAATTGCAGATAATTATTTTTACATATCTGTAGACGAAACCACTGATTCCTCAGGAAAGTATATTGCTCATTTATTGATTGGTGTTCTTAAAGAAGATACCTTACCAAAATCTCATCTTATTTCATGCCAGCAACTTGAGAAAACAAATGCTTTAACAATTTCGCGTTTTATACAAGAAACATTAGCAACTTTTGTCTTCCGACAACTATTCCTTCTAATAAATTACTGCTTATTTTATCGGATGCTGCTCCTTATATGGTGAAAGCAGGACAAAATTTAAAAATATTTTTCCCAGATTTAATACATGTCACTTGTGTAGCGCATGGATTAAACAGAGTTGCAGAGGAAATACGAAAAAAGTTTCCTCTTGTAAATACCATGATATCCAGTGTCAAAAAAGTATTTCTTAAATCTCCTATAAGAATTCAACTTTATAAAGAAATGCTACCTAACATTCCTCTTCCACCACAACCTATTTTAACGCGATGGGGAACATGGTTAGAAGCAGCTAATTTTTATGCAGATCATTTTGTTAAAATAAAGAACATAATTGATACGTTAACAGATGAAAGTTCCCAATCTCTTTTGGATTCTAAACAAACTTTTCAGAGTAACTTGCTTCAACAAGAACTTTCATTTATAAAATCAAATTTTAGTTTTGTTCAAAAAACAATTACTCAGTTAGAATCACCAAAACTGTCATTGTTCGAAAGTACAGCATTAATAAAAGAATTTGTGTCATGTTGTCGGAACGTTAGAGGTAATATTGGAAAAGATATTTTAAAAAAATTTGAAGCTACTATGGAAAAAAATAAAGGTTACCATATTCTTTCTGAAGTAGTCAGTGTTCTAGCTGGAAATATTTCGGAAACAATTAATTAAGAACCAAATGTTTTGGTTAGTTTGAAAAATGCTCCCGTTACATCAGTTGATGTTGAACGAAGTTTTTCCATATATAAATATATGTACTCAGACAGAAGCCACAAGTTTTTGTTAGAAAATTTTGAACACCACTTGGCCATTTATTGTTACCATAATTCTAAATAAGTTTATTCATACTTAAAAATGATGTAGTTACTTAAAATAAATGTAAATCTTAATGAATAGTAGGAAATATTTAGTTATGTACACTTTTTTTTTTTAAATAAAATTGTTACTATTTTACGATTTTTTTATTTATTTGTATGCATATTTTGTAAAATATTTGCATATTTTCGGGTAAACACGTGCATATTTATGCGCATATTTTCTACATTTTTATTTGCATATTTGCCGAAGTCTAATTATCATCAACAGCACAACAAACTTTTGCACACAAAATCAAAATTTGAGGTTGATTTGTACAAAAATTGTAACTAATTAACGCTTAATGGCTTACCTTCCAAAAATTAGACGATAAAAACCAATATCGCAATCAACAAAGAATTTTTTTTTAAACAAAGACAACAATAAATACAGAGAGATAAACGACGAGATGAGGAAGATGATCAAGCAGGCCAAAGAAAAAAACTTTGAAGAGAAATGCAAAGAGTTCGAACACCTTCAAAATAAATATGATCTGTCTAACCTGCACAAGAAAGTTATAGAACTGGCAGGACTAAGAAAACAAAATCCCACTGGTGCACTTCTGGATAGACACGGGACTACTATAACACAGACGGACGAGAAAGTACAAAGATGGACGGAATATATCGACGAACTTTTCGATGATGAAAGAGGAGATCTGGAGCACATAGAACTTACGTCAGAAGAAATAGGTCCATATATTACAAAAGAAGAAATATTACACGCATTAAAAACAATAAAGAGTGGAAAAAGCCTTGGACCTGACATGATTCCTATAGAAATCCTAAAAATTGTTGTAAAATGTTTTAGTGACACTCTTAAACCAAATTTATAGTTCAGGCGCATTACTCAAAGAGTGGTTAACGTCGATTTTTATTTGTCTCCCCAAAAAGAAAAACGCAAGAGGATGCAGCGATTACCGCACCGTTAGCTTGATGTCTCATGTGCTAAAGTTACTACTAAAAGTCAACCATAACCGAATATATCAGAAACTGGACATATAGGTTAATAATACACAATTTGATTTTAACAAAGGCCTACGAACGCGTGAAGCTCTTTTTTCACTTAATATATTGATACAAAGATGCCTGGACGTCAATCACGATATATACGCATGTTTTATTGACTATAATAAAGCATTCGATAAAGTACGGCATGAACAATTAATGAATGTCCTGAAATCAAAGAAGATTGGCTACAACGACCTCAGGATCATATCAAATTGATACTATGTACAGCGAGCAAAAGTACGTGTTAACGAATAGCTATTAGCTGTGAAGAAATTGAAATTAGACGTGGAGTGAGACATAGATGCGTATTGTCGCCAATTCTTTTTAATGCCTACTCCGAAGAGATCCTGAAGAAAGCTCTTAAGGGTGAAACAGCTGAAATAAAGGTAAATGGAGTTCTCATTAACAACATCGACTTTGTTTTATGGAATGAAATCTTGGACCTTGAATGCGACATCAATGAAAAAACTGAAATCATTCGAGCTGTGGTAGTATAGACGAATTCTGAAAATATCGTGGACAGAACACGTGTCACAAACAAAGAGGTTCTGAGAAGTATGACTAAAGAAATAGGAATTTTAAATACAACTAAAACAATAAAATTGGAATATCTCGGACATATTACACGTGGAGAGAAATACACCTTGCCCCAACTGATTATGCAGGAAAAGATCCAAGGAAAGAGAAGCATAGAGAGGTGTAGAATGTGATGGCTGCGTAACCTGAGAGAGGATGGTATGGATGTATATCAAATGAACTTTTCAGAGCAGCCGTCTCAAAAGTCCGAATAGCTATGATGATTGCCGACCTCCGCCGCGGAGAGGGGACTTAAAGAAGAAGATTGGAAAGATTTTTGATGTCAGTCTTATTATTGATAGAATTTGGATCCTTTTTATCTGAATTATCTCCAATATGCATTGTTTGTTGTAATTTTGTTCTTTTTCCAAAAGCTGTACATATTCAAAATCAAAAGAATGTCTATTTTCTAGAGAATGTTTGGCTAGGGCTATTGTATTTAATCCATTGATCTGTACACTATGTTTGTGTGCAACAACTCTTCTATGCAGGTATTGTTGTGTTTGCCCAATATATGTTGAATTACAGTCTTTACAATTTATTTTATAAATTACATTTAATTGATGATCTTTATTAAACTTGGGTTTAAATTTTGAAAAATATTTTCCAGATGTTTTTGATGATTTATGTCCAACAGTAATATCATACTTTGCCAACATTTTTAACATTTGTTCAGAATATCCATTAATGTATGGTAAGGATATATAAAGAAGTTATATTATCAGAAATCAATCTAATTCCAATACCAAACCAAAACAAACCCAAACTATACCCATGACAATAATATCATATATGACAATAATAATAATATCACAAACTTAAACAAATACTTTATGGGCATGCGAAGATTGAATGATGATGATGATAAAAACTAAACGTAGAAACGAAAATGTTTCAAAACTAAATTGAACTTAAAATTTGAAATACCTATACTGATACTAATATATTATTGCTCAAATTCAGCAAGTCAATTCTTTGAGTTTTTACCTAATTTTCGATTTAAAAAAAGGTTTTTTTGTTTTCAACGAATCAATGCTTTCCATGGTTTTCGGTTTCATTTGATAAACAGTTAGCTGGTTTACAGTTGTCTTACTCAAGTAATAAACCTAGTTAAGTTGTTATATTATAAAAAAAAATTTCTAGGACCTACCTCTCCTTGGTGTTGCAATCTCAGTATCAAGAACCTCTACTTCAGTCTGGGGACTAGCGTGCTGTCTAAGTAAACTCTCAGTACTATCACCGGCGCAGCCGGTGAGTACTGTATAGCTACATTTATTAGTTATTCTAGGAATGTTAAGTTGCGATATCTTCTGTATTTCTTGCAGAAAACTTCTGGAAGACCTGTTAGTCTCTGAAAATTGTTGTGCCAAGTCGCTGCCGTCATTGTAGTTGTTTTGTGTGGGGTGGAAAACGTAGGTTTTTTCACATGGAGCCACCTAGAAATGTATTATTTTTGTTTATCAAATATTGCGATTTTTAAAAAATTAAAGGTCTTATAGATAAAAACATACTAGAACCCATATTGTCAAATTAAACAACTGGTTTGTTGTCGGTCTTACTTTACATTTTTTTTTTCATCTAGTTAGTCTTTTTTTCTTTCTTCAATTTGGTCCTTCCATCTACTTCGTAGTTTTTCTTTATCTATTTATATATTCCAAGTGAACTTCTCTATTCTTTATATTATTCACAAGATATTAATGTAAAAAAAGTTCCAAATTGTTATATTTATATCAAATTGGTTTTTAAATCACTCATATCATAACACATATCTTTAATAAGAAGATCTCTTCTTTCAATCCTGACCCCCGGAGAGGGTGTAGGGGCCATGGTGATATCATGTATTCTCCGTTTCCAAAGATGGTTATTTGTTATGGTCTCTGGTTATATATAATAACCAGAGAGGTTATTTATTTTAACATAGTTTTTTTGCATATTGTAGTAATTTGGTCGAGCCATCTTGTTTGGGAACTTCCTCGTAATCTACGATCTTGTACTTTTTCTTGGATAAGTCTTTTTATGTTTTCTGTATCTGATCTCATAACATTTAGTATTTTAATGAAGATGGGTCCACGGAATTCATGAAATTCTTCTTCTAACAGAGCATTTGAGTGGCATCTATCTTTCTTCTTGTCGCTTGTCATAGCATCCAAGATTCACATCTGTTTGTCAGTATTGGAATATTAAGCAGTTGATCAACCTCATTTTAAGAGTTTGTAAAATTTGAGAGTCCTTTCATATTTTGTTTATCTTTGATATGGTTAACTACAGAATTAATATTTGACTTTAATGTTTAACCAGTCGTATGACATCAATTAACTCTTCTTGACTCCTTGCAAGAAGGGCTGTGACATCTTCAAAACGTAAGAGTAACATGTAAGAAGATAGACATACCTTATTATTAGGTAAATATGAAGAATGTCGATTTCCTCTGTCCGCCGAAGTGCAAGTCCTAGTCCTAATTCTTATAGATTTGGTTTCTATCGAACTAATGGAAGTACCATTGAGAAGTAATTCTGAAATAACTACAGCTATACTTTCTGAGCGAGGTTGCGGCTTGACTCCATTGATAGTTATTTTCTCCCAACTTTCTAGAGCTAAAACACACATAAAAAATAATATTAGCTTGAAAAATTTTAACTGGTTTTCTATTTGGAGTAACATTTCAAGTTAATACTTTTTATTATTATAAAGACCTGTTTGTATAGTTGACACTCTGCCTCTTGTGTCAATATGCAACATATTCAAAGAAATTGGTGATCACTCACACATCAGCCCTGGATCTTAACTCGAGATATAGGAAAACAATACAGTCTACAATAAGCAACCAAAGTAGAACATACTTTTTTTTTTAATTTGTATTTACGTTGTACGTGAAATTATCAAGACTATTACACTCTGATAAACACAAAACTGTTTTAAAATATTGGAAACCACCAGAAAATTCATCCGTAGTGTAACAATGCCACCGACGATATTAATACTAAGCGAAATAATCAGCAAGTAAAGAAAAAACAGATAAAATACCATATATCGGTTTAAAAAAAAATGAATCATTTTACTGGCATTCGTCAAAGGGTAATGCTTTTTCCTGGTGCTTTATTAACTTTCAGTTACTAAAAAAGATTTTTTACGTCTTTTCCCTAGAATTCCTTCTACATAAACTTTTGTTCTAGTAAAAAACCTTTTAGACCATAATATTAAAAACCAATCATTACATTTGAAATTTTAAATCTTCTTGAAATTTGCTTAAACCAGGACTACTTTGAATTTAATAATGAAATATATATATATATATATATATATATATATATATATATATATATATATATATATATATACAAATAACAGTGCAGGACTTATCATAATCATTTTTTTAATGACGAATTTCAAATTCTTCACATCCAAAATAAAGGCCCTAAGCCATTTTTATTAGAATCTATCGAAAAAAACAAATTAAAAAAACGGGTGTAGTAGTCCAGTGGGACTGCCGGTGGAAGTTATACTTCTATGCACGCGTTCGCCGTTACAAATTTATATGGGAGTCAATCTGCACAATCATTACATATGTAATGTTATAGGTAAGAGAGAGCAGAAAGAGAAACATAATTAGGTATATAGGTATATATGGTACATCGTTTGCTGTAGATATACACAACATTTGACCTGTAATAGGAGTATAGTAAATGAAGAATTGAATCAATATTTTAATGAAAATGTATATTTTTATTTTCATATATGTATAAAGAAAGTTGAATGCAAAAAAAATTTTTTACACATACTCTGCAGTAAAATTCATTGTTTATTTTGTTATTAATATAAAATTACAATACAATACACTGCAACATAATTCAATGTAATAATACAATACAAATTAAAATAAATGCAATATTCATAAGTATTTAAAAATGACAATATACATAACTTACTTACGCATATGTTTAATTTACCATGATAATAATATTAATAAAATAAAAATATTGTTTCGTGATACAACTGTCAAATTGTTATTTGTTGTGTATATAAGTATACATTTGAACTTACTTGAGATATTTACAAGTTTTAATTTATAATTTAACATGCCTAACGAGGCTCAAGACAAATCTGAACAGAATGTAAAAATAATTTTTTTTTTTTTTTTATTAACACCTGTGCGGTGTTTGTATACTGCTATCTGGTCACAAATGACCAATTATCAGTTATTTTCTGACCTAACATAATAACAGCAAATGATTAAATCTAAGGCTTACCCTATGGCTTACTCTTATTTTATCTATTAACTAATGCACTACAACTAACATGCAATAATTTCACAGCACTATACTCTGCTTTTTACACTAAACTGTTACACATTTACACTAGCTCAAATGGTTTTGTCCTTATGAGTCTTCTCTTTAGTTCAGTGTTGTCAAGAAGCTGGATTGCCTCGACATTCACATGACTATGCAGCCTCTGCTCGTGACTTGCTGCTGTTCTCTTGATTATTTCGATCACAGTTTCCATACCCAGGTCCTGGTGGAGGTTGCTGTTCCGGATATACCAAGGAGCATCAACAATGTTTCTCAGTACTTTGTTTTGAAATCTCTGGATAATATGTATATTACTAGCTTTGGTACAGCCCCAGAGTTGGCACCCATATACCCATACTGGCCTCAGTACTTGCTTGTAGATGGATAATTTATTATGAATTGATAATGTTGAATTTTTTCCAATCAGCCAATACAATTTCTTATATCTAATATCAAGCTCCCCTCTTTTCTTTTTGACATGGACTTTCCAGCGCAGCTTTGCGTCTAGGGTGATGCCCAAGTATTTTGCTGATGTTGCATAAGGAATTCGGGTATCATTTATTCTAACTGGCAAATTTTCTATTTTTTTATTTGTAAAGTTAACGTGTGCAGATTTAGTCTCATTTAATTTTATTCGCCATTTTCTGGTCCAGTTATGTATTTTATTTACTGATAGTTGCAGCTTATCAGTCGCTTCTTCACTAGTGTCTCCTATCGCCAGTATGGCTGTATCATCCGCGAAGGTGGCAATAGTATTTTGTTCTAGCTCTGGAATGTCACACGTATACAATAGGTACAGGACTGGACCTAAGACACTCCCTTGTGGCACGCCAGCTTTGATCTCCCTTAAGTCGGTGTAAACTTCTTCTTCTTTTACTCTGAAATATCTATTCGCAATGTATGATTTCAAGATTTCTGAATACTGTTTAGGCATGAACGTTCTTAGTTTATAGTTTAAACCGTCATGCCAGACTTTATCAAACGCCTGTGCTACATCCAAGAAGATTGTAGAGCAGACTTTATTTTCTTCTAATGTTTTTTCTATTATATTTGTTATTCTGTGAACTTGATCTATAGTGGAATGTTGATTTCTGAAACCAAATTGATGATTTGGTATAAGATTTTTTCTTTCTATTATTGGTTTTAATCTTTTCAATAGAAGTTTTTCAAATAGTTTTGACATCACCGGAAGGAGTGATATTGGTCGATAGGATGTCACTTCATTAGGAGATTTACCTGGTTTGGCGATCATAATTACTTCGGCTACTTTCCAGAGTCTGGGAACATATCTCAATCTAAAAGCAGCATTTATTAGGTGTGTCAGCTTAACTATGGCTTTTCTTGGTAAATTTTTTAATAATTCGCCTGTTATGAGATCATATCCTGGAGCTTTCTTAGGATTTATATTCTATTTTATCTCTGTTGATACTTCTCTAAGTGATGTTAACGTTATTCTTTCTTCAGTTTGGAATGGTTCTTCCCATCTCAGTATTTGGCCATCATTGTGGTTGGGTTTGAACGTACTTTCTAAATGATCTGCAAATCGTTCTGCTTTCTGTTCGTTACTTCTAGCCCAGTTGCCGTTTTCCAACTTGATAGGAGGAGAATGAATAATTGGTCTCTTCATTCTTTTTGTTGCCTTCCATAAAGAATAATCTGTGTTTTGGTCAGCTGTTAAATTACTTAAAAAAGAATTAATTGTTGAATTTTTTATATTATTTATCTCCCTTTTTAGTTTTTGTGTAGCATTATTTAGACTAGTTTTGTCTCGTGGAGCTCTATATTGCTGCCATTTTTTCCTTAACTTCCTTTTTTCTACTATGAGTTCTCGGATTTCTTTTGGATAGTTGTTCCCTTTTGTTCTAGAAGTTATTGTGGGAGTATTTTTCCAAGCTGCCTGTTGGATATTTTTTATAAAGACTTCTAATTCGTCATCAAGTTGCCTCGTGTTTCTCAATGGCACAGCAAGATTAATTTTGTGTTCTAGGTTTATTTTGAAGCTCTCCCAGTCAGTTTTTTTATTAGTCAATATTGGATTAAACTCTTTTTTAATCACTGTATCACTCATAGTTAAAATTATCGGTGAGTGATCAGAGTTCATGTCCCAGCCGTCATTGATATCCAGATAGTTAGCTGAGATATTCTTGTAAATAAAGAAATCTATCAGGTCTGGAATTTTGTTCCTATCGGTAGGCCAGTATGTTGGTCTACCAGTAGAGATTACTTCACCCTTTTGTTCCTTAATAGCTGACAATAATTCTTTTCCTTTAGTTGTAGTTAGCCTAGAGCCCCAGTGGGTATTTTTTGCATTAAAGTCGCCACCGATGATGTATCTTTTTCCTAAAGTGTTCATAAACTCTTTATATTGCTCTCTTTTAATGGAGTGTCTAGGAGGACAATATATTGAACTTATATTTAAGGTATGTGTTTTCATCTTCACACAGACTGTTGTAGCTTGTATGTGCTCAGTTGCATATTTTAATTCCTCATGATGCAAGATGTTATCTTTAATTATAATAGCGCTTCCTCCTTTAGCTGCATTATCTGGGTGTACAGTAGAATATACTCTATACCCCCTAAATTTTACATATGACTGTTTAGTGAAGTGTGTTTCAGAAACGAAAGAAACGAAAGAAAACGTAAAAATAATTAAATATATTAACAAAAGGAACATTTTTATTATCGAGAGAGAAAGAGAGAGAAAATATATCTTCTGTCTCTCTCTTACCTATATCTTACATACGTAAGGATTTTGCCGATTCACTCCCGTATAAATTTCCAACGTCGAACGCGCGTATAGAAGTATAACTTCAAAAACACAGACATAATTCCGAATGACCAACTTGAGACAAACAGTTCTCCCCTCCTCACCCTATTTCGTTAAAGACTGTAAATTGTAAACACATCCAAATTAGATCACTTGAGAAAGGCATCTGCCGAAACAGCTGTAGTGATAAAATATAAATTTTGTGGAAGTTTTGAAAACAACGTTTTCAATGTTTTATTATTATTTAAAAAAATAAGAAATATTAATTAATATTTTCATAGCATAAAGGACACAATGGTGTAACATGTTCCAAACATAGATATTTTGTGCATATTTGGCAATGATTATTTTGTTTTAATATTTTTCCGACAATCAAAAACAGCACAGCGACCTTGAGTCCCAGGTGTTATGACTGGTACTTGTTCCCCTGGTAAGTCACATATCTCCCTAAGCCTCATTCTGATAGGTCTGGGTAAGTTGGTAGACATAGCCCGTACTTTTTGATAGTCCCTGGTGAGTAACATCGAGAGTTGCAGTAAAAATTCTTTACACGGTGTTTTAGATTCTTCATTTAGACTAGTATAAGCTACAAAAGAGTTTATTCCTGCTACATTCAACAAACTAAAAAAAGGAACTATAGGCCATCGTCTTGTGGTACAGGCGCAATTATATTGGGCGCATAATTTATTCACCACATCTACTCCGCTCTTCGTCTCATTATATGTAATTATTATCTCAGGTGTATTTGTGGTAGGATCAATATCATCTCCATGGTGCATTGTAGAGATGAGTAGGACGTTTCTATTTTTTTTTTTGGAATATGCGAAACTAAGGTAATTCCGTCGTAAAAACTAAACATTGAAGAGCCACTGCACCGGCCATTATTTTGTTCAAATTCTAATGGAAACTGTATTTTATTTTTTCGAATTGTACCCACTAAAGTTAACTTTTTTTATTTAAGGCTGTCAGCTAGAGGAACACTACAAAACCAACTGTTTATCAAAAAATTTTATTCCATATTTATTTGGCTTGCTAGGAATGTACTGCCTGAAACTGCATTTTCCTGGAAAAGCTTCTAATTTCTCGTCAATGTTAACATAAGCAGAATGAGAATAGCATTTTTTAATGTTGCTGTCAAATTTTTCTAGCAATGCTCGTATTGGTGCCAGCTTATCTACTTGTATTCTTTCATTTCTTGTGTGTATGTTATCAAATCTCAGACACTGCAAAAGAAACTAAAATCTAGGCGTACTCATTACAAGCCGAAAAGTTTTAATGCTGGTGCCATCTGTTCTCCAGAGATTCCCTAAATTCATGTGGTTTGCTTTTTTAATACCAGCAAGATAAAGAAAACCAATTCGGGCTTTGATTTCGACAATGTCGGTACGTTTAGCATCTCTTTGTCTGTTGTAATCATTTGTAACACTCTCAATTTTTATATTTGTATAGTCAACAACTAGATTTAGCATTTCTTCGTAAAAAATGCAATTCCAGATGTCAATAGGTGTTGATTGAGTTTTAACAAATTCTTTTATAGCTGGCAATCGTACAAAGATATTGGTACTGCGTGCATTCTTCGGTAGACAATGTTTTTCCACTTTTTTAATTTATCTTTACCTATAAAGTACGGCTTCCTTCTAAAACTAACATTTTCTTCCTCTCTTTGATCGTCTTCAAATTCTTGGTAAGGACCATTACATTCGGATTATTCTTCTACATGGTCAATTTCATTTTGTTCATCACCATCTTCATACATTTCTTCGTCGGTCAATACTTCCTTAAATAATTTTAATAATTTTTGTTTCTCATTCTCGTAATCCATATCTGTATATCTATAAATATACAAATATATAAACATTGAAAATAATAAAAAGAACTTTTATCACCTTTTACAGAGTAAAACTTTCGATGCTAACAGACATAAATTTAAAAATAAAGCAATATATTAGTTTTATGAACACCGGTCGATCACTTTTTCGCAGTATAGACATTCTACCCTAAACATTTTCACCATCATAACGAAGTCATAGAGAAACATCAAAAAATTCTGAGATGATTGCACGCCCTCACTGAGGCCGAGCTTTAGGTCGTTTATGGTTATTTCCTTTCGACTTTAGCGGGATGATACCGAAATTGCTGACGATTCGAAAGATATATTGCAGGGATTTTAAAAGAAGTAGAGGAATTGATGTAGAACGGTGATTTTGAACGTGAATATAAAATATCAAGTTTGTTTGTGTGGAATATATGAAAAACAAAGCTATGAAATATACTAAGAACAGAAAAGTACGAGCACATTAACTTTTTAAAAGAAAGTATTTAAAAACTCTTTCTGACTACTTGATTGACGGAAGTATACTACAAATATTTGTAATAGAAATTAGAGAGAAAAAGATACAGAGAAACGAAAATCGTGGATGACCAATGAAATACTTGAACTTATGGATCAGAGAAGAAAAAACAAAGAAAATCATCAAGAATATAAGAGAATACATACCATCGTCAAAAGAAAGATAAGAGATACCAAAGAGAAGCAAAAAATTAAACTAGGTCAAAAAATAGAGGAGTATCAGAGTCGATATGATAACTTCAATGTCCATCGAAAGGTGAAGGAAATAGCTGAGAAGTTCCGAAAACGCAACAGCGAAAAAATAACAGATGATGAAGGCAATCTTGCCATAAACAAAGAAGCTAAAAAGAAAGTATGGGAAGAATACTTGGAAAAACTTTTGAATGAATAGAAACAAAAATAAGGCTTAAAAAATATTACGTGTAATCAGTGCTTCTGTACGGAGTAGAAACGTAAACATTAAAGGCGAAAACTCTATCAAAACTTCAGGCTTTTGAACTATGGTTATACAAAAGGATCCTGAAGATACCATGGACAGACAAAGTGACCAATGAAGAAGTACTACGAAGGATAAACACAACCTCGGATTTGGTCAACATCGTAAAGGGCCTAAGTTGCAGTACTTGGGACAAATAATGAGAAATCAAGGCAGATATGAGCTACTCCAATGCATTTTGCAACGTAGAATTAAAGGAAAAAGGGTCCTAGGACGAAAAAGAATATCCTTGCTTGCTACCCTGACAGCATGGTATAGAAAGAGTTAACACAGCTGTTCCGTATAGCAAACAACAAAGTCATCATAGCCAGAATGATCGCCAACGTTCGGAACGGACAGACACCCTAAGAAGAAGAAGAAGTGATAAGCAATGTCAGAGAAGAATTTTAAAATAGATTGTACTATTGTATGAAAGTGAATGGCCGTCATTTTGAACAATTCATCATCATTGGTGCTACAGCCCTATAAAAGAGCCTTCACCTTCCCATTACGCCAGTCAGTTCTATCCATTGCCAATTCTTGCCAGTTTGCTGCGCCTATTTTTCTACCATACTCATCTACACCATCCCTCCGTCTGAGTTTTGGCCTACCCCTACTTCTACTTCCCACAGGTTGTGACATAAGGATTCTTCTAGGAAGGTTGTTCTGCTGTGTTCTTGCCAGATGTCCTGCCCATCTTAGTCGTCCTATTTTTCGATTTTATAAGGGATAATACGTCTTTACCACCAAATATAGGTTTATATCTGTGATATATTTCGTAGTTGTACCTCCTTCTCCAAACACCATTTTCACAGATGCCACCGAATATTTTTCTCAGGATTCTTCGTTCAAATATAAGCAGGAGATTTTCATCTGCCTTGGAAATGGTTCATGTCTCCGACCCATATGTCAACACTGATTGTATAAGGGTTTTGTATATGGTTATTTTTGTTTTTGGCTTAAGTTTCTGCTTCTCATATGTCTACTCAGTCCAAAATAGCATTTGTTTTCTAGGATTATTCTTCGCTTGATTTCTTCCATCATGAGGTTTTGCTTGGTCATCAGGGAGCCTAAGTATGTGAATTTGTCCACCACTTCAAAGGTAGAGTTATCATTCGTGAATTGGTGGCCGATGTTTCTGGCTCTAATGTTGGGTGTTGATACCATTATCTTAGTTTTCTCCTCATTTACTTGCAGGCCCATATTTTTTAAGGCGTTTGACAAGGTGGTATGCATTTCTTCTAGCTTGCGTATTGTGCGGGAAACTAGGTCAACATTATCTGCATATGCCAAAATTTGGGATGATTTATTAAAAATGTTTCCTCTTTTGTCTATTTGGGCATCCCTGACCGCCTTTTCCAGAGCTATGTTCAAACGGAGACACGCCAGCGCATATCTCCCTGTCGCAGCCCAACATGCGTTTCAAATGCCTGTGATTGTTCGCCCTGAATTTGGACTTTGCAAACAACTTTACGCATTGTAGCCTTAACCAATGTTATCAGTTTATCGTGGATGTGGAATTCATCCATGGCTTCATACAATTTATTTCTTAGGACACTATCATAGGCCGATTTAAAATCTACGAAAAGATGATATGTGTCGATATTGAATTCATTGGTTTTTTCCAGTATTTGCCTTAGCTGGTCTGTTGTTGATCGACCAGACCTAAAACCACTTTGATATTCGCCAAGAAGCTCCTCTGAATATGCACTCAGGCGACAATATAAAATACTCGAAAATATTTTGTATGCTGTATTAAGGAGGGTTATTCCCCTATAGTTTCTACATTCCAATTGATCACCCTTTTTATGTAGCAGGCAAACGATCCCAATACACCACTCTTTCGGGATTTGTTCCTCACTCCAGGTTCTCAGTATGATTTTATATATATGATTAGTCAAAGTAGCACCTCCACATTTATTAAGTTCCGTGGGTACACCATCACTTCCTGGAGATTTATTTTGAACAATTATTGTAAATATTTTTGATAGTGAAATGTTAAGTAATATGTTTGTAATAAAATTGTTAAAAAAATTATTTTTTTTCATTCCAGTTTTTTTGCTTTTGTATTTATTTCTCTCATAAACTAATCATTTCAAGCATCATGTGTTATATATTTCTGAAATCAGTACAAAGAAGAAAATCCAAATATCAAATAAAAAAAAAGGGGGAAGTAATTTAAAAAAATAAAGGAATGATACTGGTGCTGAGAGGGTGCATTTCCCAGCAACCTTAAAAATATGATATAATGTCTCCCCCTTCAAATATTAATTGACGAATTTTTGTGTTTTTCCTAAAAATTAGAAGTTCAAAAGTTATTTAAGATGAATAGTTTTATCTGAAAAGCACTGTATATTACAAATTATAATTATCAACACTTACCAAAACTAAATTTCCATAAATCGTTACTAGCCTGGCCGTTTTTTTCTCCCCCGAACACCAGCATGTGAGAAGATGGAAGTCTACACGCCGCGTGGCTATGCAACGGCCCCGGATTTATCTTGCTCTTGACACAATGCCATGTCCGCGATGGAATGTCCCACTTCCAGAGATCCGACCTCTCTTGAAGGTCGGTCATTCCTCCGTAAATCCACATCGCTTCTCCTTGGAGGATTGCTGAATGTTTGTGCCGAGGCGGGGGGCATTCTGAGGAGCCCTTTCCGATCGTCGAGATCAAGTGCCAGGATTCTGTGTCTGTAAAAAATGGAAAGGGAGAATGATCAATAAAAAAGAAAACGGAAATGGAGTGATCATTTTTTATTGCTTCTTTGATGTACCGGGTGGAATTCCGTTTAAGTATAATGATTGCTCACATAAATATAAGGATAGGGTCGTTTTATTAAAAACGATATCTAGATGAGTAGAAAGAAATATGGTATAACAAACGTGAGACTAGAATCATATGATGCAAAGGTTGCCAATATGCCAACAGCATGGTTGTGCAAAATAATAAAATGTCTCTACTTTTTCCATTTTTAAATCTTCTACTAGTTTTTGTGAACTTCTGTGATTCGTGAATTTAAAAATTAATTTATTATAAGCTAAGATTTTTGTATTATTACAAATGGTTACATGTAAGTTACGGAATTTTGGATGTGTCTCGTCTTGCATCGTTATCTTGCAGCCACTTTGATCTTGGTCTTCCCCTTCTCTTTCTTCCTTCTGGATCCCATTCTATCATTGCATATTTCACTGCTGCATCTCCTGCTCGCCAAATGTGACCTAGTCATCTACCTCTGCATTGCTTTATTTTAGTCACGATGTCTTCCTTAAGTTCTTCCTTAATCTCTGCATTTGTTCTGCTTCTATTTTCATTTTGGTCTGTTCTGATTGGTCCAGTATGGTTCCCATAATCTTTCTCTCCGCTATTCTTAAGTTTTTTTTATCTTTTTTGACCATCGTCATTGTTTCTCCTGCATATAATAATATTAGTTTTATTGTGTGTATTGCGTCTATTGTAGATCTTCCTTCTGTGAATCCACATTGGTACTGTTTCACTGTCTTCTTTGTGATCTTTGATAACCTCCTTTTTATTATTGATGTAAATATTTTATATGTTGTATTTAGTAACGTTATTCCTCTATAATTTTCACAAATTTGTTGGTCTCCCTCTTAATGTATTGTTATGATCTGCCCTACCTTTCAGTTCCCCGTCACTTTCTCTTCTTTCGATATATTTTTCAATAGTGCCAGTATTTTTCCTTTCAGCTTTCTTCCTCCGTATTTTATTAGTTCCATATTAATTCCATCTTTACCAGGGACTTTTCCATTTTTGCTTTTCTGTATTACATCCTCCAATTCCTCTAATAATGGTACTTTTAAAATTTCGATGTCTGCTATATCTACTTCTTCTTCGTGCACCGTTTCCTTCTCGTTATTCATTTCTTCTCCTGTTATTTTCTCCATCAAGAGCTCTCTGTAGTTATCCCTCCATACTTGCTTGTATTCTTGATCTTTTATTAACACTGTTCCCTCTTTATTTTTTATTCCGTTTGTTTTACCTTTGTATTTTTGGTTTGTTTTTTAATCTTTTTGTAAAAAATTTTCGTATTTCTGTTTGTTCTTTCCTGCTCTATTTCCTGCATTTTTTCGTCTACCCATCTTCTTTTGTTTCACCTTATCACTTTTTTAGCATTCTTTCTTAATTTTTCATATTCTTCTCTGTCTTTCTCTTTATCTGTTCCTAGTCATTTAATTCTGGATTGCACTTTTTTTTCTGCTATTTCTCTATATTCTTGGTTATACCATCCGCTTTTTGTTTTATAGGGACCTAAGTATGGTTAATGTTTTTTATTACGTTTTTGAGCCTTCTGAATAAAACAGACTTCTTGTATCTGATATCGTTTACTTTTCGTTATAACAAAGATGTACTGTGGGCTGATGATGTGGTATATACTGTAAGCCGGTAGCCTAGAAATTCTACAACAATAAAAAACTTACTTAAGGTAAATCAAATGCTAAGCAAATAAGTAAATAGGAAATTAAAGCAGAAAGGGTTAAGACCGGGGTGATTGACAATTATTTCCATACATACAGTAAAACAAATAATATAACAAGAAAACAAAATCAAGAGATAGACGAAATATTAATGGAACACGACAATTTCTACGTCTTCCTTCAGACGACTGGACTAAAATAGCTATGATGAAGAAGTAATTTACGTAGAATACCCTTACACATCAGAGTGCCAACTTAAAAAAATTGTTTTACACTTACATGCCTTTTATTTTACTTTTTGTACCTCCCTCGTGTGTTATCTAAAAAATGTATGAATGCGAATACCTGCATTAGCTGTATAAATAATAAATGCCAAAGATCAAATCAATAACAAATATTTTAATTAAATAATTCAATTTAGCAAATAACTGACTCGTTTATATTTGTTTGCCTTGAACAAAACAAAACGGAATATGTAATTTTTTACATGCAGCAAGAATCGAATGTTTGCGATATTTGTTTTTGTGTCCTATACTAGAGGTGGAATAAACCTTCAGTAGGAACAATAGCGAAGTGGGAATCGAAGGAGTCGTTACCGTTTATTCTTAAATTTGTCTCATATATTTTAATAGACAATCAAGCCTAATTATGTTTCTTTTGTTGTAGGTTTTTTTTCGGAAGAAGGCCAATATAAACCAGTTGTAGTGTAACTAATTAAATTGTTATTGTACATATTTTCTTTTTTTTTTATCATCTCAGAATTCTGTAACTCCTTACCAACTTTTATGGGTCAAGTGGGTATAAGTCTAGTGGATTGGTACTATATGTTTACCATCAGGCACCCAGATAAAACTTACTTAGTTACTTTTTTCGATATGTATCAAATTCTGAAAACAGTTTGAAACTAACTTTGAGAAAACTCGATTCGATTCCAGTTCCTTTAAAGCCGCTTGACTATCCAATATAATTTTTATAGATCTGTTCCTGCAGGTCCTCTTTATTAGTCTCTACAGGCACATTTCTATAGCATAAATTTCCACGAAAGATAGTAGAGTGATTACCTAGACTTTCACTAAGGCGTAGCCTTGGTTTAGCTCCAACCCCAGCTTCTTCTAGAGACTATATACCAGCATGAATCTGTCATTATGTGATTCGTTTTATTCGACTCCCATTCGTTTATTTCTGGAAAGACGGTGATAAACTGCTTTTCAAAATTATATTTAGATTGCATTGCATCTGGTACTATTTTCAACTATGAATGATTTTTTTTTTATTTTATCAGATTCGATTCTTGTCCTTCCTGGCGTCTATCCTTCTATCGTACTTCTGTATGGTCCTATCTGTTCTTCCTTTTCCATCCATATGGCGAATTCCTCAAAAAATATCTACTTTTTTTATACCAAAAACATTAATTTTGAAATTTGGGGACACACTCTTGATACCAGTTTTTTTTTTATTCTTTAGTACTCAAAACTAAAGAAAAAAATATTGCAGCCACCCGGAACAAGGATAATCCTGCCTTTTTTGCGAGATTTTAAAAAAATGGGCGAAATAATAGTGAATTTCTTGTTGTTCTTCTTCTTCTTCCTCTTTATAAGCAACTCTGCTTGTTCATTGGCGGATTAATACCTATATAGAAGGTTGTCACTCCATATTTTGGCGACACGGTTTTCCTTCATTCTGGTTATGTAGTTATTCCATTCTTTTTTTTTATTTTATGCCCATTCTGTGTCCATTTCTTACTTCTTTGTCCAGTTTCCATAGCTGGACAGTATAATTCCCAGGTATTTTATTTCCATTACTTGTTCAACAATAATGCCATCAATTTCTGTTTTACATGTGATTGGTTGTTTGCTGACTATTGTTTTAGTTTTCTGAGATGAGATTATCATATTAAAATCTTTTGCTCTTATGTTAAATTTGTGGACCAGTCTTTGCAGACTATCTTCATCTTGGGCCATCAATATTGCTTCGTCTGCGTAACAGAGTACATATTTATATTTCTTTGTCTCCCATTCTGTATTCTCTTCCTTTGTTAACGGTTTTGATGATTTCATCCATGATCAAATTGAAGAGCATGGTGTTCAATAAACTCCCTTGTCTTATTCCGCTGCCTATTTCTATAGTTTTGTAAGTGTCCATTCATTTATATACTGTACGTTACATTTTGTTCTAATGTCCTTACTTCCTTCTCTTTCGATCTCTCAGCGTATTTCCTGAGATTCTTCTCAGTTCTCTCATCTCTGCAGTTTCCAGTAGCCTTTGCGTTGTGGCTGTGTCGGGTCTTGTTTCTGAGGCATATCTCATTATTGGTCTTACACTGGCTTTATAAATTCTTGATTTCATCTCAGTGTTAATGTGTCTGTTTCGCCATATAGTATTATTAAGGAATCCTGCCAGTCTATTTGTTTTTTCTACTTGATCTCTCACTTCTTTGTCCAGGTCTCCATAGCTAGACAGTGTAATTCGCGAGTATTTTATTTCCATTACTTGTTCAATACTGATGCTATCAATTTTTATTTTACATCTAGTTGGTCCTTTGCTGACTACTATTGTTATAGTTTTCTGAGTTGAGATTGTCATATTAAATTCTTTTGCTCTTATGTTAAATCTGTGGACCAGTCTTTGCAGACTATCTTCATCTTGAAGATAGTAACAGAGTATTTTTATATCTTTGTTTCCCATTCTGTATCCTCTCCGTTTGTTAACGTTTTTGATGATTTCATCCATGATTAAATTGAAGAGCATGGGTTCAATGAATCCCCTTGTCTTATTCCGCTACCGATTTCTATAAGTTCTGTAAGTTGTCCATCTATTCTGACTTCCATTTTGTTGTTTTGGTAGATGTTTTCGATAGTTTTTATAATATTTAGGGGAACTCTGTTGTACAGAAGACGGATTACATAATAGTGATTTTGATAATTTTGATAAAGCACAAGAATGTTACGTTATTACGTTTTTTCTACTAATAAATGAGAGACGATTACTCTGAAACCCCCTGAAATAATTAATCTTAAAAACAGAGAAATCGGAAATTCAAGATTTTGTTTTGACCGACAGAAGGCGTTAGTGTCGTATAAATCCAAAAAGAACAAAACCGTTCTAGTTTTATCGACAATACACGAAGGTTCAGTTGGTTGTCCAACTACTAAAAAGCCAGAAATAATATTGCACTATAACCAAACAAAGGGTGGTGTGGACACGTTCGACCAAATGTGTGGCCATCGAAGTTGCACCCGAAAAACTCCGGGTAAGCGATAGCCGCTTTCTATCTTCTATGGTCAGTCTTATATGGTAATAGACAGCAAGGATACATAAAAGACAAAAAAGGAGTACTACTAATAGATTTACCAGAGAAATTAAGACGATGGGAGGAGTACGTTAGAGAACTTTTCCAAGATCAAAGAGGTGAAATGCAGAAAATACAAGACAGAAGATCACGATAGATGAAATCAAATATACTCTCAAAAACTCTAAAGACAATAAGGCAGCTGGATTAGATGAAATACCAGTAGAACTATTAAAACTAGTGGAAGAGGATAACTTGGAAGTATTGGCAGATTTATTCAACACGGTGTACGATACGGGAATAATACCACAAGAGTGGCTGAAGTCAGCATTTATAACCATCCCTAAAAAACAAGAAACAGAATTAATCACCACTATACAAACCAGAAAACTGAAAAACCTAGGCCACGTGATGAGGGGGCCAAAATATGAAATTTTGAGACTCATAATATAGGGAAAGATTCAAGGAAGATCTGTTGGCCGAAGGCAGAACTCATGGTTGAAGAATCTACGTGATTGGTATCAATGTAGATCGATTGATTTGTTAAGAGCAGCAAGTACAAAAATAAAAATAGCCATTATGAGTGCCAACCTCCGTAGGGAGACGGCACTCTAAGAAGAAGATCTTCTATGGTATGATCAACATAGCGTATATAAACTATTGGATTATATATAATCATAATTTATCAAGAAATAATCAGGCACCAATTAGGAGAAAGGCTTTTATGTTAAATCTACATCAACAACTCACAAGATTATGGCTTGAAAAGCTTTTTGCGATGCCAAATTTGCAACGCTCAGTGAAGCTTCTGATTAGCGATTTAATTCAAATTCCTTTGGAAGTTGCTGACCTCAATCAACCTTCTAACATACGTACTACATGCTACATCTATCCCTCCAAAAAAGAAGAATGACGTAATTACTGACGTTGTACTTCATTTCAATCACTGCAAACGATCATTTTGCGCAGAACGCCTTGCTCGTTGATGCGTTACCTGTGACGTAGATAAATAAATTTTGAATTTTTTTGCACATTTTAGGCATATAAATGTTCCCTTGTTCGTTTAAACAATTAATCAAAATTTCATCTTAATTTTTTATACATTTTTGGATTTGAAAAAAATCGCAAATAATACGAATGGATAGTGTTTTAATGTTAAAAAGATATTGATTTATTGCTTCGTTTGATGACCGCAAAAGAAGAAATACAGAGAACGATTACATCCAGTTACAAAAAAACAGAATCACGAAAAACAAATATTTCCCCGACTCTATTCAATGCACACTCCACTTTATAAACTAGCTGTGTTTGCATGAATGCATACAAATTAAAATCCATTAGCTAGAAATTCTATTGAGCTCGCAGATACAATCAACAAAGGGTTGGATAATTTTGTTTGCGAAAGCAGTTTTTGAGTGGAGTACACTGTTAAATATCGTTAGTGAAATGCTTGGCGAAACTTACCGAAATGGTACGCCCACAGTTCATTGGTCGATCCTCTTAGGTCTTGATATCCGCCGTAGATTAGCATAGATCCATGTGTCACTAAAGCTGTGTGGCCTCTTCTGCCTTTGGGAGTGGTAACACCTAGATATGAAAAGTGTTAATTATAATCAACGCGAATATTTAACTACAAAATAAATATGAATGAAAACAGACCTAATTGAAAAATTACTATTAAACGGCGCAAGCCACAAAAATAAATACTAATACAACCTAGAAAACGGGCAAAGGGTACCTACACACTCGAGCGCTGAGTGTGTAGGCGCTAGGTAGAGAAAAAATCAACTGTTTTGGTTAATTTATCCGTGCTGATTCCAAAAATGTAAACCTTTTCTTTGTATTAGTTCTAGTTTTCGAGATATCGAACAATATATATACCATAATCGTCAAATAATGAAATATTCTTACATTTCTGTATATTCGACCAGTATAATTGCAATATGTTTATAAACAAACTTATCAAATTCTAAGACAAATTCATACTTAATCTTCTAATTAAAATGTACTTATTGGAAATGCCCATAACTTGAAATTAGCGCTAATTGCTTTTTAACAATTGTCCGATAAGTAAATAGTATTTTCTCTAAAACGGCCTTAATAAATTCCTATAAAGTCAACTGCGTTCTATTATAAGAGTTTCGTTGCAAGAGTTTGTTTTTGACAACTGAAAACCATGGCTTCTACAAACAGGCGTTGTTGTGTGAATAACCCGGATGTTTTTTGCTACATATGTGGCAAGTTCATTGTAAAGGAAAGTAGAAAACCAGTTTGTGATTTTATAAAAAGGGTACATCAAGCCTATTTTGGTGTTCATTTAGCCCCCTTTCAGATGAGGATACTGTATCCGAGATACGCGTATCCGAGACGCAGATATTACATAGACTCAAATGGAGCTTTTCACACGAGACGCGCGAGAGATACAGTATGCGAGATACCGAATTCAGTATCTCGGACTTTTCTGTCGCCGACGACTGAATGCGTATCCCAGATACAGAAGAAACATTACGTTAAATGAACGCTTTCAGACACGAATACTTTTGCACCACATTCCATAGACGCGCGATTTTCTGTCGAATAATTGTGAATGAGCAACGAAAGAAAGACGGTGTTTTCTGAATATAGTTTTCTGAATAATGGAGCGTACTGTATTTGATAGTGACAAATTTATTTGTTTGGTACAATCAAATCCCTGTCTATGGGATACAGCATCGCCAGATTACTGCAATAGAAATAAAAAGCAGCAGTGCTGGGTCGAAAATTCTAAGCGACAATTTTGAGGCCATGACTGCAGTACAGCAAAATAAATATGGTAAGAAATAAACATGTTTTTATTATAAATACATAGTAGAATAGTTTAATATTTTGTTTCATGCGTATACAGTTTAGTTTTAAAAGTTTGCTAATTGGAATTTTGATTATTTAACGAATATCAAACTACATTATTGTGAAAGGAATACGGTCATTTTTTATTTAGGGCGAGGTAAACAATTTACAAATTGGAGATAAGTACACATATTTATTTTAAATTTAAGTCATAGACTTTAACTTTAAAAAGTCATAGGAAGCCGTTCTTTTGATGAAATAATTCTACGCATAGTTGTGTCTTTTTTACTCAATTGAATTTCCAAAATTTTGTGAAGTTCTTCAAACGACTTCACAGACATTCGAAAATAATTAAAAAACTTCGATGGATCTTGCAATAAATCTTGATACAGCAAACTATACGTTCCCTTGGTTTCTCTTAATTCTACAATAGGATGAACCCACAAATTACGTCGTCTTTTCAGTTTCTTTTTATTTAATATGTACCACAGCATAACACACTCTTCTACATCCATAATCCAAAAATATAACCGCACTGCACTGCTACTATTTTCATACTGACGAGCATGCCCGTGAATCCGATACAGCCGCCATCGACAATTCTGTATCTCGCATACAGTATCTCGGATACAGTATCCTCGTCTGAAAGGGGGCTTAGGAGATCAAGATAAATCCTGTGCTCCACATGTAGTGTGCAAAACCTGTCTTGAAAACTTGCGACAGTTGATAAAAGGACAACGAAAATGTTTAAAGTTTGGTGTTCCAATGTTATGGAGGGAACCAAAAAATCATTTTGACGATTGCTATTTCTGTCTTGCAAATATAAAGGGCATTAATCGTAACAAGCAACATACGTGGACATTGGACATATCCTAACATGGATTCAGCAATAAGACCAATTCCACATCAGCTTGAGCAGATACCCATTCCAATAATTACCAGTCTACCCACGTTACCAGAAAATAATGTCGAAACGTTATCTGACGAACTAAACACTAATAGATTTAAGGAAGATGACATTGATTTTAAAAAAATTCAACACGTCCTGAGCGCTTTACCCAGGAAGAGCTACGCGATCTTATTAGAGATTTGAACCTTCCAAAAAATTCTTCCTGTTGCTTGCCTGCAGACTAAAGGAAAAAAAAACGGGTGTGGCAGTCCAGTGGGACTGCCGGTGGAAGTTACACTTCTATACACGCATTCGCCGTTACAAATTTATTTGGGAGTCAATCTGCACAATCATTACATATGTAATTCTATAGGTAAGACATAGCAGAAAAAAAAAACAGAATTAATAACAACTTACAAACAATGAAGGATTGAATCAATATTTTGAAAATGTATATTTTTATTTTCATATATATGTATGAAAGGAGTTGAATGCAAAAATTTTTTTACACATACTCTGCAGTAAAATTCATTGTTTATTTTGTTATTAATATAATAATACAATACAAATTAAACTGCAATATTTACTTCTATACGCGAGCGCGCGTATAGAAGTATAACTTCAAAAATCTTCTTCGCTCAAACACCAAAACTACACACTACCGTAATAGAGAAAAAGATCTTTTGCTTTTTTTTTCTCAGCAAGATGATAATATGATTTTTTGTAACAATATTAAAATACTGTTAGAAAAATTGGGTGTATCGGAGTATACACCAGATCGCTGGCGTCTTTTTATCGACAGTTCCAAACGAAGTTTAAGGTGTGTCCTTCTACATAATGGCAACAAATATGGAAGTATGCCAATTGGGCATTCTACAAAAATAAAAGAAGAATCTAAAACCATACCGCTAATGCTAAAAAACATCCAGTATGACCAACATCAGTGGGCGATCTGTGTTAATTTTAAGATGGTAAACTTTCTCCTGGGACAACAAGATGGCGTTCTAGAGATGCTTTAGTTTAAGGAGAAGCTAACGAAGCATTGGTCGGCCGAGAGAAAATAATATTACCTTCGTTACATATTAAACTAGGGCTGATGAATCAATTTGTAAAGGCCTTAGACCAGAATCGTCCTTGTTTTGATTACTTGTCCAGCAAATTTCCTGCACTTGGTTAAGAAAAATTGAAAACCGCTTTTTACAGAATCGATGACTGAAATTGAATGTAATACATTAGCTTACAGCATTAACTTTTGCAATAGCAAAAACTAAGTTTCTTTGACAGATATGTGTGATGATTTTTGTAAGTATATTGTTGTACAATAAATATCTTACTTTTTGAAGTTATACTTCTATACGCGCGTTCGACGTTGGAAATTTGTACAGGAGTGAATCGTCAAAATCATTACATATGTAAGATACAAGTTAGAGAGAGACAGAAGATATATTTTCCCTCTCTTTCTCTTTCGAGAATAAAAATATTCCTTTTGTAAATATATTTTTTAATATTTGTTATTATTATTATTTTATATTAATTTGGTAGATATATACATTTGGTCATAGTCTTTTACAAATAAATATCCTTCCTGGAACTTCTACGATTCGTAATAACCTTTCTATTTTTTGAATACAATAAATAAATAAACACAAACACAAAATACAACCAAAAAACTGACATCTAAATAATGTTCTTGTCAAATAATGACATTGATTAGCCACCTTATTATTTAAGGTTACTGGTCGAATGAGTTGAAGCGCGGTATTTAGAACCAGAAGTCGCGAGTTCGATTCCAATGAGGGAATATATTTTTTTTAATTATTATGTTCTGATTTTTGTCACTTTGGTTTTAAAAAATGGAAAAATCATAATATCTTTTTTAATATTGTTTCGATAATTTTATACATTATTGAATTTTCCAAACTATTTTATTTATCATTGGATATTTAGTACATAGTAGTCATGGGCGTAGAGCTGAAAGGGAAAATATAATTATTGTTATTTTAAATTTCTTTTATGTATATGTTTATATGACATGGAGATAAATCTCAAAAAAGGTCGATTTTATTTTTAAATTTTTTGTATGCCAAAAAAAGATTTTTTGGCATATATATATATATATATATATATATATATATATATATATATATATATATATATATATATATATATATAAAGTAGTTAGGTATTATTGACTGACACGTTATGTAAAATAAAGTTTTATTTTGAGGTTGCAGTCATTAATAGGGCAGGAAAGTAAAACTCTTTGTTCTTTATTCAAGCTTTCGCAAAATTTATTTGCTTCTTCAGGATATGCTAAAATATGGTATCAGTAAATACAACGAAATTAGAACTAAATAGCATTGTATAAAACTAGTAAAAAAACTTACAACATGAGGTTAATCCATTAAATTTTTAAATTTGCAAAACATTAAAACTTAACTTATTTTAAAAATTATACAGTTATGTAAGTACAATATTCCAATTTAATTTAATTTTGTAAAAATTCATTTTGACATTGATTGTTTGATTTATGTCAGAAAGACACTCGTTTCTGTTTATTATATTTTTTGTTGTTGATAACTAGCTCTTGATTGTTATTATGGTTACGTACAAAGTGGCGCCAAATATGAATATTTAAATTTTTTGAAATTCTAATATTTATAGTCAGAAAATCTAATATTGGAAAATTATAGTATTAATTTTCGTAAGACAGAATGTAATTATAGATATTGCTTAGTTTATCAATATCAGTTTTTTTATTAACGCATTGATATTTATTTATGCATACCATTTCTAAGAATTCTCTTTTATTTAATTGGTTTTCGCGTCTTAATATATTAGTTTCATTGAAATTAATATATTAAGACTTTGTACGTAACCATAATAACAATCAAGAGCTAGTTATCAACAACAAAAAATATAATAAACAGAAACGAGTGTCTTTCTGACATAAATCAAACAATCAATGTCAAAATGAATTTTTACAAAATTAAATTAAATTGGAATATTGTACTTACATAACTGTATAATTTTTAAAATAAGTTAAGTTTTAATGTTTTGCAAATTTGAAAATTTAATGGATTAACCTCATGTTGTAAGTTTTTTTACTAGTTTTATACAATGCTATTTAGTTCTAATTTCGTTGTATTTACTGATACCATATTTTAGCATATCCTGAAGAAGCAAATAAATTTTGCGAAAGCTTGAATAAAGAACAAAGAGTTTTACTTTCCTGCCCTATTAATGACTGCAACCTCAAAATAAAACTTTATATTATATATATATGATACTAGTGGCGTTATCCATCTGGGAAGAAAGAGTTATTCTTTCACCAAGAGTTAATTTAATAAGATTTTCACAATTTAGTCGGGATTTTGAAACAACGTCACAAAGAATCAAAAAAATCCAGGAACCTAATGATTTTTACAAGTGCTTTTAAATAATATATTAATTTCTCCATGGTCCCATTTAAAAGTATCTTACAAAATGGCGCTAAAAGACAATTAATAAAACTGAGGCTTAGTTCAATTACCTAAAAATTTAGTAATTCAAGTTTTAAGGTTCAGAAAAAAGTTGTTTAGGTTATTTCGTTTTTTTTTTCCACGTTAGCATATTAACTAAATTCATTCATTTTCTCTAGAATATATGTTGAATATGTTGTAATTATCTCCACAATTTATGAGAACAAACTATATACTAAAATTTTTGACCCTTTTAATATTTATTATTAAGGACTCAATAGTTATTGTCTGTCTGTTTTTCTGCCTTTATGTGCTATAACTATAAAGGAAAAATCCTAAAAACTTTAAACTTAATACATAGCTTGGTCCAAGGTCGAACCCTATTGAATTTCTTCTTCTTATTCTTTATAAGCAATTCTGCTTGTTCATTTGCGAATTAATACATCTATGGAAGGTTGTCAATCCGTCTTTTGCCCGGCCGTCCGATACTTACCTCTTGCTATTTTGACGACACGAGTCTCCCCCATCCTGCTTATGGGGTTATTCCATTTTAATTTTTTCTATTTATTGTCTATTCGCTTATACACTGTACGGTACATTTTCTTCTAATGTCTTCGCTTCGCTTTCGATCTCTCAGCGTATTTCCTTTAACTCTTCTCAGTACTCTCACTCTCATCTCTGCCGTTTCCAGTAGCCTTTGTGTTGTGGCTGTGTCGAGTCTTGTTTCTGAAGCATATGTCATTATTGGTCTTACACTGATTTTATAAATTCTTGACTTGATCTCAGTGTTAATGTGTCTGTTTCGCCATAGAGTGTTATTAATTCATCCTGTCAGTCTATTTGCTTTTTGTACTTGATTTTTCACTTCTTTTTCCGAGACTCCATAGCTGCACAATGTAGATACACGTTAGTAATAATGGTATTTTATTTCCATTACTTTTCATCAAAATATTGATTCAATCCTTCATTTACTATACTCCTATTACAGGTCAAATGTTGTTTATATACAGAAAACGATGCACCATATACCTCTATACCTAATTCTGTTTCTCTTTCTGCTCTCTTTTACTTATTGCATTACATATGTATTGATTGTGCAGATTGACTCCCATATAAATTTATAACTACGAACGCGTGTATAGAACTATAACTTCTACCGGCAGTCTCACTGGACTGCCACACCCGTTTTTTTTATGGGTAGCAGCACTACATATATGTAGGTAGTGCTGCGTTAAATTACCCGTTAAATAAGTTAGAAATGTGATCTGTTGTCGTATTTTCTAAAAACGATCTGATGGAGTAAATCTGGTGGCATTTTTGGATTCAGCAAAACCAAATTACCTAGAAACAGTAAACAAATTTCCGGCAGCAAACTGTGTATTTACCAGAATGGTTTATTGATAATAAATTGATTATAAATCAAAAGAAAATTGAATGTATTACATACGTATGCTATAATAGCAATATATCTTTTGCTATGTGAATCTTTCTATAAATATTTTGAACTAATTATCAATTTATAATATGTTTTTATATATTTGATTCTTTTAAATCATATAATAGTTTAGAACAGTAATTTTCCATACCTTTCTTAGTTTTCTTCTTTTTCCAGCTGTTAAGCTTTATATCATACACCCAGAGCGGCGTTTCAGTCCCTGCTGAGAATCCGACTTCCCCGCCGAAAACATAGATACATTCCTTAAAGGCCACAGCAGTGTGCTCCTGCAGGCATGGCAATTTATCACCCACTGGCTTTATTTGCTGCCACTTTCCAGTAACTGTAACAAAAGGGAATTTTAACGTTTGAAATAGAATTATTATCTTTTAAGGGTGAGCAGAAAAGCACAAAACAAAAAAATACAATACAAAAATACAAGTTTTGAGCAATGCTTGGTAAAAAAGTTTTAACTGTGCCATTGAAGTACGTTACAACATTGTTAATAGCAATTAAAAATAGCGCTACGCTTAGATTCGAGCCCTGTGGAATTCCATTTTTCTGTAATTTAGATTCAGACAAATGGTTATTGATTCAAACTTGGAAATGTCGTTGCTGTAGAAAGTTTGAAATAAAAGCAAACATGTTACCGTGGATCTTCCAATTGTGGAGTGTAGTTAAAATATCATAGCGCCATACTGTATCAAAAGCCTTTTTACATTAAAGAATATGGCGAAATATTCTTGATTGCATATAAATGCTACTTGAATTTCTGATTCCAATGATATTAAGTTATCTAATGTTGATCCATTTTTCCTAAATCCACTTTGTTCAGGTATATTAAGATGTTTATGTTCAATATACCACATGAGTCAACTTACACATTGTATTCGTGAGAGAGATTGGTCTATAGGATTCTGCTTCAAATTTAGGTTTACCTAATTTGTATATTGGAACTATGATTGAAGAGTCCCATATTTGTGGGAATACCTTATTGATCCATATAATATTGAAAAGTTGCAATAATAGTTCTTGGCCTACTAGTGGTAGGATCTTTAGAAAAAGCAGAGGTATGTTATCTGTCCTGGACTAGTATTTCTAACGGAGTTAAGAGTATTAATAAGTTCAGTAAAGCTTATAGGATTGTTTATTGGTGAAGTGTCATTGATTAGTGGTATTCCTTTATTTTCTTCGAATCGTTTCTTATTTAAGAATTCTATTAAATAGCTTTCATCACTAGAAGCGGTACAATATTGATTTGCCATTACTTCAGATATATTGCATTCGGACGTAAATGTCTGATTGTCTTTTATTAAGTACTTTATAGAGTGATGTGAATTTTTTTTAGATATACTTCTAATCATGTTCCAGATTTGACCAATTTGAGTAGATCTATTGTTATCTGAAACAAATTTTTGTCATGACTCTTGCTTGCTTTTTTTAATAATAAATCTACACTTAGCTCTTATTCTTTTAAATTCCAATTGATTTGCAGTAGTTTTATATCGGTCATATCTATTAAAAGCCGATTTAGATTCTCTTATTGTCTATTTTCACGCATAGTTCCACCACGGTACAGTTGAATGTTTTACATGAAAAGCTGTTTTTCCAATGGATTTCCCTAAGATCCATAGCAGATGAAGAAATCAATATTGAGAACAGTGTCCAGGCTTTATTTAAGGACCAGTTGGTGATGTGTGTATTGTGCTTATGGTACAACAAATTGTTAACTAAGATGGGAAAGTGATCACTTCCATATAGATCAGGTAAAGTGTCCCACGATAATCTAGGTTGCAAGTTTGGTTCACAAATTGACAAATCAATTGCTGAAAACTCTCCTGTTGCTGCATTATATCGAATATTCCTGCCGTCATTAAGTAGATTTAAATTGAGATTATTTAGGATAGTTTCTATTTTTCTTCCCATTTTTGTCATTTTTTTAGCCCCATAATGAATTATATGCTTTAAAATCTCCCAGTATAATTCGAGGTAGGAATCTCACATAAAAGATTAGAAATGTCTGCTATACTTGGTTTAGAATTAGGAGCGATATAAAGACTGCAGATGTTAACTTTTAGTGGACCTACTAAGTACACCGCTACAGATTCTAGATTTGTTATTAGGGGAATACTGTGATATTCATAGGAATTCTCGATAAAAATTGAAACTCCACCACTGGCATGTTCTTGATTGTGGCTTGATTTAGATACGCTTGTATAATCATCATCATCATCTTTGGCTTTACAACCCTGTGTGGGTCTTGGCCTGTTCAAGAATTAGTCTCCATTCCCCCTATCTTTCGCTCTGACTTTCCAATTTCTGACCACTAGATTCCTCAAGTCATCTTCGACTTAAGTTTTAAATCTAGATCTTGGCCTGCCTCGCTTTCTGGTTCCTACTGGCTCTTGATATAATATCTGCCTTTGGGGTCTCCAGTGTCCGTTCTTTTAAGGTGTCCTAGCCACCTTAGTCTATTAATTTGAATAGACCGGACGATGTTGCATTTTTCATAGCATTGATACAACTCAAAATTGTAGCGCCTGCGCCATATCCCGCTTTCTTGTACTCCTCTGTATATGTGCTTAGTATTCTTCTTTCAAAGCGGCCTAACTGTTCTTCGTCGCTTTTTACCATAGTCCATGTCTCTGATGCGTATGTCAGAACAGGTTTAATAAGAGTTTCATATATTATAATTGGTTTCAAATGAGTGTAGAGTAATAAATCATGAAGTGTCATAAAATTTGCCTGAATTTCGGTGTCGTCATGGGCGTAGGCAAATGGACGGATGTCAACTTCGTCGTCAAAAATTGATGTACCTCAAAATATCATATTTTGGATATTTTGTGATAACCAATTTTATTTAATTTTTCGATTAACTTATTCTTCAAACTCGTATTCCATTATATGGTCATTAAAGCTAATTACATTTTTATTTATAAAAACAAATTCACTTCCTTACTGAACGAATAAAAGCATTAGAAGAAACTGATAATGGTATGACGCACCTCCTAATATTACTAAGAACTAAAATAAATCAACATGAAGACTAATAACGCGTAATGAGGTTTTACTTACACTTTCATTATAATCCCTCTTTTATTTTATTATTATCATTCGACATTCGACATTCGAGTTAGTAATTGTTACTACACCAATTAAACGTACAGTAATATTGTGATATAGAAATAGTGAAAAAGTTATAAAATGGCGACATTTACTCCAAAGAAAAGAGGTGTAAAAAATTCTCCGCTATCTGTTAGTGAAAAAGTTATAATTTTAAATGTATATGATTGCATAAAACACGATCACCCTAGTTTGTCTGTGCAAGAAAGTGTTGAGCGATGTGCCCGAATGACTGGAATTGGACAGTCCACGATTTTTAAATTATTGCGAGAAAGAAAGATATCAGGCCAGTTAAGTCCATGCAAGAGAAAATCAGGAAGACCAATAAAAATCTTAGGTGAAGACACCAAACGTGACATTCGAAGAAAAGTTCATTCGTTTTATTTTAAAAAGGAAATACCCACCCTTGACAAAATACTAATGGAGATAAGCCAAGATAACGATATTCCTTTGATATCCAGAAAACTTTTATGGAAAACTTTAAAAAGTATGAATTTTTCCTGGGAAAAGCACAATCGAAAGGCACTATTACTGGAAAGTGATGAAATCATTTGCTGGAGACGAAAATATTTGAGAACTATAAAACAGTACCGCAGAGAGCACAAGAAAATTTTTTATCTTGATGAGACGTGGATAAACGAAGGTTATATAGTCCAAAAAATGTGGCAAGATAAAAATGTAACAAGTGCTCGCCAAGCTTTCATAGAAGGCCTTTCGACGGGTATTAAAGTGCCTTCGGGAAAAGGGAAGAGGCTTATAATTGCTCACATTGGAAGCGAAGAAGGATTTTTAAAAGAAGGTTTGTTAAGCTTTGAGTCGTGTCGGACGGGAGATTATCATGAGGACATGAATTCGGATGTCTTCGAAGACTACTTCGGGGAAATGTTAAAATTTCTTCCAGCTGATTCGGTCGTGGTTATGGATAATGCAAGCTACCATTCAAGGCGCATAGAGAAGGTACCAACTTCAGCTTGGAGAAAGCAAGAAATTATTAACTGGCTGTCAAATAAAGGTATTCAGTTTGAGACGAATTCAATAAAGAAGGAACTACTAGCCGTAGTAAAACAACATAAATCTCGCTTCATAAAATATGCCGTAGAAGATGTAGCAGAAAAGTATAAAGTAACTGTGCTACGCCTACCGCCATATCATTGCGAATTAAATCCCATAGAACTTATATGGGCACAAGTTAAAGGATATGTTGCAAGGCACAATACCACATTTAAAATGAAAGATGTCAAGGTATTGTTTGATCAAGCCATTATGGAAATCACATCAGAAAACTGGCAAAAAGCAATCCAGCATGTTTTAAAAGAGGAAGATAAAATGTGGGAACTGGACAACTTGGTCGATCAGGTGGTTGACCCTATAATTATAACACCAGGGGATGATGACAGTTCTTCGGATGAAGACTATAGTGATGTAGAATTGTAATAACGTATCCAGTAAAGTTTTTGTAGTTTTTGTGAATAAATTGATTTAAACTCCCCACAAGTGTTTCAATATGTAAAGTTCATTCGTGTGTGTTTGTGAGTATTTCCCGATTTCGGTTCGTATATATTTTATTGTTACATTTTATATTTTTTTAATAACACTGTTCTGCTGTATTACATTTTTATTTCCTTTAATATGATTTTTAAGAATGCATATTCTTTTGTCAATTAACCCACTAGCGCGCCTCTGGCTCAGTGTTTATCTGTCGATAACAATGGACTAATCCCTTAAAACAGGGTGATACCTACCTGCTCTTTATGAAACGACAGAATTTTGCAATGCGAACGGAATTTATTGACGGATTATTGACGGATTACCCTGTAGCGCTTTTGAATACTTCATGAGATTTTATTACTCTACACTCATTAGAAATAGATTATAGTATCTTGTTTTTTCTGCTAATTATGTGTGATGTGAAGAGCTGCTTTAGTCCAAAGTAAGCTCTGTTCGCCAGGTTTATTCTTCTCTTAATTTCTACGCTTAGTAGGTTGCTGTTATTTAGTTCTGTTCCAAGATATATAAACTCCGAGATCCCTTCGAATATGTGTGCTTCTGTCACCAGATCTTGTGGTGCCACTATTTGCGTGCTGTTCGTGACCTTCATGTATTTTGTTTTGGATACGTTGACCTGCAGTCCCATTGTCTTCGCGGCTTTTTCTAATGTTTCAAAAGCCTGTATCAGGTCTCATTTTGTCCGTGTTACTATGTCAATGTCATATGCGTAGGCCAATATCTGTACACTTCTGTCTACACTGTCATAAGCGCTTTTAAAATCTATGAAGAGGTGGTGGGTATCGATTCCATATTGATATGTCTTTTCTGAGGTTTGTCTGAGAAGGAAAATTTGATCAATGGTTGACCTTTCTTTTCGGAATCCACATTGCTATGTGCCTATTGTTTCCTCAGTATGTACTAGTAAACGATCATAAAGTATATAAGCCAGTACTTTGTAAGCCGTATTTAAGAGGATAATGCCTCGATAGTTGTCACATATCAGTGGATCACCTTTCGTGTGAATAGGTATTATAATACCTACATTCCAACTGTCTGGAAGTTTTCCTTCTCTCCAAATGGATGCAAAAAGTTTTACTATGTATTTTTTTAGCGCGTTAATTTCTCAAATTATAAATAAGCAGTAAATACGTCTTTTTACTGTAGAGAGAAAAAAAGTAATAAAATGTCAGTACAGAAGCTTCACTTCAAAAAGGAGAGCTGAGTAAAGACGGTTCTTACTTAAAAATTTCTTGAACTCCTAAACATTTTTGAATAGCAAATAAATTTGTTTAAAAAACAAGGAATTCTATAAGTTTATTTAAAAAAAAAGTGCAAAAATGTCTCACTATATTATTTACAGTTATTAGAGTTATACATAAATAAAATGAAATAATATTGATTTGGTATTATTATTTTGAAAAATTTAAACACTTTTTTATTATTGTTTATTATTTATTATTTATTGTATTTGTATTTTATTATTTTTCTATAATCTTTTCAATTTTTGCCCCCTCTTAAAACCTGCCCTCCGGAGCACGTGTCACCCTGCCCAATATTCTAATTAGCCAGTTTAAATAAGGCGTGTGCTTCTTTTCACTAATATGTTTTGGGTACTGCCTACGTACCTTTCAATTGGTTTGTATCAGTAATCACAGACAGGTCTTATGAATCACGAACTAATTAGGATCTTTAAATGTATTAAAGTGGTTTTTATGGCTTTTTCTAATACTATTCAAAGTAAATAGAAAAGTTTTTATATCACAAAATTATAAATGTGTTCTTGTTGTTTACTACCATTGTTTTACTACATTAAATTGGTATTAAGACTTTTTGAATAAAAGACACTTTGTTGCAAATACTTCTTAACCTTTCAGTAGACGCAGTTTAATTTTGTGTATCAGTAGTCACACACGGTCTACTACACCGGTCATTAAAATAGTCCTCTGGATGCATTTTGTTTAAATTTCAATAAAATAATCTATCGTTTATAGTTTTTTAACATTATTTATTATTATTGACATATTTTGTTTATTTAAAATGTTTATTAACGTAGCACAAAAAATAATCCACAATTTGTGAAATAGTTTGATTTATTCTCATTTTTACTAAACAAATTACAATTAATTTAAAATAAGAACATAACATATCAGTCTTCAAGAACTATCTTATACAAAAATAAAATATTATTCCACTAAGACTTATCATATAAAATATAAAAGATGGCAAAAAACGTAATACAATTAAGCCGGAAGATTGTTACAGTTATTGCAAATTGGATTTACATGTTCCCAACAAAGATACTTTTTACAAATCGAATAAAATTATTTCGTTTTTCGATTCTTTTTCCATCCAGTCACCACACCTCTTAATAATTGCTCCCGAAGTTCTTTAAACTGGCACGACATCTTTATCCAAATGACAGATCTCCTTTAGTCAAATCCTTGTCTTGAGTATATAGACATTTTGGCTTTGATTTTTCTGGCGGTTGTACATAAGGCTAAATGCTAAATTTGTCAAAACTTCTCGTCGGGAATTTGCGGAATTTGGAATGTTACAATTATAAATAACAAATGAATTTATTGCTGTAACATTTAAACGGCTGTACACACCAACCATAGGCCATCTTCTACTACAACGTGCCACATCATATTGTGCGTATAATCTATCTACGGTATTAACACCGCTTTTTACTCTTATTGTTCCCAAGAGAGTTAAACCATTTTCCTTCAAGCTTATACCAAGATCAACCCTGGTGGTTACATTTCTCTTACATCCATTGAGATGTTGAAAGGCCTGTTTCGCCACTACCTTGGTACTAGTGTTTAGATTGTATGGATCACCCACTTGGTTTTTACCAACTTATACTTCCAAGTTACTGGTATAAAATAACTTCGCATCAGACAGTGCAAATATTTTTATACTCTATCTATTGGGTTTGCTTGGTACGTACTGGCGGAACGAGCACCGTCCTCTAAAAGCCTCCAACTTTTCGTCTACGGTTAAATTGCGAATGAGAGAAACATTTTTTCTAATTTTTGTTCCACTTGGTAATAAGATCTCTTATATTGGCGCTGATTTATCCAAACCAACTCTATCGTGCCTCGTATTGATATCATGAGTTGGCATGTACCTTAGTAAATTTCTAAATCTCGTGATATTCATTGTGAGTCGGAAAACCTCTAGACCAGTGCCGTCCGTTCTGTTTTCCACAAGTTTTTTGTATTAAGATGACTTGCCTTTCTTACACCTGCAAGATATAAGAGATCTAAAAGGACACGAATTTCATCAATGTTCGTTGTGAATATTTTTCGATCGCAACTGAACTTCTGCTTTTCTGCTTCAATTTTTGTATTGGTACCATCAACAATTATTTGCAACATATCAGTATCAAATACATAGTTCCAGATATCTATAAAATATCGGTTTTCTGTCTGACACATTGTTTTGAAGCCAGAAGCTGCACAACAATATTTTCACTTCGAGTTGTCACGTTAATAGGGGCAAAATGCTTAGCCTACTTTGTTTTATTATCTTTGCCCAAAAAATATGGACCAATGGCAAAATCTGGCTAATCTAATACCTCATTTTCCTGTTCCATATACTCTCGTATGCTACCATTAACACACCGATGAGCGTACGGGAAACATATCCAAACACGGAAAAGATTGTTCATTGGTTGGCATAAGGGTTATTCCAACTTTTGAGCAATTCAAAATTTCCCATTGGCCGATTCTATGGTAAGTCCACTTTCCTACGTCATAATCCTTTAAGAACAAAGGAATTTCGGATATAAAAGAATGTGGATTTTCTGTAATTGGCCAGTTCGAGCTTGCCCTTGTATTACAAGACTTTGGGTATATGAATACTTTTTGTGTGCATTTGATATATTTGATATATTGTTTATTTGTATTTTGTACGATTTCTTCTGGAAATCTCAGTGCAGACATAGCGCTTGAAACGTGCGCATTTATTTTTCGATTTTGCCATTTTATTGTGCTATTTTTCTGTCTAAGAATATAGTCTTGCGATAGCTCACTATACGTGATCATACGCCTGACAGATATGTACTTTTATTACATGCTATATAATTGTGCTATTTTATTATTGCCTATATTTGTGTGTGATACACAGATGAGGTTCAGAAAGGGACTAGGTACTCGAGAAGCTCTCTTTGGTTTGAATGTTCTTACACAAAGATGCCTAGACGTTAATCGGGAAGTACATGTATGTTTTATCAATTTTGAAAAAGCGTTTGACGGAGTACGCCATGATAAGCTAAGAGACAATTTTGAAAGAAAGGACATAGATAATAAAGATCTGCGAATAATTCTCAATCTATATTGGAATCAGAAAGCTAACATCAAAATAGAAAATGAGATATCACAAGCAATAGAAATACGTAGAAGAGTACGACAGGGGTGCATTTTGTAACCGATGCTATTTAATGTTTATAGTGAAAGCATCTGCCAGGAAACCCTTTTGCAAGCAAACGAAGGAATCGTAATCAATGGAGAGGTTGTAAATAATATTCGATACGCAGACGACACTGTACTAGTTGCAAGAACAGTAGAAGAATTACAACGATTACTTACAAATATAAATATTGCCTGCAACAATTATGGCATAAGTATCAATATCAAAAAAACCAAGTATATGGTCTTCAGTAATAATATGACACAACCACCACATATTAGTATAAACGTTATTCAAATTGAAAAAGTATCAAGTTACGAATACTTGGGGACTTTAATAAACGGAACTGGAGACCAAAACAATGAAATAAAAGGACGTATCGAAATTACCAGGGCCACCTTCATAAAAATGATGAAATTCTTCTGCAACAGAGATATAAGCATCCCTCTACGATTAAGAATGCTAAGGGGCTACGTACTTAACACGCTATTATAGGGTGTAGAGATCTACACTTTAAACAGAACAACATAAAAAATATTGTAAGTTTCGAGATGTGGTGCTACCGTGGAATGCTGAAGATAAGTTGGGTTGAAAGAGTCACAAACTTTGAAGTAATGCGAAGGATAGAAAAATACCCAGAAAATTTGTCAACGATCAAACGAAGAAAACTCGAATATTTGGGTCACCTGACTAGAGGACATAAATACCCATTACTTCAAAATATAATGCAAGGAAAAATAGAAGGAAAACGAAATCCAGCCGTAGAAGAATATCATGGTTGAGAGAAACACTTCTTAACATTGTATGCATATTTGAACCAAAATTTATTTTAAGCCTTTTACGCTGAAAAGAAAGGTATGACTTTTTCAGGTTTCTATAATGAATTGACAATTAAAAATTTGTATCAATATTAATTATTTGGTTATTTGATAATACAGTCTCTTAATGTATTCTAAGCAATTGATCTCAAGCTGCTCAATTCTGATGTTGTAGGTGTACAACGCAATTTAATAATTGAAACCTTTATTGAAAACAGAAGTTTGAAGAAGATATAGGTACTTTTGTAACGTATTTACCAAAAAAATATATAGAAGATACAGAAAAATAAAACAATTCTAATTAAAAGTCTAATCGTAAAAGTAATTATTGACTCAAATATTCTCTTTTTGTGCGTTCTAAATAGATTTTTTATTTATCGTATAAAAATTAAAATCTTGTTTATATCGCAACAGAAACTATATACAAACTATTTAGTAATTACCTACTTATCATTAATTTACTATTACCAGCCCTTACCGCTCTATTTCATGCTCTACATGTTTAGAAAATTAAATGGAATCCCTCGTTGCATGTCTCATAATTCATTCAGACCACATCTCCTTTCCGCATATGGCCCCTGTCAACCTCCCCTAACCAATTCGGGACAATAGCTATCCAGAAATGCCCTCACTTTGTCGACTTTTGGTATTTTGTCAGGAAAAGGGAATTTAGGTGGATCAGTGTGGGGATTTTCCATATATAGGAATTTTGGGATAATCGCTGAAAGAGAAAGACTGGTAATCGGGAGATAAAGAATGACAGTGGCTGTATTGATGGATAAATTTAAGTTTTTAGTTTTCTTATTTAATTGCAATTTGCAATACTAGCTATTAATAGTAGATAAGGCTCTTCATATGCACAAATTTCACTCGTATAAAATACAATTATTGAACGAAATAACCCTCTACTGCATAAATTATTGCAAACATGAAATAAAAAATATTTTTATGTATTGTAATTTTTATTAAGGCATATAAAAGGCATTAGTACATTTAAAATAACTGTTTAGTCCTATATATAGAAGTTTTAAGAAGAAGAAGAAGATATTTTAATAAAATGTTGAAATACAAAAATACATTAGTTATAAAATTGTAATAGACAATTCCTTTTTTCATTATAACATAAAAATAATTTACACTTTATACATTTGGTGTAAGTTTTTTTTGTAGATATTTGAAACTGTTGGAGATATTTTTGCCATTCTGGCAGATGTCCAATGTTGTCCATACGCACAGAATTTAACGGTATCTCTTGATGTCTTGCAGGAGTTTTTCTTTTTCTTTTTATTAGTATTGGGGTTGTCCCAGTGGTTAACACAGGTGGAACTCCTTGACGACTAGACATTGGAGTTCCTTGATGACTAGACGTTGGTGTCCCATTTTGTCCTACTGAACGACCTCTCTTTCTTGGTAGTGACTTTCCAGGTTAAAATGTTTAGAAACGGCTTATATACACATATAGATCAAACATATGGAAAATAATTCGGTTATACCATTTTCTTAATCTTAGATGGATTCTGTAAAGCCCCAATAACGAGTTTAATAAGTCCACTTATCATCTATCTACCACCTATCAGCTGATTATAAACTTCAACAGCTTGATGTCATGGAATCTCTTTGTACGTTTTTTCTTTTCGAAAGTACCTACGTTTTGTGATTCTAGGTTTACTACCAACGTAAGTGGATAACATATTTACTGGCTTATTATCGAACCAAGTTATTAGACTTATGTTTACGTCTTCAACAAGGGCAACTTTTTCTACAATGAAACCACGTTCTTTTTTCTTTAGTTCTTTTTCGGATGGGATTCCTGAATTTGGAACATGGTTAAATCGAACCGTACCTTTTTTTTAATTGCCGTATTGCCAGATTCCAGTAAGAGCATTAGAAGGTATCTGTTGAATTCTGACAGGCAACGGTGGGGGAAGTCTTTTTTGGAAATCTACGTCACGGAACAAGACACCCTGGCATCTTTCGTCAGTCTTACTGTCTCCAGCATGACTCCATCTATGCCAGGTGCCTTTCGGATCTTCATCCGTCCAACAGCCTTGCCGAGTTCCAACTCAGTAAAAGGTTCCGCATCTACGAAACCAATAACCCTTTCACGTATATCCTCCACTAAGAAAAGAGTTCCCGTATTAAACGGAGTTTCTCATCCTCAGGCAGGGGGTAGGATGTCTTCTTCCGCTTTAATTCTGTACAGACAATCTTAAAGACCTGCTCCAGATATCCCTTTCGAGATCCTGAATTACTCCACCTTTCTTTCTTAGATCTTCTCATCTCATTCCTGTCTTCATTCTGCTTTCGCTTTAATTTATTTATTCTCTCTTCCATCTCATCTTAATCTCTTACACCCCCTTCTTACTCTCATGCAATTTGTCCTCAGATTTTCAAAATTCTCGTTCCACCAGTATGGTTGTTTTCTTTCATACCTCCCATTTGATCTTACACACGCCAACTTCTGTGCATCGAACCGTACCTTAAGGCAACAATCCATTTTTTGTAAGATAAATCTGTAATTTTGGACTATTAATCGTTCTTCGGCACTGTCTCTGTCAGTCTAGTGACAACATTTCCACTGACTCCTAAATCAGGCGTTCCATTTGGAAAAGTGTTCATTTTGTTCATCAGCAAAAATATTAAAGACATAACTAGACTTCGGCAAATATGCATATTGCATATTTTGCATATTGTGCATATTTTATGCAAATATTTCATATTTTGGCATATTTGTATAAAAGTTTGCATAAAGTGCATAAAAGTTCAGATTTTTATACTGTATTTGAAAATTTTTAAACATACCAATTTATTTCAATTCTTGTATAAAATTTTGTAGTCATTTTAATCAAGAAATGATCTAAGTACGTAATCTCTACAGGTACAAAACATTTACAATTTCAAAGAAGATCAATTTAAGTAGCCCTCAACATTCTTAGAAAGTCTCGGTCACTGAGGCATTCAGTTATTGGATAATCGCTAAGGGTTCGCTCATTTGCATTTTATGATCTAATCCCCAAATCTATCTACAATTTATTGTATCTTAACAGCAGGTAAACGGCTAATAGTTTTGTTCCTAATTTAGGGATTTTCCAAAATCTCCCAGTTTATTGAATTAGGTACCTAAACATTTCTAATTTGATGCTCAGATTGGTAAATCATTTTTGTTTTGATATTCAAAGCGTAAACACTCGTTGTGCGTAACAAAAAGGAAGATTGTGATTTTATAATGCCTAAAACAACCAGTGCTTCAACTTGGATTAAACCTTATAAAGAGCTGTCTATGGATATGGGAAAAATCTACTGTTCAGTCTGTGGCAAAATTGTAAGTATCTGATATTTTCTATTAAATATCTAATATTTCATACATACAGGGTGTTTCCAAATGACACTTACAACGTTTGACTGTAGATACTTCTCGAAAAATTGAACAAAACGATATAGTTAATGAGGGGTCAAACTTATTTACTTTTCGAGATACAGGGTGTTAAAATTAAAAAAAATTAAATTCTTTTAGTTAATAACAACAATAACTTTAAAACCAATAAACGTATTTACTTGAAATTTAGTACTCGTAGGTTGTTTTTAAATGAAAAATAGCTTCCTTTAGTGAGAAAAAATTGTCCATGGTACAATACAATGGTGTGTATTTAGAAAAATTTTTCACCTTTACTTTTTTTTATGGAGTCAGCTATTCTAAAACACAATTATTTTTATTGTAATTGAATTAACAAAAAAAAACTTTTATTGAATTTTAAAATAAGTTATATGATGTACTAATGGTTAGTAACAAAAACTAATTTGTGGATTAATACTGCATTTAAAACACTTAGCGAGTGTTTTTTTTTCCAAACCAGTTATTTGATTAACCAAAAACACCTTGTATATTTTTATATTTTAAAGGTTGGGTTAAAATAAAGGTTTTTATTTTTATTTATAGATAGCATGTGAGAAGAAATTTCAGATAGACCAACATGTGAGAACTGCTTCACACATTGCAAAAAAAGGAAAAATAGGAGGAAAACATTAAACTTCAATGGCTAAATGTTTCCAATCTACTTCAAAAAAATTAGATGAGCAAGAAACTTTTAATGAAGACTTGTGTCGCGCATTAGTGTCTGCAAACATACCGCTTTCAAAATTAGCAAATGTAAATTTTAGTTCGTTTCTAAAAAAATATTGCAAACTTAATGTTCCAAGTGATCGGTCTCTAAGAAGAAATAATGTGAACGGGCTATACTCGTCGGTGTTAATTAATATTAAGGAAGAAATTGCAGATAATTATTTTTACATATCTGTAGACGAAACCACTGATTCCTCAGGAAAGTATATTGCTCATTTATTGATTGGTGTTCTTAAAGAAGATACCTTACCAAAATCTCATCTTATTTCATGCCAGCAACTTGAGAAAACAAATGTTTTAACAATTTCGCGTTTTATACAAGAAACATTAGCAACTTTTTTTTTCCTACAACTATTCCTTCTAATAAATTACTGCTTATTTTATCGGATGCTGCTCCTTATATGGTGAAAGCAGGAGAAAATTTAAAAATATTTTTCCCAGATTTAATACATGTTACTTGTGTAGCGCATGGATTAAACAGAGTTGCAGAGGAAATACGAAAAAAGTTTCCTCTTGTAAATACCATGATGATATCCAGTGTCAAAAAAGTATTTCTTAAATCTCCTATAAGAACTCAACTTTATAAAGAAATGCTACCTAACATTCCTCTTCCACCACAACCTATTTTAACGCGATGGGGAACATGGTTAGAAGCAGCTAATTTTTATGCAGATCATTTTGTTAAAATAAAGAACATAATTGATACGTTAACAGATGAAAGTTCCCAATCTTTTTTGGATTCTAAACAAACTTTTCAGAGTAACTTGCTTCAACAAGAACTTTCATTTATAAAATCAAATTTTAGTTTTGTTAAAAAAACAATTACTCAGTTAGAATCACCAAAACTGTCATTGTTCGAAAGTACAGCATTAATAAAAGAATTTGCGTCATGTTGTCGGAACGTTAGAGGTAATATTGGAAAAGATATTTTAAAAAAATTTGAAGCTACTATGGAAAAAAATAAAGTTTACCATATTCTTTCTGAAGTAGTCAGTGTTCTAGCTGGAAATATTTCGGAAACAATTAATTTAGAACCAAATGTTTTGGTTAGTTTGAAAAATGCTCCCGTTACATCAGTTGATGTTGAACGAAGTTTTTCCATATATAAATATATGTACTCAGACAGAAGCCACAAGTTTTTGTTAGAAAATTTTGAACACCACTTGGTCATTTATTGTTACCATAATTCTAAATAAGTTTATTCATACTTAAAAATGATACTTAAGTAGTTACTTAAAATAAATGTAAATCTTAATGAATAGTAGGAAATATTTAGTTATGTACACTTTTTTTTTAAATAAAATTGTTACTATTTTACGATTTTTTTATTTATTTGTATGCATATTTTGTAAAATATTTGCATATTTTCGGGTAAACACGTGCATATTTATGCGCATATTTTCTACATTTTTATTTGCATATTTGCCGAAGTCTAGTCATAACTAAAACCTGATACACCACTAAGTACTTGATTTTTGTATCCCCACTTGTGAGGTTTTGCCGGATTATATCGTTTGAGGTGGTGCCAGTAAAAGGCATTGTTTAATCTTGTCTAATAAAAGTCGAATTTTAAACAGTTGGATATACTTTGTTTTTTGAGCTATTCCGTACTTACTGTGAAAATATCAAGTAAATTGATGCATTAGTACGGAATTTGGAGCCAAATACTTATTGACTGGACTATTAAAGTTAACTTTTTTCGGCATTTCTTTTTATTATGTCACATTTCTGAAATATTACGAATGGGTCCTTTTAAAATGAACACAGTGTATAGATCTCTTTAGCAGTTTGTATGTAACATAGAGAAACGCAATAATTGGTATGTAGCTTTTTGCGTTGTCGGTAGGTTTGCTGGGCTTCAATATGGCTATTATCTTAAAGCGTTTTAGTTATTTTGAGATATTTTGGGACATTTGAAATTTGCATAATATTTGTAAAAAATCAAGCCAGCCAAACTTTTGTATACTTGACACAATTGATCAGGATTTTAAGGTGAATATCTTCAAATACTATTACTTTTGCTAGCTAAAATTTTTAGTAGTCTCTTTACGTAGATTGTGTGTGGTTTTTCCATTTTTGTGTCTTTTTTTAACTTCTGATGACTCGTTTATGCATTTCGTTGAGCATAATAATGGAATATTTATTATGCCACTTGTTCTGAAATACATTTTTATGAAAACCAAGTGCCATAAATAATCTACCTCAACAGTGAGAATGTTTTACTTTCTAGTATTAAAAGTGATTTCCGCTTTATTACAATAATTAATGGCCGTGCAAAAAGAAACTTACAGCACTATTACTAAATTGTGGAAACTTGTGTAATATATATTGCTAAGCTCCTAATAAGACTTTAAGTCTAAAGAGGAGTAACAGTTTTCCGATACTTGGCAATTTAGGGATCAAGTAGGCGTTCGTCTTCATTGATTGAATTAAGTGAAGGGGAAAGCCGAAGGGACGAGTCAACTAATAATGTGATTAGGCTGTATTTTGCCAGAAAGTCGATGTTGAATGAAAGAATATTAATTTTTGATACTAAGAGCTTCAATCAATGATTTTGAATACAACTGTTTTATAGAAACATAATACTGGTGAATTTTGGGAATGGAATTTGAGTTTTTGTTTAACACTTATACAGTGTGAAAAAGCCAAATGGAATAAATTCATTATTTAGGTTACTGTACATATTTATAAAAAATCCCGAAACACGTCAAATTTAAATTATAACTTGACATTTTTTAACGTGAAAATGCAACCCCTACCCAATTTTTAAAATAGGAAGTATAGGCTTGTGATATATCGTTTGAAAGGTCTTTTCATTCTCCATTCAAAAATGTTGTCGCTTTCAAGTTTATTAAGACTAATTAAGATAAAATAAATTAAAATCATGTGGTTACCGAAATTCGCTAAAATATACTCAAAACTTATTTTCCGTTTAGGTCTTGATAATGAGAAAGTGAACAAAAACCATAGCAATGTGGTTTTTAGATGGTAACCATTAAAAATTTTTAAAGAATTTCCGTGGCAACGTTATTTTAACACGCATTAATAAATTGTTTTATTTAAGTTGTCAGTATTTTAATTTAAGTAAAAAGTTCGTTCAATTCAATTCTGAAAAATGGTTAGATTAACGGAAATGCATAAAATAACAGTTTTACAAATGATTGGTTACGGAGATAACGCCCGAACACAACAGGAAGTTACTCGCCTATTTCATGAGAAATTTCCTAATTTACCGCCTATATCCCAAGGAACAATAAGTAAAATAGAGAAGCAGTTTCTTCGAGTTTGGTCATGTAAGGCAGATAAAAAAAGCAGCTGCCAATGCACTGAGTGATGAACTCAAATTAGATGTGTTGCTTGAGTTTCAGGAAAATTCACATACATCGAGTAGACAGGCATCCACTACATTCAATGCTAGCCATACATCGATAGTAAACATATTAAAAGAAAATAAATTGCATCCCTATAAGATGATACCTACGCAGGAGCTCATGGAAGACGATTTTGATAGGAGAATTTTTTTTGTGAGCAAATGATGGACATGTTGAATAACAATATTATCCAATTAGAAGACGTTATGTTTTCTGATGAGTGTACTTTTTCACTTAACGGTCATGCTAATCGGCAAAATTGCCGCTACTGTTCCACTGAATGAGAGAAGAACACACTCAATACCCTCAAAAGGTTAATGTTTGGGCAGGGATTGTAGGAAACAATATCATTGGTCCCTTTTTCATTGAGGGCAACTTAAATGGCAACAATTATTTGGCACTACTTCAAAATGATGTCATTCCAACGTTGGCAAATTTATATCCTGATCCAGGAAACCCTCAAGTTCCAGCGAATACGATATGGTTTCAGCAGGATGGAGCACCACCACATTACCAACTTAATGTCCGGCAGTACCTCGATACAATATTTCCCAATCGGTGGATAGGGAGGCGAGGATCGATTGAATGGCCAGCGCGATCACCGGATCTTACATTATTAGATTTGTTTTTATGGGGATATATGAAGAGCCATGTGTACAAAACTAAACCTTCTGATTTAAATGACTTAAAAGAACGAATAACGCTTGCGATTAGGTCGATCACGCCTGTTATGTTAAATAATGTTAGAAGACAGTTTTATTTGAGATTAGGATGTTGCCAAGACGTTCGCGGTGAACATTTTGAACATCTACTTCATTAACATTCATAGTTCTTTTTCGTGTTCTACATTTTATTACGTTTTGCATTACATTTTAGTTTTTGATTGTATTGTAGCGAATTTCGGTAACCACATCATTTTAATTTATTTTATCTTAATTAATCTTATTAAACTTGAAAGCGACAACATTTTTGAATGGAGAATAAAAAGACCTTTCAAACGATATATCACAAGCCTAGACCTCCTATTTGAAAAATTGGGGGTTGTACCTGTCAGTCTAAGGAGATTGAAGGTAGGGGTTGCATTTTCACGTTAAAGAATGTCAAGTTATAATTTAAATTTGACGTGTTTCTGGATTTTTTATAAATATGTACAGTAACCTAAATAATGAATTTATTCTATTTGGCTTTTACACACTGTATGGTTGACAAATAATAGTACAAACATTTACAATAACATACTATTTTTATTGTAAAAATCCGTGAAATTACGTACTCATATTTTAATTAAAACTAAGAAAACTAAAATATTACCCAAGTTGTACTTCCAGAAATCTCTGGTGGGCAGATTTCCGTTGCGGCCTCCAAGGATATAAACGTACTCCCCGACGAGAGTTGAACTGTGTTTTGACCTCGCCGATGGCGCCGGACTCTTAATGTTATCAGGCGCCACACTGCTCCACATTTCACATCGAAACAGATCCTTTTCCTGCTCTTCTTCTTGCGATTCCCGATTTAACCTTAAACAAAAATTTCCGATAAGTATTATACAACTTTCAAACAATTGTTTCAACAAAAGTTTTAACTTTAAAGTTTTAGATAAAATTTATAGTCAATAGCAATATTAAAGAATGAAAAATTTGAAAATTAAAAAATTTAAAATTCTGCAAACAGTACAATAATAATTACAGGCTTGTAGATGTGGTTTTGTAGGCATTATGTAAGGTTCTTCTTAGTACACTACATTGCTAATTTTTAGATTACAAGCAAAATAAAAAAAAATATATAAAATCTTAAACACAGTGAAACAAAGTATAGATTCTAATATCTCGACCATCTCATGAAGATACTTTCATTCAAATATAGGAGATATAAGCTTATATCAATCTTCTACAAGGTTTAATTTGTTTTCAATCATATTTTCTTATTTTTTAATTTGTTAAAATGTCTCTTCTGATTTTGTTGAAGTTTCGCTTAATTTGTTAACCACATACAATATAATTCTTGAAATGAAAAGCTGAATATTAAAATTATTTGCAGGCAATAAAATCTCTGTTTTTCCTGCTGGCTGCCTTAAACTGCTCTACACACCGTTATCGATTGATTTAATTACGGAAATATCTATTTAAATCTCCAACAGGAAATCCTTAAGCATTTCTTTTGACTAAAGACATCAAAAACATGTGCAAAAGAACAATTTTTCATGTTGTCGATTATACCAACACGTCGTCACATTACAGGAATAGTTCCGAAATAAATATCAAAGGGAAACAGCTACACTTAGGGGAATTTCGACACATTCGCCCCTCGGGAATCGTTATAGTCGTCTACCAGGGCCTCGAACTGTAATGAATGGTAGCAGAGCAGAACATTTTCTTATGTAATGGTAATTTCGGTAAGAAGGGAATGTACAGACGGTGATAAAATTAGACTTCGTAAGAGAATTATTTAACGCTTTTGATTAATTTACTTTTCTTAAGAGTGTTTTTATTTTATGTAAAATTATCTACCTCTAAGTTACATAGGTCTAAATTTAATCTTCTTCTTTTTCTTCTAATGGCGCTACAAGCCTTTGTTAGTTTTGGCCTGCTTAACAATGTTGTTCCATTCTGCCCTGTCGGATACTTTCCTTCGCCACTGCCTGATGTTCATGGTTTTAAGATCCCTCTCTACGTCGTCTATCCATCTTTTACGGAGCCTTCCTCTGGTTCTGTTTCCTTGGGGCTTCCATCTTTGGACTACTTTTACAGCTCAATTATTTGGCATTCTTTCTAGTTGACCAAGCCCGTTTAGTCTTTGTGACTTTACAAATCTAACAATATCTGCGCTCTGCATTAGTCCATCCAGCTCGTGGTTCATTTTAATTCTCCACGAACCATCGCTGCATTGGGTTGGTCCAAATATCTTTCTTAGTATTTTGCGCTCAAATATTCTCAGTTGATTTTCATCAGTGGTTGAGAGGGTTCACGTTTCACATTAATATGTGACCACTGGTCTAATTACTGTTTTGTAGATTCTAAGCTTAGGCTCACAATTTAGTAACTTACTTTTCATTAAGTTTTTGTATGCCTAAAAGCAATTATTACCGCTAAGAATCCGTGCTTGTATTTCTTGACTGATGTTGTTGTTGTCATTTATTATTGAGCCTAGGTAGGGAAAAATGGAGGCATATTTGTAGGTATGGTTGTCTACCTTCAGATTCTCATGTTCATTCGATTTTGTGCACTCCATATATTTTGCTTTGCTTTAATTTATATATAGACCAAACGTAGCAGCTTCTCGTTTCAGTTCTATAACTTTTTCGCTTAATACTCTTTTGTTGCGGTTTATTATGGCAACATCATCCGCATATGCGCATATTTGCATTGATCTTGTATTAATACAGCCGTTTATATCCAGTTTTCTAACAACAGCTTCTAAAGTTAGATTAAAAAGTGTTGTTGATAAGGCATTACATTGTCTAACTCCATTTTCAATATCAAAGGCCTGCATCATATCTCCATCTATTCCCACCATAGCTTTGGATCCCCCCAGAGTCATTAGTATAAGTTTTACCAACTCATTGGGTATCCCTAACATATATATAGTTGCTTTAACATCTTTTGTCGATCTACTCCATCAAACGCCTGTTTGAAATCGATATACAAGTTGTAAATAGGTATGTTATATTCAACACATTTTTCATTTATACCTCTTAACATATGTGTTTGGTCTATAGTTGACCTCTTTGGTCTGAAGCCAGATTGGTATTCACCAATACTCTCCTCCGAAAACGATTCCAGGCGGCTGTATATAATTCCTGATAATATCATTTAGACGACATTTAAAACTATTATGCTCCTAGAATTTTTGCAGAGTCATTTGTCTTCCCTTTTGTACATAGGAAGTAGGTCTAAATTTAATATACACTTTATATACTCTAAGGGATTTGCAGTTGAACCATCGCTTGTTTAACAACAGCTATTCGTAACGTTATCGAAATCAACAATAAGTTACAAATCAACAGTTTAATAATTTGTAAACGTACTCCAGAAGTGAAAGTGCAATATCTACCCTCTGGGTAAGTGCTTGCAAATCATAATTTAACAGTATTTCATTAAATAGCTACATAAAAATAAATTCACAGCTGATTAAAAACAAAATAAATAAAACAGTTGAGACGTTATCAATGTTCTCATGGGAGAGAACCAACTACACAAAAGGATAAAAATTTAATCATTATTAAATTTAATTCCTTACACAAAATGTTCCCGATCGGGAATGGACCCGGATTAAATCCCAACCAGCAGACTGATCCAATCGACCAACAATCATATCCAATGCCAGGGATACAAACATCATACATACTTCTACAACAGCCAAACCCAATATCGGTAGATAAAATATGTCGCAGTATGATCAAAACCAATTACAACCCTTCCCTGACAGTTCTGCTAATCAATTGAACCTTCAGCCACAACCGCCTACATCGGCTCAAGTTAATACAAATCTAACACCCTTATACACTCATTCAAATCAAATACAACAGCCTCAGCATACAGTCGAAAACCCAAATTACTCTCCAGAGCAATTATCGAGCGAAGAAGAAATGGAAAGTAATACAAATGAACGTGAAACTCCCTCATGGCAAAAAGTAACCAAAAAAAGAAAAAAATTATAAATAAGTAGATCTTTTAAGCAAAATACGCAAACCACAATAAACAACAGATTCCAAGTGCTACAAGAACAAGAGATCGATGGAAACTAAACTCTCAACAACAACACTGATATTCAAATATCAACAACTCAATTAACAGATCAAAGGCCACCTCCAATATATGTCGTCAGAGTGACCGACTATATGGCAATGATTAACTCACTGACAAGGATCACTCCCGCTAAAACTTATTATACAAAAACACTACCAGATAGTGTAGTAAAAATAAACGCCTTTAAGTCCAGAAACGTATAGGAAACTAGTAAGCTATATGAGAGGAAAGAAATTGATACAGATGATATAAAAACTGAACTTACGAATAAAGGCCACCATGTTAGAAACCAATGTTTGATTATACAAAATTAAGAAAGAGAAAAATACCTCAACAAGTGATCCAACACCTCAAATCTAACAGAACTAGAGAAAGAAATCTTAACATCAGAAGATGTCAATGAAAAGTGGAGCAATATTCGGAAGGCATTACTAAATTCTGCAGAAGAAAATTGAAAGGCTGAAAAGACAAATAAAAAGCAGAAGTGGATACGAGTGAAGTGAGAGATGTAGTTCTTAACGATTTAAAATCATTTATTAAAGTGAAAGTCGAAAATCTGTGGCAAAACCAGTGGGACAGTTCAACTTCAAAACTTCGCGAGGTGAAAACGTTTGTAAAACCGTGGAAATCTCAAATTCCCAACAGAACTCACCAAATCATTGTTACTCGTCTTCGTCTAGGACATACCCGACTTCCCCATGGACACATAATTGGTCACATTAATCCCACTTTATGTGAAAACTATAATATCCCACTAAGTGTTAACCATGTACTTGTAGAGTGCCCAAGATACCAATTGCAGGGACAGAACAACCACATCATCGAATCAACAAATGAAATCTTAGGAGAAAATTGTAAAATTGAACATTTGGTAAAATTCCTTAAAGATATCAATGTATTTAACAAAATCTAACATTTGTAAATAAATTATCTTATGTATATGTATATATGTCCTCATATAATACCTCAGAGGTTGATGCGACTTTTGTAAAATAAAAAAAAAACATTAACTAATTACTCAATGTACTGTTTATGAGTAGATTGGAAATAGCATTTAAAAATAAAAAATATATTATATTATATACTCTAAAATACATAGTCATTCAAAATCTAGTGATCCTAATGATATTATTTGTTTGCTGAACTCATATACCAGCTGGTATCTGTTTTGGGTTGGGTAAATCGTATATGATCCCATTTTTTTTTATTTAATCGCTTCAAAATATTATTATAAACGATAATTTCACTTTGAGCACACTTCAAAGGTGGGCTAAATAATTTATTAAACAATTTGAGATAGATATTCTTTATTTTGTGACAGTATAGAAGCTTCGCTTCAAAAACAATTTTTTTTATTATCTGAACATTAATTATTATAATAATTTACCTTGGATTCGGTTGAGAGATCTCGTGTTGCATGACCATTTTTTCTTAATATTTAATTATTTTCCTTAATACACTTCTAAATAACAAAAATGGTTAATTCTCTTTATATATATATATATATATATATATATATATATATATATATATATATATATATATATATATATATATATATATATATATATATATATATATATATATATATATATATATATATTATTCGCCTCTACGGGGAGGAATTTTTCATTCTTACTAAATCTTTTTCTAATCTTCTAACACGCAAAATACCGTCTTCTCTCTGAACTTGCTTTTCTTAAATCATGTCGTGACCATCAAGTCATTCCAAAATCTTTACAAGTTAAACATCACACCAAATCTTCATCAATTTCCAAAATTCTTAGAGCCACTGGTTTTTCGCTTCTTAGAAATTCAATTCATTCCACCCGACGCAACTTAGATACAACAAATTCCCAACTTCTTAAAACCTACAATGACATCCACTCTTTCAATATCCATCCATTATTATGGGACATTTTCGATCGTCTTTCTCACCAAAAAGCCCAACACATTTCTGACAATAAAACCCAAACCCAGAAACGCAAACTGGACCAACTTATCTCTCAGCAAAATCCACCGCCCATTTCAAATCAACAACCTTCTACTGTTGTTCACAATTTCTCAGATATTCACATATCCGATTCAGCTACCAAAGCTCTGTCAAAAGGCTTCAATTTCTCTGTCACTTCTCTTTCCATTCCAACTGAGAAAATTATTTGTCAAACTGAAGAAGCTATTTCCCATCTTGCTTTCGACCAAGCCGAAGTTGCCAGACAAGATGTCGCCAGAATTCTCCGTACTTCCAAACCCCCACCTTCAAATATCAGTCTCTCAGAAAGACGTGACCTCAAAGAACTTTACAACAACCCTGACATCGTCATCCTTCCGGCCGATAAAGGTAATGCCACCGTCATTCTCAACTCTTCTTACTATTTCGACAAAATGTTCGAACTTCTGAATTCCACAGAATACAAACATGTCCCAAATGATCCAACCACATATCTAGAAAAAACGACCAAATCCATTATAAATAAGTCTACTCTATCTCTAGACCTCAAAAAATCTCTTATACCCAGAGAAAAATCATCCCGAATTCCAAAGATATACGGCCTTCCAAAAATCCATAAGCACAATGTTCCCCTAAGACCCATCGTCAGTGCATACAACTGTCCCACTCAGAAATTGGCAAAACATCTCGCTTCATCCTTACAACCATTAGCCGAAAACGCCTCGTCCTTTGTCAAAAACTCTTTTTATTTCATTGGTCTTCTGAAAAACTTTTCTATTTCACCCTCAGACATACTAGTCAGTTTTGACATTGTTTCTTTATCCACCAACATTCCCATCGATGAAACCATTTCCATCTTGGACTCTAAACATCAAATTCCCCAAGACACATTATCTCTTATGAAACACTGCATGTCTAATATATATTTCACGTTCCAAAATCATTTCTATTGTCAAATCAAAGGTGCCCCAATGGGACCGCCCTTCTCTCCCGTAATAGCAGATATATACATGGAACATTTCGAAACAGTAGCCTTGTCCTCGTCAAATCTCAAACCCACCTGCTGGTTACGGTACGTTGATGACACCTTTGTCATTTGGCCCCATGGTAAAGACACATTAGATCTCTTCCTCTCCCACCTGAATGGAATACATCCCAGCATTCAATTCACGATGGAAGTTGAGTCTGAAGCGTCTTTGCCATTCCTTGATGTTCTTATTCAGAAAAATCCACCTCACAGTTTTTCCTATTCCGTGTACCGGAAACCCACTCATACAAACCGCTATCGCAATGCCCAGTCACATCATCACCCCGCCCAACTTAATTCAGTCATCAACACTCTTATTTCCCGTTCCATAAGACTTAGCGACAACAATCACAGGTCATCCGAAATCAATTCAATAAGACAAACACTCCTACAAAACGGCTACCACAAAACCCAAATCAATAGAAGCATTCAAAAACTTCTAAACCCCATTTCATCCAAAAAAGAAACCTTGCCGCCGGATCAACCCAAAATCTTTCTACCTTTCATTAAAGGTGGCACTGACAAGATCAGTAGAACTCTTATCCCTCTTAATATCAAAACCATCTTCACCACTCACTCCAAATTGTCCAATCTCGTCAGATCCGTAAAAGACCAAATCCCCAATGAAGACCATGGTGTCTACGAGATAATTCCAGTTGCCCACGTACATACGTAGGACAGACAAACCGACGAATCCATAACCATATTTACGAACATTCTCTATCAGTCAAACATTCCGATACCACTTCAGCCCTAGCCCAACATCATATTCAGACAGGCCACAAAATAGATTTCGAAAAAGCAAAAACCATCGCTCCCATCCGCTCATTAAAAGCGAAAATCATTCGTGAAGCTATCGAAATCGAAAAACGGCCTAACAGCTTGAACACGCGCGATGACGCGAAACGATTGCCGGCAACATGGCGACCCCTTCTTCAGCGACCTCCCGCCCACACCGCTCAGGCCACGTCAGTTCAGACCACGTCAGCGCATACCGTTCCCGCGCATACAGCGAGTATAAAAGCAGCCACGCAGGGTAAGACCGGTTGTCACTCGACACTGGGGAGTAGGCAGATTGAGACCTCAGTGCCGAGAGACAGTTCTTGCAATATAGAACACGATACTGGTACGTCTCGAGTGAAGGGAGTAGGCAGATTGAGACCCCGAACCGAACCGTACCTATCACTCTTGATAATGGCTCCAAAATGGGTGCCGAAACGTTGAGTTTTAAATTCTCATCTTAAATCTTCTTCTCCTTCCAATTACTACCTCATAAGCTGTACACGTGTAAATCCCCTAAAGACAGACCCGGGAGAATTATTAGGAATCAAATTATTAGGAAACAGCTTTACATCTGTCAAGACTTATCCTGGAGCATACTTGGAGACAGACCACGTTCCACTGGTGGGAGTATTTCGAGTCAAACTCAAAACGGTGCAGAAAAGGAAAGCACAATCATACGACCTACGTATGCTGAAAGACCTCGATACCACGATGAGAGTCCAAGTCACGTTAAACGAGCAAGTGACTGCAATTAGAGACGAATCGAACGAAGAACAAATGATCAAACATATTACAGAAATAGTGCAAAATGTAAAGGATAAACACTTAAAGAGAGATATGATGATAGAATGAATGAATAAAAAATCATGGATGACAGATGAGATCCTGAAACTAATGGACGAGAGAAGAGAAGCCAAAAATGACCCAGACAAATATAAAACCATAAATATATTAAAAAGAACGAAAATCAGAGAAGCGAAAGAAAAAGAATCAAGGGAAAGATGTGAAGAAATTGAGACTCTGCAGTCAAAGTAAGATAGTCACAATGTACATAGGAAAGTTAAAGAACTCACAGGGGGACTAAGACGAAGGCAGAAAGGAAATATAACTGATTCTGACTGAAACATCATCTTGGAGACAGAGTAAAATAAGAACGTGTAAAGAATATCTAGAAAAACTATTTAAAGACCAAAGAGATAACACCTTTGAGCTAGAAGAAGAGGTAAATGATGGACCAAGAATATTATAGCAGGAAGTTTATTCCGCCATAACACAGTTAAAGGATGACAAAGCAACAATCCCTGATAATATACAAGCAGAACTACTCAAACTAAAGGACAACGAATCAATAGCAATAATCGCAAAGATATTCAACAAAATATACAACCCTGGAGAAATACCAACAGAATGGCTGAAATATGAGTTTATTGCATTTCCAAAAAAACCAGCAGCCAAAAAATACAAAGATTAGCTTACTATAAGCCTCATAAGCCATCTTCTAAAATTGTTCCCAAAGATAATTCATAAGAGAATCTACAAGCTGTGTGAAAGTCATATTGCCCCCAACCAGTTCGGGTTCACAAATGCTGTTGTCACTAGAAAGGCTTTGTTCTCAGTACACGTCTTATTAGTCTACAGCACGCCAAGATGATGCAAATACTAAAAGAAATAGGAATTAACAACCAAGATCTAAATATAATTAGTAATTTTTACTGGAATCAGACAGCAAATCTCAGAGTTAAAGGTGAACACACTGACTATGTCAAAATCATGCGTGTAGTGAGGCAAGGCTGTATTTTGTCTCCTCTAATCTTCAATCTGTACTCTGAAAGAATATTTATCGAAGCTTTGTACGAAACTTAAAAAGGTATTCTACTAAATGGTTACCTTCTAAACAACATCAGACATGCAGATGACACCATAGTATTTGCGAACAACTAAGAAGATCTACAAGTTCTTCTCCTACAAAATCACGTATTACAGTCAACAATATGGACTTAAAATTAACGTTAAGAAGACAAAGCTTATGACAATTAGCAAGAAAAGGATAACAGAAGGTCAACTCTACGTCAACCAATCCCCTGTAGAAAGAGTGACACACTACAACTACCTCGGCACCATAATAAATGAAGAATGGACCAACAACCAGGAGATTAGAGCACGCATTGGAAAAGCTAGGTCCACCTTTAATCGGATAGGGGGCCTTCTTCAAGCGTCACAACCTCTCTCTTGATACAAAAGTAAGAATTCTGCGATGCTACGTCTTCTCTGTCCTTTTTTATGGTGTTGAATCGTGGACCTTGAACGAAGACATGTGCAGAAAACTGAAAGCATTTGAGATGAGAATGCTTAAGATCCCGTGGACTGACCGAGTCACAAATGAGGAGGTACAGTTCTTCGGACAGCGCTGATGGGTATGTAGTCCAGTAACGAAAAAAACAGCTATAATATCTTATACCGGTTTTTGTAAGCTCTAAAGGTATATGAGGAATAGCTGATGACAAATCATTAAAAACGTACATTTTGCTTTGCTTTTTTAAAAAATCATAAAAAGTAAAAATATAATTTTTTGCGTATAAAACGTATCTTATACACTTTGGAGAAAAATAGTTCAAATAAAATTGTAGATCTTAAAAAGATCTTTAAATTGTGAGTTTCTGAATTAAAATACATAAAAAATTGACTGAGATAATTAGCAAGAACCCTTGTTTTTCAGTTCTAATTTATAAATGATAATAACTTTGTTTTTGCATAATGATATGTAAAATAACTACTTGCAATTATGGCAATTAATGAGTTATCGAGGTGTGGCAAAACTCAGCTTGATATATCAAATAGTTTGTTATTTATTTAATTTGTTTATCCTGGACAGCGATTATTTAAACAACTGTACTCACCCAAAGAGTGACTATAGAGTTCTAGAGTTCTATAGAGTGACTATTAGATCGAAATCGATTCTTTGAAGCTTTAATTTAAAGATATATTAAAAAAATTAAACATTTTATCATAGTTGATATGAGAAAACCGTTGGAAAAAAAGGTGACTTTTTAGCTTATAAACATTTATAATAACTTTGATGTTTTTTATGTCACGCGCTTGTAAGTAGTGTAAATAGCGCAAATTTTTTAGCGCGGTCTGTTAAAAAAAACGAAGCTTAAAAAGTTCTCCCCTCCACTTTAACCTGACGGTATTTTACGAGTATGATCACTTTAATGAGTTATAACTTTTTACACCTCTTCTGTATATGTCATCTATAAATTAAATCATAAAATCTAGATTTCACTTATATTTTTAAACGATTTTTTTTAATTATTTCGTTGAAGTGTTAATTTTTTTAATATACTTTAAAATTGAAGCCTAAAAGAATCCATTGCGATCTGATAAATACCTTTAGAGTTACTATTTGAGTAAGTACAGTTGTTTAAATAATCGCTCTCCGGGATAAACAAATTGAATAACTTATAAATTATTCGGTCGATCTTTTTGACATTTAACTTATTAATTACCAACATTGATGCAGGGAGTATATGCACCAACAGACGATTCCCCGAGAGTAGAAAAAGAACATTTCACGGAACAACTTCAACATCAAATAGAGCTAATTAAGAAGAACGTGGAGATAATTGTAACAGGAGACCTTAACGGCAGAACTGGAAGGAAAGAAAACGATAAAGTAGTGGGGAGATTTGGAGAGGATGAACAAAACGATAACGGAGAACGTCTGATTGAATTATGCGAACTAAACAACCTATAAATCACCACCGGATTCTTCAGACATAAAAATATTCATAAATATACATGGACGCAAGAAACACGTAAGCTGAAATCGATAATAGACTACATAATAATCAAACAAGATACCACAATAAAGATCACAGATGTGCGAGTCAGAACAGGAGCAGAATGCTGAACGGACCATAAACTACTGACTGCAAAAATTGGAATTGGGCATTAATTGGAAACATAACAAGACCCCCTCTGCAGAAGAACCGTTGAACACTTTAAGAGAAAAACAATACAATATAGAACTACTCCAAGAACAATCAATAAGAGAACTATACCAACAACGTCTAGACCAAAAATTAATAGAATTTAGATACGGCAACATCGAAGAAATATACGAGCATATAAAGGCGAGTATAAAACAAGCAGCATTCGAAGCCCTTGGAGAAAAAGAACATATAACAAATAAACAGCACTATTATGAAATAAATGAACCAACAAAAAAATTAATTGAAGAAAACTGCAATTATACAGAAAATGGCTGACTACAAACAACGATGAAATTTATAAAGAATATAGAGAAAAAGATAGAGAAGTGAAAAAACAAGTAACACAACAAAAGAATGAAGAATGGGAAAGAACCTGCTTAAATATTGAAACATACATAGGAGGTACAAGAACTTCGGAGTCATGGAAAGTACTGAGAGGATTGAAACAAAACTCAAAAGAAAAAATTAAATTGGGAAATATGCAGGACAAAAAATGGAAGGACTATTACAAGGAACTGTTAACATAACAAATACCACAATTCATTGGAAAAGAAAACAGGCGAAGACGAAGCAGATCCCCACAACAAGAAATAGAAATAACAGATAAGGAAATGAGAACGGCCATAAAAGCAATCAAAAATAAGAAAGCAACGGGACCTGGAGGCATCTCACCTGAGCTTATAAAATACGGATCAAAAAAATTACACCGGATGATAGAATGGATATTTTAGAAAGCCATAAATGGAGAACAGCTCCCAAAGAAATGGACGGAGGCATATATGACATCTATATTTAAGAAAGGTGATAGAAAATGATGCTAAAACTACAGAGGAATAAACGTAATATCATCAATGGGAAGATACTGCGAGAAAATATAGAGCAAGTGATAAAAGGCAAAATCTGGGAGGATCAGTCAGAATTCACGGCAGGAAGATCATGCGTAGACCACATATACACACTGGAACAACTGTTGGAAAAGAAAAAAGCAAAAAATAGAGATATACATTTGGCATTTGGGGACCAGAGAAAGGCGTATGACTCTGTACCAAGGTCAGAACTGTGGGAGGCAATGTACAAATTAGAAATACAGACGGAACTCATAGAAGCTACAAAAGCTCTGTATAAAGAAAAGAAAGTGTCCATTAAAATGGGAACAAGAATCATAGGAGACTTCGCCACGACAAAAGGGCTCCTGCAGGGTTGTTCCACATCTCCAACCCTATTCAAAATATACTTAGTGAAAGCCTTGACTACATGGAAAATAAAATGCGAAGACATGGTAGTACCGGTACGAAACGAATACCTATATACGTTAAGCTTAGCAGACGATCAAGTAGTGATTGCACAAGATCAAGAAGACAGAGGAAGAAGAGGAAGAAACAGAGGAAGAAATTAAGCAAAGATTAGGACAAACAAGAACAGTATTCTGAAAACTTAACTTAGTATGGTGGGATAGACACCTAAATATGAAGACAAAAACACAGATTTATAAAACATTAGTGCAAAGTATTACGACATATGGGGCTGAAAATTGGATTACACGCAAGAAAAACAACAGTTAGATAGAAGCAACAGAGATGGAATGCCTCCGAAGATGCTGCAGAGTAACAAGAATCGACATGAGCAGTAATGACGAAATAAATCAAAGAACATTAATAGAAACAGACATGCTAACATATATAGAACAAAAAGACCAAAGTGGTATATACATATAAGAAGAACTAACCACAGCAGATGGATAAAGAGAATAACCGAATGGAGCCCCATAGGAAGGAGGAAAAGAGGACGACCCTGAAGATCCTGGGGGGACGAACTAGACGACGCCGATTTATAAAAACGTTGCAAGGAATATCATTTGTAAGTACAACCCATTAGCGGAAAAACGTTGCATGTGCGTTAACACTAGGTACACATCCGACGTTTTTCTTCTACAAAAAATTACTTTTTGGTTTTCGGCGCCCATTAGTCTTTTGTTCTGTGTCATTTATATTCAACGTTATTACCTCATTAGTAATACTCACAAGTAACACTTAAATTCACAAAATTTGCTAAATATTAATATCAAAATAGTTTTTTGCTATTATCTCACCAATTTCATTTTGTCGTTTGCAACGTTTTTCCGGGCAGGTCTTCATTTGTTAAACAAACAAAGCAAAATCAGCTGCATATCTTCAAGAATTTATCATCAGCTATTTCTCCAAATACCTTGTGAGACTTTCAAAAACCTTTATAGGATTCTTACGTTTTATGGAAAACCTAATAAGAATGATACGATGTTACATTTTCTTGACACTATTATATGGAGTTGGCATTTATGGCAAAATAACAAAAAAAAAATAAAAACAACATGAAGTTTTAAATGAAATAAAAATCAGGAAGTGTGACTTGTGATACATTATGAGAAAAATAGTAAGTGTTAAGGCAATTGATGCAAGGCAAAATTAAATGCAAATAAAGCATAGAAGGAAGTAAAATATCGTGTTCACGCAATTCTGTCCGTAATGATTTTAAATCTCTGATAGAAAAGGAACTCGAAGAAGACGATATATAGATAAATTTATGACACAGATACTATATTTGTATAAAAAGAAAAGTAGCCAATATTATGTATTAAAGCAATAAAATTACGTATTCACTAAATGGTTAAATTTTTACGTTTTTTTAACTCTTTCACCAATATTTGTTCATTTCACTAATTTTCTTTACTAATTTCACCAATTTTCTTTCACTAATTTTCAATAATAATTTCACTTGTCAATTTCACCATCGTAAATGCACGCGTCGTTACCGGTACATCTAACACTGTTAAATTGTTAATCAACAAACAACAGACTGTTCCATAGGCAGTCAGTGGCACATATTACCTCATACGAGTATTACGAAATGACATTGAATATTTAGTAACTAGAAGTTTAACGACCTAACTCCTTAGACCGAGACCGACACGCCGGTGAAAATATTTACGAATACGATACGTAGGCCTATTGATATCTCTATCAAACATTTTAAATGTAAATAAACAATTTATATAAGATGATTTGAAAAAAATTTTGTTTATTTTGTTTTCCGTGTTTTAAACTTTAAAATGACATGTTAGTGAAATCAACGTAACCACCCAACATATTTACATCTTTTTTTAATTTTTACGTGTAATTTTCAGGTTCTGATAAGATAAGATAAACAATTTCTGCACAAAACTGACTCTTCTTTTTTTCTATTGCTTCACAAATAATTTTTTTACATAAAAGACAAATAACGTTAACTTTTTTTGGATGACATTCTGGGACACTCAACAATATCTGCCAAGTTTTCTTCTTCATTTGGCTTTCAATGGACATGTCTGCTGATTTGTAAGATCGCCAGTATTAAAGGCCTCCACAATTGGAAGATTCACGGTAACATGTTTGCTTTTATTTCAAACTTTCTACTGCAACGATATTTCCAAGTTAGAATCAATAACCATTTGTGTGAATCTAAATTACAGAAAAATGGAATTCCACAGGGCTCGAATATAAGCGTAGCGCTATTTTTAATTGCTATTAACAATGTTGTGTCGTACTGCAATGGCACTTTTTTGCACGCTGATGATCTGGTAATTCTAGCAAGAAATAAAAACATATTCTTCTTCTTTAAGTTCCATCTTCTATCGAAGGTTGGAAATCATCATAGCTATGCGGAATCTGTTGACTGCCGCTCTAAAAAGTTCTGCACTACTGCATTCAAACCATTCCCTTAAGTTCTTAAGCCAGGATATTCTTCGTCTTCCCACATTTCGCGCACCTCGGATTTTGCCTTGCATAATAAGTTGTAATAATGCGTATTTTTGACCTCTCATCACATGTTCTAAGTACTCAAGTTTTCGTCTTTTGATAGCTAATATTATTTCCGCCTCATTTCCTATCCTTCTGGTTACTTCTACGTTTGACATTCTTTAAATCCATGATAGTCGTAAGATTCTTCTGTAACACCAAAATTCAAAGGCAACCAACTTATTCAGATGGACTTGTTTTAGTGTCCACGCTTCCAAGCCATAAAGAATAGTAGAAAACACGTAACATCGAAGCATTCTCAGGCGTAGTTCTAACCTTATATCCCGACAACAAAGAAACTTTTTATGTTTAATGGATGATGCACGTGCTATTTCAATGCGTGTCTTAATTTCATTGGTTTGGTCTACATCTGATGTTATCCATGTTCCTAAGTATTTATAGTTATTAACACTCTCAATTGCAGTATCTTCAATAGTCAATTGGATATTTGCATGTGCAGATTTAGTCATGATCATGCATTTAGTTTTCTTCGAAACATATTATCTGCTCATAATCGTATTGTGTAGCTCTTAAGTCGATAGAATCGTGGTCTAACAATATTTGGCTTCAGTTTTCCACCACAAAAACAAAAGCTATACATTTTTCACGAGAATCAAATCCACAAAAGCTCCCAAATCTATTTTTATACAATTCTCCTATACCATATACAAAAGAAATAAAAATCCTAGCGATACAACTGAACTCAAAATTAAGCTGGACAACTCATATACACTCGCTAATACTATCGTGCCAAGCTGGACTAAACATTATGAACTCTGTATCACATAAAAATTGGGGAGCAGATTTTCCAACTCTAATAAATTTATATCGAGCTTTATTAGATCAAAACTAGACTACGGATGTGTTGTGTAGGTCCGCAAACCAAGCATTGCTCTAAAACTTTGGATACTCTTCAGAGTTCAGCCGTTAGACTTGCTCTTGGAGCATATTGCACCAGTCATGTGGACAGTCTACTCTGTGAAGCTGGAGAGCCACCCTTAAACCTAAAAAGAAAATACTTAACTCTTTCGTATGTGTCGAATATAAAATCTTAGCCAAAAAAATCCAGCTCTCCATCATGCTGTTGCTAACAGGTTTCAGGAAGTCTATCAAAAAAGAAATAGGAGTCTTTTACCTTTCTATGAACGAGCTAATAGATACTTATTAGATTTTAATATTGAACTACCTCCCATTTATCCTACCTGTAAAATAAATTTATGTTTTCCTTGGGTTGGTCCCTTTTCGCTTTGTAACCTTAAACTTACAGCATATAACAAAAATAATTTGATACCCAATTTTTTTAAAACTCACTTTCTCCATTTTCTCACACAGTACAAAAATTACCATCTTATATACACAAACGCATCTAAGAACATAAATGAAGTAGGGGCATCCTGTGTGATATCATATGAACATTCCATCTATAAATTGTCTCCTGAGACAAGTATTTTTACAGCAGAACTATTTGCCATAATTAGGTCCCTAACCTTTTTTTCTAGAAAAAAAAACTTCCCAAATCTCTTATGATATCTGATTCACTTAGTTGTCTGACATCAATTTCTCAGATTTATCCCTCTCACCTAACATTACAGCAGATTAAGTTAATTTAATATCGTATATACCAAAACAATTTGAAAGCAGAGTTCCTTTGGGTACCGTCACACGTTGGAATAGATGGTAACGAAAAGGCAGATAGTCTAGCTAGGTCCGCATCAGCATGCAGCCACATCAGTGGAAAATCTAACGGTACATTTAGATTTAAAACCTTACTTAAAAGCAAAATTGCACGATGTTGGGCAAAACCAATGGAATAGAAGCACTACTAAATTAATTGAAATAAAATCTTCCGTCCTTCCATGGAACTTCTGGCCTTCAAAGCGACAACATTAAGTCCTAATAACACGTTTCAGATTAGGACACACTTCTACAACACATGAATACTTGTTGAAGAAAGAAGAGGAACCAGTGTGTTTTGTCTGTGAATGTAAAGTGACAGTGAAGCACATTTTGATTGACTGTCCAATATACTCAGTTGAAAGACTATGTTACCACATTCCAAAAACATTAAAAGAACTTCTAACAGAATCTAAATACTTAGCTGACTTGATAGAAATCTTAAAATCTATAAACTGTTTTAATAAAATTTAACACAATTCATCAATAATTAAAATATATATTGTATACCTTATTATGTAATTGATATTTTGTATATGCCTATGTATATCTATTAGTTTGTGTGTTTTCTTATGTTAATAACCCTAAGTGGTTGAAGAAAAATAAATAAAAAAAAATATTAAAGGCACAGTCTCTAAGAACTGACACCACATGCGATTTTTTATTTTTATCTGCTCTGTTTCATATTACTGCGAGTGAGGGAGTCGCTTAATTTTAGCAATAAATCCATACGTTATCAATACGTCCCTGACAGAATGCTTGAAAATGACAACTACAAGCTATACTAGGACCGCACTGTGCTTACAGACCAACCAGTGGCCCATAATAGACCGGATCTCATACTAGTTAATAAAATTACTAGGAAAACAACACTTATTGATGTGGCGATACCCAGGGCCGCTTTATCTATTAGGCAATACAGGCAGTTGCCTAGGGCTACAAAAATACTGCACAAAAAATTATTTGTATATAAAAATTAAAATCGAATAATATTTATGTACATCCATCAATGGAATAGAAGTGGGCATTCATATCTAGAAAACAAATTGCATTCTCTTGACACTATTCATTCAAAAAGAACGAAAGTCGTAAATTTAGGGATTATTGGGCCGCCAGTAACACCGGTAGCACTGCAAAGACTTAGCGGAGCTGCATACAGAAAAAAAGCACAAGAAAAAATAGAAGTTGAAAAATTTGTAATAAACACTATCCCAAAAATTAACTCTTTTTTCACTACAAGAAGTAATGATCATTATGAAGCTGGTGGATCCAGTTCTGCTAACACAGAAACTTCGTAGGCAAAACCACCAGAAAATGTTAACACAGAAACAACTGAAGACTCTTCCAGTGCAACGTTAACACCGCCTGAAGAATTTTTTGTATCTACCGATCCTCCTAAATAGACAAAAGATGGCAGAACAATGGGATATTTACTTATGAATTCTCCACAGCAGGACCTGAATATTGACTTTTCATGTTCCGCCATTAGAGAGCATTCGACTGGAATAAACAGATCACTAACAAGGAATCATTTTTTCAGAAAAATGTTGAACGGTTAAATGAAGTTCAGGAATTGACTACTTTATTCTACATCGAAAATAGCGTATTTTGTATTCCTTGCCGTCTATTTCAAGCGCAACCGACTTCTTTCACTACACGTTTTAATGACTGGAAGAATGCTGGCACCAGATTAAAACAACATGAAGAATCAAAGGACCTCATGGCAAATGTCTTGAGCTTATTCAATAGAGGTAAATTAAAAAACGGAATGGACTGTTCCATAACAAGTACGTTCAGAATACTGGCGCAACCTGTTGTTGCAACAATAATTACACTAACCACAAGGGGACTAGCCATTAGAAGAGGTAATTCAAATATAGGATCAGTTCAAAACGGCAACTTTTTAGGTTATTTAAAACTTTCATCCTTTTTTACGCGAGCACCTTACTAATATTTGGAAATACTGGTCAAGGGAACTGTAATTATCTGTCAAACACTATATACGAGAAACTAATAATGTTGATAAGAAGAAGAGTAAGAAGAACAATTGTTGGCGAAGTAAAGCAAGAAAAATACTATTCTATAATAGTTGATTCGACACCAGGCGTGTCTCATGTTGATCAGCTAGTATTTTTAGTTCCCTATTTCTCTGGTGATAGTATGCTGACTGAAAGATTTATTAAATATATTCCATCTGAAGATCACAAATCTGCTGCTTTGGAATCGACAGTAATTTTGACTTTAAAGGAAAGTACCATTGATTTAAGTGATTGTCGCGGCCAGTCATATGATAACTCATCCAATATGTCTGGTAAATATTCAGGGCTGCAGGTCAGAATAAGAATCACAATAAACTTGCTGAGTACGTACTTTGCTCTGGACATTCTCTTAATTTGATAGGATCTTTGGTAGCAGAACCCTGTCTGAACGCCACTTCCTTTTTCATTTTTTTACAAGAATTATATACATTTTTCTCGGCTTTCACATATAGATGGAAAATTTTGACTGACAACTTAAAATCATCTGTTGTGAAATCTCCTAGTGAAACTAGGCGGTCCGTATTTTTTATTTCGCTGAGGCGAAATAAAAAATGCGCTTTTAAATATCTCTAACGAAGAATGTTAAACAGCAGCTGTGAAACATCAAGCACTTTCCATATGAAAAAATAGACATTTTTGAAATGGCTTTATTAGCTGTCATTTGGCAACATATTTTAGAAAGAGTTAACCTATACAATAAGTATGTTAAGAGTCCTGCAATGGATCTGGTTCTGTCGTTAATGAGTATGAACCTCTTTAAAATTATTAATCAGAAACAATTTTGCCATTTATGAAGAGGAAGCCAAAAAATTGTGCCCAAATAAAACATATAAAGAAATAAGAAAGGGAAAAAGAAAAATTCAATTTGACGAGGGGGCCGATGATAAACTAATCTTTTCAGCTAGTGATGAGACAAAAATCCACACATTTTATATTATAATCTACACTCTAATAAGAGACCTGAATAGACGTCTGGAATCGTATCGACTTATTTATCAACATTTTCGTGTTGTAACAGATTTGCCAAAATTAAACAATGAACAAATTATAAAAGAAGCTGAAAATCTGTTACAAATTTATAAAGACGACCTTCATACATCATTCATACATGAAAGCATTCACTTGACACAAAGGGTCATTTGGACACCACAATAAAATCACCAATTGATATATCTAAATATTTAAAGAAGATTGGATTGAAAGATATTTTCCCTAATTTTGACATTGCTTTGCGCATTTATTTGTGCATCCCATTTGCCAACGTGTCCGCTGAAAGGTCATTTTCGAAAATGTCAAGGATTAAAAATAATTTCCGATCAATTATGATGCAAGCACGTCTTAACAATTTGTCGATTTTGTCCATAGAAAGTGACGTAACAAAGGCGATAAATTATGACGACATTATAGATGATTTTGCCAAAGAAAAATCAAGCAAGAAATTTCTGATGTAATCGAACTGGAATGACAATTTTTTCTGTTATATGTATATAAACATCGTAGTTTAAATCCATTTTTAATGTATTATTATTAAATAAAAACTTCTGCTTGCAATTTTTTTTTTTTTCGCAAAAATGGTACATGTTTGAAGGGCGGCTACTAGAGAATTGACTAGGGCGTCAATTGACCTAAATGCGGCCCTGGCGATACCTAAAACCAATAATTTGCGTGTGAAATACAACGAAAAGATCGCCAAGTACAGAGATCTAGAAATACAAATTAGAAGGCAATCTCTATAAGCGTTGATTGAATAACCCATTATTAATTGATGATTTGGGTTATTCAATCAACGCTATAAGGTCATACAGACAGCTGTACTCTTCGTGACGTCCAGATGTGTACAAAAATTTTTGGGAGCTATACCAGCATACCAAGTCACCTAGGGCTCGATAACACGGAAAGAGTCCCACCAGAGCTCAATCCTTTTGATACCGTAGGTATCTGGGATAAGTGAATTTTTCCCTAAGAGGGAGTGTGAGCCTTATGGCCAAATCTGGATAATGATAAGAATAATCTTTATTTATACGTCCATAATGTTTACTTTTGTTTTGGTTAAATTGCGATTGAGATTCCATACCGTCGACCAAATTCATTGTTACAATATTTATATATTTATCGGTAAATATAAAACGAGTTGTATCACACTAAAATTCGTGTAAAGTGGAAAACTTGTTTCTTATTTACCTCCACATTCTGGACTGCTGTAATACAAGTTATTGTGTTTTTATTTTTGATTAAAATCAACTAGAAATAGGTAAAACTAGATGTTTTGTTTATCAGCAAACAGTAATTCTATTGAGATGAACGAGTTCTTGTTTTTGCATCAAAATAGACTTTGTCGTTTTTGTAAGGCACCTGTTGCACTGAATATTGATTTAGGAATTTAGAAATGTTTTGTTTATCGGTGAATATAAAACGAGTTGGTTAACAATAAAATTCATTCACCTGGAACTTTATCTATTCACCTGGATCTTAATCGAAGGCTTTTTCTAGATCTACGAAACAAAGATGTATTTCCGTGCCGTACGATTGAGATTAAGCCTATTGCTCTCCTTAATAATTCCTAGGTGTAACACCATCGCGTCCGGGGATGCATGGCACAGGGGGAAATGTATAGTTCCCTTAATTTATTAGGTAGGTGCTTTAGTGTGTTTTCTACAGTGTCTCTCAGAGCTCTTAATATTTTGTTATTTTTCCTACATGTCTATGCTGCCTGGGTTTTGAAGGCGGTTATCCACATATTCTGGGTATCTAGAATGGTTTTCTGTAGATGTAGACTTCTTGAGCTTCTTCCTTTTAAGAGTTTAATTATTTCTCTTTTGATCTTAATTTATTTTACTTTGTAATTGAGCAATTGGCGAATATTCTCTAAACTAGCACTGACAATTTTATTACTTGTGTAAAAACCACAAATTTTATCTAAACATTTTGACGAGAGATACAAATATTACGAAATATGTCCAAATTTCAAAAACGCGCTTTTTTGCATATAAAAGTTCATCTTCGATGCACGCAAATCCACAAATTTCTTTGCAAACACACGATACATTACAGACATCCACCGCAACTATTAGATCAATATTAACTTCTATCAATCACCAGCTAATCCAGCAAATCCCCAAATAAATAAGGGGACTGTTTACTCCTCCCACTATCACTGTAGCTGGTATAATTACACGATCCAACGTTTCACTGCAGTTGTGTTTGAAGGCAGATATGAAATTAAAATGTCGATGGCTGTGCTACTTGCTTGCTACTGAACAATAAAAAAAATTCTGAATGATAAAATATTTAATTTTTTCTGTGATTTTGATTTGATATTTGACTTGATAAAATAAAAATAATGTGGCTGATGAGGTAGTGTTTTGTGAAAGAAATTTACATAGAATAAAAAGTGGAACAGCGAAAATCTAGAAAGATAACAGAGTATTTGAAATGTTGAAATCTCAAGTAAATAATATTTTTCATATGGATGTTTGAACTAAGTTGAATGCTGGTCCTGTATGAGTGGTTGTCTGAGTATGTAATCAATACAAATACAAATACAAAGAAACAAGAAAATATTCAGTGCCACAACAGTTTACTAATACTTATTTTTTAGTCTTTTTTTACCTGGAAATATCTTTTAAATCAGTATCCCTTTAGAATTAGGCTCATTTTTTGGCGAGTTTTTGCTAGGTTTCTATGTACTAGGAGATATTTTCAGTTACAGATATGTTGGTAGGAAATGCAAATTCTTCTCAGATATGTGGATACTTTTGGTAGTCCAGGGTTGGTGATGTTTTGGCTTAATGTAATTAAAGGAAATGTCTTATTAAAAATACAGATGAACGTATCTAAAATCTTTGAAATTCTAGTCTACGTCCATAGAAGAAAAGCGCCACCCAGAAGTCAAGCATAAATTTTGGAATTTACGAAAGTTTTGAACAGAAAAAATCTACATAAATATATATATATATATATATATATATATATATATATATATATATATATATATATATATATATATATATATATATATATATATATAATATCTTTTAGTCTCTTCAAAAATGTGCTCGGAGTACAGATTGAATATCAGTGGTGAAATTATGCACCCCTGTCTCACCCCCCTTAAGATTTTGACCTGATCTGTATATTCTCTACCTATTCGGAGTACCGCTGATTGATTCTAATACAGAGTAGCTATTATTTTTAAGTCTTTTCCGTCAATCCCTGTCCTCTTCAGCACTTACATCATTTGTTCATGCCTGACTCTATCGAAAGCCTTCTCGTAGTCAATTAGGCATGCAAAAACATTACAGCTGGCATCTCTACATTTTTGAAACAATACCTGCACGCTAAATAAAGCTTCCCTCGTACCGACGGCGTTCACAAATCCAAACTGATTGGGCGCAATTTTTTCCTCGCATTTCCGGTAAATTCTTTTGTGGATGACTTTTAAAAACAGCTTCAGCAGATGGCTCATTAGGCTTATGGTTCTATAATCTTCACAAACTTTTGCTCCTGGTTTTTTGGGCAATGCTACGAACTCCGATTTGAGCTACTCTACTGGTATTTTTCCTGCCTTGTATATTTCATTAAATATTTCAGTTATTATTTTTATTTGTTCTGCATCTAATAGCTTCAATAGTTCCGCAGGAATTTCATCAAGTCCCAGTGCCTTTCCATCTTTCATTTCTCTGACGGCTGCCGTTAGTTCTTCTGGTAGGATTTCGGGACCTGAATTTTCTTCAATGGTGGGCTTTTGTATTATTCTAAGGTCATGGAAAAGCTTCTCCAAGTATTCTTCCCATACTTTCTTTTTATCTTCTTTGGTTATGGTAAGATTGCCTTCATCATCTGTTATTTTTCTGCTGTTACGTTTTTGGAACTTTCCAGCTATTTCCTTCACCTTTCAATGAACATTGAAGTTATCATATCGAATTTGATACTCCTCTATTTTTGGCATTGTTCTGGTTTTTGTTTCTCTTTGGCTTCTCTTACTTTTCTTCTGACGATGGTATGTATTCTCTTATATTCTTAGAGATTTTCTTTGTTTTTTTTTCTCTGGTCCATAAGTCCATAAGTATTTCATCGGTCATCCACGATTTCCGTTTTTCTGTATCTTTCTTTAAGTGTTGTTCTTTAATTTCTCTCACTGTTTCTTGTATGATGGTCAGACTTTTCTCTATAGTTCTTGAATTTTGCATTTTAGCACATTTGTATTGAGGTTTTCACTCACCTTCAGTCGAATATCGGGATTTTTCAGTTTTCTAACATCATCCTTCTTCATCGACTTACTTGTAACCGTTATTTTGACTTTGAAATTACCTACAACTGGTACATGATGAGAATTTATGTCTGCTCCTGGGTGTGTATTGACAGATGTACAGCCGTTCCTATACCTTTTATTTACTAGCATGTGATCAATCTGATTTCTTACAATCCTTCCCACAGGATCATGTGAAGATTTCCAGGTATACAGTTTCCTTGGGTGTAGCTTAAACCAGGTGTTGATTATTACTAATTGATTTGCTTCCTCAAAAATCTCCAACGTATCTCCCCGATCGTTCCGGTTTTCTAAACCAAATGGTCAAACTGCAGATGATGTTTTGCTGGCCCCAACTTTGGCGTTGAAGTCACCCATGAAAATTGTTTGGGCTTGGTTTTTTAACCTTTTCACGACTTGATTAATGCTATGGTATAGTTCTTCTATGTGTTTTTTCTGTTGTAGGTGCATACATTTGAATTATATTGATGTCGATTGGTCTTGCTTTTAGTTATATGTATGAGCATCACTCTTGCTGAGATTGGGATGAAGTTGTCACCCGATTTTGCCACTCCTTTTGTCAATATACTGCCGACACCCAATTCATGTTTGCCGTTATCTGTTCCAGAATAGTAAACGCGGTGTTCCCCGATATTAGCGGTTCCTGAACCTGGCCAACGCATTTCGCTTCTTACCAAAATATTTAATTTCATGTGTGCCATTTCTTGTATTGCATTATGGATTTTACCTTCCTGTGCCATGGTTTTCACGTTCCATGTGCCTATTCTGATGTCTTCTTTGCATTTTAATCTTTTTGTTAAACTTGTAACTGCTCCTCCCGGAGATCCGATTGAGGAGTTTACTCCGGAATTGAATTTCGCTGAAAGCATAGCCATTTGATTCTACCAGGACTTATCCAATCCGGATCTTTAATGAGGTGTCTTGTCCCAATCTTTCTTCCTCATCTCTATGCCGTTGACCGCTTCCACGGTTCTTCCGCCTTTGAAGACAGTTTCTTAACTCCAGGACAAATGGGGTGCACTACCATCTACTAGCTCCTCCACCCTAAGCTGTTGGCCAGTAAACGGGGATTGCTTATACCGGCAATCGCCCGGTGGAAATTGTCACTATTATTGAATTTATTAATTTTCTTGTGAATTCAAATTATTTCAATAGTTTAATTAATTTATTTCTGTTTGCCTGTTTTCAAATCGAGAAAATCAACATATATAGGAATCTTCGTACAATATATACCAATATATGTTTTGTAGCTTAGTTATTATATAAAACTGTTTAAAAGAATTTTTACTGTATGTACATTTTAAAAACAGGACAACACAGCTTGTAGCTGTTTGCTTAGGGGAAATTGCCTTCGTGACTGAACCAAACCTGGGAAAATCTTTTCGCTAGCTTATCATGCTCGTGTTTATCTATGCAAATCAGTCTCGCTTAAATTATATTTAATGGACAGCTATGCAATACCTTTGATAATGTGAATTTAAATAAAACAAAGAGTTTTTGGATCAAATCCTGAACGACATTAATAAACTACAAACATTTTTCTAAATATCATAAAACTGTTTTACATATATGTCTGGGATCTGCTCTGACAGTTGAAGGATAATATACTGTTTTGTGTTAAATGAGTAAAATTTAAATATTTACTTAAGTATTTACCGTATTTTTATATCAATAATGGTGCTAATTTATTATAGTCCAGGAAAATCAGATTTCCCTCGTAACACTGACCCCGCCAGGCAGTCGAAAGTTGATCTGAGTAGTATTGACTTATATAACAAGAACCTATAATTATATTCGCCTAACAGAAAAGTAGAATATCAACACTACGGACGCGTGATATATTCATTCCCAAAATCTAGAGATGCTGAAGAGATATCTCCTTGTTACAAAATCACTTATACTGTAACTGATTATATACAAAAGCGTATCAAAAGTAACAAGTAGAAACTCACAAGTAACGACAATCTAAACCTCTAAACAAAGACGCATAATTTGCAGTTTTAACAGATATGGATTCAGTAATCCTTACGAATCACATTTATGTCTGTTGAATTTAATTAGGTATATAAATATAATTTTTACTTATATGTGTGTGTGTGTTGGTATAATTATAGTGTCGGTTTATAATTATAGTGTCGGTTTATAATTATAGTGTTATTTAAATAAACTTAGAACTGTGAACATTTTTAAGGTGTTTGCTGTTTTCTCTCAACTGAAGTAAGTAAATTTAATATTATTTTGACTCTATTATAATAATTGTTATGATGATAAAAGGGTTGCAAGTGTCAGTCCATAATTAAAAAGATATATTAAAAAGGTCAATACTCACAATCTAATATTTACTTTCAAAGTTTTACAGAAGCGATCGGTTTCGAGGCTTTCAATATTTGCCTCATCCTCAGGCCCAGCAAAGAGATTGTTTTGTTAAAAACCAATAATATAGATATCGCCAATAAGAAGTTTTTCGCTTACTGTCTGTCTTCATCTTTTCCTTATGACACTATCATTGTGAGATGATATGTTGATCATTATATACGTATGTAAATAAAAGGTCTTACTAAGTAAAGAGCTTTAGGTCTTTACCTTGTAAGAACCTGTGACAAAAACAACAAAAAAAGGACATCATACTGCATAATATGTGATTTTCCATCTTCCATAAGTTTTTAAACTATATAAAGTCCGGATGTGGCAGCTTATACTGTATGTGTATTTGTCTGTAACTACTTTTAATTTTATTACAAACCAGAAGATAATCCTACCTTTTTAATAATAAAAAAACTTTGACAACAACAACATATATAATGATCAACATATCAGCTCACTACAATAGATAGAGTCATAAAGGAAAAGATGAAGACAGACAGTACCCTGGATGTAAGCGGAAAAACACCTTGAAAATAAAGATTTTGAGTATTGACCTTTTTAATATATCAATTATCTATTATCTATCTATTATCTATTATTTTATTAGAATATTAGCCTGTAAATAATATTTTGCAGGTTTGTATACACAGTCACTAAAACAAATTAATATGTCGGACACGGATTCTGCCGATGAACTCGTAAACATACCTTTAACTCCCCCCAAAAAGAGATTGAAAAAAGGCCATTTAAGCGTAAACGTTAAAGAAATAATTGTAAACGTGTATAAATACGTTACAAGAAAATCTGGCAATATTGTCCGCTGTTGAGAAAAGAGTAGCCGATAAAGTTGGAGTATCGGATAGTTCTGTGTTTAAAGTTATTAGAGCGATAAGAAGAATAGTGCATCAATTCTTTTTTAGAAATGAACTTCCCACGATAGATAGAGTTCTACAACAGGTCAACGACGACCCAATCTACCTGATTTCAAACGTACTACTTTTTACAAGCTTTTGAAAAAACTTCAATTCAAATTTGAAAAACGTGGCAGGAACAGTATGCTTACAGACAGAGATGACCTTGTAATCTGGAGAAGAGAATTTTTAAGGCAGATAAAAGATTATAGGAATGGCAATCGTAAAATATATTATTTAGATGAGACTTGGATTAACGCCGGTCATCTAAATGAAAAACATGGATTGATAAGTCAGTCACCTCATCAAGACAAGCATTTTTGGATGGACTCTCGACAGGTCTGAAAAATCCATCATGTAATTCCTGGACCCCGTTGTCCAAATATTTTTCCTAGCAGGATGGCTTATAGAAGGGCATATCTGGATTCATTTCGCATAATGTGTCCAAAGTACTGTAACTTTCAAAATTTTATGGTGGTCAGTACCTCTCGGTTCTTGTTGATTCTTCTGAGGACCTCCTCATTGGTGACTCGGTCAGTCCACGGGATTTTAAGTATTCTCCGATACAGCCACATCTCAAATGCTTCCAATTTTCTGCACATATCTTCGTTCAAGGTCCACGATTCAACGCCATAAAAAAGAACAGATTAGATGTAGCAACGCAGCATTCTTACTTTTATAGCAAGAGAGAGGTTGTGGCTCTTAAAGAAGGCCCCCATCCGGTTGAAGATGGATCTAGCTTTTGATGTGGAAATGAGTAGCAAAGATAAATAAAAGATACTAAATTATTCGAAATTACATAAACAAAATGGAATTTGGAATGGAATTTTACTCATTGTACCTATGTAGTTTGCCAGTACTTATTTTTCGTAATTGGATATTACTTATATGTAAGAGTAAAAAGATTTTTTCATCATTTTCGAAGAAAACCTTTCGTTTTACATCCGCAAAGTATGTTCCTTTGTGCGTTGTCGCCTATGCAATATTGAGGACGATCTATCAATGGATTCATATATAGTTTTGTCTCCTGAATCAAAATCTGAAAACGGCATTTTGATATGTCGAACCATCTTCGACATAACCGGCATCAAAGTCAAAAATAGTGACGTCACAATTCTTCTAAATATACATTCGTTTCTGCGGACACAAATAAATGTTAAATCGAAATGGAAACGTCGACAAGAAGAGGTCTCTTTTTTATATCATTAATGATAGTATTATTACTTATTTCCAAATATTGGTCTTAAAGCGTAAAATGTATTAAAACATTTTTCTATTTTTTGCCTTTTGATTAATACCACAATTATCTTCTAATGATGTGTGAATGACAGTTTACAAAATCTAATATTAAAGTATACTTCTTTGGAAGATTAATCATTGATTACTATTCTTTTAACAGTAATCCTAAAAATTATAAATTAATACATTTCAAATTTAGATGTTATAGACTGCTAGAATCTTAATACAACCCTGTACAATTATATAAATATCAGGTTTCGCGTGTTCTGTACCTGCATTTGTTGACGGCTACTTTTCTGTTAAATGAATTTAGGAGTTTTTCGGGAATTTTCGCTTTTTTTATCTATTAGCAAAACGTGAACAATTTGAGTAATATAAAAACCTTCAAAATGGTGTTTTTTAAATGTTTATATCCTTGTTTGTTGCTTAAAGTGTTGATAGAGCACTATAAGTTTTATCAATTGAGAAATTTTGGTAGAAAACTTAGTCTGCACCATCTTCGTCTTTTTTATTTTGTTGAAGTACAGTCGACAATGAGTTATGGTATAACTGTCTGGGGTGGCTCTCCTAGTATAAAGGACGTTTTCAAAGCCCAAAAGCGTATTGTGAGATGTATTGCGGGTGTCCCGTATTGTTGGTCTTGTAAAAGCCTATTCAGGAATTTAAATATATTAACAGTGTATGAAATTTCCATTTTGGAATTATTGAAACTAATTTATAAGAATCAAAGAACTTTTTTATGTAACAGTGATATTCACTCACACAACACAAGAAATAAGAGACAGTTTGTAGTATCCTATAGACATTTAGACATAAGTAGCAAGACATCTACTGTCTGTGATTTACTACTGTATAATAAACTTCCTTAAAATTGTAAAAACATTAATTCAACTACAGCTTTTAAAAAACAAGTTAAAGAGTACCTAGTGACCATGTGTCACTACAGCCCAAATTGAGAGTTGGCCTCCTCTCCCATTCTTATTACATGTCCGGCCTGGTATAATTTTTGTATTCTAATGAAGTCTGACAATGGTGCTGCCTTATAAAGTTGATAAAGCTCATTATTGTATCGACTACTGAAGATTCCTTACAGGTCCTAGTATTCTCCTCAGTACTTTCCTTTCGAATGTGTCGAGTTTGCTTTTGGATGTTTCTTTTAGGACCCATGCTTCACTGCCATAGCATGCTATTGGTCGAATTAAGGTTTTATAGATTCTCAACTTGTATTTCGGCATGTCATTTCACGTATAATATTGTGTGGGACTATATTTCTTCTCATCTGTATCGTTATTTTGGTTTTTTCTGTGTTAATTTCCAGACCTAGCCTTTTTATCTGATTATTTATCATTTTAGCATTTTTATCTTTTTAGCACTGATTATTAACCCACTTTCATCTTTACATAGACTTGTTTGAGGTTTATACTCATTTTTTATTATTTTTAAGTATTTGTAAGCCCCTCTAATTTCGTTGTTTTTGAAATTTTCTTTCATTTTTTCTATTTGTCCATTTTTATAGTTTCTTTTTTTTTATTTCTACATATCTTGTCTGCTTTCCGTCTTGCGACTTTAAATGATGTTCGTCTTTCCCGTGTTCTTCTAGTTATATACATTTTGTGTCCTTAATTTCTTTCCTCTATTGCTTGTCTGCACTCGTCATCGAACCATGCTCCTCTTCTTGCATTTTTCTTATTTCCCAGGAGATGGATGCTGCCGCTGTCAGTACTGCTGTTTTGATATTATTCCATTTGCCCTCTATGGGGTGCAGTTCTTAACCCATTTGCGACTTCTTCTTCGAATTTCTCTTTACATTCCTGAATCTTCAGTTTTTCCAGGTCCAATTTGTTTGTTCTTTGTTGTCTTTCGTTTCTTTCTTTGTTAACTCTGCATCTAAATTTGATTTGAAGTAAAAGATGGTCTCATCCACAGCATGCTCCACAATAATTACGGTAACAAGTTTATTTTTCGGGTGTAACTACAATGATATGAAAAAAATTAAAATTTGCATCGCAGATTTAAAATGCGTTTATCTCGAAAACAACTGAGTTTAGCAAGATGAATGTACTATTTTCTTTTTAATAAAAATATTAAGAGAATAAAAGTTTTAAGCAAAAAGTATGTAGAGTAAGGAAAAATTGAACGTATTATATGAGCGCTGAAAAACGTATGTGGCGCCCTCTGGGTAATAAATAATTGTTAGTAGGGAATTTGGGTTTCTCGTCACAAAAAAATCCCATTTACCAAATTTCGTGTTGTTATCCCATGCTTGTCAGGAAATATTCAAAAATAAATAAAATAAAAGTTTAACTTTGACACCCTTTTTTTGGCTATTATCAACTTTCGTACTAAGGTAAGTTAGCTTAAATCGACCTAATATAACCTCAGGAATCTAAGGTTAAGCTATGGCTAATTCGTTACCAAACATTCTGTATAAAATCAGGTAGCTTACTAAACCATAGGTAATAGAAAGAAAATAATCAGCAGGTAGGGATTACGATGGAACGACAACAAATTGAATCAACAAGTGAAAAATGATCAAGAATATTGAAGAAGACGAATACATGACGAAAGCATTAACTAAACGAATAGATGGATACGACAAAAAGACGTCCTACAAAAAATCTATACATTATAAAAGATATGTAGTGAACATCCTCTTAGATTGTTATTACTTTTTTAGTACTAATTCCCCATTGTGTTGCTTATTTGACAAAATCGAAGTTTGCTCTAATAGTTGTAGTTCTACTATTGGGCAATGAATCTGTTTGGTAATCGCAATCGCAATTTTCTTTCCGTGGACCATTAGACCTTCTATATTGTCGCCGCAGATAGTATATCCAAAGAAGGTCAATATCCTTGTAAATATATTAAATTTCAGAAAGTAAACAGTATACAAAAGACATTGAACAAGATGGATCAACGGAGGAAGGTGTAAGAAAGTAGGAAAAGAAAATTACGGAGTAACAAAATGTGAATAAATTAATTGAAAAAGAAAACTTGAAAAGACAACATGATCGACGTGGGTTTTTTAAGTAAAAACACCGTTAATGTCCACATATGATATAATTTTGTATGTATTGTTAATGTTTGTATAGAAGTGATCTTAAATCAGAATAGTACCAATATTATATTATTTTTCATAAAATAATAAATGGAAAATTGTATTTGCATTATAAAAGTGTAATATATATGCAATTTTCATTTAAAAAACACTCACCAACTTTCCACCCGGAAGTATTTCCCAAAACTACGTCCGTATTTCACAACCGTGCAAAATCTCTCGACCACTACATCACTATAACATACTCTCGCACACGAAAAATATCTTCAACTTCTTTGTTTATTTACACCGAACCACGATCCCCTGATTCTACCAAAACGCATGGTAATATTTTCCAGTTTTCACCCTGCACTACAATGAAAGTTTCCGAACGCATGCGCGGAAGTCGAACCGGAGGAAAAGCTCTGGTCCAAGCTCGGAACGGAATGCTATTGATTGGAGTTTTCCCGGCTTCGGCACGAGAGCTATGACAATCGACGCTTCACGTCGCGACGACTGAGAGCGCGACGCCGAGATAGCGCGCTGGGAAAAATTTAGTGGGGGAGGTTATTGTGACGCAGGGGGTCGCCGTTATTGCGTGGGAGTACGGGTAAATTTGTGGAAACCTAGTTACTCCAAATATGATTCACGGGGAAAATATGAAACGATTTTTTACACTTTTTATAGGCAATAAGCGGAAAGAGAGCTATTTTTAGATGCTGTACATGGCATTTTTAACCTATAAAACTACAAAATGCTATTATAAAAATATTTTATAGCATTTGGTCCAATTATATTAAATTCATTGATAAATAAAACTATCATATAACTAACTAAAAAGACGTATCGAAATTGCCAGGGCCACTTTCATAAAGATGAGGAAATTCTTCTGCAACAGAGATATAAGCATCCTTCTCCGATTAAGAATGCTAAGGGGCTACGTATTTAACACGCTATTATACGGTGTAGAGGCCTGGACTCTCAAGCAGATCAATATAAAAGATATTGAAAGTTTCGAGACGTGGTGCTACCGTCGAATGCTGAAGATAAGTTGGGTTGAAAGAGTTATAAACTTTGAAGTAATGCGAACGATAGGGAAAGTCCCAGAAATTTTGTCAACGATCAAACGAAGAAAACTCGAATATTTGGGTCACCTGATGAGAGGATATAAATAAGCATTACTTCAAAATATAATGCAAGGAAAAATAGAAGGAAAACGGAATCCAGGCCGTAGAAGAATGGCATGGTTGCGTAATTTGAGAGAGTGGTTTGGCTCTACCACTAATGAACTCTTTAGGTCAGCTGTAAGCAAGGTCAGGATAGCCTTGATGATTTCCAATCTCGTCCATTACATGAACAGTCGGGTGGAGTCTGTGAGGCCCAGTTTTTATTCTTAACATCTTTAAGAAAATAAAAAAAAGTTAACAAAAATGGAGTTCTTTTACATTTAATAAACAAAATTCTTACGCTAATTTTAATTTTGATTGCAGTCTTCGCAAATCGGTTTAACAAGCTCTAAGCATAGCCATTTTTGGCATTTGACACAAAAATATCGTGTTTTACGATTTGGCAATAGGTGCAACGACCTCGTGTATTTGGACGCGAAGGATCTGGATCTGCATGTACTCATCTTAATTTTTGGGCGATATTTCTGATATCCTTTTGTAAATGAGGATCTCTTGCTCTGATTAGCATGTTCTCTCTTGTCAAGTCTAAGCCAATTGATTTCAGAAACAATCTTCGTTCCGAAATTAGGTCGTTCTCATTTGCAATATATTTATGTATGACATGAGAGTTTATGCCTGCAATGTTGAGTAAATTATAAAAAATGACCATTGGCCATCTTCGGCTGTTTCTGCCTACGTTATAAGCTGCACATTTCTGATCGATTAAGTCAACGCCCGATTTTGTAATGTTATACAAAGTAATAATATTGGACTTACAGGCATCTCCAGAATCTTCATCATTCGAGTCATCATAGTGAAAAGATGATAACAGCGTCACGATATAGACGAGTACTGTGGTCTGCCGGGATCAACAAGTTCCTTTGGAATCTCCCTTTTATTTTTTCGAATTGTTTCAACAATTGTAATTTTGTGCTACTCCAGCATGCGTTTTACAATTTCGTAACTTGTAAACCAATTATCCATAGTTATTTTTCTAGACAATCCAAACACAGGCTCACATATTCTTTCCACTAAATCGGTGGTTTTAGTACTAACGCAATATGGCCCTGGAAGCTGAGCTCCAACGTATACTTCCATATTTACCGTGTAAAAACATTTGGCGTTCACGAAGGAAAATACTTTTAAATCCGTAAACTAATTTTTCGAAACCAAATTCAGATTTCTGCTTTAATCTGTGCCTTCTAAGAATTGCAAGGCAACACAGACGTTGATGAAGATGTTATTAGAGACATGGGGAATCTAAAATTGCATTCCACAACATATCTCCTCAACTAAGCAAAAATCCTTAGCCAATCGGTTTCTAGTACTCATAAAGAGTATACCGGAATAAAAGCAAAAAGACAGTTAAGATTTGATTTCACGTATAGTGTCTCTGTATATCCGCTTATACGTATTTCACCCTTAAAAGGATCATCAGAGATAGGTATTCACAGACGCTCTGAACGTGAAAATAAATCTTCCTGTCTTGGGAAGCAACTCTAACATGGCTTCGTATGGACGCAAATAGCGACATCTGATAATAAATCCGTAAACTAATTTTTCTAAACCAAATTCAGATTTATGCTTTAATCTGTGCCTTTTAAGAATAATACTTTTATGTCATATTTGGCTGGCTTATTCAAGATGTATATGCGGAATCCGCAAGGTCCACGGAATGCAAAAAGCATCTCGTCTAATGTTAAATAAGATCCAGGACCGTAATTAAGTTTGCATTTCTGATTAAATTTGTCAAAAATGTTTCTTATTGGTGCAAGTTTGTCTATGGTTCTTCTTTCTTCTCTAGTATTTACGTCATGAAAACGCAAGCAACGTAGCAAGAATACAAATCGCCTATGAACCATAGTAGCTCGAAACACCTCTTCATCTGTTCCATCGGGAACCCGAAATTCTTTGCAATTTCCTTGCTTTGAAAATACCAGCTAGGTATAATAGACCAATTAACGCCTTTATTTCCACAGTATCTGTAGGTCTGGCTTCTTTCGGATCTGCATAATTGTTTCTTAGTTTAGAAATAAATTTGTTTGTGTTCTGTACAATGGTTTCAAGAATATTATCATCAATAAAACATTTCCAACACTCTAAAGGATCAACTGCTTCACGAGCATTTCCTTTTGAACCTTCTCCAGGATACCCCATCTTTTCCATAATAAAAGAGCCGCCGGATTTCCGTATTTGTTTCAAAATATTTTAAAGTTGCAGATTCCTCCCCCAATCCTTCCTCCAATCATGTTTCCAATTCTACCTCCTATTCTTCTTCTGTGTCTCTGTTGTGGTCACTTTCTTTATACCTGTCTGATTCTTGCACGCTTTCCAAATCAATATTTTCTTCTTCTATTTCATCATAGAGCTGTTGTAATCTTTGAATTTCTTTCAGATGAGGATCCATCACTAAAATCTGGAATACAAGAGAAAAAAATTAAAGGCTGGATCATTACTATATTTATATATAACCATAGGAAATAAAATACTTACTCTATGTCGCTTATATTTCACAAAAAATAGGAAAATAAATTTACTTGTTGAACTCACAAAAGTTACTCGAATAGTCTGGTAGAGTCTGACAGACCAAAAGTGCAAATAACTAGCGAACTATTATACATTATTGCAAACCCCGTTGTTCACTGGTGTTCGACATGTGGACAGAAAAGTACTGACGAACGCAGCGTTCTTCGACATAAAATAAGCAGTGAGGCATTAAGAATAAATTGTCGCTGGTCTCATAGGCCCCTCCCGACTACTCAAGGGTTAAGTAATTGTACAAAAAGAAACAATAGATTCTATACCTTAAAATATTACGATTTAAGCCTCTCTCTCTCTCCAATAGCGCTACAGCCCAAATCGGGCCTTGGCCTCCTCCAAACTATGGCTCCAACCTTGTCGGTCCCGCGCCGATCTTCTCCAGGTTCTCACGTCTAGCAAATTTTGCGCGTCTGCTGCCACTTCATCCTCCCATCTTTTCCGTGGCCTTCCTTTTGGTCTTACTTACGATTTAAGCCAACTTGCTTTAATAAAATGTTAAAATTAAGAAATGATGAGTGTTAAAGTGGAAACTTAAAATTTAGCTGGGTGCTCTTGAGTATCAGAAATTATAATTTGATGCATAATTTGATGTAGCTGAGGGCGCCTAATATGCTACATATGTGGCAAAAATTTGTACTTAACTTTTTTGCTTTTTAAGTTAGCGCTATCTGTGTTAAAAAATGGCGCTATATGTGTTAAAAAATATTAAAGACACATTATTTTAACAAAAAAGGTTAAAAGGTACTTGTTAATAACTTTAAAACTCAATAGTTTTCGAGATAATTCCATTTTACAATTCAGCTGCCTAATTCTGATTTAATGTAAATACTACCGGCAACGAATGAAAAATTAGCAAAAACATCAATACTTCTGAATTTTAGTATAAAATATCTTTAACTAGGGTTTATAATTTTCGAAATAATAAAGAAAATAAATATATCAGTAGGATAATAATAATTTTTTTTTTATTTCAACTTTAACGTGCTCGGCTACTATGGCCATTTACACAGGTACTACAACATGCATTTTCATTACACAAACATTAAGTGTTACATTAAGAATATGTTACAATAATACGGAATGATAATAATATGTTTTACAATGTCTAAATTAAAATCGAATTATATTTTTTGATATAAGTGTTCATCTCTATGGAATTGTAGCACAGCTTTTATTTGGTCAGGGTTGTTTAGGATATCTCGTACTTCACTTTTGAGTTTGTATTGTAATCTTCTGGCCGAATGTTGATGGCATTCACTGAGAATATGTTTGATTGTCAAATATGGTTGGCAGCTTTGACAGGAGGGACGGATGCTAGAGGACATACTAGGTAGCCGTACGTGAGTTTTGAATGTCCTATCCGAAGTCGTCTTATCACAATGAGATCTCGTCTTGAGAGAGCTGAATAGTCAAATGTAGGCTGACTGTTTATTGACGGTTGTATTTCGTGTAAGATTGAACGGTTAGAGTTCCAATGCTGCTGCCAAAGGAGTCTGGTTCTTCTTTTAGTATATGATTTTAGGTCCTTACAAATTTGAATTTTATCGGTGATTTCAGGTGATGCTGTAGCAAGTTTAGCATAGTGATCTGCAGTTTCATACCAATATGAGATGACAGCCAAATTATGGTAACTGTTATGTTTTGGGACAAGATAATTTGGTAAGAGTCTAAGATCTTTTGGACGATTGGATGATCGGTAAATAAATTTTTGATAGAATGGACTGATGCTAAAGAGTCTATGCATTATGGCAACCTGCTTATTAGGTGAAGATATATGGTTAAAAGCTTGCAATATACTAAATAATTCGCCAGTATGAACGCTGGTATAAGTGATGACTTAATTAGTGAATGAGAAGTTGTAACAGAGCAGCCTACTCCTGTGTCATTTTTTGAGACATCCTTGTATTATTATAACAATTATTAATAGTATTAATTATAATTAATTGTGTAAATTATAATAATAATTATTGTGTAAATGATAACGATTATTGTGTAAATAATAATGATAATTATTAATAGGATTTGACAAAATAATAGGATAATATAATTTGACATCAAACATTTTTTTCATTTTATATTACATTTAAGTCATATTCAAAACATTTTATTTACAAACCAAATTAAGAAATAGTTAAACTAAATAACATTAAACTTTTTGTTAAGGTAAGGGTTCAATATGTCCACCATTTTCTTCAATGCATTTATCAATACGTTCCATAAAAGATCGTCTCATATTAAATAGCATAATTGGTTCAAAAGAAACTGTTGCAGTATTTATTTCTTCCCAATGTTGGTAGGGAGTATTTATGGGATTCTTCTTGTTGTTGCATTGCGCTCCATACATCAAAATCGAGCGGATTAAATGCTGGGCTATGTGGTGGCCATGGAAAATGACTACTCTGACCAATCCAACATTTAAGAAAGTTGGTATTTGATGGTACACCATCTTGCATAAACCACATATTTTGCCTTAATAATAATAGTTAATAAGTTAAATGGCAATTCTTCCAACAAATCAATAAACTCATTTTGTAAAAAATGTAAATAGTCCTCACCATTCAAATTACGAGGTTAGTTGTAGGCATATCTATTATCTTATCGTGATGTGTTCTTGCCAGGAGATCTAGAGAGTCTAGATTATCTGGCTGCCTATAGTGCTAGTTCATTTAGCATTACCCAGGGTGCACGTGTAGTATTCTACTACGGACGCGAACTAGCTTTACACCCCTTTCTAGCCTTACTAGCCTTTACTAGGGTAAATATGTGTTCTTATTGTATGCCATACGATAAATAAATAAATAAATAAATTACGAGGTAACTCGTATGGCCCTAAAAAATGATTGCCAATGATTCCACACATCATACCTTTATTTTAAATGTTGTAAATGCCTTTCTCTCTTAACATGTATGAGGATTTTCAATATCCCAGTAATGATTATTCCTCAAATTAAAAAAAATCATGGCGTATAAATGTAGCTTCGTCCGTAAATAATATTGTATCGACGAGTGGTCAAGATTTTGCCTGATTCGGATATTACTTTAAATTCTGCATCTTAAAGGTGAATCTGCTGGTAATAGATTTTGCACAGGTGTAAAATGATAAGTTTGAAAATGCTCACGGGGTAGGATTTTTAAAACTGAAGTTTTGCTGATTTCTAACACTGAAGATAAAAGTCGTATACTTACTTGAGAATCATCGTCAACACGAACCATTACTTCATCTTCTTGATCAGGCGTAATGATTTTCGGTTGACCTAAAATTTTCACGTTTAGGGCGGAATAAACCACTTTGGCCTAAATTCCGAAATAGATGTTTAAAGGTTTGGTGATTAGGTTGCAGCCTGTTGGGGCATCTTCTTAAATATTTTCTTTTCGCTGCACACTCGTTAAAGTGTTGCTGTTGCATATCCACATTGGAAGAATTATTATGCATCGGCATTTTCTGCTTTTCTTTAATAAATCAAAATAAACTAGGTATTACAAAAATCACTGATTAATCGAAATTAATCGATATTTTTAGTTGCCAAAAGCATACGTAGCATCAGTCTACTAATGTATGTCTAATGATGTCATTAAAACTGGCTTCAAAAATAAGTAGCTTCTGAACAGCTTTTGAACAAAAAAAAACAAAATTTGTTTAATTTATTAATCTTTTGTATTTTGAGAACGATTTCCGAAGTGAAAATTGAATCGTCCATAAACTTATTTTTAACTTCAATTGTGGCTTATTCCTATTAAAATAGTACTTACGTTAAGATGCCACAAGAAAATAGCTTCAGAACGGTAAAAAGAAATTTAAATAAATAAGCGACTGCTTTAGGGTAACGAACGCCAATATGAACTTAGAAGATCTTTAACAACCCAACAAAACAAAACGGGGAACGATGGATAAAAAATATAATTGCTTTTAGAGAATGATGCTTTCCTGATTTATATTTATACTTAAAAATACCTCCAAAGTCATGTTCTTTATCCAATTATTGATTTAAATGATTTTCTACTCCAATTTTACATTTATTTTTATGCTAATCAAGCTCTAAGTTGTATTTTTTAATGTTTTCCTAATAAAACTTCCTGGTTCTTAAATTAGTCGATTTTGTAAATACATTTTTATTTTTATTGATTATATTTATCAAGTTTATTGTTCTAAATAAGATAATTTAACGATACACATTCAAAACTTTTTTTCAAACGAAGCTTGAACGTAGTTAGGTTGAGTAGACACGGCTACAGTTTAAACGGAAGTTAGCTACACATTTCTTTATTAATTTTCATCACTTTTCATTCTGATGAGAAGATAACAAAAATCAGTGAAATGAATGGGGGGTGGTTGCATCGAGCAAAAAGACAAAAGAGGGAATCTAATCGTTATGAAAAGGCGACCAAAAAAGTGGCCTCTGATGGCGGACATATCCGGAAATGCGAATGTGCCAAATTTAAATTTTCCGACACTTATTAACAGTAGCTATAAAATAGTTTTCAGAATGTGTCTTAGACGAGAAAATTTTAATTAAATATTAACGATAACAGTCTAAAATGTGAAACAATTGTTAAAAAACTTCAATATAAATAAGATTTCATGTGACAGTTGGGACAAATAATAACATAACCCAACTAAATTTGATTTCTTAAACAAGGAAAGACTCTCTTTCCTTGTTTAATTTGGCCTCTCAAGATGGCACTTCCTGTCTAACAATATTTTTGCCCCCACTACCTTTACATTCCCTCTTTTGTCTTTTTGCTCGATGGGTGGTTGTGACCCTTCAAAATGCGGAATATTTGAATTATTTACAATTATTTACATTAAGCAGTGTGACTATAGTTAAATTGCTTGCTTTTATTAAAAATCTGGAGTTTTTTGTTCCACATTATAAGCTGTTGTAAGCAATTGTCACTCTTGTGATATGTATTTTGATTTTTCTATTTAAGTTCTTGTTTAACCATCAGCTACAAGCTATGTTACTGCAATGACATGGTATAAATGGCTGGAGTATTTTGGTTCATTAGGATAATGCTCATCATATAAGTCATTGCAAATTTTAAGGGGCTGCAAGTAAAATATTTTTGAACTGTTTCTGCAGAAATTAAATGAAGGTAAGTTAAGAAAGAATTAATAGGAATAATTAATTTTTATTTCTTATTAACTTTCTGATTTAAAAAGACCTACTGCTGTTTGACTTCTTAAGTCAAACACAGAGAGTGACAAAAAAAATCAAGCTTTTAAAAATGTGATTGTTGTTTTTAAATAAAATATTGAGTTAGTTATAAATCGCATAAGATTTTATTGCATACAAAAGTTTACACCAAAAAATAATTTTGGCTCTATCATGCTGATGATATGTTGCACAGATAATTTATTTTGGGATTTAAATAATTATAAAATGTAGTTATTTTACTTTATAAACACATACTTTACCAGAATGCCAGAATGTTAATTTATTTTGTAGTATTCTCCCTCTTCAAATATAAGGGCTGCTAAGAACAAGGCGTTTTTAATTAAACTCAATAACTATTTAATAGTCCTATTTAAGTCTAATATTTCATCCAATCTTTGATTGTCTTTATATAGGTACTTTTATCTTTTGTATATTTTTTCGTAAAATCAAATAAATGTTACAAATAAAATATTTGTTTATGATAATCTTTAAAGACGTTTTGTTTTGATTTCTGAAATGGCACAAATCCCTTATATTCAAGTAACCAATCCGGACGGCTTTTTGGTTGAGTAGACATATCTATTTTTTAGTCGCCATCAAAAAGGACAAAAACCATCGAGCAAAAAGACAAAAGAGGGAATGTAAAGGTAGTGGGGGCAAAAATATTGTTAGACAGGAAGTGCCATCTTGAGAGGCCAAATTAAACAAGGAAAGAGTGTCTTTCCTGGTTTAAGAAATCAAATTTAGTTGGGTTATGTTATTATTTGTCCCAACTGTCACATGAAATCTTATTTATATTGAAGTTTTTTAACAATTGTTTCACATTTTAGACTGTTATCGTTAATATTTAATTAAAATTTTCTCGTCTAAGACACATTCTGAAAACTATTTTATAGCTACTGTTAATAAGTGTCGGAAAATTTAAATTTGGCGCATTCGCATTTCCGGATATGTCCGCCATCAGAGGCCACTTTTTTGGTCGCCTTTTCATAACGATTAGATTCCCTCTTTTGTCTTTTTACTCCATGAAAAAAACATACGGCTGTGTACTAACAAGGCATTTCTAACAAGAGTGAAACTGCAATTGCAACTTGCGTTCGGAGTATTTCGGAAATAGCCGAATTGACATTTCCATAGATGGCGGAATTTTTAAATTTTAGAGGTGTTTAATTTTAAATAAATTAGTTCCACTTTTTAACACTTTTCGCAAAAAGCGCTACGATCACTGAGAGTGAAAGATGGCGTTCAGACGTCAATAATTATTTATTTTGTAGTTGATTATTAATATTATTATCTATCATAGATAAATTACACCTATGGTGGGAGTGTGCTATGATTATTATATGCAAGTACAACTTGGATTTTTCAATGAAAGGTATTATTGTGATATGTATTTATTTATGTTGTTTGAACTAAACTTGTAACTAAAATTAATGCAATTTGTGCCAGCTCATAGAAGCTCCACATATCAAAACGGAAGATAAAGGCATGTTTTGTTGAATCGTTGATTATAAACGAATTAAACTGCTTCTGGATATTTTCATGTAACAAGAGAATATAGATGCATAGTGTTTAATTACTACATAGTATCAAAACTGTTAATTTTAAGCACTTTTGAGAGTTTACAATTAAATAATGTTGTGTTTTTAGATTAGAGAGCCCTGTGGGAATGGATCTACTAATACTGGAAGGAACTGTACCTGTGCCAAAAAGCATGTCACTATGCAAGGATGGAACAGTTTGCAACATCATGTTCATGATATTATCAATATTGTTATGGAGAGTGAAATGTAAAAATGGTTGAGATAGAAATAAAGAAGGTAAACAAATGATACTATCAAAATATATAAATGCATATGCTTCTATATTCTTTGATACTGTCAAGAGGCATATAGAAGGACATTTTTTAAAATAGGCAATTTGGTCATGGCACTGAACTCCTAGCGTTTTATATAGATAGATAGTTTTGCCAATAAAAATATCAGCTGTGGAAATATAAAAAAATATAAAATAAAAAGTTTTTTGTTTACATTTTGCGTAATATATATTTATAGTTGTTTTATTTTTTACAGTTCTGAAACAATGAATGAAGAACGAAGCAACTACTGCAGCAGAAAAGAGACCTTAATTCAAACAAGACGACATACCAGTAATGTCCAGATGAAGAGATAAGAACAGCTGTATCCAATTACAGGAGTATATTTCAATATTTATGTTAGTTAAACATTCTGTTCTAATAATTTGTTAAGTATAAACCATTTTTCACTACAAACATATTTTCCCGAAGAAAAAATGTATTTTGCAGCAAAGATAGTATATTAAACATCTACTGTGGTTTTTAGCTTGAAATTTTAATATTAGACAAAATATAACAACACACTAAGTTTATATTGTTGCAATACCAATTTTCTTCTGGGAAGGAAAATTTTAACTGTTCAGCTTATGAGTTAAAGTCCTGCGTGTCCATATATTTAATACTTGTATCATGATTGCGTTTTTTGAGTATCCAGTATATCAGAAATCCATCTTTTATAATCATAATCTATAGCCCAATTTGAGCCCTGACCTTCCTCAGCAAACCCCCTTCATTAGTTACTGTCTATAGCCATTCTCCTCCACAATCGACTGCCAAGGAGATTTATTGCATCTTTATCCACATCATCCTCCCATTACTTTCTCGGTCTCCCAGTAGGACTCTTCCCCTATATTCTTGCATTCAACTATTTTTTTGAAGTCTATTTTCTTTGATTTTACATACACAGTCTGCTCATTGAATGCTGTAGGCAAACATACTGGAAATTAAAGAAAATAACATGGTGACAATAATAGAAAATTCAAATCTTCCAACATTTCACTTTTGAAGATATTGCCAGAGGACAAAATATAAATAAATATATGCAATATGATGTTCATTTTTATAAGTCAAAGTTAAAATGTAAATTAAGTGTTGTCTTTTCCTTAATTTTGTCTGTCTCAATATTTACATAAATGACTGTAACAGTGAATTTTTACAGATAAATGACTTTCTCAGAAGTGTATCATAATTCTTCCATAGAAAGTGTTTTTTAGTCACTAATCACCCCTTCCAAATGCTATTCTGATCCATTGTTGATAGTGTATATTCTGCCCTCGTTTCTCTTGCCTATTCAGTTATATTAGTAATACTTTTATTTGAAATGTACGCTCTCCATGTGATTTTGTAAGTTGTGGGTAAGTTGAAACTTTTGTAGATGTTTTGTAGTCATTATAAGTTCAAGTGTCATGTATGTGTACTAGTAGGCAACCTTCATTTATACAGGAATCTGTAGAATTTCTTTTTGATATTGATCCCAGTTTACCTGATACCTGATATTCTATTTGTGCCAAGTTATTGACACTTTGCCATGTTTCTCTTTTCATTTTTATTTGTTTTAGTGATATTTACTAGGTATGCATTATGTTGTTTAACTAACACATTTGTGTGGAGTATCCTTTATTGTCTGATTAACTTTTCTTCTTCTTCATGTACCATCTCCTCTAAGAAGGTTGGCAACCATCATAGCAATTCGCACAATTAACTTTTACTATTAGATAAATTCATGGTAAAACTTCATATAACGAAAAAGTAGAAGAAAAATATACTATTTATTATTTATTCATGTGCTTTATTTATTTATAATTAGTTTATTTCAAAAGATTCAATTTATAGTCCCTCTATTGTTAGTATCTGCTTTTGAAACAGAACAGTAGAAAAATATCTGACCAAAAGGATAAGTTTTATAATGAATTATAAAGAATATAGAGGCTCCAGTGCAAAGAATCTGAGTAGGATATGCCATATGAAGTAAATGAGTAAGTGTGGAAGTACAGTACATCAAAAAAGTAGCTGTAAGAAGAAGAATTGGCACAAGAGATGAAAATTACAGGAAATAATGGATATGTAAAGTAGAAAGACAAATTTTGATGATCAAGAAAATGAATAAGAAATTTTGAGAAGAAGAGTGTACAAGAAGAGTCGAAATGGGGCCAGGATACAGGGGCCACATCATGGAAAATGGCAGTTAAATAGATGGGAAAACATAAATTGAGAAAAGTAGAGGTTCAATATAAGTAATTGTGACAAGAAAATGAACAAAAGCAGTAAACATTTTTTGTCTCTATTTGGTATTTACACTTTCACCTTTTTTAAGTTGGTTTTTCAAAACCATATTTATTAATTGTAAGTCTCGTTTAAGAGCGTAGGCGCCAAATTTCGGACCGATGCTTTTTAAATGCAGAATGAAAGATTACATTATTACCGAGGGCCGAAAGTCCCTGAAAACTTCTATAATGTTTATTTTAGTAAACTCAGGAGTGAAAAAAAAGAAAAAATTAATTGTGATTTTTAATTTCAAAATATCTCATTCAAAAAAAACTTTTTGTTTAATCTAAAGGATTTTCGACCCTCGGTAATAATGTATGTAATCTTTCATTCTGCGTTTAAATTTTTCAAAAATATTTAATAGTTTTCTCAGCATTCGAAAAAATGGATGCATTTAAAAAGCATTGTCCCCAAATTTTGCGCTTACGCTCTTAATTACAATCGAAATATCAGTTTTTGTTATATAAAACTGTCAGGTTGAGTTAAATTCAACTGTAGATTCAATCGAAAGAAATAAACAATGTAAAAATGTAAAATTTAATTTTAATTGAACAAAAAACTAATTTTCAGTTCCCTATTAACGATTTTTTCTATTTACAGGTATCGATGAAGCAGAACAGTTGTTGCGGAAACTGGATAAAATTTTACATAAAATAGAATGACACTGTACAAAATTAAAATCAATAATCTGTAAAATATTGTTTGTCTATAATATTCCTGATTTATCAATAAAAGTGTGAAATAATTTCATTGTATTATTTTCCCCAACATACTCCATCATCCTGGAAGAACATAAAAATTTAGAATCATTGCACATTTGCTTAAACGTACAGAAAATAAGAAAACTTTTACCCTCAATAAAAATGCATCTTGATATAATAATCGTTTTTCTCCGAAATCTCTAGTTCCAGGGACCCCTAATAGATGGGGCCACTTAGATAAAGTACAGGAGTCGCGCATTTAAGGTACTTAAGTAAAATATCAAAACCCTGGGAAAAGATAAGGGCGGGCGGCACACACCCTTAACATGATCTCTTGAAATTCCTTGACAAGATTTTCTTTTTAGTTTCTGTTTGATAATAAAGACCTTTGTTTGAACAATTGTTTCTGGTTGGACAAGATAGAATCTTGCTGGGAAGAGTTGCGATGCGATCTTTTTAGTGTGATGGACAAAAAAGATTGACATTCCCCCCAAAGTCATATCAGTACTGAAATTTTTTGTTGAAACATCTGACCCTAAGTGATTTTAGTTAAGAGACCTTGGTCCGTATGTAAGTGGCGCCATCTGCTTAAACAATGTTCAACTAGTTGATATGATACGAAGTGTTTAAAGTGTTGCCTATATTTGGGCATATTTCACACACAACTAAAGCTCAACATGAAATCTCTTGAAATTCACGTTGTGAATTTGCTTCACACGACAAAATTTTCTTGTAAGTTGCTCAAACGATGTTCACCTAGTTGATATGATAAGTGTATAAAGTGTTGCGTACATTTGGGCGTATTTCACACACAACTCAACATGAAGTCTGTTGGCATTCATGTTGTGAATTTGCTTCACAAGACAATTTTCTTGGAAGTTGCTCAAACTATGTACAACTAGTTGATATGATAAGTGTATAAAGTGTTGCCTACATCTGGGCGTATTTCTGAGAATTTTTAAATTAAAAGTTTCAGTTATTTGGCTTTAATATTTCTCATATGAAAATCACGGATCCATTTTTATGGAAAATAAAAGACAATTTATGATTAATAGTTTATTTTTTAAATTGATACAGAACAGTTTATTAGTATTTTATACAATAAATTATAAATTTGTAGAAAATAAGTGTTTTGGTTAGAAAGACCGACCTTTTTATAACCTATCAGGCAACATTTTCTCCTGATCATTTGTATAAAACATACAAGAATACTATATATACTTAAACCCAATAGATGACTGCCAGCTTTGTACACTAATCTTACCAAAACCCTAAATTGTACTATCCCAGAGTGTGGGATAATGTCTGGCGTATTTCTGTGCGGAAAAATGAAGGTCAATTATCTATACAGTTCATCAAATAATTGCTTATTTGATAGATAATCCAGTGATGAAGCTGTATTTATATCAAAAGTTGCTTTCCACCGAGAAAATATAACATTGTTATAAAAAAAATGAAGTAGAAAAGCATTGAAGAGAAAAGAAAGTTTTTTATTTACTTGGAAAGATGGTAAAGTGGACTGTACTACTCAATTACCAATTATTATTAAATGGTAATCAACAAACTAATTCTGAGTTACTACAAATAGACCCGTACTATAAATACATTCAACTTATTATAATATGGAGTATATAAAAGAGAAAAAAGAAAGTATAGAGGATAAAAGAAAGTTTTTTATTTACTTGGAATGATAGTAAAGTAGTCTGTCCTACTCTATTACTATGTGGTAATCAGCAAACTGATCCCGAGACCAAATTACTGACAGAATCTAGTAAAAATATAATGTAGAGGCCTTTGATCAACTGATTTGCAGTTGATCAAAGGTCTTCGTACTCTGATCCAGTCCAGATCAGAGTACGAAGAGCATAGTATGAATTGACCAGCAATTTAAAATCACTCCGTTTATTATATAACAAGAAAAAGCATACTGCTTCTGTGCTACTAGCAGAAAGACAAAAGCAGAAGAAACTTTTGAAGAAATGAAAAGAAAATGAGATTTTTTAAAATTATTTTTAAATAATGGTAATGGGATTTCATACTGCATTACAATTAATGATAAACATACAATAAACATTATATAAATATATCCAACGAGCAGTTGGAATGGAAAATAACTGGAATTTCTATTTGACAAAAAAAAACAGTTACAATCTCCCGTTTTACCATTATTGAATGTAGCTAAAATACAATCAAATGATATATTGATGAGGCCATCATTTGCAAGTCTCTAACCAACAAAATATTACAAAATCCTCTTTTTCGAGAAGTTAAACTAATTATTCATAAGGAATATATTACTATCGTTAAAATCTTTCAAAACTGCCAGTTACGACCTACCCTGTCCTTGTTGTCAACAGACTTCTCTGCGAGATAATGCTTTCGTCATAGACAGGAGAGAGAGAGAGACAGAGAGAGAGAGAGACAGAGAGAGAGAGAGCACTAAGATTTTAAAGCAAACACATCTATATTAAAAATTTTAATTCAATGTAGTGTTTTATATGTATACATTATATATTTATTACCACTGTTTCACCTATTTCTATTTAGAGACCTATTTCACATTATAAAAGTTGAAATAAAAGAATAAAATTTGTAAAATTATTTGTTTTGTCAGTTTATTTCCAAAATTGTGTTTGCTAGCTATCTAATAAACACATCATAGTCCAGTCAACAAATAAACTATAATAATTTTACTTCAGTGTCTAGATACTCTATTTATGAAAGGAAATTTATTCTCAAAAAATGCCATGATAGTTAGCCAAAATGCATTACATACCTAAATATTTGATTCTACTGTAACAAAAATTAACTTGGTCGCTGATATATCCAAAGAATACAACTATGATGACAATATAGTCCATTGGTTTCTTAAAGAATTTCTACAAACTATTAAAAGTATTGAAGTCACTTTTCCCATTTTAAGACACATTATTTCAGACAGTTTCCAGATCGACAGAGAAGGAAGTAAAAAAGACGGCTTATTGTGTAATCTAGCCATTATAAGTAAACATGTTACAGCTAAGTGTTGGCCAGACCATACCAGACTGGAAAAGTAAAGCAAAAATGTCGTAAAACATTCCTAGTATTTCAAATTTAGCAACTCGAAACGATTTATTTTTATAAAAATAAACAGGTGGGTTTAATATAAGGTAAAAATAATTACTTTAATACACACTGGAACACCTAAAGAGGTTTGTAAAAAAGATTGTTCACTTTCATACATTCAGACAGTTGAGGCACCACTAGGAAAGTTTTTTAAGTAAGCATTATGGTGAAGATTGGATAAATACTATCAGAACTAGCCTTCTATAATAAATATCCTGAGTGAAGGTGATCGAGATTTATGACAAAACGAACAAGACTCTAAATCATTTAAATTTTTTTCCATATTTCTTTGTTTCTTGAAAAAGCCACCTGGCACTTATTTTAAATTTTGTTTATGATTGTAACAGTATTTTGATTTTTAATTAGTAAATTTCTATTTTAATGAACCTTTAAAACCAAGTGTTTACTTCTATTTTATTTGCAAAATTCTCTCTTTTCGAAAACAAAGATTTTTTTCTTTTTAGCTAATTTTTAATCACCATAATTATTAATAATGTCTTTTAATGCATTGTTTATAAAATACATTGATTTAAAAATATAATTTGCATGAAAGCTGAAATGATTTTGTTGCTTCTAAAAAGTAAAACAAATAGCAAAGAGGGAGTTTTGAGTTTTTCAAATAACAGCCTCATACATAAAATAAATGATTATTTGTCTTATTGTCATAATAATATAACATATATAAAGTTTTATCTATAAATATTTTAAACAATATTAACATTTTCAATTGTATCCAGTAGATTTTTTAAAACCACCACAAGTCAGTTGTTGGGTATATAACCCTTTGGAATGGAGCATTTTTGGATGTGAAGAATCTCTGCAAAATGTTCTAGTTTCCTCAAAGTTAATCCTATGGATTTCTGTGACCTTCAATGTTACATCAACTTTAGAATGAGTTTCATCAACGCTAAAAAACAAACAAAAAAGTCCATTTATTTAAGTTCCACTTTTGCTTTTAATATTTCCTTTAACTACACTCTTTGGCACAAAATTCCGTCACTAAAAATGTTTGATTTAGTTTGACAATTTATACCACTTTTTGTGGCAGAATTTTGTGCTGAGGAGTGTATAAGATAATAAACAATATTTTCCAAATTGACACATCTGTCTTGGCAAAAGATGTTCGTTATCCAAAGTATAAATGATAAACACACTCTAAAACTAAACATAAGGGAGGAATTTATACAAAACATTGATACACTGAATGCCAAGACATATGAAAAAGATCATAATATATGTATATATACATGTATACAAAACACCAATTATTCTGCACATGCAAACCTCTCCTTCAAACAAGCAGAACTCAAAAGATTAATTAATCAATTAAATTCTTTCTTTGTTGAAGAAAACTTGTAGTGTAACAATCTAAACTTACAAATTGTTGTTATATTTTCTAGCCTCAAATGAACCTCCACACAACAAAATATTGGTGTTTGGCAGTGTTACCATGTCCTTAAAATGTATATGTTGTATGCTTCAAATATATATATGGTCTAATAAATTTTGGCCACAGTAGGGACATAAATAATGTATTTCTGGTTCAGAAAAAAATAATCAGAGTTATGTTTGACTTAAAAAGTAGGGAATCATGTAGAGGGCATTTTAGGAGTAATAATATTTTAACAGTTTACGCTGTATTTATTCAAGAATGCTTACTGTTTCTATATAAGAATAAAATACTCTTTAGGAACTTTGAGCCCAATAGTATAGTAAATACCAGGTTATATAATTATAAAATTCCAATACACAGATTAAGTATAACAGAAAAAAACGCTCTTTATTGCTGCATCAAATTGTTTAATAAACTGCCTGAACCTATTAAAAGGGAGGAAAGATTAAGTTTGTATAAACATCAAATATTTAAATTACTGGTAGCTCTTGAGCCATATTCTGTGGAGGACTATTTGTATATGTAACGGTTAGGAATAAGTAAATAATATTTTCGTTTGTGACACTGTTTTTTTTTAAATAATTTTATGTTCATGGAATGTATATTATTTTCTAAAAATAAAGATATTGTTATGTTATGTTATGTTATATACTAGAGGAAGTTTTTTATTATATTATTTTATGGATTCTGCAATTTTTTAATTTATATAAAACACAAACAAATAATTTGTTTCTTTCGATATTAATGGCAGTTAGCTATAAGAGTTTTTTTTCATAGAATATGCATAGATGTTCACTTCATAACATTTTTATGAAAATTTATTTATCATTTTGGGTTGTATCTTCAATTGTACTGTTGGTTAATTGCAGTGTATTGGTCCACAGAGTTTGCTTTTTAATTAAGTAATATAATATATCCTATGCTTTTTTCAATTTTCAATATATTTTAAGGATACAACATATACATTCTAAGGACATAGTAACACTGCCAAACACCAATATTCCACTGCCAAACACCAAGTTCTGTGGAGGTTCATTCGGGGCTATGTTCATTTTACTATTCCACAGAATAGCATAATTGCCTCTCATTTTAGATTGCATATTCAAATTAAAACACAAACTTAACCAAACACATTACAAAAACTAAACTATAAAGTTTTTCAGTAAAAAATGAAATTAGTATTTGTAAAAGCTTCAGTAGCACTCACATTCAGAATGATTTTGACTGTAAAATACGAAAGTTCTGAAACCAAAAAGAGAATCCCAAGAAGGAATTATGTAAATTCTTTTTCAGAAATTCTAATGTATGAATTTGAGATTGTTAGGATATTATGATTTGTTTACCTTCTTTAATTTTGCCTCAAATGTTTCACATTTCACTGTCCATAACATCATGGTATTGTAATGATTGATTCATTCTCATGTCTTTAAACCTAAAAACATAATAATATTTATTTAAACATCAAAAGGTGTTAAAATTAGGAGTTATATGAAAATATCCAGAAGCAATCATTATTTATGATACACTTAAAACAACCATTCTTCCCAGCTAAATATGTACCTATAACATTGTGTCTAACTAGTAAAGCAAATTTAATTTAACACAGTACAAAAACTGAAACATGAAGTTATTCAGTAAAAAATAAAATTATTAAATGATTTGTAAAATCTTTATTAACACAAACATTAACAATAATTCTGACTGAACAGAACAGACTGAATAGAAAGAGATTATATACATTATTTTTCAGGAATTCTATTGTATGAATGAATTTGCGATTGTTAGGATATGATTTGTTTACCTTCTTTGATTCTGCCTCAATCATTTCACTTTCCATAACTTCATGGTATTATAAACTCCTTGCATAGACATCTCCTTTTTTGACACAGGTACAGTTCCTTCCATTATTAGTAAATCCATTTTTGAAAGATCTTCTTATCTAAAACACAACATTATAATTGTAAACTTTCAAAAAGTGTTTAAAATTAAAGAGTTATGTAAAAATATTCAGAAGTAGTTTAATTTTTTTAAAATCAACAATTCAACAAAACATGCCATTATGTTCGGGCCTTTTTTACGTTTCGATATATTGAGATTCTTTAAGATAGCAAAATAGCATAAATTCAAATTAAAAATTATCAAAATTTCAATAAAAACTTCCAAAAATCGTAAACAATAATTAAGATACTTACACATCGTAAGAGATAACACCTATGAATAAAAAAAATCAAAAGTTACAAATAAAATAAATTATATGCATAATACTGCAATAAATAACCATTATTGGAAGAAACTAATTTTCCAAATTATTCAACAAATTTACCTCTGAACCTGAACCGCATTTATTTTATCTTTGACTTTCAGCGATCGCAGCGCTTTTTATGAAAACGAAAAGTGTTAAAACGTGGAACTAATTTATTTAAAATTAAACACCTCTAAAATTTAAAAACACCGCCGCCTCGGAAACAAACCTTCAAGTATTTCCGAAACGATCCGAACTGTAAGTTGCAATCTTGCAACTTTTCACTTTTGTTTGATCCGACTTGTTTGAACACAGCCGGATGCATCTGTCTACCTTTTTGTTGGGGCCTAAAAAGTAGATATGTCTACTCAACCATAAAGCCAGCAGGATTGCTTACTTGAATGCAATGGATTTGTGCCAACTCAAAGTGAAAGAAATGAAAAACCAGAATAAGATGGTTAGAGATAATTATGAATAGAAGGAAAATATTAAGCACATAAGAGATTGGAGGTAGTTGAATTTAAATGTCGAGGCACAAACTACAATACGATTTCGATTCGAACATTTCGATTATCTGGCATTCGTATAATGTAACCAAGCCATCTAGCTCTTTGGCTCGTATTTTTGCCGTAATTGCTATTTTTCCATACATCCGCATTATTTATTTATTCGTTCGTCTTCTCCAAATATTCTCTGCCGTCTTTATTCCTCCGAAGATTTTTCTGGACACCTTTCTTTTCCAGATCTCTACTTTTTTTCTTCCTGCTGGTTCATAATCCACGTTTCACTGGCATACATCACTGTGGGTCTGATTACTCTCTCGTAGACTCGCAGTTTAGCTATTCTTGACACATTTTTTGCTTTCAGTGATAAATTTAGTGACCCTATCGCTCTGCTTTCTTTCATTAATCTTTTGTCTATCTCTTTTTCTTCTTTTCCCGTGTTCGTTATGGTTACTTCTAAGTATTCAAATTCTGACACTTTTTCAAAACTATATACAGTCTCTGCTCCTTTCATTTTGATATATTTGTTATTATTTGACATGTATCCTCTCATTTCTATATATTGCGTTTTTGTTTGGTTTATTATTAATCCGTATCTTTTCGGTTCTTCTTCAAATTTCTGGAAAACTTTTTCTAAATGTTTTTTTGTTCTCGTTAGTATCATTAAACGATCCGCGTACGCTATGCACCGTTCCCTGCTATTGAAAATAGTATTGTTTGTGCTTATATTTGATCTTCTTACGATTTGTTGTAATACTAGGTTGAATAAATTCGTTGATAGCGGATCCTCTTGTTTTAAACCTCTATTCACGGTGAACTGTCTTGAAAAGCTTCCTTCCATTGTTACCCTATTCATCGTGTTCCTAAGCATCATTCTCACTAGCCTTATAAGCTTTTCTGCTATTTCTATAGTTCTCATGGTCTCATTTAGCATCGTTCGAGTTAGATAGCAATCATATGCTTTTTTAAAATCGATAAATAGCATATGTAATCCTAAGTCTTGTTCGTAGCTATTATTTTGTATTAATTTTAACATAGGTACTTGTTTGATCAGTAGTTGTTCTTCCTGATCTAAAACCTCTCTGGTATTCTCATCAAATCAGTATCAAAGTGATTGCACTTTGTTATCATATTTTATTAATCTTTCCTAATAAATTTTGCAAGTATTTTATAGACTACTTCTAATAGTGCTTTACCTCTATACTTTTCGCACTCCGTTTTGTCACCTTTTTTATAGATAGGACAAATAAGAGCACTATTCCATTGTTTCCGCATTTCTTTCTTTGACCAAATTATTAGTGTCAAGTGAAATATCCTTTCCTTCAATCTTCCTTAAAAATCTCAGCTGGGATACCACTTTCTCCTGCACTTTTGTTATTTTTTAGGTCTCATATTATTTCTTTCAGAGTTGGTTTCTCGCACGTTCCTTCTTCATTTTCTTGCCAATTCTCATCTCCCTAAAGTTTCTCTTGTTGGTCTGTATTTAACTGATCTTCGAAATATTCCGCCCACCTGTTTAATTTTTCTGTTGTTTCAACTAGAAGTAGGCTTTCTTTGTTTCTGAGATACTGTGGATTATTCTTTGTAGTTTCTCTGGATTTCTTAACTTCTTGGTAGAAATTCTTTACCTCTTTGTTTATGTAGGCTTCTTCTATGTTTTCAATTGCTTTTCTAGCTGTTCTCTTTTCTTTTTTCTGCAAATACTTTTCACTTCCCTTCTTCTTGCCACATAGTTTTCGATTGCATTTTGAGTAATTTCTTTATCTCTTTGTAGTTTTGCCAAATTTGTATGTAGTTTAAGTCTTTATCTTCAGTGGGCGCATGTACATTAATAATACTTATCTTCCTATACTTTTCTCTTACTCTCAAGTAATATATTCCACAGTAACATAAATTTCAATAAAACAAAAGCTATGACAAGCATATTATATGAAGCAAGAATACCTGAACAATAATAGGTACTGTATTAAGATGTGCTCCGATACAGAGGGTTTCCTATTTACAAATCAGAATCAGCTAGTACCAACAACAAACTAAAACTTGTAACAATATAACAATACTGTTATAATTTTTATTAAAGATTACATTAATGTTATAGTTTTCAGATTTGTTGCAAAGGTGTCAAAATAACAATTGAATCTTGTTGTTTTTATAACCTTTCAGCAGACGCAGCTTGTCTACGGTACCGGTGGGAGTCACTGACGGTCAATTCTAAAGCCAATCGGAAGCATGAGTTTCTCTGGCTCTGTCATCATCATTCAATCTTCGCTTATCCACTGCTGGACATAGATCTCCCTCATAATTTTCCATCTATTTCGATCTTGTGCCTCTTGCATCCAATTCCTATGACAACGTTTTAGATCGTCAGTCCAACGTGTTGGTGGACGACCTCTACTTCGGTAGGCATCATCTCTTGGTCTCCATTCCAGTATCCGCTTTGTCCATCTATTGTCTGTCATTCGAGCCACGTGACCTGCCCAGTTCCATTTTAGTGTTGCTACTCTCTCTACTGCATCAGCCACTCCTGTTCTTTGTCGTAGCTGGCGATTTTGGATCTTGTCTCGTAGTGAAACGCCCAACATAGCACGCTCCATCGCCCTTTGACACACACGGATCTTTTGAACTGTTCTCCTTGTCATGGTCAACGTTTCGGCACCGTAAGTTAACACTGGCAAAACACACTGATTAAACGTTTTTCTTTTAAGGCATATTGGTATATCAGACGATTTAAAAATATGGTTCAGCTTGCCGAAGGCTGCCTAAGTCAGTCTTATACGACGGAGAAGCTCAACTGTTTGGTTATCTTTTCCTATGCGAATCTCATGACCTAGGTATTTATAGGCCATTACCTGGTCTATGGATCTTGTTCCTACGCATATATCTTCGCTGACTACAAGATTTGTCATCATCTGGGATTTAGATATATTTATTTTCAATCCCCCTTCTAGCGAGGAAAGGTAGAGCTGATTTAAAAGTTCTTTGGCCTCATCTATCCTATCAGCTATTAGTACAATATCATCTGCAAACTTTAGATGGCTAAGCTTTTCTCCGTTTATGTTTATGCCCTTGTCGGTCAGTTTTGCCCTTTTACATATATATTCCAAAAGCGTAGTGAACAGTTTCGGCGATATGGTGTCCCCCTGGCGTACTCCACGTTGTATCGGGAATTTCTGGGTTTGACGATCACCCACTCTAACACTGGCTGTTGCGTTTTGGTATATATGTTTAATTATATTTATATACCGATAGTCAATTCGGCATTCTGTTAAGGCTTCCAACATTTTTTGTTGATTTACGGTGTCGAATGTCTTTTCATTGTCGACAAATATTAAAGCTAGTGGTTTATTATATTTAGTGCATTTTTCTATAAGATTTTTTATTACCAGTAGGTGATCGTTTGTTCCATAGCCTTTTCTAAAACCCGCCTGTTCTATGGGCTGATAAAATTCCAATTTATTTTCTAGTCGTTTCGTAATTATTTTTGTAAATAGTTTATAAATATGTGAAAGTAGACTTATGGGCCTGTAATTCCTGAGGTCGGTAGCATCCCCTTTTTTATGAAGTATGATAATTTCTGCGTTATACCACTGGGTTGGTGTTATTGCTTCCTGCAAACATCTAGTGAATAGTTTGGCAAGGACCTGCCATAATCTTTTTCCAGCCACCTTCAAGGCATCTGCCACTATTTCATCGCCTCCGGGGGACTTATTGTTTTTCATTTCTTGCACTGACCTTCGAACTTCATTGGGTGTTACGTCCGGTAAAATTTCAGATCCCTGATTGATTATCTTTGGTAATGATCCACTCCGGTTACATTGCTGTTCTTTGTATAGTTGTCTATAAAAACTCTCTATCGTATTCATAATTTGAATTCTATCCTCAATAATTTGCCCCTGTTCATTTCTTAATTTGTGGACGTTTTTTCTTCCAATGAACATGCTCTGTCTGAGTACTTTCAAGCTATTGTTTTCTTCTATTACTCTAGTTATTTCCATCGTATTGTATCGTCTCAGATCTTTTCTAACTTCCTTTTTAATTTTCTTATTCAAAATTCTTAGTTCATTTTGTTTATGATCCTGATTTTCCATAAGTTTTCTTTTTTCCTCTAGAAGATGTTTTGTGTTGTGGCTTAATTTTTTGTTATTATTTTCAGGACGAGGACAGTATTTCTTTTCAGCTTCTTTCAATATTTGGGTAATATTATTGTTCATTTCATTGATGCTGATATTCTCTAAGTCGTGTGTATCCAAACTAGTCTTAATATTTTCTTCGTAAAGTGTTATATCTTCTGGGAACAGCCACCTTCCACTTTTCTTTTTAAGGATCATTTTTGTTCTTTCAACTTCAGTGTTAAAAGTGGTTTTTGCTCTAACTAGTCTATGGTCGCTCTGGCTCTGTACCTTCTTTTAATAGGTACATTTATCGACTGTGTATCATTGAAGTTTTGATTCTAATACTGTGTGAAATTTAAAGTATTGGCAATATGCGGGCTAAATCAAAGTATTCATTATTTGGATAGTAGTTGTGGTACCTACATATGTAGTACTCTCAACTGTAAAATACTAAAAAAGATCCCTAAACCAATAGATCATGTCATTTAAAACTTTATTAATTCTTTATACACACCGGTAAATTTTCTGATGAATTTAGCTAAATTTCAGTACTACAGTCCCCATTCCTAAGAAAACAAATATCAAACCTAGTGATCTATCTGCAAATTATTTATTTATTCCACAACAAACACATTTTACAGAATAAAATGTAATTACAAGTAGGGATTTTGACATTAGATATACCTACATGCTAAGATAAAGTGATCGAAGCGGATAGAAAACTAGATTTAATTGATTGATGTTGGTGTTGAAGATATCTATGTTACTATTTTTTTAGTATTATATTGCACTGCCTCATCATGTTGTTTATGGGCGAGCAGTCTGTCTTACAAATAAAAAAAAGCAGCCCTCTATGACTTAACCTTCAGTTAATCTTAGGTACCAAGAACTTTATATAGTTGATCAAGAATAAGTCTTTATATTTTAAGTTATTCACAATATAATACACAAGTAGCATTGCATGCATTTTCCGTCTCTGTTCCAGTGTACTATTATATCTAATGTGTTATGTCATGGCGTAAATTTACGGCGTCTGGATAAAAGAAGAAACCCAAGCATATACAACCTCTCGTACCTATATTTTTTGTCCAAATAAAATTTTTATAGCCTTCAATATTATTTATGGAACAATGTTTTTTTGTTTTATGTACTTTCAAGTAATTTAAGTGTTTGATTTTAATTATCATTTTATATTTAATTTATGATGTCTCTTTATAGCAAGTAATAATATATTATATGGTATTTTTATGTTTTATTTGAGGATTTTTGGGTTATTCAAGTAAGACAAGGTCTGACTGTCTGATTGCTGCAATCATTTTATTGTACATTTGTAGTTATAGTAGTCATATTTTTTAAATAAAAATAACTATTTAACAATTTCAGCTGTTCGAAATTGTAATATTAATTGTTTTAATATCTGATGCTGCCCAAAAAAATTTAAACTATCATTAAACCAGTAAAATGAATTTAATTTATAAATGCATCGAATGAATTTAAGAATGTTCCATCCCAATTTAACAAACTTTATTTGTTTTTTAGGAAGGTACAAAATCAACAATGTTTTGTAGGACACAAACAACAGTTTCCATTGATAAATATTTTAAGAGTTTTTTTGTTTCTTAAATCCCCTGTAAGAATTTAACTTTATACAGAAATTATTTCCAATCTAACACTTTCACCAAAAATTATTCTAAACTAATTACAAACGTTTTTGGAAGTAGTTGAATTGTTGGATAACCACAACAAGTTTTATGGACGAAATTTTCAAATAAGCTTATTTAAAGAACCTTATATGCATTACCTCTTACTGTACACATAAAATCATAAGTATTTTGCGTAGATTACCTCATCACTACGAGACTCACACCAAAATCAATCAACATGTTTAATTGGAAAATATCAAAAAATCAATAGGACAGAGATCTGCCATGAATCTTGCTCCAAAAAAATTTAATCATTTGCCCAACATATACAAAATATATATTAATACTCTCAATTCGCTAAGTATTGTGAAATCTATATTCAAAAAGTATATATTAACACTAGATCGTATGTTTGTGCATAAATTTTTCGATCTGACCAACTAATGCTGATCAAAATTAAAAACAAAAAAGAATATTTACAATAGAGTGATTTTTTATATTCACCCAGTTCGTATAAATATATATATAAAAAAATAAATACATGTTATGTATATAAAATGCTACTAATTATAATTATTTCTTGTAAAGTGAAATCAATAAACATTATTATTATTATTATTTCCAGATTTAGCGATATGGCTCATACTCCCCCTTAGGGGAAAATTCACTCATCCCAGATACCTACGGTATCAAAAGGATTGAGCTCTGGTGGGAATCTTTCCGTGTTATCGAGCCCTAGGTGACTTGGTATGTTAAAGTATTTTCCAAAAATTTTCGTACACATGTGGACGTCGCGAGGAGTACAGATTTCTGCATGGCCTTATAGAAATGTTCATTTAGACCCAGCTGTTTAATGTTCTCTAGGAGGTTTTTGGAAAAGACACCAGTAGTAGATAGAATAATAGGTACTGCCTAGGTACTTTCCATTCTCCATTGTCTCTTGATTTGTATTTCTAGATCTCTATAATTTGTGATCTTTTCGTTGTATTTAACACGCAAATTATTGCTGTTATAGTGTATTTTTATGTATGAGAGAGTAATAAAACAATAAATTATGTATGCAAATCCCTAAACTGTTGATACGGGTGACTCAATGAAAAACAGATATTTGTCAACAAGTTTACAGAAGTATATAGGAAAACAATTTTAAATTGAGTATGACCACCAGGTATAAAGGTTGGAGCAGAATAGAATACAATAGTTGTGAGGGTTACTAATCCCTAAATAAGGTTGCCAGTGTCGGAGTGATGGAGGTTAACAGGTACTAATGAATTTGCAAGAAATGTAAGATGTTTATTTTATTGGTTATATATAACCAATAAAAGTTTAATAAGTACCTACCTATTTGTAAAATAAAGTTTAATTCTTTAGATAAAATAAAACGTTTTATTTTATCTAAAATGAGTGCATTCCACGAACTAAGGGTTTCAACAATCAAACATTTAATTCTTTAATTCCAGGAATCTACGACAGTAATTGACTAGATAATTAACTTCTAAACTTATTCCACAGAAAATGTGATAGTGGGTTTTTCCATTTTGTATATAGGAAGGTCCAAGTGGCGTATTCAAAATTCTTAACAGTTCACTAAAAGTAGGTACTTCAGTTGCAAGGTGCAGTTTATTGTGTATACTAGTGTTATGGAAAATTTGGAAGTGCCGTGTAAACGCCGAAAAATTGGTCCTCTAACAGTTAATGAAAAAACATTAATATTTAATTGTTTTAAATCATTTACAGACAAACGTTTATGTGAAAGTGTTGATGAGACCGTTGAGTTAGTTAGCAGTACACTTGGTGTTGGGAAATCTACGATTTACAGAGTTATTAAGGAAGAGAAATGTGGTAGTTTTCAAATGCCACGTAATGCTCCAGGGAAACCAAAATTTCAAATAGAATATCATTTTAAAGAAGGACTTCGACGGAAAGTGCATGAATTCTTCTTTAGACAAGAATTTCCAACATTGGATAAAGTTCTTGTCTCAGTTGGAGATGATAAGGATTACCCAGAAATGAGTCGAAGTACGTTATGGAAACTTTTAAAAGAAATAGGCTTCCGCTGGAAAAAGAATCCCAGAAAGTCTATTTTATTAGAAAGAAGCGATATTGTCATATGGAGAAGACATTTTCTAAGAACCATAAAGGAAATGAGAAACCAAAAAAGAAAAATATTTTATCTTGATGAACCATGGATCAACGAGGGTCATACACCAAATAAATTTTGGCAGGATGAAACTGTTACAAGTCAAAGGCACGCTTTTGTAAATAACTTATCTACTGGTTTAAACCCACCATCAGGAAAGGGACGCAGGCTGATAATAGTACACATTAGCAGTTCAGACGGTTTTGTTGAAGGTGGTTTATTAACTTTTGAATCAACTCGTACCGGTGACTACCATGAAGACATGAACGCTGATGTCTTTCAAGAATGGTTCGAACAAATGATAGATCTTCTTCCTAAGAACTGTGTAATAGTAATGGATAATGCAAGTTATCACTCCAGACTTATAGAAGGACTGCCCACAACCAAGTGGTTAAAAAAAGACTTGCAGAATTGGCTGAGTTCAAAAAATATTACGTACCATCCCGGATCTATAAGAAAGGAACTTTATTCGTCGTGTGCCCTTCATAAAGAAAAATTTAAAAAATACGAAATTGATGAAATTGCCAAAAATCGTGGAATGACAGTACTTAGATCCCCACCATATCATTGTGAATTAAACCCGATTGAACTGGTATGGGCACAGATAAAGAGTGAAGTTTCAAGAAAAAATACCACTTTTAAAATTCATGATGTTAAACAGTTGTTTTTGGAGGCCGTAAATAATGTAAAACCTGAAAACTGGGAAAAGGCAGTAAATCACACTATTAAAGAAGAGGAAAAAATGTGGAAGCTGGACAATATTACTGATAAAATGATCGAGCCAGTTATTATAAATCTTGGTTCTGAAAGTTCATCTTCTGAATCTGATTTGGATTTGTAACAAGTAGCTGTAAGTTTTATATTAATATTTTTATTCATCTATTTAACATACCTTAGACGGTTTTAAAAACTCTTTTTCTCTTTTGTAATTTTTAAAAATTAAAAAAAATGTGAATTTTTTAAAACCCTTTTTAATGTAGGCCAGTCAGTTCTAATATAGTGTGTGATAAAAGAGGCCACTTTTGTTTACATACACATAACACTTTATAACACTGAAATAATTCATTTATTTTTTACAATTATTCAAAGTAATTTTTCAATTAATCTTGAGCACGCCCATGGAGTGGTTTACCATGTCAGTTCAAATCCCCGGCTCGGTGAATAGCAAACAAAAAGGCTAACGCAGTAGTTTAAAATTCTAAAATGAATCTGCGGCTTAGTCTAGAATATGCTGGTATCTGATCGGCCTATGGTGGAGCAGTACGGCAAGAGATAAGGGCTTGCGGCTAGGTGATACTCCTCCATAGATCCCTACCGGAAGGGCGTGGAACGCCTAAATACCGGGTATATATATATATATATATATATATATATATATATATATATATATATATATATATATATATATATATATATATATATATGAGATTCAGTCTATTATGTACCACTGGTTGGTCTTTGAGCACAATGCGGTCCTAGTATAGCTTGTAGTTGTCATTTTCAAGCATTCTTTCGGAAGATGGTCGGTTTGTAGAAGTCTCAGTTTGTCAGCTAGCTCCTGGTGGATAATCTTTTCTACTGAGTCATGGCGTTCTTTATAATCACTACCGACAGACGCCTAACAGCCTCCGGTAAGATTTTGGATGATTTCTTTAGACAATGGACAGGTGGAACGGTCGAGAAATTGTTTCGTCTAGCTGCCTGCCGAGAAACAAGTAAGGCACACATAGAAGAAGATATAGTACGTTAAGATTAATGTGAGATTATAAATTAAGGGTTTAATTTTTGATGGAACAATATGTTAATATTTCAATGTAATTTTACAATTTTGTACACAGATTCAAGAATATCGCGACGCTCGTTGTAATTTATTTTTCAAGTTATTGTAAAGTTTTTCGTTAGTATAAAGTCTAATTATTCAACTCAGATAAATGTTAAATGAAGAGGAATGCCGTTGATGTGTATATATTATCCTTTAATGTTAAAAACTAATAACTGAATAGTAATTTTAAGATAAAAACACGGAAACTATGCGTTAGCTTGAATAATTAATCTCTAATATTAATTGCTTTGTACAAGTGCTTCACCGACACGCAATTTAAATTTGACGTGTTTTCCACCTATCGCCTTCAATTAGGATTTTTTTTAATAGCCCAGTTAAATTCGACTGAAGGATGTACATTTTTTTATAATCTATAAAATTTTAAATCATGAATTGTTGGAAAATACGAGTCCATTTTCAATAGGAAGACCAAAAAGTCACTCTGACGTCCGCGTGATTGCCGGTATAAGCAATCCCCCACTTACTGACCAACGGCTTCGGACGGACGAGTTGGTAAGTGGCAGGTCACTCTTTTGTCCTGGGGTTGAGAAATCGACCCTAAGCCGGATGAATCAAGAAGTGGTAAACCGCATAAGAATAGAGAAGGCAAAGGAGAACCACTACATTAAAGACTCATAGAGTACCTTCAAGAAAATCACCCTGGAATTGACATATCAATTGCCAAATTTTCTCAAAAAACTGATACGACTCTTAGTAAGATTTGATCATTTTGAGCAGTGTATTTGATTGGTCTAACATTATATTATATTTATTATGGCAGACAAATAATAAAATAAACAAAAAACATCAAACAATTGATTACATATCTTAATTCATAAATTGTAATAATTATTAAGGTTCAAATTTTGCAAAAATAAAATTAATATTTTGTAATATCTCCAATCAGCATTGATAACAGCTTGTAGTCTTCGGTCCTTTTGCGTGAAAGGTACTTTGAAATTGTCTTCTTCAGAAAGCTGTTCCCAAACCTGTTCTATACAGTGCCACAGCTTTTCAGCATTTTGAGGTATAAAATTACGTCGATACAACTGTTTTTTAATAACTCCCCACACATTCTCGATTGGGTTTAAATGTGGTCTGATCTGGGCCATGGTAAGCTTTCGATGTTATTCTGGAGCCACTGGTTTATTATAATTTCAGTGTGAACGGGACAATAATCTGATTGGAGGATAAAATTATTTTCTGGATACAACTGTTCTACACTGAACATAGAATATTCAGATAAGTCTGCCCAAAAAATCTGCCATCAATATGTCATCCCATTTCCATTCCTTTTTCATTTTCATACATTGGAGCTAAAATGACCACTGCTCGATATCTATCAACATATAGAGGATTAAAGAAGATTGAAAAATTTTCTCATCTGTAAATATTACCTTGTGCCAAAAATCTTGATTTTGTAGCTGATGGTTTAAAGCAAATATCAGTCTTGATTGTTTCTGTTGTGGTGTAAGAGCTTGTTTTTTTTTGCTGCAGTTCGGTACCTAAGACGCGATGTTTTAATTCTGCCTAGTTGTTGTCTTTCTTCCTAGGAACTGTGACATAATTCTTGCAGTTTTCGCATCTTCAAAAGGATCCTCTTCTACTCTCTCCAAAAGCGTACGATCTTCATAAGCGGTAGATATTTTAGGTCTTCCAGAACCTTGCTTTCTTTTGAGAGTTTCTTGTTCTCTCCATCTTTTATTAATATTAAAAACTGTTGTTCTGCTTACGTTAAAATGGTTTGGTACGGCAGATAGTGACCAACCATCTTCTAATTTCGTTAAAATTCTTGCTTTTAGTTTTTTGCTAGCATATGGAGCCATTTTTTGAGGTTGAACAGAATAAGTTATCTGACCAATTATAAGATTTGGCAGTGGCAGTGACAGTATGTAAATAGGAAGTATTTATCCTTCAAAATACATTGTTCAATTTTCTACAAAATACGTTTTAGATTCGTATCAGTTTTTTAGGAACCAACTGTAACTAATCATAGAGAGCAGAGGTCAAGATTTGGCAGAAGAGGAGAAACATATTTATAACACGAGGTCTCTCATGTCTTAAACATACGAAAACCTTGTAAGAAATCTTAGAAAGAAGAACTTCTAATTTGAGAATATGCACATGGAATTTGCGTTTGGAAAACTTGAATGCTATTCAAGAAATCAAAAGAATGAAAATAGATCTACTGGGAATCAGCGAATTGAGATGACCAGAGTCAGGAATATGTAAAAAGGACGGTAGTATATTATATTATTCTGGTAACAGCACCTAAGATCCATCAAAATTGAGTAAATATGTGACCAACTTCATACCAGTCTCAGATAGAATGATATTACTAAAAATAAATACTCAACTATTCAAAACGGATATACTTCAAATATATGCCACTGCAGATAGGAAATATGACGATGAAGTCGAAAAGCTAGCTCTATGAGAAAATATTATATAAATTCATATTTATTAGGCTTATGTAAGATGTCTAATAAATATGAAATTTTATATACTATATTCGATTTCAATGCAAATATTGGGGAAGGTCGACGAGGTTAAACTGTAGGTCCTTATGGTCTTGAACAACCTTACGATCTAGGACAGAGATTGCATGAATTGTGTAAAGATAACGACATGGTCATTGAAAACACCTGGTATAAACTATCCAAGCGACGACTATATACTTGGCGAGCTGTAAAGCTCCATTTGATGATTGCAGCAGCCCTGGGTCTTCAAAAAACCAAATAGATTATATACTTGTAAGTGAGCGCTTCCTGCCAGGAGCAGATAGTGGATCCGATCACCAACCCCTTGTGGCAGATAATATACTAAAAATAAAACGAATCCAACGACAACAACCAAAAAAAGATTTTAAACATTTTAAAAAGATTTAACAATATAATAAAGAATATCGGAGAATTATTTGAAGATCCAGAGTAACTATGGAATAAATTTAAAAATTAAGTTAACAAGATCTCCACAAACAATGATTATAAAAGTAACTTAATCATGAAAAATCAATGAACGACAGAAAACATTTTGAAATTGATGAAAAAATGTCGACTTGGAAAATTAACTAAAACAGAATATAGACATTTATAGAGAAGAAAAAAAAAGGAGATAAAATTAGCCAAAGAAAAATGGACGGAAGAAAGGTGCGAGGAAATTGTGGATCTGATATCTAGGCACGACTTTTTAATGTGCACAACAAAGTAAAAGAAATAAACAACATATTTAAAAAAACAAGTTCCCTCTATACTAGTTGACAATAACAACACAATTATTATAAATTAGAACAAAATAAGAAGAGAAAAACACAATGCTAGAAAATGCTCAGAATTTCAAAAAACTAGACTAATGATTTTCCTACAACTTATTCAAAGACAAGTGGGAAGAAGAAGTATACCAAAAAAAATGAGAACAAAAAGCTCTACAGGAAACTGTTGAGAAAATCGATTGTTTGATAATAATAAAAAAGAAGACATCGCAGGGGGAGTCGAACATGTCATAAAAAAGTCGGGGAAGAACTGGCGGATATAATGGAAGGATGGAAAGAGAGAGAGAATTTATCAAAAATAGACCAAAAAGCTCCAAAGTGGAGAAAAAATTGTATACCTTCGTCACCAAATTAAGAAAAGATAACGTAGGGGATGGCGTGGAAGAATATAATCTGGTAGAAAAGATTATAAAAATTGTGAGACAAGGGGAAAAAATAAAACAAGTGCAAGTGGTCTTGGGCAACAGTGTAAAAAGTAAAATAATGAGAAAGGCTCTAGAATTTGTAAGGAGAAGAGAGAAGATCACTTGGGGGATTCTGGTTAGGGGTATGGAAGCATGCAAAATAAAGAAAACAGAAGAGGCCGTCTTGATACGTACTGAAGGTATGTCATACACAGACGTCATTAAGAAAATGAATGACAAGGTGAACGTAACAAAAATCCTAAAAGTAGTCCAGTTAAAAAAAAACCAAAGGGGGAGATATACTGGTAAAACTAACAGGCAAAGGGGCGGCTGAGAAACTCCCCTGGGTCTGGGCACTGGGTTTTGCTAGCAAGCTGAAAGTAATAAAGTTTACTGCTCCGTCTCGTAAAATAGGACAGTCGAACTTTGTGGACTGGGGATCCCCACAGACTCCCCTGGTGCGGTCGTAACAGTGACTCTCTTACTCTGAAGTGTCTGAGGCTTAAAAATATATCTTTAAACAAAGCAGTATTTAACAAATGTATAAATATTATAAAATGTATAAAAAAAAAATGTAGAAACATGGGAATAACGGTGGAAGAAAACAAGCTATATACACTTTTCTTTGCTGATGACCAGGTAGTAATTGCCGAAGACAGCTACGATCTTAGCTATATGGTAAGAAAACTACAAGAAGAATATGAGGTGGCAGGTCTAAACATGAATATGACAAAATGTGAATATCTCTCAGTGGGAACAGATGAAATATGTGACCTAGTTTTGGAAGACGACAAAATCAAAGGCGTGCAATCCTGCAAATATTTGGGGATCATTTTCAACAAGAAGGGAAATAGCGCAGATGAAATCAGTGAAAGAATAAACAAGGGCAGAGCAGCGACTCGTGCCTTAAACTCTCTTCTCTGGCAAAAAACAATTCGACGAGAAACCAAAAAACACATTTACGGTAGTATAGTCCAAAGTATTACACTTTACGGTTCGGAAGTATGGGACGTCACCAAAGCTAATAGAAACAAACTTATGACGACAGAAATGGATTATCTGAGACGAAGCTGCGGTAGATCGAAACTGGAGAGAGTTAGAAACGAACAAATGAGAAACGAAATGAAAATGGAGAGAAATATCAATGATGACATGGAAAGAAAACAATTAATCTGGTTCGGACATGTTAAAAGAATGCCAGAGTACAGATGGCCTAGGAGGGTACTGGAATGGATCCCTCCTGAAAGAAGAAAGAGAGGACGACCACGGAGAAGTTGGCGCAACGATATTGATGAAGCAATGGCGGCAAGAGACTTAGAAGAGGCAACTGCATATGACAGAAAAAGATGGAAATTGGGGGCGGAGAAGCGGCGACAGCCGTAATAAATCCGTTATTATATATATAAATATTAACAATTTTTTACATATATGCACACTTGGAAAAATATATTAATTTTAATTTTATTCCCGTTAATGCTATAGAATTTCATTTTTTACATCGACTTTTAATGAGCCAAGATTTGGGACGTTACTTACATACGATGTAAATGGCATATATTTTGTTTTATCTAAATTTAAGGTAAAATTTAAATTTTAAACAGTTTAGACCTACAATCATAATATTAACGTTGTACATAAAAGCTTTTTGGGTAAATATTTTCAATTTTGCAATAACTATTAAGTGAAATTTTTTAAAATTTTTCTAGGTCCTAGAGGCCTCCTCAAGAATTTCTCTTCAGTCGTTTCTATCCATCGCCTTTCTCCGCGAAGCACGTATGCCCATATTTCTCATGTCTTCATTGATGTTATCAAGATGAACTTTGTTTTGGGTCTTATTCTTCGTCTCTGACCAATGGGTCTATCAATGAGCGTTTTTCTAGCTGAGTCATTTTGTTCCATCCGCATTACGGGCCAATATCTTAATATGTTTTACGATATCTGGTTTCTGGTATATTATTTCAAGTTCAAAGTTGTATCGTCTTCTTCACACCCCATTGTCATTCACTGCTCCAAAGATTAGCCTTAGTACTTTTCTTTCGAAACATCCTAACATGTTTTCATTACTGTTTATTAGAGTCTAGGTCTCTGGACCATACATTAGGACTGAGCTTATTATTGTTTTGTCCCTATTATCACGCAAAATTAAAGAGTTTCTAGAGACATTTTGCAGACTAGACAGAACAAAAACAAAAAAAAGCTTAGAAATTTAGAAAGAGACAGAATATCGAACAACCTAATAAGATATTTCTGTAAAATCCAGGATATTATACGATGGAAAAGACAAAAAAGACTGAATGTTACATAATTGGTGTATACTTATCCATAATACTAGGATATTTAAATACTAATAATAAAAAAAACCTATTAAAATTATCTAGTAATTAAGCAAAACACCTCATTACATTTCATACTTTTGCGATAATACTTTTGCCTAATCGACCGAAACAATTACAATAGACCCACAATACGAAGGTTTACATCTAAATCTAGCGTTCCTGTGGAGGTTCTTCGAGATGTACTGCTGAATTTCACTGGACTAAGTTAATTTGTTGAATATGTAGCAAATGATTGAAGAACTGACTACCGGAGTTATCTCAGATACGCGAGACTTGGTGCATCGATTTCATAAGCGGCAAAACAAGTTTTAGATTACGAATTTTGTTTTAAATGGTGATGTGTTAATAAACATTTCTGTGATCGAAACATAAATTTAATAAAATTAAGTCAAAAGTGGTATAAAAAAACGAAAATGGTATACAAAATTTCCGACCATGTCGACAGCATCACAGTGTGAGTAAATTTTTGATTAATTAATTTTGATGAGTATTAGACAATCATTAAAGCATTCCATAGTGTAAAACACTGGACCTCAAGGTAAAATAGTCGAAATTTCCTAATTGGTATATATATACAGGCCAAACCTCAATTATAGTTTAAAATGCGTGAATTTTGTAACGAAAATGATATAATTATCGAGATTTTAATGGAAAAGACGCATAGTTATCTAAAAAAAAGACTCTATATTATTTACTATTTTTATTGGGAACTAACCACAATTTGAAAATCGAAATGTCAAAATAAACAAACCAAACAAAATTGTGGTTAACTCTCAATAAAAATAGTAAATCATATTAAAATGCCACACGAAAATAACTTCGGAACAACAGGAGTTGTTGTATAAAGTATAGGTCAAACAAAAAAACACAAACAGTACGAAGGGATAATGAGAGTTTCAAGCCGGCTTTCAAAAACCACTTCTTTTCGTCATCCAGTGATTTTGATGTTTTGGCATCAAACCTTCAAAACTTTTTCCCTTCATACCGTTGTACCCAAAGCATACCTCACACTATGATAAAATACAGAATTTAAAGATGTAATTCCAGCAAAAGCAAAAGAGAATTTAACTCTTTCATTATTTTGTTAAACTGTTTGTTCGGGCTTTTAGGCCGTTGTCTTCTGATATTAGTTCTCGAAGTTTCGCCAACACTAGGGGTTGGCATCTGCTGGAGAGAAGTTTAGACGATGGCCGTGAAAGCCTAACGCATTTTAGCTTTCATTACTGATTTCATTGTAACTAAATAAAACTGTTTAAAATGACTCGTAGTTCGAGTTTCTCATTTATTTTGTGAACAACTAAAACACCTTCTTCTAGTAGGTATTTGTTGTGGCAAATGGTCTCCAATGTTAATCATCTATTTCTGTCGTTTAGATATCCTTCCAGAACGGCCACTTATTCGTGTTTTTACATTTGATTTCGATCTTCCTAATTCAATTAGCTGTTCTGCAAGTGGCATGAGAAACTTCAAAAGTGACAATTTTACATCAGCATCACTTTCGTATCATTACATTTAGTCGCTAAAATTCCTTCGCATAAAACTAACAACTCCATATCACTCCTTGACATTTTGTTATTTTCAAATTTGGCTACATTTACCCGATTGGCCATATAGGTTCCTAAGCATGGTAAATTTAGGGTGTTTAGTGAGTCAAACGAAGTGAACAATCTATCAAAGCATAAACACACATATGGTGACTGTATGGTGTTGGATAAAGTTTCAACAACTAGTTCTTCTAGAGTTCCAGTAATTGATGTGGATTCTTTGCCCGAGAAAATATTAAAATCGTATATATCCTGTGAAAAAATCACTTTGTTGCCATATATTTATATATTTTTTTTACTGACTTCATAGGAAGATACTATTTCAGGCAGATCTTCTTTTAAACTTAGTCATTGATTCGTCGATGGACGGATGGGAACTCACAGTCCTCGCTTTTTCAAAAGTTTGTTTTAAAAAAAAACGTCTTCATCGATGTAGTGTGTTTTTGATGTATTACCATTTCTTTCAGGATTAATATAATAGGACTTACATAACAGAAATAAATAGCGATCTCTTGAAATAGCTTTTTTTATGAGTGAATTCGAAAGTGATTCGTTTTGTTACCAGTAGTGTGAAATAGATGGTACTTTATCGAAACACATAACCATAGTACAACCAATCACTCTCATCATTTCGTACATATCTGATTTTTTCGTGTTTAATTTTATATTTCTGTTTTTTGGAAGTGCTGCTATTGTTTGGTTTGTACAGGATGCGATATGCATTAAAAAACTACGCGGAAATAATTTTAGAAAAATATCAACAGGACGAGAACCTTTATCCACTAGGAAACTAAGTTCCTGTAGCTGGCTGTATACCATGTATCACAAAAATTATTTTTTTTTCAAATCTTTAGTAAAAGGTATATAATAAAATACCAAAACGGGCTATATCACAAATACAGAACGTTTTTGGAATGTAAATTTCATCATCAGTGTAACAAAGTATACATGCTATGACCCACTAAAATATATGGGTGAAAAGCCTTTAAATGTTATTAATATGTTACATTATATGTTATTAAAAATTAAGATGTCTAAGTTACCGTTGGAATTGATAACATGGCAACGTATGGCTCTACACCGGTTACATGGTCCTGAGACAAAGTGTCTTACGTACGTTGCCATGTTACCAATTCCAACGGTAACTTAAACATCCTAATTTTTAATAACATATAAATATTTATAAATTAATAACATTTAAAGGGTTTTCACCCATATATTTTAGTGGCACATAGCATGTATACTTTGTTACACTGATGATGGAATTTACATTCCGAAAACGTTGTGTATTTGTGATATAGCCCGTTTGGGTATTTTATTATATACCTTTTACTAAAGATTTGAAAAAAAAAAATTTTAGAACCTTTATCAATATTTAGTATTGTACTCAAAGACCACAAAAATTAAATGTATGGTCAGGTATAGTAGGTACTCAGTTAATTGGATCATTTTTTATCGAAGGAAATTTAACGTCAGATAGTTACGAAATGTTACTTAGAAATGAAATTGTACCTACACTGAGAAATTTGTTTGGGGTCAATTTTAATAAGAGAGGGTTTCAGCAAGATGGATTGGTAGCCCAGGTAGAATTGAATGGCCTCCACGTTCACCTGATTTCAATCCTAAAGATTATTTTTATTGGGGATACTTGAAAAATTCAGTTTACAAAACTAAACCAGCAAGTCTTGCAGAGATAAGGCAACGAATTATCGATGAATCTCGAATAATTTCGACACATTCTACCATCGATTAGGGAACAACTCACAAATAGAGCACAGTTTGAACACTTGATAAAGTAACCATTATGTTAAAAAATGTTATAATTTATCAATTCTTACGTTTTAATGTAGTTGAAAATGGTATTAAAAAATTTATTGAGACAATTAGGCGTTGCCAGACTTCTGTTTTATGTATTTAAGACCTTCCAGACTACATAAAATCATGTTACATATGGTTGAACTCGTATTGAATAGGAGATTCCAATAATGACTGAATATACAGGGTGATGAATTTGAAAAATTAAAGTTACTGATAATATAACAGAAACGACAAATCTGGCAACATTGCAAATATCAAATAAGGAAACTCCGTATCCCAAAATAGGTGTACCTTAAATTTTGTACAATTATGACTAGCAATTTACGAGATAATTGTTCGTTTCTAGACTTTTGGGTCACTCTGTATATTATTAAAATTAGTAGTAGTTTTTGTGGTTAGGAAGGGCTGAGGTTTTCGTTACGGAAAGACAGACAGAATAAGCAAATTATAATATTGATTCGAAACAAGTTTAAAGTTTTACTTTGTAATAATTCAGTTTCAAAATTTCAGTAATATCGCTAACAACCTTAGGATGGAAGTTAAAAGTGACTTTAACAATTAAATAAAGAAAAAAATATCTGTAAAGCTAGTTTTAAAAAGTATATAAACTTGTTGTATCACTACATGCACAGATTATAATGTGCAACTTACTTTCGTAGGAATAAATATTGATATTCAAACTAGTTTTACTACAATTATAGCAATTAAACAACTAAATTGTCCTACAATTTACTTTAACGAAAAGAAATTTGTTTATAAGACTAACGATTAACCTGTTACCAGGTCAAGGCTGATACACGGTAATGAAAGAAAAATCCAAGATACTATTAGTCCATTATACGTCTTTGTATAATGTATGTTGTTATAATAATTTGTGGAATTTGCTATTATTGGATGGGAAGATATAATAGATAATTATGCGAAAATTAAAAAAAAAGTATTGTATTACGCTCATCATCAAAAACACACATCTTTGCATTTTACACCAGATAATACGATAATAGTCAGAATGCCCAGAATAAAACAATATTTATGGACAATAAGCTTTTTGCTTTTTTACTTATAGTTGAGGATTTTTATAAATCCTTATTTTTCAACTATTTTGCTTATCTAAGAATATAAACCGATCAACACGCAACTATATTTCTTGGGTATACTCATCGAGCAAAAAGACAAAAGAGGGAATCTAATCGTTATGAAAAGGAGACCAAAAAAGTGGCCTCTGATGGCGGACATATCCGGAAATGTGAATGCGCCAAATTTAAATTTCATGACACTTCACAATAATCATACAGTGGTGTATGTTCTAATTTATCTATTTATTTGTTATATTACATAATATCAATATTACGTAATATTAATACATAATACACTTTTTTTAACACTAGAACATAATAAAGTTTTAATTAAATAATAACAATAATAGTCTAAAATGTGAAACAATTGTTAAAAAACTTCAATAGAAAATACAAATAATCTTTCATGTGACAGTTGGGACAAATAATAACATCAGCAATAACATAACCCAACTAAATTTGATTTCTTAAACAAGGAAAGAGTCTCTCTTTCCTTGTTTAATGTGGCCTCTCAAGATGGCACTTCCTGTCTAACAATATTTTTGCCCCCACTACCTTTACATTCCCTCTTTTGTCTTTTTGCTCGATGGGTATACTGTAAAACATGCGCTTTGGCGTTATTGCTGGACATTTCACTATATATGTTTAACTGTTAACTTTTCTTCACAGTTGTCACATCTTGGTTCTTGTTTGTCATCATCATCATCAACTAGCCTCCAACGTCCACTGCTGAACATAGGCCTCTCGCATGCTCCTCCACTTAGTCCTATTTTGCGCCATCTGAATCCAATTTGTAGCCACTCTTTTTATGTCATCTGTCCTTCTTGTTGGGGGTCAACCTCTATTTCTGTTAGCTTGTATTCGGGGTCTCCATTCCAAAATTCTTTTTGTCCACAGGTCATCAACTGATCTTGCTACATGACCTGCCCAGTTCCACTTTAGTGTTGTTATCCTTTCCATGACATCTGCTACTCCTGATCTTTTGCACTGGTTTTTACACTGGTTTTTACTTCGGCTATAAGCGCGCTAGAGAATTAAAAGCATCGGATAGTTGGATTAAAGCGGTCAAAGAAATAAAATCAAGTTACATACGCCTAACATGCAATGACAAGCGGCAATACCAATTCTCAGCCTTGAAACCGATTCTAGTCCTGACATTAACGGTAAAATAAGACCCAAATAAACAAAAACCCCATTCCCTGAAGAGGCAAAGGCCTAAAAGAGAGGCTCTCGCAAGAGAGAAAGTTACGTGACTAGCTAGATCTTTTGCGTAGAGTAGCATTGGGTATTCTATCACGTAGAGATATCCCTAACATTATTCTCTCCATTGTTATTTCCGCAACTTGTAGTTTACTCACTATTGTTCTTGCGAGTGTTAGGGTTTCTGCGCCGTAGGTCATCACTGGCAAAATACACGGATTAAATACTTTTCTTTTCAGACACATTAGAATCTTAGACCTAAAAATATCCTTCATCTATCCAAATGCAGCCCAAGCGAGGTTTATTCTTCTTTTCAGCTCGATTGTTTGGTTGTCTCGACTTATTCTGATCTCATGGCCCAGTATTTATAGGAGTCAACTGGCTTAATATCTTTGTCTTCTACTGAGATGTTTGTGTTGTGGACTAAATTTGTCATAAATTGTGTTTTTGAAAAATTTATTTTAAGACCAACTCTTTTTGTGGCAATATGGAGTTCTTGGAGCATTATCTGTGCCTGATCAAAGCTGTCTGCAATAAGAACGATATCATCTGCAAATTTAAGGTTATTTAAAAATTTTCCATCTACATTGATGCCCTTTTCGTTCCAATCTATTGTTTTACAAGCGTATTCTAGCAAAGTTGTAAAAATAATTAAGGAGACATGTGGTCTCCTTGCCGAACGCCTCTTTCAATGCGAAAGGTCACAGTGTCTTCATTAAGTCTTACACAGGCTGCAGCATGCTGATAAATGTATCTGATAAGGGATATGTATCGGTGATCTATTCTACATTGTGTTAGAGCTTGGAGCATTTCACTTTGATTGACCGTATCAAATGCTTTTTTAAAGTCGACAAAGACAAGTATCAGGGGTCTATTATATTCAATGGTTTTTTTAATAAACGACTTCAATGGTTTGCAAATGGAAAATACATGGCTATTAGTTAATGGCGTTTGACCCAGTCGGAGTCGCGTTCATGTTACCTGGTCTCTCCGACTTGCTGGCAAGGTGGGCCAGGGTTTTATCGATTTCTTACTATCGCGTACCTTGGCCGATGACACTTTTCACTTTTATTCCTACATCTATCGCACTTTACATTTGAACGCCGATTTCACATCCGCTTTTACAGCTTCTTTTGCAGCGTTGTTTGCCTCTTCATTTCCTTAAATTCCAATATGGGGTGGTATCCAAAAGAATATCATATTTTTTCCATTCAGTTGAGCGGTATGAACTTTTAGTTTTTTCTTGTACGGGAACTTAGCCGTTGACTGCATTGACTTATGCGTTGACTGCAAGGGTGGCCTGGTATAGAGCATATAGTTCAGCAGAGTAAATGGAGTACTCTGAAGGGAGTTTGTATTTATTTGTCGATGTTGGGGTTATGACTGCAGCACCAGTACCTTCATTTAATTTAGATCCATCTGTGTATATATGTGTATAATCCTTGTAGTTGTGAAGCATATCGTTGAAGGCAGATTTGATTAACTGTGGGTTTGTTGAGTGTTTGTCAAAAGAAATGAGGCGGGTTAGGCACTGAGGGTTCTTTATTTGCCATGGAGGAATTGAGGACGACTGGGAGAGAAAGCCTTCTGGGAGCGTGTAGTTTAATTGATTTAAGTAGCTTCTAATCCTTGCGTAAAAGGGTTTGTTTGTTCTTTGCTTATTTATGAAGAGATTTGGGATCTTTTCGGTAAATCAATTTTGAATAGTAGGGTTTTTTGAGTTAGACCTGATTTTTGTGACGATTAAATAAAGTCTTCTGTCTTCTTCGGACGGTTCACCAACTTTACAATAAATACTTTCGATTGGTGTTTTGCATAAAGTTCCAGATATTATACGTAAAGAGAGATTGAGAAGACTGTCAAGTTTCTTCAGCAGTGTCTTAGTGGTTGTAGAATCTACAGTAGATCCATAATCTAATTTTGATCTGATTAATTTTCTGTATGATATTATAAGCGTTTGGCGATTCGCACTCCATTTTTGATTGGCCAGAGTATTTAATCGTTTATGACAATATAAGATCAAATTTGTTAAATGAAGTTTCCAGCTTAGAATTTCTTTGAATGTCATGCCCAACAACTTTATTGACGTTACACGTTCTAGGTTCTCATCACATAGTCTTAGGTTGGGGGTATTTGCGACATTTTTCTAAGAAAACAGAATGAAACGAGTTTTTTCAGTGGATAAACAGAAACCTATTTTAAGTGTTGTATAAAGTTCTGTCTTTAAAAAAACTACAAGATCATCCGGTAGAATGCCATTTTCTGGATACATTATATCTGATATTGAATAGTTTGTTCTAACTCTGAAAGTTCTATTTTGAAGGAAGTTTTTAATAAAGAAAAGTCCGTGATCTTGGATGTTCCAACTATTTATTTGTTTTATTATATAATCGTGCCAGGCTGTATCGAAAGCTCTTGATATGTCAAAGAAAACCGCCAGACATTTACTCCTTAGTGCGAATGCTTCAGAAATATCACTTTTTAAATATATGATATTATTTATGGTTAATCTTTGGTCTCTAAAACCACTTTGTTCTGGAATAATTAAATCCTGTCTCTCCAGGTGTCATCTTAGCTATTATTAATATTTTTTTTAGTAACTTAAACATGACTCGGGAGTTGTTTTAATACTATTAGGTTTTTATATAGGTATTACTGTGAATTCGTGCCATTTTTTAGGAAATTTGTGCTGTAGACAAATAATATTAAACAGATCTAGAATTTCTGGAAGATGTTTGATAAAAATACTACGAATATCATCCAGACCAGAGCTGATTTCTTTGAGATTTGATAATACTTATGTATACTTTAATATTTTTAGTACCTATTCATAAGATAGACTGAACTATGTTGAGTTTAAGAGATTAATTGGTAAGTGTGTCGGTAGGAAGGTTATCTGTCCCAGCGGTTCTGTAATTTTTGAATTTTGAAATGGCGTCTCCTTTATTCTTGATCTATGGAAAACGGCTCTTTAGATTTTCAATTGTTCCTAGTACCGGGATCTCTATCTATTATTTCTTGACAGACTGTAGCAATGAAATTACCTATAATAATTTTTATCTGATTCTTCTGACATTGCGCGAAAGAGTTTTCCAATTTCTTATCGATGGATTCCTCTCATCTCCTTTATCTTTAGTGGGTGCATGGATATTTATGATGCTGTACTTAAAGAACCTACCCTTTAGTCTAATTTTTGCTATCCTTGGACTTATGGGGTCGAAAATTATGACTATAAATTTCAATCGTTTATTGAGTAAGAATCCCATAACAAAAATGTGATCGGTTTTATGTCCGCTGTAATAGAAGGCGTACTTATTTTGCTCAAGACTGCTACTACCTGTCCATCTGACTTCCTGAAGAACTATTATGTCCGCTATATATTCATCTATTGTTTTTAATAAGCTTCTTAGCTCCCCTGCACTGTAAAGCGTAAAAAACGTTCCATGTGAATAAACCAATGTCATTAACTGTTTCGTTTGCCTCAAAGATCCGTCCGGTTACTGTTTTGAAGTTTTCTGTCAGGGTTTTTTTTTAAGAGAAAGCCATTTTTAAGAAGTCCACTAAATAATCCACGAAGACAATTTCTATATTGAATTCCACATTAAAACCAGATATGTAACTGAACATTTTATGTATGGAAGAAAAGGTTTGGATACTATTTTATCCAATTAAAGTGGCTGTAAAGTTGAAAACATTCAACCATTCTAATTTACAGCAATATTCTATAACCTAGTAAGAGATCAAAATGAAGATAATTTTAAAGATAAATTGGTAAATAAAGACATTATTGAACTTTTTGAAGGTGAAGATGGTTGAGCTAACTTTATATAATATTTTAGTATTGTGAAGAAACCTCAGAAAAATCGTTAATATACGTGTATCATTTTTTTATTCGTTGTTTAATGTTTCTTTACATAATTTAATGTATTCCTGCTACCACAAATTGTATAATCAAAAGAGAAATTAAAATATTAGTGTGATTTCTTTGACAATTAAATAAATATTTCTGTGTATTTGGTGAGATTTATTTCGGTGTGTTCCGAAATAAATCTTAGGTTTATGTTACAGCAAGCTTATCTTAAGAATAGTTCTTGTCTTAAGTCCGTGTCTAATGTTCTTATCTTAAGAACAAGCGAGATTTGTCCCAGGAAAAGGCACAAGAGAACACATCCTTAATGTTAGACAGCTAATCGAAAAAACTCGTGAATTCAATACTCTTATGCTTATGTGCTTTGTGGATTACACAAAGGCTTTCGATAAAGTCAAATGGCAGCAGCTTTGGTCCATACTAGCGGAAATGGGAACACCCCACCACTTAATTTAACTAATTAGAAGTCTGTATGAAAATGAAAACTGCACATTAAAAAAAAACAACACCCATTCCGATCATTCCAGAACAGAGTCAAAAAATCAGTAACTTGAGATATGCTGATGACACTTTAATAATCGCGGCAAATCAAGAAGAAATGGAAGACATAATGAGATGTCTGGAGGAGAAAAGCAAAACATATGGACTAAAGCTAAATAGGAGTAAGACAAAGATCATGATAATAGACAGAGCTCGGAATAATCTTCAACACATTAAAGAAATTGGGGGCTTTGAAGTAGTAAATAGTTTCATATACCTGGGGTCCCTAATAACAAATGACGGAGGGTGTGACAGAGAGATACGTAGAAGGTTGACTATTGCTAGAATAGCTATGATGAAACTGGTAGCAATTTGGAAAATTTCTAGCATAACAATACACACAAAACTAAGACTGACAGGGCACTCATTTTTCCCATAGCCACATATGCATCCGAAACGTGGACCTTAAAGAAAGCGGATAAAAATAAACTAGACGCTTTTGAAATGTGGATATACCGCCGCATGTTAAGAATATCCTGGATTGATCATCGCACTCACGTATCGATATTAGAACAATTTAAAGTAAAGGATAGATTGCTTAAACAAATACAACAGAGATATTTGCAGTATTTTGGACACATTGCTAGAAGTACAGATACGATGGAAAAACTGATAGTCGAGGTTAGAGTTGAAGGAAAGAGACCTAGGGGAAGATCTCCAAGCCGTTGGGTAGATAAAACAAAAATACTGATTAACTAAGGGTTACATGAAGCTGAACAACTGGCCCAGGACAGGGGCGGATGGAGGGAAATCGTGAAAAAACTGCAAAGGCCTGGTGGTGTCACCACATCCGAAAAGGGATTAGGACTGAGTAGGAGTAAAAAGACCGGCACTTTGATGCAAGAAGTTTATTATTTTAAAAATTTAATTTTCAACTCTTTTCAAAGTTTGTTGATTTCAAAATATTGGCTGCGAATTTGGTGATCGGTAAAAAATATAATACAAAACTCGAGCTTTCCTAATAAATGAATTGCCAAACTAGAATTACGCTGGTTTTTGTAAATAGATCAATTAATTTCATAAGACGACTTTACGCAAAAGTTCAGCGATTCTCCAAAAGTAACTTATTTGTTATGAAAGTTGTACAACACACTAAAATATCATTTTGTTGTCGTCGTAGCCTAGAAGAAAGCTAGAAAAAATTGAGTGAAGTGACTATCGATGGCAATTTATTGGATCCCTGTCGCATGAAGACAGGTAAAATCACTAGTACGAATATAAAATATCTGAAAACAAAACAAAGTAAGACCCCGTACAAAAACAAGTTAAAAGGAAAGGGAAGAGCACATCAAAAGCCACATATACAATGGTGATAGGAACTAATATTATAAATTTCATAACCAATCCACTTTTATTTGTAAGCTGTGCACATTCTTGTGCGAAGTTAATATTAAACAAATATTTTAAAATATTAATATATGATGTTAATACATGATATATGAGAAAACGTTTTATAATTATTCTAGTAATGTAAAATGTAAATAGTTGTAGATTATTCAAGTATTAAAACTGTCATAATAACAATTTTAAAAATGACAAGTACGTAAGATATAGGTGCAGAACTATGAAATATATGGATGTATTTTCATCATTACCTCTCCTTAATTATCCGTATCTTATACATATTTAATAGGAGGTTTGTAATTAACACGATATTTCAATATCACCTATATAACTGTATTTTATAACAAATTTTCAATGATAATTAAAAGTAATTAGTAAACTGTAAAACAGTTAGGGTCAGGTGGGGTAAATGTGAACTAATTGTAATTGTAAACAACGCTCTGATTCATCAGGAATTCAAAATACGAGAGCTTCGCGCACCTATGCTGTTCGGCGCACACCGGTCCGATACGCAGCCGTACAGTTTAGTGTGATTCAGCTGATTCGAAAAGTTTTGGATAGTAAAAAGAGAAATCAAACGATTTCTACCTGGCGAAACCGAATTCAAATTTTTACCACTGTGCTTTCTAAAACTTGCAAAGCAAACAGCTTGATAAATTACTCGGCAAGGGAATCTAAAATTGCATTCCACATGTAGTTTATCATGGTCAAACTTCGTGGTGAATTCAGTTTCTGGTACTCCAAACGGAGTAAATAATAAAACATAATGACGGTATTAGATTTTTGTTTCGGTACAGGGCAGCTACAAGCCGTTTATACGTATTTCGACCTCTTTAGGTCTCCTCAGAACGGTATAGCCACAGCTCTGAACCAAAACAAAAATCTTTCCCGATTTTTTATGTTTTATTACTTTACTCCGTTTGGAGTACCAGAATCTGAATTCACTACGAATTTTTACCATGATGAACGGCATGTGGAATGCAATTTTAGATTCCCTTGCCGAGTAATTTATCAAGCTGTTTGCTTTGCAAGTTTTAGAAAGCACAGTGATAAAAATTTGAATTCGGTTTCGCTAGGTGGAAATCGTTTGATTTCTCTTTTTGTTTTTAGATGGCGTAGTTACGTCCGTATATAGTTATTTTGATAACTATTGTCAAGGGCGGGAAAGATTTTTGTTTTGGTTCAGAGCAGTGGCTATACCGTTCTGACGAGACCTAAAGAGGTCGAAATACGTATAAGCGGCTTGTCGCTGCCCTGTATCGAAACAAAAATCTAATACCGTCATTATGTTTTGAATAGTGTTTTATATTTATTAATTCATTTCGATCGCATCACCTGCTCGTGAATAAAAGAGGTACTGAAAGGTAAGTTTCAAATCATTTTTTGCTGTGAGTAGTAATGTGTGCATGTAAATAAATGTATTTTGTTGATACTACTACTACTAAGGATTTCCACAGTTTTCACTGTCTTCCTTCACTCAACCGTTTTCTCCAATTTTCCCTGTCATTCCAGTCTCCATATCGCAGGGTTCTTTTCTCCATAGCCTCGTCGATTTCATCTCTGAATGACCTTCGGGGTCTTCCTCTCTTTCTTCTTCCAATCGGGCTCCATTCTGTGATTTTGTTTATCCAGCGTCCTCTGTCCGCTCTTCTGACGTAGCCGTACCAGGATAGTCTCTTCTCCTCTATATAGTCGATTATGTCTGATTGCACTCCCATTCTCCGCTTAATCTCTGCATTTTCAAATCTGTCTCTTTTTGTAAGTCTACAGCTTCTCCTCAGGAACTCCATTTCTACTGCTCTTATTCTACCTCTATTTCTCTTGTTTATTGTCCAGTTTTCGGACCCATATGTCAGGATACTTCTTGTCAGGGTATTATATATTCTCTTTTTTGTCTTTATCGTAATGTTCTTATCCCACAACACTGAGTTTAGTTGTCTTATACAGTTTCTTGTTTGTCTCAGTCTGTTGTTTATATCTTCTTCTGTTGTTCCCTGGTTCGATATTATGGTTCCTAAATACTTGAATTTATCTGTTCCATTTATTTGTCTTCCCTCGTCTATCTCTAGGTTTCTCATATCTTTGTTTTCTGTTGTTAGGTATTCGGTTTTCTCTAAGTTTATTTCCATTCCGTTGTTTTTATATTCTTCTTCTAGTTTTCTGAGCATAAAGCTGAGATCTTCTTCATCTTGTGCGATGACTACTTGATCGTCGGCAAAACTTAAGGTGTATAGGTATTCGTCTCTTACTGGTATGCCGATTCCTTCGCACTTTCTCCTCCATGGTTTGAGTGTCTTTTCCAAGAATATTTTAAACAGATTAGGGGACGTAGCACAGCCTTGTAGAAGTCCTTTTGTCGTCTTAAATGGATGGTAGGCTTTATTTCCACATTTAATAGCTACTTTGTTTTCTTTGTATAGTGCTTTAACTGCTTTTATTAGTGTTTGTCGGATTCCGAGATCATTCATTGCTTCCCATAATTTGACTCTAGGTATTGAGTCATATGCTTTCTTTAGATCAACAAAGGCCAGATGGACCGGTCTACCTTTTGCCATTTTCTTCTCTATCAGTTGTTCTAATGTGTACGTATGATCTAGGCATGATTTTCCTACTGTGTACCCTGCTTGGTCTTCTCCAATTTTTCCTATTATTTCAGTTTCTAGTTTTTCCTTAATAATTTTCCCGTAAAGTCTACCTACCGACGATATTATACTAATTCCTCTATAGTTTTCACATTTTTTCCTGTTTCCTTTCTTATGTATCGATGTGATGTATGCTTGTGTCCATTCCGCAGGTATTTCTTCTCCATATAGTCCTCTTTCGAACATTCTATGTAGCATGCGGAATAACTTTTCCGTTCCGTTTTTAATTAGTTCGTTTGGTATTCCTACGGGTCCTTTGGCTGTTTTGTATTTTGTTGATCTAACCTCAATATTACGAACTGATACTGAACAAATGTGTGTTTACATTTACCCCTTCAAAATATATGGGGTTAACAGTATTAGTATAACACTAATATGGGGTTATTGTAAACAACAACTTATCGTATTTATTTAATTCCAGGGTTGAGTAAAAATGCCCAGAAAATATATTAAAAAGAAAACTGTGGAGAGATACTCTCAAGACGATTTGTTAAGAGCAGTTAGTGATGTAAAAAACAAAAATTGCACTTATCGTCAGGCTTCACAGAGACATAATGTTCCTCTAGCAGTTATCTTCCATAGAATCAAGGGCAGAAAAGTACCAGAAAACAAACTGGGAGGTGGACGTTCTACTGTGTTAAGTGACGAAGTGGAAGAACAGATAGTAGAATGTTTAAAGGCTCAAGCACAAATGGAATACCCTTGTAATAAAGAAGAACTTTGAGACTTAATTACAACTTTTGTCAAAGAAAGTAATTTACAAACACCATTTAAGGATGGGGGGCTGGCTTAGACTGGTATTACAGCTTTATGAATCGACATAAAACGTTGACCTTCAAAAAGTCTGAACATCTCCAAAAGGCCAGAAAATATCAAAGAAAACCAGAAGTCATCTATAGTTTCTATAAAACTTTGGAAAAGGTGGTTATCGAGGAAAATATTGATAATGCTGCATTTGTTTTTTAATGCAGATGAAAGTGGCTTTGGGAACGATCTATCGAGAATAAAGGCGATTGGAGAAATAGAGAAAAACTCTCTCAAGAGTCTCTGGTGGTTCGTGGAGAGAGTCCACAAGTGTTCTGGTTTGCGTTGCGGCTGATGGTTCTTTTCTGCCACCCTTCATTGTTTTTAAATGGTATGCAGTGCAGGCAAGGTGGACCTCGGAAGAAGCTTTCCCAGGAACAGTTTATTCTGTGTCAGCAAATGAATGGATGGAGGAACACTAGTTCTACAATTGACCTACAATCTACCTGACCAGAAAGCGTTATTGGTATATGACGGACATAAGAGTCACATTAGTTTGGGGATTATTGCCAGCCATTTAACAGACATTCTGCAGCCGCTGGATAAGTGTGTTTTCGGCCCGATAAAAACTTGCTGGAAGAAAAAGCTTATTGCTTATGGAAAGAAACATGGGGCACGGAGCAGGACGTCTACAGAAGAAAGAATTTACTGAGCTTTTAGGGCAAGTGTGGAATGAAGCTTTCACTGAGAATTATATTAAAAGTGGATTTGTACCCACATGTGTATTTCCAGTCAACCTTAAGAAGTTTCCAGAAGATGAATTTAATCCTACTGATTTGAAAAGGTTTAAAGTCTACCAACGGAGAGCCATTCAAGATCATAACATTCAACATGCGAACATAGTGAAGTCGAACTAGAAACAAACAATAGTGACGGAATTCCCACAGAGGCAGAACCATTACGAGTACAGCAGGAGATGTCAAGTGTATTACTGCTGCATCAAATATTGTTGCTACATTCTCATCAGTAATTAAAAACACTAAATGTGGACCCAAACAGAAATTCTGTAGAACCCGAAAAAGTTACACCAAAGCAAGCCCAGTATGGAGAGGTACTAACGACTATTGAAGTTGTCGAACGACTTAAACAAGCAGAACGTAAAAAAGAGGAGAAAACGAAAATTTAGGCCTCGTATAAAAAAGGCTCCAAAAGAGAAACTAAAAGGAAAACATACGGAGTGCAGTTCAACCGAAGAAGAAAATGAAGTTCCTTATGATGACGACTAGGTTGAAGAGCTAAATGAAATGGAATGGGCCCAAGAGGATGCAGCAGAAAATCTTCCGGATGTTGAATATAAACTGCCAGAATGGCACCTAATTAAGCCAAACATATATGTGTTAGCGAAATTCCTTGCAGGAACCAGAAAAAACACATGTTATAAATATGTCTGCCGTGTACGCGGCGTAGATGAAGAAAACGGTGACATTGCAGTCGTTGGATTTAGGCGCAACGATAAATTTGGAACCGAATTCGTCGAAAAGGAAACCGATATTTCGTCAATTGAATTTGAAATGATCGAGGCCTTGCTATCTGAGCCCACACTTTCAACGAAAGGTAGAAAAATAATTCACATTTTTCCGGGCGCTGTCAGTGTTTTCGAAAAATAAACTTTGATTCAGCTTATTTTTGTCGGAATTTGTGTGCACTAACTGTATATAGGGGTAATTGTGAACATCATTGTAAAGTACATTACATGTGTTTAAAATGTTTACTTGCATTGTCGTTCACAATTTCCCCGTAAAAATTCAATATAAAATTAATAGGACAACGAATTGCGTGTTTTCGTTTACCCCCATATTTATGTAGTTTGAATTTTTGGTTCGGGTAATTGTCAACAGCTCCTGAAGCTCTTATAATTACCAATACGAACACGAAATTTTGAAAAAATGGGTAAAACAACTAAAACTAAGTAGGTATTACCAAATATATAGAATTTTCTCTGTTAAACACAAAATATGTAAATTTTTAATTGAAAAGTGCAAAAATCGTTTACATTTACCCCACCTGACCCTACTGTTAAATATGTTATTATGTTGTAACATTATTTTTGAAGCGAAGCTTCAATACTGGCATTGTATTACTTTTTTTCTCTATAGTAAAATGTTAAGGCAAGCGTCACGGAACTAGCGCCACAAGATGGCGTCGTCACGGGTAGCGTCATAGAATAGCGGTTCTTGACATCGATTCACTACTCTCAAATTCGTTTCTAGTCATTATATATTTACTTTACGCAGGTTTAAATTAAAAATGCATGAAAAATAACAAACAAAATATAAACATTAAACAAGAAGTGAAAAATTAAAAGAATATCTGTCACAAAAAGATTCGATTCGTAACGATTGTCAAAATTGAATAAGAGTCATAAATGTCATCCGATTAATAACAAGATTGAATCATCTGTTTAAATTTTTATAATAATTCTCGTTTTGAAATAATTTTATATAAATACAATTATTATTTTTAAACATATTTAGTTTACTTAATAATTAAATTTACCTTCAAATGCTATTTGATTTTTGGGGTGTAATGGGCTAGTAATGCGCAACACATAGTCTCTACTATTCAAATGTCAACCTCACCTGCTCGTATGATGATCTAAGTCATGGTCATTTGGTGGATCCTGCTAGATAATCAACGAGGCTCTGACGTCCGAGTGTTCGCCGGGATAAGCAATCCACCATTTACTGTCCAATGTCTTCGGGCGAATAAGCTGGTAAGTGGAAGGGCACTCTGTTGTCCTGAGATTGAGAAATTGGTCTCGAAGGCGGAAGAACCAACAAAGTAGTCAACGGCATCAGAATGCAGAAGGCAACGAGAAACCATTGCATTAAAGGTCCCCGATGACATCTTAAGTACAGCTATCATGGCAAATACAACTAAAGTAGGAACAGTTATTAATCATGGAATGCGGAAGCCAAGATTCGGAAGGGAGGTGATCCACCTCTAGATCACAGGGCCTCCCAGGTCGTAACCCAGAGACACCCCTGTGACAAGACTGGAAAAGTGTCTATAAAAACTTCAGTGTTGATTATCAAAATATGTACCTGGAATGTATCACGCTGGACAATATCATAATACCATTCAAGAAATGACCAGACTTCGAGTACGCATATTGGGCATAAGCGAAATGAGGTGGCCAAATGGTGGTGCTCGTATTGTTGACAACCATATGGTACACCACTCGGGAAATGATGAGGTCAACATATGTATGGGGTTGGAGTAATCGTATCTCTTCAATTACGTCAATATGTTATAAATGTTATAACTGTTCTTTTTCTTCTTGCAGTACTGTCTCCTATCGGAGGTTGGCTACCATCACAGCAATATTTACTTTGTTGGCTGCAGCTCTGAACAACTGTATTGAACTGCACCCATACCACTCCCTTAAATTTCGCAACCAGGAAATCCTCCTACGTCCCACATTTCTCTTTCCCGAGATTACCCGTTGCTGAAAGATTAATAATATTCCAACTAAATACTACTCCGGTCAAATTAAATGTTTTACAAGTGTATGTCCCAACCAGCGATAAACCAGAAGAGAAGGTAGAGCAATTCTATGAGTTGTTGATAAATTCGCTTAAACAAATTAAAAAAGAAGATATAACTATTATTATGGGTGACTTAAATGCGAAAATTGGTAAAGGGAAAAGCGGTGAATTAATTGATGATTTTGGTATAGGGAACAGAAATGAAAGGGAAGAAAGATTAAAACTATTTGTAGAGGAAAAAGAATTTGTAATACTAAATCGTTCTTCAAACTACCACCAAGATGTTTCTATACTTGGGTCCCTCTGCAAGATCAACCAAGAAACATAATAAGGAATCAAATTTATCACATAATGGTGAACAAGAGATATTTTAATGGATGCCTATCAGTTAACAGTTACCCCTGTGCTGACGTATCGTCAGATCATATTCCTGTTATTGGTAAATTTAGGTTTAGATTTAAAAAAGTTACAAAAAAGAATAGTAACAAAAATGTGATAAGAGAAGACTAAAAGATAATGAAACAAAGGAGACAATCGCACGGATTCTTTCAGAAAACCTAAGTAACGTGGAGCAAACATTATGATCCACAAGAATTACTCCAGAATATATGTGAAACCTTTAACAATATCGGAGAAGAACATTTAATAGAAAATAAAGAGAAGAGAAAAAGTTGGATGAATGATAATACACTGCAACTTATGGAAGAAAGAAGAAAATCAAAAAATAATAAAGGAATGTACAAAAATATTCAGACACAAATTAGAACCGAAACACGAAAGGCCAAAGAAAATTGGTTAAAATACAGTGTGAAGAGATTGAGCGGTTGGAACGAAAACACAATACATTTAATATGCATAAAAAGGTAAAACCAGCAGATGGTGTTCAAAAATCCATTATGTTTTTGCTTTCCTCCCTATCCAACAGACTTTTCCCTAATATTCGTCAGAGTATTTTCATCTCTGTTGTTTCTAGTAGTCGTCTCGTTTTAGATGTGTCAGGTCTTGTCTCTGCCGTGAATGTTAATAAGTCTAATTGCTGCTTTATAGATTTTTGTTTTTGTGTCTTGTCGTAGGTGTTTGTTCTTCCAGATTGTGTCATTAAGAGATCCCGTCGCTTTACTTGCTTTTAAGCTTTGTTGTCGTACTTCTTCACCGTCTCCATAACTAGTTATGTCTATTCCCAGATATCTAAACCTTACTTCTTGGTTAATTATTTTTCCATCAATTTCGATTTTGCATCGTAGTGGGTATTTAGATGTTGTCATACATTTGTTATTTTCTGCTGACATTATCACATTGTATTGAAAATGTGTGTCAATCTTTGGAGCTAGTCTCCTGTCTCGGCGATTAATGCGGCGTCCTCTGCATAACATAATATTTGGATTTCTTTGTTCCCCATTTTGTAACCATGACCTTTATGCACTGCTTGTATTGTTTTGTCAATTATTATATTAAAGAGAAGTGGGCTTAATGAGTCACCCTGTCTGACTCCGCTTTGTACTGGTATACACTGTTAGTTTTCCATTTATCTTTGCCTGTATTCGATTATGGAAGTATATGGTTTCGATGGTTTTTATAATATTGATTGGTATTTTTCTTTTATACAGTAGGTGTAAGACGTCTTCGACTTGGATGCGATCAAAAGCCTTTGTCAGAGTGATTTAAATTTTCGGAATACTCACCAAATTTTGGTAAAGTCATGGAAAATAAATCCAAACTAAATTATTGCAATAGTTCATTGAAACAGAAATCTAGTCCAACTAAAAATCGTGATTTCAAACCAAACATACGTGGAGCGAATGCTGTTGTAAGTGCTATAGATTTTATGCAAAAGCTTAATATTCCTACAACCCTTAAAAATATGAAGACTTGTATTCAGCATAGGTGCCGTAAACCAACGGATAGTATCATTTTATCACTAAAAAAATATTTAGACAGGGGTTTAGAACTAGGACTTCTTCGAAAATCTGGTAAAACTTACAAACTTGACAACTTTGACCTACAGACATGTCGAAAATTTCTTTCAGAAAGCAAAAAACGACCAAGTACAACAAAATCAATTCCAGAATAAGTGTGTATGTAACTAAAGTGTCCCAAGAAATTTCTAAATCTGTAATTATTTAAATGTCTTACTGGGGCATATAAAATGTGTAAGTTGTAATAAAAATAAAGGATTTTATTGGAAAAATTTTTAAATCCTTTTTGTTAATCTGATTAAGTTGTTATTTTATTGATTTTGTTGGTTAGGACTTTTGTGGTAAGCTTAAGTGGGGTGTTCAGTAGATTTATACCTCTATAATTGTTGGAGTCTTCTTTATCTCCTTTTTTGAACATTGCTATAATTATACTGTTTCTCCATACGTCTGGTATCTCGCAGTGCAATATTAGTTTTTGTATAAATTTTGTCATCTCTAGGGTTATATTTTTTCCTCCGTGTTTTAGAAGCTCGTTGGTTATTCTGTCTGGTCCTGGTGACTTTCTAGTTTTGAGTGAATTTATAGCTATCTCTACTTCCTGAAAACTGATTTCTATTTCGTGTCTGAATTCAGGTACGTTATTGTGTTGATTATTATTTTTTTGCGTCAGGTATTTTTTCCATTCGTTTGTTGGTTATTTTATTTCTCCAATTCTGCCATTTCTTTCCGTTGGTTCCTTATGAATCTTCATATTTGTTTTTTTGTACCGAAGAAGTCGCTTTCGATCCTTTTTAAAAACTGTTTCCAGTGTTCATTTTTTGTTCTTCTTACCAACTGCTTTGTTTCATTTCGTATTCTTCTATAGGTCTCGGGATTTTGGAGTATTTAATGTTTTGTACTTCGTGATCTCTCGTTTCTCTTTACATTTCTCTTTTATTTCTTTTCCGAACCATTGTGTATTGTTGTTGTTTCTTTTGTTCAGTATGACTTTGCGTTTTTCTAGAGCTTCTGCTGCTGCTTCTTCAATGTTGTTTTTAATTTTCTTCCAGCTCGCGTTTATATCTTCGACGTAGTCTATTTGTTTCAGCTGTATCTTCTGTGCTAGCCTCCTTTGGTACATTTCTCTTGTAGAGTCGTTCCACAGTGATTCTACATTGAATTTTTCCTCGATGATTTCCGGTAGAAAATGTTTTGGTGTTATTTTCATTCTTATTTTTGCTAGTACTAGTTTGTGTTCACTCCTTGCGTCTGCTAAGTTTAAAATTCGGATATCTAGAATCTGCTTTGGGTGTATCTTTCTATTAGTAACTATAAAGTCAATCATAGATTTGTGCCACCTGGAGTTTTCAAATGTATATTTTAGGAGCCTATGGTCGAAAAATGTATTATTGATTCTCAGTCTACAGAGATTAGCCATGAGTTCTCCATTTGACTTGACATGGTTTTCATTAAATCTTTTTTTTACTCCTAGAACTATTTTACTTCCAATTCGTTCATTAAAGTCATCCATAAGAATTAAGGGTTCTTCATAAGGTATCTCATCCAGGATGGTTTGCAATTGTTCGTAGAATGCCTCTCGTTCCTCCTTAGGTTTGCAGTCCTGGGGGCTACAGATAGATATGACATTTAATTTTTGGTAGTCCATTGTGATGTTCATATATATTATTCTTTCGGAGATATAACGGCAGTTATTTATATTGTCTTTAAATTTTTTATGAACAAATATAACTACGCCTGCTCGTGCTCGTTCTTCTTGCTTCACTCCACTGTATGCTAGAAAATATTGCTTATAGTCGCTTTGGCCTTTACCTTTCTTCTTATACAAACATAATTTCATATAAATACAATTAGTAAAACATTTTAAAATCTTTCATATTTATAGTTACAGCGGAGGAGTCCATTTGTGTACCTAAAGAGGAGGTAGCCGTTAGGTATATAAATGGTCAAAACTGACCATAATTTGTTATTTTGATTTTTAAATGTTAGCTGAAGCTCTAGATTTGTTTCAATAAATTTCCCCAGTGACTCTTTGACCGATTGACAAGTACAGATACTCACAAAAATTCTAGTGTCTACTTTTTTTGTAGCAGTGTATCATCAAAAATAGTAATTTTTTCTTATTTTAACACTTAAAATACGCATACAGCATACAAATCATAGTATTACAATTGGTTATTCATACCCAAATATTTTTATTGGTCAACATTGGCACAAATTAACATTTTTACTCATCAATTGATCTCGTGTTGGCGATATAAATATTTATATCGAGATTTTTTAATAAATTCATTCACAGAGATTTGCATAAATCTAATATATCTTATCTAATGGAAGGTTATACTTTTAAGAATATTAAACCATTCACTTTTGCGTTCATGTAGGTATTATTATCCGTTTTTTTTGTGAGTGCAACCATAAGGTAAGATATTAAGAATATTATTTTAGTAGCTCGAAATAGACATGAGAATACGTCGATCTTTTTGTTTATTGTTAAACTATAAAGTATTTTTCTATTGTATAGTATAGACGTATATTAATTATAATAAAAAAATGACCAATCAATAAGGTGTGGTTTGTTTCTGTTGTTTGTAATTCAAATAGATTGTATAGGTATGATAAATGCTTATTTACATTTTTATAAAGCAAATAAATAGTTTTTCAAGTACTTCAATATTAGTTGATTGTAATTAAAAATGTTCTTCTTCTTCTTCTTGATGTGCCTATCCGTTATGAATGTTGGCGATCATCCTGGTAATATTTATCTTATCTGCAGCAGCGCGGAAAAGCTGCACAGATGTTGTATTGAACCAGATTCTGAGGTTCTTTAACCAAGATGGTCTTCTTCTTCTTCCTGGACCTCGTTTTCCAAATATTTTTCCTTGCAGGATGGCTTGAAGGAGAGCATATCTGGATTCATTTCGCATAATATGTCCGAAGAACTGTAACTTTCGAGATTTTATGGTGGTCAGTACCTCTCGGTTATTATTTATTCTTCTGAGGACCTCCTTATTTGTGACTTGGTCAGTCCAGGGGATCTTAAGCATTCCCCGATATGGCCACATCTCAAATGATTCCAGTTTTCTGCACATATCTTCGCTTAAGGTCCATGATTCAACACCACAAAAAAGTACAGAGAAGACGTTGCATCGCAGCATTCTTACTTTTGTATCAAGAGAGAGGTTGTGACTCTTAAAGAAGGCCCCCATCCGATTGAAGGTGGATCTAGCTTTTCCAAAACGTGCTCTAACGTCCTAATTGTTGGTCCATTCTTCATTTATTATAGTGCTGAGGTAGTTGTAGTGCGTCACTGTTTGTACAGGGGATTGGTTGACGTAGAGTTGACCTTCTGATATCCTTTTCTTGCTAATTATCATAAGCTTTGTCTTCTTAACATTTATATTGAGTTCATATTGATGAGTGTAATACGTGATTTTGTTCATAAGAACTTGTAGGTCTTCTTAGTTGTCCGCAAATACTATGGTGTCATCTGCATTTCTGATGTTGTTTAGCCGGTAACCATTTAGTAGAATACCTACTGTTTCTTTTAGTATTTGCATCATCTTGGCGTGCTGTACTCGATCAAACGCTTTGTCGTAATCGACCAGACATGCGTATACGTCGCAGTTGACGTCTCTGCATCTCTGGAATAAGACTTGTACTGAGAACAAAGCCTCTCTAGTACCAAAAGCATTTGTGAACCCGAACTGGTTGGGGGAAATTTGACTTTCACACAGCTTGTAGAATCTCTTATGAATTATCTTTAGGAACAAGTTTAGGAGATGACTCATAAGGCGTATAGTACGGTAATCTTCGCATTTTTTGGCTCCTGTTTTTTTTTGGAAGTGCAATAAACTCAGATTTCAGCCATTCTGTTAGTATTTCTCCAGAGTTGTATATTTTGTTGAAAGTCTTTGCGATTATTGCTATTGATTCGTTGTCCATTAGTTTAAGTAGTTCTGCTTGTATGTTATTGCGGAATAAACTTCCTGCTGTAATATTCTTGGTCCATCATTCACCTTTTCTTATAGCTCAAAGGTGTTATCTCTTTGGTCTTCAAATAGTTTTTCTAGATATTCTTTCCACGTTCTTATTTTACTCCGTATTCAAGATGATGTTTCCGCCAGAATCAGTTATATTTTCTTTCTGCCTTCGGCTTAGTCCCCCTGTGAGTTCTTTAACTTTCCTATGTACATTGTGACTATCGCACTTTGACTGCAGAGTCTCAATTTCTTCGCATCTTTCCCTTGCTTCTTTTTCTTTCGCTTCTCTGATTTTCGTTCTTATTAATATATTTATGCTTTTATATTTGTCTGGGTCATTTTTGGCTTCTCTTCTCTTGTCCATTAGTTTCAGGATCTCATCTTTCATTCATGATTTTTCTTCATTAATCTATCTGTCTTTAAGTGTTTATCCTTTACATCTTGCACTATTTCTGTAATATGTTTGATCGTTTGTTCTTCGTTCGATTCGTCTCTAATTGCAGTTACTTGCTTGTTTATCGTGGCTGAAACTCTCATCCTCGTATCAAGGTCTTCCAGCATACGTAGGTCGTATGATTCTGCTTTTCTTTTCTGCACTGTTTTGAGTTTGACTCGAAATACTCTCACCAGTTGAACGTGGTCTGTCTCTAAGTCTGCTCCAGGATAAGTCTTGACAGATCTAAAGCTGTTTCGGAATCTTTTATTTACTAAAATGTAGTCTATTTGATTCCTAATAATTCTCCCGGGTCTGTCTTGAGGGGATTTCCACGTGTACAGCTTGCGAGGTGGTAATTAGAAGAATGTGTTGGTGACAACTTTTCTCATAAAAGATTAGTTGATTTCAGCCTTGATGTTATTGTTTAACGTAACAGTGATTTAAAAAAGGACTATCTTTGCTGTGTTAGTTGTCTTTTTTAACCGGCTTTTTGAATATGTTTGTCATTTAATTTGAATTAAATTCTAAGGAGTTATTGTTTATAATATTAAGTTGTTCAAATTATCTGGACCAGCCTTAAAAATTAGATTGTTTTTAAATAAATCTTATTTTTGGCACCTCTCTTGATGTTCGACTTACAGAGGTTGGTTCTACCGTAATAATATTACTATTAATCTTGGTATATTACCCACTAATTCTTAGTTTTCAAAGCAAATTGTGCGCGCCTATGAACACTTCAAAGTTAAAGGAACCACACACAATTAAATAATAGATTCAATTACGACCGACAATCTTAAAAGCTTGTCATGAGCGCCTTCTTTATCTTTAATAACACGTGAAACATTTCATTCACATTTTCTTTTTAGGGGCCAAATTATGGACGCGAAGTTCCATCAAATCAGTACTTCAGAAAACAATGAAGGAACCAATAAGGCTGAGGTTCGGAGGATATGGAAAAATGTGCTGCTGATAAATTTAGCGTTTATGGTCCACTTTACGGCTTTTTGGGGAGCTTCAAATTTGCAAAGCTCCGTAAATGCCGAAGAATCTTTAGGCACTTTTACGTTAGCAAGTATTTATGGCTCTTTACTGATCTCAAATATTTTGTTACCTGCCTTAGTCATTAAGTAAGTATAGCAAATTTGAAATATCATACAAAATGCATATTATTAAATAACATATAAGCGTTTCTCATCTTGTTTAAGTTAAATAATATTTAATAATTTACGTATTATTCCCATAACAAGGCTATTGTCAGAACATTAGTAAAACAGTTTAACGAAACTGATCCAAATTATGTCGCAACATCTGAAAACAAATTAAGAAGACGAATTTTTTTAAACTATGCCTCTATCCTTGTCAATCTTCTTTAGGTTCTACCGTCTAGCAAATTTTACCCGTCGGTTAACACTTCATTCTTCCAATTCTTGCCATGATATTCCTTTTGGTTTTGCCCCATGCATTTTAATACCAAGTGCTCTTTTCATCAATCTGTTGATCTTTATCCGCACTAAATGACCAGTCCATCAAAGTCTCTTAAGTTTAACGAATTGTGAGATCGGTGCTTTTTTAAACAGTTGATAGAGTTCATTGGTGTACCTGTTTCCCCATACTTCGTTTTCTCTAATAGGTCCAAAAATTTTGCTTAGGAAGGTTATTTCGAAGGATTTACAGCTTTCTTTTTGTGTCTCATCTGTGACAAATATTTATATCATGTCATGTTGAACGAAGGTCTAAATTAAGTGGTAAACAAAAAGGGAACTTTAGAAAACATTACATAAATACGATTAAGGTCTCTCTTTCTCTTATTGTTTCCCCATTACTAAGGATCTTGATTTCTTCCAATATTCCTAACAATTTTTGACGTGACAACGTCTTAAATTAGGTTGTGGCTCGGAGTCATTTAAGAAAAAGTGTAACGCCCGCTCACGTCTGTTACAGTGAGTCACCGAACGAGAGAGAGGCCCGCCGGACCGGCGAATGCCTTGCGTCTCTCTCCCACTCAAACATGATCGGTCCGCTGCGCGCGGCACTAGAGAATTAGGCGCGTTGAATCGCTAAAGTTGAAAATCGTTGAAAGTATCGTCAGCTGTGTCTGTAGTGAAAATGTGGAGTGCTTACAGTGTCCTATTTTAGGGGGAACCACCAGTATCAGATATAATTTTAGGAAATTACCCAGGGACCTATATTCTTTTATAATATTGCTATGGATTTATCCATTTAATATTGAGCAATGATTGTAAACATTCTTTATAGTTTAAACTTCAATGAAAATTATTAACTGTGTCTAAAGACATATTATGATATGAGGTATTTTACCCAAGAGTATTAAGTATAATGAATATACATAAAAACATAATTTTGTTTTCTTAGGATTTAACATTTTGTCAGGACATTATCTCAAATTCACACTTAAATCAATATGTTTTTACTATTAGGTCTGTTGAATATTTGTTCTTTACACAAAATTTTGTCTATACTTCATATTTATTAAAGGCGGTAAAATATACATTACAATTCAGTTGTTTATAAACCACTTTCAAAGCATAAAGAACCTTTTAAGCTTTGTTTATATTATTTTGTGTATATTAATTGAGTTAATTGGAGTAGCCCACTTTGATACAAAAATACAGTCAATTTATGGATATTTCAAGGTGACAATCTAACAAAAAACTGATTTCCTCCCATGCATTTTATTAGAAACACTTGAAATTTAAAAAAAAATTTAAAAATCGTAAGATGTAAGACCTTAATCGTGAGATCGTGAGATTTGTCTTCAATTCGTGAGTAGATTCGTCATTTACAACAACTACAACAATAAAGGTAAATAATTGTACACTAATATTTCATTATCGTAAACTATGATTGATTGATTAATTGTTAGATTGACACAAAAGTTGAGAAACTGATTTTATAGCGGCAATTCCTTGTTCCTATTGTGCAATTTAATAATATTCATATCAATAAATATTCTACCGAGAAAAAGACGTTGTCACGTAAAATCTTCGCCCGTAAAACCGACTTTACAGGCAACCGATTTTTTTCCATTGATGTGTATCTTTAGCTGCTTTGAGAGCTTCGCACAATGAGAATTCTTAATTTGGTAGGACCATCTAGTAGTTGGTGATCGTCCTCTTGATCTTTTACCCGGAACGTTTTCAGAAACAATTAATCTCTCCAAACTATCGTCACCTCTGCGAACCACGTGAAAATTAATAAAAGTCGCAATATCTCCGGTTCTAAACAACGAAAATCGATATCAGCTCTTCACGTCTATCAGCACCTCGAATTAACTTTGTATAGATAAGTTTATTATCAAGTAGTTTCCGAGATCATTGAAGCATTCCACACTAAAAACTCACTCTGTATGTGAAAAAACTCTAAAATAAATTTCAAAGCCTTTCACGTATTTTGTTTATAGACCAGGGTCGATAATTTTTGAAACCAAAAAAAATTATAATAGAATGAAACCTAGTGGAAAAGGAAGAGAATATGCTAAAAATGAAAGAAAAAATAAATTCCACTCCATCCGAGGTCGGAAAGTGGGAGGGGGTGAGTTTTTAAGGGTAAAAATCGGTTTATCGCGATTTTCGGCGAAACTACAAGTGCTATGGAAAAAAGTTAAATAGCAAAGTTGTAGGTAACAAAAAGATCTACAACTTTTGTATTTACACTTTTTTTACATAACCTCAAAATTTTTGTGAAAAATTCAAAAAACTAAGTTTTTGGTTTTTTATTTTTATCTTTTCCAAAAAAATTTTTTTTCTTATGAAATTTGGTGAAAACTTGCCTTAGTATGTAACAAACACACTGTAATTTTTTGGAATTGAAAAATTAATTTTTTTACCGGCCTAATTTTCAATCGAAAATTCACGCGTCAAAATATTAGCTTTTTTTAAAATATCAGTGGGCTTTTTGGTTGTTGAAATCTCTACCTTCCGATAGTGTAAAAAAATATACATTACTATGGCAAATGTTTTCAAAAAACGCAAAAAACAAAAAAAACTCAAATCGAAAAAAATTTTTTTTCATCATTATGTACAATTTTGAGATATTTCTTATACCTAATTAATACTGTAATTAGTCATTTATTATTATATATTTACTCCCAACTTTTTAATGTTTTTAGATGGTTGGGTGCAAAAAGGACAATAGCGGTAAGCTTTATAATGTACATGCCGTTCATACTCGCCCAATTTCATCCAGCATTTTATACATTAATACCAGCTGGTCTCGCTGTAGGTTTCGGAGGAGGACCTTTGTGGTGTGCGAAATGTACCTATCTGACAATAATATCGGAAACCTACGCCCAACTCACAGATGTAGAAGCAGAAGGTGTAATCACGAGATTCTTTGGAATATTTTTTATGTTTTTTTCGTTTTCGCAAGTCTGGGGTAATTTAATCAGTTCTGCAGGTAAGGTATAATATATTTTTTACTAATTAGGTATTCATTGTCACATCAACAGCATTCTCGAAAGCAATAAGAATACAGACACAAATATCAGCACCCTAACTAACACTATAATAGAAGCTATAGAGGAAAGCCAGAAGATACACTGGCAAAAGAAATCATATAATGAAGGAATGTCTCTAAACACAAGCATTAATGGAAGAGAGGAGAAAAAAAAGTAATAGAAGAAAAGAACGTCATGATCTTAAAAAATATAAATAAAAAAATAAAAAATTAAAGGATAAATATGGAAATATCGTCACCAACAGAGATGAATTAAGTTAATAAAAGATTTCTATACAGAATTATACAGAAGTCAACGAAATCATTAAAAGAAACTAACTGAAAAATTGGAAAACGCAGAAAAAGAAAAAGTTGGGTTAGGTTAGGTTAGGTATCGCAAACGTTTTCTGAATCCAAATTAGATATTCGACATGTCTTCTTTACTACAGCGTTTGGCATTTGGTGAATTTTGAATAGTTATAAATTGGAATATAAGGCAATTTTGCGATTCTAAACAGGTTCTAACGAGCTATCGAGGAAAAACGTAATCAGAGCAAGTCTTTTGACCTTCTTTGAGTATAGGGTGTCTATGTAAATATAGCCCATATAGCCAAATATAGCATTCTCGAAAGCAATAAGAATACAGACACAAATATCAGCACCCTAACTAACACTATAATAGAAGCTATAGAGGAAAGCCAGAAGATACACTGGCAAAAGAAATCATATAATGAAGGAATGTCTCTAAACACAAGCATTAATGGAAGAGAGGAGAAAAAAAAGTAATAGAAGAAAAGAACGTCATGATCTTAAAAAATATAAATAAAAAAATAAAAAATTAAAGGATAAATATGGAAATATCGTCACCAACAGAGATGAATTAAGTTAATAAAAGATTTCTATACAGAATTATACAGAAGTCAACGAAATCATTAAAAGAAACTAACTGAAAAATTGGAAAACGCAGAAAAAGAAAAAGTTGGGTTAGGTTAGGTTAGGTATCGCAAACGTTTTCTGAATCCAAATTAGATATTCGACATGTCTTCTTTACTACAGCGTTTGGCATTTGGTGAATTTTGAATAGTTATAAATTGGAATATAAGGCAATTTTGCGATTCTAAACAGGTTCTAACGAGCTATCGAGGAAAAACGTAATCAGAGCAAGTCTTTTGACCTTCTTTGAGTATAGGGTGTCTATGTAAATATAGCCCATCAATTTTATATCATGTACTGGAAGATTAAATTGTATATTTCTTATATAACACTTTATAGTAAATAATAACCTATATAATTAATTTTTAGTTCTTTCATCTGGAAATAGCGAATCTCCTTCACCACCCTCAACGAGCACCGAAATTTTGACTCCGAAAAGCTTGTTTATGAATGCAACAAAAGCTGTACAGAAAACTGATAACGATCTCGGGGATATCTGCGGAGCAAATTTTTGTCCCGGTTACGCTTCTGCCGAAGCCGTTCCAAATCTGGCTCCACCACCTGCTTATAAAATCAATCTGATCGCAGCGATTTACTTCTTTTGTATGGTGGCTGCTGTCCTCATTGTTACTTTTGGAGTCGACAAAATGTCAAGGTAAAGATAATAATAAAAGTAAACAAGATTTGAGTAATTAATGATGTTTCAATGAAAGTATGAATATGACAAATTTTAAAATATAGATAAGAGTCGAGTCTAGCTTATTGTACATCTTCCATTTCTTTATGATACCCATTCTAGTATTCTTGAACTTTGTACCAGCTTATAAAAGTCTAGTGAATGGGTACCGTATATTTTAAGTGTCATTTAAGTGTTTTCCTCATACGATATAATGACTCTTATTCATTTTTGATATGACTAATTTAGATTCTCTGCTACAGAGTTTCCAGCTTGTTTTCATGAATCAGCCTCATTGTATGAACAATTTTTCTCAAGTAGTCTCTCAGTTGCTCTGAGAGCTTCGCAGAATGAGTTTCCACCTGAATTCTTAATTTGGTCAGACCATCTAGTTGGTCATTGTCCTCTTGATATTCTCCTTAGAACGTTTCCAAAAACAATTAATCTGCAGAAACTATCGTCACCTGTGCAACTTGGCATATGACGAGATTGTGAGCCAACAATATGGAGAGGGTGTAACCCCTTTAGCATTTGCGGACGACCTCGCTATGCTGGTAGTGGCGCGGGACAGGGAGGACCTTATCTTTGGTGCACAGCGTAAATGCAACCAAGTCGAGGAATGGATGAAAATGCATGAGCTAGAACTGGCTGCGGGTAAGACCGAGGCTATAATTCTCAAGAGACCAAGGAAAAGGAACGGGATAACATTTGAATGTGCAGGAAAGAGAGTGGTTCCAAAGAAATGTGTGAGATATTTAGGGGTGACTCTGAGTCAAAACGGAAAGTGGGGGGAGCACGTAAAAGCGGTGACTCAAACAGCTGTGGTGAGATTCGCCGCATTGGGAGGGATCATGCCCAACATCGAAGGGCCCAAAACTGAGAGGAGGAGGGCCCTTCATTCTGTTGTGCAATCGATCGTCCTCTACGCTGCGCCTGTCTGGTGTTCTGCAGTTTTAACAAAGGCGTACAGGAAGCAGCTCATCCGAGCAGATAGGAAGAGTCTATTGAGGGTGGCGTGTGCAGTGCATACAGAACAGTCTCTGCTGAGGCGTTAGGAGTTATCACCGTGTAGAAAGGAAGGAAAGAAGAAGAATATACGAGAGAAGAAATTAAGACATATCAATGAAAGTTTAAAAAAAGAAGAAAGGGAGGGTCCATAATGGTATGGCAAGAGGAATGGGACGAGATGAAAAGAAGATGGATGGATTGCGAGCACCGGCGTTTGGATTACATGCTGACGCAGATGCTCACAGGACATGGTTGCTTCAGGGCATACCTTTACAGATTTGGAAAAACAGAAAATGACAAATGCCTGTATTGTGAAACATCGCAGACTGTCTCACATACTCTATTGGTATGCGATAGATCGATAGGTGAGAGGAGCCTGTTTGAGAGAGAGAGAGAGCTAGGAAGTAGGGTGCAATCAGTCACGCAACTGGTGGAGGAGATGCTTACGTCATCAGATGGAGAGCAGTTTAGAGATATGTGAGGAGGACATTGGAAAGAAAGGAACAAAAAGAAAGGCAACCCGAAGAGAGGCAGAGTAACCAGGACCAAGCAAGAAGATAAGGAAGAATGAGAAGGGGTCATATTAAACATAAACATTAAGGAGAGGAACATAGAGGGAGAAAAGACGTCCGCGGTAGTGTAGTAAGTAGGTCTCTGGCATTGACGGCGATGGTGTCCGAACAACTCTAGCGTGCGGCCTCGGATATCATCGTGGCCACGCTGGAGGAGTCCTGTAGAACCGTCTTCCAACCTGTATAAGGAGGGTGGAAGACGGTTCTGCCCACCTTCTAGGACCGAGGTATGTTTCGAACATTTGGACCATCCCTCCTCATAAAAAAAAACTTAGGTGCTTTCGTATTCAACTCTTCACAGGAGATTAAACATTGCTTGCTCATTTGCTGCTACAAGTGAAGCACACTTTCGTTGTCGTATATTCAAAATTTCTACTTTAAACAAAAGTAATAAAATATTGTGCAATAATATACGAGTAGAAATATTTACAACTAGTTTACTTGCCACCGTATTACACGTAGCCTAATAAAGCCTTTTGGCTTCATCAGATACAGATTATTGCCTACAGACGAAATCAGACAGATTGATATATTGATATATTGATGCTTTTATACGAAAGAATATGTTCTATAGAACAGTTCTATCGTAATGCGTAACAATAATTTATAAATAAGAAAGTTATATCTATTTTGCGGAATTATCGGAGCATATCTTAAACTTTCAGATGTTAATTATTATGTGAAAGTTTTCTTAAACATTTAATTAGAACTCCCAAAGAATCACTTTATACATTGCCAAACAAAAAATACACAAAACAGCAACAATACCAAACCAAAACAAAAATTATCACTGTTCTTGCACGGAAGAAACTATGAATAAAAAATTCTTTTATAGTACAATTACTATGTTAATGGAAATAAGCCAGAATTGAAGTTTAAATTCAGTTTATTGACGTTTCAATTTCACTTCGGAAATCGTTATCAAAATAAATATAAAATAAATTATCGTATTTTGATAACGATTTCCGAAGTGAAAATTGAAACGTCAATAAACTGAATTGAAACTTCAATTCTGGCTTATTCCTATAAAAATAGTAATAACTTTAAGATGCCATAAGCAAATAGTTTTAGAACTTTTGTAATATGTAATGAGCTGATTTCTTGACTAATCTGTATCAACATTTTAGATACCGAAAGGGAAGAAAAATTGCCGAAAACAAAATTACTGGATGGAATCTTCTTATTGTTACCTTAAAACACGCCAAGAAACCTCTTCAATTATTGATGTTGCCCATAACAATGTTGATTGGCGCGGAACAAGCGTTTCTGGCTGCAGAATTCACTTCGGTAAGTAAAGTTTAATACAAGTTTATGAAATTACGGATATTTACGATTTAAAAGTAGAACTTTTTAATTTATCAAGTTAGAGTGTCTATTGTAGCGTAAAACAGTTAACAAGTTAATAAGTTAACAAGTTAACTTGACAATGACAAGTGCGACCTTGCCGAAACGTTGTCAAAATAATGATTTTTATCAAAACCAAAGTTATTCAACGCGGAGTTAAACCCGGAAAACTACACAAAGCACATATAACTCCCGCGGAAATTTCAAGTGTAACATGGTTGCAAACCTTGTTTTATTAATTGTTTACAAAGGCTGAAAAAGAATATCAGAATTTCGAGTCCCGCCCTGGCAAGGTATGGTTAAGTTGTACTGATATTGTACTCCTAGTTTTTAATAAAAACTAGTGGTTTTATTAAATAGTTTTTTAAAATTAAAGTGTTTATCTACTATAGTTTATTTTTATGAACGAGAGAGTAATTAGCATAATTTTAACTGGTAGCTCCGACCACTCCATGGTCGTGCTCAAGATTAATTGAAAAATTACTTTGAATAATTGTAAAAAATAAATGAATTATTTCAGTGTTATAAAGTGTTATGTGTATGTAAACAAAAGTGACCTCTTTTATCACACACTATATTAGAACTGACTGGCCTACATTAAAAAGGATTTTAAAAAATTCACATTTTTTTTTACTTTTTAAATATTACAAAAGAGAAAAAGAGTTTTTAAAACCGTCTAAGGTATGTTAAATAGATGAATAAAAATATTAATATAAAACTTACAGCTACTTGTTACAAATCCAAATCAGATTCAGAAGATGAACTTTCAAAACCAAGATTTATAATAACTGGCTCGATCATTTTATCAGTAATATTGTCCAGCTTCCACATTTTTTCCTCTTCTTAAATAGTGTGATTTACTGCCTTTTCCCAGTTTTCAGGTTTTACATTATTTACGGCCTCCAAAAACAACTGTTTAACATCATGAATTTTAAAAGTGGTATTTTTTCTTGAAACTTCACTCTTTATCTGTTAATTCACAATGATATGGTGGGGATCTAAGTACTGTCATTCCACGATTTTTGGCAATTTCATCAATTTCGTATTTTTTAAATTTTTCTTTATGAAGGGCACACAACGAATAAAGTTCCTTTCTTATAGATCCGGGATGGTACGTAATATTTTTTGAACTCAGCCAATTCTGCAAGTCTTTTTTTAACCACTTGCTTGTGGGCAGTCCTTCTATAAGTCTGGAGTGATAACTTGCATTATCCATTACTATTACACAGTTCTTAGGAAGAAGATCTATCATTTGTTCGAACCATTCTTGAAAGACATCAGCCTTCATGTCTTCATGGTAGTCACCGGTACGAGTTGATTCAAAAGTTAATAAACCACCTTCAACAAAACCGTCTGAACTGCCAATGTGTACTATTATCAGCCTGCGTCCCTTTCCTGATGGTGGGTTTAAACCAGTAGATAAGTTATTTACAAAAGCGTGCCTTTGACTTGTAACAGTTTCATCCTGCCAAAATTTATTTGGTGTATGACCCTTGTTGATCCATGTTTCATCAAGATAAAATATTTTTCTTTTTTGGTTTCTCATTTCCTTTATGGTTCTTAGAAAATGTCTTCTCCATATGACAATATTGCTTCTTTCTAATAAAATAGACTTTCTGGGATTCTTTTTCCAGCGGAAGCATATTTCTTTTAAAAGTTTCCATAACGTACTTCGACTCATTTCTGGGTAATCCTTATCATCTCGAACTGAGATAAGAACTTTATCCAATGTTGGAAATTCTTGTCTAAAGAAGAATTCATGCACTTTCCGTCGAAGTCCTTCTTTAAAATGATATTCTATTTGAAATTTTGGTTTCCCTGGAGCATTACGTGGCATTTGAAAACTACCACATTTCTCTCATTTAATAACTCTGTAAATCGTAGATTTGCCAACACCAAGTGGACTGCTAACTAACTCAACGGTCTCATCAACACTTTCACATAAACGTTTGTCTGTAAATGATTTAAAACAATTAAATATTAATGTATTTTCATTAACTGTTAGAGGACCAATTTTTCGGCGTTTACACGGCACTTCCAAATTTTCCATAACACTAGTATACACAATAAACTGCACCTTGCAACTGAAGTACCTACTTTTAGTGAACTGTTAAGAATTTTGAATACGCCACTTGGACCTTCCTATATACAAAATGAAAAAACCCACTATCACATTTTCTGTGGAATAAGTTTAGAAGGTAATTATCTAGTCAATTACTGTCGTAGATTCGTGGAATTAAAGAATTAAATGTTTGATTGTTGAAACCCTTACTTCGTGGAATGCATTCATTTCAGATAAAATAAAACGTTTTATTTTATCTAAAGAATTAAACTTTATTTTGCAAATAGGCAAAGAATTAAACTTTATTTTGCAAATAGATAAAATAAAACGTTTTATTTTATCTAAAGAATTAAACTTTATTTTGCAAATAGGTAGGTACTTATTAAACTTTTATTGGTTATATATAACCAATAAAATAAACATCTTACATTTCTTGCAAATTCATTAGTACCTGTTAACCTCCATCACTCCGACACTGGCAACCTTATTTAGGGATTAGTAACCCTCACAACTATTGTATTCTATTCTGCTCCAACCTTTATACCTGGTGGTCATACTCAATTTAAAATTGTTTTCCTATATACTTCTGTGAACTTGTTGACAAATATCTGTTTTTCATTGAGTCACCCGTATCAACAGTTTAGGGATTTGCATACATAATTTATTGTTTTATTACTCTCTCATACATAAAAATACACTATAGATACTACTACGTAAGTCATCTGTACGTAATTATTATTTTATTATTGTGAAAATGACTTCACACAGCTTAAAATGACTTCACACAATGTAAACACACCTTCCGATCTAACCAGTCCAGTAAATCAACGTTCGAATATCTCAAATAGTTATGCATCAGCCGCTTCACATTCTTTTCCGAGTAAGATCCAAGCAATTGTATTTAGTTGTATCGATAATGCCAAACTACAGGATTATCTCATTCCTTTGGGCACAATCATCAACCCAAAAAATATTATTTTTTCATCTAGATTATCTCATAATAGAATCTGCATGTATTTGGCAAACAAAACCGTAGTAGATAACTTCATGACACAACATGACTCTATAGAAGTACTCGACGAAGTAGCAATAGCACGAAGACTTGTCTCTCCAGCAGAAAGACTAGTCTTGTCTGGAGTCTGCCCGTCAATTCCTCATCAAGTATTAATTGAAGAATTACAGAATATCGGTTTAAAGCGTATTTCCCCAATAACATTTTTGAAAATTAGCTCGACTCTTCCCGAATATAGTCACATATTGTGCTTTCGAAGGCAAGTTTATATAAGCCCTATAACATCACTAATTCCAGATTCTATTCTCATAAATTTTGACCAAACACCTTACCGTATATATTTGTGACAAGATACACTCACCTGCTTTATTTGCAAAAATACAGGACACATATCATCCCAATGCAATAACAGTTCAGTAACGGAATCAACTCATATTGAGTCAAACAATGAAGTACCAAATCAAACAGCTTCAACAAGTATAGTACACAAGGTACCAAATACCCAGCAGTCATCAAGTTATCCATTATCAAATCCGAGCATATTACCTACACCTACAAATCTCCATGACAAAGAAATTACTAATACTCCTACTCATAGCAACACTTTCAATCAACCTCATTCAGCGGCAATACCGGCTTCACAAACTTCGAAAGCAATATCCTCCAATCTATCAGCTCCTTTTTCATTAGATGCAACTGCAGAAAATTCTAATAAAACTGATACATCACCACACTCTTCTGAAATAACCGTTTTAACCAATCTTACAAATAAAACTTCAAGCTCGACTTCTGTCACTACCAATGAGTCTGCTCCAGCACTTCCAAATGTAATAAAGCCACAGCATCTAAGTGAAAACTATAATAGCAATTGCGAAAACGCAAGATCTTTCATAAAACGCAGTATTGGTGAGATCGACACGCCTCCTTCAGACTCAGCAATTTCATCAGAAAATCTGTTTGCAAAACCCAAACCCTCTAAACCAAAAAAACCGCGCTCAGCTAAAGTCCCATCTACACGGGAAACTCTTGAAAATTTCATTGATAATCGTACCCCACCATTCATTTTAAATTACCACCAATTGTCCTTACTGATTGATAATGTCCAAGGCTCCCCCGACACTATTAGCGTCGTTAAAGAATTTACAACTGATATGGCTGGTTTACTCCATCTTTTACAAAGCAGCTATCAATTCTGTAGACAATTGTTCAGTATCATCTAACTCCGAATCTGTTAACAACATTCAACTCGATACTTCAATGGAACATTGATGGATTTTTTCATCGTCTCCCTATGCTACAGCATCTTTTATCTGAATATGCCACATACCGTGCTGAGAAACTTCTTAACGGGCTTACACTCACTGATCATACAAGCCCTGATCATAACAGATTCCCTCTCTAAACTCATTAAAACACATTTTTCCGAAACATCCTTTTGAAAAGTTGCTAAAATACCAGCTTTCCCAAACTCAAGAACATGGAAAAAGCGTCCAATTTTTATGGGTTCCCTCACACGTGGGAATAACAGGAAATGAAGAAGCTGACAGGACTGCTCGAGAGTGATTTGTCGAGCCGATAGACAAGTGTGTTTCCAGTGACTTCAAAGCTTATTTTAAAAATAATGTGTTGTGTTTGTGGCGAAATGAGTGATCTCAAACTAATTCCAATCTAAATAAAATCAAAAATATTTTGTCTCAGTGGCTTCCATCGTCGCGCAATAGACGAGAACAAATTGCGGTTGCGCGTTTAAGTCTAGGACATACCAGATTAACGCTCTCCTACCTTTTCACAAAGAAAAATCCACCTATATGTGATCAGTGTAACGTCCGATTAATAGTCGAATACTGACTTTGTAGTAAATGTCACCAAGAAAGACAGCGCTACAAGATCCCAAACGCTCTACAACAGGCTTTAGGTCAAAACTGTTCCTGTGACAATATAGTGAATTATCTCAGATCCATAAACATTTTGTACAATCTGTAGGTGTTTAACTTTGTTATTTATATTTTGTTCCATCGCTAATGAACTTTTGGTGGATGTGACATCTTTTTCTAATAAAAAAAATATCAGAATTTCAGTACCTACATAAAAGAAAAAGACATAACACTAATGAGTAAAAAAGGAGCAGTTCATTACATATAACTAAAAAAGTTTTACGATAAAAACGTCCTTTTATATAGGCCACTTACAAAACATCAAGAGAGTTCTCTAGAACGCAGTCAGGGAAGACCTGGAGAAGATGGAAGTAAGGCCATGGGAAATAATAGCACAGGATCGGAATCAATGGAAGGCAATAGTAAACGCGGCAAAAACTCACGAAGAGTTGTAAAAGCCAATGATGATGATGATGAAGAGAGTTCTCTAGCCTCTATAATTAATAGACATCAATACAATTCTTGCTGGTGAGATCAATCGGCGGTAACGAAGTTCTCGTAATTTTTGGAATTCTATTAGTAAGGGCGCTTAGCTATAATTTGGTACTGTCCATTTCAATTTATTTTGCGCTGTGATTTAAATTTATCTTTATTTTATTATTTGAACTTATTTTTCATAATAAGTGTTTCTTTTTATTATTGTAGGCATTCGTATCCTGCGGTTGGGGAATCAGCAACATCGGCTTCGTGATGATTTGCTTTGGAGCCTGCAACGGAATCGCGTCCATCTGCTCAGGAAGTATAGTGAAAATAACCGGCAGGAGACCGCTCATCGCTTTTGCTTTTGTTCTACACTTAGCCCTTTTAATCACACTTCTGTGCTGGAGACCGGGTTCCCACAATAACTGGATTTATTTTGTGGTTTCTGGTCTTTGGGGAGTCTGTGATGCCCTGTGGTTAGTACAAATTAACTGTAAGTATTCAAATATAGATATGGAATTCTATATAAAACTAATGTATTGCTTGGTTAAACTCAAACATTTGATTTATAATTCGTCATAAAAAAACAGACAAACGACTCATCTTTGTACGATTAATTTTGTCTTATTTATATTTATTGCTAGCCCTACAACTTTAGAACGTATTGGATTTCCGGATCAAAGGATTAAACATATACAATGCTAGTCAAAAGTCCGTCCTCCACCTCGTATCTTTTGAACGGTTATACGTATATTGGTGAAATTTGGTGAAATTTGGAGGGAGGTAATAAACAAACGTAGGCTTCTTAAAACTCCTATGCGAAACGGATGACCACTTCCTCGATTTTCTGACAGGCCTTTTTAACACCTTTTACGACAAAGGGGAGATTCCGGAGGAATGGCTTCGATCGACCTTTGTAGCCATACCTAAAACACCAAGTGCAAAACACTGTAATCAACACCGCTTAATAAGCTTGATAAATCACATTACCAAAGTTTTCACCAAAATCATACACAATAGAATATATAACAAATGCGAAGCAAATATATCGGAGTCACAGTTCGGATTCCGAAGCGCATTGGGCACAAGAGAGGCGATCTTCAGTCTGCAAGTTTTAATTCAAAGATGCAGAGACATGCACAAGGACGTCCACTTGTGCTTCATCGACTTCTCCAAGGCGTTTGACAAGGTCAAACATGATAAACTCATGGAAATGCTCAGGAAGATGCATATTGATGGCAAGGATCTGCGCATAATAACCAGTCTCTATTGGAACCAAAGTGCCGAGATAAAGATGGGCAACTTACACAGTGGGAAGATAGATATTAAAAAGGGTGTACGACAGGGATGCGTCCTCTCGCCGCTCCTGTTCAATATATACTCTGAACAAATCTTCAGAGAAGCACTGGGAGAAGTTTCGGAGGGTATCAAAGTAAACGGAGAGGTAATCAATAATATTAGATATGCTGACGACACAGTTATTATCGCAAATGACTGCAACGAGCTTCAAAGACTCATGCAAAGCATACACACAGCAAGTCAAGAATATGGTTTAGAACTCAATACAACCAAAACTAAATGCATGCTCATCAGCAGAACACAACAACCTCCGATGCAATTGACATTAAACAACCGAAAAATAGAACAAGTGGAGACATACACATACCTTGGAACCACAGTCAACACAAAATGGGACCAGTCAACAGAAATAAGATCACGAATTGAAAAAGCGCGAAACGCGTTCAACAATATGAAAAAGTGGTTCACAAGCAAAATCTCAATGGAACTAAAATTAAGACTGGTCAAGTGTTATGTCTTCCCGGTCTTGTTCTATGGAGCAGAGGCATGGACCACAACGGAAGCCACCCTGAAGAAACTAGAATCCTTTGAGCTGTGGATATATCGCCGTATTCTTCGGATATCCTGGACAGACCACATCACTAACGTGGAAGTAATGCAGAGAATAGGCAAAAGCAAAGAAATAATATTCACCGTAAAGAAACGGAAGCTTGAGTACTTCGGACATGTCATGAGGCATACTAAGTACCGGCTGCTACAGTTAATAGTCCAAGGAAGAATCGACAGTAGGAGGGGACCGGGAAGAAGACGACACTCATGGATGCATAACCTGCGACAATGGTTCGGACTAACATCGACCGAACTGTTCAAAGGTGCCGTAAACAAAGTCAAAATAGCCTTGTTAATAGCCAACGTCCGAAACGGATAGGGCAAAGGAAGAAGAAGGCTTCTTAACTAGTCATAACAAGTGACGTAATAGTTACAGATGGCATTACAGCGACAGATAATTTTTAATAGGACCTTATGGCAAGTGATCCCTCGTTTGAAAAGTATTGAAAATACCTATTCAACCATACTAATTTTATATTTGAATGTAAGCTCATTTTGATGAATAAAAATTGTGCACCAATTTTCAGATAATGATCCCTACCGAAGACTAGAATTCTGTGAAAATATGTATGTCCAATAAAATTAACCAACAGCCCGATTATATAAAAACAATTTGTTTTTGTGACGAAAGTACTTTTTATCTCAATGGAAATGTTAACACACACAATGTGAGGTATTGGAGGGACACAAATCCTCACGTCTTTCGTGAAACATACTCAATTTCCAAAAAAAAAAAATAAACGTTTGGGCAGGTATTTTGAGAAACCACATAGTTGGGCCTGTTTTTCTCAATACTAGTTTAACACCGGTGAAGTGTTTCTGAAGATGTTACAAAATGCAATTGAACCGTTAATACTTGAGATTCTAGAGGATAATCCAGATGAATTCGGCAACTTGGAAATAAAGTTTCAACAAGATGGTACTCTTGCTCACCATTATGGTGCAGTAAGACGTTACCTAGATGAGGAATATCGTGGTAGATGGATTGGACGACGAGGTACGATAGAATGGCCAGCTCGCTTACCGGACCTCACACCATTGGATTTTTTTCTGTGGGGATACTTAAAATTTAAAGTTTAAGCTACAGCACCCGACAATATTAACATTTTAAAACAACGAATTGTTGAAGAATGTAGGGCAATTTCTCCCGACACATTTAAACGAGTACGGCAAGAGTTTTGAAATAGGATGCACTACTATCGGGAAGTAGATGGAGCACATTTTAAACACTTACTATAAGAACCGATTGTTAAATATTTATTAATTAAATGAGAAGCTACAATTTTAGTATTTATTTAATTTATTCATCAAAATGAGCTTAAACTCAAACAAAATTATTATGACTGAATAGATATTTTCAATACCTTTCAAACGAGGTATCACTTGCCATAAGGTCGCATTTAAAATTATCTGTCACAGTGGCGCTGTAACGTCATCTGTCACTATTTTGTCACCCGTTATGACTAGTTGAGAATCCTACGTCTGTTTATTACCTTTATCCAAATTTCACTATTATAACAATAATTGTTTAAAAGATACGAGGGGGGAACGGACTTTTGACTAGTACTGTATAAGACATATATACAGTACATGTCGTATAATTGTTTCGGATAAATAAACTAAGACTTTAACGCCCTATTTTGTTCATTCTCATTTCTTATCTTCAAATAGTAAACACGGAAAACAGTAAAGAATAGCACACCCACACAACCAGTAAATTTTTTCATAACTCTCCATTTTAAATAATCGTTTCTAAGCTCGACTTCTGGATTTTGTTACATGCATAATTAACAAATTTAATTTAGGACAACCGGCACTTTATAATTTTTCTTCTAACGGCCGGTTTCAAAAAGTAAAGTTACCTTGCGGTAACCCTGAAATATAGGACGGCCAGTTTCACAATCTACACAAACTCCAACAAACTAAAACTAATAGAACTGATAAAAGAATCTCTAAAAGTAGAAAGTAGAATCCGGATACAAAATGAATTAACGGAAACAATAGATGTGAAAAAGGGACTACGCCAGGGAGACGCTCTATCATGCATCTGGTTCAACATCGTACTCGAGAAAATACTGAGGGACACAACAGTCAATACACGAGGAACAATCATTAATAAAAGCGTGCAAATACTAACATTTGCAGATGATGTTGACATAATCGCAAGATCAAGAAGAGAAATAATAGAGGCATACAACCAAATAGAACGAGCTGCACAAAATAGTGGTCTTAAAATCAATCAGACCAAAACAAAATATATGCAGGTAAGTAAAAACGCAGAAATAAGGCAGCCACAAAATATAACAATAGGAGAATACAACATAGAGGGATTAAAAAACTTTATATACTTGGGATCCCTAGTCACGTCTGATAATAACGTTACGGAGGAAGTGAAGAGGCGAATATTTATTGCAAATAAATGTTACCATGGCTTAATTAGACACCTAAGATCAGATAACGTCGCAAGAAAGACAAAATGCCAAATATATAAAACCCTAATAAGACCGGTACTCACATATGGCTCAGAAACCTGGACACTCACTAAAAGAGACGAAACGTTGTTAGCCACCTTCGAAAGAAAAATCTTGCGACACATATATAAGGGCACAAAAGAAAACGGAATATGGCGAAGACGATACAACTCTGAACTATACAAATTATACCAGGATGCGGATATTATAACATTCATTAAAATAGGACGGCTGCGTTGGATAGGACATGTAGAAAGAATGGAAGAAGGTGAAATACCAAACAAAATATTCAAACAGATGCCAGTAGGAAAAAGAACAAGAGGAAGACCGAAACTGAGATACTTAGAACAAATAGAAAATGATATAACAACCTTAAAAATAAAAAACTGGAGAAAAAAAAGCACGAAACAGATCAGAATGGAGAAGAATCCTGGAACAGGCCAAGACCCAAAAAGGATTGTCGAGCCAGTGATGATGATGAGTTTCACAATCAGTGGTTAACCCTAGGGGTTAAGTAACCTTTACCCCTAGTTTTAATTGACAGATACCGTTTCACATTCACAGATTCGGTTTAGGGTCACTTAACATTAGGTTTCGTTTTATTTTTCTTATGTTGGTAGGAAATTATGATCAATAATCAGATTTTTATGGAATATTGTCAGTAAATATTATCATCATATTATCACATTAGATCGAAAACAATATACAAATATTATTCTCATTTTCAAGTTCTGTTCTAGTGTGGTAGTTTGTTCTAATTAGTGGTTGTTTGTTCTTCCAAGTTAAAATTAAAATTATAAAATGGAACCCACAAAAATGTTCAGGAGATCTATCTTTAGAGATGTATCTTCAATTTGCTCCAAAATATTTTCAACTGTGTTCTTTGAGAATCTAAACCGACAGAAAAAATCTTCATGGTCTAGTTCGTCAAAATGATTTGTTCTTTGCCTAATGATTCTTGGTCTGCCAGCTTCCTCGTCACTGCTGAAAGTATTTAGGTACATCATATAAATCCATATCTGATTAATTAATAAGTTACGTGTCTGTCTACACTCTGTCAATGTCAACAAAACGAAATTCGAAATTAGGTTAGGATATCCTGGTCAAGCTCTAAACCACCGCTTTTACTTTGGGTTAAAAATTTTGTAGGTTAACCACAACCCAAGCTGTTGACCTTATATTGTGAATATACTTGTAATGCTTCCATTAATGTTTTATTTATTTTTGCAGCCTACAGCGGAATTCTATTTCCCGGCGAAGAAGAAGCTGCCTTCAGCAACTTCCGTCTATGGGAGTCTACAGGCTCAGTCATAACATACATCTACAGTCCTTTTTTGTGCGTACGAGTTAAAATATATCTCCTCATGGGACTACTGGTTGTTGGAGTTTTAGGATACACAGCTGTTGAATATACGCAGAGTAAAAATAATAGACAACTTAATCTGGATGAAGATCCTAAGAAGCAATTTGAGATGATTGACACACAAATACGATCTAGAGAAGTTGCCGATTAAAAGAATATACTTAGTTTTTGAGTTTTTTTTAAACGTGTAAAAAGTGTATTACTGCCTAATTTTATAGGTATTTTTAATTTTTGGAGCTTTATTTTTTATTTTTTATAACTTAAAATTATAAATATAAAACAAAAATATTAGTTTTATTTATATAGCAGACACTGTATTAAAGAAATTGAAAATACGCCTTAGGATGTTTTATTTTTTTGCATAAAAACGGTGCACCGTATGAAAAAACAGTAAGAAAAATGTTTTGTTACAAATTAAACGAGGAATTAAAAAATGATTTTTAATTTGAAATATCTTAGTGGCGTTTCATTTTTTTTATGAATATAAAATTCTTAACCGTATGTCAAAAATGCCCAATAACTACCTCTTAAAACTCAAGAAATTTCATTTGCATATATTAACTAGTGTTGCCCAAAATCGGTCTTGGTCTTGCAGTCTTGGTCTTGTTCTTGCGTTTTCGCAAGACCAAGACCAAGACCAAGACCTCCTAATTTTAACAAGACCAAGACCAAGACTGACCGTGCAAGATTTATGCAAGAACAAGACTAAGCCTGCGAGACTCTTGCGTCTTGCAGTTAGGACGGAGTGCCGTTTTAGCGAGTATTGTAGTTCTGGTATATGCTTAAAGACTCTATATGTAATAAAAATTTAAAAAACTGGGCTTATGCGCATTACAAACAATACCATAAACATACATCAAAATCATCAATCCAAATATCCATTAAAAACAACAAATTTGACACCTGTTTAGAGGTCATAATTACAATGTAAAAATAAAATATTTTGTACATTCTTTTCCAGCATACGACTTCTTCGCTCTGAAATTAATTGTCCAAATTTTGAGAATAGCCGCCCTTTAATCATAAAATAATCTTGCATTGCTACGCCGACAGTAATATCGTATCGAAATTTTTTAAATATGTCACTTAAGCTAATAAAAAATATAACACTTATTATTACGGACACCCACTTAATAATTCAATTTTTTTCCCAATATAATTTAGTTAGGAGGAATCTAGATAAACAAATCTTATCGACCTAAGACATTGTAACTGCTGAGTGTGCGATGAGATCATTCGGTTAAACCAAATTTGCTGAAAGAGCGCGACTAATATTCAAAAGTTTATTAATAACAGATAATGTCACTTACAGTGTAAACAAAATACCGAAATATTTAGAATAACGATGTAACAATATATAATTCTCGGTTTGTTATTAAATACTTAGGGTATTGAATAGTAACGGACATTTATAGCTACTTTTTCGACATCATTAAACTTCATTTGACAAGTTTACAATTTGACATGGGGGACAAAGATTCAAATAGTTTTAGTCGGAGTAGTGAGCGTTGGAATTATAGATCTAAAAGACCTAAAAGCAAATTTGATGAGTTTTTCGAAATAATTCATGCATCCCAAATAATTGCTTTGTTTAAATTGTGCCTACATAGAAAAGTTAAAATAAAATTGAAAAACCGAAACACTTCAGGTTTAAGGAAGCATCTAATATCTTTTCACAAAAAAGAATTACGAATATTTCTTCCTGAAAAATCAAAATTCTGGTTCTTAAAAAAATGTTCCTACTACTTTATTTTGGTAAATTAATGTATTTATTAAGTAGATATCTCCTTAATTTAAAATAACTTCTTTTGATTATCATTGCTTTCTTACATATTCTTTATTTTTTCAAGTTAGTTTTTTATATAAACGTAGAGCTAAGATTGTTAATAACATTTATGTTGCTTTAATAAGTGGATTATAGTTTGTTATCTTATATCACCTAAAGAATATGTGCCCTTGATAACTGTATGTGGATTTTTGCCACGTACCAATCTTTTTTAAGATTTCCATTTCATATATGGTGGAGGTCTATCAATACCTTTTTAGACAAAAAATATTCTTTAAAATACAGTCAAGTTTATGTCATTAATTTGTTTTTTTTTTTGTGTTTTAACCATGTTTAATTGACTTTCGTGGGGCATGGTAGATAGCTGGGTAGTAACGTTTAATAAATAGCAATGAGCTAATGGGTAACTGCAAGACTTACAAGACTCTTGCTGCAAGACCAATACCAAGACCGGGAGTGCAATACCAAGACCAAGACCAAGACCAGGTGTATTGGCGCAAGACCAAGACCAAGACTGTCTCGTCTCGTCTTGTTCTTGCATTTGGGCAACCCTAATATTAACCGGTTTCACGGCAATATATGAATCGGTATTTTAGATTTCTGGAACAATCTATTTGATACTGTTATTTTGCAAATAATTGTTGATGAGACCAATACAAAAATAGAATCAAAAAAACAGAAGTTCTGTTGCGATCGAGATATATTCCCAGATGAAATTCGTGCCCTTTTAGGTCTCTTATGTCTTGCAGGTGTAAGAAAGGTACGTCACATTAATACAACAGACTTGTGAAAAACGAACGGCACTGACATAGAGGTTTTCTGACTGACAATAAACATTGCGAGATTCAGAAATTAACTAAGGTATATGCGAACTGATGATATCAATTTAAGGTAAGAGTTAGTTTGGATAAATTAGCGCCAATAAGAGATCTTATTACCATTTGAAAAATCAGAAAAAATGTTTCTCTCATTCGCAATACATAATCCTGAACGAAAAGTTGAAGGCTTTTAGAGGACGGTGCTCGTTCCGCCAGTACATACCAAGCAAACCCAATAGATACGGCATAAAAATATTTGCACTGTCTGTTGCAAAGTTATTTTATACCAGTAACATGGAAGTATACGTTGGCAAAAACCAAGTGGGTGGTCCATACTATGTAGACACTAGTACCAAGGCAGTGGCGGAACGGGACTGCCAACATCTCTACGGATCTAAGGGAAATGTTATCACCGACGATTGGGACACCAGCGTTGATCTTGTTTTAAGCTAAAAGAAAATGGTTTACTCTCTTGGGAACAATAAAAGTAAATAGAAGAGAAATTCCTGCATATTGTTTTAACAATCATGGACGGGCAATTAGCTCTAGTACATTTGGGTTTGATTCAAAAGGAACACTAGTGTCATACAAACAAAAAAAAACAAAAATGTTCTATTATATTCCACTATGCACCATTAGGATGACGTTGATTCTGAATTTGGAAAACCGGAAATCGTATTAGCATATAACAGCGCAAAAAGTGGTGTTAATACCGTAGATAAATTATACGCACAATACGATGTGGCACGTTGTAGTAGAAAATGGCCTATGGTTGTTTTGTACAGCCTTTTAAATGTTACACTAATAAACTCTTTTGTTATTTACAATTGTAACATTTACCAAATTCCACAAAGATCCGACGAGAAGTTTTGACAAATTTAGTATTTAGCCTTATGTACAACCACCAGATTATAATGGGAGACTTTAACGCAAAGGTTGGGGAAAAAAAGTAGAAGAATGTACAGGAGGATATGGTCTGGGCAACGGAAATGAAAGGGGTGACAGGCTTATCGAATTTTGCCAAAACAATAACTTTGTTATATCTAATAAATTATTCAAAATACCAAAGAGAAGACTGTTTACCTGGAAGTCACCAGCAGATCAAGAAGATAGTATTGTAAGAAAGCAAATAGACTATGTATTAGTTAGACAAAGATACAGGAACGCAATTATATCCGCAAAAACCTATCCAAGTGCCGACATAGGATCAGATCACAACCCAGTAGTGACCAAAATTGGGCTCAAAATGAAAATAATAAAACGAAGAACAACAAATGCAAAAAATCGAAGTAAATTAAGAAACCCACACAAAAGGCAACGCCTGGCAGATGAAATCAACAACGGATTAATGAATGTTAAAGAACAAATTCTACAAAATACTGAGACGGATAAAAAATAGTTATTAATAAAGACAAAAATAGATAAAAGTCAAAAAGAAATTCTAATACCAATCAGATATAAAAAGAAGCAATGGATGACGAAAGAAATTTAAGATTTAATGGAAGAAAGACGTCAATATAAAAACAAAGATAATCAGATGTACAAAAAAGTGGATAAACAAATAAAATACAGAATTAAGAAAGCCAAAGAACAATGTTTAAAAGAACAATGCCCAGAAATAGAAGAATAACAGAAAAGACATGATAGTTTTAACACACATAAAAAAATTAAACAATTAACTCACAACAATAGAACAAGAAAACCGGGAATACTAAAAGATGCAAATGGGAAAATTGTGTTGAATACTAACGACAAATTAAAGAGATGGACAGAATACATCAATGAACTGTTCACAGACAATAGAACAGAACAGATGGAGATAGAAGTAGAAAAGGATATGGTTTTAAAGATATTAAAAGAGGAAATTAAAATGGCATTAAAAAACAGCAAAAATAGTAAAGCAGTAGGTAAAGACCAAATCCATATAGAAACCCTAAAATGCATAAATGATGAAACCTTAGACATTATAGTAGACTTATTTAACCCATTTAACCCATTTTGTGCTATCCCTAAAAATACAAACGCTAAATATTGCAGTGAATACAGAACAATATCACTAATAAGTCACATTCTCAAATTATTCCTGAAAATAATACATGGTCGTATAAATAAAAAACTGGAAGAAGGAATAGATGATAGTCAGTTTGGGTTCAGAAACGGACTAGGAACCAGAGAAGCGTTATTTGCTTTTAATGTGTTAGCTCAAAGATGCATGGATATGAACGTTGATGTGCATGTTTGTTACGTTGATTTTGAAAAAGTATTTGACAAAGTAAGACATGAAAAATTAGTCCAAATGTTAAAGATAAAAAACATAAACCATAGGAAATAATAACAAACCTCTACTGGAATCAAAGAGCACAAATCGTAATAGATAACGAACACAGTCCAGAAATTTAAATCAAGAGAGGAGTTAGGCAGAGATGTATTATGTCTCTATTACTATTTAGTGTATACAGTGAAGCCATTTTTGAAGAAGCATTACTATCTTAAAGTGAAGGAATAATAATTAACGGAAGATCTATTAACAACATAAGATATGCAGATGACACCGTGATTATGGCAAGCTCTGCTGAACAACTCCAATTACTGTTAAACAAAACAAACAGTTTCTGTGAAAAATATGGACTAAAAATGAATATAAAAAAGACCTATAAAATACATGATAATAACAAAGAAAACAAATATACCAACACACAAACATTTGGGAAATGTACCGATAGAAAAGGTTGATAAATACAAATACCTAGGTACCTGGATTTCAGGCAATAATGATCAAACAACCGAAATAAGAGCCAGGATAGAAATAGCAAGAAATGCGTTTGTAAAAATGAAAACGATTCTCTGCAACAAAGACCTTAGATTAGAACTGAGAGTAAGAGCACTGAGATTCTACGTGTTTTCGATACTGCAATATGGACTTAAAAGCTGGACATTAAAGCAACAACACAGTCACAGTCCTTTGAACTGTGGTGTTACAGGAGGATGCTTAGAATAGCATGGACACAGAAGAAAACTAATACGGAAGTATTGCGAGAAATGGGCGAAGAATGCGAAATAATAAACACAATAAAAATAAGGAAGTTACAATATCTGGAAAACGTAATGAGGGGACAGCGATATGAACTGCTAAGACTGATATTACAGGGAAAGATAAGAGGAGGAAGGAGTATAGGAAGAAGGAGAGTGTCATGGTTGAAGAATTTAAGGGACTGGTTTAAATGCAGTTCTATAGAACTCTTCAGAGCAGCAGTAGATAGAGTAAAGATAGTGATGATGATATCCAACCTCCGATGGGGAGACGGCACTTAAAGAAGAAGACAACCACCAATAGAATCGAAGCCAAAATATCTATATACCTAAGACAATAAGGATTCGACTAAAGGAGATCTGTCATTTGGATGAAGATGTCGTGCCAGTTCAAAGAACTCCGGGGGTAATTGGGAGGTGTGGTGACTGTAAATGGAAAAAGGATCGAAAAACGAAATATTTTTGTTCGATTTGTAAAAAGTATCTTTGTTTGGAACATATAAATCCAATTTGCAATGACTGTAACAATATTCCGGCTTCTATGTTTTTTGCCATTTCTTATATTTTTTTATGATGTCTTAGTGAAATAATGTAATAATTTTTGTTTAAGATAGTTCTTGAAGATTGATATATGTCATGTTTTTATTTTAAATTAATTGTAATTTGTTTAGTAAAAAGGAGAATAAATCAAACTATTACAAAAATTGTGGATTATTTTTTGTGATACGTAAATAAACATTTTAAATAAACAAAATATGTCAATAATAATAAATAATGTTAAAAAAACTACAAACAATAGATTACTTTGTTAAAATTTAAGCAAAATGCATCCAGAGCACTATTTTTATGACCGGTGTAGTAGACCGTGTGCGACTACTGATACACGAAATTAAACTGCGTCTACTGAGATGTTAAGTACTTTGATAAATACAAGTTTTGAAAAATAAAAGTGTTTTTGTGATTGTGATCAAACCAAATAAAATTGATTTTAAAACTCAAAAATCTACAATTTACTTCAACATCGAATTAGTACTTGCTTCTTCAAAGATTTATAAATCGGAGTCTTTCATATTCAGCCACTTTGGAAGCTTGGCTCTCGTTTTATCTTAAGGGAAAGAGCCATCTACAATAACCTATTTGTTTTTTTTTTAACTGGCCTGTATATACTTTGGAATAATTTGACTACACGTTGTTTACACCCTGTATTTTGGCAAAAAAGAAGTTGTTCCAACAGCCAATTATACAAAAGCTTGTAAATTGATAATGAATATTATCAACTAAAAGTACTTTGATTTTTCATACATTAAGTTGCAAGTGTTGGAGCGAAGTCTAAATTAAAAAAAAATAACGTTAAATTAGGTCATCGAGATTTAAGTGACCGTTTTACGAATTCTTGTAATGATTTGTAATAATTACAAAAAGCAACACTTATACCTATAAATTGTGTGTGAAACTATAATTAATTAACGAAACTTGAATTTACCATTAATTAAACATAAGTTATTGATAAAAGACATACTAAGGCGTTTTTTATATAGTATGTCCCTTCTAAGTTTATTTTTATTGAAATTATGAAAGTAAATTATTGCAGAACGATTTCATGATGAGAAAACTGTAAATTAGGGCCTACAATAGAAAATATATACTAAGCAAATAGTTATATGTATATACTAAACAGAACAAAATATTAAAATGCATGAGTTGCCAGAATCACAGACACTTCAAAAAATATTACCCAAATATTTTTTGGTCTCCCTCTAATTTTTCTAGTAAACGGGAGTAAATTCATCATATCCTTCCTTAATAGTTTTTTAATTCGGGAGTAAACTCAATCACGGAAGTAAAAGTAAATCCACCCAGGGATTCACCAAAATTTTAGTATCGCTTTTTTGAATTAATTTTCCTTGCGACAGTGATCCACAACTTTCACACATAGATTTGACTTTACTTTAAAAATTTTTTTAAGTTCATTAGAGCCACATCAACTACAAAGTAAACACTATTGACGGCGTCCCCTGGAACTAGTGGACGGGTAATCCTTCCAACACCGGACCAAACCAAATCAGATGGCAATCATCAAACCATAACGGTTCTTCTCAAAGCCAACACTGACAGTAGTGGTCATAAATATCGAGGGCATCGCTACAGCTAAACAAAACATCTTATCGGAATTCTGCAAGAACACGAAATGTGAGGTATTGTGCATCCAGGAAATACACAAAGACCTAACTGCAGTGAGACCAAAAGTCTCGGTATTTGTGAGAACTCAAACCATAGTCTCATCTGTGGGAACAACAAATGTACACGGTATAGAGATAATAACCACTGAGATCGGAAAATGTCCAATCACAACCCAATCAGCTTGTAATGGGAGACTTTAATAGTCAGTTTATTCTGGGTCTATGCAGATTCGTACGCAAATGGAGACGCAGTAGAAGCATGGGCCGAAACGAGTGGCCTCACGTTAATCCATGATCCTAAACTTCCACCATCTTTTCAGTGCAAAGTTTGGAAAAGAGGATATAAGTAATAACCTCGAAGACCGATGTACCAAAGTAGTATATGGTCCCATACCAAAAACTGAGCATAGACCAATTGGTATAAATATCTTTCCAATTGTCAGACTACAAGCTATTCCATTCAGAAGGAGATTTAACTTCAAAAAGGCAAACTGGCAAAAGTATGCAGACATGCTACATTCTGAGCTGTTACGTCTTGAACCAAAACCAGAGAACTACGAAAAATTTGTAGAGATAATCAAAAATGTGTCTAGAAAAGCTATCCCCAGAATATGTAGACAACAATATGTTCCCGGGATGTCCAACGAGTCCAAAGAACTAATGAAAACATACGAAACCCTCTATTTCACTGAACCTTTTAGCAAAGAAACGGTTGACTGCGGAGCAGTACTACTCCAACAGCTAAGTCAAGCCAGATAGGAAAACTGTATTGAGACCCTGGAAAATAGCAAAATAGCATGGAACCTTGTAAAAATAACTTAGCGATGATCCAAAAGAACATAAATCACCTTGAAAGGTTACAGAAAACCAAGTCGCTGCTCAACTTCTTATGAATGGAAAAACTACGAATGGACATAAGGACCCAAACACTAGAAGAAGATTGCCCAGAAAATCCCAGACCTATTTCGCTGTTGTGTCAATTTTTGAAACTGTACGAGAGACTCATAATCACCAGAATAGAAAAAAATGTCGACAAGCACCTCATCACACAACAAGGAAGATTCAGACCTGGCAAATCTTGCACCGGTCAAGTCCTCGCACTAACAGAACACATTGAAGTGGGCTTTGAAGAAAAACTTATAATAACGTCTGTTTTCGTAGATTTGACAGCGGCCTATGACACAGTAAGGCACAAAACATTGCTTCGCAAATTATACGACACTCTCAATAACCACCATCTGGATAAGGTCGTATATTCTTTACTGCAAAACAGACGTTTTTTCGTTATGCTGGAGGGTAAAGTAAGTAGGTGGAGAGTTAAAAAAAACGCCCTCGCACAGGGAAGTGTTTTAGCACCAATGCTGTTCAATATATACACAAACGACCAACTTACGCCGACCGAAACCAAGCACTTCCTCTATGCAGACGATCTTGCAATATGTGCTTAAGGAAATAGTTTTGAAGAAGTGGAGGACAAACTCGAAACTGCCTTAAGAACAATGACAGCGTACTACCTGTAGAATTCCCTGAGACCCAATCCCTGTAAAACCCAAGTCTGCACTTTCCACCTTAGCGCAAAGGAAGCCAAGCGAAAACTCCAAATTGCGTGGAATGGTAATATATTAGAACACACAAACCAACCTATACATCTTGGAGTAACTCTGGACCGGTCCCTCACCTACAGACAATATTGCAACATAAAAACGAGAGGGAAAGTAACAACTAGGAACAGCATACTCAGAAAGCTAACGGGAAGTAAATGAGGTGCACGTCCTAGCGTTTTAAAAATAACGGCACCGGCACTGTATTTCTCAACTGCTAAATATGCGTGAATATACGCAGAAGCGTTGCAGAGTACAAAGAGAAAATTAAACAGATCGTGGACGAGCGGCAAGCCCTATACAAAGCTCGAACACCACGAAAGCGACTAAAATCCAGGAAAAGCTACCTTGGAACAGTGCAGGATGAACCACCTGAGTATTTTCCTCTCCCCCAGGTTGAATGGACCGGCCAGTTTCTAGGCTTTAAAACGTGGAAAACTATGAATAGGATAAGAACAGGAGCCGCTCCAGTAAAATCAAACATGGAAAAATGGGGAAAAATAGACCAAGATGATATGAACTGTGACTGTGAAGAAACACAGAATATGGAACATCTTCTTACATGCAGAAACTGTCCTCATCGATACCTTACTTTCCCAGATCTCTACTTTCTTTTCTTCCTGCTAGTTCATAATCCACGTTTCACTGGCATATATCACTGTGAGTTTGATTACTGTCTCGTAGACTCGCAGTCTAGCTGTTCTTGACACATCTTTTGTTTTCAGTAATGCTCTGCTTCCCTTCATTAATCTTTTGTCTATCTCTTTTTCTTCTTTTCCTGCGTTCGTTATGGTTACTCCGAAGTATTTAAATTCTGACACTTTCTCAACTCTTTGTTATGTCTTCTCTCATTTCCATATATTGCGTTTTTGTTTAGTTTATTATTAATCCGCATCTTTTCGCTTCTTCTTCAAATTTCTGGAAAACTTTTTCTAAACGTTTTTTTGTTCTCGCTAGTATCACCACATCATCCGCGTACGCTATGCACTGTTCCCTGCTATTGAAAATAGTCCCGTTTGTGCTCATATTTGATCTTCTTACGATTTGTTCTAATACTAGGTTGAATAAATTCGTTGATAGCGGATCCCCTTGTTTTAAAACTCTATTCACTGTAAACTGTTTTGAAAAGCTTTCTTACATTGTTACCCTATTCATCGTGTTCCTGCGTTATAAACCTTATAAGCTTTTCTGGTATTTCTAATGTTCTCATGACCTCATATAGCATCGTTTGATTTAGAGAGTTATATGCTTGTTTAAAATCGATAAATAGCATATATAATCGTAAGTTTTGTTCGTAGCTGTTATTTTGTATTAATTTTAACATACTTATTTGATCAGTAGTTGTTCTTTCTGATCTAAAACCTACCTGGTATTGTCCAATCACTTTGTTATCATATTTTATTAATTTCTTCCTAATAATTTTTGCAAGTATTTTATAGACTACTTCTAATAGTGCTATAACTCTCTAGTTTTCGCACTCCGTTTTGTCTCCCTTTTTATAGATATGACAAATAAGAGCGCTATTCCATTGTTTCGGCATTTCTTTCTTTTGCCAAATTATTAGTGTCAAGTGAAAAATCCTTTCCTTCAATCTTTCGCCACCTTCCTTAAAAATCTCAGCTGGGATACCAATTTCTCCTGCACTTTTGTTACTTTTAAGGTCTCTGATTACTTCTTTGACTTTATTCAAAGCTGGTTCTTCGCACGTCCCTTCTTCATCTTTTTGCCAATTTTCATTTTCCTTAAGTTCCTCTTGTTGGTCTGTATTTAATAGATCTTCGAAATATTCCGCATATCTGTTTAATTTTTCTGTTGTTTCACCTAGCATTTGGCCTTCTTTGTTTCTGCAATACTGTGGACTATTCTTTGTAGTTTCTCTGGATTTCTTAACTTCTTGGTAGAAATTCTTCACCTCTTTGTTTATATAGGCTTCTTCTATAGTTTTCAATTGCTTTTCTTGCTGTTCTCTTATCTTTTTTTCTGCAAATTCTTTTCACCTCCACATTTCTTGCCACATAGTTTTCAATCGCATTTTGAGTATTTCCTTTATCTTTTTCTAGTTTCTTCTTGCCAAAGCATTCCTAAATTCTTTATCGAACCAGTCTTGCCGTCTCTTTATATGCTCTCTTCCTAAACACTTTTCTGCTGTTTCTGACATGGCTGTCTGTATGGTCTGCCACTCTTCATCTATATCCTGTTTAACTGGATTTTCTGGTTTTTTTATTTATTTCTTCCTCTAGTCTGTTTACAACCTGCTTCTATTGAATTCTAATACTCTGGAGTATTATTATGTATATAAATATTAGAACACCATTTCGCAAAGTTAGCGTAGGTCTTTAGTCAATAGGTAGAGTTTATTATTACCGGACGGTAATGTAAACAAAGCATTAACCTATTCGTAGAGAAATAAATATAGCGTGGAAATGAAAGTAGTGCCAAATATTTAATAAACCCTTTAACATCCCTTAAATACCACCTGACGACCTTTATATAATACATGGCGACCTTGCAAAACGTAAGGCATTCTTCTGAATAAAATAAAAATGGCTATAGCAAACTGCAAATAAATGGACGAATTAGACATTTGGACGAATCTCGGACAACGCAATCGTCACCGGATGAACCTACCAAGTACCAGAACCACAAAGATAGAAGATACAAAGACACAATGTAGATAGTATGTAAGTAAGCATTTAGTTTATTTTTATGAAAACTTTCTTTCGAATTATCTTTATTACTGAAAATTTTTTAAATATTTATATTATTATCAAAGTTTATTATACATTATTCATCATCATCATCATCATCAGTAACTCGACAACCCTTTCTGGGTCCTGGCTTGTTCTAGAATTTTTCGCCATTCTGTTCTGTTTCTTGCTTTGTTTTTCCAGTTGGTAATCTTAAGTGTTTTCAGATCTTGTTCCACTTGTTCCATGTATCTAAGTTTGGGTCTTCCCTTTGACCTTCTTCCTACTGGTGTTTGTCTCATAATATGTTTTGGTGTTTCAGTCTCCAACATTCGTTCAACATGGCCCATCCAGCGCAGACGTCCGATCTTTATGGATGTTATGATCTCGGGTTCATTGTATGCTGTGTATAGTTCAAAGTTATATCTTCTGCGCCATATGTCATTTTTCTTTACCCCCTTATATATGTGTCTAAGGATTTTTCGTTCAAATGTGCCTAATAGGTTTTCATCGCTTTTTGACAGTGTCCATGTCTTTGATCCATATACAAGGACCGGTTTTATCAGGGTCTTGTATATTTTGCATTTGGTTTTTCTTGTGATGTTGTTGGATCTTAGATGTTTAATTAGTCCATTATATGTTTTATTAGTGATATGTATTCTTCTCTTAACTTCTTCACTGACATTATTATCTTATATGTACAATTTTTTACGCTTTCGATGTTATAGTCTCCTATTGTCAGATTCTGTAGGTTTCTTTGGCCTGTCGATTTACTGACCTTCATGTATTTGGTTTTTATTTCATTAATGTTTAGGCCACTGTTTTGAGCCCTCTTTCTATCGCATTAAATGCTTTTATCGTCTCTCTTTCGCTTCTAGCTATGATATCAACATCATCTGCAAATGCCTATATTTGCACATTTTCTGTTATTATTGTTCCTCTGATGTTGACTTTTGACTCCCTAATTATATTCTCTAATGTGATGTTGAATAGAATACAGGATAGGGCATCTCCCTGTCGTAGGCCCGTTCTCACATGAATTGTATCTGTTAGTTCGTTTTGAATTCGAATTTTGCTTTGTACTTTAAGTGTTTCTTTTATGATGTTAATGAGTTGAGTTGGAATATTAAACTCTTTCAGTGCATGGATCAGAAATTCTCGATGGATGGATGGATGATAATTTTACATTATTATCGATTTTTATGACAAATTGTTTTTATATGGACCTGAATATTATTTGCATAATTTTGGATAAAATAATTATTGCGAAATTTTTCATCTAATTATTGTAAAAGCTCTTATCTGTAAACAACTGTTGATTAACTCAAGAATAAATGTAGGTAACACTTAAAGCATGACAGTATTTTATATAAGACGTCTGGTTTTAATTTATAGCCACAGTAGTTCAATTACGAATCGATCAAATATAAAAAAGATTTATTATTGAGACATTCTGTACTTTTACATGAAATTGTACGAGTCATTGACTAATAAACCTTTATTAAACATTATCCGGGTCATAAAGCATCGATACCGCTGTAGAAACCATGTTTTTCTACGAATACATCATATTATTCTTTTTGTGCCTATTTGTGTTCTGTAAGCTGACATGTGGAAGGTGTTACAGCAAAACATGTTTGATAGGGAAAACTGCCATTATTACTGGCGGAAACTCAGGTATGATTACAGTATTTTACAAATTATTCCTTTTCTTTTAACTTATTTTCTGTTTTTGTCCGTCCTCTATCCCTTTATTATAATAAAAAACTGCTGAATGTATATCTATCAACTAATATAAATAACGGGTATGCTCGCCCTAATTTCATTATAGAATAATAGAGAAAATGAGTTGTCTTAACCTGTAAGGAGCGAGGTGCTGTGTAAGAAATTCAAATAAATATTTAAATTGTCATTTTTTGGCAAACTACGCCAAAACATTCATTAGACCCGTGATTAAATATAGGACTAATATATACGCCATGTTCAATCACGGCCTTATACAACAATTGCTGGATTTGGAACGGAAAATCCAGTAAACTACAAATGCCCCAACTACCCCTTCACCGTCACACATCAATTATCGAACATCCAGCTCATTAATGAGAGGCTCTCCTCTCCCAGCAGTAGTTATACAATCAAAACCATTCGTGGCCAAAACTTCAGATCCCAAAATATCATTAAAACTACCTCTGCTCATTCCTTGGTAATGTATTCATCAGATTTCCCAAAAGAAAACCTTTCCTTCCCACTAAATAGCTGACCTTAGCCAGTAACAAACTCCCTGATGAATACATGAATATCCTGGAATAACTACACGACAGAAATGAACGTAAAAAAGAAACTTTACTGCAGCTATCTCATGTGTGTTTAATGAATTTATAAAAAACTGCGAAACACGTGATTCTATAGACAAATATACCTGTTTGACAAAATGCTTATAGGTTTCAGAGGACGATATTTCTTTCAAATGTATATTTCACAGAAGCCTCGCAAATACGGTATCAAGTTCTTCTTCTTCTTCTTCTTCTACTTTTTATGTAGACATAACTCTGTCTGTTTTTCAATGTGTCTCCAATAAGTTGTCATTCCATCGTTTTTCTGGTCTTCTTACTGATCGTCTTCTATTGGGGAACCGTCTCTTGCCGGCTTTACTACTCTATTTGTTCTTATTTGGTGTAGATGATCGTTCCATTCTACTCTTTTATTTCTTACCCAGCCCTTGATGTCTCCACCGTGCACCTACGTTGTATATCTGTACTCCTAGCTCTGTTTCATACTATTTTACCATCAATTTGTAAATCCAGTCAAAACTGGGGTCATTTTGGTTGTGAAACAGTAGACAAACACGAAAATATTTTCTAAATACATATTTAGGAGATGACAGAAAAATGAAAATGGTGAAATTGATGGAGTTGTCTGCAATGATATTACTATAAGTAAATGGAAGAATTGTGGCTCAAAATCTATGACCGTATTCAGCAATATGCATAATTATGCAGAAACTGGTTTTGTTTTGAGAACATCAAAAACTGAAGAACAAGAAAATATCCGCTGTCCTCAAGCTATTGTAGACTACAATATGTATATGGGCAGTGTTGATCGGTTTGACCAACGAATTGCACCACATACTTAGTAGCTTGGAAAAGTCGTCGATGGTGGATGTAGTTATTTTATTACCTTTTTTGACGTATCCATAGTAAATTCTTATATACTTTTTAAAAAAATCCCTTAGGCAAAGTAAGAGTAGAAAAAAAGCAATATCTCACCTTGAATATAAAACCAAATTGGCTGTCAATCTTATAAATGATTTTTCCACGAGAAAAAAAAATTGGGAGGCCATTGAACATGGAGTATTTTCAAAATGTTGGTCATTTGCCGCAGAAAACCACGCGAAGACGATGCCAGCGGTGCTCAAAAATAGGATTACAGAAACGCAGTAATATAGAATGCTTAGACTGTAGATTGGCTTTATGCTTGGATTGATTTAAACCATATTATTCAGGTGCCTGAACTATTATTTTTTATTATTATATTTTTGTTTGTTTATTATAATATTGTGCAAAATTTTTGTATTATTTAAAGTCCTATACCTATTATTGATACACTTTTTATCATTTGGTACACCTTATGTACCAGAGATTATGAGGGTTTCCTGGGTAGATAGAGTTACGAACAATGAAGTACTGAGAAGAATAGGTAAAGAGAAGGAAGTTGAACTTACAATTAAAAAAGAAAGCTACAGTATCTCGGACATGTGATGCGGGGCGAGAAGTATGGCATCCTGCGACTCATAATGCAAGGAAAGATAGATGGCAGAAGAAGCATCGGAAGAAGACGAATTTCATGGCTCAAGAACCTGAGAGAATGGTTTGGATGCAGCTCAAAACAAATATTTAGAGCTACTGCCTCAAAAATTAAAATAGCTATGATGATTGCCAACCTCCGTAGCGGAGATGGCACCTGAAGAAGAAGATGTACCAGAGAAACTAGCATGAAAATTATTCCTTGATTGAACACTGGTACAATGGTTGACCAGCATTTTTTTTAATAGAAAAAACCAAATTATATTTAAAATCTAGTAACTGATTTACTAACTATAGAATGCTAAAATATTATCTGAAAAAACTTCGAAAAAAAGTTCATTTTAATAAACTTGTGGTTTAAAGGGTTAAAAACTACTTTAATTTTAATTAATATTGAGTATTTTTTGAGAGTTATAAATATATGTATTCTGCCTTTGACATTTATTTGACAATCTGCAATATCATGAATCTATATTATTTTTTCTTTTCAAGCTACCTACAATAATTAAAGGAATATTCTGAGATGATAAAACATCACAAACCTCACGAACAACTTTCTTGTTTAAGGTGTCGGCTACGAAACAGCTCTAGCCCTTGCATCACGTGGCTGCAGAGTGATAATCGCCGATAAAGACGATTCTTCAGTATCAAGGCAAAAAATAATCGATGAAACCACTAACCATAACGTCATATCCAAAGTAATAGATCTAGGATCTCTAGCTTCGGTAAGAAAATTCGCTGAGAATGTGCTACGAACGGAGCCAAGATTGGATATATTGATCATGAACGCAGGAATAGCTTCTAATAAATTGATCCATACTGATGATGGCATACAGATTACAATGCAAGTTAACTATTTGGGACATTTTCTTCTTACATTTTTACTGTTAGGTAAATATATAATCTCATTTTTTTTATTTATTAATATATTATTGTAGATTTAAAATTAGATGGGTGGCCTCTTCTTTCTTTGCTAAATTTTATTCTGTCTATACCAAAGATGATTCTTTTTAAATTAAAAATTTGTAGGGAAATAGCAGGAATAACTGAAGGGAATTTAAAATAAAATCGGGGAATGCCCGAAGAAAAAGTTTAGTAGGAGACGAATAGAGTATCTCTAAAAATGGAATTATTACTATAAATCAGACAATAACTTTAGAATGAAAACGAAAATGATAATGTTTAGATGGAAAAGACATGGAGAAAGATAACGCATCTTGTAGCTAATAATCCAAGGTAAAGGAATTTAGGAAGAGGACACATGTCTTAGAACTAAGGAACTTCAAAAGTGATATGACACGGCTTCGTAATTTAATTGTAATTGAAGAAGCTGGAATTAGGGCTTCATGTAAAAAGAATATGCTGTTAGAGACACCTTTTCATTGTAAGCATAATAATTTTCTTTGATTTTCTTAAAAAATACAATTTGATTAAATTTTGGTAAAAGAAAGTGAAAGGGTGCTGCATTGATATTATTGTTTGTCTACAACAATTCTATTTGAAGAGCATTCACGCAAAAGTTGATAAGTCCAATTTAACCAATTTTGAGAAACTAGTTCTTTTGTTATTGTCTCTCTAAAGCAATTGAATTTTTTATGCGGATAAATACCTTTAAAATGTTCGTTACTTAACTTAGGTCATATAATAATTAGCGGTAAATTAAAAGCTATAACAGCCCTAAAAAACCATATTAATTTTTGCAATTAACAACTTTTGCTTTATTTTCGTGAAAATTATCGTTAACACGTTCACGATGGCATTAAATTTGTCAGTAACATTTACTGACGTTACCAGATCCCCGTATCTGGTAACACTGTCTACTGTTCGGACGATACCAGACCTATTGGTCTGGTAAACATATCTATAAATAAACGGTTTCTGTGACTTTGTATTTGAAATTACCTTGAATCTAACACTGCCATCTCATAGTAAACATTCTAATCCATTTCTGGCAGACATAGCACCAGATTCCGATGTCCGGTAAAGTATTTACGGTATATAAAAAATATACTGATACTTATGTGGCAATTTGAAATATTTTACTTTTAAAAAATAAATAAAATGATCAATTTTTATTTGAAGTAATATTAAAGTGTACAAAAATATATAATAATTAAAATAGTAATTAATAATTAGATATGTCTATCATTAAAACAAGTTAAGCACAAAGCCGGGTTATTTTCGCAATGTCACAAAAAGTGTTTACTTTGGTCACCTTCTTGTCAGCTTCCTTACTTTTGATAGTCTGTCTCAACTTCTTGTAACAATCAATACAATTTCGTCTACGTTTTCTACCAGAACCTTCTTCTCGTTGCAGACAATGTTTTCGTTTTGATAAGTTGGTTTCAGAAATACACTCATTTTGATTTGAAAGTTGTAATGCTAACTGTTCACGAAATATTAGCATTGGTATCTTTTTTTCGATGTTTGTTTTATTATGAATAATCCAGCTGTTGATTATTGTAGCACCAGAGATTAGTTCGAAGACTACCTTACGATACCACTTAAGAACTTTTCGTAAGGAAGAATAATACGCTGCCGTTTGGTCACTGTAATCTACACCTTTTTTAGCTTTGTTGTAGTCTTGGATAACTTGGATAACTAAAAATATATTCCACTGGTTATAGTTATTGTTAAGTTATTTACTGGTCGTGTTATTTTTTAGAGTTTAGTTTAATTGTGATATAATGATTAAATTTCAAGAAATTCTTACACTAACAGTTTCAAAAGTAAATATTTTTAAAAATCATACGATACACATCAGTAGGGATGGGAAAAACCTACCGGTTTTTTTACTTCGCAATAACCGGTTTTATCGGTTGTTTTTTTGTCCCGGTTATAACCGGTTTTTTATTTTTAAAGTAAAAACCGGTTATTAGGTTTTTACGGTGATTATGATTAGGTTAGGTATTTTTTTGGGTCCCAATCATAATTATTATTTTAAAGTAATTATTCCAAACGAAACCATAATTCAAATTTTATTTTATTTTATAAATACAGAAGCAAACTGAAAGTGCAAACTCTCATCAGCCAGAAACAATTAAGTTTTATTATAATATTTCGTTGAAAAGGTATTTGTAATCATAATATTTACATAAGAAGTGATCTTTTACATCATCTATTTTTCACACTTGACTCTTGACATTGAAAGTGGGTGAATGGTTGTTTCTAGTTGTTTCTGATTACCAAAAATAATGTTCTGACTATAAATATCGAATTACCGATTACGAATACGAATCTCCAAGGATTTCCCTACGTTTTCAAAACGATACACACATACAGGAAGTATTAAATGAGTTAAAATGTACCTATTATACAAATATACAAACGTGTTAAAAGTAATACATGATAATTTTTTTTTGATGGTAGTAAAAATAAAAGATGAATTGCATTATTCAATTTATTTTTAAGTAAAATATTTATGTTGATATTATTTTTTTTTAAATCCCATTTGAAAGAGTCTGAGAAATTTTTTATAAGTTGAAATGGTTGGGGTGGGGAATTTTTTGTGTTTGGGAGGAGAGGAAAATTGGTGGGTATTTTAGAGGATTATATTTTTAAATGGTAAATTAAATTTGCATCATTAATTGAATACAATAATTGCATATTATATTCTACTCTCATTACATTCATTGACAATAGAACCTGAATTATTTTAGCGCTCTCTGTTGAGCAGTAGTATAATAATTTTGGTTTACTGCTCTCTGCATCTGACTACAACCAGATGGAATTCTGTCTACCATATGCTTAAAAAATTTACACTAATGTCCCCATATATAGCTGCAATATTGGCAGATCCCTCGATTAAAAAAGCACCAAGGATGATTTCTGATTCAGATATAAAACTAATCACTGAAATTGTAAGCATTTTATCGCCTTTCGATGAGGCCACAAAGGAGATCTCGAATTCCCAGTACATTACTGCTAGCCTTGTTATCTCCCTTGTGTCTATTATCGAAAGATTTTTAAGAAACCTCAAGCCAAACCTTAGTACAGCTCAAAAGTTATACCAAAAGCTTATAACTAGCCTTCAAGAGAGGGACACTAGGCTTTTACGAAATCCCCTGCTTTGCCATGGTACAATCACGGACCCGAGGTTTAAAAAAGTATATCTGAATCGGTATATAGCAGAGACAGTCACATCCAATTTAGGCTCGGAAGTTAGGACGTAACTTACCGAAATCGGAAAACTTTATCCTTCCTGCTCCTTCCAGAATGAAGAAGCCAAAGTGAGTTTAAAATCAAACCCTTTTTGGTCTTCACACGATCTGGAGTTGGTGAACAGTGGTTTTAGTTCAAGTTCTCAGGACACACAGATTCAAAGTTCTTTTTCAAATGAACTGACTCTATATCTGCAGCGGCCTTTGCTGCAAAGTGATCCGTTTTCATTCTGGGATCAGAACAGAACCTGTATGCCAGGCTTGGCTTTTATAGCTAAAAAAATACATGTCGTTGGTCGGAAGTTCGGTGGCATCAGAGAGACTTGTGTCATCATTGAATGATATTGTGTCAGATGAGAGAAGCCGCTTAACCGACCAACATATTATATGAACGAGTTTTTCTTAATAGGCTTCATGAAAAATACTGGCCAACATAATGCTAAATCCATTTCATATAATATAACCTATTTGTAACCTTCTAATCTATACTTTTTTACTTAAAATATTACTTCATATCATTTTATTGTATATTATTGCAATATGTATATATTAATCTTACGCTATATTATATTTAATAATAATCATAATCATAATTAATAATAAAATAATAAATAAATATAATAATTAATAGAATAAAATGGTTTTATTAAAAATTGTGTTTTATTTATATTGATATTGATGTTCTTTCGATAGTTCTAATTTTGATCATATTGATATCGAGTCGAATGAAGTATCGCAAACTAAAGTGCATTGTAAATGTAACTTTGTAACTATTGGATTAAAAAAACCGAAAACCGGTTTTTGGAAAAACCGGTTTTTTTGGCCGGTTATAACCGCCAGGTTAAACCGTAAGCAAAAAAAACCGGTATAACCGAAAACCGGTGTTTTGTCAAAAACCGCCATCCCTACACATCAGTACGACCCTATTTGGCTTTCACGTGCTTCTATTGACAACTGGGAATTTGTAAAATGAATAGGGTTTAACTCAAAAATTGCAAATTTGGACTTATCCAATTTTGGGTGAATGCTCTGCATTTGTTTTTTAAATGTATGCTTTAAATATAATATTTTCAGATCTCATGAAAAAATCTTCCCCGAGCCGCATAATATTCACTTCTTCAATAGGAGCGTACTTCGCCAAATTTTCTCTCGAAGACCTCAATCCAACAAAAGAATATCCTAGACAACATCGCATATACTTGAATTCAAAATTGTGCTTGATACTATTTGCTCGTTATCTATCGACGAAGCTGAAAGGAACTAATGTGACTGTAAATTGTGTTCATCCCGGAGGAGTGCGATCCGCCATCTACTTGCGAGCGTTTAGAGTTGAAAAATCTATTTTTCCGTTGATTTTAGGGTTTCTTACACTGACTTTTGGAAAGGTAATATTAATTTAAACAGATATATTTTTTTACAGACTAAGAGTTCTGTGTCACTACTTTTACTTATTTCCATGTGTTTTGTATATACAGTGTAGGTAAAAGTTTATGGTCGGTATGGACCTTACGTGAGATGGAGTGAGAAATATCTGTTTAAAAATAGAGAGGTATATTAGGTCCACCCTTTAAATATCGCCGAAAATACATGAGTGGAAATAATAAAAAAGGGAAAATTCAACGTTGCCAAACTTATTGGTTTTATTTGACCTGTTGTCTGTTTAGCATTTGAACAATGTTCTAAGATAATCAAATTTGGGCGAAATTGATTTAAATGGCAGCTTACTGTTTTTTATTGGGAATATGCCACAATTTTACTTTACAATAAGTGTTATTTGACATTTTGATTTCCACTTCGGAAATCGTTTTATATAAATAAAATATATTAATGTTTCGTATGTTAAGTACGATTTCCGACTTAAAAATCTAAACATCAAAATAAGCTTATTTTAAAGTCACATTGTGCTTTATTTCCAATAAAAATAATAAAGGGGATTATAACGCCAACAATAAAAAAAGCTTCATACAAAATTATTTGACCACGTCGTGTTACAACACCAATACCATTTTAGCAACAGCTGAACCGGTATTCGATAGGTGATAACTAAGGAACTAAAGGTGGGACGTTGACATTTTTATCGTTAACTAAACTGAATCGTTTTTCGTAAACAAGTAACTAGTTGATTGTTACCAGTAGTTTCAAATAAGCGAGTACATAAACTAACATAATGAATATTATCGTTTATGTGTATATTTATTGAAGTGAAAGAAACTAATGAAGGATATATTTATTATAACTTGAAAAATAAACTAAACAATACAAATAGTAAATCGTATTTACATTTACATTACACGTTATTATTAAATCGCGAATCGTCTAAATTGACATTTAAAAACATAAGTTTTTCTGCCTTACTTCTTGTTAACCGTGTTCTTCTTTTATTTAAAATTAAATCAAATTTTGAACATGTGTTCACATTTACAATATTTTGTAAATATAGTGGTTAAGTTAGGATATACATGGCGATGGTTTTTCCACCATTGTGATGGACTCTCGATACATGTGTATAATCCAGTGTTCATTATTTAGATTTGGTCTAAGTCTAAGTCTGTATTAACTAATGCCAATGTGGAACGGATTGATTCTTCTAACTCGGTCATTCTTTTTAACATGTAATAGGTGAAGTTCTACCTAGTTTCCACGTCTTGGATTGGCCGTTTGGGAACTTTGTTATGTTGTTATTGATATTTAATAGCCTTTCCGAAGATCAGGTACTTTTGTTGAAATGTGTTTTTTGCCGAATTGTCGAAAAAAAAACTCTTTATTTTATCTATTTGTACACGACAGCATTTAAGTGCGTCCTCCACCAATAAATTTAACGTATGAGCAAAACAATTAAAATGTTTTCATTCCAAAACATATTTAATAGCTTTGACCATATTTGAGGCATTATAAGTTACTGCAAAATGTACTTTTCGTTTTAGACCCCACTGATTAATAATTTCACTAATTTCAAAAGCGATGTTTTCTGAATTATGGTTTCCACAAAAATGGCAGCAGCCTAAGAAAACCGTTTTAAATTCTAAATTTTCGGTTAAATATTGTCCTGTTAATGCGATGTAACTCTCAGTTACTGAAGATGTCCAGAGGTCAGTAGTATTACAGATATTTTCTACTTCTTTAACAACTTGTGATAATTTTGCTAATAATTTGCTCAGTTTTGATATAACATTCCAGAAGTAATGAATAAAGTTTTTCTTGTTGGCAGTTTATATCCAGGAATCCACCCTGCAAACTTTTTAAAAGCTCGTTCTTCAACTATGGAAAACTGATGAAACGAGTCTTTGCATATGTTTGGTAAATCTATATCTATTTGTTTCTTTTGTTTTAAACTAATATTTTTATTAATGGAAGTATCAATCACCTTCTAAAATGCAGATCAAACGTAAATTGAAACTCATTCATTAATCAGAATACTTAGTTATTTTATTTTTAACGTTAACCGTAGTTTTGTAGTAGTCTCTCAGATCAACTAATCGTCCTCGTCGACGTAAAGTGTTCGTTGCTCCTCTGTTTACGTCTACACAAAACGTAGTTTTTTTGAATCAACCATCAACTAGTTAGCTTACTAATGAGGAACCGTAGATTCGTAAATGACAAATAATGATTTAAAATGCAGGGATTTTCTGATAAAAATGAAGGTAAAATAACTAAAGAAAGAGTTAAGAAGCTGGTTACTTCTATAAAAAAAGAAAAAGAAATTGTACTATTGAAAATCAACCAGTACAAGCAAAAGAAACTGATAAAGATGACTTAAGTCCATGGTGTATTTTTGATGAATTAATTGGATTTAAGTCTATATAATGACTTATCTAAATATACACCTGTATCGAGAGATATAAAAAAAGTCGACATGTATTTGTCTGATGATATATTACCCACAAAAAAATTCGAACGAAGATTGGAACTGTCCATTACAGTGGTGGAAAAAACCATCGCCATTTTTATCCAAACTTAACCACTATATTCATAAAATATTGTAGTATTGTAACAAAATATGTTCCTTGTGAACACATGTTCAAAATCTGGTTTAATTTTAAATAAAAGAAGAACACGGTTAGAAAGAAAAGTGAAAAAACTTATGTTTTTAAATGTCAATTTAGACGATTCGCGATTTTATAATGTGTAATGTAAATGTAGGTACTATTTCTATATGTAAAATGTCGACGACCCACCTCTAGTTTCTGAGGTATATTAGGATCAGAACCAGAGATGTAAAATATCTCTGGTCGGAACTAATCGTCTCACTAATAAGCAATGGGCGTCAATAAGAAATATAGAGGGGAGACCAAGGGGAAATATGATTGTTATCTTTCTCTATTCGCTGAAAATATGATTTTATATCTGTGTTAGATATCCTGTTAAATTTTACCATACCGACCATAAACTTTTACCTACACTGTATACGCAGGGATTCTACAGTATCCACTGCCTTCCCCCGCTCAACCGTTTCCATCTCTCTCTGTTGTCCCAATCTCCATCTTTTGGCGTCTCTTACTCATGGCGTCGTCTACTTCATTCCTTCAGGATCTTCGGGGTCCGTCCTCTTTTCTCCTTCCTATGGGACTCCATTCGGTTTATCTCTTTATCCATCTGCTGTCGCTGGTTTTTCTTACATGTCCATACCACTTTAGTCTTTTTTGTTTTATATGTGTTAGTATGTATGTTTCTATTGATGTTCTTTGCTTTATTATATCATTACTTCTTCTTTTCATTATTTTTACTCTTTGCAAGCATTTCATCTCTGTTGCTACTATCTTACTGCTTTTTTTCTTGTTTATAATCCAATTTTCAGCCCCATATGTCATAATACTTAGCACTAATGTTTTATAAATCTGTGTTTTTGTCTTCATATCTAGATGTCTATCCCACTATACTGAGTTAAGTGGATGCATCTTTCTCTGTTGTTGCCTTTTTCTTGATTATAAACCCCAAGTATTTGAATTTTTCCTTTCCTTTGATTGTTACTTTGTCAATCTGTAGATCTTCTATGCCTTCGTCACTTGTAGATAGGCGCTCTGTTTTCGCGAGGTTAATATCAAGGCCAGCTTTGGTATATTCTTCTTGTAGTTTCTTCATCATGTAACTGAGGTCTTCTTGGTCTTGTACAATTACTACTTGATCGTCTGCAAAGCTTAACTTATATAGTTATCGGTTTCGTACTGGTACTCCCATGCATTCGCATTTTCTTTTCAATGTAGTCAAGGCTTTCTCTAAGTATATTTTGAATAGGGTTGGAGATGTGGAACAACCATGCAAGAGCCCTTATTTTCTGGTGAAGTCTCCTATAATTCTTGTTCCCATTTTAATGGACACTTTGTGTTTTTTGTATATAGGTATATAAACCAATCTAAATTATATCTAAACCAATCTTCTTGACGTTTGTGCCATTTGATCATATTTATCTAACATTATCAAAAGTCTCGGTTAACAAAAACTAAAGGAAATCTGATACACATAATAAGGTAATATAACTATAATAAAGTTTTTATAGACAGCTTTCTTGTGGCATGTCTAAGGCATTGATTATAATGATAATTACGTTTTAACTACAAAAGTAAAACGTTTTGATTTTCACTGAGAACGATTTCCTGAGTAGAAACCGAAACATAAAATTTTTGATAATATTTAAAATAATTATAATATTTTGTGTATTTATTCTAATTAATTCATTTACCCTTTTTAGAATGCCGAAGAAGGAGCTCAAACAACAATACATGTCGCTTGTGAAAAATCCCTTAAAAATGTGAGTGGAAAATTTTTCATCGACTGCATTTCAGTATTTTTACCGTATCAAGCATACGACATGCAGCTTTGTACTGAAATGGTTGAACTTTCAAAGACGTTGGTGAAATTGCAGCCCGAAGAATGTACATTGAGTGAAAAAGTGCTACAGTAGAATCAAAAATATTGATTTTTTAATAAAAACTTGTGATAATAAAGTTTGGAAAGTTTTTATTTACATTATGTTTATAATATTCTATAAAGCATTCTTTATGATATTCTAAAAAAATAGTATACACAACAAATACGAGATAAATAAAGAGAGAGAGAGAGAGAGAGAGAGAGAGAGAGAGAGGGAGAGGGAGAGGGAGAGGGAGAGAAAGAACTATACGACATAATCCGACTTTCAATGTAGATGATGGTAGCAATAATAAATAATACATCACTGATTAAATTCACACAACTTTATAATCTAGAATGAAAGTGTAATACATCTACCAGATTAAAAAAAGGTGGTACTGTAGGCGGTACTGTAGTAGAGTAGCGCGAAGCTTTTTGTATTTTTTAAATAATATTTTTTAAATTAAATAAAGTAATTTTATTATTCTTCTGACAGACCTGTCAAATTAGACCAAATATTAATAATAACCCGGTAGCGGATAGATTATCTTGTACGATCCCGGTATGAGATAGATCTACTTCAGGTATGCAACCCTGCCCACGCTAGCCATGGCTATCCCCCAACCCGTGCCATGGGAAGTCATGTCCCAACCCCAAGATTCTACCGAAAACAAATAAATCCTCTCACATATCCATTCCCAAGGAGTAAACCTCACACGAAAGAAAAATCATTGGGGAAGGTAACAGGAAACCACCCCAATTAACTTTCCCTAGTATAATCACAATGGATCAAGTCAATATAGAAACGGCCCTTAGTCCCGGACACCCCTTAAGTGGGGAGAGGGTGCTAAGAATCCCTCGGTTGCTACAAATACTTAGATTTAAGCATGATAAGAAGATTGGTACATGGAATGTACGAAGTTTATTCCAGGCCGGAAACGTGAATAACGTGATTAAAGAAATGCGAAAACTCAACATTGACATACTTGGATGCAGTGAAGTTAGATGGCCCAATTTAGGCCAGTGAGAAATAGAAAACCACACAATATACTACTGTGGAGATACTACAACAAGAAACAAAAACGGAGTGGCTATAATAGTAAATAAAGAAGTTAACAAATGTGTACTTAGTTTTATAGGAATATCAGATAGAGTTGCAGTACTCAAAATAATTATTAAAGCATATGCTCCAACTTTGGAAAGCTCAGAGCAGGAAATATAATTATTCTGTAAACAATTGAAAGAACTCCTAAAACATACCAAAAAACAAGAAGTGAATATCTTGCTATAGTTTATTTTTATGAACGAGAGAGTAATTAGCATAGAATACAAGGAAGGCAATTACAATGGTATGGTCACGTGATGAGAATGGAGGAGGAGCGGTGGCCAAAGAAAGCCTTAATGTATGTTCCGCCAGAAAGAAGGAAAAGGGGAAGACCACCAAATTCCTGGAGAAAAGAAATTACAAAAACAATGCAATCTAGAGGCTTAGAAGAGGGAGATTGGAGAGATAGGAAAAGATGGAGGCTGAAATGCGGGAAGCGGCAATCGCCGTAGGACCCCCGTTATATGATGATGAGAGTAATTAGCATAATTTTAACTGGTAGCTCCGACCACTCCATGGGCGTGCTCAAGATTAATTGAAAATTTACTTTGAATAATTGTAAAAAATAAATGAATTATTTCAGTGTTATAAAGTGTTATGTGTATGTAAACAAAAGTGACCTCTTTTATCACACACTATATTAGAACTGACTGGCCTACATTAAAAAGGGTTTTAAAAAATTCACATTTTTTTTAATTTTTAAAAATTACAAAAGAGAAAAAGAGTTTTTAAGACCGTCTAAGGTATGTTAAATAGATGAATAAAAATATTAATATAAAACTTACAGCTACTTGTTACAAATCCAAATCAGATTCAGAAGATGAACTTTCAGAACCAAGATTTATAATAACTGGCTCGATCATTTTATCAGTAATATTGTCCAGCTTCCACATTTTTTCTTCTTCTTTAATAGTGTGATTTACTGCCTTTTCCCAGTTTTCAGGTTTTACATTATTTACGGCCTCCAAAAACAACTGTTTAACATCACGAATTTTAAAAGTGGTATTTTTTCTTGAAACTTCACTCTTTATCTGTGCCCATACCAGTTCAATCGGGTTTAATTCACAATGATATGGTGGGGATCTAAGTACTGTCATTCCACGATTTTTGGCAATTTCATCAATTTCGTATTTTTTAAATTTTTCTTTATGAAGGGCACACAACGAATAAAGTTCCTTTCTTATAGATCCGGGATGGTACGTAATATTTTTTGAACTCAGCCAATTCTGCAAGTCTTTTTTTAACCACTTGGTTGTGGGCAGTCCTTCTATAAGTCTGGAGTGATAACTTGCATTATCCATTACTATTACACAGTTCTTAGGAAGAAGATCTATCATTTGTTCGAACCATTCTTGAAAGACATTAGCGTTCATGTCTTCATGGTAGTCACCGGTACGAGTTGATTCAAAAGTTAATAAACCACCTTCAACAAAACCGTCTGAACTGCCAATGTGTACTATTATCAGCCTGCGTCCCTTTCCTGATGGTGGGTTTAAACCAGTAGATAAGTTATTTACAAAAGCGTGCCTTTGACTTGTAACAGTTTCATCCTGCCAAAATTTATTTGGTGTATGACCCTCGTTGATCCATGTTTCATCAAGATAAAATATTTTTCTTTTTTGGTTTCTCATTTCCTTTATGGTTCTTAGAAAATGTCTTCTTCATATGACAATACCGCTTCTTTCTAATAAAATAGACTTTCTGGGATTCTTTTTCCAGCGGAAGCCTATTTCTTTTAAAAGTTTCCATAACGTACTTCGACTCATTTCTGGGTAATCCTTATCATCTCGAACTGAGACAAGAACTTTATCCAATGTTGGAAATTCTTGTCTAAAGAAGAATTCATGCACTTTCCGTCGAAGTCCTTCTTTAAAATGATATTCTATTTGAAATTTTGGTTTCCCTGGAGCATTACGTGGCGTTTGAAAACTACCACATTTCTCTTCTTTAATAACTCTGTAAATCGTAGATTTCCCAACACCAAGTGTACTGCTAACTAACTCAACGGTCTCATCAACACTTTCACATAAACGTTTGTCTGTAAATGATTTAAAACAATTAAATATTAATGTTTTTTCATTAACTGTTAGAGGACCAATTTTTCGGCGTTTTCACGGCACTTCCAAATTTTCCATAACACTAGTATACACAATAAACTGCACCTTGCAACTGAAGTACCTACTTTTAGTGAACTGTTAAGAATTTTGAATACGCCACTTGGACCTTCCTATATACAAAATGGAAAAACCCACTATCACATTTTCTGTGGAATAAGTTTAGAAGGTAATTATCTAGTCAATTACTGTCGTAGATTCCTGGAATTAAAGAATTAAATGTTTGATTGTTGAAACCCTTACTTCGTGGAATGCACTCATTTCAGATAAAATAAAACGTTTTATTTTATCTAAAGAATTAAACTTTATTTTGCAAATAGGCAAAGAATTAAACTTTATTTTGCAAATAGATAAAATAAAACGTTTTATTTTATCTAAAGAATTAAACTTTATTTTGCAAATAGGTAGGTACTTATTAAACTTTTATTGGTTATATATAACCAATAAAATAAACATCTTACATTTCTTGCAAATTCATTAGTACCTGTTAACCTCCATCACTCCGACACTGGCAACCTTATTTAGGGATTAGTAATCCTCACAACTATTGTATTCTATTCTGCTCCAACCTTTATACCTGGTGGTCATACTCAATTTAAAATTGTTTTCCTATATACTTCTGTAAACTTGTTGACAAATATCTGTTTTTCATTGAGTCACCCGTATCAACAGTTTAGGGATTTGCATACATAATTTATTGTTTTATTACTCTCTCATACATAAAAATAGACTATAGGAGATTTCAACGCCAAAGTAGGCAAAGGAGGTGGCAATACTGTGGAAAACTTTGGACTAGGAATGCGAAATGATAGAGGCGACCGCCTTGTTCAGTTCTGCCAGGAAACGGATAGTGTAATAATGAACATATATTTCCAATTACCACCTCGAAAACTCTACACCTGGAAATCTCCAGCTGACTGTCCAAAAAAAAAATCATTAGAAACCAGATTGAGTACATCATTACCAACAAACGATTTCAGAATTCCGTAAAATCCAAAATCAAATCCAGAAGCAGATCTTCCATCAGACCATAATCTTTTACTAGGACGTTTCAAACTCCACATGAAAAAAGTCCATGAGAGAAAAGCACCAAAACGTCAGTACATCCAGAAGTTGAAAGATAAACCCACAAGAGAAGAAGTCAAAGAGGAGATAAACAACAAAATAATCAGCATGGTAATTTCAGATATTAATCAAGAAAACATAAGTGTGGATGATATGTGGAATAAAATCAAAAATATCTGTAATTCAGTGGTAGATAATAAACTTAAACTAGAAAACAATATAAAGAAACAGCCATCGACGAGATAAGAAATATTAGAGCTAATGGAAGAACGAAGAAAACACAGAAATAAAAATGAGGAAAGGTACAAAGAAATAAACAAAATCATTAAGAAAAAGATTAAAGAAACAAAAGAATCATGGCTGCAAGGTAAATGAATAGAAATAGAATCCCTAGAACAGAAGCATGACACTTTTAACCTGCATAAAAAGATCAAAAACTTAACAGGACGAAACGGATCACGAAGTCATAACTTAATACTAGATGAGGACAACAATCTGCCCTACCAAAATAAGAGAATACTTGAGAGATGGAGGCAATACATGGAAGAATTATTCAAGGAAGAGCAAGAGACAAAAGTCAGTATTTCTGCTTACTTCTGTCATATATATACAAGTACATACATGTACATACATGTCAGTGCACATACAAGCTGAAATATTGAAACTATTTGAAAATAACTAACTCAAACTCCTAACGAGTCTACTGAACAAAATCTATGAAACTGCAGAATTTCCTACAGATTGGCTAGTTTCCACCTTCATCCCTCTCCCCAAAAAGGCAAATGCCACAAGATGCTATGATTACAGAATTAATGAGCCATGCACTCAAAATCCTTCTTTCTGTTATTCACTCTTGCATATATAGAAAACTTGAAGAAAACATTAGCAGTGTTCGATTTGGGTTTAGAAGCGGACTGGGGACGCGAGAGGCCCTATTTTCCATACAAGTATTGATACAAAGAGCTCGAGACGTAAATTGCGAAGTCTAGGCATGCTTTATAGACTTTGAAACAGCGTTTGACAAGGTGTAACATCAAAAATTATTTCAGATACTGTTTAGCTATAAGTATTGATGGCAAAGATTTACGCCTAGTTAAAAATTTATACTTACAGCAAAGGGCAACTGTACGAGTAGACAACGAATCCTCACAAGAATTCACGATAAAACGGGGTATACGTCAGGGCTGCATTTTATCAACGACGTTGTTTAATACTTACTCGGAAATGCTGTTTAGAGAAGCTATTGATGGTTTAAGAGAAGGTATTAAAATCAATGGTGAAATCATAAACAATTTAAGATATGAGGACGATACGGTTTTGATTGCTGATAATGCGGAGGATCTGCAAACATTAATAGACCGTTTAGTGGAAGCCTGTGATAGATTCGGCGTGAAATTAAACTGTAAGAAGACCAAAATTCTTGTAGTAAGTAAAAACGACGTAATACAGCACCAATTCACAGCTAATAATGAAACCTTGAAAATAATCGACAAAGTTACATACCTTGGATTCAGCCTAAATAAGGAATGGGACCACTCATAGGAAATAAGATGTCGTATAGAACAGGCGAGAAGTGTCTTCAATCACATCAGGAAGATTTTATGTAATATGCACCTGAACATTGATATAAGAACGAGAGTCTTGAGATGCTATGTATTTTCTACCCTTTTATATGGAATCGAAGCCTGGACCTTGTGGAGGCAACATCCAAACGATTAGAAACCTTAGATAAATATTATTTAATAGTAAATTTGCTTATTATATAAACTAAATATTATGTTTAAAAATAATAGTTGTATTTATATAAAATTATCTTATAACGAGAATTATTATAAAAATTTAAACATATGTTTTTATCTTGTTTTTCATCCGATGATATTTATGATTTTTACTAAATTTTGACAATCGTTACGAATTGAATCTATTACTGAAAGATATTCTTTTAATTTTTTACTTCTCAATAGGGATGTTCACAAATTTTTAAATATTGTTAAATTCAATTAAATTCAATAGATTATAAAATATATAAAAATATAGTAAACATGAAATTGTTTAAAAATATATATTTTTTAAGATAAATCAATTCTTAATTTTAATTTTGATGGAGGCTAGAAAAACGGCTCCTCGCATCGAGGCTACGGTGTGTGACGTCAGCAGTCGTATCGACAACTTGTGTATACGTATTTACGAAGTGTAAATTTTATACAGTGATAATGAAGCCAAATAAGTGGTGTTTGCTACAAAGAGAGGGAAAAACTAGAAAAGGCAGTTATTATGCAAGTTAGAAAAAAAAAATAAATGTAAATATCTGTACGTCAGAAGGAATCAACACTATGTTCATTTTTAAAACTTTACAGGAGAGCAGTTTTAAACTTTTTTTCACCAAAAAGTATTATTGCTGCAGCTCTTTATTAAGATATCGAAACAATATTTTACTAGAACATTCTGTTTATTTTTATTTACATAATACATTTGTTATAATTAAAAACAAATTTGTTTCTGTGTTTTTAAACCCTTTTAACGGACATGGTGTTGTATCCATCTAATAAAGTTATTGTACTGTAAGAATTAGTATGGGGTATTCAATAACAACTACAATCCTATTTGACTTTTACTGACAAAATTTATTTAACCATACAATTTACCTTTACAAATACAAATATGTATGTAAAAATGGCATTTTAGGTACAAACCACTCAGTCATCCTCAAGTAAGTCTCCTTCTGGATAGTCACTTTTAGTATTACTAGTAGGTATGCTTTAAGTTTTGATAAAAATCATGGCAAAATGTAGGAATATTTGACAGTAATGCCAATAGATCGTTATACTTTTGTTGTGATATAAGTATTGGACTTTGTGATACCAGTTGCAAATCTTTTGGCAATGTAAGGTGTCGCCTTCGAAACCTAACAAGGTCAATCTCCTGGTTTTCGTCATGAAAATTACTTTTTAAAAACATAGTTATAATTTTAAGATGTTTTGACATCATACAAAAACCTTAAATTTTAAAATTCTTCTAGTTCCATATATGTACGGTATATTTCATTGAGGTTTGTCTGACTAACTGCTGCCAGGCTCAGGGCTTGTAAATAGAAATATTAAGTTTTTTCTCTTTCGCTCTATCAGCGCATTGACAGTGTCCGCCTCCATGTGGGTATTACTCTTTAGTAGAAACTTTTGGATGATAATTTTTTACTTTTTTAAACAAGTATTAATGCTAACATTTTTATTCTGGCCGTAACATTTGTAAGACCGTAGTATGATTTCTTCTATGTTACTGTCAGGAATGACGGTATCTGCCCATTTTAGTAATGCAGATCTTATTTCATTTCTACTACGAATAGTTTATCAGAACATTTCTCTATATCAGACTGATCTTCGTTATCACAACTCAAGGCATCTCTAATAATATGCTCTTCATTTTTAAAACATCATTGATTGGTGTATTATTTGATTCTGAAATTAAACAAGGCGTATAATATTGGTTGTAAAAGACTTAATAATATTGCTTATTATAGTCTAAGGTTGGTATCAAATCACTACATTATCCTTTTGAGGTTATGTTTTTTAATAATTTAAAAATAATGAGCAAAAAGGTAGCTTACCTGTAAATGCAGTAGAAGAATTCGCAGAACTTTTTAGTAGGTACTTCAAGAATCTTTCTCCTACGAGAATTATAGTTCATTGTTCTTATTATTAGTAACAAACCACTGTAAACATACCATAAATAGCAAAAGTATTATTATTAGATCACTAACAGTCTACCTCTCATCATAGAGATATGCGCGGCGGTAATTTACATGCGTAGAGGGACAAAACATTCCACCAAGTCCACATGGTGTTTTATCCCTCTAAGTAAAAATGGACTTAGTGTTCTTTTAAAGGTCACTTTCTTTATCAGCAAATGGTTTAGGACCTAGTGCTCTATTCCTTTAAATAAAGTTATAAAAGTTAATTATTAGTCTGTAAAATTGTCAAAATTGAAAAAATAGACATAGTGTTGTAAAGTATCCCCCCGAGCTACAGATATAACAACCTGTGGTTTGACAATTTTATGTGAATATGGTGTTAAATTGTTTGGAACTGTAATAAAAATCTTCTCAGAATTGTTTTTAGATGTATTTAGACACCCAGGAACAAAACACCACTTAATTGACTTCATTATCAGTGATTATACTTGAAGAACTGGTCACACTTCGTAAATACGTATACTAAACAAGTTCTCGATACGACTGCTGACGTCACACACCGTAGCCTCGCTGCGAGGAGCCGTTTTCTAGTCTCCATCAGAATTGAAATTAAGAATTGATTTATCTTAAGAAATATATATTTTTAAACAATTTTATGTTTGCTATGTTTTTATATATGTTATAACCTATTGAATTTAACAATATTTAAAAATTAGTGAACATCCCTATTAAAGTAGTATTTTTTGTTATTTTTCAAGGAGTATTTAATTTAAACCGGCTTAGAATAAATATATGATGACTTAAAATAAATATATGACGCCATCTTGTGGCGCTAGTTCCGTGACCCTGGCCTAAACATTTTACTGTAGAGAAGAAAAGTAATATAACGTCAGTATAGAAGCTTCGCTTCAATAACAATCTGGACTCACCTGCAAAAATAAGACCGACTCGTCGATGAACTAATTCACTAACAAGGACTCTTGCGAAGTTTAAATATATCACTCTATTTATATCCCCAGTGTCCATCTGTAGTTGATTTGTCCTAATTTTGCTTTAACATATTTGCCAAAATCTTCTAATACACCTACACAAACAAATATCGTGTGTCGTGTACACATAATACTTTAAAACGAAAATGATACAAATACTGTCTACGTTGACCTGCATTCGTTTTTTGTCTTATTTTTTTCTCGTATATTTAACTTCGGAACATATAAAGGAGATCATACGCGCAATTAGAAATAAAACACATATTTTGTTAATAATTGTAAGTTGCTATAATATTATTATTTGTTAAAATTATGGGATTTTTTGTGACTAACATTCATACTCCACGTCATAAAATTTGGAATTTGGAAATTTTATTACAAAATTTTACGGATTTAACACAGAGATTCTGATCTTAAAATCTATAACTGTGTATTTTATAGTTTTGTATGTTGTTTCTCAAAAGTATCTAATTATAATACATTATTGAAATTGCGTCAAAAATGAGTAGTCCAATAAAAAAATGTTTTATTAAACGATATCTAAAAATTAAAATTTAGTAGTTTACAGTACACCCATAGACACAAATACTGCTTTTTTAGCTTCGTTGAAAAGCTAATAAAGCTATTAAATAGATTATCAATACCAGTTCATTCTTCTTCTTCTTTCTCTGGTATTATCACTCAGTGAAGGCTAGCTATAATTACAGCTAGTATCTTTTATGCTGTTGACTTTAACAAATCGATAAACGTGAAGTCAAACCTGTTCATAGAGGTTTCAAAACCATCTTTATCTTCATCTTCCCCTTAATCTTTTACATATAACAATCGGCGTAGCATTTATAAATATATGTATATATTTACCTCTACTCAAACCACGTCATTATCGACGGTATAAATGAATCGTCTTCTATTCCCACTACCAGTAATGTATTGGTTAGTGATCAGTGTAGTAGTAGTATCTGGGGTCTTGGGAGACTGAGACCTCGGAAGCTCTAAAGAAGACATCGAATAGGATGTCGAAAGCTTGGCGCAATGATAGTCCACGTTGTGCAACCCGGAAGACAGTTGAGTTTAATATATTGTTGCTACCTTAGTCCATTTTCTGTTCGATTTTTTCTTAAAGAATGTAGTTGCAATAAGCATGCTTTGGTAGTGTACAAACTAAACCAGTCAATCTCTCCTTTTCATTTCTCTCACCGACTCCATACTTTTCCATGGCTTGTTCCTTGCAGTTTCTCTTTATCACTTTGCGTAAAAGTCACCAATTAAATATTTGAAGTGATAAAAATTGTTATTTAATGCTTTAGTTATGTTACTGTAGAGTTCCTCTATTTCTTCGTCAGTGTGAGTAATGGTTGAGGCTTATATTTGTATAATTTGTATATTGAATCTCTAGTTAAACCTACCACTTAGTTAACGTCTTATTTCTACCACTCTTCGGTTCCAGTTCTTGTTGATTAGGAATCCAATATCGTCTTTTCGACCCGTTGATGTTACTCGGTAGTAGAATGTGTTTCCTGGCGCTAATCCAAATAGCTCTTCATCTTTTTCTCTTACTTCGCTGACTAGGATGTCCCATTTTTTATAGTCCAAGAGATTAAATCCCAACGTCTTAGATGGGCTGGCCATGTCCATAGACTCCCTAATAACCGCCTTGCCAAATTAATATGGGAGGAAGCCCCCACAGGAAGAAGACCCTTAGGACGTCCACGAATGCGATGGAAAGACAATATATGGTCAGATCTAAGAACAATGGGACTGCCCACTGACCCAACTATTATGGACGACCGTTCAAGATGGAAGCAAGTTGGGCAGTCAGCCGAAACCCACCTCGGGTTGTAGTGCTACGAGAAGAAGAAGAAGAAGAAGATGTCCCAATTTATATTTTCAGTTTTTTTTAAGTGTGGATTGATTTTATAGCGAGCCGCAATTATATGTCGCTATATTAGATATCGCGTTGTTGTTTTATTTGGGTAGCGGTTTAGACTCCGCAGATTTTTAACAGCCTCTGCCCTCCTGACTTTATGCCAAAAGCTAATTAGTTTAGTGCCATTTGATCCTACGGAGAATGAGGGTCATGATTTGAGTGTGTCTTTCATGTGAGGAGTACCTGACCACGCTGCCTCAGAGGGCAAGGGTTCGCTTGTGTGTTTCGGCTCTAAGGCCATTCACACTCCTCCTTCTACTATATAACGTACTCCCATACTATGCCATATATTGTCCAGAGATTACACAACTCTTGTCTTCGTGAACATAGCAGGTGAGATTCGTTTGTACAAACGTAGGTTTGTTAATTAAATTGTTGCAAAACGGATTTAAGAAAACATTACCAGAAAAAATTTTGGACCTAATAAATGTTTCTCATTTTTTTTTAATTTGTAAAAAATTATTTGAAAAAATTATTAAAAAAAAATTGAATTTTGATAAATAATTAACAAATTAAAATAGCAACCGATAGGAAGTACAAATAACCGTTCATGTCATGAATGCCAACCTCGAGAGAAAATTAGTTTATTTTAGAAAGAAAAAAAAATTAATAAGAAAATAAAAGATTTATTTATTATTCACAAATACTCGAAATCGATACATATATATGGCAAATAAAAATACCAATGTGATGTTTAGGTGGTTTTATGAACGAATTATAAAGAAATAATGTCATTATAAATTTTAAATAAATTTTCTGATATTTTGTTCAAATTATTATCACTTTTGCTAAAACACACCGTTTTCAAAAGCTCCTTTTGAATTTATTACCTTCATTACACAAACTTTTATTGTTATAAAAATTCATGGTATGATCTTTGTCAATTAGGGGAGAGTGGGGCTTCTTCAAACATAAAAATTTAAACTGTCATATCACTCTAAATACCTCAACAATTTATAAAATACATTGTTCACTCAACTTTCACTGTATATATGCTTTTAATATTAAACCTATATTTGTAAAAAAAATCAAAACCACTTTTTCAAAAACGTTTGAATGTGCCCCACTAGTTGTAGCGCCATTGATGATGATGATGATGTTAATGGAGTGTCTATTGGCTGCTGAAAGTTTTCGCTTGAAATTTGGGGAGATGAGGGTGGTTTTTCAGATTTTAAAGTTGGTAGACTTGCAGCTAGTTGGCATGCTAGAGGTTCATCAGGAATAGTTTCGTCTGGAGGATCAGGTCTCTCACTGACCAAACTGGAAGCAAACATATCGTTGGTGAAAATGTGCATGTCAACTGGAAATATTCCTGTTTTTTTGAAAGAATTTATAATGTTCTGTGATAACATGGCACGGCCATGTGCTATTCCAACATATGCGGACACATGATAGATTCCAAAACGTTGGCCTGGGTTAGATTTCAAGCATAAATCAATTGCAGCATTGTTTTAAAAGGTTTCATCAATCCATCCTCCAGTGATTGCATTATATGGATACAATGGGGTGGAACTGTTAGAATGTGCATGCCATTAGCTCTTGCTAATTCTATTGCCTCAATTAACAAGTGGCTCTCATGATTGTCGCAAATTAGAAGCATTCTTCTCTTTTCAGAGGAACCTGAACATTTTATAAAGGGCTGCATCACATAAACGAAATTGGATGTAGTCATCCAACCTGACTTATGAGCCAATCCCAAGGTCCCGTTTGGTGCTCCATTTATCATGTGGCTCTTGAAGTGCAAATGCTCTCTCGGAAATACTAGACCAAGAGGTATTTTATTTCCAGCTGCATTTATAAACAAAACTGTAATAACCAGAGTTCCTCTCTCACCATTTACAGCAGCTGCTACTTGTTTTTGGCCTTTTTGTAAAATCACACAAGAAGGTTCTTGGTTAGTTTCAGTTTTTGTTTTATCCATATTCCAAATCCTGAATAAGTCACAGAGTTCTGGGTATCTTTTAATTAATTTTTCATTATTATTAAAAAAAGCATTCACATTACGTTTTACAAGGAAATTGCACGTGCAATACTACATCCTTCAGCAGCACGGAGAGATAATCTTGGGTGGCGTTTCATAAAACCGTATAGCCAGTCCTTTCCTGCCATTCTTGGAACTTCCCAGTTTTTAGGACAATTAATATTGTTCATTTTGGCCATCTCATGTGCTATTTTTCGAGTTTTTAGATTGTTAAGACCATAAAACATTTTTGAACACTTAATTAAATATGCCTCAAGGTTGTCTTCCTGTATTTCAGTAAAAACCCTTTCTAGTATCGTTTCTTAATTTCATATCATGTTCGCCATCTGGGTAATCCGTAAACTTCTTAACGTACATACCAACAGTTTGATATTTTAATCCAAATCTTTTAGCAGCATTTCTTATCGATTCACCATCTAGGATGGCCGCTACACATTCTTTCATAGATTCGACATCGAAATTTCATTTTGTTTTTTCTTTCTTCCTATTTCTTACCATCTTCACACAATCTGCAACAATTTTAAATAGCTAATAATAAATATATATAACTAAATAACTAAATATATATATATATATATATATATATATATATATATATATATATATATATATATATATATATATGCTGTCACTATTTTTCCGGGTTTGACTCCGCGTTGTAAAATGCTGGTTTTCTTGAAAACCATTGTTTTGGCGACGTTTCGGCAAGGTCTCACTTGCCATTCTCAAGCCTGGTGGAACTACTTCTCGTCGTTACTCGATTAGTACTAATCGAGTAACGACGAGAAGTAGTTCCACCAGGCTTGAGAATGGCAAGTGAGACCTTGCCGAAACGTCGCCAAAACAATGGTTTTCAAGAAAACCAGCATTTTACAACGCGGAGTCAAACCCGGAAAAATAGTGACAGCACATATAGCTCCCGCGGAAACCTCAAAACAAACATATATATATATATATATATATATATATATATATATATATATATATATATATATATATATATGTATAAAGAAGTACTTGTGACTCGTTTGGAAAAAATATGTAACTGTTTTGGATGGGTTGTAGTCAATAAAAGGGCTATTGGTTAACTATTTTTTATCTCGAGCTTTCAATTGTGTTTAAAATTATTATCAAGAGCTGCTAAAGAAGACAAAATATCTTACAAAGTTGAACTAGAAAGAAAAAACAATTTTTGTTAACTCACCAAATAAAATTAGTTTAGTAAATAAAAATTGCTGCTAATACATCTCAAAAATAATTAATATAAAAATGTCCTAATCTAATAAATGCTTCTCTGAAAGTTTTAAGCACGTTATTTCAAAAAAAGTGTCTCTATTTTTCATTGCGTTTGTCTGATAGTGCCCCATACCCTTTTGTCTAAAGGTGCACCACTCGATGTGTCCAGACTAAATGTAAAAATATAACCTAAGAGTGTTATCAGTAACAAATGTGAATAGTACAGGTTATACAGCAATAAATTTACTTAAAACTGGTAGCAATGTTAATTATCCTAAGTCTTATCTTCTAATAAAAAACTCATCTTACCTTCAATCCAAAAATTTGACTTTCAACCACCAAAAACGAACTTTTCACTTTATGACGTGAACCCTTTACTGTACTGTTCTACAGACTAAACTACAATAGTGTGAGTAGTAATGAAATGTTTTGATGTCAGTGTTGCCAACCCGAGGTCTTAAATTTACCCACAGTATCAATGTCTGAAGCTGCCCCCTGTCTGAAGGAGCCCCCTTCTCCCCTACATACTCTGCCAAAGCACAAGATGTTTTCTTTATTCTACAATCACTCTTGTGAGAAATAATACGATTTGATAGATTTCTTAAATAGGTAAATTGGTCAATGGAGATGTTACATATAAACTAATTAAAACATGGTTGGGTGGTAAATGAAAATTATTAATAAAAGAATCAAAGTCAAATGAATCTTTAATATACATATTGGTATTAAAAGTATCAGCATTGGTTAAGATATCAGTAGAGTTTTGCTATTGGTCCATTAGGAAGGCATTAAGATGATACTATTGGTCTGATAGACAAAGTTGGTTTATGTATTGTAGGTAGAGCATAAAAACGTGGAGCAATAGAATTATATATTTTGAGCTCTTTTGCTTTTTTATTATCAAAAAACTTCTTTTTGTGTAATTTAGATATGAGACAATTTGCTTTCTGTTGCAACGTGTAAACAGGACTCCTTCCTAAGTGTAGTGTAATACTTAGTATCATTTAACATTTCTCCAGTTATTTGTAGGTAATCCTCTTTCTACAATGCAACAGTTACGTTACCTTTGTCGCTTTTGACAATGTAAACTTCAGGATGGTTCTTAAGGAAAAGTTTGGTTTGTAAATAGTGTTTATTTAAAAAATGATCTTTGATATCTTTACTATCTAGCAAACAGTTGATAGTAACATTTGTTAATATATACATTTATTTACTTGCGTTCTAAAGCAAAACTTTTGCCTACAAATGTATATCGCACGAATGACACATTAGCATATATGATTAACATAAAAAAACAAGATCAGTTGGCCTTTACAAACTCAAGCAAAAATCGTCGATACAAGCCGGGATTCCGAGATTTCTAACTAAAATGACCACAATGCCGACTTATCTCAGAATTATCATTCCGCTGTGTCATAAGGTTACTACTAAGAAGTTAAAAAGAAAACAATAAACAATACAATTAAACAATACAGTAGTGGTCTTCTATCCGTGTCACATGGTAATATTGTCCGTTTGAGCTGGTTACATACTAGATCAAGATGAGTTTGTTGTATTTTATCGTGTTGTTTTGTTTTGTAAATAAATATTATTGTGCACCGACTCATAAAAGTCATGAAGTGCCCTCAGTGAAGGCAGTAAGTATAAATTAGAAATAATGAACAAAAATTTAAGATTAAAAAATATGTAGGTGTAATACCACAACAAACGAAATAATATTGAAGTTATGATTGCGATTTTTTTTCTGTTTTCTGTCTCTATTAACGTTTTTCTTACATCGTTTAGGTTTTTCTATTCTTTTTCTATTTCCTGTATCATTTTACTTATGTTTAATATACTTTGAGACTTTTACTATGAGTTTTTGTAAAATCTTGGTTATTTCCTGTCTTAATTGCACCATCTTTCTTAAGTTTATTTTGCTTAAGAATTGGGAAAAAATAACATATTCTTATTCTTACTTCTTACTTCTGCGTGCTTCCATCATTTACTTCATTTTGTTCTATTTTGTTTGTTCAAATTTTTGTGTTTAATATCATATTCAACTCTTTTTTCTTACGACTGAATTTAGATATCCTTTTCTTCTTCTTAGGATGCCTGTCCGTTTCGAACATTGGCGATCATTCTGACTATGATGACTTTGTTGGTTGCTATATGGAATAGCTGTGTTGAGGTCTTTCTATACCATGCTCTTAGGTTAGCAAGCCAGGATATTCTTCTTCATCCTGGAGCCGTTTTTTCTTCAATTCTACCTTGCAAAATGTATTGAGAAAACTCACGAGAAAACTAGAAGCATTCGAAATGTGGGTGTACCGACGCATTCTTCGTATATCCTGGACCGAACATGTCACCAACACAGAGGTAATCCAAAGAATCGGAAAGGAGAAAGAAATCGTGAATACAATTAAACAAAGAAAGCTTGAATATCTAGGCCACATATTGAGACACGATAAGTACCGTCTACTGCAATTGATTGTCCAGGGAAAAATAGACAGTAAGCGAGGGCCAGGCAGGAGAAGACACTCGTGGCTCCAAAATCTGAGGAAGTGGTTCGGGCTCACATCGGTCGAACTATTCAGAAGCGCCGCAAATAAGATCAGAATTGCCATGTTAATAGCCAACGTTCGCAACGGACAGGGCACTTGAAGAAGAAGAAGAAGAAGAAAATGTATTGGAGTAGCTTATATCTACCTTGATTTCTCATTATATGTCCTATGCACTGCAGCTTATAGCCCTTCACGATATTGACCAAATCCGCGGTTGTGTTCATCTTCCGTAGTACTTTTTCATGCCACTCTACTGGTATGTTTCCTGTATTGTATATTTTATTAAATATTTCAGTTATTATTTTTATTTGTTCTGCATCTAATAGCTTCAGCAGTTCTGCAGAAATTTCGTCAGGTCGCCGTGCCTTCCCATCCTTTATTTGTCTGATGGCTGCCGTTATTTCTTCTGGTAGGATTTCGGGACCTGAATTGTCTTTAATGGTGGGTTCTTGTATTGTTCTAAGGTCGTGGAAAAGTTTCTCCAAGTATTCTTCCCATACTTTCTTTTTATCTTCTTTGGTTATGGCAATATTGCCTTCATCATCTGTTATTTTTCCACTGTTGCGTTTTCGGAACTTTCCAGCTATTTCTTTCACCTTTCGATGGACATTGAAGTTATCATATCGACTCAGTTTTTCTTCTGACGATGGTATATATTCTCTTATATTCTTGGAGATTTTCTTTGTTTTGTTTTTCTCTGGTCCATAAGTTCAAGTATTTCATCGGTGATCCACAATTTCCGTTTTTCTGTATCTTTCTTCAGGTATTTTTTTTTATTTGTCTCACTGTTTCTTGTATAATGGTTAGACTTTCCTCTATAGTTCCTGCATTTCTGCATTTTAGTACATTTGTATTGAGGTTTTCACTCACCTTCAGTCGAACATTGGGATATTTCAGTGTTCTAACGTCATACTTCTTCGTCGACTTACTTCTTCAACCTTCTTCATTCTGACTGTGAAATTACCTACAACTGGTACATGATCAGAATTTATGTCTGCCTCAGGTATGTTTTGACAGATGTACAGCTCTTCCTATATCTCTTATTTACTAGCATGTAATCAATCTAATTTTTTACAATCCTTCCCACAGAACCCTGTGGAGATTTCCAGGTGTACAATTTCCTTGGGTGTAGCTTAAACCAGGTGTTCATAATTACTGATTGATTTGCTTCCGCAAAAATTTCCAATGTATTTTCCCGATCGTTCCGATTTTCTAATCCAAATGGTCCAACTGCAGATGATGTTTTGCTGGCCCCAACTTTGGCGTTTAAGTCCCCATGACAATTGTTAGATCTTGCTTTTTCAACCTTTTGACGATTTAATTAATGCTATGGTATACTTCTTCTACCTCTTGTTCTGTTCATTATGTTGTATGTGTATAAACTTAGATTTTATTGATCTCCATCGGTATTGCTTTCAGTTGTATGAGCCTTACTCTTGCTGAGATTGGAATGAAGTCGTCAATAGATTTTGCCACTTATTTTGTCAATACAATGCCGACCCCTAATTCATGCTTGCCGTTATCTGTTCCAGAATAGTAAACACGGTGTTCCTCGATATTTGCAGTTCCTGAACCTGGCCAACGCATTTTGCTTATTCCCAGAATATTTAATTTCATGTGTGCTATTTCTTATATTGCATTAGGGATTTTACCTTCCTGTGTCATGGTTTTCACGTTCCATGTGCCTATTCTGATGTCTTTTTTGCATTTTAATCTTTTTGTTATACTTGTAACTGCTTCTCCCGAAGATCCCGAATTTTTATCCAATGTCAAAAATTTAATACTTAAAGAGCAACATGTTTCTTTGCTCGACTTGAACACGTGGTTCTTGTCAGTTAAAACGACACAGACCAACTCAGTTGGTCTGTTGTTCTGGTCAAAGAAACATGTTGCTCTTTAGGTATTAAATTTTTATCCAATATCATCGACCTAGAGTCACATTAGAATTTAAATTTGGAACAATGTAAAACCATATATTGATGTCACAGCATTTTAGTGTTAGCTTCAATTACAAAAGAAGACACTGAAGATGATTTGATCTAGATCGAAAACGTCACGTTATGCTACTGTATAAATTTTGACGACACTTTTTAAAAGTTTTAAGTATATATTTTATACCTAAATACAAACGTGAAGTTTTTTACTTCTGTATAAGTTTTTTAAATGATGGTATACAGCCAACTACTGGGATTTTCCCATTAATTTTTACTTATATTTATCTTTTCATTCTCTTAGTTATCATAATTTAAAACTAATTAGTAAAGTGGCACATACATCCATTTTGAAGCAAATAACATACAAATTATTAGTTTAAAGAACAAACATACAAACATAAAGGCGATATGTTTCCTAAAATCTCTTTCCATGTTAAAAACCGCTTTAAAGATTTTTAATCAGATGGAAACGATACAACCACAGTTATTAAAAGAGAAAGCTTTACGTACAATTAAAATCTTAATTCACGTTCAGTTTATCAGTAAAGTTATCACAATGTGGATTTTCGCACCTGTATTTTCTACTCGTAGTTTTTGGTTAAACTAGTATTTTCCGCTTGGATTTCGTTTTACTAACCAACTATAATTTACGCGACCTGGTGGTTTTAGAAAATTGCTTCCTAGGAAACTACATTTTTGGTTCGCTGCAGTACTATGCAATGCATTTAGGAAAAATGTATCAGTTGACCTTGTTAATGGAATTTCTAGTAAAAAAATGTTTAGTGGATTTTTTATTGGTATTTAAATTAAATTTCAATACCAACCAAAATCATTTTCAAATCCTTTTCAATAATATTTGTTTGGAAATTAATTTTCTTGTAAGAGAATTTATCCATTTATCCGAGATTTCAAGTGTTTACGGTTCATAACAATACATCTAATTTTTCTTCTTCAATTTTTATAACAGATCTTATTATATTTTAACTGCGAATAGAAGACGAACGATGGCCAAAACAGTCTTTAAACTAAATTCCATCGAATGGAAGAGGGAGAAGAAGACCAACATTAGAATGAAGGGAAGGAATCGAAACAATAATAAGAGATAGAGCCATTTATAGTTATTATTTATCTGATTCCTTTAGGCCTGGAGGCCCACTGCTTATAATTTGTTCACTATTTTTTTCCACTCACTTTTGTTTTTCGTTTTTTCCTCCCAGCATGGTATTCTTAGTTTTATTACATCGATTTTAATTTTGTTATAACCGCTGTTTCTATTATTCTGAATATTCCTGAGTTCTGATTTTGATCTTACACTTAATAATATACCTTATGCAAAAGTGATAACTTTTTGTCTATTGTAGCGTATTAAACCAGCTATCTCTTCTTCTTCTTCTTGATGTGCCTATCCGTTACGAATGTTGGCGATCATCATCTTATCTGCATATCTTATCTGCAGCAGCGTGGAAAAGCTGCACAGATGTTGTATCGAACCAGATTCTGAGGTTCTTTAACCAAGATGTTCTTCTTCTTCCCAGACCTCGTTTTCCAGATATTTTTCCTTGCAAGATTGCTTGAAGGAGAGCATATCTGGATTCATTATGTCCGAAGAACTGTAATTTTCGAGATTTGATGGTGGTCACCTCTCGGTTCTTATTCATTCTTCTGAGGACCTCCTCATTTGTGACTCGGTCAGTCCACGGGATCTTAAGCATTCTCCGATATAGCCACATCTCAAATGCTTCCAGTTTTCTGCACATATCTTTGTTCAAGGTCCACGATTCAACACCATAAAAAAGGACAGAGAAGACGTAGCATCGCAGCATTCTTACTTTTGTATCAAGAGAGAGGTTGTGACTCTTGAAGAAGGCATACGATTGACGGTGGATCTAGCTTTTCCGATGCGTGCTCTAATCTCCTGGTTGTTGGTTCATTCTTCATTTATTATGGTGCCGAGGTAGTTGTACTGCGTCACTCTTTCTACAGGGGATTGGTTGACGTAGAGTTGACCTTCTGAGATCCCTATCTTGCTAATTATCATAAGCTTTGTTTCTTAACGTTTATATTGAGTCCATATTGTTGACTGTAATACGTGATTTTGTTTATAAGAACTTGTAGGTCTTCTAAGTTGTCCGCAAATACTATAGTGTCATCTGCATATCTGATGTTGTTTAGCCGGTAACCATTTAGTAGAATACCTTTTTCAGTTTCGTGCAAAGCTTCGATAAATATTCTTTCAGAGTACAGATTAAAGAAAAAAGGAGACAAAATACAGCCTTGCCTCACTCCACGCATGATTTTCACATAGTCAGTGTGTTCACCTTTAACTCTGAAATTTGTTGTCTGATTCCAGTAAAAATTTCTAATTATTTTCATATCTTGGTTGTTAATTCCTGTATCTGCAATAGAGAATCTAGAGATCTGTCTCTACACTTCTTTATTATAGGATAGCTGCTAGAATAAGGTAGATAAAGTTGTGGGCAGTGCATCTCCTTGTCTTAATCTAGTAAAAGAGTCTCATAAACTTCCTTTCAGGATTACTTATTTTAATGTTTCTTTTAAGGTCATTACCACTAACTTAATAAATTTGGTAGGTATTTCGGCCTTATTGTTATTTTGCTCCAGTCCGGTTTGTGATTGTATCTCATTGGTATTCTCCTCTGGGTTTAGCAGTTCCTCAAAGTATTCTTCCCACATCTCTAGTTTGCTTGATAAGTTACCTATTAGATTAGGTTAGGTTAGAATATTATTATATTCTGCAGAAACATGCGATTCCGGGACCCATAGCTTTCTTGACTTTGATCTCTTGGAAAAAATTTTAATCTCTTTGTTTATCATATGATTTTCCATATCTTGTTACCTCATTTCCCAGTATTACCGTTTCTCTTTTCTATAGGTCAGTTTTGCCTTTTTCTTTGCTGGTTTACAACTCTTCCTCGTTTTTGTTGTACCTATATATAAAAGTTTATTTATTATATTACAATGTAATGTTTATTCGAAAAAATATATTAATGATATTATTCAGGTTCGAATTTAAATCTGCCAATGCTAGTAATATATTAGTGAAAAATGAAATTGTTATAAATAAGTATTCTTTTTAATTTAAGTTAGAATTTATGAAAAGATATGGCTACATCAAAATGGACACTGGGACTCCGAGGCACTATATACAGAAGGGGGAATCTCCGAAATTATCAAAGTAATGCAAAGGTTTGGAGGCATTGAGGAGACAGGTGTATTTGATGATGCAACAAAAAGGGTAAGTATACATTATTCCAATTTCAGGAATTATATATACAGATCAATCGCCACGGGGCTTACAAGGTTAGGTGTTATCATTGTTTGGACAATTTTTTTTAGTTTTAGGTATATAGTAGTTATCAAACGGGGCAAAATGCTATTCGATCTGGTAAAAAACACTCAAAATGACAAATCATTTACGTTTTGCTTCGCATAATTAACTAAAGTACGCAAAATTAAGAGTTTTTTTACTGGACTACTTTTTAAATATCTATTGTACTACACATGTTAATAAATATTTCAAAATTTTAGCATAAAAATCATTTACTAAATGAATTACATGTTTCAGAAACCAAATAATTCCATTTCTATAAAATATTGAGAAATTAGAAAAATTCTTATTTCATGAAATATTTTAAAAAACCTGTTGTGCTTTTATAATAAAATCATGAGATTAATGTGTTTTAATCAGTTTGAATAAAAAAGTGGTAAATTTTAGCTTTATATATGTTTTTTTTTCTTTTTTAATTTTGTGGATTTTTGGGGTTTTTGAAATATACACATTTTTCAAGGATGTAAAAATAAGAAAACATGTTTTATATAAACATTTATTCAAAAATATGGGCATACAGAATAATATATCAGTAGTAATCACTCATCTAGTTGTATTATTTCATTTGAGTCTCCTTCGCATGTTGGCAAATTAAAAATTTCTCCGTAAAAGTCCTTGACTTCTTCATTATCTAGTAGATATTTTTCCAGTTTTCTCAAGTCTTGCATCTTCTTGATATTAATAGGAATATGTCCTTTGGTGTATGCTTTTGTTGTAGGGAAACTAATAAAATCCTTGTTGCTATTTCGTAGCCGAAAAGAATGATCTATCAAGCCATCTATGTACTCTTTTGTAATAACAATTCCCTCGTGATCACTCAAATGAATATAGTGTCGAAAGTTGGAAATTTTAAAAGCAATTTTTTGATCTCTTGAAATATTTCTGCCCAAAGAATTATTGGAGAGCATCGTCTTTTTAAAATACGTGGGCCACCATCCTTTAAAGTTCAATATATTATCAGAATTCGGCGAAACTACAGTAAATCAGTTTAAACTCTTGTTAGATGTTATGATAAGCTCTACATACTCTTTTAACGTATAAATCCTGTCTGATTTTCCTTTTAAGAACAGAAAAATCCGGATCACACGGTAAAAATGAATGTCTACGTGTGGGATAATATTGTTCAATATTTTTGAATCTATTGGTTGAAACTAATGCAGAAAAAAGTCTAACTATTGTATGGTTCTTGTTCTGGGCGGCACATGCATCAGAATAGAAGTGAAAATGGTTAATATTTTTAAATTCTGGATTGTTGTCAAGAAAATGTAATAAAAATGATACAACTTCATTAGGCCCTTTAGTTCCTGTTCCCTCATGATATACATAGAATGTTACCTTATCATCTTTCAGATTTTGAATACATAAAACATTAACAGTCTTAAATAGAATGTTTTCTGGACAGGAATAACCGGTAGTTGCAGGTTTTGCATATAATCAATGCAAATACCACCTACATTATCATTTACTTTACAAAGTTCTGAAATGATTTTAAGTTTGAAAAGATCATAACATGTAATTCGTCTTTAAAAAGACAAATACATACCATGATGACAGTAAAATTCTCCTGTTAGTGATTCCATAGTAAATTATGAGGGAAAAACCAGGAAAAAACCTCATAATAATATCCCGACATGGTAAGTATTTGATCGTGCATTTAGTTTACCTTCAATAAACACCAAATTCTGATTTTATATGTTTGTTATATAAAATCGGAATTTGGTGTTTATTGAAGGTAAAAGAGGAAGTTATTAAAAGGAAAATACCAGTATTGGTAAGTCAGTAACATATAGAGAATACATCATTTATGTTTTTTAAATAACAAACATATAAAATCGGAATTTGGTGTTTATTGAAGGTAAAAGAGGAAGTTATTAAAAGGAAAATACCAGTATTGGTAAGTCAGTAACATATAGAGAATACATCATTTATGTTTTTTAAATAACAAACATATAAAATCGGAATTTGGTGTTTATTGAAGGTAAAAGAGGAAGTTATTAAAAGGAAAATACCAGTATTGGTAAGTCAGTAACATATAGAGAATACATCATTTATGTTTTTTAAATAACAAACATATAAAATCGGAATTTGGTGTTTATTTAAGGTAAAAGAGGAAGTTATTAAAAGGAAAATACCAGTATTGGTAAGTCAGTAACATATAGATTTTAAGTTTGTTATAAACTTTGTTTGCCCGTTTCTTATGAAAAGTTTTTTCTGCCAGTGTCACTCTTTTTGCTGTTTCATTTAAGAATTTACTTTTTATTTTAGTTTCTAACTCTTCACATGTAGAGCTGGTGTCGACTTGTGGGCAACCGAAAGAAAATGAAAATTGTCCTTTAAAAATCTTTTTATAATATGAATATTTAACGTTTTGTTCTTGGTGAACAAAACCTATACATTATAAAAATATTTAATTTATATACTCTCTACTAGTATAATGGGCAGTTTTGACCAGAAACCAAGCAATATGTTGTATGATTGAATCTACAACAAGTCCTGACTTCGCATTGCCAGTTTGATTTTAACCTCTTTTATCTATACGAACTTACCCCTCTAGTCTTAACGTGCGGGGTTAAGCGACGCAACCGATCATTGGTAATGCCAAAAATGGCATAAATGCTTTTCTACAGATTTTATTTGTACCTATTGGTCGCTGAATTGTATATTCAAAAGAAGCTAGTCTATCAGGCTTGCAAGAAATATTAGCTGGTTTTATGCGCCTCCAACGTGCAACTTCATGGACTGAAATAAGCGATTGTAGCAAACAATCTTATTCGTTCTTGGTGTTTAGGCTCCTGAAGTTTCGGAATAATTAAATGCGTGTTTCTTCAAAAATTCGTAAATCATCTGGACCTGAGGCTTTTGGTTTCTTTGCCGTATTGATTGTTTTTGTAATTTCCGATTTTTAAAAATTTACAATACGGTTACCTTAATTGGACCGGTTCAATTTACTAGTGAATTGCTGGTCCAATTTAGGAAACCTTGTTCTAAAGCTAAACAATATCAAATTTTACCTACAATGGGTTTTACGAATAGGTTAGGTTACGAAAATAATTCCTAAACTATGGTCTCTTTAATTAATCTTGAGAAATAAAGATATTATAAATGTTGTGATTACTTACTTGAACGGTAAGTAGTAGTATCTTTGTATCGGAAGTTAAATAATCACGAAAACACTAATATTTTCTCAATTGTTGTTTACAGCTGCACACGTCTTGAAACTCTAACACGTTTCGGGATGTAGTTCTAATTGGTATTAACGGATAGCACCACTTGTTTTCGCTTCGGTCAAATCTGCAAAGGTCCAATTTAGGAGCCGGTCCAATATAAGCGACCCTACCCTTCATGGCAGTAGCAATTTTTTAGCGTTTAGCATAATATTCATTATAATAATACTACAACCACTAAAAACTATTTAAAGTATTTAAACCAACTGTGCTTTAATTTTGGTTGTCCATTCAAAAGAATCTACTTTAAATCAATCTGTTGCCCTTGTTTAAAAAAATGGTAAACAATATCTCCAGACTTGTGATATTTGTATATTGCGTCAAATTTTCATCGTAGGATCCTCATAACATTAACTTCTTTTTAGCTGATGACCTTACCTCGGTGTGGAGTACCTGATATAATCCAAAATAGTCGTCAAAAACGATATGTACTAGGTCCTGAAAGCTGGGAAAAGAGAAATATCAGTTATCAGTAAGTTCATTTATCATTTACATGTTTAAATTATTATTCACGTCTTTTATGAAATAAAAAATGAAAAAGTTGATGGCGCATACTCATCCACTTTTAGGCCTAACTTATCCTCGACTTTCCTGTGCTTTTGGTCAATTTGTATCAAATTTTGTACTTATATTATTCTCTTGGATTGTTTATTTTCCTATTCAGCTTCTTATTCTTAGGTATTTCGGCTGTATTTGTGGTACTTATATGTCTTTTATTTATAAACTATATATTTTTTTCCTGACTGATTTCTCTTTTTTCCCAAATTTCTTGGTCTATCTTTCCATCTTTTAATCTCATCATCTCCGGTCCTTTACAGAATAATCAGTTTTCATTTCCAATCTTCTGCTTCTGATGTCCCATTGTCATAGTCTTTCATTTCCTTATATTGATTTCAAATTTAAATTTTTTTGATTTCCTCGCTACATATTATCGATACGGTTGTCTACCGGTCTATCCATCAAATTGATCATCGGCTATGAGTACTTTGTCATCTGCATACAGAAATCCTTCTTTTTGACTCTGAGTGCTGTGTATTCGTTTTCTAGTTTTCCTTCTATCTCTTTCTATTATTCTCGTATAAAGCTCAAATACTACTGATAACAGCCATATATCGTTAGAGTTTCCACACATGGCATCGACTCCTTTTTTTATATTGGGTTCAGTAAGTTGTTTTCCCATCCTGTTATTATTTTATTTGTTCTTAATGCTTCTTCCATTATCTCCTGCAACCATTTCTTTCCTTCTTTCCGTCTACACTTTATTATTTTGGGATCAATTTATCTACTCCACTGACTATTTCTACTTCTATTCTACGTATTTCATTCTCTAATTCTTTAGTTCGTATTTCTTCCATTTAGTTACCATTTCTTTCTATTTTTCTATGGTTCTCTTTATCTTTGTTTCTGTAGTTTTTGCATAGCCCATATATTTCTCTTTATAATTATACATAAATAATGTATGAGTTGGATTGATAGCTTGGTTGACTGGCGGAAACACTTCAAAGTCTCAGTCAAACATTTTAATTTCAGTTAAAACAGTTAAAAATCCTTAGCAGATCCGCAACTTTGAAACGGTAATCAGGATTATAGAAGTTAACTTTGTTCTTCCCAATTATCCTTGGTCAATATATTCGAATCGTATGGTTTTACAATGCACGTTAATTCTCCTACAAGAATTACTAAAACAACATCTACCATAATTGATTATATTGTCTCAGATTTCTCACCCTTTGATGTACAATTATTAATGCTTCATGATCAGGACTATCTGATCATGCAGCAGTACATACCAAGTTTAACACTTTTAACAAATCATCCTAGAAAACCAAATGTTTTCTAGGATATATATTTCTATAGAATAAGATCTGTTTCGAAGGCAATCAATTTAGCATCTTCCAACTTATCAACCATCATATTGACGATTTATATAATTTTAGTAAATTTTAAATTGTTATAATAAATTGTGAAATTATCGGTGACAATAAAGCATATTTCTATTTTATTCTATAACCGATTATTTGTGAGCACTTAAGACACTTAGACCTCCTAAGATGGACCCATTATTAGGGCTCAGTGGTAATAAGAAGGTTGAAAAGAATCTATTACTATCAAAACTTACCATTTCTAGTAGAATCATTGAGACTTCCGTACAATTTTTGATCCATTCTTTTCTCTTTTACATAATTATCTTAAGTTTTCTTTGAGTTTTATTACGATATCTCTAGTAGAAGGATGTACAGATGAGAAGAAAATATAATGGACTAATAAATAAATGTAGGAAGTCATTCTGAAATATAAGAATTTTTAATTTCTAAGATAGTATTTTGTGCTTCTAATTTTTATTAACCTTATTAAGTTATTAACCATAAGTGCTACTGAGTTTAGTGGATAACAACTGTTTTTAGTTTAGCCAATTGGTCTCCAGTATTAGGGGAAGCAACCGTTCAAAAACATATCCAGAAAGCCTTAGATACATGGGGAGACTATGGAAGGTTAAACTTCTTCAGAAATCCTTCTCCAAATGCTGATATAATAGTACAATTTGCACAAGGATATCACGGAGACAGGTGCGTAAGAACATTGTCAAACTGTAACGTGGGCTATAATTTTTGTATTTGTCTTCTAGTTTCCCCTTTGATGGCAGAAGTGGGATACTAGCACACGCATTTTTTCCTGACGAGTTAAATCAACTTGGAGGAGACATCCATTTTGATGCTGATGAACACTGGATCGACAAATCGCAGAAAGATCATGATGAAGATGGGACCGATTTCTACGTTGTAGCTTTACACGAGTTAGGGCATTCGTTGGGCCTTGCCCATTCTCCAGTTAGAAGTTCAATCATGTTTCCTTATTATCAGGGTTCTGACAGCAATTATCCTCCTCAATTGGGGTATGATGATATTTTGGCCATGTATGATTTATATAGTGAGTATTTAGTACTTTTAAAAGAATTTTAGAAATAATTATCAATAATAAAATAATTTACTTGTATTTTTGTGGTGTCTATCCATTCGGGATGCTGTTGGGCATCATGACTATTTTTATTTTATGTACAGATGCTCCAAAGAGGTCTGCAATCGTGATATTTCTATGTGGAGATTTATATTTTATAGCTTGCAATGTTGCCAGATTTATTACTGTTCTGATACCATTAGTCCCTTTGGATTTTTAAATATATTTCAAAATAGGTATATAATTCGGACCATCCATTTCCAGTCGTTTGGTCCACTATGTTTATAATATATAACCCTTACGCTCCATACACTCATAATTGTGAGCGTCTTATTTATAAATGACATTGGGTTTAAAATTTGTCATTTTGCACCAGTTGCTCCTCTACGACACGATAGTGGGTGCACGTGTCTATCATCTTGTCGCGGGAGATTACCGAAAATTTGCTTAGATCCGTATGATATTGTTCAGTGAATGGTAACCACTTTTTGTCAAGTGTGTTAATATGGCTTCTAGACGTAAGTACACATTTTTATTTGTTTTAAAATATTTATTTAGACAAAATCATTGAATACTAATTTGAGGTTACAAATCCACAAACGTGTTTTGAAGAACAACACGTTTGTGAGGGCTAGGAGTAAGCGGTGTCAATGTAAGTTTTGAAGAGTTTCACGTTTATGTGGGCCGGCAGTAAAAAGTATAACAATGCAAAAAAAATAAATAATGATTCAGTGAACAAAACTGGTAACAATGGTTTCTTTTTCAGATACAACTAGAAAAGTTGACATGGCGAGACTGGCTGCTCATCCAGATGAAATCTACGAACTGCTGGATGAAATTGATTCCGATTTGGAAATTGAACTCAGAGATGATGATGACGATTGGGTACCGTCTGAAGAGGAGAATTTGTCTGTACAAGATGACTGAAGAAAGTGATAAATCTGATAAAAGTGGAGACGAAAATGATTCCGCAGTTCCCAGTACTGTACAAAATCTCCAAAAATCATCAATGCTAAATTGGGGTAGAACTAATCCATTTAAAAATGAAAATATACCTGTAACAATTCTGCCAGATCCCACTGAAGTTTTAACACCATGGTGTTACTTTGAAAAGTATTTTACCTGTACATAAATTACACTTGCATGCATAACATGTTGCATACCATTAAGACAGGTTTAAAAATTAAAAAGTAAATCACCCAAGATGGGCCTCTAGTATTTCTTAAAAAGAAATATAATATTAAGTACACCTAATTACTTTTTAATCATAGGGTTTTTACTTTCTGTTCTCTATGTGTCAGAGTTAAAACACACCAGTAAAAGATGCCATAAACTAAGTTTTACTATATGTACCTAAATTTTAAAATTTTAGAATGTATTTTGTCCATTATTTTATATTTTATATGTGTGTTATTAATGTTGAGTGTCAATGCTTTTACAAATAATCTCAACGACTAGTAAGTTGCACTGAAGAATTGTGATATTTTATAAATATTTACATATTTTTCTTATTACAGTGTCTTGAAAAAGGAATAAAACCATTCCGAAAACTAGACAACAAGTCAAAAGAGTGTTTCATTAACATCCCGGCCAATTTTCTGACTGCAACCCTAATAAACTGTATATATACGATTAAATCTTTTAGCAAAAGCTGCTATCGCTTTATTGATTTGAATGGCCAAATATATGGCCTAGGAGAACAAATTCATTAAACATCCCGTACTCTAATCGGTATCAATAGAGTGTTAGGACTCATTTCAGCATTCCTGCTTTATCAGACACTCGGGCTGATACAAATTTAAACTCGTTAAGTCCAATTAATGTCTTCAAAAACTTAACCACTGCAGTGGTTAGCGTACAGATGTGCCACCTATTGTGGTGATCTTAACAAAAACGATTTAATAATGTCGTTTTCTGTCCTCTGGGCTATCTTTTTGCAAAAGCTGCTATTGCTATGTTGATTTGAATAGCCAAATATATGGCCTAGGAGAACAAATTCGTTAAACTATTTAATTATTTAAATATTTTTTTCTTCAAGACCCTTTGTTTTGAAAACGGATGGCGTTACAAGAAAATTTAATAAACTAACCCCAAGTATTTTTCAGTTTTTTACCTATCCTAGGAACGGTGTTGCCTTTTTTTGAAACACCCTGTATATAACTCGTAAGACTCAGATTGTAACTTTTTATTAATTTTAGTTCGCAGAACTCTCAAAGAGGACACTGATATTTCGACAAATAATCTTAATGGAGATATATCCTCAAGCACTTTGACAACTACAACTGAACCATCAACAACGAGTTGGTCTACTGAACAAACATATTACTCAAGGTATTTGAATATAAGAAAAATATTTTTTTAGAACTTTTAATTCATCATTTTTATTATAATTACCAAAACAATTACCACAGGTAAGTAGGATATAGGAATAATAGAAAATTGGGCACAAACTGACAATTAAAAAGTTAACTTATTTGCAGAATATTTAGAAAATATATTTGCTCCAAATTTAAGTTATTACATAAATGATTAATTTATATTTAAATGGGAATAAGCCACAATTAAAGGTTAAAATACGTTTATTGACGTTTCAATTTCCACTTCGGAAATCGTTTTCAAAATACAAACATTAGTAAATTAAACAAATTTTGTTTTTTGTTACTTAGTGAAAAAATTCTTCTAATAATTTAATTTTATCTGACTCATCTATATTGACAATTCAGACATACCTTATACATTTTAAAGTAGAAGACTTTAAAATGATATTGCCAATATTGTTGAGTTGCGTTCCTGGGACGACTTTACTTATAAGATAGTTCATTCGATTACATGAAATCAACTTTAACTTGAGAATATCCGTCAGAAAAGATCATAACATGTAATTCGTCTTTAAAAAGACAAATACATGCCATGATGACAGTAAAATTCCCCTGTTAGTGATTCCATAGTAAATTATGAGGGAAAAACCAGGAAAAAAACCTCATAATACTATCCCGACATGGTAAGTATTTGATCGTGCATTTAGTTTACCTTCAATAAACACCAAATTCCGATTTTATATGTTTGTTATTTAAAAAACATAAATGATGTAGTCTCTATATGTTACTGACTTACCAATACTGGTATTTTACTTTTCATAACTTCCTCTTTCAATATGGGTAACCAGATCCTACTACATTCTGCCGAGGAATTCGCGACACAATTGGTCTCATTTAGCATAATTAGAGCCGCTTCTTTGATTTTTCTCTTTTTACCATCCGTTTCTTTTAGGACTATATTTGAATAATTCCATTGAACCCTATGTTCATTATCCCATGCGTGTTTACAGATTTGAGATTTATCAAATTCTCTATTTTTAATATAGGATTGATGTTCACTTATTCTAACATTTAATGGTCTTGATGTTTCACCTAAATAAAACTGATCGCATTCACAAGGTATTTTATAAATGCAATTCTTTGTCCTTTCTTGTTCATTGTTAGGTTTGGTTTTGGACAAGATAGATCTCAACGTGTTTGTTGTTTTGAATGTTGTTGAAATGTTAAATTTATTTCCTATCCTTTTAAGCTTTTCCGATAATCCTTTTATGTATGGTATTGTTATTGTTCTCGTATTATTCCTTGCATATGCTGTAGGATCTCGTTCTAAGTTGTTTTGTTCTATTCGATCGATTGTTGAAAATTCCTTATTTATAAACGATAAAGGATAATCATTTTTTAATAAAACAGATGTTAACAAATGTTTTTCCTCCAAGAACGAATTTTCGTTAGAACAAGTAATTTTGGCTCTATCGTATAATTTACTATGGAATCACTAACAGGAGAATTTTACTGTCATCATGGCATGTATTTGTCTTTTTAAAGACGAATTACATGTTATGATCTTTTCTGACGGATATTCTCAAGTTAAAGTTGATTTCATGTAATCGAATGAACTATCTTACAAGTAAAGTCGTCCCAGGAACGCAACTCAACAATATTGGCAATATCATTTTAAAGTCTTCTACTTTAAAATGTATAAGGTATGTCTGAATTGTCAATATAGAATAGTCAGATAAAATTAAATTATTAGAAGAATTTTTTCACTAAGTAACAAAAAACAAAATTTGTTTAATTTACTAATGTTTGTATTTTGAGAACGATTTCCGAAGTGGAAATTGAAACGTCAATAAACGTATTTTAACCTTTAATTGTGGCTTATTCCCATTTAAATATAAATTAATTTAAAATGCCACAAGAAAATAGCTTCAGAACAATACATAAATGATGATGTAGTTAGTGAATATCTAGATACACCCCCACCCATAAAATCATTCTCCCCATTCAATGAGGAGGTCTTGGCAAGAAGACCTGGTTACATAGGTGAAAATGAAGAACTGCTGTAGGGTACCCAAATCAACTCATTATAGTCATCAAATTTACTAATTACAAAATGTACTGTTTATGAGTAGATTTTAAATATGCATTTAAAAATAAAAATAATAAAAATAGCATCAAATAATGATAGAATATCTATTTCAGCACAGAAACAGATAAATCTACCAGAGATGAACAATATCCTGACTATAAAGAGTATGATTCTGAAGAAGTTACTTCTACAACAGAGACATCGACTACAACGACATCGACTAAAACACCTGAATATGATGACGACTATGAAGGAGAAGTGTACAAAAATGACCCACCTGGTACAAATGCAAGAAGAATTCCAGATATATGTGATGGTCACGTGGACGCCATTGCTAATTTAAGAAATGAATTGTTTGTGCTCAGAGATCAGGTGAGCTTATAAAACTTAGGCATGATTATTAATAAGGTCCGAATTTGCAGACATTATGCTTTTTGTAAATATTAAAAGCAAATATTGATGATTTGAATAAAAAAACGCTTAAAAAATCAGAAGTATCTGAATACATACAGAAGTTAAAACACTTCACCATTGTATTTAGGTATATAAAAACATATAGTTAAAACTTTTACAAGTGTCGTCAAAATTTATACAGTAGCAGCATAACGTTTTCGATCTAATCAGATCATCTTCAGTGCCTTATGTACTTGAAGCTAACAATGCTCAGCCAGTTGGTCTGTGTCGTCTTAACTGACAAGAACCACGTGTTAAAAACTGAGCAGAGAGACATGTAGCTCCTCAAGTATTAAATTTTATCCATTGTCATCGACCTAGATTCAACATATAATTTAATTTTGGAAAGATGTTAACCCATATATGGATGTCATAGCCACAAATTCATTGTTAGCTTCAAGTACATAAGGCACTGAAGATGATCTGATTAGATCGAAAACGTTATGCTGCTACTGTATAAATTTTGACGACACTTGTAAAAGTTTTAACTATATGTTTTTATGCTTTGCTATAGTCACTAGAGGATAAATGTTAACCTTATATATCATGAATTTTAAATATGTACACTCAAAATCATGTCTTGTTTTGATATAGTCTTAGTAATAAATTCAAAAATTCCTCTAGATTAATTTTTTTGACGCCCTCCTTTTTAAAAAATATGGAATTTATACTGTAGACAACATTATGCAATAACACTACAATTAATATAATAAAAATTCAATATATGAAAACTTTATTTTGTATGAAAATTCTTACAACAATTAGAATGTAGTGGGACAAAGCGATATTTTACATTTTTGGCATTAAACTTTGGGAGTTCTTTTACAATTACGATATTTACAACTTCCTTTTGGTTTAAAACATATGGGCCAATATCCCATTTGATCTATTCCAATTTCTTCGCAAGGAATGAGTGGTGTTGCATGACATTTCTTTTTGTTTTCCTCGTATGACGTGGACACTTTAACTCTTATATATAAAATCTATGCTCAAACAACCATAATATTAACAAATTGAACAAAAATTGTAGTACCACTTCTTGGACCTCTTCTTAATACGAGAATCTAGCAAATCAACGCCTTCCATACACTTTGTATAAATGAATGCATGCTCGACATTCAATATCAATATATTGTTTAGATATATGGTCCCATCTCTTCTTTTTGTCACATGGATACGCTCCTAGATAAGAGATTAGACTAACAACACCTTTGTTATCATACCACTTCACCAAAATCAGAAATTAATTAATCAATTATTCTAAAAAACAATATATAGAATAAAACTTTAGAAAAAAATCGCAGTTGAATAGGATGAAAAATACAATTAGTGAAAAATAACTTTGATTAATATTACCCCTAACATAATTGTTTTGTATAAAACTTAAGAGGTCGCTGGTTAAATGATATTAGATAAATAATTATAAAGTAAAAATGTAATATTTTGTTTGTGAATAAATAAGCGACAAATAGCAAACACAACTGTCAGTAAATTACGAAATTAACTGGTCTTACTCATTATTGATGTTTGTACAAAGAATATCGACTTACCCTTTGAAATATTGAAGGATTCTTAGCCAAGGAGATCTCGTTGGTACTTCGGGACGCCCGCCGACGCGGCTCTATGGCACGAGAGCCAACAAACTTGGTGTGTTTCGTTCGCTGTCTTGGGATGAAGTGGCTTGAGTTGAGACTTAAGACGGTCAGAAACCACCCTCTGACCACGCTTCGAGGTGGTCGGTAGCAAGAGGACAAACCCATAAATCACTCTATTGTATTGTTAATTGTGACCGTAATACGAAACCGTACACTTGTGTGTATTGGCGACACAAGACAAAAGAGAAGTCAAATTCTCCGTACTTAAAACAAAATACATGAGATGGCCAGTTTAACAATTTTACAGGAAGCAATATATTTTACCAAAGTCGTTAGGATACAGCATTGAATTAGTTTACATTACAGTACCGTAACAGAAAAATATTAAATGTAAAAATAAGAAGGAAATAGTAAGTACATACTTTCCCAAACAATAATTAACACATGATTCACAGATGAAAACTGATTCATCATTCTCGATATCTACGTCTGCATAAGAACTATGTGTCGAACTGTAGCACGATGAGCATGCTACCTATTTTTCATGAGTAGTTGAAAAAAATTCTTGGCAGTATAAACACTGGTCATCATCTTCAGTGTTACTGGAATCATAGTTTCTTTTCTTCTCTTTCAGACCTTTATTTAACAACACCATCTTCTTTTTAACCGCCTTCTTTTAGTGGCTTTACTTCCGTCTTTATTAAAGCTGACTTTTCTTTTTACCCGTTCTACTTGTTTAGCCGTCTTAGCATTTGTTTCTTCCTTGACCCTATTTAACTCATCCAAGTATGGCGATACAGTCAGAATAACTATTTTTTTCTTTTTTTCGGAAAGTTTTTTGCTTATTCTGTTCCAATTTCGGTATCGGTAAAACATGTTGAGGAGATACAGTCGGAAATAACTTTATGTTACTTGTAACTAAAGGATTTGGAACAGTATCTGTCATCCATTAACACCGTGAAAGAATGAGTAGATGACCACCGTTAGATGCTGGAGTTTTAAAGTTTGTTCCTATGAGCTCAGTAGTGGCAGCATTTTGACTAATGTGTTCCTCCTCAGCTGCTTCATTTGTCATTAACAAATCATTGGCGTTACTGGGCTTTAAATTATAATCTCTTTGAATATCTGTTGGTGCAGATGAAAGAAAATTGTCTTCAGTAAAAGCATTAACATCTAGAGGAGGCCATATTCCTATTTTCCTGAAGCTGCTCAGTGGTGTTTTTATTGTAGCTGCATTAATAAATGCAGTTTCATACAACGATGTAATCTAAAATAAAAGTCACTACTTTTCCAGGACTTGATCTCAACCACCTTCGCACTTACTCTTTATAAATAAACACTAATAGGCTCCATCAGTAAAGGCTGAAGATTGTGCGAACAGTGGAGAGGGAAGCAGAGCAGTACAACTTCGTTATCTCGAGCAATACCTATAAGGTTTTTGGTATCTGTTGAATGTCCGTCGCATAGGAGCATCTTTTGTGACAGAAAAATATATAAATCTATTAAACTAACCAACAAATGTTTCGGTTGTAACCCATCCTGAGTCAAAGACTTTTGCCCACCCTCTAGGTGGCAGACCCAACTTGACCTCTGGCTACTTTTATTTCCTGCGGAAAATTAACATAAGGAGCATGTAATATCCACTGGCAGAAAAATACAACTTCACAGTCACAGTTTCACCTCTTTTAGATGATTTTAGCGTACCTACCTCCCGTTTCCCTTTCGTCGCTATGATTTTAGAATGTCCTTTTGGATTCACGCTAATGCCGGTCTTATGACAATTAACGATATGAGCAGAAGTCAATGTATATAAATACATTCTTTTAACAGTGATTGGAATTGTGCTACAGCTATCCGATTAAAGCCCATCGCACGAGCTGAAAAGGTTGCCTCAGGTCTTCTTAAACCTAAGTCAGAATTCCTTTTCAAAAAGCTATTTGAGATATAAGACGACAAAATCTGAAAACTTTTGACGCGAAAACTTGCTTTAATATATTAACATAAGGAGTTGCGCAATCAATTTGATAGAATGTTTCTTTGAGTACAAAATATGCAGTTTAAAATTACTAAAAGTCAAAAGATTAGATTGCTAACTGAATTTAATTACGGTATTGGCTAAAGGTAACAATCTGCCTTCAATATAAATCATGATACCTGCCACAAATGTATTACATTAAGTTATTATGAAATGTTTGTAAGTTTAGTTTATCTTTAAAAAGTTAGATGGTATAAGAAATTATTTTACAACAAATATTTTTCAGTATATTTGGAGATTCAGCGAACGTGGAGTTCTAATCAATGACTCTCCTATTACTATCAAAGATTTGTTTCCTAATTTACCAGATTCGGTAAAAAAAATTGATGCAGCTTACCAGAGACCAGATGGAATGATCCTCATATTTACAGGTTTGTCTCTTTATTGATAGGCATATAGTTGTGTATTTTTTAGCTATATACTAAATTTTTGAATGCGATTAAAGCACACATTATGTGGAATATTTTAGAGATGCTGATGCTATATCTCCCGTTGAAACTATTCAACGTACCAAATACAAGCCTTGCATAGTAGAATCTCTGATTAATTGTTTTTTGAAATATTTGAATGACATTTACCAAGGGCCATTTTTCTTCTTCTCTCATTGACATAATCCAACATTCAGCATCATACGTTGCTATTGATTCTTTGTTTGTTTCTTTAAACCTCTTATAACGTATATTGTAACCTTCAAACTAAACATCGAAATAATAACTCTTTTATTTTATTTCGGTTTACTCTGTATGAGTACAAAAAACCAATTCGCCAAGGATTTTTGCTTAGTTGAGGAGATATGTTGTGGAATGCAATTTTAGATTCCCCATGTCTCTAATTACATCTTTATCTACGTCCGTTTTGCCTTGTAATTCTTAAAAGGCACAGATTAAAGCAGAAATCTGAATTTGGTTTCGACAATCAGTTTCCGAGTTTATTATCAGATGTCGCTATTGCGTCCATATCGAAGCCATTTTAGTGCTGCTTCTACTACGACAGTAAAAGATTGTTTTCACGTTCAGAGCATTTGTAAATAGCCGCTCCGAAGATTCCATTTAGGATGAAATACGTTTAAGCGGATATACAGACGCACTATACGTGATTTATAAAAATTAATATTAAACTCACCAGTCTTCCGGGTTGAACCGCGTCGATATCCATTTTGCCGAGCTTTCGACATCCTCTCTGATGTCTTCTTCAGGGCTTCCGAGGTCTCAGTCTCCCGAGCCCCCAGACACTACTACACTCACTAATCACTGAACTACTACGGCTGAGACCAGGGGACGGTTCATTTATACCGTCGATGGTGACGTGGCCTAGGTGGGGGTTAGGGTAGGGGTTAGCGCGAGAGTTGGCGCGAACATTTCCGATAGTGGGATTTTGATTCGAGGATGGAGGGGGCGATATTTTCTTTATGAGAGGTCTCCAAGTGGAAGGTAACCGTATGGCGTCATCTCTTTTGTTAAGGCAATTTGGTCTTTTTTCTATTTATATGGCTTCTCGGATAATTCTTGGTTTATAGAACTGGATGAAGGCTATGGTTCTAGAGTTTTCAAAATCAATTTTGTGACCTGTATGAAGATGGTGTTGACCGAGAGCTGAAATTGAATCGGAATTGCGAACAGAAATGGATGGAATGTTCATAAATCCTATTTTGAATTCTACGATTTTTTTGGCCTATATAGGATCGATTTAATTGTACTAACAGCGGAAATCTTTTCGAACATAATATATATATATATATATATATATATATATATATATATATATATATATATATATATATATATATATATATATATAATACAATATTTTAGTATTATTAATTGGGTTTCCCAGTAGATCCTTTAAAAATTCGGATGATCCCCAAGGCTTGGGGAATCTCGAAATTCCGTTGTTTTAAAAATATATTTATTACATATGTTATCCTCTGGTCAATATCTTCCGAACTGTGCAACCGGAGATACGGTTCTTCTTTGTGTGCACCTACAGGGTGATCTCGTCTTCCTCTCCTTTTAGTTTACCTTGTAGTGCTACAATATTATTTATTTATTTGTGTTTCTCACCGTTAATTATTTATGGTATGAATTATTTTCTTTTCTCTATTCTCAAACCGTGAAATATAACTTAAAAATGCCCGGAAATGCGAGCAACCTAAATCCACAATTCGCATTCAAATTGATTATAAGTTAATGGAAAATATATAATAGCTGAATGATTTCAGGTGATAAATTCTGGATTCACACAGGAAACAATTTCCTTAGCAGAAGTCCTGAGCCTTTAACTCATCTAGGTCTTCCCGAATATGTCACAAAGATAGACGCAGTTCAAAATTGGAAACGCAATAGTAAGTATATTTGTACTAAGCTTACTTTTTCTGTTAGTTCTGAAGCTTTTATATATATAAACATTAAGTCTATATGATCTTCATTAAAACTATTATTAAGAGTGAAACAGTTTTCCACGTAAATCTACTATATGTCAAGAAATACAAACCAAAATAAAACAAGAAGTATAATAACCAATTCCACCAGAATGACATGGATCAACAACCCGTCAGAACAAAACAGAGAAAAATAGAAAAATACAAAAGAATCAGAATCAAATCAAAAAATGAAATGAAAAATATTGGACCTATAGTGAGAGGACCATATACAAATATATTGAGAAGGATAACTAACTGGGCAACCACTATGACTTAGGTGTAGAGGAAGGACTAGAAGAAAATGACTGGATGACGTTGAAAAATGTATTAGAGCAATGAATATAAAAAAGAGAAAGGTCAATGCAAAGAAACGAAGAAAGGAGTAATTCCAAAGTCCATATTTTTTGCAGATACAACTTTGTATATTTAACAAATGTGAAAAATGTGAAAAAACACTCAGAAATTGAGACTGTTGTGGTATATTTATATGTTTTTAAAATAAACAATTATGTTTATTTATTTTTTGTCATACAGAATTATAAAAGATAAGATATTTCATAAAAAATCTAATTTTATTACTTTAGTAATAGTAAGACTTAAATACTATTTGTCAAGTTTTTGAGAAAATTGATACTTTTTAAGATCCGGTAATTAAAAAGACAAAATTCTGCTTTTGGGTGAAGACTTTCTGAACAAGAATAGATTCCTAACCCAATGAATAAAAAAAACTGATAATTTTATTTGTTTAAATATCTGGGAAGATATAATAAAAGATAAATGTTTATACGACTTTATAATTATTGCAGAAAAAACATATTTTTATGCTATGGATCGTTTCTGGAGATACAATGAAACATCACACGAGATAGATCCAGGTTATCCCCAACACATGCAACGATGGAGGGGGGTTCCTTCATATTTAGATGCAGCTATAACATGGAAAGACGGTACGTGATACATTATACTAAATAAAAATAAATCTAACTGATCTATATATTATATCTAAGGCGATCAATGTTCGTCGATCTATCTATCTATCTAATTAGACTTCTTCGCTCCATCTTTGGACATAGGCCTCCCCAATCCTTTTCCATTCTTCTTTGTCTATCGCTACAGTCATCCACCTAGAGCCCACATGCTTCTTAATATAATCTGCCCATCTCATTTGGGGTCTTCCTCTGCTTCGTTTAAATTCCCACGGTCTCCAACTTATAAGAATTTTGTTCCATCGGTCTTCTTTTTGTCTTATATTGTGTCCGACAAATCTCTATTTCAATTTAGCAACTTTTTGTCCAACATCCCTCACTTTTGTTTTCTCTCTATCCACTCGTTTCTCTTTTTATCCATTAGTCTTTCCATTGCTTTTTGGGTTTTTATGATTTTGTCCATGTTTGCTTTTGTAAATGTTCACGTTTGGGAACCATTAGTGAGAACAGAGAGTACGCATTGATTGTATACTTTAGTCTTAAGATGCTGTGGATATCTTTTGTTTTTAAGAATGTAGCTTAATTTGCCAAATGCCGCTCATGCCAGTCTAACTCGTGTTTTATCTCTGCTGTTTGGTTTTCTTTGTTAAGTTTTATAGTTTGACCTAGATATATATAATCCTGAACTTGTTCTATTTCATCTTGTCCAATCCTTATTGTGATGTCTTCATCTGTAGTTATTATGATTTTGGTCTTGCTGTAATTCATATTAAGGTCTATCTTTCCAGCTTCTACGTCCAGTTCTTTCATCATTTCAAATAATTCTTCTTTTTTATCGGCCATCAATGCGATGTCATCAGCGTACCTTGTACGTTCAAGCGTTGTCCACAAATTTTTATCCTTTTTTCTTCCAATTCTAATCTTTTAAAAATATCTTCCAGAGCCTGATTAAAAAGTTTCGGTGATATTGTGTCACCCTGTCACGCCTCTACTAATTTGTATTGATTTTGTTCCTTCATATACTTTAATGGTTGTTTTGGCTTCCTTGTATATAAATTGGCTATTAGTTCCGTATATCTGTGGTCAATTCTGCTGTTAATCAAAGAACTTTTCACTGCCCAATGTTCGATACTGTCGATATATGGCACAATATCATTTTATTGGTCGATCTAGACGATACAATTGATCTGTAATCTTCAATGTAAAACTGGGAACAGAAAGTACTCTCAAGTACTCTCACCAGTCATCTTCAAATTTTTTTTCTAATCTAGTGTTTTTTTCTTGTATTTTATTACTATAAACACTTTTTTTTACTTGGCTTCATTGCTGCTACTTTTAAAAATCTACCAATATTGTCTATTTCTTATTCATTTTTATCAGCAATTGGTGCAAAATGAATATTAAATTTATTTTTCGATATATTGTCATCAAGTGCAGCAATGTGATGACCGTAGTTCAGCAACTAAGGTACTGGCATTCTAAGCAAATACGCACAAGTTCCATTCTCGGCACTAACAATGAAATTTTCGGTTTCTTAAAATTATATAAGCCGTTATACATGTTTCGGGGCGCACGTAAAGCCGTTGGCCCGCCTGGGCTAGTGTTTATCGAGACTATGTAGGTATTTGAAACAGGGTAAAATCCGCGTCATAATTGGCGTCAGAATCTGTCCGATAGGATCTCCGCGGCAAAAATGCCGTACGATATTATTATTATGATAATTGTAGCATTATAACACATCTAAATTATTTTGTAGGCTTTACTTACTTCTTTAGAGCAGGTCTTTTCTGGAAATTCGACAATGACTGGATAATGGTAACGGACGATTCACCGATGCCTACCCCTACTTATTGGTTTGGATGCCCGGAGGAAAACAATATAGTTTTAAGTTGGTTTTTACGAGATCCATGATTCTATATATATTTATTTTTGTTATGTATTGTTGTTATGTTATAAATAGAATTTTTATTATATGGTTTTATTTTTTACAGTCGTAAAATAATTAACCCTTAAATGCCCAATCGGGGTCACTATGGGACCCCAGACATACATTTTTGGCTATAATATTTTTATTTGAAACATTTGGCAACCGCGCAATCAGGTATTTGTGTGGACGTGTCTCCTACGTTTTCTGTTAGTATACCACGAACATTCGTGAGGTGCAGTGGTCTGTAAGAGAGATTTAGATAAGTGGGGTCTCGCTGTGACCCCGATTGGGCATTTAGAGGCACCAGAATATTTTTATTATTTTTAACATTTTTCGTCAGTTTACATTGAAAAATGGACCGTAAGAGAATGAAAATGACAATAAGCGACCAAGAACATGAAAAAATTATCCGAAATATAGAAGAAGGGATATCAGACTCCGATTTCGACTATGAGATTACCGACGAATCAGATAGCGAAGAGCAAGATGTTTTTGAGGAAAATGTTTCGGAAACTGAGGACAATTTAGAAGTCAACAGTGACGAGGAATCAGATGCAGAACCTACCGAAGTGGACGATAATATTAGTGAGGTTAGTGGTCCAACATATACATCCAAATCTGGAATGCAGTGGAATAGCCTACCTTTCGTGAGATCCAAGAGGCAACAAAAAAATATTATAAATGTACATCCAGGCTTAACAAACTATAGTAAAAATTCCAACACGTTTTTAGACTATTTAAATTTATTTTTGACCGAAGAGATGAAGAATGTCATATGCCTTCATACTAATGAAAAAGCTGTTAGGCGTTATCAAGAGTGGAACGAAAAACATCCGAATAACAAAAAAGAGTGGACGGTACTTACCAACAATGAACTGGATAGCTTTTTAGGAGCACTTATCAAAGCTGGTGCTTTAAGGTGTGGGAAAGAATCGACACGAGAGATATGGTCTACAGACACCTCAATACACCGGTCATTTTTTACAGCCGCATTCGCTAGGAACCGATTTGAAGAATTATCGAGTTTCTTGAGGTTTGATGACAAAGTGACCAGGGTGGAGCGGAAGGAACAGGATAAGTTAGCGGCGATACGAGTAATTTGGGACATGTTCGTCTCTAACTGTGACAAAGCCTTTGAACCATACGAACATATAACCGTTGACGAACAGTTAGTGAGTTTTAGAGGAAAGTGTCCTTTCAGACAATATATAAAATCAAAACCTTGCCGCTATGGGATAAAAATTTGGGCTGCCGCGGATGTTAAAACATCTTATTTATCAAAACTTCAGGTGTACCTTGGAAAACTACCAGGTGGTAGAATAGAGAAAAATCAGGGAGTTCGTGTTGTGAAAGATCTGGTGGAACCATATCATGGCAGTTGGAGAGGAATTACAACTGACAACTTTTTTACCAGTGTTCCTCTTGCTCAATATCTTTTATCTAAAAACCTTACTTTACTTGGGACCGTCCGCAAAAATAAACCTGATACACCACCACAACTAAGTTTGACAAAAAGACCTGCGGAGTCGTCAATATTTGCTTTTACTAAAGAATTAGCTATGGTTTCGTACATACCTAAAATACACAGAATGGTACATCTTCTTTTAAGTCAACACGATAGTGATATAATTTGTCAAGACTCTCAAAACAAACCCTTGATGATTTTAGACTATAATAATACCAAGGGTGGTGTTGATAATGCCGACAAACTGATTAGGGAATATTCCTGTAAAAGAAGAACTGCTCATTGGCCATTCATTCTCTTTATGAATATTATAGACATATGTGCACTAAATGCCTATATTTTATACATTGAAAAAAATCCTGATTGGAAGAAAAATAATTTTTCACGAAGATGTATTTTCCTGTTACAATTAGGGGCTGAGCTTGCTCGAAACAACATGGAAAAAAGAGCGAAATATATAAAACATAAAGTCTATGTAAAATCTGCTCTAAAAGATTGTGGCATACCAATGGTAAACCCAACTACCGAAGTTGCAACTCAATCCGTCCATTCAGCTAAGAAACGTGCTCGTTGTTACCAGTGTCCGCGAAACTGTGACAGAAAAGTGAATACCGTTTGCTCTTTTTGCAAAAAATTTATATGCCAGGTACACAGAAAAGAAGAAAAAACTATTGTATGTAAAAATTGCAACTAAAAGTTATATGCTTATATTATTATTTAATTTTAATTTTGTTCGAATTGAAAATAATTTGTTTCTAGAAAAGCCGTTAATTTTGTATGAAAAATAAATAAAAATTATTCAAATATGCTTAAAATTATTTTTAACCGTGTTTTCCTTTTAGTCAGTGCTAAATGACGTTACTAAATTGAAAATTTTAGTGGGGTCCCTAGGAGACCCCACATGGGCATTTATGGTTATTTTCATATCACGGGCATTTAAGGGTTAAGACAATGATGCATTTTTCACGTGCGACAAAACAATATTATATGTTTCGCTGTATCATTCATATAATTACGAACCTCAATATTAAAATCTACAAGAGAAGAATATCAGAGAAGATCGCTATGAATGAAATATTAGAAATCGATAACATCAAGGAAAGCTTTTAAAAAACTCAAAAATAACATAATCAACGCAGCAACAGAATTACTTGGAGAGAGAAAAGTAAACGAACACTAACATATCAAAAAAGAAAACACCATGGTTTAGAGAGGAAGTGAAGACAAAATGTGAAGAAAAGAAGAAAGCCTTTTTACAATACACAACACAAAAACACAACAGGCTTACAACCACTATAAACGAATCAGAAATGAAACGGATACTTTAGTTGGACAAATAAAAAAGGAACACTGGCAGAGTTTCCCAAAACAGATGAAACACGATTTCTACGGAACACAAAAAGAAATATAGAGAATGATCAGAGGACAAAGAAAAAAAATGAACAAACTAATAAAAACAAAACATATTCAGAAGGAAACATGGGTAGACTACTTTGGATCCCTATTTACTAAAGGTGACAATAATGAACCACCAACACCAGAGGTGACGACAAACGAAGAAATAAATATTGAGGATGAAGAGGTAAAGGAAGCATTAAGGAAATTAAAAAATAGAAAATCATCAGGAAAGGACAGAATACCGAACGAACTCCCAAAGTACGGAGGACAAGATCTGGCCAAACAACTAATAAAACTAATCCAAAAAATAATAAAACAAAACAGAATTCCTCAAGAATGGAGATCAAGCATCCTAATACCTCTCTTCAAAAAAGGAGACAAATCGGACCCGGAAAATTACAGAGGAATTAATTTATTAAATACAACACTAAAATTAACATCCAAAGTGATAACAAATAAACTGAATAAAATTATAACACTATCAGAAGAACAACAGGGTTTTTTGGTTAGCAACATCATGCACCGATGCTATATTTATAATGAGGCAAGTGCAAGAAAGAAGTCATTAGAATACAACAAACCGGCATATCTATATTTCGTGGACCTTTCGAAGGCATTTGACCGGATAAAATGAAAAGACGTTATCCACTTACTGTACGTAAGAGAGATACCTTTAGGAATAATCAAAACTATCAAAAATGTTTACCAAAACAACACATTAAAAGTAAAAGTAGAAGAAGAACTAACCGATCCTATTGAAGCTGGCAATGGGATAAAACAGGGAGATTCCCCGAGTCCTCTATTGTTCAACCTGATTATGGATGAAATAATAAAATAAGTAAGAACTAAAAGAGGATACCAAATGGGAGAAAAACAACTTAAAATAATCTGTTATGCTGACGACGCAATACTACTCTCTCAAAGTGAAGATGATTTACAACGTATGCGGCACCAATTTAATATAACCGCCAAAAAAGATGTAAATTGGAGCTGGAAGGTCAGATAAGAGAACAAGTGATGGAGTTTAAATATCTAGGCATCACATTATCTATAAAAATATCGGGAAAGAAACGAAAGGCAGAATTTACAAAACAGTCATCAGACTAATAATGACATATGCGGCATAAACAAGACCTGACACAGAGAGGATAAAAAGGATGTTAGAAACAGCAGAGATGAAAACACTTAGAAACATTGATGGAAAGACACTATGGGACAGAGCTAGAAGTACAGATATACGACGTTAATGCAAGGTGGAGAATATCAAGAACTGGGAATGAAATAAAAGAGTAGAATGGAACGATCATATAAGTCGAATGACAACAAATAGAATAGTAAAGAAGGAAACAGACGGTTTCCCAATAGGAAGACGATCAGTAGGGAGACCATAAAAACGATAGAACCACACCCTACTGGAGGAACATTGAAAAACATACAGAGTCATGTCAATATATAAAGAAGAAAAAGAAGAAGATGAAGAATATTAAAAGCATCACTTAATTCAACGCTTGTACTCAGTATAATAATAATAATTCCTATTCCGACTCTAACCCAACCCTCAAGAAATAAAGACATTCTTGGACAATGCAAAAGAAAAATCTCTCTCTTGACTGTTGACTCACGTAGACAATAGACGCTATTTTCTCAATTCTCTCTGATTTTTATATACATAAATCCTTTCTTAGTGAACGCCTGCTCAAAAAGCAATAGTAACTGTATATACACGTTAATAATACGTTATAGATAAACACCACTGATTCGCTAAAGCCAATTAAAACGTACGAGAATCCACGCATGTAAACCATGCTTCTATGATGACTACCAGTCCACGAGTTTATACAGGGTGTCCAGAAACTCTCCTGACAAACGAACACCGGAGCTTTCTCAGTTAATTTTAAGATGATGTAGCCCAATTTATTTAGTCCAAAAATGTTTCCTAAGGGAGCTAGAGCTCTTTGAAGATAGCGCCTTGTAAGTAGTTTTTTCAAATATCCCCAGAACCCTCCTATTTAGAAAAACGAAAACTGGTGCGATTATTGATCCTTCAGAGTTGAATCGATTACATTAATTGCAAATTTCTCGTACCGTTCATAGGCGTCCGTTTTGGGTAGGTCAACGGTTATTTTAACGCATACCATTTTTGTCTTTAACTTTTAAAGATTTGTGATACTAGATTATTAAATTTTTAGGTATTCTAGAACTAAAAGACTTACTTTAAGTCTGTAGGATTTATCGTGTTCTAGAAAAATCAATTAAAAGTTTTTCGTTTTTTCGTCATAAAAGTTAAATTAATAGGTACCCTAATTAATTTTATAAATTACCTTTTGTTTCAATACATGCTGCACACAATTCGTAGAAAAGTTGGGAAAAAGAAGCAAAAAATCAATTTGAAACAAAATTTTATTTAAAGGTTTTTGAAAACAAGGTATTTTTACGATCGAACGAAAATACGAGTAACACAAAAGAACAAGTATCAAGGTAGATAGTAACAAAATATGCTCAATGTAAGGACCGTTAGTCTCTTTTATATATTCTCAAATACAATAATCACAAGGATTCAAATCCGGCGACCTTGCTGACCAAACAACTGGACTGCTCCTTCTAATCCAGTGGCTTTCGTAGTTATTATCAAAAAATTCTTGTACATTCCTGCTAAAGTTAGCCGGACAGTCATCATGCAGAAACCATAAGTTTTACCGAATATTTTAAGGCACATCATTAAACAAATTAGGTAAAACATTTTGCAAGAAATGTAAATAGTCAGCACCATTTAAAGGAGTAGGCAATTCCACGGGTCAAGTGGATAATCGCAACCACTCCTATCCAGACGTTTTATGCTAAACCTATGCTGATGCCTAAATTCTTAAAAAACGTGGGGATTGTCACCAACGTACGAATAATAATGTGTATTATGTACATTAAAAATTCCATTTTTGGTGAATGTAGCTTCGTCGCAAAAAAAAATATCTGAAAAAATCTTTATTTTGATTTTTCTGATTTTGTAACCATATAGCGACTTCTTCACGAGCAGGAAAATCTCCTTGTAGCAGTGCTTGTTTCTTTGTTAAATAAGAATAATATAAATTTTCGTTGTGTAAGATATTTTCTACGGAAGATTTTGAAATTGTAGGTTACATGGCAGATAGTCTTCGAACGTTAATTTCTAAATTTTCCTCAACTTTCATTAAAATAACATCTTTATGTGCTGCTGTTACATGTTACTGTGCTGCTTTTGCGTCTTTTGCTTTCCGAAACACCTTGATTTGACGAAGAACTACCTATTTCGTCATTACTATCTAATTCAAAATTTGTAGGTATCACGAACACTGTCATCAATCTCTTCGTCTGAAAAAAGGCTTCCACTAGCTTTTGCTCGTTTTCATATAAAATATTGAGAACTGATAATATACACTACAACCTCGTCTACCGACAACTAACTAATAAGTAATACGTAGTGCATTAGTCTAGCGAATGTAACGCATAAAATAAATAAGTTAAGACAGGTTTAATCTTGTCGTATACGAGAAACAAGTGTGCATCACATGGCTTCAGGAATCCAAAAGTTATTTGTGACCACGTTATTTGTGACGAGATGTTAACGTGCTTCTCAATTAAAATAATTCTAAACAACAATAAAAATGTAAGATCTTGTACTCAAACTAAACTATAACTATTTAAAATTCATAAACTATTACTGTAAACGTGTTTAATATTTTGGCCCACATAACTTTTTTTTCACTATGGATTGTGGCGTTTAAGTACTGTAAAAAAAGGTTATAAAAGGATTTTTTTAAATTCAATTTAGAAATTGCTTGTTTCATATTTTCATTACTAGAGCAATTTACTTTCGTATTCCTTAGGCTGTACAGTAGATTGGACCATTGGTTGTGGAGTGTCTAGCGATTATCCAAAACAGTCACAAATTCGTGAAATATATTTCAATGGCTCTTTTACAGTCTTCGCCATAAATGACTCACGTCAACTTAGCTGTTTCTTTTATTTTTCTTCTAGTTATTTTTATCTATAGATATATATATATATATATATATATATATATATATATATATATATATATATATATATATATATATATATATATATATAAGCGAGGTTCCTACAGCCTCTGCCGCTTCTCGCATTTCGACCGCCATCGTTTTCTGTCCATCCATTCGTCTTCGTCGATGGCTCTATCTCTCATTATGTGTGCCGTACATTTTGTTCCCAGGCAACTGAAGGCCTTCCCCTTCTTCTTCTTTGTTGTGGTATGTAATGTAAAGCTTTCTTTGGCCATCTATCTTTATTTATTCGCTTCACGTGACCATACCACAGTAGTCCCGTTTCAATTCGGTCTACACTGGAATATACAGTATTTGTCCTCCTTCTAATATCTTCATTCCTGATATGATCTTTTTTGGATACACCACACGCTCTCCTTAAAAAATCCATTTCTACTACTTCTATTCTTTTTTTATCTTTTTTCGTGATCTACCAACCTTCTGCCCCATAAGTTATAATAGGCTCTACCAAGATTCGATAGATTGTCAATTTCGTTTTTTGTCTAATATCATTAGACCATAGTAGAAAGTTTAGAATGTTTACCGCTTTTTCTCCCTGCTGCGTTCTGTTTTCGATGTCTCTTTTGTTAGTTCCTTCTTTAGATATTATAGATCCGAGATATTTATATTTATTACATGTTTTTGTGTTTCTAATTTCTAACTCTGGATCTTCTTCATCATCTCCTATTTTAAGATACTCTGTCTTTGACATATTCATATTTAGGCCCCATTTTTCATATTCTTTCTTTAGTTTTCTAAACATGTAGTCCATCTCTTCCTCATCATTCGCTACGACTATCTGATTATCTGCGAAAAATAAAGTTGTTAAGACATTTACCACCGGCCATGTCTATTCCCATTCCGGATACTTGTTTCCTCCACTGCTCTAGCGATGATTGAATATACATTTTAAATAAGGTCGGAGATAGACAACATCCTTGTTTAAGCCCCTTTGTTATTGGAAATGATTCAGATATAAAGTTTTCTTCTTTAACGACACTTCTTGCATTTTTGTTTATATTTGCGATAGCATCCACATATTCTCTACTGAGACCTACTTTCGTCAATGTTTGAAACAGTTTTTTCAAAGGTGCCATATCGCATGCCTTTTTTAAATCTAAAAACAATAGTTGAGTAGATAGGTTCTTTGCCTTCCGTTTTTCGATTACCTGCTGCAGAACGAATATACCATCAGTGCACGATCTTCCTGCACGAAATCCATTTTGTTCTTCTATGTCTTCATATTCCGATTCTATTCTTTCTTTTATTATTCTACCGTACAATCTCCCCACTGAGCTGATAACAGTTATTTCCCTATAATTAGAGTATTTGCGTTTATCCTCTTTCTTGAATATTGAGCTGATGTATCCAATATTCCAATCATCAGGGATATTTTGTCCTTTTAAGCATTTGTCAAATAGTTGAACCAACTCTCCGGTTGTTATCTCAATTATTTGTGTATGTTCGTATATTTCTTTCATTTCGATCTCATGGAATTTACATCTATCCTCTGTCAGTAAGACCTCATAATGGTGTTTTCACTGTGTTAGATCTATTAACTGTAAGTTAGATGTTTCCTTTCCTTCCCTCCGTAGAGACTTTATCACCTTCCACGCTTGCCCAACTCTTGTTCCACCCATATATCTATCCATCTCTGCACATCTTCGATCCCACATCTCATTTTTACTTTTCACTACTTCTCTTTTTACATCTCGATTTAATCCTTTCTCGTTGACATCCATTTCTGATAAGCAGTTTTCTTCTTGTTTACTAACGTTTGCATATTCTCCGACCACCATTCTTGATTTTTTGTTTCATGTTTGTTTTTATACCCCAAAGCTTCACTTGCAGCCTCATGAATGCATTATTTTAAGTTGCTGGTATAATCCTTCCGCTGATATATTTTCTAGATCTACATTTTGTAATTTTTTGGCCAGTCGTAATTTGTAAAGAAATTTCGTTGAATCTTCTTTTCAGTTTGAAGTTTTCTAGGTTATATTTAGGGTATGTTACTTCTTGTTCCTTTTCTATATTCTGTACCTGAGTGTTATTGTTTTTGCGATAATTAACTATCACATTGACCATAAGTAAACGATGGTCGGATCCACATTCTGATCCACGGTATACTCTTACGTCAGATGTTTTCAGCTGGGAAGTTTGACGTTGGATTACATAGTCGATTATCGAGCGCAGATTCCTAGTAGGTTGTATCCATGTAAATTTGTGGATGTCTCTATGTTGAAAAAAAGCCAATCATAATTTTTAGAGACATTGTTTCACAAAAATCTCTAAGACTTATTCCGTTGTCATTGGTTATTTGTTTCCCATATCTTCCCACGACTCTGTTATTTTCTTCTCTCCTTACTCTGCCGTTTAAATCTCCTAGTATAAAGATTTCACAGTTTTCTTTAACTTCAGAGAGTATTTCAATCATCTTATTGTAGAAATCGTCTTTACGTTCTGGATCTGCATCTTCATTTGGGGCATACACTCCTACTATTACGATGTTGTACCCATTCTTTTTCATTTCCAGTATTAGCAGTTGTTCATTTACTTCGGTCCACGATTTAATATTGTTTTTAAGATTTTTTGAATGGCAATAGAGACTCCTCTCTTAGCTCTGTTATCTTTACTCACTCCACTGTAGATATGTATATATTCTCCTATCTCTTCATTTCCTTTTTCCTTTTTCTTCGTCTCAGTGAGAATACATATATATATAGACTTCGGCAAATATGCAAATAAAAATGTAGAAAATATGCGCATAAATATGCACGTGTTTACCCGAAAATATGCAAATATTTTACAAAATATGCATACAAATAAATAAAAAAATCGTAAAATAGTAACAATTTTATTTAAAAAAAAAGTGTACATAACTAAATATTTCCTACTATCCATTAAGATTTACATTTATTTTAAGTAACTACATCATTTTTAAGTATGAATTAACTTATTTAGAATTATGGTAACAATAAATGACCAATTGGTGTTCAAAATTTTCTAACAAAAACTTGTGGCTTCTGTCTGAGTACATATATTTATATATGGAAAACTTCGTTCAACATCAACTGATGTAACGGGAGCATTTTTCAAACTAACCAAAACATTTGGTTCTAAATTAATTGTTTCCGAAATATTTCCAGCTAGAACACTGACTACTTCAGAAAGAATATGGTAACCTTTATTTTTTTCCATAGTAGCTTCAAATTTTTTTAAAATATCTTTTCTAATATTACCTCTAACGTTCCGACAACATGACGCAAATTCTTTTATTAATGCTGTACTTTCGAACAATGACAGTTTTGGTGATTCTAACTGAGTAATTGTTTTTTGAACAAAACTAAAATTTGATTGTATAAATGAAAGTTCTTGTTGAAGCAAGTTACTCTGAAAAGTTTGTTTAGAATCCAAAAGAGATTGGGAACTTTCATCTGTTAACGTATTAATTATGTTCTTTATTTTAACAAAATGATCTGCATAAAAATTAGCTGCTTCTAACCATGTTCCCCATCGCGTTAAAATAGGTTGTGGTGGAAGAGGAATGTTAGGTAGCATTTCTTTATAAAGTTGAATTCTTATAGGAGATTTAAGAAATACTTTTTTGACACTGGATATCATGGTATTTACAAGAGGAAACTTTTTTCGTATTTCCTCTGCAACTCTGTTTAATCCATGCGCTACACAAGTAACATGTATTAAATCTGGGAAAAATATTTTTAAATTTTGTCCTGCTTTCACCATATAAGGAGCAGCATCCGATAAAATAAGCAGTAATTTATTAGAAGGAATAGTTGTCGGAAGAAAAAAAGTTGCTAATGTTTCTTGTATAAAACGCGAAATTGTTAAAGCATTTGTTTTCTCAAGTTGCTGGCATGAAATAAGATGAGATTTTGGTAAGGTATCTTCTTTAAGAACACCAATCAATAAATTAGCAATATACTTTCCTGAGGAATCAGTGGTTTCTTGCAATGTGTGAAGCAGTTCTCACATGTTGGTCTATCTGAAATTTCTTCTCACATGCTATCTATAAATAAAAATAAAAACCTTTATTTTAACCCAACCTTTAAAATATAAAAATATACAAGGTGTTTTTGGTTAATCAAATAACTGGTTTGGAAAAAAAACACTCGCTAAGGGTTTTAAATGCAGTATTTATCCACAAATTATTGCATTTTTATGTATGAGAGAGTAATAAAACAATAAATTATGTATGCAAATCCCTAAACTGTTGATACGGGTGACTCAATGAAAAACAGATATTTGTCAACAAGTTTACAGAAGTATATAGGAAAACAATTTTAAATTGAGTATGACCACCAGGTATAAAGGTTGGAGCAGAATAGAATACAATAGTTGTGAGGGATACTAATCCCTAAATAAGGTTGCCAGTGTCGGAGTGATGGAGGTTAACAGGTACTAATGAATTTGCCAGAAATGTAAGATGTTTATTTAATTGGTTATATATAACCAATAAAAGTTTAATAAGTACCTACCTATTTGCAAAATAAAGTTTAATTCTTTAGATAAAATAAAACGTTTTATTTTATCTATTTGCAAAATAAAGTTTAATTCTTTGCCTATTTGCAAAATAAAGTTTAATTCTTTAGATAAAATATAACGTTTTATTTTATCTGAAATGAGTGCATTCCACGAAGTAAGGGTTTCAACAATCAAACATTTAATTCTTTAATTCCAGGAATCTACGACAGTAATTGACTAGATAATTACCTTCTAAACTTATTCCACCGAAAATGTGATAGTGGGTTTTTCCATTTTGTATATAGGAAGGTCCAAGTGGCGTATTCAAAATTCTTAACAGTTCACTAAAAGTAGGTACTTCAGTTGCAAGGTGCAGTTTATTGTGTATACTAGTGTTATGGAAAATTTGGAAGTGCCGTGTAAACGCCGAAAAATTGGTCCTCTAACAGTTAATGAAAAAACATTAATATTTAATTGTTTTAAATCATTTACAGACAAACGTTTATGTGAAAGTGTTGATGAGACCGTTGAGTTAGTTAGCAGTACACTTGGTGTTGGGAAATCTACGATTTACAGAGTTATTAAAGAAGAGAAATGTGGTAGTTTTCAAATGCCACGTAATGCTCCAGGGAAACCAAAATTTCAAATAGAATATCATTTTAAAGAAGGACTTCGACGGAAAGTGCATGAATTCTTCTTTAGACAAGAATTTCCAACATTGGATAAAGTTCTTGTCTCAGTTCGAGATGATAAGGATTACCCAGAAATGAGTCGAAGTACGTTATGGAAACTTTTAAAAGAAATAGGCTTCCGCTGGAAAAAGAATCCCACAAAGTCTATTATATTAGAAAGAAGCGATATTGTCATATGGAGAAGACATTTTCTAAGAACCATAAAGGAAATGAGAAACCAAAAAAGAAAAATATTTTATCTTGATGAAACATGCATCAACGAGGGTCATACACCAAATAAATTTTTGCAGGATGAAACTGTTACAAGTCAAAGGCACGCTTTTGTAAATAACTTATCTACTGGTTTAAACCCACCATCAGGAAAGGGACGCAGGCTGATAATAGTACACATTGGCAGTTCAGACGGTTTTGTTGAAGGTGGTTTATTAACTTTTGAATCAACTCGTACCGGTGACTACCATGAAGACATGAACGCTGATGTCTTTCAAGAATGGTTCGAACAAATGATAGATCTTCTTCCTAAGAACTGTGTAATAGTAATGGATAATGCAAGTTATCACTCCAGACTTATAGAAGGACTGCCCACAACCAAGTGTTTAAAAAAAGACTTGCAGAATTGGCTGAGTTCAAAAAATATTACGTACCATCCCGGATCTATAAGAAAGGAACTTTATTCGTTGTGTGCCCTTTATAAAGAAAAATTTAAAAAATACGAAATTGATGAAATTGCCAAAAATCGTAGAATGACAGTACTTAGATCCCCACTATATCATTGTGAATTAAACCCGATGGAACTGGTATGGGCACAGATAAAGAGTGAAGTTTCAAGAAAAAATACCACTTTTAAAATTCATGATGTTAAGCAGTTGTTTTTGGAGGCCGTAAATAATGTAAAACCTGAAAACTGGGAAAAGGCAGTAAATCACACTATTAAAGAAGAGGAAAAAATGTGGAAGCTGGACAATATTACTGATAAAATGATCGAGCCAGTTATTATAAATCTTGGTTCTGAAAGTTCATCTTCTGAATCTTATTTGGATTTGTAGCAAGTAGCTGTAAGTTTTATATTAATATTTTTATTCATCTATTTAACATACCTTAGACGGTTTTAAAACTCTTTTTCTCCTTTGTAATTTTTAAAAATTAAAAAAAATGTGAATTTTTTAAAACCCTTTTTAATGTAGGCCAGTCAGTTCTAATATAGTGTGTGATAAAAGAGGTCACTTTTGTTTACATACACATAACACTTTATAACACTGAAATAATTCATTTATTTTTTACAGTTATTCAAAGTAATTTTTCAATTAATCTTGAGCACGCCCATGGAGTGGTCGGAGCTACCAGTTAAAATTATGCTAATTACTCTCTCGTTCATAAAAATAAACTATAGTTTTTGTTACTAACCATTAGTACATCATATAACTTATTTTAAAATTCAACAAAAGTTTTTTTTTTGTTAATTCAATTACAATAAAAATAATTGTGTTTTAGAATAGCTGACTTCATAAAAAAAAGTAAAGGTGAAAAATTTTTCTAAATACACACCATTGTATTGTACCATGGACAATTTTTTCTCACTAAAGGAAGCTATTTTTCATTTAAAAACAACCTACGAGTACTAAATTTCAAGTAAATACGTTTATTGGTTTTAAAGTTATTGTTGTTATTAACTAAAAGAATTTAATTTTTTTTTAATTTTAACACCCTGTATCTCGAAAAGTAAATAAGTTTGACCCCTCATTAACTATATCGTTTTGTTCAATTTTTCGAGAAGTATCTACAGTCAAACGTTGTAAGTGTCATTTGGAAACACCCTGTATGTATGAAATATTAGATATTTAATAGAAAATATTAGATACTTACAATTTTGCCACAGACTGAACAGTAGATTTTTCCCATATCCATAGACAGCTCTTTATAAGGTTTAATCCAAGTTGAAGTACTGGTTTTTTTAGGCATTATAAAATCACAATCTTCCTTTTTGTTACGCACAACGAGTGTTTACGCTTTGAATATCAAAACAAAAATGATTTACAAATCTGAGCATCAAATTAGAAATGTTTAGGTACCTACCTAATTCAATAAACTGGGAGATTTTGGAAAATCCCTAAATTAGGAACAAAACTATTAGCCGTTTACCTGCTGTTAAGATACAATAAATTGTAGATGGATTTGGGGATTAGATCATAAAATGCAAATAAGCGAACCCTTAGCGATTATCCAATAACTGAATGCCTCAGTGACCGAGACTTTCTAAGAATGTTGAGGGCTACTTAAATTGATCTTCTTTGAAATTGTAAATGTTTTGTACCTGTAGAGATTACGTACTTAGATCATTTCTTGATTAAAATGACTACAAAATTTTATACAAGAATTGAAATAAATTGGTATGTTTAAAAATTTTCAAATACAGTATAAAAATCTGAACTTTTATGCAGTTTATGCAAACTTTTATACAAATATGCCAAAATATGAAATATTTGCATAAAATATGCACAATATGCAAAATATGCAATATGCGTATTTGCCGAAGTCTACATATATATATATATATATATATATATATATATATATATATATATATATATATATATATATATATATATATATCTTTCTTTCCGCTAATTTTCCGCTTTTATCTAATTTCTCTATTCTCTTCGTTTATTTCCTCTGTATTGTCGATTTTTCTAGATTTTCTCTGATTTTTTTTCTATTTATTTGTTTAAACAATATTATATCTTCAGTGCCAATAATTGTGTTAGGTTAAATAGACTAAAATATATCTTATACATAATTGGCACCATATTCAAAATATGCCCACTAGAAAAATGTGCATGCGCCCCTGCAGGACCTCTCGCGATCCTGCGTATCTGGAAAAGTTGAATTATCGATTCTGTAGGGTGCTGGCGGTAGCCATATTACAGAAACAAACCAGTTCAGCAAGTGAAAATTCCTATATTTGAGTAAAGTAATTCGCGTTGAGTGATACGTCGGTGGCTACAATGTTTCGCAAACATTGATATAACTCATAGACAAAAATCGAGGCATGTAAGTTTGATTTTTTTTAGTTAATAAATGTCGTAGTTGTAAGTCCTGCGGGATTTTATTTGGAAAAGTGCCAAAAGGTTTAATAAAAGACGTATATACAGCTTATCTATTAGATTTTCTTTGTGAGTTTTGTTTTTTGTATATTATAAAAGTGCTTTAAATGTGGTTCTTTTTAATCTCATAGATATTGAAGTATAAAAAACATAGCAAAACGTACAAATTGTAGATATTTTTTAAATGTATTAGTAAAAGTAACGTATTTAATAAATTTTACCGATTTTAATAAACTTGTGGCAATAATCTAAAAAAATCTATAAAAGTCCATTAAAATTTATTGTAAAATATCACGAGTTAAATTTTTTTTGATAATTTGTATTGTTATTATGTAATTTACAATAAGATACTTAAGCTTAGCATTCAAGAGTTAATATATCATGTGAAATTGCTAAAATATTTGTCCAAATGTCATTAAAATTCATTAAAAATTGGTAGGTCACCAGGAGTGCCATCTCAATAGTAAAAATCACTAGATGCTAATTATGTATCTTAGAAATTATCAAAAAATTTGTATCTGTATCTTTAATAGTTCTATATGTGAAAAATACGAATACGTAAATGATACGAATCGTGTCATTTACCATTATTAAATCAACTACAATAGTATCAATAATACCATATCAGTGAACGATTCGCCATCTTGGAATAATTTACAACTTTTTTAAGTCTGTGTGATATTTTTAATTGCATAACGTAATTTGATATAAAATATTGGATGTTTTGTATTGTTGTTAATGGCATTTGTATGTTTAGTGGACGAGGACTTCGTTATATGATAATTTTTACTGATATAACATAATAGGTTTATGGATGTATGTGTATTCGTGTGTTTTTTTATAAAATAAATGCACATTTGGAAGTAAATGTTACCTTAAACAATACAAACAAAGTCGGTAACGACTGTGAACGGTTGAATTGAGTAAAAGTTACTCAGCTCTATCGTATTAGGTAATTTGTTTTTAAAAATCTTTTAAAAAGCTTCAGACGATATTTTTTTAAACTTTTAGGTTAGTGCAGCTTTCAGTGGCTAATCCTCACGCATTTTTGCAAAACCGATGAATAAGAATTGATACTGCTATCTTCATCGTCACTAGAGCTAAAAATGTATATTAGCAAGGTGTTGTCGCAGATAAGACTAATACTATTAAACTTCTGAACAATTTTTCTTTTTCATTACTTGTCACCCCCTTTCTCCATTCGTTTTTATCCTTGGCTCGATAATATATGCACGTCTCTTGTTGGTTATATCCAGTGTACAAGGTTATTCGAGATATTCGAGATTTGGTGAAATGCCAACTTAACAAAAGATTGTGTGCAGATACTGGCAAGTGGATTTTTGGGTTAATAAGTACATAAAACTTTTTTGGTACGTATTTCGTTTTAATAGCTACACATTTTTATATTATTTCCATTAAGTGAAGTACAATGTAGGGGAGGGTGGTCCACAGTGAACTTTTTCGGTACGTATTTCGTCTTAATAGCTACACATTTTTATATTATTTCCGTTGAAGTGAAATACAAAGTAGGGGAGAGTGGTCCACTTCTTCTTCTTGCAGTACCGTCTCCTATTGGAGGTTGGCTACCATCACAGCAATATTTGCTTTATTGGATGCAGCTCTGAACAACTGTATTGAACTGTACCCGTACCACTCCCTTAAATTTCGCAACCAGGAAATCCTCCGACGTCCCACATTTTTCTTTCCCGAGATTTTTCCTTGGATTATGAGTCTAAGCAGAGAGTACTTTTCTCCTCTCATTATGTGGCCCAGATATTCCAGTTTTTTCGTTTGTATGGTTTTTATGACTTCGCATTCCTTCCCCATCTTCAGCAGAACATCTTGATTTGTTACTCTTTCTGTCCATGGTATTTTCCACATTCTCCTGTAATACCACATCTCGAATGCCTCAATGTTTTTGATGTTTATCTTTTTCAGTGTCCAGGCTTCCATGCCGTACAGCAGAACGGAGAAAACATAGCACCTTAACACTCTCGTTCTTAAGTTTATATTTATGTCCCGGCTGCATAGGAACTTTTTTATTTTGACAAACGATTGTCTCGCTATCTCTATTCGCCACTTGATTTCTCTTGTCTGGTCATTAGTATCAGTGAAGCAAACCCCTAAATATTTGTAGGACGTAACTCTTTCAACTGGCAGATTATTTATGGTTAAATTCACATTGGTGTATAGCTTCTTTGTTACAATCATGAATTTAGTCTTTTTGATGTTCAGTTTTAGACCATACTTTTTGGTATGGGTGTTTATGTTTTCCATCAAAAACTGTAAATTTGCTAGGTTATCTGTTACTATTAGCGTGTCATCAGCGTATCGTATATTGTTAATTAACTCTCCGTTAATGTTCATACCAATGTTTTGCTCTAGGAGCGCTTCCTGACATATTGTTTCGCTATATATTGAATAATAGTGGAGAAAGCACACAACCCTGACGCACACCTCGAAGAATCTTAATTTCTTCGGTTAACTCATTATCAACTTTGATTTTTGCTGTTTGTCCCCAGTACAACCTGGATTATGATGTTAATGTCGCTACTGTCGATGTTTTTGCTTCTTAGGATTTCATACAGCTTTTGGTGTCTGACTTTATCGAAGGCCTTCTTAAAATCTATGAAACCTACGTAGAGGTCTTGGTTTACATCCAAACATCTTTGCATTAACACACTCAGGCCAAACAAAGCTTCCCGTGTTCCCAGTCCACCTCTGAATCCAAACTGTTTGGCGCTTATGTCCTCTTCTAATGTATTAAATATTCTTTTGTGAATTATTTTTAAAAATACTTTTAGTGTGTGGCTCATCAATGCTATAGTTCTGTGGTCTGAACACTTTCTGGTGTTATTCGTCTTAGGGATTGTGACAAAAGTAGAGGAGAGCCATTTCTTTGTTATGATGCCTGTTCTATACATTGTGTTAAAGAGATTCACCATTATTTCAAGTGCGTCGTCCACAGTGAGACGGTTTTTAGGCATTCGAGATTTTTTCACAACTTTTTCTATATATATTAAAAGCAGACAAATAATACTGTAAATTTGCCTTTATTTTACAAAAATACACAACAGAAATAGATTTGAACTTGAAAACATAAGTGTAAAAAAAATTATTTTTGGCGTTGTAATGTGTCTCATTGTGTCTCACAGTGGTCCACTCTGAGACACACGTTGGTTCACAACGAGACATCATTCATTGAACATGTATTCGCCAAAATAGTTCGCCAAAATTCACTTCAAATTGAACACAATTATTTTGCTTCTTTGTTTTTCCATATAACAATGGTACAGGTAAAATCATCACTATGTCTTGCGATAAAACACTAGCAACTTCAGGAACGTTTGGATAAAAGAACTTGTTCTATTTGTTTATTCCTCTCATTTAATTGATCTTATTTTCGAAATCGTTGAAAAGATTTGTCAAAATTTTGCCAACAAAATATTTTACTGACTTTTGATTGAAAACTTTACAAGCACATAGTCATCAATGATTGCATTTCAATCCTGTTATTGGAGCTCAAGGTCGGCATCATATTCAGATGAGCTGTTCAGGGATTCTGCTTGGCCACTTAAAGAACTATTTTCGGATTTGATAAATTGTTTTTTTTTTCTGTCTTGGCTCTGGCTTTACGTTTTTCGACGTTCTTTGTTTGAAGTTCAATTTTTTCTGGGGGGTCTGTAGGAAAGAAACTTTTTCCGCATTTTCTGTACTGCATTCATTTTTTTGGAGCGGATTTGGAGTAGCCTCCAACATTTTAAGGGCTCGAAATTTTGTTGTCATGACAGTTGCTTCAGATCATGGTCAAAATTAAGTGTTGTTATCACAGTATCAAGATTCGAAGTAGGATCCTTTTTCTCATGTTTGTCCTTTGTGCAGAAATCTGAAACTAGAGATTCGACAGTACCATTTAAAGATGTTGACTGTTTAGGCTGATGTGTGACGAAACTAGAAAGAAAATCTTCTTTTGCAAAAACATTTCGATTATAAGGGAAAATACCTGATTTACGGAATCCTAATGTTATATTAACCGGGGTCATTGAATGCTGAAATGCTCTAATAAACGCCAACATCTAGTGGTTATAGTTTATTACTGCAATGAGATGGAAAGGTTAAAATAATTATTCCATTGGATTTGGCTAAATCCACACATTCAAATGAAAAATGACTTTCGTAGTTATTGAACCACAGGAATGTTGGATTTTTGATTATGAAATTTGTATGGTTTCTAAAATGGCGCATAACTTCCTCAAACAACTCGCTGTTTATGCGCATATACGATTTAAAATGAGCCCTAGAAATATAATAGCTGCTGAAACCGTGTTTCCTGAAGCACTTATAAGCAGCAGGTCATTACCAAATATCCTCTTTTGGCACTAGTTACTTGACTCACTTGTTTAACTCCTTTGCAAGCGATCACTTTTTTTGGTTTCTGTACAGCTGTCTGGATTTTAAACAAGCATTTGATAGAGTATGCAGAGCCAGACTGTGGACAGCGATGCAGGAACTTGGCTTTCCAAAAAACTAGTCAGGTTGATACGGATGTGTATGGAACGGTAACGATGTAAGGTGAGAGTTGGACAACAATACTCGGAGACATTTGAAATAAACAATGGACTAAAACAGGGAGATGTACTTTCACCACAACTCTTCAACTTAGCTCTGAAACACATAATCAGAAGTGCAAGAATCGAAAAATCGAATACAGTATTTCATCGAGAAGGACCAAATTACTACTGGAATTTGCAGACGATATCGATCTAATAGGAAACACACGATTAAGGATGAAGAAGACTTTCGTGAGGTTCAAGAAGGAAGCAGAGAAGATGGGGCTCCAAATTAACGAAAACAAGACGAAATATATGTAAATGAGCCGCAATAACCAAAGCAGAGACAGAATCGGTCAGAACATCACCACCGATGACTTTAACTTTGAGCGCGTTAGAGAATTCAAGTATCTTGGAACAAGATACTTGAATTCTCTGCGCTGCGATTTTTTTGCAGTCCTCATCAAACCAGTGTTCTTTCTTTTCTATTTCTGCTTTTTTAATACTAAGGGCTGCCACCTGTATCATGGCTGTTTGTATTAGTTCCCATTCCTCCTCTAAGCCCCCCGTCGTGGTTCTTCACAACCTGTTGTTTATTTCTTCCTCTATTCTTTTTGCTACCACTTTATATTGGAGATGCACTACTTGGTTTGTTTTACGTTGATGATCAGTTGAAGTGAAGGAAAAAATAAATCAAAGTGAAAGCTGAATAGAGTGAAAAGAGAAAAGTCTAATGACAATTGTATACAAATCTATAAAGTGAATTTAATACTATAAAAAGTAAAAGAAAAATATTTATAATAGCCAAACATACAGCAAAAGAAGAAAAAAAAGTTAATCAAATTAGATATGTCCTAGACACAAATAAAAAAAAATAGTGTACGAAAAACGATGTAAAAAATTCTTTGATAATGTATTAAAAATAAATTTAGCACATTTTGATATTAATAAAGCTTATGATACTGTCTGGCGATACAATATCATATCAAAATTGCATAATTGGAATATCAGAGGCAATATGTTAAAATTTATTTCCAATTTTCTTCATTCTCGCAGCTTCATAGTTCGATCAGACAACGTTAACTCAGATAAAAAAGTTCAAAATAACGGAGTACCACAAGGATCAGTTATAAGCTCAACCCTTTTTCTAATAGCCATAAACGACATACTTCAACAATGCTCACCGATTGTTAAAGGAAGATTATACGCTGATGACTTAGTTTTATTCGCCAAAGGAAAAAACTCTACATCTATTCAAAAACATTTACAACAAACAATTAATCAGTTAGAATCATGGTCTAGGACTATCGGATTACAATTTTCACCGACAAAAACTTAATGTATTTTATTCACATGAAAAAATAACACTCTAACTCCACATCTAAAGCTATATAATCAAACCCTTAGTTTCACAAATAATATCAGATTTTTAGGTATGGTTTTCGACCAAAAACTCGCCTGGAAAAAACATACAGAAGAACTTAAAAAATCATGCCAAGCAGGACTAAATTTTATGAAAACTATTTCCAGCAAAAACTGGGGAGCAGATCAAAATACACTATTACATGTATATAAATCTTGAATTAGATCCAAACTCGACTATGGTGCGATAGTTTATTCATCAAGTAAAATATCAGTATTGAAAATATTAGAAACTGTTCAAAACATAGCTCTACGAATAGCTACAGGTGCGTTTCGAACGACACCAGTTGAAAGTTTACAATGCTTAACAGGAGAACCACCACTAAGTTTAAGATGCAAATACCTTTCTCTCTCATATGCTTCTAAAATAGCTAGTAATAAAGAACACCCTACTTATACCAATACGTTCACAGATCGATTTCAAGACACTTTCTCTACAACAAGACTAGATCCACCATTTTACGAAAGAGTTAGAAGAAACCTTCATGGCCTACATCTTAAATTTCCTGAAATTCTCCCAACAAATTTCCTAACTTCTTCGCCTTGGTTAATACCAATTCCCAAGATTAATACTAACCTTAGTATATATAAAAAACGTGAGATTATAACAGACCTGATCAAACAATCATTTTTAACAGAAATGGAAACTTATAAAAATCACTATAAGATATACAGTGACGCATCCAAATCTTCAGACGGTGTTGGTGCAGCAATCCTTACACCCAATACATCCTTAAAATTTAAATTCAAGCCCATTACTTCGTCATATACTGCGGAGTTGTTTGCAATATTACAAGCACTTATCCACATAAAAGAGTCGAAACAGTCCCCGTCTCTCATAATAACTGATTCACTAAGCTCACTTCACACTATCAAACGTTTATATACCAATAATCCAATTGCCTTACATATCAAATCAGAAATAGAGATTCTAAATAATAATAAGATCACTGTTGACTTCATGTTTGTTCCATCACATTCAGGTATACAAGGAAATGAAGAAGCAGATGAACTAGCACGCTTAGCATCCTTCAGCCAGGACTCCATTCTTATTAATGAGGTTTCTTCAAATGACTTTAAGTCAGAAATAAAACATAAAGTGTTAAGTGCGTGGCAAAATAAGTGGAGTGCATCACAAAATAAACTCAAGGAAATCAAACAATTAGTGAGACCGTGGCTCCAACCAACAGCGAATAGACAGGACCAAGTGAGAATAACACGTTTGAGACTAGGACACAGTAACTTTACACATAAACACCTCTTTACGCGAACTGTGCCGCCAATGTGTGAAAATTGTCAAGTAACACTCTCCGTGTAGCATATACTAACTCAGTGCAAAACATATGAAGCAGCAAGAAAGAAGCACACTATACCAAATAATATAAAGGAACATGGAAAAAACATGAACAACACAAAACAACATAAAAAACACTTACACAGTGGTGTGTACAAACTTAAATGTGGCGACTGCCCAAAAACTTACATTGGTCAAACAGGTAGAAATTTTAATAAACGAATAGCAGAACATAAAAGGGCTTTCAATAATAGAAAAACAGATTCAACATACGCACTTCACCTTCTAGATCATAATCATTCTTTTAATGACGAATTTAAAATTCTCCACATTCAAAATAAAGGCCTTAAGCTATCTTTGTTAGAATCTATGGAAATCAACAAATTAAAAAACACAGATATAATTCTGAATGACCAGCTTGAGACAAACAGTTCTCCCCTCCTCAACCTATTTCATTAGAGACTATAAAGTGTAAACCGATGCCAAAAACAGATCACTTGAGAAAGGCAATCAGCCGAAACAGCTGTAGTGATAAGAATTTAAAATAAATTTTGTGGAAGATTTGAAAACAAAGTTTTCAGTGTTTTATTGTTACATAAAATGAATTTCCATCAAGTAACGGTCGAATCCATCAATTATTTAAAAACATGAACATTAAAAACACAATAAGTTATCTTAAAGACTCAGGACTGTATCAATTATTGTAATTTTTTCTAACTTTACCTGTATTATATATTTAGGTCGCTAATAACCCTGGTGGTTACAGCGTAAATAAATAAAAAAAAAATTTAGCACAAAACCAATAGAAGAAAATAATTTCTGATAAACTATTACTCTACATGTATTTGGAAAGAAAACCATGCCCTGAAAGCTTTTTCCTTGACGGCGACTAAGATAAATTTATCCAACTGTCCTTGTGTGGGATTAAAGAACACACTAAGGGGTTTAATATCGAGCCTGACTTCAATTAAGCTCTGTAAAAATCTTCCAATTATCCAGTTTTTATTATAAGACTAAATCAATTTCAATGGCAGTTTCAATACTAAAACAGAAATGTGATATTCTTTCTTAGTTTGTTTAATTACTAACTGCGCTTCGCATATGTATACAATGCGGTTTTTGTTAACCTTAAAATCCAGAAAAAAAAGGAGTTTTTTAGGTTTAAAAACTATTGTTCAATTTCTAATTAATGCTAATACCAAAAAAAATGTTTTGGATTGTAGATTTTGTAATTTATCTGATATAGGTATTGATATCTACAGCTAAAAGTTTAATATATTATAAATAACGGTTTATAAAGTTCTACGTCATTTTTCGATTCCCAGTCTCCACTGCGTTCTGTTCATGTCCACATTTCTTCGATTTCATCTTGATACTCCTTTTTCAGCTTCTACACTTCTCAACAATTGAAGTGGATATTATGAAAATGTGTATTTTATTTTTTGTTTATAAGGTCAAATAGAAAAATGGAGTGATATAAAAAAAGATTTATTTTTACTTCATATTTTCATACAGATGAACCGAAAGAAAGAAATTCTTTAAGAAAAAAAAATAGAAAATAAACAAAAATTGTAAAATTAACAACCTAAAATTTCTATTTCTGCTCAATTTCAAATATCCCGAAAAGAAAAATTAATAGTGCGTGGGTCTACCTCTATGTCGCCTTAGTGCTCTAACTCTATTTGGAAGACCTCTTATTAAATTATTGATGAACTGCTGCGGTATACGTTCCCAAATCGCGCGTAATGTATTGGCCAACTGATCTAAGGTTTGTTGCGGTTGAAGGAGCCTGTTTTGTTGCCTAGACATTTCGGCCCAAACATGTTCAATACAATTCATATCAAGTGAACACGGTGGCCACTCCATTCTTGTAATGCCATGAGCTTCTATACACTCGTTGACATTTTTCGCACGGTGAGGGCGAGCATTATCATCAATCAGAACAAATTGTTCGCCTATTGCACCAAAAAATGGAACAACTATTGGTACTATGACTCTGTCTCGATATCATGTATCAGTCATTGTCTCATTAATTAAGACGAATAAGTCCGTGCGACCGTCAAAACATATGCCTCCCCACACGCAAACGGATCCACCTCCAAAAAGAGTGGTTGGGACTCTCAAATTCTCATTGTAACGCTGTACTCTTTCCCTCCACACCAATATTCGGCCATCATTCGTATACAAACGAAATCTGGACTCGTCAGTAAAGAGACAATTCCTCCAATTTTCGAAATTTCACTGATAGTGTTCCATCGCCCAGCGATATCTGCATGCACGCTGCTCCCTAGTTAGTCGTGGATGGGTAGCGCGCCGTCTAGCCCTTAAATTGGATGCATGTAACCGTCTTCTGACAGTTTGACTGGAAATCGCTCGTCCAGTAGCATGCCTGAAGATACTGTTAATTCTGGAAGCCGTGAATGTTGGATTTCTTCTTGCCGTCAGAACTACAAAACGGTCTTGCCGACGAGTTGTAGATCGTTCTCTTCCTCCTCCATGCCTGTATGTTGCAGATTCAGTTGCTACATACCGATTCCATGCACGACTTATCACACTTTGTGACACATTTAGCCTCATAGCAACTTCTTGGTGAGTCATGCCTTGTTGGAACCAACGAACTAATTGCTCGAGCTGCACTAGTTCTAAACGTCTTTACGGCATAATGTTTTTGTGATAAACAGATTTCTTGACTTATTGACAACTGGTAAAGCCAATACAAGCACTTTTATACGAATGATATATTCATGTTTGGAACAACATGTCTCTCTTTGTACGAGATAAGGGCAAAAAATATTGGCAATAAAGATAGCATATAGAGTATAGTACAGGCAATTATTTTAAAAATAGTTTTATATGTTAATTTTAGGAATTTTAAAATTATCCACTTCAATTTTTGAGTAGTTTATCTCTTTGACGTCTTCCCTGTGGTGTTCAGTCTGGCATCCGCTTTGATAATCGATCTTCTCCCATTCTTTGAGTGTGACTGTACCACTTCAGTTGTTTGTATTTTAAATAGTTAATCATTGTGTTTTCAGCGATCATAAATCTGCGTATTTTCTCATTGATAACTCTTTCTTGACGTTACCTTCCAGATGACTTCCTCCAGTCATAAATAGTTACCATTAGTAACTATTTATGACAATAGTTTCTATAATAATCTAATCTACTCTTTTTTTGTTTTCTTCAGATATATTTTTGTCCCATTTATAACCAATTCATCATTTTTATCGCTTTCCTACCTTGCATATTTCTGTCTTTTATTGTTTCATCCAGGGCTCCATCATCTGTTAATTTCATACCCAAATATTTGTACGTTTGGTTATATTGTATAATTTCTTTATCATTAAGTATCAGGTCTTATTTTCTTCTTTCTACAAATATGTTTAGTTTAAGTATTTTGGTGTAAATTAGGCTTTCACAACTTTTCTGCTTATATATTTGAAAGTATTTTTACTATACGTGTTTAAGATCTATTTTGTGTTATGTGCCTATGATATGTTGTGTAATGGATGACGTCTTTTCTTTTCTTTTAGGAAATGTGGGTGTTCTTCTCATCTAACTTGTATTCTTTGATTGGTTTGTCCGATGTATGATATGTCACAATTTTTACAAGAGATCTTTTATTCTCTTTAAACGTAACTTTGTACTTTGTAACTTTAAACTTTGTACGTATAAACAAAAAGAGAGAGAACATCGACAAAATAATATGTCAACAAATATTGTAGTTAGTAGAAAAAAAGATCAAAATTATTGTTATACAATACTATAAAATTAAAGAATATAAATGTTTAAATTGAAGTCGAGGGATGTGAAACTATTTCCAACATTGCTATAATTTGGAAATATTGATCAAAACATTATGTATCTTCACCAACGGACCTAAAGCTGGGCATTCACGTTCCGGCTTGCGGTACCACTTAGTAGGACAACTAGTTGGATATTCGTCTCCACTCACGCCCCGACTTGCTATCCAACTAGCGGTCCAAATTCAGTTGTAGTTTGTTTTCACGACGGTGTACATGGCTTAACCAAAAAATGTATCGAGTAAACACTATGCAAAATATAATTAGGATGAGGAAAATTGCAGCATTGTGCTTGTTATCCATATCAATTGAAAAAAAAGAAGAAAAATTGTTGGATAAATAAATTATTTGTTGATCATGTGAACTATTGTGACACGAAATTGCTCAATGTCATTGATGAGGATTATAACAAAAACTACCTCAGGATGGACAACTTTACTTTTTCGCAGTTGCTGGAAAAAGTTGGTCTACTCATTTCCAAAAAGCTACCGTCATGCGGTGAATTGGTCTGTACTGAACAACGCCTTGTATCAACTTTACGCTTTCTGGCCACTGGAAGGTAGGAAGGAAGCTGAAGTTCAGCTGTAAAATATTTCCACAACTATGGGAAAAGGTAATAGCAGAAACTTGCAGGGCTATAATAACTTTTTGAGCAATTGAAAGTTATTTTCTATTATTTATTTGCGAACTAGCGATCCTTGCTTAGCGACATAGATAGCTTACATAGCGGCATAGACCTTCGGCACCTGTTACGTATGAGATTTCTATGAATACCTTTACGCAAAGGTCCCTAGTTCGCAAATATTTAATAGAAAATAAACTTTCAATTCCACGAAAATTACCACTATTAAAATACACGATTCTTCATAATCATCTAGTTTTTGTTAGGGCAAATCATTTTCCTTTCTGTAGATCTATTTCGGACACTACCACACCGTTACAATTTTCAACATTCCGGATTGGCTACAGAAGAATTATCAACAAACAACAAATAACTGTTTCTTTATATTGTTCTGAAGTTATTTTCTTGTGGCATCTTATGGAAATTTACTATATTAGTTGGAAATAAGCCTGAATATTAGTTAGAAATTAAATTTACTTGACGTTTCGACTTCAACTTCGGAATATTTTGATAACGATTTCAGAAGTGGAAGTCGTGAAAACAAACTAGAACTGAAGTTGGACCGCTAGTTGGAGAGTCGGAGCGTGAGTAGATACGAATATCCAACTAGTAGTCCTACTAAGTGGGACCGCAAGTCGGAACGTAAATGCCCAGCAAGTAATACCACTACAAAATGTCAACTTATTTCAATGTAGTTTTACATCCGTAAGTACGACAAAATGATCTAAGGTTGAAGAGGTTATAGACAGCTGACATGAAAATAAACTTCTTTTTCTTTAAGTTCCATTTCTATCGGAGATTGGAAATTATTCTGGCAATTACAATTTTGATTGTTACCCATCTAAAAAGTTGAATTGAACTACAACCAAACCACTTAAGAAGAACGTCTTCATTCGCTTATTCTGCCTTTGATTTTGTCCTTCACTAATATATATGTGTGAGTAGTTGAGATATTGACTGCGAAACCTGTGGTTTTATTTAATGGTTCGTATTTTACAACTCTCACAAAATAATAATAAATAATAACTAGGTAGAATTACTTTATGCCCTGCATTCAAGCCAACAATTCATTTTTCTAATTGTTAAATGGATAAACCTAATAAAAACATAATTCAGTACCCCATAAAGATCCATCATACAAAATAAAGTAACCACTAGTTACAAAAATGTATTATTTAAGCAATGCTATCAATTAATTTAATGGATCCACCCATTCTACAATACAAATGTGTTTATTGGCAATGTGAAAAAGTCGGTTTCTTTCCATTCACTAATTACTTTTCTAGTACTGCCTATAAAACTTCCTATTTGTTAATTTTATTAGTACTAACAAAAACTGTGATTCAGCACCAACAGTATTAGAATGAGTAATTTGTAGGTTTGGTTCATTAAGATGCAAGTTTTTGTGTATTACGCCCATAAAACTATAATTTTGAAAGTCTTTTTGTTTTATGTAGAATATTGACTGTAGCAGTAAATTTAGTTATAATAGTTGTTAACAACCACAACAACATATTATTAGTTATACGTTTTCGCAGAATGTTTTAAAATAATTATTTTTGAAAACGACTTCCGAAGTCAAAATCGAAACCACAAACATTAGTTAAAAATCTAATTTTCATCATCTTGCCGGGGAACTACCTTTAAATTTTAGAAGAATGTTCCTGTCATTAACATACGTATCATCCATATTTGCGATAAAATCGCATCCCACTTTCCATTATACTATCGCTGAACGTTTCAAAGAAACTTATAAATAAAAATAGGACGAACTCTCCCTTTTACGAGAAAATCAGAAGATATCTCTCTCTCCATAATATTCTACTCCCAAAATTTTTGATCAGACAAATAGATACAGTCAAACCTCCCCCATGGACCTTTCCTTCTGCAATAGATAGATAGATAGATAGATAGAACGTTTATTGACCACTTTACATAAAGTTTGAAGTCCGTATAAAAAATACAATAAAAGATATAATAATGTAAACTTAAAATTAACTTAACCATATTGGCTAAAGTAATATACATATGTAAGTATTAGCAGAAGAATTAAAATTAAAAATTTAAGATAAAAAAATCTCTAACCAAAAAAAAAAAACAAACTTAAACTGTCACATAAAAAATCTTTGAAATATGGAAGTAACAAAAATGTGCAAATAATTAAGAATATTCCCGAATCGATGACTAAATAAACTAATACATAAAACTTAGTACATTTTAATAGCAATAATACAATGTGATATGTAGATAGTAAATCGACAGTATTCTGACCAAACTGGGTACACGTTATAAAGGTGTATTGAGGTATTCTGTCTTTGAGTAAAAACAATATGTTAAAAAATGCTTTCTGATCCTATTTTTAAACAGTAAGTTAGTTTACAATATGTAATCTAACTCTTTTTAAATACAATAAGCTTGAGACCCACCATGCAACAATTATTCAATCATTTTACAACATACTTGCTTCTTTCCCAGATCATTGTTATATCTATACAGATTCATCCAAAACTATTGATGGTAAGGGATCAGCAGTTATAATTCTGAACATTATATTACAGTTCAAATTATCTTCCAGTTGCAGTATTTACTCTGGAGAACTATATACAATTCTGCAAGCCCTCATTTACGTACCCAAAAAATTCAAAATTCTGTCATAACTACCGACTCTCTCAGTACATTACATACGATAAAACAGTTATATACAGTGTGTAAAAGCCAAATGGAATAAATTCATTATTTAGGTTACTGTACATATTTATAAAAAATTCCGAAACACGTCAAATTTAAATTATAACTTGACATTCTTTAACGTGAAAATGCAACCCCTACCTTCAACCCCTTTAGAATGACAGGTACAACCCCCAATTTTTAAAATAGGAAGTATAAGCTTGTGATATATCGTTTGAAAGGTCTTTTCATTCTCCATTCAAAAATGTTGTCGCTTTCAAGTTTATTAAGATTAATTAAGATAAAATAAATTAAAATCATGTGGTTACCGAAATTCGCTAAAATATACTCAAAACTTATTTCCCGTTTAGGTCTTGATAATGAGAAAGTGAACAAAAACCATAGCAATGTGGTTTTTAGATGGTAACCATTAAAAAACTTTACAGAATTAGCAACGTTATTTTAACACGCATTAGTAAATTGTTTTATTTAAGTTGTCAGTATTTTAATTTAAGTAAAAAGTTATACAAATGATTGGTTACGGAAATAACACCCGAACACAACAGGAAGTAACTCGCCTATTTCATGAGAAATTTCCTAATTTACCGCCTATATCCCAAGGAACAATAAGTAAAATAGAGAAGCAGTTTCGCGAGTTTGGTCATGTAAGGCAAATAAAAAAAGCAGCTGCCAATGTACTGAGTGATGAACTCAAATTAGATGTGTTGCTTGAGTTTCAGGAAAATCCACATACATCGAGTAGACAGGCATCCACTACATTCAATGCTAGCCATACATCGATAGTAAACATATTAAAAGAAAATAAATTGCATCCCTATAAGATGATACCTACTCAGGAGCTCATGGAAGACGATTTTGATAGGAGAACTTTTTTTTGTAAGCAAATGATGGACATGTTGGATAACAATATTATCCAATAAGAAGACGTTATGTTTTCTGATGAGTGTACTTTTTCACTTAACGGTCATGCTAATCGGCAAAATTGCCGCTACTGGGCCACGGAAAATCCTCACTGGATGAGAGAAGAACACACTCAATGCCCTCAAAAGGTTAATGTTTGGGCAGGGATTGTAGGAAACAATATCATTGGTCCCTTTTTCATTGAGTGCAACTTGAATGGCAACAATTATTTGGCATTACTTCAAAATGATGTCATTCCAACGTTGGCAAATTTATATCCTGATCCAGGAAACCCTCAAGTTCCAGCGAAAACGATATAGTTTCAGCAGGATGGAGCACCACCACATTACCAACTTAATGTCCGGCAGTACCTCGATACAATATTTCCCAATCGGTGGATAGGGAGGCGAGGATCGATTGAATGGCCAGCGCGATCACCTGATCTTTCATTATTAGATTTCTTTTTATGGGGATATGTGAAGAGTCATGTGTACAAAACTAAACCTTCTGATTTAAATGACTTAAAAGAACAAATAACGCTTGCGATTAGGTCGATCACGCCTGTTATGTTAAATAATGTTAGAAGACAGTTTTATTTGAAATTAGGATGTTGCCAAGACGTTCGCGGTGAACATTTTGAACATCTACTTCATTAACATTCATAGTTCTTTTTCGTGTTCTACATTTTATTACGTTTTGCATTACATTTTAGTTTTTGATTGTATTGTAGCGAATTTCGGTAACCACATGATTTTAATTTATTTTATCTTAATTAATCTTAATAAACTTGAAAGTGACAACATTTTTGAATGAAGAATGAAAAGACCTTTCAAACGATATATAACAAGCCTATATTTCCTATTTTAAAAATTGGGGGTTGTACCTGTCATTCTAAGGGGGTTGAAGGTAGGGGTTGCATTTTCACGTTAAAGAATGTCAAGTTATAATTTAAATTTGACGTGTTTCGGGATTTTTTATAAATATGTACAGTAACCTAAATAATGAATTTATTCCATTTGGCTTTTACACACTATATAAGTAATCCTACAGCGATTTTAATAAAAGAACAATTATTACATTTGCTAAACAACGCAAGGCAGCAAGTATGCTTTATATGGATTCCATCAGCCATTGGACTTCAAGGAAACGAACAAGCAGATTTTCATACCAGGGAAGCAATACACAGTGCCACTTCAGTGTTAGTGAACTTGGTGTATGTTTCCGACTACAAATAATTGCTTAAAGAAAAAGTGACAAATGAATGGAATCTTTCACAACCAACTCTACACACTGTAAAGCCCTCAACCGAATCTTGGTACGAGATAAATTGAAATCGCCAGCTGTTTGTTAACCTAACTCTTTTAGGTAATGGTCATAAGAGACTAACTCACAGCTACCTAATCTCCAAATCAAATCGCCCTATTTGTGACTTATGTAACTGCGACATTAATGTAACACATATCTTAATAGAGTGACCTACATATATTAGTGAAAGACAAAAACACTCACTACCTAACAATATAAAAGCAGTCTTAGAACACATTTCAAAAATATTGCCATTGATAACTTTTACCTGTTCCAACCCTGTCTAACTTTCCGTAATCTTAAGAAAGTAGTTAACCTTGAACACCCACTCACCAACTCAACAAATTGAATGATTCAGAATGAGTAGTTAAAAAAAAAAAAGAAAAATTTTCGAAGAGAATCGTACGTTCCAAGGAAAATGGGAAAATCAATATTTCTTCATTGAATTAAAAGGCAAACCTCAGTGCATTATTTGTTATCAAGTACTCGCGGTATTAAAAGAATACAATATTAGTAGGCATTATGGAACCCAGCACAAAACAAAATACTACAAATATCAAGGTGAAGCTCGCAATTCTCTTGTAAAAGAACTTAAAGCTAAACTGAATAAACAAAAATCTCTATTTACAAAACCGACAGCTGTTCAATCATCAAGCTTAGCAGCATCATATCAAGTATGTTTAGAGCTTGACAAAAGGAAAAAAGCATTTAGAGATGGAGAAATGATCAAGCGGTGTGCTGTTAAAATGGCGCGATCCTTTGGAGATGAAAAGATTTCCAAAAATTTTGAATGTGTTTCAGTTTCATATCAAACTGTATCTAGAAGAGTTGATGAGCTGAATACTCATGTATTTAAAAAAAATGTCGATACAGTTCGTGATTTTTTATACTATTACTACCCCTTAGCCCTGGACGAATCTGTTGATATTACTGACAAAAATCAGCTATTAATTTTTTTTAGATGCATCAGTGAAGATTTTTGTGTAACTGAGGAACTTCTAAAACTGCACCACATGGAAGACGGGACTATAGGTATAAATATATTTGAAGCAGTTGTTGAAGCTGTAAAAATATAGGCGGTTTTCAAAAGTGCTCTTGCGTTTGCTCCGATGGAGCAAAAGCAATGACGAGACGCATAACGGGATTGGCTGGACTTTTGCGGGAAAATGGTGTTAACTGTGTTATGTTTCATTGCATTATCCATCAAGAGGCTCTCTGCGGAAAGATAATTAAAATCAACGATACTATGAAAACTGTAGTGCAGATAGTAAACAGCTTAAGAGGAGAAAACAGAGCGCAGCGACACCGAAAATTCATCTCTTTCTTGGAGGAATTAAATACTGAATATAAGGACGTCCCCCTACATTCAGAGATAAACTGAGATAGCTGAGTGCAGGTAAATGCCTTACATTTTTTTCTTTAAGAAAAGAGATCCTACTGTTTTTTGAAACGAAAATTGTTATTAACACGGTCGTATTTATAACAAAGCTTAAGAACAAAACATTTCTTCATGAACTAGCATTTCTAACAGACATTACCTCTCACTTGAACACATTAAACCTACAACTCCAGGGGCAAAATAAGACAGAATCACAGTTGGTTGAGATATTTCGCAAAAAACTTGATCTTTTCGAGAACTGCATGAAAATAAGCGACCTCACACATTTTTCTGCGTGTTTCGATATAAATCTAGACGAAACCACGGTCGATTTCTCGAGGTTTACAAAAGTTTTTACAGAAATAAAAAGAGTTTTCGGAATTTAATGCACTAAAACCCGATCTTAAGCTTTTTAACAATCCAATGGGAGTCAACATCCAGAACCAATCAGCAGAATACCAATTAGAGCTGTGCGAACTACAGTCCGATTCGTTTTTTCAAGCAAAGAAAAATGAATACATTAGTACCTTTTGGAAGTAAGTCTCCAACGATCGTTTTCCTAAACTTCGTAACTTTGCGTTGAAACTATATTCAATATTTGGTAGTACGTAGGTATATATGTGAAAGTACATTTTCTGCTTTGAAGCATATTAAATCTAAAATACGTAATCGCAAGAAAACGATTCTCTGGAAGCGTGTATTAGACTCACTACGACTAGCATAGATATACATGTGCAAAAGTTGGTACAGCCCAAAAATATGGCCCGCAACGTCTAAAAGGTTGGATCACATTGTTTTAAACAAACTGTAACTATTAATGTTTTGTAAACCATATTTAGTACTACTACTACTATCGGTTCACAGCGTTCTCCGACGCCTTCCGACTCCTAACCGCCATTCTTCTCTATTTAGCCATAGGCCTGGAGGGATTTCTCTTTCCTCTAGTTATTTTTTAATTCCCTCTCTCCAGCTTCTTCTCGGCCTTCCTCTTTTTCTTCTTCCGTGTGGCGTCCTTCCGTGTTTGTTTTTATATCATCAACTATTGTATGCTTGACTCTCATCATTTCTCGTATTCTCTCATTTGGTATCCGATCTCTTCTTGATTTGCCTGCTGCTCTTCTCCAGAAGTCCATTTCTGTTGCTAGTAACAGTTTCTCTGTTCTTTGTTTCATTGGCCAAACTTCACACCATATGTGATTACACTTTTAAGTATGGTGTTGTATATGAGTTGTTTGTTCGCTTTAGATATTGTTTGGTCCCACAGAATGCCGTTCATCATGGATATGGCTTTTCTACCCTGTATGTTTCTGTCTTTTATAGCAGCATCAAGTGTTCCATCTTGAGTTATCTTCATACCCAGGTACTTGTATTCATCAGAGTGTCTAATTTCTACCCCATCGTCTAATATAATGGACTGCTTTGTCCCTCCAATACACATGGTTTCAGTTTTCTTAATGTTGACTTCGAGACCCCATTTGTCATATTCTTCTATTAGCTTCCGAGTCATGTAACTCAAGTCGTCATGATCCTGAGCAATCAGTATTTGGTCATCAGCGAAACATAAGGTGTACAGTGTAGACTGGTCGTGATTACATTTTCTTTTCCACAGCTTAAGTGCTTGTTTCAGATAAATTTTGAAAAGGGTAGGCAAAATACAGCAACCCTGCTTTAGTCCTTTCGTGACCTTAAATCCCTCAGATATCCTTGATCCAGTTTTAATTTGTAAACCATATTTACAAATTGTAAAATATGACATTCTTAACCAATTGTGAACCTAATAATTAATCAAAAATACTGTTAAAATTTAATTATCTATGTATTAATTATACAGCTAATAACCCAAAGTGGTTGATGCTGTTATCAATAAAATAAAAAAATGTCATATCGATTGGTTCACAAAATATTTCTTGTTCTTTTTTGTCAGTTGTTGGTATATTATACTGATGTTTAAAATTTTTCTGCTGTTAAAATTTATAAAATATATTAAAATATATTTTATACCGAATAATGGATTAGACTTATTTATTTTTAAAAAAATGTCAATACCTTATTGTCCTTCGATAACTTTTACACAATAGATCTTCATAATAAAATTTGTTCCGCTATAATTTCGCTAATTAACTATATTAAAAACTTCCGTCGTATCCTTTATCAGTGCTTCTTCCTTATTATGTTTTAAATTTATAAAGCTGGCGGCGATAACTCAACCGCAAGATTTGTGGGACTTTCCATTATTGATTTCTGGGTAGGTGTCTACAAAGATGCTCCTATTTATATCCATCAAGAGAACGCAGATATTTTCTATATAAAACAAGAAGGCAGTCTCCGAATATTATACGTAAAATAGAATATCAAAATATGTAAATTGTTTTTCCGTGCTTTTCGATGCTTTTAAGCTTAAAAAATTTATTCTTCGTACTTTTTCTTGTGTAAAGTCATTCGTGTGAATAGGTATGATATTAATATAAAATTCATATGCTGTATCTTGCGTCCTGAATATTATTTATTTGTGTTGCTTAAGTACTATATTTTTACATACATTTTTCAGTCAGTGTATAAATCCAGTGCCCGTTGGACAACAAACTGAAAAACTCACTTAGTTTAGTGAAAACCCTTTGAAAAGAGCTGTGGTAATTGGTACATGTTATTACTAATAACCGTTAGAAATAGAAAAAAATCAATAAAATGTTAAAAACTTTGAGGAAAATGGTTTTAGAACTCTAAATTTTACGTCACAAATAGAATTTTATAGTGAAAACTATGTAATGAAAATTGCAAAACTATTAATTGAATATTTTGAATAATAAATAAGATTAAAAAGAGAATAAATCAAATGGAACCTACATTACAGGGCGTAGTAGATAACATTCGTTCATGGGATCTAGACAATCGTCTTAAGTCAGTTAAAGCCCGTAATAATGTCTAAAGAAAAACAACAATTAATCGTCGAATTGCATAAGCCTCGTAGACGAACAATCATTAAAAGATGATTTATGGCAGATGGATCTTGCTGATGGAGCAATATTAAAAGAGCTTCCAAAAAAAGCTACAGTAAAAATTCTTCACTTAATAAATGCATCATTCAGATTTAAGCATGTGCCGAATTACTGTAAATTTGCGGAAGTAATATCGATAGCAAATCCAGGTGAATCGCCAAATGAAGTTTCACCATACACTACATCTCTAAGATTATACTAGATTAGCAACATGAAACATTTCTTCGTTCAACAACAAAGACCAAGATATAATAGAAGAACTAATAAATAAAAACATAGACATTTGTGCAATCCAAGAAACCAAGAAGAAAGGTAAAGGCCAAACAGACTATAACCAATATTTTCTAGCATACAGTGGAGTAAAGAAAGAAGAAAGAAATAACTGTATTTCATCCTGGATGAAGTACCTCAGAAGGAACCCTTAATTTTTATGGGTGACTTTAATGCACGAATCGGAAATGAAATAGTTTCAGAAGTAAAACAAAGATTTAATGAAAACCATGTCAACGCAAATGAAGAACTCATGGATAATCTCTGTGCTTTTAACGAACTGAGAATCAATAATACATTTTTCGACCATAAGCTCCAGTATAAATATACATTTGAAAACTCCAGGGGGCACAAATCTATGATTGATTTTATAGTCACTAATAGAAAAATCCATCCAAAGCAGATTCTAGATATCCGAACTTTAAACCCAAAGCAGACGCAGGGAGTGAACACAAACTAGTACTAGCAAAAATAAGAATGAGAATAACACCAAAACATTTTCTACACGAAATCACCAAGGAAAAATTCAATGTAGAATCACTGTAGAACGACTCTACAAGAGAAATATACCAAAGGAGGCTAGCACAGAAGATACAGCTGAAACAAATAGACGACATCGAAGATATAAACGCGAGCTGGGAGAAAATTGAAAACAGGATTGAAGAAGCAGCAACAGAAGCTCTAAGAAAACGCAAAGTCATACTGAACAAAAAAAACAACAACAATACACCATGTTTCAGAAAAGAAATAAAAGAGAAATGTAAAGAGAAACGAGAGGCCTACACGAAGTACAAAACATCAAATACTCCAGAATTCCGAGACACCTATAGAAGAATACGAAATGAAACAAAACAGTTGGTAAGAAGAGCAAAAAATGAACACTGGGAACAGTTTACAAAAATATTGGACTAATACGACTTCTACGATACACAAAAACAAATATGGATATTCATAAGAAACCAACGGAAAGAAATGGCAGAATTGAAGAAATACAATAACATACCAGCAAACGAAGGGGAAAGCTACTTGACGGAACCGTTAAGGAAAATAATAATCAACACAATAACGTAGCTGAATTAAGACACGAAATCAGTTTTCAGGAAGTAGAGATAGCCATAAATTCACTTAAAAATAGAAAATCGCCAGGACCAGACCGAAGAGCTTCTAAAACACGGAGAAATTATAACTAATATTGCACTGCAAGATACCAGATGCATGGAGAAACAGCATAATGATACCAATGTTCAAGAAAGGAGATAAACAAGACCCTAACAATTATAGAGGTAAAAATCTAATGAAAACCGCACTTAAGCTTTCCACAAACATCCTAACTAACAAAATTAATAAGCTAACAACTTTATCAGATAAACAACAAGGATTCAGATCCGGAAGATCCTGCGTAGACGCTGTATTTATACTAAGAAAAATCACAGAAAAGGCCATCGAGTACAATAAAGGAGTCAGACAGGGAGACTCGTTAAGCCCACTTCTTTTTAATATAATAATGGACAAAATAATACAAGCATTACGTAAAGGTCATTGTTACAGAATGGGGAATAAAGAAATCCAAATATTATGTTAGCAGACGACGCCGCATTAACCGCCGAGACAGAAGACGAGCTCCAAAGATTAACACATATCTTCAATACAACAGCAGAAAGAAATACAATATGATAATATCAGGAGAAAAAACTAAATGTATAACAATATCTAAATACCCACTATGATGTAAAATCAAAATTAATGGGAAAATAATAAAGCAGGAAGCAAGGTTTAGATATCTGGGAATAGATATAACTAGTTACGGAGATGTTGAAGAAGAAGTACGACAACAAAGCTTAAAAGGAAATAAAGCAGCGGGGTCTCTTAATGACATAATCTGGAAGACCAAACACCTAAGACAAGACACAAAAACAAGAATCTATAAAGCAGCAATTAGACCTATATTAACATACACGGCGCGGCTAAGACAAAAATACTTCGACGAATATCAGGGAAAAATCTGTTGGATAGGGAGAGAAGCGAAAACATAAGAAGAGCATGCAATATAGAAGACATAAATGGATGGGTGGCAAAACGGAAACAGAAGTGGAACGAACAGAACACCTTAGTAGAATGGCAGAGGATAGGATAGTACGAACAGCACGGGATAAGTCACCAAATGGACGAAGAAGTATTGGCAGACCAAAAAAAAATGGTGCAATAATTTAAACAATTTAGGAGGCTAATGTTGAAAAAGAAACAGGCTTTAAAGCCTATATAAAAGAAGGAAGAAGAAGAAGAAGCAAAAAAATATGGTAGGCACTTTGGCTAACGATCCAATTCGAAGCTATCCAATTAATTAGAGAAGACCGTGAAGAAGCTGCAAGAAAACTGCAGAGCTTATTGAATAAAACCAATCATTGGATAAAAATATGGAGAATTAAAATTAATGATATAAAATCATTGCATATCAACTACATCTGTAAAAGAGAAAGGTTTCAGCCTATTAGGATAGGTAACATGTCCCTGTTGGAGATTCTGCAAAATATCTGGGGTTACATTTAGATAAGGGACTGTGTTGTTAAGTTAATTAATTAATTTATTAATTAAAAAGAAGAGAGAAGAACTTAACATAAAATTGTAAACAAACAGTAAACAAAGTAATAGAGAGGTTGTCGCCAGAGTGGACCAATCACAGCGAAGGTTGTCACTCTGGCCGACCAATAGCAAAGAGTTTTATTAACTACGTTTGTATTGGCCTTCTGACGGAAGGTCACTGCGGAGATGCAACCAAGAAACGCATAAAAAGGTAGCGCATCTTCCGATCGGCATCAAGTCAGTCTACATCTTGACACTTGTCAAGACATAGTTGGCTGAGTAGCCTTTTTCTGCCACTTTTTGCATTTTATTTAATACCTGAGTGAACATTTCGTCGAACTAAGAAGACTTTGCTTTGAAGAAGGTTCCAAAAGCTCTTTAATGTTTGAATAGACACGAAGCCTTGCTGCTACGATATTATTCAAGACAATAAGAAGTGTGGGAACCGGCGTTTTTTGACTGTTAGACTATCTATTGTCGAGGTACAGAAAAGTCTGGCAACGGACTTCTAATTACCTCGCAAAAGCCAGTTAACAGCTCGGAGAGATCTCTCCCTGGCCAAAGAGACATCGATCCTTGAAATTGGGAAACGACAGGTCGTCTTAAAACTATTTCGGATCGTGTCAAACTAACACAGCGTTCCACTATACCACCGACGGTTAGGAGTAAATAAAAGCCCAGGTGGACTTAGAAGTACTCCTCAATCGGTGGTCGAGCTGAAGTAGCACTTCTTCGCCAAACCATTCGATAGAAATAAATAAAAGACCCTACGGGACTTCAAATTATTTCAATAGAGGTGGCGATACAGAGTGAGCCCTTTGACATCGAGTGTGATTGCGGGAGTAAATAAAAGGTCCAAAGGGACTTACAATTACTCCGCAATACAGGGGCAGTCGAAGAGTCAACATTCTGCCGACGTTCCTATACCTCGAGGAGTGTGAACTTGGCTATACGCTGATGCTTGAAAGGCCGGCATCTCTGTGAGATTCAAGGCATCCACCGTGCTTAGAATAATTCATGCAAGATAAATAAATATACGATTCACGTAAGAAAGTCGAACTGTTAAAGTATTCTAGTATTCTACACTGCCGATGGCACCTTGCTGACAACAGAGCCTCCAATGAGTTTCTTGCTGAGTAGAAGTTAAGGAAGCAACTCCACGAGCAAGAGGATGGGAGCCAAAAATCTTCGTTCCTCCTCCAAAGAGAACCATCATGAATCTCCGAATACATCGGAGGATGAAGGTTTTAGAATAGGGTATTAAGGACCAGCGTTGATGCTCCATGGTATATAAAAAACAGCTGCATCTACCGAGATCTGAAGCTGGAGACAGTAGAACTAATATTTGCGACTGCGATATGTGCCAGCAGACATAAACAACGTCTACCTCAACATGTGAATATGGAAGCCATCTAACTCCTCGAGGCTATCCAACACAGATATAGAAAGAAGGCTCTAGACCTAAAGGACAGCACTCTTTGAGCTAGTGAAGTAAAAATAGTTAGCGTAAAAGCAGAGTATTGTGCAAACTTAATATACCTGTATTAGGTTTAAATATTACTGTAAGAATGTTAGTACCCATAGACACATTACTGAATAAAACTATAGTTCTTAAAATGATAACTATACCAATTTAGGTTAGAATAAAACTGCTTATTAATTTTCTTACACCATAATGCAATGCTTAATACAAGTACCCAACACTTGTTGGTGTAATAAAAAAAATATCTCATGAACAATGATCAATTGTAATTTCTTCTTCTTTTTTAAGTGCCGTCTCCCGATCGGAGGTTGGAAATCATCATCACTATCTTTACTCTATCTATTGCTGCTCTAAAGAGTTCTATAGAACTGCATTTAAACCAGTCCCTTAAATTCTTTAACCATGACACTCTCCTTCTTCCTATACTCCTTCTTTTTCTTATCCCTGTATTATCAACTTTAGCAGTTCATATCGCTGTCCCCTCATTACGTGTCCCAGATATTGTAACTTTCTTATTTTTATTGTGTTTATTATTTCGTATTCTTTGTCTCTTCTATTTCTCGCAATACTTCCGTGTTAGTTTTCTTCTGCGTCAATGCTATTCTAAGCATCCTCCTGTAACACCACACTTTAAAGGACTATACCTTATTTATGTGGTCTTGCTTTAATGTCCAGCTTTCAAGTCCATATTGCAGTAACGAAAACACGTAGCATCTAATGCAGTTCTAATCTAAGGTCTTTGTTGCAGAGAGTTTTTATTTTTACCAAAGCATTTCTTGCTATTTCTATCTTGGCTCTTATTTCGGTTGTTTGATCATTATTGTCTGAAATCCAGGTCCCTAGATATTTGTATTTATCAACCCTTTCTATCGGTACATTTCCCAAATGTATGTTTGTTGGTATGTTTGTTTTCTTTGTTATTATCATGTATTTGGTCTGTTTTATATTCATTTTTAGTCCATATTTTTTACAGAAACTGTTTGTTTTGTTTAGCAGCAATTGGAGTTGTTCAGCAGAGCTTGCCATAATCACGGTATCATCTGCATATCTTATGTTGTTAATAGATCTTCCGTTAATTATTATTCCTTCACTTTGAAATAGTAATGCTTCTTCAAAAATGGCTTTACTATATACAATAAATAGTAATGGGGACATAATACATCCCTGCCTAACTCCTCTCCTGATTTCAATTTCTGGACTGGGTTCGTTATTTATTACGATTTGATCCATTGACGATTTGATGATTTATCGTTGATTCCAGTAGAGGTTTGTTATTATTTGTAAGTCCCTATGGTCTATGTTTTTTATCTTTATAATTTGGACTAATTTTTCATGTCTTACTTTGTCACATGCTTTTTCAAAATCAACATAACAAACATGCACATCAACATTCATATCCATGCATCTTTGAGCTAACACATTAAAAATAAATAACGCTTCTCTGGTTCCTAGTCCGTTTCTGAACCCAAACTGACTATCATCTATTCCTTCTTCCAGTTTTTTATTTATACGACCCTGTATTATTTTCAGGAATAATTGGAATTATTCCTGAATAATTTCAGGAATGTGACTTATTAGTGATATTGTTCTATATTCACTGCAATATTTAGCGTGTGTTTATTTAGGGATAGCAGAAAAGGTGGAGAGTAACCATTGTTTTGGTATGTGTCCTGTTATGTATAATGAGTTAAATAAGTCTATTATAGTGTCTAAGGTTTCATCATTTATGCATTTTAAGGTTTCTATAGGGATTTGATCTGGACCTACTGCTTTACCATTTTCGCTGTTTTTTTAATGCCATTTTAATTATCTCTTTTAATATATTTAAAACCATATCCTCCTATACTTATATCTTCATCTGTTCTGTTCTATTGTCTTTGAACAGTTCATTGATGTATTATGTCCATCTCTTTAATTTGTCGTTAGTATTCAACACAAGTTTCCCATTTGCATCTTTCAGTATTCCCGGTTTTCTGGTTCTATTGTGAGTTGATTCTTTAATTTTTTTATGCGTGTTAAAACTATCATGTCTTTTCTAGCATTCTTCTATTTCTGTGCATTGTTCTTTTAACCATTGTTCTTTCGCTTTCTTAATTCTGTATTTTTTTTTTATATCTGATTATCTTTGTTTTTATATTGACGTCTTTCTTCCATTAAATCCAAAATTTCTTCCGTCATCCATTGCTTCTTTTTATATCTGGTTGGTATTAGAATTTCTTTTTGACTTTTATCTATTTCTGTCTTTATTAATAACAATTTTTTATTCGACTCAGTATTTTGTAGCATTTGTTCTTTAACATTCATTAATCCGTTGTTGATTTCATCTGCCAGGCGTTGCCTTATGTGTGGGTTCCTTAATTTACTTGTATCGATTTTTGTATTTGTTGATCTTCGTTTTATTATTTTCATTTTGAGCCTTATTTTGGTCACTACTGGGTTGTGATCTGATTCTATGTCGGCACTTGGATAGGTTTTTGCGAATATAATTGCGTTCCTGTATCTTTGTCTAACTAATACGTAGTCTATTTGGTTTCTTAAAATTCTCTTTTCTTGATCTGCTGGTTACTTCCAGGTATATAGTCTTCTCTTTGGCATTTTGAATAATGTATTGTATAACAAAATTATTGTTTTGGCAAAATTCGATAAGCCTGTCAACCCCTTTCGTTTCTGTTGCCCAGACCATATCCTCCTGTACATTCTTCTACTTTTTTTTCCTCAACTTTTGCGTTAAAGTCTCCCATTATAATTGTTACATCTTGCGTTTTAATGGATTTTAAAATGTTGTCTAGATCTTCGTAGAAAGTTTCAATATCGCTCTCTGGTTTGTCCGCAGTTGGAGCATAAACTTGTAGGATCTTTATTTTGGGTTTGTTCTGGTTTAATTGTAAGAGTATAATTCTGTTGGAGTATGGAGTGAAATTTATTACAGCTTCATCAATGTTTTTGTTTAATATTATCCCGACACCATATCTGTGTGAAAAGTCTTGACTTCCTGAATAATATATTGTTTTATTGTGGATCTTTATCTTTCCTGAGTCGGGCCATTGGACATCGCTGATTTCTTAAATATCTATATTCAGCCTTTCCATTTCTTTAATGGCATGATGGACTTTTCCAGCTTGATGTAGACTTCTAACATTCCAAGTCGCTACTTTGCAAGGTTTTCGTATGTTGACGACCGTGGAAGCCTTGCAGTCTTGTGAGTTTCCTCCTCTGTTGGATCTTGTTTTCCGAGTTTCATGATTAGTAGAGTGTTTGGTTGTATTGTTAGTTATGATGATTAACAAGGGGTGCTCTATGAGCCTTTAATGCATTGGTTTCCCGTTGACTTATGCATCTCCACGCCGCGCTGTTGACCATGTCTGGTTCGTCCGCCTTTAGAAACGATTTTCCATTTCTAGGACAAGAAGGTGCCCTTCCACTTACCAACTCTTCCACCCGAAGCTGTTGATCAGTAAGTGGGAGATTGCTTATACCGGCAATCACTCGGATGCCAGAGTATCGTTTGTTATCTAGCAGAATGTACCGGATGATCATGATCTAGATCATCTCACGGGCAGGTGAGGTTGACATTTGAATAGGAGAGGCTATGTATTGCGCATCACTATCCCTTACATTCCAAATTGTAATTGTAAGTTATAAAATCTAAAAAAATAATGAATTCAAAAATATAGTATATTTTTATATCGGCGCCCCTCAAAATTTGGCGCCCCGGTGCAGCTTGCCCTGCTCTTTATTCGACGCTGCGCACAAAGAATAAATAAAAGTAAACTAAATTTAAATATTTTAAAAATTGTATTGAAATCTCTTACTATTTTGTCCGTAAATTGAAATAAGCCAGTAACGGATTAAGAATATTTTTAAAGAACGGATTACGTAATACGCAAACATATAGTAAAAAATACGTTCACGTTTAAAACCCACTCTAAAATAATCTCAGTGAAACCAACCTGTCTTTGTCGCGGTATCGCAACTATATCAATATCCATTCTCCTCGATATTATCCTGACTTCCTCTAGAACCAACTTATGATATGCGTGTCGGTTCATTATTATTTATAGAAACGATTATATCGTTAAATAATAGTTTATTCTGAAAAGTCATAGCCGCTGAACATTAAACCTATTGTTTTGTAATTTAGTAGCAAAAATAATTCATATTGCATATCGATAGCAACGAATATACGCGTTCATTGATAATAAGGTTGATCGTGTGTGTTTCGGAAGTGTGTGTAAAGTGTTATATTTGTGATGCATGCTTAAATTATTGGATTTTGTATAATTGGGTGAGTAAAAAAAACGAAAATACAGTTTGCTGTTAGAAGCAGCAAAAAATTGATAAGTGTCCTGTGTATATAAGGAAAAGACAGCAAGCTATCTATTGAAGTTGCAAATTTTTCGAATATACGATACGAATCTACAGCAATTTCTATAACTGGCTTCTTTTTGGTTTGTGTTGCATGCATAACTTACATATATAAATCTATACAATCTGTTTTTTGGGCGGAAGATATGTTTCGTGTTCCAAAAATGCGATTAAAATACTCATTTCAGTTAGGGTAGCTAGAAAACAGTTTAAAAAGTTGATTTCGTTTTGGCAATAAGACCTTTTGCACAAACTCAGTGGAAATAAGTTGTTTTGCATGTAAAATGTTGTGCACATAAGCTGATTTACATGTAAAAACAGTACTAAAGCAACAAAGTAAAGAAACAGTGACACATTTCTTCCTGCTCCTCACCAGCAGCTGCTGAAGTAGGTTCATTACAAATCAAACTCTTGTACTAACTAAGGTGTGGATCTGAAGTACACCAGTCCTCTCCAAACAATTTTTTCAAAAGTTTGTCAACATCGTTGGTCTTTTCTTTGGTTAACACAAAATGAAGTGGTAGTTCTTCCAGTAACAACACAATCTTTTCCCTTTTCTCGGAGGTATTTAATTTCTTCTTGTGTCCCGTAGCGAATTTCAATTCTCTTCAGTTTACTCATTGATTGGATATCCTGATAGTATTCACTTGTAGTTTCTTAGTATCAAGTAGTGGCCAATCTTCTCCTAGTAATTTTATCTTGCCTATACCACTGTAGATGTCATGGTATTCCTGTTTAATTAAAATTATGGGTATTTTCTATCTATCTATCTATCTATCTAATTAGCCTTCTTTGGTCCATCTTTGCACATGGGCCTCCCCAATCCTTTTCCATTCTTCTCTGTCTGTCGCTATAATCATCCATCTAGAGCCCACGTGCTTCTGGATATCATCTGCCCATCTCATTTGGGGCCTTCCTCAGCTTCGTTTATAATCCAATGGTCTCCAACTTTTCTACTCTTCCAAAAACACAGTCAGCGGGTAAAAAACTATGTCTGCATACAGAGAAATACAATCAAATCTTCTGGATTGATGATTTGTGTTTTTAAAAAATGAATCTGTATTCTCAGGACAATATTATTTTTATTTTGAGAAACATAACCATCGCTAAACAACCTTAGTACAGAACACTTTTCGGTAGTGGCTGAATTTGTTGAAGATCAAAGCAAAGGCTAATAGAATGAGAACGTCCATTTTTATGTACTCATAAAACGCCTTTGATCTTCTTGAATAAATCCGCTTTTTAGCCATTAGCTGGGCCTAAATATTGAGATAGATTTATGAGGTTTTTTTCCTGGTTTTTTCCTCATGATTTACTATGGAATCACTAACAGGAGAGTTTTACTGTCATCATGGCATGTGGTTCTCTTTTAAAAGACAAATTACGTGCTATAATTTTTTCTGATCGATATTCTCATGTTAAAGTTGATTTCATGTAATCGAATTAACTATCTTACAATAAAGTCGCCCCAGAAACGCAACTCGCAATCATTTTAAAGTCGTCTGCTCTAAAATGTATAATGTATGTCTGAATTGTAAATATAAATGAGTCAGATAAAATTAAATTATTAGAAGAAGTTTTCACCAAGTAACAAAAAACAAAATTTGTCTAATTTAATAACAGTTTTATTTTGATAACGATTGCCGAAGTGGAAATTGAAACGACAATAAACTCATTTTAAGCTTATTTCCTTGCCTTAAGGTTTTCTTTTGATTTATTAGTATGTCTAATATTTTCTTTTTTTTTTTGTTCTATATATGTTTCTTGCCACAATTCATTGAAGTATATTCCCAATTTTTTGTCGATTTCTAAACTGTAATAAAATAGTTTGCTTTATGTTACTAATTATGATAATGAGGTAATTATATCTATTAAATTCAAATTAATAAAAACTAAAAATGTAAACTATTTCCTAAGTAAACTTGATTTAAATCACCAGCACTAAAACTTGCGATTATAGTACGATGTGTAATTGGAGAAAGCTTTTCTATAATATTCCTATACAAGGCCAGCTGCGGTCAATTTTATCTGTTATATGTCATTTATATGTTTCTGATACTGGCGTGTTTCTGTATTCTTATAATGCAATGTTAAAATCTTTACATTTTCATAACATATTTTTAGATGTTTGTACTACTCTTTCTGCCAGCCCATTTGACCGAGGGTTTCATGGGTTGGAAAAGCAAAATTTCAAATTCCACTCATTTGCAAAATTTCTACACATTAGTGAACCATAAGGTATATTATCCTCTAAAGTGATTCCAACCCGAGAGACTACTAGTTTAAAATATTTCACTACTTAACTGTTTCAGCAGTTTTATCCATTACCGGAATTAACTCCAGCTATTTTAAAAAGAAGTCCATAAAGTACTTACGGACTACTTTTTAAAACAAAGTAAAACTTACTACTAACTGTAATCTAAAAACCGCTTTTTAAGGAAGCTTAGCAAAATCTCTTAAAATCAATGGTTCTTTTATATTTTTGTTGCAAAATTTTTCACATGCCTAACATTTCTTAATAAAATTGTCAATATGAGTATTTATTTGAGGCCAATATAAAATATGCTTCATACGATTTTGAGTTTTAGTAATTACAAAATGATTCTCATGCGACAGTGAGAGCATCTCTTTGCGTGATGCATTAGGTACAACCACTGTGTCATTGTAAAATAGAAAATTATCAAATAGGTGTATGGATGTTTAATTAACTAATACCTTTTAAGTAATTCCAGAACTTCACTAATGTCTATAGACCATCCCATCACGTCACGTTCTATATGAATGCAATCAAACTAAAATAATATATCTTCGAAATGTTAAACATAATTTTTTGAATTTTAAAAATGATTTCGGATCTGGAAGTCGAAACGTCAAATATACTATTCTATTTTCAATTTTTCAGTTGTGATCAATTACCAGTACATATTAATTAATTAATAATGTAAAATTTTCTCTTCCAGAATCATGCCTTCCTTGACGCCGCTAAAACTATTCAAACGGGACGCTCCACCGGAGCCGGCCAAAATGACGGAGCCTTCCGAGGGTGTCAGCGTCGTGACGCCGACGATTTCCTTCAAAAGTCAACCGACGGATACCACTCCCGAGGTGACCACCCAGATAGAGACTACAGGTGGGGATCTTTTGGAAAAACATATTTTTGGTAACAAAAAATTTCATCCATCTCATGGTCGCACGACCCCACATCCAGAAACAGGTATCGTTGGTTGTTGTCGATGTTGTTTTAATGTGATTAAAGGATAATATGCGGTACTAGACAACTACCTCTTTAGAAGTTTATTTAGAAATCAGAGCGCAATAGATTTATTTGAAATATTATAGTTGGTCTGTTTTAATTGTAATATATTTTGATGATTTATTTAGCACCATAGACATAAGAAGGTCATGTGGGCAACAAACCCCGCTCATTAGTAAGAGATGTAGGGCTGCTTTGCGTCAGTTTTCTCTTTCGGCGGCGCTCAGTCTATTTCTATTATATGTCTATATTTAGCAAGAATGCAGAAGTTAACTAAAAAATCTGTTACAAAAAAATTAAAACCAGTGGACTTAAAAATCTCAAATAAAAAACAATACCTCTTTTTCGCAAAGGATGTTTGAACATTGCATTCATTATACTGCGTTCAGTGTTAATAACAAACTGGAGAAGCTAGTCACCTTGTTATTCCTCCAGCTAGTCCAAAATTACCTTATGCCTCCTTCAAATAGTCATTTGATGTTGTGTCTACTATGTTTACATTCTAGTATCCTGTTATTCACTATATTATAGTGAATAGTATATAGTATTGACTATAATATAGTCAACACCTCGAGGTATGAGCGGGAACACAAAGTGAATAAATACTCATACGCTTATGAACCGCACCTGGCGGATCATAAGGGCCTTCACATTTTACTCTTTTTCAACTTGTCTTGAGTGAAATGTCTTTAATCTTTCCTATCAGCCTCTCTTGGCTAACTCTTGTTTCTTTCGACCCCGAATGGTGATTAGGTTTCCGAAGGCAGACGGGTCACTATATTTCCTTCTACTACAACTCTAAAACTCGCCAACACGCTTGGCCAGCGCGGCGTTTCAAGGCCAAATTTCCCCTCATGATGGATATATCAAGTGTACGGCCCTCAGTCCCCGGCGGTTCCAATTTCCCTGACCAAGGTGGCGGTCAGAATAGTGTTGGAGCAGAGGGTGCTAAGAATCACCGGAAGAGATCAGGCCACCAAAATAAACGACAAATGCATATATGTGCCTACAATGTACAAACTTTATCAACAGAAGCATCAATGATAGAACTGGAGAATGAACTACAACACATAAAATGGGATATAATCGGTATAAGTGAAGTTAGGCGTCGAAAAGAAGATCAGATAATACTTAAGTCTGGAAATATGTTCCATTTCAGAGGAAACGAAGATTCATCTGTTGGAGGAGTGGGTTTTTTAATCCATAAAAAATGGGTACCAAACATAATCACAATAAAAAGTATATGTACCAGAGTCATTTATCTTATTTTTAAATTAAACCCAAGATACAAACTTAAAATTATATAGGCTTACGCACCAACTACGAGTCACCCGGATGAGAAAGTTGATCAATTTTATGAAGATATCAGAGCAGCTATACAAACTTCAAAAACACATTACACATTGATAATTGGAGATTTTAACGCCAAATTGGGATTCAAACAAGATGATGCAGAATCTGCTATGGGAAACTTTGGATTTGGTGAGAGAAATGAGAGAGGTAACAGGCTTCTTGACTTCTTACCTCAACCTTCAACCCCAACGTAAGTGGACATGGAAGAGTCCGAACCAAAGAACAAAAAATGAGATTGATTAGAGCAAAAACCACTTTTAACACTGAAGTTGAAAGAACAAAAATGATCCTCAAAAAGAAAAGTGGAAGGTGGCTGTTCCCAGAAGATATAACACTTTACGAACAAAATATTAAGACTAGTTTGGATACACACGACTTAGAGAATATCAGCATCAATGAAATTAACAATAATATTACCCAAATATTGAAAGAAGCTGAAAAGAAATACTGTCCTCGTCCTGAAAATAATAACAAAAAATTAAGCCATAACACAAAACATCTTCTAGAGGAAAGAAGAAAACTTAGGGAAAATCAGGATCATAACCAAAATGAACTAAGAATTTTGAATAAGAAAATTAAAAAGGAAGTTAGAAAAGATCTGAGACGATACAATACGATGGAAATAACTAGAGTAATAGAAGAAAACAAAAGCTTGAAAGTACTCAGACAGAGCATGTCCATTGGAAGAAAAAACGTCCACAAATTAACGTCCAGGGGCAAATCATTGAGGATAGAATTCAAATTATGAATACGATAGAGAGTTTTTATAGACAACTATACAAAGAACAGCAATGTAACCGGAGTGGATCATTACCAAAGATAATCAATCAGGGATCTGAAATTTTACCGGACGTAACACCCAATGAAGTTCGAAGGTCAGTGCAAGAAATGAAAAACAATAAGTCCCCCGGAGGAGATGAAATAGTGGCAGATGCCTTGAAGGTGGCTGGAAAAAGATTATGGCAGGTCCTTGCCAAACTATTCACTAGATGTTTGCAGGAAGCAATAACACCAACCCAGTGGTATAACGCAGAAATTATCATACTTCATAAAAAAGGGGATGCTACCGACCTCAGGAATTACAGGCCCATAAGTCTACTTTCACATATTTATAAACTATTTACAAAAATAATTACGAAACGACTAGAAAATAAATTGGAATTTTATCAGCCCATAGAACAGGCGGGTTTTAGAACAGGCTATAGAACAAACGATCACCTACTGGTAATAAAAAATCTTATAGAAAAAAATCGGTTGCCTGTAAAGTCGGTTTTACGGGCGAAGATTTTACGTGACAACGTCTTTTTCTCGGTAGAATATTTATTGATATGAATATTATTAAATTGCACAATAGGAACAAGGAATTGAATGAAAATAAGAATTGCACAAATTTTAACTATAGAAATATATTTTGTTTACTAAAACATTGTACATGTAAACTTAAACTTAACTAATTTCTATTTGAGTGATTTTGTTGAAGATAAGACGATGATAGGAGAAATATGAAATGAAAGGAAGTGTTTCTGCTGTAATGTGTCTTGAACGCCAAGAACGCTCGAGAAAGACAGAGACAAGCACGCACCGATTCAACGCGCCTAATTCTCTAGTGCTGCGCGTGCAGCGGACCGATCATGTTTGAGTGGGAGAGAGACGCAAGGCATTCGCCGGTCCGGCGGGCCTCTCTCTCGTTCGGTGACTCATCGTAACAGACGTGAGCGGGCGTTACACTTTTTCATGAATGACTCCGAGCCACAACCTAATTTAAGACGTTGTCACGTCAAAATGCACTGAATTTAATAAACCACTAGCTTTAATATTTGTCGACTATGAAAAGGCATTCGACACCGTAAATCAACAAAAAATGTTGGAAGCCTTGACAGAATGCCGAATTGACTATCGGTATATAAATATAATTAAACATATATACCAAAACGCAACAGCCAGTGTTAGAGTGGGTGATCGTCAAACCCAGAAATTCCCGATACAACGTGGAGTACGCCAGGGGGACACCATATCGCCGAAACTGTTCACTACGCTTTTGGAGAGCGTAGCTCATAGGCTTATGTTTATGCTCAAGGGCATAAACATAAACGGAGAAAAGCTTAGCCATCTAAGGTTTGCAGATGATATTGTACTAATAGCTGATAGGATAGATGAGGCCAAAGAACTTTTAAATCAGCTCTACCTTTCCTCGCTAGAAGGGGGATTGAAAATAAATATATCTAAAACCCAGATGATGACAAATCTTGTAGTCAGCGAAGATATATGCGTAGGAACAAGATCCATAGACCAGGTAATGGCCTATAAATACCTAGGTCATGAGATTCGCATAGGAAAAGATAACCAAACCGTTGAGCTTCTCCGTCGTATAAGACTGACTTGGGCAGCTTTCGGCAAGCTGAACCATATTTTCAAATCGTCTGATATACCAATATGCCTTAAAAGAAAAACGTTTAATCAGTGTGTTTTGCCAGTGTCAACTTACGGTGCCGAAACGTTGACCATGACAAGGAGAACAGTTCAAAAGATCCGTGTGTGTCAAAGGGCGATGGAGCGTGCTATGTTGGGCGTTTCACTACGAGACAAGATCCCAAATCGCCAGCTACGACAAAGAACAGGAGTGGCTGATGCAGTAGAGAGAGTAGCAACACTAAAATGGAACTGGGCAGGTCACGTGGCTCGAATGACTGACAATAGATGGACAAAGCGGATACTGGAATGGAGACCAAGAGATGATGCCTACCGAAGTAGAGGTCGTCCACCAACACGTTGGACTGACGATCTAAAACGTTGTCATAGGAATTGGATGCAAGAGGCACAAGATCGAAATAGATGGAAAATTATGAGGGAGATCTATGTCCAGCAGTGGATAAGTGAAGATTGAATGATGATGATCCTGTTATTATCATCAGTTCTTTTATGTATATTTCACAGATATGAGTATTTTTTCTACTATTTCTTCGGTTACGTTTGACATTGAAATAAATACTAATTTTTTGCTGGGCATCTCAGCTTTTTTGTATTTATAGTTACCTTTTAATGCTAACAAAACTTTTGCTTTCAATAGTGTTATTAAATGTACCAAAAAATCAGCTAGACATCGAGTGACGCTTCTTCTTTTTTGTAATATGAATGGTAAAAGGAAAAATCCACTGGTTATAGAAAACAAAAACGAAAATCCGCCTTGTTTCATAGAAGAACATTTAAATAAATTGTCAATAACATAAATATCCAACAAAAAAACTTATACGCAATGAGAACGATGTCATCAGCAAACTTAAGATTATTTAAAAATTTCCCATGTACATTGATGCCCTTTTCCTTTCAATCTATTATTTTACATTTACATTTAGCAAAGTTTTAAACAATTTGGGAGATATGTTTCCTTGCCGAACGCCTCTTTTAGTACGAAAGGTCCCAGAGTACTTTAAGTCTTACACAAGCTGTAGCATGCTCGTAAATGTATTTGATGAGGTGATTTATTCTACATACGTTAGAGCATATAGAATTTTACTTTGGTTGACTTTTTAAAGATTACGAAGAAAAGGTTATTTTTGGGGATAGAGATAGAGAACAGCGATTACAAAAAAATCATTGGTTAGATAAAACGGAAGAAAACATAACAAAATAAACACTTAGAGTATTTATACTGACATTTTATGGTATTAACATCATTTAGCCTTCTGCATTCAAAATGAAACTAGGCGTCCCCTAATTTCTTCCAGTTCTGACGGTCTTAAGCTTCCTGCAGCTAATTTCCAGCGATATATTTGACGTCGGCTGTCAATTGTGTAGGTGATAAACCTCTGCTTCTTTTATTAGCTAGTATTTTCTACACTGTAACTTTTTGGGTTCACTGCCCGTCATACGTGCATAGAAATCGGCCCACATTAAACTTTTGAGTTGAACTCTATTTTGTTCAGTAACAAATTACTTGGATCAAAAAAGATTCAAAGGATATTTGAAAGATAATGTAATACGCTTTAATATGAGTATAAATTTTGTTATGGATTGCTTATCATTCATATGCGTAGCAACCGATAACATAGAAAAGTGTTTATTTGATGTTTATAACGATAATAAGAAGTTATTACGAGGGTGGATTGATATAAAACTAGCCTTTGATAGAAAAAACAAGTTTTTTGGAATTAAATCTATTTATTTCTCAACATAGTCCCCTTTTAGCTCAATACACTTAGTAAGACGATGTTCCAATTTTTTTATCCCATCCGAATAGTACTTTTGCTCGAGCTCTTCAAAATAGGCCGAAGTTTCAGCGATAACTAAATAAATATAAATATACATAATATATATTATGTATATTAAGTTGCTGTTTATTAATGTTGTTTGTTTTTAACTCATTTTATATCATTTATCTTTACATATACAGGGTGGTCCTTAAGTAATTGTACAAACAGAAACCGTAGATTCTGCACTTTAAAATATTAGGATTTAAACCAACTTGCTTTAATAAAATGTTGATATTAAGAAAGATACAGGGTGTTAAAGTGGAAATTTAAAATTTTATTTTTCGCTATAACTTTCACGTTTGTAAATATTTTTGGACAAAAATTTATAGTTGAATACTTTTGAGTAGGATAAATTATAATTTTATACTTACTTTAATGTAACTAATAAAGGGCGCCACATATGCCGCATATGTGGCATAAATTTGCGCTTAATTTTTTGCTCTTTAAGTTAGCTCTATTTGTGTTAAATAATATTAAAGATACATTATTTTTACAAAGAAAACATATACTTGTTAGTAACCTGAAAATTCAACCGTTTTCGAGATAAATGCATTTTATAAGTCAGCTGCACAATAATTCTTAGTTTGATATTTGTGCGGTAAAGCACTGAATACCTGTAGATAAGCATAATTCATAGTTTATTCTTATTAAAACAACTCAAAGATGATAATGTTACATCACAAAGTGCTTTGTTATGGGTGCTAAATGTCTTATTGGAGAAAAGCTATTTCATCTTCTTCTTTAGGTGCCGTGTCCGTATTCAGACGTTGGCCGTCATCATGTTTACAATTTCCCTTTGCTATCGCTTCTTAAGTTTCTATAATGGCGTTGTATTACTTTTTCTCTATTGTAAAATGCTAAAAACTCAAAATATCTGGTTTATGTAAGATGGTACACCACCACATTCTAAAGAGAAGGCAGTTATAACATACTTAAATACAACTTTTCTGAACGTTGGATTGGTCGTGGTAGTCATATTCCTTGGCAATGTGGTGATATATTGATATAGGTTATTATTTAATTCATATAAAATCCGAAAAGAATACTTATTATTCACTACGTAAATTGTTTACCCATTTTTATTAGAACAAATAGAAACTAGAGCACAGGTATTGAATAACACATATGTGTCCTGTTTCATAATACTTTTGCTACAAATCCAGCCTGAAAGACTCAGCATTTTTAAAAAAACATCATCGTTGTCGTAATAACCGATGTTGTTATAAATGGAGTAAACACACAGGCAATTTATTTCAGCATAATATTAGTTCGTAAGTAAATCATAATAGTCCATTTGTTCGAGATGTAATTATAGTTACTCGTAAGCTGTAACGTAATCATATAAATAAGTAATGTCATCAACAGGTTATTCCGTGTGTATATAAGTAACCAATGAACGAGATACATCACAGTTTAATACATTATTTAACTTCTGCGACAAATAAAATGTAGTTCCATAATATACCATAAGATTTGGATATGTATCCAAAATAATATATTCATCCATTATACATTATAGCCACCACGTAGCCCATAATTTAATCCACTTGATTTTGGTATATGGGGCGCATTAAAACAACGTGTCTATAAGAATCCCATAAACATTCGCAACCAACTATGGGAAGAAATAAATACTGCAGCAGTTTCTTTAGAACCAATGATACTATTTAATATGAGACGATCTTTTATGGAATATATTGACAAATTAATTAAAGAAAATGATGGACATATCGAACACTTACTTCTATTACTCTGCTACTATTATTCTGTTATAATGTCAAATCCTGTTATTAATTATCCAGCTGATCTATTTATTTTATTTAATATTTCGTTAAATATTAACGTTAAATGTATTTTATATCAAAATTCAGAAGTATTAATGTTTTTGTCTTTTAAGTATTAATTATGCAGCTGATTTTTAAAATGCGATCTCGAAAACTGTTGAGTTTTGAAGTTATTAATAAGTATACCTTTTTTTGTTAAAATAATGTATCTTTAATATTTTTTATCCCAAATACAGGTAACTTAAAGAGCAAAAAAGTTAAGTACCTACAAATTTATACCACATATGTGACCTAAGTGGCGCCCTCTATCAGTTACATTAAAGTGTTCATCAAATTATAATTTCTCATATTTAAAAGTACCCAGTTCTAAATTTTTGTCCAAAAATATTTATAAACTTAAAAATTATAGCGAAAAATAAAATTTTAAATTTCCACTTTAACACCCTGTATCTTTCTTAATATCAACATTTTATTAAAGCAATTTGGCTTAAATCGTAATATTTTGAAGTGTAGAATCTACTGTTTCTTTTTGTACAATTACTTAAGGACCACCCTGTATATGTACATATTTTCATATATTTTCATACATATAATCCGCCCTTTATAAATTACTTATTTCAAGACTGTGATTTATAAATTTTGACACAGTACCTATTTAAAATAAAAGAGCTATGAGTTTTAGTTCATTTTCTCCGAAGTAATTATTTTGACGAAAGTCAATATAAATTTTCACAAATTTATACCCATATTAAAGTATATTAAATTATCTTTTTAATAGGCCATCCCCACTTTTTAATCCGAGTAATAGTTTCTGAAAAAAATACAGTTAAAATCAAAAGTTTAAAGTGTGCTGATTTCTATGCACGCAAGTTAAGTTTAATTTATTTAATTTATTTATCGTTAATATTTTTATAATTTTTAACATATTGATATCGGCAAATCACTAACGTAGTATAAAAAATTAGGTATTATTAGATATTAGCTTTTTCTTTTGTTTCATTTACAAATTTAGTAAATGTCTAGTACCGCAAGAATCCGAATACCACTTATACGTTTTAGCACAACAATACAACACACCACACTCAACTTTGCATGTTGGGTATTGATTCGTGGCTTCAAATGGCAATCAAGCCTCAAGATTAAACGCCGTGCATGATAACGAAACTAAATTGAAGCAATTAAAATGACATTCGAATATATGAAAAAGAATTCTTTAAAATGGGTTTTAAGGTGCAGTGTATTTTTTAAATAAATATTTTTGGTACATTTGTGCACAAAAAAACTGTTATACTCCCAAATTTTGCTAATTCTCTAAACTCAAAGCTCCTTTCGCATATATAGTCCCACATAAGCAAGGTTCGAGTGGTATAGACCCTGTTATTTTTTAAATTTTAGCCTGAATGTTATTTTTGCTATATATTTTGAATTATTTTAAATTATCTGATGTTGTTTTAGTATCTTTCAACCACAATATGATTACCATTTCCAAATAAACAATATTATATTGCAATCTTTCCTTTCAGTTTGGAACAATGCTTTGGCCATGCACACAGATGCTTTTCAAACGTTAGTTGGGATAGGTTTTGCATATAATATTTCATTACAAAAAATTTAAAATCAGGTAGACTAGATAACAACTACAAAGTAGAATTAAAGTAGAGATAAAAAAGGCCAAGTACAAGTGGTTAACAGATCAATGCATAGAAATAGAAGAGTATGATAAAAAATACGACAGCTTTAATATGCATAAAAAAATAAAGCACTAACAAATACCAAAAAGCGAGCACACTAGGGGATGCTCAAAGATGATTATGGTAAATACATTGCAGACATCAAAGATAAACTAAGATTTTGGCAAGAATACATAATGAAACTGTTCGACGATGATAGAATGATACAAGAAGAATCACAGCAACAAACAGGACCGAAAAAAATCAAGGGTAAAAGATCCATAGGAAGATGAAGAATTTCTTGGCTAAGAAACCTAAGACAGTGGTATAGTTGCAGCTCAGTAGATCTTTTCAGAGCAGCCGCCAATAAGGTACGGATAGCTATGATGAAAGCCAACCTCCGATAGGAGAAGGAACTACAAGAAGAGGAAGAAGAAGAAGACTAGACCTCAACTTCTTACGTATTTAAAACTATTTAAGTCTTTTAAAGAAAATCCGTAGATATTTAAAATGAAAAAGCTTCCCACTGGATAGAATTCTACTGGTAAAGATGTCAAATCTCTGTGGATCAAGGCGCGTACATAAGAAACATGTAGACCAATAATTACAAAAAATTTTCATTCTCTTTTCTCTTTCATTTGTCTCATTGGTGATCATTGCATTGTTTTACTTTACGAAAAAAAAGAGTTCTTCTGTAGATTCATAACCACTTTTATTGCCCCTTCCACATATTCTTTTTACTTTCGTTTTTAATGTTAATTTAATTACTTATATTATAGATAATATCGAACGTCAGCAATCCTACTTATCGTGCACAAATGTACATATGTACATGTTTTATAAAAACATATTAACTATTTTTTTTATTACCTGCTGAAATAAAGAATCAACCTAACATTTCTTATCAATCCCTTGAGGCCGCGTCCATGTAAATCAGATAATTAGAATGAACCATGCATGTATTTACATTACATACAAGTCATTTACCGTAATTATCATAAAAAATAAGTTAATAATTAGAAAATCATGTCTCATATCATACTACAACACGTACCATTCACCTAGGCACAAAATGCTTGACGAAAGTCAGTGTAGGCACGAACTGAAGTGGTACCCCCTATTCCAGTACTCTGTAATAGGGGCACTGTTTTCTTGTGCAGATTATAATCATTTATTGATTTATTTTCCAGTGAAACCAAGTAATGATACGCTGATATCGAACATCGTCCATTACGCTAATAAGGAAGGGATCGATACATGGGTATTAGTAACAATTCTTATCGGTAAGTTATCTGTACTTCTATTTTAAGGAATTAAAACTAGCGTTATCAATTTGTTTACAATAGTTTTATGTTGAATGAAACGCCTATTTTACGCTTGCTTAAATACGGGCTCTTTAATTATATTTTTCATGTAGCTAAGATGTAACTAATCAAAAACAAAAAGATTGGCATAAGCACACACTATGGTTTATGTTCAGATACAGATATAAAAGCACACAAGCAACACACAAAAATATATACAGTAAAGTCATAATCACCGACAATGATACACTCCAGTATATTTGTTAAAAAATCATCGATTTCGCGTAAAAATCTCAGATAGGTTTTTGAAGGTTCTGAAACCTTCAGAGGGATAGCTGTTGAAATCCAAAAATAGAAAAGTGATTTCGAGAATAATTGAATAAAAAAATTCTAAAAAGGAAAGTAGACGATTGCATTTTAGTTTAATTCAAGCTCCACTATTGCTCTACATGCAATTCGAAATATTCACCTCTCATCAGGAGCACTTGTAGCTGAACTGAAATGAAATGCTCTCAACGATTTGGCCGTTGTAGTAAGCTCTAACTATAGCTACTTCTGTATGAAGCAAAGAAACGTAAGAAGACTTCTCTTTCGATGGAGAATTAGGTGAGCTGCAAATAAAAGCTTACTGGAAGCTATTGGACGATGCTAGGAATAACGTTTTATTCCGATAATACATCTACGCTTTACCCTCGAAAAATTTGCTTCATATAGACATCGCTACTAGCGTACTTATTCATTTATACACTGTGCATTACATTTTCTTCTAATGTCTTCACTTCCCTTTCGATCTCTAAGCGTATTTCTTGTAACTCTTCTCAGTACTCCCATCTCTGTCGTTTCCAGTAGCCCTTGTTTCTGAGGCATATGTCATTATTGGTCTTACATTGGCTTTATAAATTCTTCACTTCATCTCAGTGTTAATGTGTCTGTTTTGTCATATAGTGGTTATTAAGACACTGTGGACCAGTCATTGCAGAATATCTTTATCTTGGGCTATCAATATGGCGTCGTCTGTGTAACAGAATATTTTTATTTCTTTGTTTTCCATTCTGTATTCTCTTTTTTTTGAGAACTCTATTATAGAGAAGATGGATTACATCTTTAAGCCTTACTCACAAGACATAAAAATGCTGGTCTAGTATATTCTAGTGATTTCCCAGTAATTTGCTTTTTAACGAATATTGCATCTGTTCAGGATCTTCCATTTTTCACGAACTTTTGAGATTAATTTATACTATTTGAAGTAAAGGCATTTTTTTCACTAAAAAACGCCACACATATGCACCTTGGGACCATATGCTAGGGTCCATAGCTTTCTCAAAATGTTGGTTATAAATACTCACTTTAAAGCACGAATACTGGTCTGGGAACTTCAAACGGCTACTCATAGCCTCGGGAAAATGGTTCTGTATTAGTTTCAATAAATTTTCATTAGACATTGATGGATCTAGCCTATAAACATGCAAGTCCGTATATTTAGGAACACCTTTAAATTGTACACCATTTATTTTTATATCTTCATTATTTCCAATCGTGACTTTTCTTCTGGACTTTTTTCGAGAAACAGTTTGCCAATGAGTTTTTTTTTGACTCAGGTATTATATCTTGGTTTAAACTAATATACTTGTTACATTTTGCAACAGTTTCAGCTTCTAAAATAGCACTGGAAGTTTGTTTTATAGTAATTTGAGATTTTTAAGAACCTTTGGCAACGCTGTTATGGTTTTCTGTATGAATATTTTGTAATTTGTTGCTTTGGGCAAATACTTATTTATCGTCAGGTCTTTTATCTTCATTGATAAACATGGGATTTCCTTTTTTATTGGGATATAAAAAGTTGATTTGGTCTGTTAATACCTTTATTTGTTGATGCCGACCATTAATAATAAGGTCTTTTTGTTTAATAATATAATTAAATATTTTTGTATCTACCTTATTGTCAATCGGAACCTGCTGAATAGCATTTAGACAATCATCGCCCAATTTAAGGTTAATCCTCTATCCTTAGATATGAAATCCTCTAGTTCACAACAAACAATGTCACTTTTATATAAATGTATTTCACATGATTTAAAGATTTTGCACAACCAGGATGGTAAAAACTATTACATTTTATACAAGTTAAAGCACTTATAACATTTTTTGGATACTTTAGACACATTTTATTTAATGCAGCATTTTTCCGCCATGTTGTAGTGTCATAGTCATTGCTGCTCTACAATATTTCAGTAATCCTTTTGGTTTCTCGTCTTTACCTGCTGCTTTTCTGTTCTTCAGGTATTTTTAGAACTTCCTGTACATTTATATTATGTTCTTCATTTATAAGAATGTTAAATATACAGTCAGAACCATTTGAAACAACTCAAGGATTTAGACAAGGGGGAAGTCTCAGCCCAGTGCTATTCATAAATGTAATAGATGAGATAATGAAAGAATGTAAGAAAGCATTCAAGAAATACTGCATCGGTTGGAACAGAATGCAAATGATAAATGCTGAGATGTGTATTTTTGCAGACGACATAGTATTAATTGCGAAAACTGCAGAAAAACTGAAATACAACTTAGAGAAATGGAACCTAGAAGCAAGCAAATGCAACTTAAACGTAAACAAAGAGAAGACTCGGATAATGAAAATATCAAGGAAACAAGGGACGGAAGATCAAATAGAAATAATGATAGACCAACAAAAAATAATACAGACAAATTCATACAAATACTTAGGAACAGTAATCAACAACAAAGGAGACATCGAGGATGATCTTAACAACAGAATGGAAAGCACAGAAAAACTATTCCAAGCACTAAATAGAGGATTCCTTAATAACAAAGAAATATTAACAAAGACCAAGATGACAATATACAAAACAATATATATACCTAGAGTGACATATGGAGCAGAAAATTGGATATTAAACAAAACACATCAGAGCAGAATTCAGGCAGCAGAGATGAAATACCTGAGAAGAACGATAGGAGTAAAAAGAACTGATAAAATCAGAAATGAAGAAATAAGAGAAAGACTCAAAATTAAACCGATACTCGACTCAATCAAGGAGAAAAAATTGGCATGGTTCGGACATCTAACCCGGATGGACAATAATAGACAAGTAAAAAGAGTGTGGGACGCCAAACCAATAGGAAAGAACAGAAGAGAAAGACTCAAACAGTGATATCTCGCAGATACTGCAGAGTAAGGGTAAGACTTGACAGGAAGCAACACAGATGGCATCCAATAGGAAGGAATGGAGAAAGTTCGTTAAGAGCTAGGACACCTCAGAAGACTGTCAAATATTGTAATTTATTGAATTGTATTATAAACGGCCCAACACCGAAAGGTACAAATGGGTCTACTGATTAAGTAAAGTAAAGTAAAGTCTTTATTTGGGGTAGTTTCTGGTGGTTCTCTGCATAGAGCTTTTTTAGTTAGTAAATCCACGTATGCTTTTCAATGTGTTTTGGTTCTATTAGTTCCTTTACCTTCGTTATCGGTGCTTCTATTAAAAAAAAAATAACAAAATAAAAATTGAATAAGCTGCTAAGAGAGCAAATACAAACACATCCCATGTAGTAGCGCATCTAGAGATAATAGAAGATTAGAACCACCAATACGAATTAACATACCCACCTTCAATACAGAAAATAGATCTCATTAAATCACTAAAAAATAAGAAAACCCCTTGTATTGATAACATATTAGCAAACAGTTTTAAATTTTGAGGGGACGCTTTGATAGATAGGCTTCATAAAGCATGAATACTAATTGACATTAAATGGAAAAAGTTAAAAATCATGTTAGATTGATTATGTTATAACTTTGCATAGATCTCTGTTTAAATATCCGTCCTTTATACTTAAGATTAATAATTGTGCCGTTACATCGTTCCAGAACGCATTTCAGTTTAGTTATTGTCTCCAAAAGCCTTTTATTAAATTGTTAAAGGTATTTGTTAGTAGTACAAATCAAAGAGTAGAGCTGAAAAGCATAAATTCGTGCATCTAAAGAATTCAAATGAAAAATACTGCTTTTTGTAGAAATAAAAATTACTTGGAACTATAAAGACTTGTTTTTAGCGAATTCAAGGAAAAGTAAATTCTCTTCGTTGTTAAACCCTATTAAATTTATAGCTGTGGTCAAGAACAAATAGAAGCGTATAAATAAAAAAAGAAAAGGTAATAATATACGGTCTGCTTGACACCAAAATAATTTAACTTAAAGGGTGAACCGTTACGGAAAAAGGTTCTACAAAGGAGGAATGTGGAGTGAAAAATTATTTTAAAAGAATTCAAAAATACGACGTAAAAGTTCTAACTCACTTTTAGTAAAAAAGACGGCACATTAAGATCGAAAAATTGTGTCTGGTGTTGGATATGTTCTTTATAAACATTATTAGAATTTTATTTTTACGATATCATCAGTATTAAACCAAATTTATTAAATAGGCAATGTGTATTGAGACTTTTATAATCATATATAACAATATTTTTATGAGCTTGGAACTTTTTTTGGGTTATTTATTCTCTAAATGTGGATACCAAAGGTATTCGCATATCAGCTAAGAATGTGCGTTCACTACTGTATATCAAAAAATTTATTACCAACGTCTTTGTCACTAAATATATCACCAAGTACAGAGAAACTTATCTAAAACTTATCAAAATAGCTAAAAAAGCGTATTATCAGAAATGTCTGGGAAGCTCTAAAAGCATAGCAAAAGGAGCTTAGTCCTTAATAAACGAATTTTGAAATAAAACACAGCTCAAACATTTTTCCTTCCAAATCCTAAAAATCAAAATAAATACTTCGTTAATGTGAATAAAAATATAACATCAACTATTTTGCCACAACAAGATCCGATTTCCTATATTTCCAATTCAAAAAAGGTCTCGAATTCATTCTTTATAAGACCAGTTGATAAATCTGAACTGATCCAAACAATCAATAATATCAAAAGAAAATATTTCTGTAGTACTAATGGACTATTCATAAAAATTTTCTCAAATCTTCCAAAAAATGTGTTGGAAGTCCTGGTCTCACTAATTAATGATTCTTTTTTCTTCTTCCTACTTTATAAATAGGCAAGATGCCTGTTTTACTTCAGTTTTTAGCCTCAATTGACGTTGTCTGACCATCTTTTCCTCGGTCGTCCCAATGATCTTCTTCCATTTGGCGATTTGTCTCTTGCTATTCGTGCTATTCTATTTTCTGTCATTCTTTCGATGTGTTGATTCCATTCCACTTTTCTTCTTTTGGTCCACGCGTTTATTTCCTCTATACCACATCTCGCTCGTATTTCCTTACTTCTTATTCTGTCTCTTAGAGTTTGGTTTGTTATTTTTCGTAAGATTTTCATTTCTGTTATTTCCAGTAGTCTTTGTTTTTTCGCCGTATCTGCTCTTGTTTCCGCTGTGTACGTCATTATCGGTCTTATTGTTGATTTATATATCCTAGTTTTCGTTTCCGTTGTGAGGTATTTGTTTCTCCAGATTGTGTTGTTGAGACATCCTGCTGCTCTGTTTGCCATGTTCACTTGTTTTTGTACTTCTTCTTCCACTTTTGTTTTGTTTCCATCACTAGTTCTATTATTTTGTTATTTACAACTAGTTTACATCGTCTCGGTTCCGTTGATATCACTATCGTTTTAGTTTTTTCCGTTGAGATCTCCATGTTGTATATGAGCGCCGTATCTTCGAATTCTTTAATTAATCTTTGTAGGTCATCTTCATTTTCGGCTGTTATTATGGCGTCGTCGGCGTGGCATATTATCCTTATTTTCTTTTCTCCCATTCTATATCCTCTTCTTTTTTTAACTTTCTTTATAATTTCATCCATTATCAGATTAAATATTAATGGACTCAGCGAATCTCCTTATCTAATGCCAGTTTTACATTTGATAGGTTGCGATAGTTTTCCTTTACATTTTACCATAGCTATGTTATCTTTATATATATTCTCAATGATTCTTTCAAAAAAGGTAAATTTCCTGAGTACCTAAAGAGAGCCGTTATTATTCTTCTTCGTACGGGTGGTGAAAAATCTAACGCCTGTAGCTATATCCCTATTACCTTAGTACTGGTACTATCCAAAATTGTCCAAAGACTTATAAAAACCCGACTTCTGTCCTTTTTTGTTGAAAACAATATTTTATCACAAAATTTTGACTTTCTAGCTAATACATGTACCAGTGATGATATGTTTTGTGTACTACATGAGGTTTACCAAGCACTAAACAACAATCTTTACACTGACACTGTTTTTGTTACTAAGCTAAAACTTTTGATTGTGTAAATCACGACATTTTGATGAAAAAACTAAATTTCTATGGAAGTCGAGGTACTTCTTTGAATTGGTTCCAATCTTAATTGGGGAAAGGACACAAATGGTTAGATTAATATAGTGAATCTATCCACAAAAGCATTGTATGTAGAGTATTCCAAGGTTCAGTAATGGATTCTCTACTTTGGGTTCTCTACTGGGTACTGGGTATCTGAAAGACCATATTTAGAGTAGAGTTTCTTAATGAATAACTAAGAAATTACAGTACCTTTATGTTTTTCTTCTTCTGTTGGTGCCTATCCTCTGTGGATGTTGGTAATCACGCTGGTCCATACAACTTTGTTGACAGCTGCTCTAAATAGATGTATGGTAGTCAGTCCTGCCCACTGTGAGCATCATTGCGCATCACATGTCCTAAGTATGTCATCTTTCTGATTTTCACGATATGCATAATTTCCAGATCTTTATTCATACCTTGGATCACGGTGTTTTTTGTAACATGATGTATATAGAAAATTCTGAGCATGCGGCGGTAGCACCACATTTCGAAGGCTTTTTATCTTTGGATGTTGCCTCCGTCAAGGTCCAGGCTTCGACCCCATGTAAAAGGGTAGAAAATACATAGCATCTCAAGACTCATGTTCTTTTATCAATGTTCCGGACATCTTATTTCCTGTGAGTGGTCCCATTTCTTATTTAGGCTGCATCCAAGGTATGTCAATTATTTTCAAGGGTTCATTATTAGCTGTGAATTGGTGCTGTATTACGTCGTTTTTACTTACCACAAGAATTTTGGTCTACTTACAGTTTAATTTCATGCCGTATCTGTCACAGCCTTCCACTACACGGTCTATTAATGTTTGCAGATCCCCCGCATTATCAGCAATCAAAACTGTATCGTCCGAATATCTTAAATTGTTTATGATTTCACCACTGATTTTTGTACCTTCTATTAAACCATCAATAGCTTCCCTGAACAGCATTTCCGAGTAAATATTGAACAACGTCGGTGAAAAAATGCAGCCCTGACTTACTCCCCGTTTTATCGTGAATTCTTGTGAGGTTTCGTTATCTACTCGTACAGTTGCCCTTTGCTGTAAGTATAAATTTTTAATTAGGCGTAAATCTTTGTCATCAATACTAGATTCTTTTAGTATCTGAAATAATTTTTGATGTTGCACCTTGTCAAATGCTGTTTCAAAGTCCATAAAGCATGCGTAGACTTCGCAATTTACGTCTCGAGCTCTTTGTATCAATACTTGTAAGGGTAATAGAGCCTTTCACGTTCCCAGTCCGCTTCTAAACCCAAACTGAACACTGCTAATGTTTTCTTCAAGTTTTCTATATATGCTAGAGTGAATAACAGAAAGAAGGATTTTGAGTGCATGGCTCGTTAAGCTTATAATTCTGTAATAAAAGCATCTGGTGGCATTTGCTTTTTTGGGGAGATGAATGAAGGTTGAAACTAGCCAATCTGTAGGAAATTCTGCAGTTTCATAGATTTTGTTCAGTAGACTCGTTAGGAGTTTGAGTTGGTTGTTTTCAAATAGTTTCAATATTTCAGCTTGTATGTTATCAGGTCCAGGTGCATTGTTGGTTTTTAGTCTTTTTATTGGATATGTTAGTTCACTGAGCGTTATTTCTGGTCCTGAATATCCAGAAACACTGACTTCTGTCTGTATGCCATGTATTGCCTCCATCTCTCAAGTATTCTCTCATTTTCGTAGAGCAGATTGTTGTGCTCGTCTAGTATTAAGTTATGACTTCGTGATCCGTTTCCTCCCGTTAAGTTTTTGATCTCTTAATGTAAGTTAGAGTTATGCTTCTGTTCTAGGGATTCTATTTATATGCATTGATCTTGTAGCCATGATTCTTTTGCTTCTTTATTCTTTTTCTTAATGATTTTGTTTATTTCTTTGTACCTTTCCTCATTCTTATTTCTGTGTTTTCTTCATGCTTCTATTAGCTCTAATATTTCTTGTCTCATCCATGGCTGTTTCTTTATATTGTTTTCTGGTTTAAGTTTATTATCTACCACTGAATTACAGTTATTTTTGATTTTATTCCACATATCATCCACACTTATGTTATTTGGATTATTATCTGAGATTATCATGCTGTTTATTTTGTTGTTGATTTCCTCTTTGACTTCTTCTTTTGTGGTTTTATCTTTCAACTTCTAGATGTCCGGACGTTTTTGTGCTATTTCTTTTATGGACTTTTTTCATGTGGAGTTTGAAACGTCCTAGTAAAAGATTATAGTCTGATGGAACATCTGCTCCCGGATATGTTTTTGCGGATTTTATGGAATTCTGAAATCATTTGTTGATTATGTTGTAGTCAATCTGGTTTCTAGTCATTTATTTTTTCTGGGCACTCAGCTGGAGATTTCCAGGTGTAGAGTATTTAAGGTGGTAATTAGAAAAAGGTGTTCATTATTGCACTTTCCGTTTCCTGGCAGAACTAAACAAGGCGGTCTTCTCTATTATTTCGCGTTCCTAGTCCAAAGTTTTCCACAGTATTGCCAACACCTCCTTTGCCTACTTTGGCATTGAAATCTCCTAGCAGGATATCCACTTCTTATTTTTTGGGATGTTTTAGGGATTCTTTCAATTGTTCATAGAATATTTCTTTTACTTTATAATAAAAATGTAACTATCAAAAAAAGGTACAGAGCCGGAGAAACTCAAAAGCTTCCGATTGGCTTTAGAATTGACTGTCATTGTCATTAATTCCTACTGCTTTGCTAGACAAGCTGAGTCTACTGAAAGTTAAAAAGGTCATCAATATATAGCATTCGCAAACGAATTAAAATACTATTAACGACAAATGGGAAAGAACTAAAAATATTATTGAACAATATAATAAAAGGGGCAGAATATTTTGCAAAAGACTTAATATATTGACAGTTGGAAAGAAAAATGATTGGACGGAAATAAATGGAAGGAAGTAGTTCAGAAATACATGCAAAGACTATAAGAAATATTAAATATATGCAAATATATAGTAATTGAAATGGAAAATGTAAACTATTTAGCCCTAGGCTGAAACTCAAGGCTTGTTGAACTTTATAAATAAAGAGTTGTATTTATACTGCTTTAATAAAAAATATGTTAATAATTTCATATTATATGTAATGTAATATTTCTTTTTTGCAGCTGTTTCTGTGGTTATTCTTGGAATATGTTTCTGCTGTATAAGAAGATGCTTCCGGAAGCGAAGAGCAAAGGATGGCAAAAAGGGCATGAAAGGAGTAGACTTAAAATCTGTGCAGTTATTGGGATCGTCGTACAAAGAAAAGGTGAGGATTACAATTATTAAATAATAATATCTTTTACAATATATCTTATTATTATTATTAACTAATATTGATAAAATTACTTTATACGAATGTCTTCTTCGTAGGTACAACCAGATATGGACGAATTGACAGAAAACGCAGAAGAACCAGATGAAGGTGAAAAACCTGAGGTTCAGAAACTAGGCAAGCTGCAGTATAAGGTATGCTATTTAAACCTTTATATGATTTTTTTTATTTTAATATATCTCAAATTATTTGATACAGTAAAAAACGAATAAATATTTTTCTTTAAGTGCCATCATCTCAATGAAATAACCAAACCTACCTATTGCAAAAAATATCCGACATATCGGTGTCTAACTTTGTTGACAAATGGTGGCATAACAAAAATTCTCCAACTTTAGCTATAGCATTTCCTAATATTCCTTCCTACTTAGAAATCCCAGCTGAAACTAATTTCTTTCAATCTAACTTCAATATTCTTTATTCCCAAACCTAAGTTAATTTCCCTACTTTTGGTTATAACAACGCCATTCAAAATCAGAAACAACTTGCCTAATTTGATAAGCCATATAGGATTTTCACAGATGGGGCAAAATCCATTTTAGGAGTTGGTTGTGCGGTATATATCAAAAAAAATCAAGAACACATCCATTTATTCCGCAGAACTGTTTGAAATATATCAAGCTCTGGAGTGGACTATTGAGAAAAAAATGTCTTTTCAACAAATAGTAATCCTATCGAATTCAAAATCTGCGTTGTCTACTTTAAATAATTCTCATAAACATATATACAAAAACAGTATTATCGTCAAAATTTTAGAAAATCAACTAAAGCTACTCAAAAGAAATATTTTAGTCTCTTTCAAAAAAACTGGCTTAGTAGCAGTGATTTAGTCTCGCTGCGTAAACAAGAATTAAAAGAAAACTGGGAAATTGAATGGAATGCTTTCTGTAATAGAAGTAACAACCTTTATACAAAAATTCACCCTGTTTTACCTACTGCGCTTTTTGCTGCAAGAAGTCATCCCAAGGGTAGAGTATATTCAATGTTGTTGGATATACAATTTATCTTCATAATTTTTTTTATTTATTTAAACAAATATACCCGCATCAACCACTAAGGGTTATTAGCGGGGGGACATACACAAACAGTAAGATACATCTTGTTACATAAAAAAATATTTTTTACAATCTGGTATATAGTTTAGTCATTTTAAGATAACTTAATAAAGACTGTAAATTTGACGTTAGTATACGTTTTAAATTATCACTAAGGGCACACGCGATTCTTTCGTTCTGGTACACTGGACACTCAACAATCGGAGCAGCCTCCTGGTTGAAGATATGCTTGTGTGTAAGGAAAGTATGTCCTATTCGGAGTCGGTTGATGATGACTTGGTTTTTTCTATTATTTGGTAAGATGAGTTTGGTTCCTACTTGACTTGGACATTATTTGAATAAGAAGCTTAATGGATTTTATATGTGTAAAATAACCGTTGGAGTTCCACTGTAATATGAATGTGCTGGCCATTAACTTTTTATGTGTTAACTATTTATTGTTGAGAACTTGATTCTTAGTCAGTTTCGTCAGTAGAAGAAGGACTGTTGAGAAGCAGTTTCTTCTTCAATCTGGTGATATTGTTTTTTAAAGTTTTATTTTGTATTTGAGAATATATAAAGTTTAAAATTTCTTTTATTTCTTGGCTTTCATTTGAATAATTTTTAACAATGCGTTCAGGATGTTTTGAGTGAAGGGAATTTGCCAGAAAATCACATATTTCATGAAAAGTAAGTGTAAAGGAAGGGTTTCTATTTTCAATTTTTTCTTTAATTTGATTTAGAATAATTGGAATATCTTCTTGGGTTTTAGGCTTTTTCTTAGGTTTTTGAGTATCGGGAGGAGGTAGGTCATTTTCAAGAATTTCAGGAGAGGATATTTGTCTTTTAGTTGCAGGAGTAATTTCAGTGGTTTTTCTATCGCTTTCAATTACTAAGGAATTATCTTGGAATATTTTTGGTTGATTCAAGATTTGTAATTCATTGTTTGTTTGTGAGGAAGTGGTTTGGTCCTTTGTAGCTGATGCGTGATTTTGTATGGTATTGGGTTCTGGTTCCATTAATGTTTCGATATCTTCTTGGTATTGGTTTCGTGGTTGATCTTGTAGCTGATTATATTTTTCATTGGTAGAGTTATGTATATTCACGTGGTAGTCAGTTTCCATTTGATTAATTGAGTTTATTGATGATGATAAATAAGGACAGTCAGAATCGTGATGTCCGACAATCTTGCATCTGGAGCAGTTTAAACCATCTATGAAAATGTATAGTCGATATGATGTATTGTCGAATGAGATTAGAAATGAGTCAGGAATTGATGCATTTTCTAAAGGACTTATGAACATTTGCCTCCTAAAGCTAAGTACGTGGCTGTATTCTGAGTCTTGCATGCCTACTCGTAGAAACGTCATGTTGGAGGCGGATTTTATACCCATAGTTTCCCTTCAATTATGCTATTAGGTATAGTAGGACATACATTAGATATGATGAGTCTCTGGGCAGGGGTTATGTCTTCTTACTTCAATCTGGTTACCATCAATATTTATATATTTGTGGGAGCTAAGAAATTGATCAACTACATATTTAGAGTAGGGGTAGATGCAGATGCAGTTGTTTGCTATTTTGGATGCCCAAACAACATTTTTGGGCTGTACTATTGATCCAACAGCTTTTATATATTCGAAAACTTTTATTCCTTGTATGGTTGAAAGTATAATACCTTGGTCTTTTGAAGGATATTTGAAACTGTTTAATGCATTGGAGTAAGATATATGTGACGTAGTGGGTATATTTCGTGAGGTAGTAGCTGATTCCGGTTCATCCATCTTCCCGCTGAGAATTTACGTACATTGGCACAGAGGATCTGAAGCCGGACCTGGCCACTTAATAAAATTGAACAGCAGCCTAGCCTAATTACTTGTTAGAAGCAAGAACCAGCAAAAAGTTGTTGTCGATAATCGATAAGTTGAATTGAAATCGATAAAATATATTGCCTTTTAAACTTCTGATTTTAAGGTTATTAATAATGCAGTTTTGTACTCACAGAATTCTACGATTTTCAGTACACTGTCACATTTAACTTTAAGTTGCAAACAGTATAAAAATTAAATTTTAATTTTAATTTTAACTACCACTAATTAACAAATTTGTTAGAACCGATTTAAAGCTGTATGATCTGCTAGATATCGGGGCCGGACTCCTTCATAAATTTAATTTAAGTAAAACAGAACTTTGCGATTGTAATGGTATCACTGATGATATCAATCATTGGATGTTTGGCTGCATATAATTTAATGATGTGTTATTAAGTATCTATTGAAAAATCTAATAAAAGAACAAATACCTCTTCCTCAGTGTCAATCTTCTATTTTATAAATCTCTCGTCGTAATATTAGGCTTAACCAAATTTTTTGGGGTTATTTAAAAAGGACTAAAAGAAAAATTTAGGATGGAATGTGTAATGTGAATGTAAAATTCTAGCTTTGTTCCCTCTGTCTATCCTTATGATATATATTTACCTCCTAGCCGTTGCCTGTCTTGTGTTGTAATAAAGTCACTATGAAAGGCACATCAACGTGAAAAGTGTCACTATATTATGTAATCCCTTGTTGGTTTTAAATATTCACTTTAAGTTGGTTAGGGCCTTGAATGTAACAAACGAAGGTATGGTTTCTTATCAATCTACTTATTCTTGTGATACTGATGTTTACATTATATTTTTAATTTATCTCTAGGTGAAGTACTATTTTATTAACAAATGCAGTAGGTCAATACATCATTAACAAATTCAAGTATTCAAATACATTATCGTGGCTGTCAATTTATCCAAAGCCACTTTTATCATTAAACCAAAAAAAAAGTGCCATCATCATCATGACTACCCTAACTTTTGAAGCAACTCGTCTAGAGTTTTTTGAGCAGTAATCATATCGTGTGTTGTTTCTTATTGAGACATTCGTCTTTTTTCTATACTAATATAACACTTGCTATCCAAAATATCACATATTTTAAAGTTAGGTATGGTGGAGATATATGGACGATATACTGATATGCTTTACAGTAACTAACAGACAACTTGACCAATTCTTATCTTATATTAATTCACTCCATAGTTATATTGAATTTACAATGGAAACAGAATATAATCAATCCATACATTTTCGAGATTTAAAAATTATCCGACTTGAAAATAAACATGAGTTCTCCGTATTTGATAAACCTACCCATACTGATACGACTATACATAATTAATTATCCCATCCTACACAATATAAATCGGCAGCCTACCATAGCATATTACACAGAATAAAAGAAACTACCATGTCAAAAAACAACTTCGAGATAGAACTGAATATCACTAGACAAACAGAAATAACCAATGGGTACAATAAACAAACAATAAATATAATTTAAAACCAAAAACTGCATAAGAAAGCCCTGAAATTAGTCTTTCCAACAACAGAGATAAAACCAATGTACTTTCTGCTTGAATAAATATAAAGGCAAGATATCAGTAAAAGTAGACAAAGACATAAAAAATAAGGGAATAACACCAGCTTTCAGAACAAATAACAACCTAGGCAAATATATTAAAAACAACAAGAGCCAAAATAAAAAACACATTACTGAAACCAGCTCAAGAAAGTTTGATACAACATAGTTCAGAGGCTAAAAAACAAAGGATGACAGAAGAAATACTATTACAGATGAAAGAAAGAAGAAAATATAAAGGAAAAGATCCACAGAAGTATAAAGAAATACAACGAATAATTAAGGAAAAAATCAAAACAGCTAAGGAAATCGATTTGATGAAAAAATGTAAAGAGATAGAAGAACTAGAAACAAAATATGATATGAGAAATATGCACACAAAAATAAGAGAAGTGACGGGAATGGGTCGAAATAGACAGCAAGGATACATAAAAGACAAAAAAGGAGTACTACTAATAGATTTACCAGAGAAATTAAGACGATGGGAGGAGGAGAACTTTTCCAAGGAGGTGAAATGCAGAAAATACAAGAATTAAATCCTTTAGAGAGACAGAAGATCACAATAGATGAAATTGAATATGCTATCAAAAACTCTAAAGACAATAAGGTAGCTGGATTAGATGAAATACCAGTAGAACTATTAAAATTAGTGAAAGAGGATAACTTGGAAGTATAGGCAGATTTATTCAACCCCGTGTACGATACAGAAATAATACCACAAGAGTGGCTGAAGTCAGCATTTATAACCATCCCTAAAAAACAAGCAACAAAAGAGTTCTCTGATTATCGAACACTGAGCCTCATGAGTCATACTTTAAAAGTACTGCTGAAAGTAATACATAAGAGAATATACGAAGGGCTAGAGGAGGATATTAGCGAGACGCAGTTTGGGTTCCGAAATGGAATGGATACTCGAGAAGGACTATTAGCCATCAACATATTGATTCAGCGATATCGGGTTGTAAACGTTAATCTACACTTGTGCTTTGTTGACTACGAAAAAGCTTTCGATAAAGTAAGACATGAACAACTAGTATCAATACTTATGAACAAGCGCATTGACAGTAAAATCATAAATATAGTGCAAACATTATATTGGAACCAAAGTGCCATAGTTCAAATTGATGGGCAACACTCAGAAGAAATGAAGATCTGTAAAGGAGTTAGACAGGGATGTGTTTGATCGCCAATTTTGTTTAACTTATATTCTGACGAAATTTTCCAAAACACGCTCAATAATATCAAAGCGGGAGTTACCGTTAACGAAAAATTAATCAACAACTTACGGTATGCAGATGACACTGTGATTATAGCAACGAGTGTAGAAGATCTACAACATCTTATTGAAAGCACGAGTATGAATAGTGCTGAGATGGGAATTACTATAAACGCTATAGAAACGAAGTACAAGACGGCACTCTAAGAAGAACAAGAGCCAAAAGAAAAGCAGGTACACAGTTGTGTTTACAAATTTATATCATTTACTCACAAATTTACGTCAGTGATGTGGTGACTGACCAAAAACTTACATCGGTCAAACTGGTAGAATCTTTAAACAAACGCAAAACACAACACAATATTCTGTTTTTATTGGTGGTTTTTTTACATACAAGTAATGACGTCAGACATTATAAATGATCAGATAGGGGAAATGTTTAGGAATATTTTTATTCTTTAATCATTAACGATGTGAAATACAACGTTTAGTATTTTTTATTTTACAACAAAATAAAAACATTGACCTTATTTATCTCATTTTAATAGCGTTACATGTATTTGATATTAACATTTTATATTTTAGTTGGACTATGATTTCAATCAAAACAGCTTTGCTGTCACTGTCATTCAAGCCGAAGAATTACCGGCTCTTGATATGGGCGGGACTTCTGATCCTTACGTCAAAGTTTATCTTCTTCCTGATAAGAAGAAAAAGTTTGAAACAAAGGTTCATAGGAAAACGTTAAATCCCGTTTTTAATGAAACGTTCGTATTTAAGGTAAGTTTTTGTTTTTTCTATATATGATAAAAAAATATTTTAAAGATTATCTGAAAATAAAAGAGTTTAGTTTTTATTTAACATTTTTAATAATATTGAATTAAGTTTTTTTGTATTACATTGCATTTGACAAATATTCTGTCTTTTAGTATTTTTTCTGTGTCAGAAAAAGTTCAAGATTTTGTATAGTTCAAGAGCTATATTGTAGTATTACCATCACATAAAATTTGTTAGTCTCGGCTTTGTTCTTTCTTATCTAGTTTTTCTTATCAACTGTTTCACGCCGGTTATACTGCAGGTAATTGGTATATCTTCCATTAATTATTACTATTATATTAGATTTTTCTCCAGATCAAACAATTTTATCCCAAACCTGTATTATAATCCATTCCCGAGAGGAGTTGTTAGTTAGCCATCAGGTACATCAATACGAGTACAGTATTGTGCTATATATTTCAATTTATTTGCAGTCTTCTAACAATTATTTTAATTTATCTACACTAACACTAAAAACACAATTAATTTATAGAATTTATTACTTAACGCTACAATTTTATTTTGTCGATTAACCCCTTTAATTTAATTTCTCTTATTTATATTGTCGAAAATAGCTTCGGAAATTTCTCGATGTCGCTAGGTGTCGCTTTGAATATTCGAATTGTTTCGAAAGGTTCCTCGTGACTTCAGAACATAGGAATCTTGACATCGGTAGATTAGATTCAATATAGAGCAAATCTAGAGTTATTGCTAGCTACGGGTCTTATGTCTAGTTCTAAGTTTAGCCGACTGGTTATACCTTATTCATACCTATCCTCTTATTCTATATGTCTAGAGGCGCCACGTCGGAAATAGGAACTTCCTCGCGTAGTGTGTCCCATTTAGTTTAAAGCCTTTTTCTTTCCCGCACAGATTAATCTCTCCTACACCTGTCCTAACGCTAGTTGTTACTTTATTTCTTATTATAGTCACTATTACCTTCTTTCGTATACTTACTTTACGTGTTCATTTCAAACAATTAAATCTTTATTCAGAAAAGAGCGGTCTGAATGGCTGTGTCAGTTTCATCCAGAAGATCGTGTTCAGTGCAAGGTTTTTCCAACAAAGAGCAACTAAGTAGATGTGTTGAATATTGTACCTCGAATTACGGTATAATACCCCCTATATAAGTGGTATTGGAGCCCAACAATCTAAACGATCAGCAATTTTAACATTAATCGCAGAAAGGTCTTCAGGATCATCAATTAATTTCATATATATTTAATATATATATATATATATATATATATATATATATATATATATATATATATATATATATATATATATATATATATATATATATATCAAAATTAATAAAAGCCTTTTTAAAAATTACCTTTGGGAATGTAAGTGTCAACAAGCATCAGTCTCCATTTGTCCATGATCGTTTTACACTTGGACACTTCGACACGCAGACAATTGAGAGTCTTCCACACAGGGTAATGAATATGGCTACCAGACAAAAGTTCCTCTCGACGATTTAAAAAGCGAAGAATAACTTGTTTCTTTCGTTACAAATCTATGGCTACTTATTTTGGTATATCAGATGGAGCGATACCTACGATATAACTTGATATACGTGTCTAATATGTGCTGACTCTTCCTAAACTGGCGAGGTATAATTGTCAGTAGAAATACAGAGTGCAAGTGGAACCAATGGCATTATCTGACAGTCAGTTTGCTACTTTGAAACAATGTTCAGATAGTTGAATGGCAACGTGCGATCCAAAGTAACCTCCAGGTATTTAGGGAAAGTCAAGTTTTCAGGAGTTTCATTCCACCATTGAATGTTCAGTTTTCTAGACACGTCTGACTTAAGATAATTTGATTTGTAGTTTGTTGTTACTTTACTTAAGGCTTTAGTTAGTGTTGGCTTTACTTCCGCAAAAGTTTTTGCTTGTGCAACAATAGCTGTATCGTCTACATATATGAAAGTCATAATATCTATTGGTATTTGTTGGTCTTTTGTGTAAATAATATACAGTATAGGTGCCCTAAGCTAGTTCATTCTTCTGTGATCTCTGTATGAATGTTCTCTGTGATCTCTATGAACTCCGTTCTTACCATGTAGAGATTTGACAAAGCTTCTGTTCTGCAATAAGACGTGGATAAGACAAGCGAGTTTACTGCCTATTGTAATGTCATTATAGTATAGTTTTTGGAGAAGTCTCCTGTGATTTACGGTGTCATACGCAGCAGTGAAACCTACAAATATCGTCTGACATATGAGGTGTCTTTGGTACCCATCTTCGATGTGTTGAGTAAGATTTAGTATTTGTGTATTTAGTGTGTGTGTTTAGTATTTATTGTATTATGATTTTTAATAGGAGTTCACGATCCTATTAAGGATAATACGCTTAAGCATTTTGAAAAGGTGATTGGCCGATAGCTTCTGGGGTGGTTACGATCTTTGCCAGGTTTAAGCAAGGCAATGTTTGTAGCTTGTCTCTAAACCTTGGATAGCTGCATAGTTTAAATATATAGTCTTTTTCCATCATATTGATAGCACATTATGTATGCAAATCCTCAACAGGTCAAAAAACCATAGGCGTCACCCTATACTTGTTTTGAAATAAATAAAAAAAATTAATATTTTAAGATGCCGTCAACAATTCATTATCTTTTAAAAAATCTTCTCTAAAATAAGTGTCCACTAATCTCACTATACCTTTTTTGTGCGTAAAAAACGTCGGTATATATGCCACACGATTATTGTTAATTATACACGGGTGATTAACGAGAGAATTCAATGTTTCACGAAATAAATTCATGTAAACAGTAATTTAAAGGTGATTATTGTTTTCTATACAAGTTATCGCCTGACACAAAAAGAATACCTTCTTTGAACGATTACCTGGAAATACTGATAAGGCTTCACTAATGATAGTTTAAGTAGTTTTTATGCCACATTACAGCTTATGCCAATAATATAAATTAGAAATTGTTTGCATCTTCAATTTAGTTTGTGGATGTACATTGTTCATGTCTTACCTACCTACGTTTTTGGTGTCGATATTTTGTTATTTGCATTTAAAAATGACGTCGACAACAGGTTTTATCCCTATTAAGTGTAGTTTTAAAGGTGCCTTCAGTCTAAGAGAGAAAAATATAATATTAAATGTACACGATGCACTTGTACATCAACGCCCTTTAAGTAATGTTCGTGAAATCGTTAACATGTGTTCAAATATGACAGGGGTTGGAGAAGCAACAATTTATAGATTCCTAAAAGAAAGAAAAGGAGGAACTGTTTCATCTCCCAAGAAGAGTGGAGGGAATAAACCCTTGGAAATTGAAGAAATACATAAAAACATGATAAGTCGCAGCGTCCACTCATTTTTTTTAACAAAGAATTTCTAACATTAGACAAAATCCAAACATTACCAATTATAAGAGTTACCAATCATAAGCAACAAGAAATTATGGGGACTATTGAGAGAGATGGGATTTCGTTGGCAAAAGAATAGAAGGAAATCCGTTTTAATTGAAAAAGATTACATTGTATGTTGGAGACGAGATTATCTAGGAACTATTAAAAAGTACCGAGAAGAAGGGATAACAATTTTTTATTTGGACGAGACTTGGCTAAATGAAGGTCATACTGTACCATATCTATGGGTTGATACAAATGTGAAAAGTTCCGTCAGGCATTCATCGAAGGTGTATCTACTGGAATAAACAATATTCCCGTTGGAAAAGGACGCAGACTCATAATAACCCATATTGGAAACGAATACGGTTTTGTCAATAGTGGATTATTAAGTTTTGCCTTAAAATCAACCAAAGATTACCACGAAGAAATGACTGCTGACGTTTTTGAAGAATATTTTGAGCAAATGTTGGATTTAATTCCAAAAAATTCTGTCATAGTCATGGATAATGCTAGTTACCATTCAAGACTAGCAGAAAAAATGCCAACAACGGCATGGAAAAAAGGAGAGATAATCGAATGGTTGGATAAACACGCAATTGAGTACAAGGAGAATTCGACAGAAAAGGAATTATTACCTATTGTAAGGCAACATAAAGCAGCTTATAAAAAATATATAATTGATGAAATGGCATTAAACCGTGATGTAATTATTTTACGTTTACCCCCATACACTGTGATCTGAATCCGATAGAAAATATATGGTCTCAAGTAAAGGGTGAAGTTGGACGCAACAACAAAACTTTTAAATTAGAAGACTTACAACAATTATTAGAACATTCCTTATCAAAAGTAACTCCAGAAAATTGGAAAAATGCTGTTAGTCATGCTCACAAGGAAGAAAATAAAATGTGGAATTTGGATAATATGACTGACGCAATGCTGGAACCGGTAATAATTAACATTGGAGTTGAAGATTCCTTAGATTCTGAAGAAAGCAGTGAATCTGAAATGGAATTTGATTAAAATAATATTCATTTTTTTACAAATCGGCCCCTGTTACGGCCACAAATTATTTTATGTATAACCAATAAAATAAACATCTTACATTTCTTGCAAATTCATTAGTACCTGTTAATCTCCAACACTCTGACACTGGCAACTTTATTTAGGGATTAGTAACCCTCAAAACTATTATATTCTGTTCTGCTTCAACCTTTATACCTGGTGGTCATACTCAATTTAAAATTGTTTTCCTATATACGTCTGTAAACTTGTTGACAAATATCTATTTTTCATTGAGTCACCCGTATCAACAGTTTAGGGATTTGCATACATAATATGTTATCAATATGATGGAAATGCATACATAATGTGCTATCAATATGATGGAAATGGACTATACCTGATTATTATCTGAAGGAGTTGTTGTAGTGTTTTTGGTCTAAACTGAATTTAAATTGATATAAGGTTGAATGCTCGAATAAATGAACTTTGATAAAATAAAGGCAGATATCGAGCACAGATTTATTAATTAAACCTGCCCAAGTACTTCGCTCGCTAGAGCATCTTCAGGAGCATTTCGTCAATTTTGGGCTATCCAACAATCGCAGAATGTCATAAACATCAAATTAAACTAATGTTCTTAAACTTAATGTTCAACTTTATGTTTAATTTTATGTTTATGACATTCTGCGATTGTTGGATAGCCCAAAATTTACGGAATGCCCCTGAAGATGCCCTAGGGAGCGAAAGTACTTGGGCAGGATTTAATTAATAAAACTGTGCTCGATATCTGCCTTTATTTTATGAAAGTAAACTGAATTTGTTGTGTGCGCAGATTGCTAATGCTCGGAGCCAATATTATATTATTTTTTTTATTATCTAAATGACGGATCTAAGATCTACCACCTTAGCTTAGATCCGCCATACTAATCAATCAACCATATATGTTATTTTAACTTTTTGTAGAATCTGCCCTACTCCGATGCCATGAATAAGACCCTAGTCTTTGCCATCTTCGACTTCGACCGATTTTCTAAACACGACCAGATAGGAGAGGTGAAAGTACCCCTTTGCACAGTGGATTTGGCACAAACGATCGAGGAATGGCGAGAACTGCAGAGCGTCGAAGGAGAGGGTGGTCAGGTGATATCTTTTTATTTTTACTTTAACTTTATTTTAGAATTTAGTCCGGTCCTTGCTTCAATCGGATATGTAGGGGTCCGTACTGACCAATTGGAATGTTCCAACCCTAACATTCAAATTATCCAAAATTTAATACTATTTATAACATAGTAAACTCTTAATGCATTACAATCACCTGTGAACAGTCAAAGAAATGTTAAATTAAAATTGTCTACATAAGTTAAAGTTAAACTAAAAAATCGTAATATATCAAATGAGAAAATAGAAGAATATAGCACATTGGAAATAACGTTGAAACAGAATTGATATAAATCAAAAGATTGGGCCATATTTAATGCTCAATTGAACAAATTCAAATTCAACAATCCAACAGTGTCATAAAATAGTAAATAAAATCAAGAAAAGTTTGGAAGAAAAGAGTATGTGTGCCTCAGTATTTCTCGATATTCAGCAGGTTTTTGGTAAAGTACACTGCACACTGGTTTGCTATATAAATTAAAATCTTTACAGCCTAGCGATTTGTACCTTATCTTAAAGTCCTATATTAACGGACGTTCGTTCCAAGTAAAAAATAATAATGATTTCTCAACCTACCACTCAATCCAATCCAGAGTTCCTCAGGAAAATGTCCTTGGTCCCTTCCTGTACTTAATCTTTACTGCTGACATACAAAATTAGCCCAAATAAAATTTGGAACAAGAAGACGTACTGTTGAAAGTTGTGTAATACCTTGGGTTGCCTTTGGACCGAAAGCTGACCTGGAAGCAACATATTAACGCCAAAAAACTCAGCTCAATCTAAAATTAAAACAAATGAATTGGCTACTTGGCGGAAAGTCACAACTGTTATTGGAGAATAAAACACTGCTCTACAAAGTCATACTAAAACCAATATGGACTGACGGCGTAGAACTCTGGGGCTGTAGCAAGCTTTCAAACACAAACAATTTCCAGACCTTTCAATCAAAAACACTGCATATGATAGCTAACGCCCCTTGGTATGTGAGCAATGCAACCATCCCCAATGTTTTAGGAGTACCAACTATAAAAGATATCATATCACGCCAACAAGACCAAAATTCTTAATTCACACATCACAGAAAAAATTATTAGTGAATTGTATCAGTCACCAATGGAGGAACAAATACTGAAGAGGACTTGGCCAGAAGACGTGGTGGAGAACTGTCGCTGAACTGTCACAGAAAAATGCATTTCTTTTGAAGTGACCGATACAAAACCCGAACTTTATGCAAAAACTAATTTGAATAAGTCAACATATAAACAGCATGTATAAGACAACTAGTGCCAAAACAAGGACACATTGTATTACGTCTTCATCCACACCACCTTGAACTAAATCCGATTGAGAAAATTTGAGGAGTAGCATCAAAAAATGTGTCGTTCAAAATGTCAGGCGTTAGGTAGATAGCCAAAGAAAAATTTAACAATCTACGAGCAGATGTGTGGAAAAAAACTTCACGTTATTGGAGTAGAACAGGAGTACCATAGAAAAGAACATTTTATAGATGACGTGGCTGAATTGGTCATACATGTTGGCGAAGACGATTTCGACAGTTCGTGGTCAGACGGTGGAAGACGATGGAGGTGACCTAGGATGTGAATTGTTATACTCGTAGTGACAAAACCAGTGTCATTTGCTTAGTTTTTGTAAAAACTATTTTTTATATTTAGATATTTATATATTTTTAATACTAATATTACATTATCATGTATTATGATTATCCAGTCGGTTTATTATAAGTATATAGGTATAAATTATCACATTACTGTCACCGTATGGCACAATATGCAGAACGGATAGTAGGAAAATACCAGGCTGGTTTCAGAGGTGATAAATCGAGAATTCATTAGATTGTAAACCTGAAAGAAATTTTGAAAAAAAACACTGGAATATGGCAGCCTACGACTCTGAGAATTGAAGAGAAATGTTCAAAGCAATAAAAAAGCTAGGAATACCAAATCAGTTGGTAAATTTAAAAAAATTAATTCTTGAAAAAATTGAAGATAGAGTACGAATTCAGGGGGAACTGTTTAAACCTTTTAAAACAAATACCGGGCTGCATCAGGGAGACCCTCTCTCCTGTATACTCTTCAATCTGGCTCTGGAAAAAATAATACGTATGTCACAAATCACAATAATTGGTTCAATATATAATAAATATATAAAAAAATAAATAAATAATATAAATAAATATATAAAGTTGCTGATGATTTCAATATTGTTGGGAGAACAGAAAACGCTGTACGAGAGGCGTATGTAGCATTAAAAGAATCAGCTACAAAATGGGTTTAATAATAAACACCAACAAAACGAAGTATATGAAAATAAGCACCCAACCACAAATCTTACAACCACTTGTTATAGAAAATGACCTCATCGAAGCAGTGAACGAATTTGTATACCTGGGAGCGTTCCTTAGCGCTGAAAATAATACTACTGCAGAGATAAACCGCAGAATTTGCACGGCCAACAGATGCTATAAAAATACTAGGGCGAATCTATAGAGCAGTGCATGACAATAGAGTGTGGAGAAGACGATACAACTTAGAACTTTATAGAATATACCAGAAACCGGATATCGTAAAACATATTAGGACGTCTGGATGGAACAAGAAGACCCAGCTAGAAAAAAGCTCCTTGTTAGACCCATTGGTTAGAGAAGAAGAGGAAGACCTAGAACAAGGTTCCTTGATAACGTCGATGAAGACGAAATATGGGAATACGTGCTTGGCAGATGAAGGCGATGGATAGGGACGACTGGAGATAAATTCTTGAGGAGGCTAGGACAAAATGATGACATATAAGTTATTTGATTTGTAAATAATTTTTAAGTACAATTGTTTAGACATCTTAAAAATAGTTATACAGTCTGTGTCAACTCAAAATAACAAATTAAAAATATAAACAATAATTTTGTAATAAATAATAATAGGGATTTTGTCACATTTAATACCGAAATTTTAAGTCAAAATAACAAATTTCCTGCGGTTTTAAAAAATTTTGAACAAAAATCATTGAAAATATAAACGAGATGCACTTTAAATGCATTTTTGTTATACACCGATGCAATTTATCATTTATCACATGGGTTCGTAATTTCCTCATCTATACGTTTTAGTTTGGTTAGTATAATTTCACTTCCAGTACCTTTAACGTGAATTTTATCCCGCCTTCGCACAGTTCTATGCTCACCAGTAAATACAAGTATTCTAAAATTTTGACTACTAAATTACAAAACATGTGGAAAATACTTACATTTTAAAATAGTTGAAACTATCTACCAAAATAGGTTTAAAAACCTTTGGATTACATGAGAATTATAGTAAATTGTAAAATTATAATGACCCAAGGTCGATCTTGTGGGATTTCAGATAAAGAGAACGTACGTGTTCCATGCTAGAGAGGAGGGTGACCACTCAAACAATAGCTTAATCCAGATTTAGCCATACGACTCACACTCCCTCTAAGGGGAAAATTTACTCATCCGAGATACCTACGGTATCAAAAGGATTGAGCTCTGGTGGGACTCTTTCCGTGTTATCGAGCCCTAGGTGACTTGGTACGCTGAAATATCTCCCAAAAATTTTTGTACACATCTGGACGTTGAGAGTAGTACAGCTTTCTGCATGGTCTTGTAGACATGTTCATTCAGACTTAGCTTTTTTATGTTTTCTGGGAGGTTCTTCGGAATAACTCCAGTAGCAGAGAGAATAATAGGTATTGTCTGGGTACTTTCCATTCTCCACTGTCTTCGTATTTGAATTTCCAGATCCCTGCACTTGGCGATCTTTTCGTTTTGTTTAACACGAAGATTATTGTATTGTTGTTGGGTATAGTCACATCAATTAGTGTTGTTTGTCTCTTAAGTTCATTAACTAGTATGAGATCTGGTCTATTATGTGCCACTGTTTGGTCTGTGAGCACAGTACCGTCTCAGTATAGCTTGTAGTTGTCATTCTTAAGTATACTTTCAGGAACGTATTGATAATATGGGAGATGGTTTGTTTGGAGAAGTCCCAGTTTGATGGCTATCTCTTGATAAAGGATCTTTCCTACTGAGTCGTGCCGTTCCTTATATTCAGTTGCAACAAATGCCTGGCAGCCCCCAGTAAAATGTTGGATGGTTTCTTGGGCTTGACATCCATATCGACATTTGTCATTTTTAACCTGAGGGTCTTTGACGATATATTTCAAGTAATTTTTGGTTGGTATAACCTGATCCTGAATGGCGAGTAATGAACCTTGTTTTAGGGAATATCTTTCCTGATGTCAGCCAATAGTTCGACGCTATATTGTCGACATGGTCTTGACTGACCTCATTGGGATGTCGACCGTGCAGAGGTTTACCCATCCAGGTGCGCATTTTTTCGTCCCTAGTAAGATGGTTTATGCGCATTTCTGGTTCCCTCAGTTTGATTATTAATATTATTATTATTATATAACAAAAATGAGGGCAGAGGAGCGAGCTCCTAATATGCCCAAAAAATAAAGAAAAATATTCTTTTAAAACTAATACCAATTATAAAGTTGCAGTTAATTACATCATACAAAAATTGTGAAATAATAAATAAATAAATAATGTGGTTCTAAAATAACACAATCGTATAAATAAAATAAAGCGCTATCAAGTTTATTTTTAAAGATGTTGACACTTGGCAAGAAGTTCAACCTGGATCTTGCAATAGTTTGTTCCCTCTTTAATTTGTAACGATGGCCTCTTAATCTTTCTTAATCTTTCGTCTTGATTTACAGTGAATATGATGTTAAGATTCCCAAAATTATGTTTTAAAATACGAAAGGACATAATTAGGTCACCTCGAAGACGTCGCTGTTCGAATGTCGTGAGATGAGCCATGGATAGATAGTCTAAACTCAAAAATAGGTGTAATGTATATTAAGTAAAGTTTACTAACAGAGGTTGGAGAAAAACGTGTAAAACATTTACGGATCAAAAACAGTTTAGAGTTTGCACGTTTACACACTGACACCATGTGATCAGACCAATTGAAGTCACTGTTAATTATCACTCCAAGATCGTTGTGATAGGTTATCGAGTTTAAGGAATATCCATTAATAAAGTATGATAGTTGAGATATCCAAGATTGTAGTCATTTTCTTGAAAAAGAAACTCAGACATAGCTTTGAAATAAAGATCCATGACCTTGCCGATAATAGGAACCATGCTGATTGGACGATAAGATAATCATTGCAATTAAGTTTATTTCCTTTCTCCTATATTTCCAAGTGAATATAGGAGTAACCGAATCTAATTTCCAGGTGCATCCGGTGTAAAAGATATATTAACAAGAGTTTTAGACAAACGTGGGCACATTATTTGAGGAATGGTATATTTGGGTCCATCTGTAAAAACCTGAGAAAAAATAACGATAAACATTCCGAAGATTCGTTATTCGAAGAACATAAAGACCCGCCAGCTTTTTGAAGTAATGGTATAGAGACTTTAGAAGATAGATGTGCGAATGTACCAATAAACATTTTTACTATTACTACTTGCAATGATCGATTCTTCAAATTCTGTTCTTAACTTTAGCAACGATTGTTGGCTCGGTTAGAAAAATTACGGTGGGCAAGAAAATCATCAAGGGAACCAGTAAGTTTATATCTTCGCCAAAGTTTTCGCTTATGTCCAATTAAATGGGTAGCTGAGATGTTAATCCACGGTTGTAGTCGATTTCTGTACAGCTGTCGTTCGGTTGTATGATCAGAAATTGTTGTAGTAGCACTATGAAGAAAAGAATCCCACATTGACGATGGATCAGAGTGATTAAGATAAATAGATTACCAATTTAACTGTGATAAAACTGAATTAACCCTCAGGAAATCAGTAGTGGCGTACGTCACGAAATTATTTTTGCAAACCGGTGTTAAACTAAATTGAATATGAGCAGTAATAAGCGAGTGGTTAGAGAGACCTACATGAGAGGACACTTCAAGTGTAGAATTTAATTGATCGTCGTTTGTGAAAAATAATTCTAAAATTGACGGATTATTGTTGGCTCTAAACCTTATAGGTCCAGTGATCAGTTGTAATAAATTTGAGTTCATGATAAAGAAATAATAAAGTTCAATATGGGTATTGTGTGTAATAAAATTTATTTATGAATTATATTGTTGTATTAATTAAAATTACAGTGAATGAAAATTAAGTTAATCAGATATATTTAATGTAATTGTGAAAATTATATTATTAGCTAACAAAGTCAAGTTAATTGTTTAAATAAAGTTAATATATGATCTTGCATTTGAGTGTGCAATAATAATTTTGATAGTTTACTAGAAATTACGCATAACTGGGTTATTTTCTTTGCTTTTATTTATTGCAATGATTAGAAATGGCTGTGCTATATACATATAAATAAACAAGACATATTATTATGTACTTAAGATATGGAAAACCAAAAGATAATTTGAATGTTGGAAGTGGGACTCCTAAACCGACCAATTGGCAAGTGTGGGCTCTTACGTCTTACACCCAGTTCTGACCATTGGATGCTTGCACAGGTTACAAATAATTCTTTTGCACTTTATGCCTCAATTACGTTGGATTCTTCTGTTGAGTTTTTGTATGGTTTCAATCGAGACGAATAGTTTTGGTTCGAAATAGACGAGTAGTGAAGATTTGTATAATATTTTTATACTTTATATATTTCTATTTTTCAGCTTTTTTTAAGTAAAGTATATTAATGTATACGTAGATAAGTTGTTTGATATCTGGGAAGTTTTTGAATACGATAATACTAAGTTTAATGTATAAAAATTTATTTGTAACAGGATATTTCTGAACCAAAATTATTCGCATTCTCTTTAGTGATGACGTACTTTATTAAGTAAAATCGTGTGACTCTATACATTGTATAGATACGCTACGCTATAGCTACGCCTAAGAATTCTTTGGTATTACGTGGTTTCTACTCTTCTTTGTATCTAGAAAGCCTGAACACGAAAACAAGTGCATATAAACAAGTTGGCCGCTTTTGAATTTTGAAGCTAGAGAATATCATGAATTCAAAAAATGTCAAACGTGAAAGAAACTGGAGAGATAGAAAATGGAGCGGAAATAATCTTCTTCTTTTGGTGCCTATCCTCTATGGATGTTGGCAATCACGTTGGTCCATACAACTTTGTTGACAGCTGCTCTAAATAGATGTATGGTAGTCATTCCTGCCCACTGCCTGATGTTCTTCAAGCACGATGTCCTTCTGTGCTCTTGAGATCTTTTGCCTTCTATCTTGCCTTATTTCTTGTGGAAATAATATTAACTATCAAAAAATGAATACTTGAGTACTTAGGAAAGTGATGAATGGACGAAATACTCATTATTACAACTTATTATGCAAGGCAAATTTCGAGGAAAGCAAAATGTGGAAAGACAAGTTCTTGTTTAAGAACTTAAAGGAATGGTTTGAATTCAGTAGTGAAGCAGTATTTAAAACGGCAGTAGATGAGTTAGGGGGATTCCGACTCATGTAGGGAAAACAATGTAATTTGTGAATTAATTTGGATTAAAAATGGTGAATTGCTGGTGTCAACTAGCAGATCTATGACAGCTTTAACTTTTGGACAGTCATTAATTAGACCAGGGCGTATTTATTTTGAGGTGGACGTGAGAGGTGGCATTCGGATTTTTGCAAAAAAAGTTGCGTGATAACTTCTGTAACATCGATTTTTTCTATTTTCCATGCTTGTAACTTTAAAAAAATTCATTTTCGACCAAAGTCGTACTAAAATAATATACCTACAATTAAATTTATAAGATATCGATGTTTAAGAATGTTTTAATTTATAAACCTTTCTGAAAAATAGCAACAAAATCAAAAAAGAGGGGGAAACTTGCCTTTTCTTATTTAATGTTGTTCAACAATTTAGATTGTACTTAGGACGTTAATAATTCGTCTAGAAAATTTGTATAATATAATAAAACCAAAACCAAATTTCATTAAAATCGATTTAATAGATTTAGAAACAACGCTTTAGGCATTGTTTCTGAGAGAACGGTTCATTTTACAAAAAAAAAGTGCTAATAAATAATTTTGTGTAAAATTATCTCAGCTACAGCTTTTATTTAAAATATTTTTTCTACAACGTACAGATTTTTAGTAAATCGATTTTTTACGTTTTACTCTCCTACGAGGGGTGTGGTTTTAACCCGGGGGTAGGAAGATACTTTTTGCATATTTTTTGAGCTCCTAAAATTAATATTATCAGTAAAGTTCAGCTTGCTGAAAGAATTAAGAAAATCGCTTCATTAGAAGCCAAGAAAATACATTTTTTTACGTATACCGATTTTGAATTTTGAAATTCAATTTTATTCAATCTAATTTTTTTGGTTAAACCTAAAAATTAAACTGGATGTCAAACTTCTGAATGTGATAGCAATCTATGCACCAGAGAACAACAGAGATACCACCACAAGGGAAAACTTCTACGAACACCTTCAGACTGTAATAAACGAGACCCCAAATGATGAATATATAATCATTATGGGTGATTTTAACGCCCGTGTTGGCAATGATATAGTTCCAGGAATAAAACAGTGATATAATGAAAATATCAGAAATGAAAACTGAGACCTTCTGAAGGACCTCTGCAGCATAAACGAGATACGTATTAATAATACATCTGCCTCTCACAAAGAACAATACAAATACACTTTTGAACATAGTAGAGGACATGATCTATGATAGACTATATTCTGTCAAATAGAGAGTTACAGCCCTCTCAAATCTTGGATGTAAGAGCACTTACATCAGCAGAAATAGGAAGCGATCTTAAATTGGCATTGTGCAAAATCCGAATGAAGACGCATATATATGATAACAAAATACCAGAATAAACCACAACGATAAAAGTCGAAAGCTTGTAGGATGACTCCACAAGATAACTATTCCAAAAAAGAATAACCGAAAAAAGCAGAAACACATACGTCACAGAAAGTGATGGAGTCGAAGAAAGCTGGGCAAAAATTAAGTCTAATATCTTAGCCTCGGCCAAGGAAGTTCGTTGAAAGAAATTTAAATAAAAATAAATCGTTCCCAAGGCAAAGAACTTTACGATTTTGTACAGAAGTAAAGAAAAAATGTAAAGAAAAAAGCTTACCTGAAATACATGTAAACCAAAATACAAGAGTCATACCATAATTACAAGAAAATTGGAAACGAAACACATGCACTTGTAAAAAAAAATAAAAAATGATCACTGGGAACGCTTTTCGAAAGAAATGTAACATAATTTTTACGGTTTGCAAAAGGACATATGGCACTTCATAAGAGGTCAAAGAAAGGAGGTAAAGGAACTACTAGAACCAAAACACATAATAATAAAGAATACGTGGATGGACTACCTAAAAAAGCTCTGTGCAGAGGAAGAACAAACGACGCTAGAACTGAAAACACCAGAAATTACCACAAATAAAGAACTTAATATAAATGTACAGGAAGTTCGAAAAATACTTGAAAACCTGAAGTACAGAAAAGCAGCAGGTAAAGACGGGATACCAAATGAATGAATCTATAGAAATAGGTACAAAAATAAGACAAGGGGATTCATTGAGCTCCATACTCTTCAAATTTGATCATGGATGAAATCATCAAAAGTATTAACAAAGAAAGAGGATACAGAATGGGAGACAAAGAGATATATATATATATATATATATATATATATATATATATATATATATATATATATATATATATATATTACACTGTTTAGCTATGGAGACCTGGACAAAGAAGTGAGAGATCAAGTACAAAAAGCAAATATACTGGCAGGATGCCTTAATAACACTATGTTTATGGCGAAACAGACAATTACCACTGAGATAAGTCAAGAATTTATAAAGCCAGTGTAAGACTAATAATGATATATGCCTCAGAAATAAGACCCGGCACAGCCACAAAGCAAAGGCTACTGGAAACGACAGAGCTGAGAGTACTAAGAAGAATTAGAGGAAATACGCTGAGAGATCGAAAGAGAAGTAAAGACATTAGAAGAAAATATAACGTAGAGTGCATAAATGAATGGACACAAAATAATAAAAAAAGAATGGAATAACCACATAAGCAGAATGGAGGAGACCCATGTCGTCAAAATAGCAAGAGATAAGTCACCAATCAACAGAAAAAGTATCGGATGACCGCACAAAAAATAAAATACCATACCATACCATAAACAAGCAGAATTGCTTATAAAGAAGTAGAATATAAATATAGAGGAAGATTTTTTTGGTAGTTTTCACGTCATAATAATGGATTTTATTATTATAAAATATATTATAAATATCTTGGAGACACAAAAATGTTTATCGAGAAAGACCTCTTCTCTCCTCCATCAAAAAAAGTTTATCCTATTGCTTATAACTTCGTCGCAAATGCCAGTCAACTTTGACCGGTTGGATCTCACAAACCGCAGCTTTTAATTGAACGTTTTTACTTTTAAAAGAAGCGCTTTGCCAAGTCCTTTCCAATGCCGTTTTCTACATTTAATTTAATTTAATAATTACCAAAATACTTTATTTGTTTCTAAGCTAAAAAATTATTTATAATTTTAAAACATTCCCGAAGCTGCCGAAATAATAATTATTTTAATTCCATAAAGTACGTTAGATAGGTAAAGTGATATGTAAATTCCATAAATTTTAAATATAGATTGCAAAATTATTATTCGAAATCTATTAAATCTATTAAATCGATTTTAATGAAATTATGAATGCTCTAAGTGCAATATAAATGGTTGAAACATATTAAATAAGCAAATGCTCGTTCCCCCCTCTTTTTTGTATTGCTATTTTGCAGCAAGGTTAATAAATTAAAATATTTTTAACCAGCTGTATCTTTTAACCAGAAAATGTGATTGTCGCTATTTTATTTTAATATGACGAATTTTCCTCAAAAAAGGATTTGAAAGAATTTGATCCGAAGTGGAAATTGAAACGTCAATAAACGTATTTTAACCTTTAATTGTGGCTTATTCCAATTTAAATAGTAATTAAAGGATTTGATACTCACAACATACATAGTTTGGTACGCTCCGATGGTACGACTCATAAGATAATTTGGTACCCCTATCGAATTTAGTGAGTTATCACCTTAATCACTTCTAAAAGAAATATTATTTCTCTCACTACTGCACTCACACAAATTTCAACGAAAAAAAAAATTCTTCTTTAATCTCTTTCACAAGTTTTGTTCATATTCTAAAATATTATGTCCCATAATTTATTATCCGACTCTAGCTAAAGCCACACGCTCAAATCATAAAATGGACTTTGAAGCTTATTTCCTGACAAATTATGATTCTTCTCTACCTAAGTACTAATGCCGCTCAATGTATTACTTTCTAAAACATCTCTTGCCTTAACGCTATTGATTTTATTTCTCAATAGAGGTCTCCGCTACATCGTCTCCCTATTTCTTACTTTTTTTAGATACCTTTATCCCATCTTTCTTTACGCACATACATTATTTCCTCTAGATGTGGAGGGAACAAAATAATCCCTCATTATTTTGTTACATTGTTTGTTATTAATAAAACACGAAAAAACAAGTTGCTTATTTTGATATCCAAGACACTTTGATATTATTTTACCGCCAAATCTCCTCTTCTCAATATAAAAAACTATGATTTTTACGACCACAACTGGTCATGAATGTTTTTGCCCCTACGAACCGCTTCGCTAATTCGTTAGAAAAACAAGTTTTTTGTCTACCTAGAACTGGGTCAACTATATTTCTCGTAAAGGGGCCCTAAATCTTTTAGTTTTATTGTTTTTCAAAATTAAATTAAATTCAGTCGATTTTTTACAGATCGGCCTTGGTCTAAATGTAGATTATTTCGACGTAATGTATGACGTCAACATATATCTATCGACACATTGATAGAACGCTCTTACGAACGCTCTCTCTCTCTCTCTCTCTCTCTCTCTCTCTCTCTCTCTCTCTCTCTCTCTCTCTCTTTCTCTCTCTCTAACACATTGTTATATGTACCTTATACGAGACGAAATCCCCCAAGCTTATATACTAGCGGTGGTCATCACGGTCCGCATAGCAATGGTGATTTCCAACCTTCCATAGAAGATAAAACTTGAAGAAGAAGAAGACAAAAAAAAGCCTTAAAAAATAAAAAATCACTTTTATTTAAGACTAAATTTAACAGTGTACAAGTAAGAACAAATTATTATGGTTACAAACTACCTTGTTAATGCCAAAACTTTTAAATATTTTTCACTATACTTTCCAATCCATCCTTATTAACGCTATTAAAATTTGGTTTATAAAATGCAGTAATTTGTACATTCAGCATCGCGTTGTAAGAGAACTATTATGAACGGCTTATTGGCTGTCTAATAACAGTCTATATCACTAAAGAGATGAAACCTACGTCAGTTAAAATTGTTTTGAAGAATTCAACCAAAAGTAGATTGAGTTCATTTAAAAAAATTTGCTTATTTTTCTTATAAATATTTACTATCTCAGTAGTTTGCGTTTTAAATACTGATTTCACACTTAATATAATACTTAGCTGTGTATGGTTATTTGGTAAAATAGGTTTAGTAGTAAGAAACTTATTGGTTATAAGAACTAACAATATTAATTTTTACAGCATATTGCATACTTGATTTTTATTTTTATGATAACTAAAATCTATTTACTTTCTTATTTATCCCCTGGACTCTTTTTTTAAATAATGAAGTTAGTAATTATAATATAAAACTCCTGGTATACCGCTTCCCTTCGTAATTTCATCATCTTTAGATATTTTAACATATGTGCTGCTGTTTGTTGATTTTAATAAAAGTTTAATATTAGTATTATATCTCCTTTATTTAAGCTATTGTTTTTCTTGTTTAACCCTAATGAAGGCTTTATTGCTGTCTACGAAGTAGTTGTAAATGTCTGGAATGATTTATAAGCATCTTTTAAGAAGAACATTAAAAGCGAACACTATTTCTGAATTGTTCATAGAGAAATCTCCTTGTCAATGGCCTTGAAATAATTCTTCTATGTATTCCTTCTATCAGAACATTCTTTTACTTCCATAATAATGTTTATTTCTTTATCTACCAGTATGGCTACTCCGGGAGAGTCAGAGAAATCAGAGAAAAAGGCAGATAAGACAGAAGCATTACAGAAACGAGTGGGGTGAAACTTTACTTCGTTTCCTGCTGAAAACAATATATTTCAAATAAACAGCTTCTTCTACAAAAAGAAACATTGAAGATGGAGCCAGAATAGAAAAACTAGAAACGAGATCGATTTTATGATCACTGACAAGGGGCAAATCTTTAAAGATTTTGCTGGACCAGTTTTCAACAGGTAGCGATTACATTGAAGTAATTCGTGTTCCCTCCAATGAAAACATTGGCAGGACCCTGGTGTTCTGTCTCTCTCTACCACTCTTGTATCTTCCAAGGTGGGTACGTGCCGGACTCAGCACCCCTAATGGGGAACCTCACCTGGCTCTTGTGGAAATGAGAGTAGAGTGGTCCCACGAGAGTCTCGTCTCGGATACTAGGAGTGTAGACCGGTGACCGTTTCCATTAGTCACCACTTACGACAGGCAGGGTAAATTGCCTCGGCCGTATTGTTATCTCCGCGAGCCGAACGGAGGGTAGCGATTACAGAATGGTGAAAGCGTCGATGTAAATAGACTTTATGGAAGAGAGATACTGCATGATCAAAAAGAAGTCTACACCTACCAGGACCGGGCCTAATAATATAAATGCATTTAAAAGACACATCAACAGAATTATCGAAAACGATAAGAATACAGACCCAAATATTAACGCCCTGAATGACATTATAATGAAAGCTATAAAGAAAAGTAAGAAGATATACAAGATATAAAAGTATGAAAATTCAGGAAAATTATTAGTCAACCAGGGATCGGAATTGATGCCTGATATGTCAACAGACGAAGAACGCACTAAAGAAAATGAAAAGAAATAAAGCTCTGGAAGAAGATAGAATCGTTATAGAAGCAGCAAAGATTGGAGGAGATAGACTTTTAAAGAATATGAAGGAACTGTTCAACTTATGTCTGCACCAAAATGAAACACCTACAAGATTGCAGAGTGTACTTACCATTTTATTGCACAAAGTGGGCAATCCAACAGACCTCGAGAAGTACTGGCCCATAAGCCTGTTAAAGTACCTCTATAAGTTATTCAAAAGAATAATAACAAATAGACTGTAAATAAAAATATATTTTTACCAGCCTAGGGAACAGGCAGGTTTTAGGAAAAACTTTGGCACCAACGACCACCGCCTTTGTATAAAAGCGATTATAGAAAAATCCGTTGATCCTGGTTGGAGGAAAGTCTTATAGATTTTCGGAACTAAAAACTGATCGCAAATGTATACCATAATGCAACTATAACAGTAATACTACACAAAGATGCAAACTGTATAAAAAACAAAAAAGAATCGGACAAGAAGACGTGCCAGTATTTCTCAACTCTTTACGGCAGTTCAGGAACATAATTTCAAAAAATTGGAATGAGAAGAAAAAGTAATCAATATCGACAGCCAAATGCTCTCCCATGTACGATTTAAGGATGACATTGTTCTGATAACAGATAACTTGAAAGAAATTGGAACTATACTCACTGAGTTAGAAGCCGTCTGTAATGAAGTTAGTTTGGAAAAACAATACATGACAAATCTGATACTAAGCGAAAATCCAAAAGTCAATTGCAACAAAGTAGGATTAGTTTATAAATATTAATACTTAGGTCATGAAATCCAATTTGCCAGGGACAACCAAACAGCTGAACTGCAAAGAAGAATCACTTTGGCATGAGCTGCACGTGCTATCTGATATCTTCAATTAGTAACATGCCAAATTAATTGAAAAAGAAGACATTTGACCAATGGGTGCTTCCAGTCATGACTAACGGTTTGGAATAGTTTTCTTAACCCAGGCTACAGCAACCAAATTCAGAGTAGCCCAAAGAAAAATAGAAAGACGACGTCCAAAAAATCGCTTGGAATTTATTGTAGGATGCCTAAGACCAACAGAACTGGAAAAAATTAGGAGAAGCCCATGTTCAAGCCAGCCACTCTCTCGCCGGTCCTGAATCTTTTCTCTCTAGTTTGCAATTTCTATCTTGGATATTTCCTCTAGTAGTTGGTCTTTTTATCTTATTTTCTTCCATTTGGTCTGGTTATTACTGATTTCCAGCTTGTCATCTTCCGAATTAGTGCATCTTCATCTCTTCTTTGTATGTGTCCAAACTATCTCAGTCTTTGGGCTTTATTAAATTTTACTATATCTTCCCCTTCCGTTATATTTCCTATTTCACAGTTCATTAGTCTTCTACATTCTCCTTGTTCTGTCTTTACTGGGCCGTGTATTCTTCTCTTAATTTTTCTTTCAATTATTCTTGGTTTTTCACTTCTTACGCTATCACCAGCTTGTCATCTTCCGAATTAGTATATCTTCATCTCTTCTTTGTATGTGTCCAAATCATCTTAGTCTTTGTGTTTTAATAAATTTTACTATGTCTTCCCCTGCCGTTATATATTTCATATCTCACAGTTCATTAGTCTTCTATATTCTCCCTGTTCTGTCTTTACTGGGCCGTGTATTCTTCTCATAATTTTTCTTTCAATTATTCTTAGTTTTTCTTCATCTTTTTTCGTAAGACACATTACTTTCACTCCGTATGCTATCACCGGTCTAATTGCTGTTCTATATATTTTTGTCTTTGTTTTTTGCTCAGGTTTTGCATTAAAGTAGCTCATTATTATTAAGATGAGATTTCTGGGGATATTTTCCCAGTTTCATCTAGGATGTCGTAAAATGCTTTATCTTCTCAGGTTGCTTCTTCTATAGGGGCGTAGCAGTTAATTATCGATAGGTTTGCTTGTTTCTTCTCTATTCTGATATAGAATATCCTTCCACTAAATGCTCTCCCATTTGTCCCTTGTTTTTTTTCTCCTAAATCGTACAAAGTAAAAATTTTTTCTCGATTTTTCCTTGATTTTTCCACCGTATTTCCTGTTGCTTCTAACTAGAGCTAAAAGTTATAGTTTATATTTTTTCATTTCTAAGTCTATTTCTTGCATCTTACCCATTGATAGGATGGCTTTGACATCCATTATACGATTTTAATAGGCTTTACTCTTTTCCTCCTATTGCGTTCTTTTTTTATTTCTGTGTGTCTTGTTTCGTTATTTTCATTAGCTTTTTTTATTGCCAGGTCTGTTATCTGGGTCGTCATAATTATAAGTATCGTATCTACATTCTGTATTAGTTTTTGAGCATCCTCCCTCGATGGTTTATGGTCTTTTGGTCAGTTTACCATTATCTTTGTCTCATTTAAATTATTTTCCGTTAATATTTAGCTTCATGTACCCTATTTTTATTGTATTGCCCTTATCTTTTTCTTCTTTAACTATTTTCCTAATTCTTATCCGTATCTCCCTGATTCATGTTGTAAGTTTCCTTTAATCTTTAATACAAACTTTTATCTGTCATATTTTTTATTTCTGCGAGGAATACTTTATCAACAATTTTGGTGCCTTTGCTCAGTTTAATCTTTACCTATCATTTGTTTCAATGAATTCTTCTAATTTGTGTTTAATACTCTTGTTATTGTTGGTCTTCATAGTTAAGCCTTTAATAATTATGTTATTTTTTCTTTTATCTCTCTCAATTAGTTCTATTTTATCATTTGCTTTTTTGGGTTCTTTCTCTAACTCCATATTCTCTTCCCGCTCTGCCGCTCCTGTTTATCGATCTCGTAGAAACCTTTCTCTTTTCAAATACATCGTCTTCTTTATACCCATCTCTGCTTCCCCATGTTCCGCTTTACCTTGGCTATTACTGAGGTTATTATAATGAGATGATTTTCCCTTGCATTCTGTTGTATATGAGTAGTAAGAAATAAGTTTTTAGCGTTATTGGCATAAGGCAAACTTTTTGGCAGTCTTTGCATTCTTCTGAACAACCTTATTAAAATATTTAGATTTTTGTCTTCAATTAACTTTATAAATTATCTTGGTTCTCGTTCTAAACAAAAGAGGATGTCTTAGTTTATACCGATATTATTTCACAAATAACCTTAATAAGTTGTCCATCTACGTCATTTATTATATTAGTGTTGGTTTTCCTTACTTCAGTTATTTCTTTCATTTTTTGATGTACATTAAAGCCATTGTGTTTTCTCTCGTATACTTATTAGTATCTATATTTCATATTCTCTTCTTCGCTCCATGAAGGATAGTATCTCGTTAATCCGTCTGTTATCCACATGGTGCATGTACCACGTGTTTATCTCAAAAACTTGACTCTATAATACTTTCCTTTATCTTTTATAAAAGATACTACCAATAAAACTAACTTATGCATTGACAGATTTGTTACCAAACTATTTTCTTCCTATATTAATATACATAATAAAAAGAACAGTTAACACAATTGGCTTGACATATGAGCCATTCAATAGAAACCTATCTTATCATAACCATAGACACATCACATAGAAATTAAGTACAACAGGAAGATAGAAAAAGCCGACCGAAGCAAAGATGATCGAACTAAAACCTCTCAAAAAAAAACACGAAAGCAGTGGACAAAATTGTATTGACGTAAACTTTTTTTCTCTTTTCCCTATAAATTTCTCTGCTCTGCTTTTGGTTATGGCTCTGTTATGGTTCGTGTGCCGCCCTCAAATATGCATGATGCTTCAAATACGATTACAATTTTCACGTAAGTATTTTTCCATCGATACATCATTTTCCGAGGAGCTGTTCTGGAAATTTTTAGTAGACCAAACGAATAAACTTGGCGCAGTTTGCGGTAGCATGTAACAAGCAAACTATAAATTATATAAAATTATGTTTGTGAGTTTTGTGCTCATACATACATAGGCGTACCTATATATGCAGACTTTATTGCTAAAAATAATATATGGAGTTCAAGATTAACCAATATAAATAACACTCATCTAGATAACCCACCTATTGTCCCACTGGTAAAAATTAAACACTCACTTAATTGTTTTTTTTTATGTTAAGAAAAGTTACAATAAACTTTATGAAAATGGAAGTAGCTGATTGTCCCAGTTCTAATCGCCCTATATAATATTCAGTGAGCATATTATACTAATAGAAAATAACCCCAACTTAACCAATAAAAAACATAGTGGGCTAGCTTTAGACAGGAGTTAAGTAACCGAATTGACTTAAATGTACCAATCAAAACTAATGAACAACTTAATGAAGAAGCAAAGAAACCAACCATAAATATACAAAAAAAGCAGCATTTAACAAACTGTAAGAAAAACCAAAGGTCAAAATTATCTTAAAGAAATTCGACAACTAGTACAAGAAAGAAAGAACAACTAGGCAAAAAACAAAACTGTAAAAAATATAAATGTATTAAACAAACCCACCCAACAGTTAAAAAAAATAAATTGATGTAATCAAAAATGAATCAATAAACCAATACTTGAAGCAAGTACTGAATTCCAGCTGAAATGGAAGACCAATATTCGACATATAAAGAAGTAACCAAGTGCAAAACAATGTGCAAAAGCACAAAGTGCAAAACACTGTGATCAACACCGCTTAATAAGCTTGATAAATCACATTACCAAAGTTTTCACCAAAATCATACACAATAGAATATATAACAAATGCGAAGCAAATATATCGCAGTCACAGTTCGGATTCCGAAGCGCATTGGGCACAAGAGAGGCGATCTTCAGTCTGCAAGTTTTAATTCAAAGATGCAGAGACATGCACAAGGACGTCCACTTGTGCTTCATCGACTTCTCCAAGGCGTTTGACAAGGTCAAACATGATAAACTCATGGAAATGCTCAGGAAGATGCATATTGATGGCAAGGATCTGCGCATAATAACCAGTCTCTATTGGAACCAAAGTGCTGAGATAAAGATGGGCAACTTACACAGTGGGAAGATAGATATTAAAAAGGGTGTACGACAGGGATGCGTCCTCTCGCCGCTCCTGTTTAATATATACTCTGAACAAATCTTCAGAGAAGCACTGGGAGAAGTTTCGGAGGATATCAAAGTAAACGGAGAGGTAATCAATAATATTAGATATGCTGACGACACAGTTATTATCGCAAATGACTGCAACGAGCTTCAAAGACTCAGGCAAAGCATACACACAGCAAGTCAAGAATATGGTTTAGAACTCAATAAAACCAAAACTAAATGCATGCTCATCAGCAGAACACAACAACCTCCGATGCAATTGACATTAAACAACCGAAAAATAGAACAATTGGAGACATACACATACCTTGGAACCACAGTCAACACAAAATGGGACCAGTCAACAGAAATAAGATCACGAATTGAAAAAGCGCGAAACGCGTTCAACAATATGAAAAAGTGGTTCACCAGCAAAATCTCAATGGAACTAAAATTAAGACTGGTCAAGTGTTATGTCTTCCCGGTCTTGTTCTATGGAGCAGAGGCATGGACCACAGCGAAAACCACCCTGAAGAAACTAGAATCCTTTGAGCTGTGGATATATCGCCGTATTCTTCGGATATCCTGGACAGACCACATCACTAACGTGGAAGTAATGCAGAGAATAGGCAAAAGCAAAGAAATAATGTTCACCGTAAAGAAACGGAAGCTTGAGCACTTCGGACATGTCATGAGGCATACTAAGTACCGGCTGCTACAGTTAATAGTCCAAGGAAGAATCGACAGTAGGAGGGGACCGGGAAGAAGACGACACTCATGGATGCATAACCTGCGACAATGGTTCGGACTAACATCGACCGAACTGTTCAGAGGTGCCGTAAACAAAGTCAAAATAGCCTTGTTAATAGCCAACGTCCGAAACGGATAGGGCAAAGGAAGAAGAAGAAAGAAGTAACCTAGCCGATTAAAAACCTTAAAAATAATAGAGCACCAGGCAGCGCAGTGTCTCTAAAACACGAAAGAAAAGCACTGATTTATGTACAAGCTAATTCAAGGCATTTGGCAAGACGAACCAGTGCCACATAAATGAAAAGAAAAAGTCATTGTACCGTTTTACAAAAAGGAAACAAAAAACAATGTTTTATTTACCGGGAATAATGCTCTACAGATCTATTTACAAAATAATTCAAGGAATTTGGCAAGAAAAATCAATGCCAGATGAATGGAAAGAAGAAGTTATTGTACCATTTCACAAAAAGAAGACAAAAACAATGTATTCTTTACCGGAATTAATGCTTATACCTACAGTCCTTGCAAACATCCTGCTAGAAAGTACCAATACATACACAGAAGAAATCATTGGGGATTATCAATGCGGATTTGGATCAGGCCGCTCTAATATTGATCAGATATATAAAACAGATAACGGAAAAATTCTGGAAGTTTGATCGTGAGCTTTATCAGATGTTAATAGATTTTAAACAGGCATTTAATAAAGTATACAGCATGAGATTATGGACAACAGTGCAAAAGCTTTCCGAAAACGGTATACGATACGTTATAAAAGTGTTATGATATAGAATGAGAGTTTTTATCTATAATACTCTTAGAAATTTAAAATAAACAATGAAGTAAAATAGGAAGATGTACTATTACCACAACTATTCAACATAGATCTGGAATAAATAATCAGAAGTGGCGAAATAGAGAAATCGACTTCAGTATTTCATTGAAAGTATTTGGGAAAGAAAAATCCTAAGGAAAATCTTTGGGTCTTATAAAAACTTACAAAGAGATGGAAATTGACCAACTCTCAGTACATACTCCAACATGATAAAAGTAGAGGAGATTCCAGTGAACAGATTTATATAGTAAGACTGGTATGGGAACAAATCCCAACTGGAAAAAGATTACGTGGACCAGATAATTAAGTAGAAGATCCTAAAACTATGGACGTGGAAAAAAAGCCCACGCAGAGTTGTAACACCACAAAGTTAGTAAGAGTGAAGTTCTAGGGATGTCCCATCTACATTTAACAGTACATTCATAAAGTGTGGAAACGGTTCATTATCTCATGACTTAATTATTCTCAGAAATAAGGGTCGATTTTTATTTTTGTTTTTTAACGTTTTTAAGAAAAAATAAAAAATAAATAAAAATTTTAGAATCTTCGTCGACTGTTAAAATGTGGTTTTCCTTTACTAAGAATTTTCAGAACAGTTCCCGTACATCAAAAGTTACTTATACATTTTTTTAGATTTTTACAAATAGCATATTTAAAAGAGGATTTTTATGTCTGTAGAATTTAAAGATTTTAACACTTTTTAATCAGTAATACACATTAGATTTTATTGAACCTTACACTTACTTTTTGTTGATTTTTACTTCTTCTAGAATGGCGGTTTTTGAAATGGGCATTCAATATATAGTATGTATAGTATATTTCTTTGTTATAGGAGTTGAAGTGAGCATATTATACGAAATAAATAAAATTGTAGATTATGTTTTTCAGTGGTTATTGCTTTTACTATTATACTATTGGTCTTTACGTCTAGAAAGGATTTCTTAGTGTCCTGAAAATTAAAGTAAAGCCTAGCATGACTTCTAATTTTGTCAATCCTAATTTATCTTAATGGATATATCAAAAACGTATGCTTCATCTTCAAAATCTTGAAAAATTGTTATTGGTAAAATAAGTAGGTACTTTCTTTCTGGATAACAGTTTTGGATGGTTTTATAAGTCTAATAGGTCACGATGTCTGATAGAATAAAGTAGTTATTTTCTCGGAAAATAAGAACACGTTCTTTAGACATAAACATATTTATAAATACACAAGATTTAAAGAAAGCATAAGACTCTTTGAAGTCGGTGAAATAACCAAGAGGGGCATGAAATTCTTTGTATCATCTTTATTGCCCAAGAACCAGGTCTACCTCGCCTGTCGGCATATGACATTAAGCGAATCCATAGCTTCTGCGAGTCTGACACCATTTGAGGGTAGCACGTTGCTTGAAATATCGCGGTGCTCCACTCTCTCCGTAATCCCTGTGTTACTACACGAATACCTGTCTGTTATCCCCACTACAAGGCGAAAAGGTGAACGCCGGTAGGAACAAAGTCCCAACATAACACGTAGCCATCTAGGAGCCTACTCCTCTACCACGCTTGTCCAAATAATGGCTACGTGAGGCAAATTTACTTCCTCAATGAGGAGAGGACGTGTAAAGTCTTTGGTTATCTGGAATGAGAGTAGAGTGGTCTCACGAGAGTTTGTTTCGACACCTCAAACGACGCGACGGCTGTTAACCTCTCATTCCTTCCCATTGGTCGCCTTTTACGATTAACAGCAACTTAAAATTCTAAGTGAATCTGCTACTTAAAAAAGATTAAATTGGAACTTCAGAAGAACAGATAGGAGTAGGAGGATATCGAAAATGACAGATTGAAGTCCTATAGGAAGGAGAAAAATAGGCTGACCCAGGACGTTTAAGGGATAAAGTAGTCTGGATTCTGACCACTCTCTGGTAATAGGACGCCTTTTCCAAATATGGAGCACATGTTGAGTCGAAGTATTACTTAAAAGTTTTCTAACAAGTTTCATATTTTCTGTAACGAAGAAAGCCTGTTTGATGTTCTTGTCTTAACATTTTGTCTCATGATCTTACAGCACAAGTATTTTTTAAAAGTAGTTTTCCTTCAAATTTCTCTTCAAAGAAAATTCTAAATTATTAATAAAACTATAGTATTTTGATTTTGAAAATTAAATATGATATAAATATACTAACGTTGACTCATCTAAACAAATACTAACCTAATGATCCTCTTTTCAAAGAAAAACTTAACAAAATCACGAGATTAAGTTGGAAATACGACTCCAAAAATTACCGGTTTTAGCACAATAAAACAAAAATGTTGGTATTAATATTATTCCGGCTTTTATAAAATTACTATCAATATATTTAATTCGAAAAAAATGTATATCTCTTTCTTCTTTTTGATGGTGTATTAACATAGCTTCCAGTACACTTTTACTTTTACAAATTAAACAGCCATTAAGAAAAGGAAATAGATATCTTTTTGAATGATATACCTAATGTTAAAAAAACCAGAAATACACTAAAAATTCGTACAAAATGTTCAAATATAAACTGATAAATGCAGGTAAAGAAATTTGTACAGACAAACGTCATTACAATAATATTTGACACATTAGAACAAAATTATATATCAGAATAATTAGAAAAATACTTTTCTACGTCTCAATAACATTTTTAAATTACAAATATTGTACATATTTAGAGAATCATTTCGGTAATGATTTTTTTTAGTGTCGAAAAGCACTTTCAACATCATATATATCTGTAGTATAAACAAATCTCGAGTCAAAATAAAAAAAAAAGGTTAAACATACTATCCAAAAATGTGTAAAAAGCACCGTAAAAGAATAATAAGTTAAGATAAATAATAGTCTACCACTCGAATAGTTTTTTAGATTCTTCTGAATATTGTATATGTATACTACAGTACTGAAGGTGTTTCAAGAAGAATAACGAGAAAAACACTAAATCTGATAGCATTATCAAAACTAAAACAACATATTTTATCTAATAAAGCCTCGACAAAACACTAAAGGCTAGTAGAATCAACAAAAAAAAAAGCTTTCTTGCGATCATCCGAGAATATCACCGTGTTATAGATTTTGGCGAATGCGCCAGTGCAAAATATGTTTCAACAAACTTTATACTGCATTACACTTCTTTTGTGCACGTTATTTACAGTTATTTCTGCAAAATAGTACTATAAAAGGTTTTCTAAACACTTGTGTAGTACAAACTAGTCATAATATTTACGAGTTCTATCGTTATTCGCTTTAAAATTTCTCAAGAACTAGACTGACAATGTTTTTTCACTGAATATGTCAAGTAGAATGAGATAACATACTCCTGCCGAACGCTGGCTTTATTTATCAAATTTACATTATCAAAGGCCCTTAAATAATCAACAAAGTACACGTATTTTCCTAGGTTGAAGTCTAAATTTTTCTATAGTTTGACGAAGATTAATCAATGCCAAGTGCTTGAACAAATCTACCTTCTTCTTGGGAGACCTGTGGTAATTTTAGTCTCTTATTGATGACATTAAAGAGAAATTTACTTGCATGGAACATTAGTCTACTCTAAAATACTTGCTGCAATCTGTTTTGGTATAAGGAATAATAGCGTTTTATAGCTTTTCAGATTTTATTGCAAATCTGAAATAATACACCAATTCCTATTTCTTTCAATTTCTTTTAGCTCCAAGTGTTTTAGCCATTATTTTGTCTTCATCCTTTGAATTTATCACTCTTAGTTTATTTATCGCTTGCTCAATTAAGATTTCATAATTTGTGGTTCCTTTTCATAGCTTTCCTGATCGGTATTTGCTCTTGGTTTCTATTAGAGCAATATTATTTCCACAAAGCTACCTTCCAATTTTGTTATAGTTTTTCTAATATTTTGTAGTAGTAGAAGTAAAGTTTTTTGGGTTTAACACTTCAAAAATCAGAATATTAATAGACAACAAGCCCATGGGTGATTTTTACATGAATTACATGTAAAACAATAATATAATATGTAATAACAACTTTATAAACTATGTCGTCAATTTTTATCGGTACGGGTAAGTCACAGGTAAGATAAACTTACCACTTTTTGGCCAAATATATTTGGACTGCATTTATAATTTAGGTAGGTAATACAAAAATAGTGACTTGCGACCAGGAGCAGGAAAAATTTTTATGGGCTTGTAATCTATACGTCAATGAATGGAACGATTTATGAACGATCGGAAGCTGGCATGGCACAAACGGCAAAAAAATATTACAATTAAAAAGTGACAGAATAACTAAAGAGACAAATTTCTAAAACCATATTATTGATTGAAATAAAGGACGATCTTAAAACGATGAATGGAAGGTGTGCCAGAAACAGCAGAAAACTAATATCAGCAGAGAAAATCATGGAGAAAATGTCTTATATATGTTATGAGGAAATCTTTAGTGAGGCTTTAGATGACAGGTAGTAACTAAAAAGAAGGGGTGAAGACAAAATACGCTAAAGATACAACTAGCCTCGCGAAGAACTTAGAACATTTCCAAACATAATAAAGCTGGTTAATGAAGCAAATTGCCGATAAGTCCTCAACATTATCATTTCAAAAACAGTGTGGGTGGCAGCTAGGAAGGTGAATGTAAATCAGTGTCAGCTTTAACTAAATGAGGATAGAACTTGTTAATCATTTTAAATATCTTAGTAGCTGGATGAATGTGAACAATGGCCTCAATGGACAGTGAGGGTCCATACCATACTAAAGACACAGTGGTGTTACATACCTCGAATGAAGGTGTTCTTCGAATGATAAACACAGAACGACTGCTCTTCAACAATATAAATAGAAGGAAAATATAATATTTCGGCCATATAGTTAGAGGACCTAAAAACTATTTACTCCTAAGATATACAAGGAAAAGAGAAAGGAAACAAATTGATAGGCCGGCATAAACTCTTATGGTTGCTTAATATAAGGTACTAGTAGAGTCTCACGGTGGAAGAATTATTTCGCGTTGCAGCCAATAAAGAGAGATTCCGGAAAACTGTAAACATAACTATGACTAACGTCTATAGTGAGAATCTACATGAGAATAGCTGAGAATCTACAAAACAGTAATTAGACCAGTGGTCACATATGGATGTGAAACGTGGACCCTCTCAACCACTGATGAAAATCAACTGAGAATATTTGAGCGCAAAATACTAAGGAAGATATTTGGACCAACCCAATGCAGCGATGGTTCGTGGAGAATTAAAATGAATCACGAGCTGGATGAACTAATGCAGAGCGCAGATATTGTCAGATTTGTAAAGTCACAAAGACTAAACTGGCTTGGTCACCTAGAAAGAATGCCAGATAATCGAGCTGTAAAAGTAGTCCAGAGATGGAAGCCCCAAGGAAACAGAACAAGAGGAAGGCCCCGTAAAAGATGGATAGACGACGTAGAGAGGGATCTTAAAACCATGAACATCAGGCAGTGGCGAAGGAAAGTATCCGACAGGGCAGAATGGAAGAACATTGTTAAGCAGGCCAAGACTCACAAAGGGTTGTAGCGCCATTAGAAGAAGAAGAAGAAGAACGTCTATACTATTTTTAATGTAGACCTTTGGTGATCTGCGGAAAAGATCGATGATCGAAAATCGATGAGTCATAGGCGTGCGAATATTAAATGATCAGGATTTTAGAACGAATTGATTGTCATAAAAATTATTTTTTTATTTTATAGATGCCTTAGATGAATCAAACTAATCCTTGTTTAACATAGTTTTTTTAGAAAAACCCTTTATTTGTTTAAATTAACAAACTTATGACTGATTCAAGGATTTAATTTAGTTTCTATGGTCAATTGAGATTTAATAACATGGGAGTAGAAAAAGGGTCATCTAGTAATTTTTAGCATAGGTAAAACTGAATTACTTAAACAATTCTTGGTACAAAACAGTACTAATAATAAACGGTTCAACCCAACTGAATATTTATTGCCATACAACATAAAAAATATGTTCAAATAAAAACTTACATTATATATAATATAATTTGAGCCATCTATGTCATCTTCAGATTCATCAGTAGTATCTTCATCTAGATCTTTTTCCGGAAAAGATAATATCATTCCTTTATACTCGGAGATTAAATTATTAATTTTCTCCTATTAGTGAATGAAATAAGCATAATTTTGTTGGTATTTATTAAAAATGTCTCTTAAAATCCTAGCTATAAAAATTATAAAAATATAAAAACAGATTAACACCACATAATCACTTCATCTTTTTCCACCTTTTGGGCCTTTTTCATTAGCGTTTTTGTTTACAAATTTTGATGAAGATAGTTAATTTTTGACGATTTGTTTACCAAAATGCATTAACTAAAAACCATGTGCAATATTTTGATTTAAAAGAGTTATTGAGTAATTCTAAAGCGTTCACTTATTGACTTAAAATACAGAAATATCCAAATTACAATACCTCAACATCAATAACATATTTTAAATTTTTGCATATATGCATGATTCCGTTTTTATGCATTGCATCTGGCTGCTACTTGTTTTTCAATCGTTTTTTAAGCTAGCTCCACACTCTCGCCAAGAAACTAGAATGTCTCGGCGAGACAGCACAGAAGAGGTATCCCCTCCGCATGGACTAAGGAAGAAGAAAAAGTTACTACATCTGCATTATACGTTTAGTATATTAAGAATGCGTCTTGCCTCGGTAAAAAAAATCATCTGGCAAACGCACCACTCGTCCTCATCTAACCCAGCCTGCTCTTGGTGAGAGTGTAGAGATGGCGACACTGTTCTTCTTAATATTTACGTCTAAGAAATTTGACTAAATGGTTATTAGGTCTGCGTGTAAACATTTAGCATGCAAGCACTACTAGTTAGCAATAAAGGCACAGTATTTTATACAGAGAAAGTCAGGTTTTTCAGAGGTATAACTATTAAGGTACGTCTTAGAATTAAATTGAAAGTAGATCAGTAATAATTTAAGAATAGCTTTCAGAATACTATTAGATATACACAGAATAATTGTTTTTAATATATAATAAAATTTTAGTACGATAAAATATGTAATTTATAACTTTTATGTAAAAGAAGTGTACATAACTTCTTTTTTGTATCTTTTTTCCTACAGCTTTCTTTGCACGTCATGACTAGCGAATAACATACAAAATTAAATATTTGGCATCCAATAAGTTTTTTTTGTATTTATTTACGCTGCAACCACAATGTTTATTTTAGCGACCTATAAAATATAATACAGGTAAAGTTGGAAAAAAATTACAATAATTGATACATTCCTGAGTCTTTAAGTGAACTTATTGTGTTTTTTAATGCTGATGTTTTTTCCTAAGGCTTCCTTTATATTATTTAGGATAGTGTACTTCCCTCTTGCTGCTTCATATGTTTTGCACCGACTTAGTATATGCTCCACGGAGAGTGTTACTTGACAACTCTTACACATTTTCGGCACAGTCCGCGCAAAAGGCTTTTATGTTTCAAATCACTGTGTCCCAGCCGCAAACGCGCTATTCTCACTTGGTCGTGTCTATTTGCTGTGGGTTGGAGCCACGGTTTCAGTAATTGTTCGATTTCCTTGAGTTTACCTTGCGATGCACTTTACTTATTCCGCCACGCATCAACACTTTATATATTATTGCTGACTTGAACTCACCAGAAGAAACCTCATTAATAAGAATGAAGTCCTGGCTAAAGGATGTTAAGCGGGTTAGTTCATCTGCTTCTTTATTTCCTTGTATACTTGAATGTGATGGAACAAACATGAAGGCAACAGTGATCATATTATTCTTTAGAGGAATTATTTACCGATGAGTCGGAATCTTCTTCCGGCAATGAAGTTTTCACTGTAGAGAGTAAACCTATGTTTTTGCCAAGTTTTCGTATTAATTTGGTGCTTTTGGTTTTCATTCGTTTGTCGATGTAGTATGGATGTAATTCCGTTAAAAACTTTATAAGTGCATGAGAGTCTTCTGAGTACAATTTTGTTACGCTAATTATGTCTTTTGATCCTTGTATATTTTCGAATAGATCCACTACTTGATCGAAGCTTAACAATTGTTTTTCCCTTTCAACATATTCTCTAACTTTTTCTAGTAATGTTTGGAGATTTAATATCTCATCTCTTAAGTTTTCGTCATCAGTTTTGGTTTTTCCTTTAATTAAATCTTAGGTTTTGTAAAGTTTTCTTTGGTGGGTGGCGTGATTGCATCTTCTAGGGTTCTTTTTCCGGTTACTTTGTTCGAAGTTATCTGGGGTTCGTGAGAATTCATATGTGTATTTTTATTTGGAGGTAAGTGTTGACTTGTTTCGGGTCAGGTTGATTTATGTTTTTGGGTATTAGAGGATGACTTAGATGATTTAGGTGTTGCGATTGTAGTGTTAACTGAAAAAGTGGTCAAATGTATAGATGTATTTTGTAGTGAGCATTGTTGGGTTTGGTTTATTGATAAATTTGGAGTTGCTACTGTTTATGATGTGGTTTGAAAAGACGTAGTGAATGTGGAGGAAGTGGTATTTGAGATTGTGTGAGTATTTTGTAGATTATCTTCTTAAGTATGATTTATTGATGAATTTTGTCTCATTTCTGTTTACATTGCACTATCTTTTTGAGGATGGTTAGAAGGTGAAATATTTGGACAATTAGCTGCTAGGTGTCCAGTTAATTTGCATTTAAAACATATTTCGCTTTGGGCTATAAATATGCGGTATGATGTTTGTTCTAATTTGATGATAAAACATGCAGTTAGTACAAAGTTGTCTGGAAAAGGTGAAACAAAAATTTGTCTTCGGGAGCTTAGAATATGACTGAAGGTAGGATTATTTGCTCCTATCCGTAGGTATGATATGTCTGAGAGAGGATTTAAACCTAGTTTTATTGATTCGTTCATTATTAAGTTAGAAGGTATGCCTGGACACGAATTGGACATAAGTAAGCGGATTGATGGAGTTATTCATCTTTTCGCTTCTAGTTTATTTCCATTTACTATTATCTTCTTTGTTTCTGCTATGAATTTATCTACTAGGTTTTTAGATGATAGATATATGCATATGCTACTGTTTGATATACGGGATGCGAAAATTATATTTTTTGGTTCTCTATGCTAACTCAATGCTCGGAGTTTTGAAAAACCAATAATAAAAACCACTGGATTGTCTTGACAAAAACTAATGGCGATAGAATCAAATTAAGAATAACAATTTCATGAATGTGTTTATAATAATTAAGTGTGATGTGAATGTAAAGTAATTTTTTAATTTTAAATATAAAAATAGGTTTTATATTGAACAAAGATGACAGACTGTGATAAATTTTATCAACATTATATAACATCATTGATGAGATATAACCTTATTAAGTTTCTCCCTGATGAAGGACATAACCAATGTCCGAAAGCTTGGATTAAAAATTTACAAGAGTACACGTTTCATTTTTTATTGCTGCAAACCCAATATTATTTAACGTTTCCTTCCATACGTTGTCAGCAAATACTTCTGGTTCATTATATATATATATATATATATATATATATATATATATATATATATATATATATATATATAAAGTTTCCATCTCTCTCTGTTGTCCTATTCTCCATCGTTTAGGCCTCTCTTACTCATGGCGTCGTCTACTTCGTTCCTTCAGGATTTTCGATGTCGTTCTCTTTTCCTCCTTCCTATGGAGCTCCATTTGGTTATTCTCTTTATCCATCTGCTGTCGCTAGTTCTTTTTACATGTCTATACCACTTTAGTCTTTTTTGTTCTATATATGTTAGTATGTCTGTTTCTATTGATGTTCTTTGCTTTATTTCGTCATTACTTCTCCTATCCATTCTTATTACTCTGCAGCATCTTCGCAGTCATTCCATCTCTGTTGCTACTATCTTACTGCTGTTTTTCTTGTTTATGGTCCAATTTTCAGCCCCATATGTCATAATACTTCGCACTAATGTTTTATAAATCTGTGTTTTTGTCTTCATATTTAGGTGTCTATCCCACCATACTGAGTTAAGTTGTCGGATTGCAGTTCTTGTTTGTCCTAATCTTAGTGTAATTTCTTCCTCTGTTGTTTCCTTTTTCGTGATTATAAACCCTAGGTATTTGAATTTATCCTTTCCTTTGATTGTTACGTTGTCATCAATCTGTAGATCTTCTATGTCCTCTTCACTTGTAGATAGGTACTCTGTTATCTAGGCCAGCCTTGGTATATTCTTCTTGTAATTTCTTTATCATGTAGCTGAGGTCGTCTTGGTCTTGTACAATCACTACTTGATCGTCTGCAAAGCTTAACGTATATAGGTATTCGTTTCGTACCGGTATTCCCATGCCTTCGCATTTTCTTTTCCATGTAGCAAAAGCTTCTTTCATCATTTCTGCCTTTCAAATATAGAACTTCACATCTTAATTTGAGCAGCCATCGAATGTCCCCAAAATTTTCCATTTCCAGTAGATAACGCATGTTTACTCCTTCTTCCCACAGTGCTTTGTAGTGTCCACAAAAATTTGATTCGAGTGCGCTATTCTCAGCCTGCGCTGTATTTCCTCCTTCTTTTTTTCTATCATCCTCTCAATCATACTAGGCCAGCTATCACTTCATTTCCATTCACATCTTACCTCAATATCAACTTTTTCTCCCATGCTCATCCAATCTTTCTACCAGCCACACCTTGCTCTCGTCATTTCTTTCTAAAAGAAATTTTTGTAACCTATCATTCGAATATCCTAGTATTTTTTTAACATATTTTTTATGTAAATTCATAGTATATAGGCTGACTCTAGCAATACCTGTCTTAAAATCTAAACATTAAGTTAGGACAATACCTTGGACAAGAAAACATTTTTTTATATATAAAATCTGATTAGTTCCACCTTATCATACTCAAAATGACCCCATACCTGAGATTTCAACTAATTATAGTTATTCACTACCTTTAATATTCGATCATTCAGTTTCCAAGATTCCCTGAACACACCACCTCCTCTTCTGAATACAAGAATTTTGATTTATCTAAATTTATTTTTAGATTCCTTATTTGGATGCAGTATTTTTCCTGTTCAATAATCATCCACTGTAGCACCTTCGGATTGATTGCCATCAAAACCGAATCATCTGCACATAACAAAAGTCTTATAATCAAATCATTTATCTCCAAACCGCCTCCCAATGTTTCATGTAGCTCATTCAAGAAAAGCGCAAACAGTAATGAACTTAAAAGACATCCTTCTCTCACTACTACATTACAGTCAAACCATTCAGATAGACCTTCCTTTATCCAGACTGCCGATTGTGTATTCGCGAACATACTTTTTAACAAATTCAGCACTTTAGTAGATAATCCCAAGTGACTCAACTTGTAAAAAAGGGCCCGCCTGTAAGTGGTATACTTAATCAAAAAATTAAATTAAAAAATCCAAATGACTTCTAATAAAGTTTAGAACGTTTTTGAACTAGTCAGTCCATCTTCAGTGAACCTAAAAGCAAGTAATCCCACTCGGTTAAGAAAAACATAAGGTAAATGTTGACTATTTAAAGCAAAAATATGGTTTAGATTACTCTCTTTTGTAGTACTTGCTTAACTAACCGCAAAACCAAAGACTGGTTGGGTTTACATTAAAAAAAACATTCTTTCATATCGTCTTTTGCTTTTTACTCATCAACGACTTCTTCCTCCCACTCCTTCTATTTTCATTATCACTACTTTCTCACATTAACTACAATTTATTACACACGGCTGATATTTATTTCAACCTTCCTAACTCATCTAGTTTTTTTTTACAACTCCAGTTCTAAAGTTCGGATGTAGAAATATTTTATTTTGAGTAGGGAGATTATAGCGATATATTAAGCGAGCAAAAGAGGCCTGGATGGAACAGAGATGTCGTGAGATGAAAGAACTACAAAGAAAACATGACGGGTTTAATATACACAAAAAACTTAAAGAAATTACCTACACTCAGAGAAAAAGAATTCCTTACTTTATGAGAAACTCCAAAGGTAAAATTATTCTCGACTTGAACGAAAAAAAGGAAGAATGGACCAACTACATAAAAGAGCTCTTGGTCACCACATAACACCACAAAGTATACGAATACTGGTCCTAGTATTTTAATAGCAGAAATAGAGAAAGCCATCGAACAAAGCAAAAATGGGAAATCTCCAGGCCCTGACCAAATACCATCAGACTGGCTCAAACTTCTAGACGACGACAATGTCTCAGAACTAACAAACATTTATAACCAAATATACGAAACTGGAACACTGCCACGAATATGGTTGGAGTCTACATTTATCCCAATTCCAAAAAAAAAATAATACATCATCATGTAAAGACTTTGGACTAATTAGTCTCATGAGTCACTTTCTCAAGCTACTTCTTAGGATAATTCTTATTGAAATCAAGCAGAAATGTGAAGACACAATGGAAAATAAACAATTCGGTTTCAGAGAAGGATTGGGAACAAGGGAAGCTTTGTTCTCCATGCTAACACTACTTCAACGATCATGGAAAGTACAGAAACAAATTTACGTCTGTTTTATAGTTTTGAGAAGGCGTTTGATAGGGTTCAACATGGTAGGCTGTTATATCTAGAAATGATTGGAATAGATGATAAAGATCTGAGACTTTTACAACATCTATATTGGAATCAAGAAGCTTCCATTCTGGTAGACAGCAAATAATCAGACAAAATTTGTATTCAAAGAGGTGTTAGACAGGGTTGTGTGTTGTCCCCAACTTTGTTTAACGTTTACTCAGAAATAACGAAGCCTTGGAAGGGCAATGTGGAGTTCGAATCGGGGGAGAAACTATTAACAACATCAGATATGCAGATGACGACACGATCATGGCTGAAAGTATCGAATATCTTCAATTCCTTATAGATCGAGTCACTATAGAATGCTCTAATAACGGACTAAGCATAAATACAACAAAGACAAAGTTACTTGTGGTTAGTAAACAAGACCTCGGCGTTATACAACTAATTGTCAATAATGAACCGATAACAAAAGTTAACCATTTTAATTACCTAGGATGTTGGATAAACGAGACACTAAATCGAAATTGCAAGAGGAGCCTTTATGAACCTTAGATCTATTCTGAGCAATTCTCAGCTTAACTTACAGCTGAGAATTAAGTTCCTAAAATGTTATGTGTATCCTGTATTACTATATGGATGTAAAATCTGGATTATGAAGGTTAATATGATGAACAAATTAGAAGCCTTCGAGATGTGGTTATATCGTAGAATGCTCAGAATATGAATGGGTTCAACACATTTTAAACAGAGAAGTCTTGAACAGAGTAGGTCAAGGTGAAGGCGACTTAAAGATGATAAAAAAGAAAAAACTCGAATATCTGAGGCATTTAATGAGAGGAAGCAGATACAGGATAATGCAGTTGATCCTCAACGGAAAGATCGACGGAAAAAGAGAAATTGGTAGGAAGAAATACTGATGGTTCCGAAATCTTCGTCAGTGGACTGGCTTATTAGCAGATGAATTATTACATGCCGCGCAAGATCGAGAACGATATCAGCAAATCGTTATGGAAGCTACCTACAGCTAAAACTTGGGCACGGTATTCAAAGAAAAAGAAGGGACTTATGGTTCCCGGTTAGTTATCTAATTACATCGACATTTTGCCGTATAATTCAATACTTTAAGTATAATTAAGTATAATTTCTTCGATGTAGACCCAACCACTGTTTGGTTTTGCGGTTATTTACGCAAGTACTACAAAAGTAAGTAATCTAAACCACATTTTTTTATTTAACAGTCAAAATTTTACCTTCCGTTTCTCTAGATTGAATGGGATTACTTAATTTTAGGTTCACTAAAGATGGACTGACTAGTCCGAAAACGTTCTTACTTTATTATAATTCAGTTGGATTTTGTAATTTAATAATTTAATTTTTTAATTAAATATTTAACAGAAGTCTTTTACGTCAAAAACTGATATGGTATACAGCCAACTCCCGAAAATTATTCCGTTTTAAGCTGATAACTATTTCTCTATGCACTGTCCATCTATAACACTACAGCATTGCGTGAGTAAAAGTGTCGGAGTATTCGCAATATAGGGATTCAACTGAACCTGCCAATATGAAAATAAGCCCTAAAACACTTTTATTCCACGGATACTTGCATAAGGAAGTAATCACGTCTCCTGTGACCACAGTCCACCCAGTACCTTAGGCTCGGCATCTTAGTTCACTGGCTGGTCGCATTTATATTGCTCCAGTATCTGTAAATTTTTGGGTAGAATAAATTTTGGATTTTAAAGGTCCCCATTAGAAGGCACTTAATGTTAGAATTCCTTAACCTTCCGGCTATTGTGTGCAGAAAGATCCATTTAAGTCATATTTCTTCTTCATTTCGATTTACTTCTCCAAGTGTTGCTAAAATTTCTTTTGTAAATATTCCTAATCAGACATTTATTTTTCGACGATATTGGGCATTGTTTTCGATAATATTCTGAGGCTTTTTTATCGACTAAATCCTATAACCTTGAATATTTGGTTCAATATTTAATGTAAATGTACATTCACTAAAAAAATATTTTTTTAAAATTGTCTGCATTAGCCCTGTTTAAAAGTTCATAACAAAATTCCACTCGTCTCTCAGCATCTCGTTCTCTTAGTTCTTGATGAAATTGAAATGTTTTCGGAATTTATCTGTTTTTTTTTTGAAAATTTTTAAGGATGTTTAAATTTTCAAGTACTGCTCTTTATAAGTTGATTTCGTTTTAATGTTGTAAATTTCTTGGTACCTCAACAATAGTGTTTGTACAGGTTCGTTGAGGAACCGCGATCCCAGTATTTTCAAACCTTTTTTAAATCCTTTGAATTGTTAAATGACCACGAATTGGTCTATTGGGATATATTACGCTAAATAAAGAACTGACAAATCGCGCATTATTGCCTAAATAAAACCATCTTTAATATCGCTACTTTCTCCTCAACTAATTACTTACATTTTTACTCCAGTCGTCAAAGATGAAAATGTCACTTATCCTCTAAAAATCATACGAACAAGCTGAATTTTGCCGAGAATATTAATTTTGGTACCACAAAAAGGATGCAAAAAAGTTTACCACTTTTACCCCAGGGATTCCCGCTAAAACCCCTTCGCAAAGAGGTAAAAACACAAAAAAATCGATTTACCAAGAATTTGTACACCGTAGAAAAAGATGTTTTAAATAAAAAATGTAACACATTGGGAGTCGGCAATATAAGATGCCGAGAATATCTAAGTCGGCGAAGTGGAAAATGCAAGCAAGCGACAGAACAGAATGGCGTAGAAAGCTTGAGAAGGTCGAGGCCCTCTAAGGGCTGTAGCCCCAAGATGATGATGAAATAAAAAATGTAGCTGAGGTAATTTTAAACGTAACTCTAATGTTTAATAAAATTTATATCAGCTGGACGGTAAAAATTTGATGTCTTTTGATTAAAGTGTCGTAAAGCCACAATTAAAGGTTAAAGTACGTTTATTGACGTTTCAATTTCCACTTCGGAAATCGTTCTCAGAATACAAACATTAGTAAATTAAACAAATTTTGTTTTTTTTGTTAGTTGGTGAAAAATTCTTCTAATAATTTAATTTTATCTGACTCATTTATATTGACAATTCAGACATACAATACACATTTCAAAGTAGACGACTTTAAAATAATATTACCAATATTGTTGAGTTGCGGTCCTGGGACGACTTTACTCGTAAGATAGTTCATTCGATTACATGAAATCAACTTTAACTTGAGAATATATGTCAGAAAAAATCATAGCATGTAATTCGTCTTTAAAAAGACAAACACATGCCTTGATGACAGTAAAAATCTCCTGTTAGTGATTTCATAATAAATTATGAGGAAAAAACCAGGAAAAAAACCTCATAATACTATCCCGACATGGTAAGTATTTGGTCGTGCATTTAGTTTACTTTCAATAAACAGCAAATTCTGATTTTATATGTTTGTTGTTTAAAAAAACATAAATGATGTATCCTCTATATGTTACTGACTTACTAATACTGGTATTTTCCTTTTAATAACTTCCTCCTTTAATATGGGTAACCAGATCCTACTACATTCTGCCGAGGAATTTGCACACAATTGGTCTCATTTAGGATAATTAGAGCCGCTTCTTTGATTTTTCTCGTTTTATAATAATCCGTTTCTTTTAGGACTGTATTTGAATAATTCCATTGAACCCTATGTTCATTATCCCATGCGTGTTTATATATTTGAGATCTATCAAATTCTCTATTTTTAATATAAGATTGATGTTCACTTATTCTAACATTTAATGGCCTTGATGTTTCACCTAAATAAAACTGATCGCATTCACAAGGTATTTTATAAATGCAATTCTTTGTCCTTCCTTGTTCATTGTTAGATTTAGTTTTAGACAAAATAGATCTTAATGTTTTTGTTGTTTTGAAATGTTGAATTTATTTCCTATCCTTTTAAGTTTTTCTGATATTTTATTGTATGGTATTGTTAAATATTATTATTAAATAGTAATTACTTTAACATGTCACAAGAAAATAGCTTCAGAACAATATATCCCTTTCATTGACTGACCACCATGAAATTTTTATTACTAGAGCCTAACCTTTAAAACATGTAGCATGAAATTTTAGTTTTGAGTTTTGGCAACAATGTGAGGCATTTAAAATATGCTTAAAAAACACTGGATTTAAATTTTCACACAACAAACGATCTAAAACATTTAAAACTTTGAATTTGACTCAATGAAAGTGATCAATTTTATTAAGCTCACAAGAATTTGGTCTTGGACACATTTGGATAAAAATTTTAACCAAGAATTATTGAACATGGAAAAGAAAATGCGAAGACATGGGAGTACCGGTACGGAACGAATACCTATATACGTTAAGTTTTGCAGACGATCAAGTAGTGATTGCACAAGACCAAGACGACCTCAGCTACATGATGAAGAAACTACAAGAAGAATATACCAAGGCTGGCCTAGATATTAACCTCGCGAAAACTGAGTACCTATCTACAAGTGAAGAAGACATAGAAGATCTACAGATTGATGACAACGTAACAATCAAAGGAAAGGATAAATTCAAATACCTGGGGTTTATAATCACGAAAAAGGCAACAACAGAGGAAGAAATTACACAAAGATTAGGACAAACAAGAACAGCAATCCGACAACTTAACTCAGTATGGTGGGATAGACACCTAAATATGAAGACAAAAACGCAGATTTATAAAACATTAGTGCGAAGTATTATGACATATGGGGCCGAAAATTGGATCATAAACAAGAAAAACAGCAGCAAGATAATAGCAACAGAGATGGAATGCCTGCGAAGATGCTGCAGAGTAACAAGAATGGATAGGAGAAGTAATGACGAAATAAAGCAAAGAACATCAATAGAAACAGACATACTAACATATATAGAACAAAAAAGACTAAAGTGGTATGGACATGTAAGAAGAGCTAGCGACAGCATATGGATAAAGAGAATAACCGAATGGAGCCCCATAGGAAGGAGGAAAAGAGGACGACCCCGAAAATCCTGGAGGAACGAAGTAGACGACGCGATGAGTAAGAGAGGACTAAACGATGGAGAATGGAACAACAGAGAGAGATGGAAACGGTTGAGCGAGGGAAGGCAGTGAATACTGTACAATCCCTAAATATATATATATATATTATTGAACATTGATTTCGCGCGCTTAACTGACCTCCTCAAGAATTTCTCTCTAGTCGTCCCTATCCATCGCCTTCTTCCACCAAGCACGTATTTCCATATTTCTCATGTCTTCGTCGATGTTATTAAGGAACCTTGAGTCTGAGTCTTCCCCTTCTCTGACTAATAAGTTTATCAAGGAGCGTTTTTCTAGCTGGGTCATTTTGTTCCATCCGATTTACATACCTTATCCACCTCAGACGTCCTATCTTAATATGTTTTAGGATATCTGGTTCCTGGTATATTCTATAAAAGTTTGAATTTGTTTCGTTCTATACACACTCCATTGTCATTCACTCTTTTTGTTCAGGTCCAGGTTTCTGAACCATATGTTAGGACTGGGGGTATGATTGTTTTGTAGAGTTTTATTTTTGTATTTCTCGATGCAATTGTGGATTTGAGGAGGAGATTAAGATCAAAATAGCATCTGTTGACCGTGCAAATTCTGCGCTTTATCTCTGTGGTAGTATTATTTTCAGTGTTAAGGAGCACTCTCAGGTATACAAATTCGTTCACTGCTTCAATCTCGTCGTTTTCTATACCAAGTGGTCGTAGGATTTTTGGTTGTATGCTTATTTTTATGTACTTCGTTTTGTTGGTGTTTATTATTAAACCCATTTTTGTAGCTGATTCTTTTAATTCTACATAGGCCTCTCTTACAGCGTTTTCCGTTCTCCCAATAATACTGATATCATCAGGATACGCAAGTATTTGCACTGATTCATTATAATTGAACCAAGGGTAAATGGATTTGTTTGGTTATAGTAAGAATTAAAGTAGAAATGTCTGTTTTATATTTACGAAAAGATTTTGTAAAGTAACTGCATTTAAAAGATAGAGGGGATTCGCTGGATTTGGTTAGAGTTCATGCTGATGTCCATAATATGTGAGACTAGGACTATCAGCGTCCTGGTTTTTTTAGATAAATTATTATACATTTCGACTCTTTTCGTCGGATTTTAAGAAAGACTTAACTAAGTGCGGCACACACAATTTGTCTAAGCTGCCGTGGTAAGAGAAGCGAAGAGTGTATCAGTTTGTATCATTAGTTATATTAATAATACAAAAAATTTACAAATTCTTCTATTTATTAAAGACAATAATTCATCGACTGTATATATTGCATTATCACTTTTGCAACTAAATTATCAGTTCCTAGCCAGTCATGCCCAATGTTTTTATGACGTACAATGAAAATTGTAGGAAAAACTATATAAACACTTTCTTTGTTTTACCTGCAGATCATACAAAATTGTAATAAACACAGTTGATATTTGGACGTCAATGATAAAACTAAAAGACAAACATCATAAGGGTTCTTAAAATATCTCCTTTTATCTTATTTATATCTTATTTTTATCTATGTAACCAATTTTTTTATATCTTGTAGATTTTGGTTTAAATTTGGGTAAAATAATGATCTGGACTTATTTATTATTACAAATTATTCTATTATCGGTGTTTGAGGTTATATCAAATAACTATCATATCGAATGACCTAAAACAGAGCAGTGGCGTTTCTATTTAAGGATTTCAGTACAATTTAGTACATCACAATTAGCCTATATGTGCTAATGTCAATTCTTCGATTGACCTAAATTTTAAGAAGCTTTTATTTACATACAAGATTGACCACTCGAAGATATTTGACAATATTTATTGGATTTTGTGAAAATGTCGAAGCAGGTCCGATTTTTATTCCAAAGAGACCATACTTTAACCACTGCTAGAAACGATTCAAGACCTGAAAATAGTGTTGACTGAAGAATGGGAACATGTACCACATGAACAGAATCAGCAGCTTAAAAAGCAGCATAAAAGGTAGAGAAAGAAAAACAAGAACGAATGACTGGTTTGACGAAGAATGTCAGATCATCACAGACAAAAAAAAACAGAGCATATTTACTGATGCAACAGGGGCACAGAACCCGACAAGCAGAGGAAGAATATAAACGACTACGCAAAGAAGAAAAGAAAACTCACCTAAGAAAAAAGAGAGAATATATGAACAAAGAACTTCAAGAACTACAAGAACTAAGTAAATCAACTGAGACAAGAAAATTTTATCAGAGACTAAACAAAAGCAGAAAAGACTTCAAACCGAGAACAACGATGTGTAGAGATAAGGAAGGTAATATATTGACAGAACAGCAAGAGATACTAAGTAGATGGACAGAACATTTTACGGAAAAGTTTGAAGGAGATCGGAGAGAGACGACCCCTGACATACCATTAGACCAAGCAGACAACAGAGAAAAGACTCCACCAACAATAGCCGAGATTAGAGCAGCAGTAGAAAAATTAAAGAACAATAAAGCACCGAGATCGGACCAAATAGCATCGGAGTTACTAAAGGAAGGAGGAGACGCACTACAAAAAACAATACATGAATTGATAACAAAGATATGGTCGAATAAACAGCTACCAACGGAGTGGAATAGCGGTATTATTGTACCATTACATAAAAAAGGAAATCAGTTAGAATGTGGAAACTACCGTGGAATCACGCTGCTGAATGCAGCATACAAAATGATGTCCAATGTCATTTATGAAAGACTTAGACCACACGCTGAAAAAATAGTTGGCAAATACCAAAGTGGCTTCTGTAGACAGAAGTCAACAATACACCAGATATTTGTTCTGCGACAGATCCTCGAAAAAACAAGTGAATATAACATCGACACACATCATCTCTTCATAGACTTTGAAAGCGCATATGACAATATAAACCGAGAATTCTTAATAAAAGTAATAAAAGAATTTAATATCACAACACAACTAATAGAACTGATAAAAGAATCTCTAAAAGTAGAAAGTAGAATCCGGATACAAAATGAATTAACGGAAACAATAGATGTGAAAAAGGGACTACGCCAGGGAGACGCTCTATCATGCATCTTGTTCAACATCGTACTCGAGAAAATACTGAGGGACACAACAGTCAATACACGAGGAACAATCATTAATAAAAGCTTGCAAATACTAGCATTTGCAGATGATGTTGACATAATCGCAAGATCAAGAAGAGAAATGATAGAGGCATACAACCAAATAGAACGAGCTGCACAAAATAGTGGTCTTAAAATCAATCAGACCAAAACAAAATATATGCAGGTAAGTAAAAACGCAGAAATAAGTCAGCCACAAAATATAACAATAGGAGAATACAACATAGATAGGGTAAAAAACTTTATATACTTGAGATCCCTAGTCACGTCTGATAATAACGTTACGGAGGAAGTGAAGAGGCGAATAGTCATTGCAAATAAATGTTACCATGGCTTAATTAGACACCTAAGATCAGATAACGTCGCAAGAAAGACAAAATGCCAAATATATAAAACCCTAATAAGACCGGTACTCACATATGGCTCAGAAACCTGGACACTCACTAAAAGAGAGGAAACGTTGTTAGCCACCTTCGAAAGAAAAATCTTGCGACACATATATAAGGGCACAAAAGAAAACGGAATATGGCGAAGACGATACAACTCTGAACTATACAAAATATACCAGGATCTGGATATTATAACATTCATTAAAATAGGACGGCTGCGTTGGATAGGACATGTAGAAAGAATGGAAGAAGGCGAAATACCAAACAAAATATTCAAACAGATGCCAGTAGGAAAAAGAACAAGATGAAGACCGAAACTGAGATACTTAGAACAAATAGAAAATGATATAACAACCTTAAAAATAAAAAACTGAATGGAGATGGAAACAGATCAGAATGGAGAAGAATCCTGGAACAGGCCAAGACCCAAAAAGGGTTGTCGAGCCAGTGATGATGATGATGACTTTTTTGGGTTACTTATTTTTCCTATTATTACTTTTTTAGTGATAGATTTCTATCAATAATATTTACTTCTTCCCCATTTAAACCACAACACGTACAGAATTAAAAAAAAAACGTACAAAATGCAAGATTTTTTTGACTAGGACTGTAATTGACCAACAGTGAAAAAGGGATTTATCGACAAAAAAAATATAAATTTTGCTGCATTTTGACAATTTTAACTTAACTAATTTAAAGATAGGTTTTAATTTGATTTTTATTTTGTGTAGACAAGATTTTTATTATTTTTTTGTCGGGATATATAAATTTATAATTATTATTTTTATAAAAAATATTTAGTTGCGTTTTTTATGAGATTTGTTCAAAAATTATTTGTAACTGAAAACGATGTAAATTTGGAAACAAAGACGAATAAAATGATGGATTATCAATTGTTTTTTATCCCGTCGTTTAACAAAAGTTCACTGCATAATATAATGTTACAGGAAAACAAGTTGGGAGATATTTGCTTCTCATTGAGGTACGTCCCCACTGCAGGAAAATTGACTGTTGTAATTTTGGAAGCTAAAAATTTGAAGAAAATGGACGTCGGCGGATTATCAGGTAATTATTTTATGTTTTTAGTTCAATGAGAATCCATTCAATATATTTAATATGATCACTGTTACTTAACTAATAATTGACGGATTTTACTAATAAGTTCATCATCACCATCTTTTTAAATTAACTCACGCATCAATATTGTTCTATATATTGTCTGAATATATTTATCTCTGTCTTCTCGAGCTTCCTTCGGTTATTTGACTTGATTGTCCATGACTTTAAAGTTTTATAAAAATAATATTTCTATTAATTTCTTAGTATTTTGTCAACACAATTCCCATTAGCGTCACTAAGGATTTATTTTGCATTTTTTTTTTCTAATTATCAGTCTTCGTGATTATATATGTGTGTTCACCCATTTAAGATGCAATTAGTTTGTCTGAGTGATCACGCCTTTTAAACTTTTGTTCCAACAGATTTCTAACACCAATTGCTTTTTCAACGGCAGATTCAGATTGTCTTTCTAGACTTTCTTAAACAATCTCTTCTAAATTTCTGTATTTATCCCAGAACAGAGCTTTTCTGTTGACATACCTATTACAGATAATGTCACAGTGGCGACTTTTACCAATGATACAGCCGTTTTAGTTTCAAACAAAGACGTAGACATAGCATCTGAAAAGCTGCGAAATTACTTGCATACGTTAGAGAGTTGGTTGACAAAATGAAAAATTAAAGTAAATAACGAAAAATCAGCTTAAATCAAATTTACAACAAGAAGACGCAATTGTCCACAATTTAGTCTAAACAATGCCTCCATTTCTGCTAGATACGTTGTAAAATATCTTGCATTTGGACCAAAAGCTCACCTGGAAGCAACACATTAACATAAAAAAACTCAGCTCAATATAAAATTAAAACAAATAAATTGGTTACTTGGTAGAACTCTGAGGCTGTAGCAAGCTTTCAAACACAAAAATCTTGCAGACCTTTCAATCAAAAACATTGCGTAGGATAGCTAACGCCCTTAATGAGCAATGCAATCGTCCACAATGATCTAGGAGCACCAGCCGTAAAAGATGTCATATCACTTCACGCCAACAAGGCCAGAATTCTTAATTCAACCCACCACAGCCAAATTATCAGTGAATTATATCAGCCACCAATGGAGGAACGAAAACTGAAGAGGACTTGGCCAGAAGACCTGGTTACATAGGTGAAAATGGAGAACTGTCTTTGGATGGTACCCAAATCAAGTTAATATTAAATTTAAATATGCATTTAAAAAATTAAAAAATTGTTTTACATAGTCCCTGAAAAATCTCCTGAAAAGCTCATTTATACTTTAAATTAATATCATCGTGACCCTTTGTTAAAATCGTTTTATATTTGTTATAAAAGAAATTTCTGACAGTACTAAAATGGATATCTTCAGGATACAATTAACATGATTGTTAATTCTCTAAAAAAAATCTATATATGGACCATAATATATTCATATAACACCATAGCGTATTTCTATTACAATTTTTTTCAATGGCTTCATATATTCTAATTGATATTAAGACTGTTTTTATCTTAATTTACAGATCCTTATGTAAAGATAGCCTTGATGCAAAACGGCAAGCGATTGAAGAAGAAAAAAACTAGTATAAAGAAATGTACCCTTAACCCTTACTATAATGAATCATTCACATTTGAAGTACCGTTTGAACAAATACAGGTAAGTGACTTTCCTTAAGATATTCAGTGGATACTCTATAGTGAAAATCACATTCAGATGGCAGTGTACGGATATAGGATAACAGCGTTGCCAATTCCACTGCCAGTGTAAATTTTGCTACTCTTGTAAAATAAGCATTACCAAACTCAGGGTAGACTAAGATATGTCTAGGTAACTTAAATGTTTAATACTTAGTATATTCGTAATTAAATAAATTAACCTAATTCCTAAAATGCTTTTATACCCAATAAAGATAATATGTTGGTTAACCACAGCTATTAAATTATATGAACTACATTAATAATCTTAACCACATAGTTACCTTTAGTGAACATTTATTAATAAGTATTTGAGAATACCTCAGAAATACAAGTTTTAATTATTTTTATTTTTACAATCTAGTTCATCCGAGTCATCTTTTAATGAAATTATAATAGATTTAATGTCATCTTGCATGTTATGTACTGTTCCAAAAATTATTGTAAAACTTTATAACATGACTGAGGAAATTCCTAGAGGAGATGTACCGTTTCACTTCACTCCACATTATTTCTATTAGGTTCAGTTCACAGTGATAAGTCTTGAGTAATGGACATTTACGTGGTATTGTTCGTGACTATGATTCCTGTGTTTGTCAACAATACAATCAATTTTGTATTTGTCATAAATATTTTAAAATGCATGAGCAGTTTGACTTTTCACCCAATATTGTTTGGAAAAATTTAGTTTCCTAGAATATTAAGATGCAATATCCATTATAATCACATCCATTTCTTTATAGTAATCTTCATCACCTTTTTTTGACAAGAAAAGTTATGTCACCACCTTTAACAAATCCATCTTTGTTTCGTGCATGGAATAAAACAAATCTTCGTCCTTTTTTGCTCAGAGTTTTTAAATCTGCGGTAAGTCCATTTACGAGAGCCTGTCGTCTATTTTTTATTGTTGTATCTTGTCATACTGTGATATTCGCTCCTTGATTCCCCAGTTTCTTTATTCCCATGAGAAAGTGGCGCCTACACTATTTCTTGTTTTTCTATTACTATTGAATGTCTACCCTGCTTGCCATATATAAAACAATGCAGTAGTCACTTAATGTACTCTTCGGAAAAAATTGGAAGATAGTCCGTTTCATTAATTTTTTCTAATACTACTTCAACCTTTGGAGGAATATTACAGATAGGGAAAGTAAGGTGGCATTAAAACGATATTAAGATCAAAATGGGATTATACAAATAATAATTTAATTTTAAAGAATTGCAATCAATTTTGAAGAGAAAATATAAAACCGAAAAGACCAGATACCCGAAATATAACTTTCTATTTCTAAAATACCAAAAGAAAAATTATATAATTAAAAAAAAAATTTCACAAAACTTTAATATTTTTCCATTTTACATTCATATAAGTATTTCCCAAATTATAATCCTTTTATAGGAGCCGGCCCATACCGTACGAACAAAAACTTCGGCAACATTGTAGTTATTTCTGACATATAGAAAGCACAGGCCTATCTCTGTAACGCTGCCATCTGAATGTGAAGTTCAGTATAGTAGAACTATATTTGCAGTCCAAATTAAAAACATTTATACTTTTTTGTAATTTTAATGTTTAATGAATAAATTTAATGACTAGATTCTAATTTTCCGAAAAAGAAAAACGAGTCTAGTATGTCCAAAATTATATATATTTCTTAGTAAGTACTTTTCCAAAATGACACTTACCTTTACCTTCTTCTTTTTCTTTAATTCGTTCGAAAACAAGGATGAATTATTTTTGTTTCTAGAGGAATTAGGATTTACCCGATAGTTGCGGTTACCGAGCACTGGCTTGAAGTCAACGAGCCTTTTTTTGTAGAAAAATATAACACAATTGCTAGGTATGATCGTCCAAGTTCAGCTCATGGTGGCACCCTAATTCTTTCTACAAAATAATAATTTCTCCCCTATAACAAAATATTACTTTCTGTTGCAAGAATCCTTTTTTGAGTTTTCATTGGTTCATAACAAGAATATTAATCTATACATTCTTTGCATTTATAGATCACCTGATTCTTCCACGGAACTATTTTTTCGGAACCTGTTAAATTTATGAGACCACCCGCCCAATAAAAGCAGAAAGATTCTATGCGGTGACTTGAATATTAATTACGCTGTTGCTTGTGCTACCCAATTATCCTTGGTCAATATATTCGAATCGTATGGTTTCACAATGCACGTTAATTCTGCTATAAGAATTACTAAAACAACATATACCATAATTGATTATATTGTCTGAGATTTGTCACCCCTTGATGTATGCTCTATGTATGTAATGCAGGACTATCTGATCATAAAGCAGTATATGCCAAGTTTGTTAACACTCTTAACAAACAATCTTTGAAAACCAAACGTTTAGGTAGGATTTTTTCCGCTCAGAACTTTCGTAAATTCAAAAAGTGTGCTTGACTTCTGGGTGGAACTTTCCCTCTTTGGACGTGGACTATTTATAATTTCAGTGATTTTTTAGATAGGCTTATCTGTATTTTCAATAAAACATTTCCTTTCATTACAATTAAGTCAAAACATCACCAACCCTGGACTACCAAAGTTATCCGCATATCAGCCAAGAATATGCGTTCACTGCTTGACATCAAAAAATTTACTACTCACGTCTTTGTCACTGAAGCTTTAAAAATGTTGCAAGAAAAATTTGGTCCATAATAAGCGATCTTCCAAATAAAACTAAGACAGTTCAAACATTTTCCCTTTCAAACCCTTCTTCTTCTTCCTTTGCCCTATCCGTTTCGGCCGTTGGCTATTAACAAGGCTATTTTGACTTTGTTTACGGCACCTCTGAACAGTTCGGTCGATGTTAGTCCGAACCATTGTCGCAGTTTATGCATTCATGAGTGTCGTCTTCTTCCCGGTCCCCTCCTACTGTCGATTCTTCCTTGGACTATTAACTGTAGCAGCCGGTACTTAGTATGCCTCATGACATGTCCGAAGTACTCAAGCTTCCGTTTCTTTACGGTGAACATTATTTCTTTGCTTTTGCCTATTCTCTGCATTACTTCCACGTTAGTGATGTGGTCTGTCCAGGATATCCGAAGAATACGGCGATATATCCACAGCTCAAAGGATTCTAGTTTCTTCAGGGTGGCTTCCGTTGTGGTCCATGCCTCTGCTCCATAGAACAAGACCGGGAAGACATAACACTTGGCCAGTCTTAATTTTAGTTCCATTGAGATTTTGCTTGTGAACCACTTTTTCATATTGTTGAACGCGTTTCGCGCTTTTTCAATTCGTGATCTTATTTCTGTTGACTGGTCCCATTTTGTGTTGACTGTGGTTCCAAGGTATGTGTATGTCTCCACTTGTTCTATTTTTCGGTTGTTTAATGTCAATTGCATCGGAGGTTGTTGTGTTCTGCTGATGAGCATGCATTTAGTTTTGGTTGTATTGAGTTCTAAACCATATTCTTGACTTGCTGTGTGTATGCTTTGCATGAGTCTTTGAAGCTCGTTGCAGTCATTTGTGATAATAACTGTGTCGTCAGCATATCTAATATTATTGATTACCTCTCCGTTTACTTTGATACCCTCCGAAACTTCTCCCAGTGCTTCTCTGAAGATTTGTTAAGAGTATATATTGAACAGGAGCGGCGAGAGGACGCATCCCTGTCGTACACCCTTTTTAATATCTATCTTCCCACTGTGTAAGTTGCCCATCTTTATCTCAGCACTTTGGTTCCAATAGAGACTGGTTATTATGCGCAGATCCTTGCCATCAATATGCATCTTCCTGAGCATTTCCATGAGTTTATCATGTTTGACCTTGTCAAACGCCTTGGAGAAGTCGATGAAGCACAAGTGGACGTCCTTGTGCATGTCTCTGCATCTTTGAATTAAAACTTGCAGACTGAAGATCGCCTCTCTTGTGCCCAATGCGCTTCGGAATCCGAACTGTGACTCCGATATATTTGCTTCGCATTTGTTATATATTCTATTGTGTATGATTTTGGTGAAAACTTTGGTAATGTGATTTATCAAGCTTATTAAGCGGTGTTGATCACAGTGTTTTGCACTTGGTGTTTTAGGTATGGCTACAAAGGTCGATCGAAGCCATTCCTCCGGAATCTCACCTTTGTCGTAAAAGGTGTTAAAAAGGCCTGTCAGAAAATCGAGGAAGTGGTCATCCGTTTCGCATAGGAGTTTTATGATCTCGCTCTGTATGTTGTCTGGACCTGGTGTTTTGTCGTTTTTTAGCGATGAAATGGCTTTTTCCACTTCAGACCTTAGTATTTCGGGTCCAGTCATGTCGTCATCTTGGTCCACTGTCGCTCTGCGTTTATCGTTAAAAAGTCGTTCTACGTAATCTTTCCATGTGTCAATGAGCTTCAAGTCGTCTGATATAAGGTTACCGTCTGCGTCTATTAGTGTCGGGTGGGGATTATTGGTTTTCTTTTTAATTGTTAATTCTTTGATCTTTTTGTGCATATTGTGGTAGTCATATCTTCTGTCGCACCCTAATAATCTAAATAAGTACTTCGTTAATGTGAGTAAAAATATAACATCAACTAATGTTTCCATTAACAAAATCCTATTTCCTATCTCCCCAATTCAAAAAAGGTCTCGAATTCGTTCTTTATAAGACCAGTTGATGATATCCAAACAATCAGTAGTATCAAAAGCAAATCTTCCTGTAGTACTGATGGACTATCCATAAAAATTTTCTTAAATCTTTTAAAAAATATGTTGGAAATCCTGGTCTCACCAATTAACGATTCTTTTGAAAAAGGTATATTTCCAGAGTGCTGAAAGACAGCCATTATTATTTATCTTCATATGGGTGGTAAAAAATCGAATGTCTGCAACTATAGACCTATTGCCTTACTACTGGTCCTATCCAAAATTATTGAGAGACTTATAAAAGCCCGACTTATGTCCTTTCTCGTTGAAAACAACATTTTATCACAAAGTTAGTTCGGCTTTTGCTCTAATAAATGTATAAGTGATGCTATGTTTTCTGTACTACATGAGGTATATTAAGCACTAAACAGTAATCTTACTTGTATGTGGATGTGTATAATAGAAGCATTGTATGTGGAGTACCACAAGGTTCAATGTTGGGTCCTCTACTTTTCCTTATCTTTATAAATGACATCCCTAACTTAAAAATCGATGGTAAATTTTTTCTTTTTGCTAGTGATACTAGCATTACCTAGAGGGACTCTAATATTGCAACTATTCACGCAATTTTAACTTCTGATTTACTTAAATAAAAACCTGGTCCGATTCTAATTTACTCTCTTTTAACATGGATAAGACAGTAGCATTATCCTATAAAGGAGCTCTTTAACCCTTGCTTCTTGATAACAGCCAGATCAGTATCGTTGATTCTGTAAAATTTCTTGGAAATTTTATAAACAGCAACCTTAAATGGTCTATTCATATTGACTTGTTAAGTAAGAAACTAGCCTTAGCCTGCTATGCAATAAGATCTGTTTCGAAGGAAATCAATTTAACATCTTCCAAAATAAAATATTTTTCTTTGTTCGAGTCTCATCTTCGATATGGCCTTTCTTTTTGGGATTCTAGTACAACTGCCCAATCTGATGTTATTTTTAAATTACAAAAAAGAGCAATACGGTATCTTTTTGGCCTCAGTAGAATAACACATTGCAGAAACTACTTCAAAAATCACGGGATTTTAACTCTTCCCTCTTTATATATTCTAGAAACTGTTTGCTTAATTCGTAAACACCTACATGTTTTCCAGCAAGACGTAATCATGACTACTCCACCAGAAATTCAACCTTTGATGTGTATTTACCGATCCCGTCCACTGAGTTAGTAAAGATATTTATATTATATTCGGCAAAAAACTTATACCATCTCCCTTTGCAACTTAAATCTACAACTTCTTTCCTTAAGTTCCGTAAATTGACAAAAGCCTATCTATCTAGTTTTAGTAAATTTGAATTGTTATTGTTATTTTTTTGAATTTTTGTAAGCTTTGTCCATAAAATTGTACAATTTTCAGTGACAATAAAGCATATTTCTAATTCTAATTCTACAACAGTGTTTATTTAACAAAATTTCTTGAAATTTTCAGAAAGTAAACCTCCAAGTGACTGTAGTAGATTACGATAGAATCGGCACTTCGGAACCCATCGGAAAAGTGGTACTAGGCTACAATGCAAGCGGAACTGAGCTTCGCCATTGGTCAGACATGTTGGCTTCACCCCGTAGGCCGATAGCACAGTGGCACACACTCAAAGATCCTGAGGATGAAAAGAAAGACTAAGATAATAATGTCGCCTAACAACGCTAACACAATATAGTAAGTTAAGTATTTGGTCAAATATATCTCAATCAAAATATCTATAATTATTTTTAATTAACTGTTTTAACTTTAACTAACCCCAATAAGAGTAAGATTTTTTAATATGATTATAAAATTATGTTCTTGTGGCGTTTCCATTGTGGATCAATTGTATAATTTTATTAAAAGGTAAAAATAAGAAAATATTTTTAAATGTTAAATCCAAAATTGACGTAAGTGTATCCAAGGAGGTAAAATGACTGTCAACGTCAAATATATCGTAATTTCAAATAATTTTTTTCTTTATTTCCATGAAGTAAGCTACAAAAAAATTTAAATGACTGACAATAACAAATTCGCCTTTAAGAAAAACAGATATGACCTGGGCCCGCAAAAGCGCAGAGAAACAACAATATTCGCAGAGCATCTTGTAATTGTATTCGCAGCACCAGATAATAATAATGATGAAGATAATAATATAAGAATATATTTACTCCGACAGAGGTTCGACAATAAACAAATAACAGGAGAATTACTTCAGAAGCTACAGAGAAAAGCCGCGGTGTTATTAACAATAATATACAACAGCCTACTACGTCTTCGATGCTTTTCAATAAAATGGAAATTTGCTGAAGTTACTATAATTCCGAAACTTGGTAATCCCGCAACGCAAGCAAATTCATATCGCCCTATAAGCCTACTCCCAATAATGTCGAAAGTATTAGAAAGGCTACTATTACATAAAATTAAGTAAGTTGTTCCCATAAATGAAATTATACCACAACACCAATTCGGATTTAGACGTAAATACTCAATCATCCAACAATGCCACAGAATAGTAAATATAAAAAAAAGAGTGTTTCTAGATATACAACAGGCATTCGACAGAGTATGGCATAAAGGTCTCCTCTACAGACTGAAATTACACCTAACAGACCAACTCTACTTTATACTAAAATCGTATCTTACTGACCGTTACTCAAAGGTCAAAATTGAAGAAAGCTACTCAAATTACCACACCATACAATTACTTTTAGACTATTTACTTATATATATTTATCTCTATCTCGATTCGTTGTAGAGTAGAGTGTAAACATGCAATGAAACAATAAAAAAAATTCCATGAAGTAAGGTAAATAATTGTAATGAAGGAATAGGGCATATGAGTATCACAAAAATGTCCTTCGTCACACTACATTTTTAATGAGAAACCAGATCACAAAACAAAAAAATACAATTTTAAGAATTCATAAAAACAAGGAGTACAATAACCAACAGGGTAAAATCTGGTAAACAGATGGATCCTAAACAACAGAGGGTATGGGGGCCGAAATATACTCCAATAGTCCAATAATTAGCAAAAGCTTTACCTTGGGGAGAAACTGCATCATTTTTTAGGCGGAAATTTATTCGATACTGAAATGTGCCACTGAACTTAACACAAATTGGGAGTTTATGAAAACCACGCTCAAAGAGACCGCAGAGGAAGTGCTGGGTGAAGTACCCAAGGGACAGCGAAACAACTGGTTTGATGAGGAATGCCAACGAGTAACGAAAGAGAAAAACGACGCGTATCTGAAAATGATCAACAGAAGGACTAGGAGCAATGTTGAAGAATATCGAGTAAAGAGACGAGAGGAAAAACAAAAACACAAACAAAAAAAGCGGCAACAAATCAATAAAGAGTTCGAAGAAATGGAAAACCTTAATAGAGAACACTAATACAGAAAATTTTACAAACAGATTACCACAAAAAGAAAAGTTTTCAAGCCACAAGCGAACCAAGTCAAGGCCCTTAACGGATTTCTTTTAAACGAGAGAGTGGAAGTACTAGAAAGATGGCAGGAACATTTTAGTACGCTACTTAATGGAGAAAGTAGAGCTAAAGGTAGATATGATATAGAAATAGAACAGGAGGATACTGAACTACCAACTTTGGAAGAAATAAACAAAGCAATTCAGTCTCTAGCCAGAAACAAGTCACCCGGAGCAGACAACCTACCCGCAGAAATATTTAAATGTGGCGGTCAAACATTTGTAGCCCTCCTTCACAAACTACTAATACAGGTATGGCAAGAACGCGCGTTACCAGAAGATTGGAATACTGGAATTATATGCCCCATACACAAGAAAGGAGACGTTCTTAAATGTTTCAACTTTAGAGGGATTTCCCTTCTTAATACAGCGTACAGAATTGTGTCCCTGATACTTAAGGAACGACTGGCACGGTATAATAGGATCCTACCAAAGAGGCTTCTTGAAAAATAAATCTACCATTGATCACATATCATCCATCAGACAAATATTAGAAAAAACGACGGAGTACGACATAGACTGCCATTACATCTTCGTAGACTTTAAGGCAGCGTACGATACTATTGACAGGTCCCAATTATATTCGGCGATGATTGAATTACGAATACCAAAAGGATTGGTAGAATTAATTAAAATGACAATGATGAAAGTCGAATGTAAAGTGCGCGTACAAGGGGATGTTTCAAAACCATTTAAAACCAACAGAGGACTGCGCCAGGGAGATGCGCTATCATGCACACTGTTCAACCTAGCATTAGAAAAAGTTATGAGAGATTAGGGAATAAACTTAAAAGGTACAATATATACCCGTAGTATACAAATAATGGCATACGCTGATGATATCGTCATAATTGGAAGAACCCAAAATGAAGCAGTGGAGGCTTTCACACGTATCAAAAATGCCGCACAAAACATCGGACTTCTGATTAACATTCAGAAAACTAAATATATGCCGGCCATATCAAGAATTCAACAAAATAACTTAGAGGTGCAACACGAAACGATAGAAATGGTAGAAGAATTCTGCTACTTAGGATCACTGGTAGACTACAAAAATAACACATCCAACGAGATAAAAAAAAGAATATGCGTGGCTAACCGCTGTTATTTTGGCCTGGGCCCTCAACTAAGAGCGAGAAGTATGTCAATAGCAACAAAGTGCAAACTTTATAAAACAATAATACGCCCAGTGCTCACATACGGATCGGAAACATGGGCAATGACGACCCGAGATGAAGAGTTACTGCGAGTCTTTGAAAGAAAAGTATTGAGGACCATATATGGCGGAGTAAACGAACAGGGTCTGTGGAGAAGGCGATATAACTTTGAACTTTATAGACTTTTTGGTGATGCAGATATTGTGAAGACCATCAAAATAAACCGCCTAAGGTGGGTGGACCACGTTATGCGGATGGATGAGAGTGATCCCACTAAAATAACTATGCTAAACAGGCCGGTCGGAAGAAGAAGAAGGGGGCGACCTAAACTCAGATATCTGGACGATGTACAGGAAGATCTGATTGAGATTGGAGTGAGGGGCTGGAGAAGACAGACACTCGATAGGGAAGGATGGAAGAATGTTTTGAAGCAGGCCAAGGCTCACGAAGGGCTGTAGTGCCAACTGATGATGATGATGATACTGAAATGTGCAAAAGAAAATAATGAGAGCTCTTGAAAAAAAGCAGACCCATATATTGTGAAAGTCAAGCAGCGCTGAAGGCACTGACGTATCAGAAAGTGACGTCTAGGCTGGCGTGGAAGTACATCAAAGGACTGAATAAACTGGGAGACCGGAACAAGGTTGAGCTTGTCTGGATACCAAGACATCAGGGCATCGAAGACAACGAAAAATCAGATCAACTTGCAGAAAGAGGAAGAAACGAATCAAACGTACCGGCTGTAACTTTGGGAATACCAAAGGCTGCAGTTCGTAGTTCTGTGGAGGACTGGATCAGAGAGCTTCATTGATGGACCATATAGAAGAAAAACAGAGGAACGGGACTCCTTCATGTGGGCAGTAACAAACTGAGAACAGTAACAGGAATGTCCGTTCACCGGGCATGCACCAGTAAGAGAATTTTTGAATAAAATAGGCATTTAAAATGAAGAGCTTAAATACAGACTCTGTTACAAGGAACCACAAACTGCAAAACGTATATTATGCGATTGCGATGAACTGGACTATAAACGACAAAAACTGTATGGGCAACCAAGAGGAGATTCTGCTATATTAAGCACACACAAACTTTTACAGGGTACACAAACTCTTTCTATTTCAAATCCCTCTATATTTCTGATCTGACATTTTTATTTTTCTTTTGACGGTCTCTTTTTTTGATTTTTTTTATTGGCTTTGCGAGCTCTACAAGGTCTTGTAGATGTGTTCGACTATATTTGTTATTTTATATGTATCCTCATCTTTCTTATTATTGCTGTCTTTAATTTTGATGATCCTTTGGACACCCAGTGTTGGTCTTAGACATTTTAGGGATCTGTTGCTTTCATCTGGGGCAATAAAAACTGTCAAAGACTTTCAATCCCCTACTTTTATTAGCGAAGCCGCCATCTTTCTTACATCGTTTCTGGTGGTCCTGTCCAATCAAAGTGCTAATCGCTCGTTTTAGAACTCAGTTGTGAGTTTCCTTTTCACTCGTTTTTTTTTAAGCACTCATGGCTTGTGAGCTACAGAGTCCGGTAATAATTCAGCTGCGTATGCCAATACTTCACCCATTTTTGCAGGTTCGGAATGTGACTTCGTCGACTGCGCCATATCACGTGTTACCTCCCACTCTTCCTGTCACTGGTCGATCGATCTTAAAAAAACTGATACACGTCATCAGAAGGCGCTGTTAGTAGAAAAAAAGGCATACTAGTAAAAATAAACTGTAAATGAAAAGTGACATAGAATATTGTCAATACAATGGTAAAGTTAAAATGTTTTACTAAGAAACTGTCTTAGGCACTAAAAACTTTAATAATAACGTCATTATATATTAATATATTTTTTTTTCAGGTATACTCATTAAAGTCTATCCTTGGAAAGTCAGACATCATCGTCAGTGTTACACAGAATCATAACTCGTCATCTTGTTGTTTAAAGTTTTCTCTTAAATGTATGAATTTTTAACGAAATAATACTAGCAGTAATGGCAACACAAACAGAAATACAATGACACCTAAAATAACTTGTTATAAATAATAAAAAAGATATTTACAATCATTTTAAAGTTAACTTACTTTTAGACCAAGCTTGTATGGTATGAAAAAGTATGTAACAAAATAGGAATTTCTGCTGATATCGATTTCGGAGATTCAAGATAATAATTTGGGTATATATGATAAAAAAAACTTACACCAGAATAGTATAAGGCCAGAAAATATAGATTCAGAAGAAGCAAGATACGAGAACAAAGAAAATTATGAAAAAGGATAGATGATTAAAGCACTGTTCACTGGAAACATTGGAAACAAGAAGAAAAGATGCTATATTAACGTGAAGGCTAGATGAACTTCAGCTGGGGTGGGGGGCTATATAAATTGCTAATGAGCTTCGTCAAACCAGTCACCAACTAAGGATATGCCCAGATGATGTTCCAAGCAAAGTTTCACATAAAGCTGAATAGTAAGAGAGTTCCGAGAAAGAGACAAAAGTTACTGCCAAACGAAACAGAAACATTTAGAAAAGCATTATTACAGGCTTATGCTCTTGCTAAAGCCAGAAGAGGCATAAAAAATACAAAGAAATAGACGACTGAAACTAATAACAGCACAAACTCTAAAGAAAATCCAGACAGAAATAACATTAGACGACTGATGAGACTCTTACTCGTGTAGAAGAAACAAAATGACTTGGAATGAACGCAAGAAGAAAGATTAAGGAATAAAATGAAACATCCCAACTAAATAGCATAATATCAATACATGATTTAAAAGGATAAAGGATAGAAGGTGTGGATTGGCGTGAGAGACAAAAGTGGTGAGAAGCCATATTAAAATAAAAACTTAAAGTACAAAGCAAAATTCGAATCCAGAACGAACTAACATATGCACTCCCATATACAAGATTATAAAACATAAACATTTCACACATAAATTATATCTATATACAGTAAAGATGCATATAAAACATTCAAAATGTAACAATATAAAAGTCAAACTTTTAACTGAGTGACTGAAAACATTTGGCTTTTATCTTTGATCGATTTTTATTGTATTTTAGCTGTTTACGACGTTGCCTAGTTTCTCAAAATTCTAGTAATTGACGGAAATTTATTTGAACACGACATGGTGAATTTTGTAATTGTTTAAAAATTCATACATTGGAAGATATCATCAACTAAAATATTTACTGCATTACTCATCAAAAATATTCTAAGCTTAACGCTAAGTATCTACTAAATATTCTATTCTTTAGTTGATTTGTTGTAAGTATTTATTTCCTATTTAATACCAGGCATGAATAATTGGTACTTGCTAGGAATGAGGATTTTATATTTGTTAAAGTGATTTTCCGGTTTAAGTTTTTTTTGTTGTTATTTATTGTTAGTTATGGTAAAAATACCAAAAGCGTGTTGTTATATGTTAATTGTTGTTTTTTTTATATATAAAAAACATTCAATTATGTTTTAACAAATTAATGTATATAATTAATTGCATTTATATGAAGATGGCAAACTTTAAAGGTATAATTCTTCATTTTATGTTTAATTCTTTGTGACTTACCCATTCACATGTTCCAGTTTTGGTCTAGTTTGAGCATCATCAGGCTTAAACTTGCTATGAACACGTTTTTGACTTGATACATTATTTTCTTTAGGAATTATTTCTTTGTGATATGTCGGTTGAGAAAACATAAGCTTGTAAATTAAAATAACATTTGGTTCGTTTGTCAATAAGCATTTAGTACCAATAGTACACATGAGAAGAGTTCCCGATTATCTCATTTGATCTCGCATATTCCGATCACTCTTTTTTGTCATTTGAGGCCGCCATTTTGCAATTTCTTCTTTCAAACGCTTTAATAGTACCTTATATTCGTTATTGATGGTTCTTCCAGCAGAGATAGGAATCTCCTTTGACAACCAATTTGACTTCAAGGTAGTCCATATTTCATTATGTCACGTGTCAATGCAAAAGCTGCTTTTTGTTGATATACTTGTAAACAACACTAAATCGACAATCGTTGTACTTTTTGATTTTATGATTTTTTCATGTTTCTAGGACAACTTCTCGAAAGTTAAAAAAATCGTACCAGAAAAAAAAACAGAAAATTACAGAGGTATAAACTTGTTAAATACTACATTAAAACTTACAACTAACATTTTACAAATACTAATAAATCAGAGGATAAGTTTATGAACAATAAGATTTTCCAATTGGAAGATCGTGTACAGATGCAATATCCGTTACAAAGCAAATTACTGAGAAATCACTAGAGTATAATAGACCAGCATTTCTGTGTCTGATTGACCTAAAGAAAGCGTTTGACAGATTAAGACTCAAAGATGTAATCCATCTTCTGTATAATAGAAAGGTTCCCCTAAATATTATAAAAACTATCGAAAACATCTACCAAAATAACAAAATGGAAGTCAGAATGGATGGACAACTTACAGAATCAATAGAAATAGGCAGCGGACAAGGCGATTCATTGAGCCCCATGCCTTTCAATTTAATCATGGATGAAATCATCAAAAGCGTTAACAAAGGAAGAGAAATTAAGAACTAAAAATACTCTGTTACGCAGACGACGCAATATTGATAGCCCAAGATGAAGATAGTCTGCAGAGACTGGTCCACAGATTTAATATAAGAGCTAAAGAATTTAATATGACAATCTCATCTCAGAAAAGAAACAACCAGATGTAAAATAGTAATTGATGGCATCAATATTGAACAAGTTATGGAAATAAAATACCTGGGAATTACACTGTCTATCTATAAAGACCTGGACAATTAAGTGAGAGATCAAGTACAAAAAGCAAATAGACTAGTAGGATCCCTTGTTAACACTATATGGAGAATAATAATAATAATAGTCTCCCGTTTTATACCGCTGTCGCGGCTTTGGGAGTATAGCAGGGTAGTCTGCTATATCTAGGGCCTACGGTATACAAGGAAGGTAACATGGCCAGTGCTACGCTTCAACCGTCTATTATTACCCCTGGTTTTACCCAAGGTACTCATTTTTATTCGGGCTGAGTCGACCTGGGGCCTATAGACATTTTTAAAATGTCTAGATGTTCTTGCCGGCGGTGGGATTCGAACTCCGGACCACCGGCTTGCGAGGCAAGCATCCTACCGCTTGCGCTATGCAGGCCCACAATATGGAGAAACAGACACATTAACACTGAGATGAAGTCAAGAATTTATAAAGCCAGTGTAAGACCAATAATGGCATAATGCCTCAGAAACAAGACCCGACACAGCCACAACGCAAAGGCTACTGTACATGGCAAAGATGAGGATACTGAAAAGAATTAGAGAAAATACGCTGAGAGATCGAAAGAGAAGTGAAGACATTAGAAGAAAATGTAACATACAGTGTATAAAATTGACACAAAATAGAAAAAAAGAATGGATTAACCACATAAGCAGAATGAAGGAGACCCGTATCGTCAAAATAGCAAGAGATAAATCACCAATCGGCAGAAGAAGTATCTGACGACCGCGCAAAAGAATTTTTTACCGCGCTTTTAACCATTGTAACTTATAAATAAATGGTCATAAAATGTCAAAATTTGACAATTGACGTTTGAAGGTTGGTACTTTATAAAAACTATATAGATTTGTTACTATTGGCGCCATCTACATGTCAGTCAATGAGCTTATTCGCTTTTAAAAGACATTTTGGAAACAGAAATAAGATTATTTATAGACTTATACTCGTCGGAAACTATTTTCATAGTTCAAGACATAAACAAACATTTTTTGTAAAATTAAAACTTTATTTAACTTTTTTCTAGTTTCAGACCAAAATCCGTATACTTAGTTAAAGATTTCTTTGTTTTATTTGAGTACTTAATTTGTACTTAACTGAAGACATTTAAAAATAAAATCTAAATCATTTATAGCAGCATGTTTTTGGTATATTTCATTGAAACGTTTGCTGCGTTCCAAAAAACTGAAACCATCAATTGCTGACCTTAATTTTAGCAGTGGCACACGCAGCAAACAAGTTAAAATGTTAAATATTTAAGTTTTTAATTATAAGTTACGTTGAGATTATTAGATATGTAGAAGATTGTACCGACAATAGCGAAAATTGTAGTCTAGACTAAAAATTGACTATGCAATTTTTTTAAGAATAATGCACAAAACTAGTATTTCCACAAAAAATATACGGCTCGGTTGCTATTCTAAAAAAAGAAAATAAACCTGTGTGTACTTATTTGTTGTTTAAATTTAGAACACTTTGTTGAAATATAGATATTGTAGTAAGGAGAAAACAAACTATAGTAAGCGAAGGCGTTTTTACTGTTTTCTTTACGTTGTATAAATATGTGGTGTTGTTTAGCAGGAAAAAGCATTTTTCAAGTAGTAATGGTCCATTTCATTTTTAACTATAATAAGACTTATTTGTATATTAGTCTAGAAACAAAGGAAGGTTTCGTGGCCTATTGAGGTCTATCAAAAAACTGATTTTTTTGTATTTTGTATAGCTTAGTAAGTTTTTAAGTAAGTATGGGAAGGTGGTGAACAGTCAGACAAAAAATGAATTATTGGCGATATAGTTCTTTTAATCATCGATAAGAACTGACAGCTTCAGCCATAATTATTTTTGTTATTTTATGTATCACTTAATAATAATAGGCAAACTTATAAGCAAAAATGTCTGATATAGTCAATAATTTGTTATTTTATGTATCACTTCCACAAATATAAAGGACTGTAGTTTTAATTCAAAAAAGTTATGTAACTTTAAAAATAACCTTGCACATGTCTCAGTGTGTACCACTCCTGGTACACACTGATTATATATTTCCCAATAAAACATAAGAGCTGATATCTGAAATGAAGGCTAATTAGCGAACGTCTAGATGACCAAAATTTATTTCAAATTTATTGTAAGATGCTCTCAGCCTCTTGTTATTGCAAAATCGTGTTGGATTTGGAAGAAAAAATCTGACGTCTTCTTTCTCCACGAAAGCAACATTAGGAACAGTGGGAAATACGAAACACGGGGCACCTATTTTGTTGGTTTTGCGCATAAAATTGACCTCTACTTCTGAATTGTTGCACGATACAACAAGTCTCACGTAAAATATATTTTTGGACTTTTCTTTGAATCTCACTAAAACATAGTCACCCTCTACATGGTCACGAAATGCTTCAGCATCCACTGGTCCTATCCAATAATCATCGTTATCATCACTATCTCCCAAATTAAAAACTGGTTCATTTTTACCGAAGAACTCTCAATTTCCACAACACGTGTAACTGTTCCGTTTTGCTTCGAGCGCATCTTTCTCAGGCGGGCTTTTGGGGATCATACTTTTCTTCTTCTCTCTCGGCTTCCTATTAACTTTTCTTGCCTAGACCTTAGGATATCATTGCAACATGACTGGTGAAATGAAATTTTTATTTTCTTTGGTAGTTCTAAGGGTGTTTCAGGAAAGGACGTTATTGAAGGACTCCTCTTCTACAATTTCCATATGACGATCTGTCACTGCTGATCCAAGAAAGTCGCTCCCTGTTAAAACATTTGGATTGAAGCACATGCAGCAATATAATATGCCTTGAAAGGCTCAAAGACAGCCATATCTAAGGGCTGGAGTTTGTTGCTACAATGTGGGGGCAACGTCAAAATATGGACACCTGCTTCTCGAGCCTTCACGATTACTTCCACTGTGACGTGGCTCTCGTGGTTATCAAATATTAGCAGCGACCGATTTTCTTTGGAACTACTACTGTATTTAATAAAATGTTCTAATACTTGTAAAAAAAAAAGCTCTGCTGTCATCCAGCTTGAAGGGTTAGCTAATCCCAAGGTACCACGAGGTATTCCGTTAGGCATATGCTCTTTAAAGAATTTACGTGGAAACACCATGGCTAGTGGACAGTATGTGCCAAGGGCGAATATTATACAACAGGTGGTAACTAGTACACCATGTTCACATCTAATGCAGCTATTTACTTGTTTAATGCTTGTTTCAGTCACAACTTTTTTGGAGTCATGGACAGTTTTTGTGCCAGTCTCATCAAGATTAAAAATACGTGAACTCTCAATTAAAATAGGATATTTGTCTGGGATGTTCCACCACCTTCCCCTATAGCTTTAAATCTTTTTACGTTGAACAAAAGCAGACTTATAAGCAAAAAAAATGTCTGATATAGTCAATAATTTGTTATTTTTGAATAATAAGTTTTCAATATTATGTTGAAGATTCGGATTCAGCGGGACAAACTACATAACACTCAGTTGTAAAATCTCATGGATCTTAATCGGCTACGAAACCTCCCTTTACCCTAGATTATACACAAATAAACTTTCGACTATAAATGGACCATATTTCCTCACATATTGTCTCCAAATTGGAGACAGAATTTTAGAAAAATAGTTAATGAATTACAGCATTTTTTAGTACTTTCTAATAAACCCAACCCGAATACTATTGGCCTACTTTATCCTATTTTTTCCTTTCCAGTTTTCCACGTTCAAATCACTAAACTGTCCAAACTGTTACACCATTTATCTTTTGCTTTCTCAGGTTGCTTACTGATGTTATATTATTAATATTATATCTCCTTACTAGCTTCCAATATATAATCACACTTGACGAACCAACTGTAGTGAGTTTTTATTTTTAAATGACATAATCTAATATCTATTGTAAATATATTCTATTTTATTTTTAGTTAATGTTAATATTACAGTTTTCTTCCTATTGAAGACTACACAGCTATTTTTGAACACGTACATTTTTATTTATTTTATTATATATTTTTGGAAATCATAGATGCACAGTATAGCCTGGAACTTTCTGATCATTTACTTGATGAGTTTAAATTTTACGCTCAAGATTTTCATTCATATAATACTTTAGTCTCTTAGCTTTGGTCCGTTTAAGACTCACATTTTCTTTACTTTTCTTGTGGTATTATCTATTAAAGGTTGGCACCAATCTTAGTCCAATCTCATAAATGTTTTCAATACGAATAGTGTCGTCTTCCCAGTTCTGCCTTGCATTCGATTTTCTCGTCCATAATTATCGTCAAAAGCTTTACTGTAATGCTTCTTAGCCGACATGGCCTAGGTATTAAATTGTTCTCTTTTTATGTTAAAAATTAACTCTTTTTCTTCATTGAGTCATCGCTTATAGAATCCGTCCAGGGCATCTTCTAGAAGCTTTTATAAATCGACATTTCAAAGAATTCTAAGCGCCTTAAAGTGATTGCTGTGGGCGTCCAGGTTTTACAGTCATATAAAAGAACTGAATAAACATTGATGGTTAGTAAATATATTTTTCATTTTGTTAAATGCTGATTTTCTCTGTACTGATTGAGATCTAACATCTAAATCAAGATCTAGTTCCAATGTTAGCCAGAAACTGAGATATTTAAACTTGTTCTTAATTTCTTAATGTTGTCTTAATTTCTTCTTACTAATAACCATTATCTTTATATTGGGAGCATGGATTTTAGGGCCCAATGGATCTCCTTCCTAAATTATCTGGTTTAAAAGTTGCTGAACTGCTTTTGAGTTGTCAGCATGAATCAGAATGTCATCGATATGCCGTAGATTGTTAATTGGGACTCCATTTATTTTTATCGAACGTATATCCTGAATATTATTTTCTTTCAACCCTTTCATAGGCATAAAAAAATATACTTACTAAGATAAATTGTTTTACCAAAAGTTAATTTGAAAGGTAAGTTTTATCAACTGATTATTTAACTTTGTATTTAGGTCCGTTTTTTTTTAAATTTTTTGAAGGTGGGAAATATTTTCCACCTTCAAAAAATACTGTCTCACCTACGTAATGTACAAATTTGTTACCTCTTTTTATGGGTTGGAAGTGCATCCATTGTTTGATAGATGATCTACCTTTGAAAGGAATAATAGATTCGACAATCGCGAAGCTATATCGCGACTACTGACGAAACAGTTTCCAATATTTTCAGAATTGCAATGCAATCCAAAAATTCCATTTCTTGTTTGACGTCATCTTCACAGTCTTGATCAGAATTTCATAGTCGAGTAGGATGTTGAGGATTACATAAATTCCACATTCTTCTTCTTCTTGATGTGCCTATCCGTTACGAATGTTGGCGATCATCATAGCAATCTTTATCTTATCTGCAGCAGTGTGGAAAAGCTGCACAGAATTTGTATTGAACCATATTCTTTAACGAAGATGTTCTTCTTCTTCCTGGACCTCGTTTTCCAAATATTTTTCCTTACAAGATGGCTTAAAGGAGAGCATATCTGGATTTTTTTCGCATAATATGTGCGAAAAATTGTAACTTTCAAGATTTGATGGTGGTCAGTACCTCTCGGTTCTGACATAACATAAGATGAAATTCCACATAACTGCAAGAAATGTGCTTATTAGTTAATAACAGAAACAGTTCCAGTGAAAAATATATTTTTGGCTTAAAAATTCATCATCATCTTTGGCTCGACAATCCTCTGTGGATCTTGGCCTGCTCTAAGATTCGTCGCCATTCTGTTCGGTTTCTGGCAACATGTTGCCATCTTCTGATTTTTAATATCCGTAAGTCGGTTTCAACTCCATCTAACCACCTAATTCGCGGTCGGCATTTGCTTCTTCTTCCTACAGGTGTTCCTGTGGTTAGCTTTTTAGCAATCGTATTTTCTGGCATTCGTATTATGTGTCCAGCCCATCTAAGTCGCTGTGTTTTAATGAACGTTATGACATCTGGCTCATCAAAGAGCTGATACAATTCAAAATTATATCTTCTGCGCCACTGCCCTTGGTCGTTTATAGCTCCAAATATTTTGCGGAGTATTTTACGCTCAAATATTCCCAAAAGTCTTTTATCTTTCTGCGTTAGAGTCCATGTTTCTGCTCCATATGTGAGGACCGGCCTCAGTAATGTTTTGTATATAATAATTTTAAAGGCTTATATAGGCTTAAAAATTATTCATAAATATTTTGGGCAGTGGGAAGTATGTTTCCCACCATTATAAAACTTCTCAAAATAACAAAACTGATTTTATAAACAAATAATCATGATAAATCACGGTTATATTCTATATTGTATACAAAATAAAACTTATTACTTACCTAATTTTTAATCTACAAATTGAATCCCATAAAACTACACAAAAAAAGTTAAAAAATTGATGAAACAATCACATCTGTCACATTAAAGTTTATTACAATCTGTACAGATTCAATCTCTAACCATATAATGTAATGCAGAACACTTAAACAGTATTTGGTAAAATGGCAACAGTAATACTGTTTGGAAATTCTAATTCCCATTGCCCACAAAACGAATATTTGATGGTGGGGTGTTATTTTCCCACCGCCTATGAAAGGGTTAAAGATCCTAACATTCCAGCATTTACTTCACTGTCAAAGTGACTTATGATCAGTTTAGGAAATATTTAATAGTTTCAGTTTTGTGAATTAACAACTAAGGCAATTTAGGGGATTATTGTGCAAATGATGAAGTTAGTTCACTTTTGTAATACAAGTGTTTTATCCAAATGGTTAATCTAATGGCTTTTAAAGTTCTAGCTGGATATTTTCCTGCGTAGATTTTTATTATATGACTAGTTACGATTTTTGTACGATTTTTTGTACAGAATTTTACGCGAAACTGTTCAAAAATAGGTTCCGTAGTCTTAGACTCTATATATCATTATAATTGTATATATCTATAAATAAAATGTTAAAATGTTGTGTAAAGATACGTAAAAGTATAGATAACGTTGGCCCTAATATAGTTATAGATGTTCTTTAAACACCACCTCGGGGCCCAAAAATATTAGTTGTATATTCTCGGAATGATACTGTAATGAACTATAATGATTTCTCACCAACGCTGATATTATTAATGTGTGAAGACATGTAGAAAGCAGAGTGCACAATGCTCGAGAAATATCGTGGGCAAAATTTATACTTTTTTCGACAAAATTTCGACATATTTGCAATTCCTGACCAATTTGGATGTTCATCCAATCAATCTTACTTTGTAAACAAATCATTGAGCACAAATAATCTTGCATATAAGACATGTTCATGGATAAGAAGCTAATAGCTTAATTTTTCTTCTTATTCTTCTCATGAGTTCACCTAACAGAAACTTCAAACTACTTTTAAAAGTCCTGTGCTCTTGTCTCTTTGACATTTTTGGTCAGCATGTACTAAAATATTCTTTCCTGGGCTGAAGTATTTATTATGCTTTTGTTTATTGGTGTTCTCATCCTCTAAAGATTTTTTCCATATAATTCTACGTCCCATTCGTCGACCAGGAGCATTATTGTAGTCCTTCATCGGCGATCCTAATGGATCTCAGGCTTACCCAGAGCTCCATCTTGAATTTTTTGTTTAGATTTAAGAAGTTCTCTAAGATTAACATACTTCTCTTGCATTTTCTCTTTAAAAATTTCTTTTGGGATATTAATGGACTCTTCTTGAGCTCATAGCAATCCAAAGACCCAACAATATCTTCCTTCATACCAAGTGCATTATCTGAACATCATGATGCAGATAGGTAAAAAATGGTAAACCTGGTAAAAATTGCAATGGAATCTCTCATTTTTTATTCTTTGGTCATATTCTGTGTTTCCAAGAAGCTATTTTTCTAAGCTTTGTGGTCTATTGCTAAATATTTCATTTGTTTTTCTGTCTTTCTGCCGTTTTTATCATTTATTGTACAACTTACTCCAAATTTTTGTATAATATTCTTTTCTTCCCTTCCTTATTTTCCAAATCTGTTCTTCGAGCATGCAAGTATCTTTAATTTCTTATCTTAACATCAATTTTCTTTGCTCTGTTTTTTTTTGTCAACACTTTCTGTTTTTCGCATTTTTTGGCAGTTGTAGCGACGAAAGAAATTTTGTCCATGATGTTCCACACTAACCTTATTTATTGCTTTGTGGATGGAAATGGTATATAAAAAATAACTGTAAAGTAACGTTGTAGATGACCTAATCATCTAGTATTTAGTTAAATGTTGGAGCTATTTGAACCATGTATCAAGAACAAGTTTTTCTTTCGCCTAAGACAGCATTTTTTTCTATATTATACAATATATATATATATAAACACAAAAAATACTGCAGAAAGTTACTATTCGTTGAATTTTACTACTATGTTGCATATTTGCAACATTGTTTATTTAACAAATATCTGTGACGTCTATCTCATGTTTGTAGTGGAAAACGTATACCAACATTTATTTAAACTAAATCTAGCAACTCAAATTAGACTTTTCTATCATACTTTGTAAATTTAATATGTATATAGTGTAACTATACAGTTTTTTTGGTTTATGATTCAGTAATAAAACTGAAATTGATGCAAGGTTCGAATAGCACCACGAAAAGTTCCGAACATAAAGGCTTTTATTATGACTAGCTTTAGTGTATAGCATGATTATGAAGAACTAAGTTGATTTTTTAATGAAATAATACAGAACAATAAGATTTTATTATTATTAATATATTGTGAAAATTTAAATAAATGTAAAACTAAATGAGATGCTCTTGTTACCCATGTAGACACAATAAATCATATCACTTGTCCTGTTGAGAATATTTATTTTATTTATTTAGAAGAGTATTTGGCGAATAGAAACAAACAAGAATCAGTACAATTCCTCTACAAACTTAGACTAGCCTCAAAACTAACTCACTTAACTCGAAGAGAAACAGCCGAAAAAGAATATCAAGATATAAAAAATTGCATTCATCAGGCGGCCAAAGAGGCATTGGGGTACGAAGAAGCTGACAAAAGAAAAAATCCTGAGTGGTGGAACGAAGAAGTAGGAAAATTAATTAAAGACAAAAAAAAAGCTTATCAAACATGGCTATCCACGAAAGACTCAGAAGACCGCAGAATTTACAGCAGACTCAACAGGGAAGCAAAGAAGGAAGTCACTAAAAGAAAAAACGAAATGTGGGAAGAGAAATGCGAAGAGATGGACCGATGCTTAGGAGGAACCAAAGTGACACAAGCTTGGAAATTCATAAAAAGTATTAGAAAAGAAAGAAAAGATGAGGGAAATATAAACCTGATTCAAAATAAAAAGTGGGAAAAATATTACGAAACGCTATTAACAGAAAGTAGGCACGAATTTATGGAAAGACCTGACCATATTTCAATGATAGAAAACTCAGAGGTGCATAAGATAAACAAAGAAGAACTGAAAAAAGAATTGAAACAAATGAAAAATGGAAAAGCACCCGGGCCTGGAGACATTCCCATCGAGTTGGTGAAACATGGACCGGATGCTCTTTTGGAAAGCATAGTGAATATTTTTAATAAATGCTTAATTGAAGGCCAAACGATTCCAGACGATTGGAATTTGGCCCACATTAGCCCCATTTATAAAAAGGGAGACAGAAAAGAATGCGGAAATTATAGAGGCATTAGCGTAACTAGCTCGCTGGGAAGGTTATATGGTCGTATATTGAAAAGAAGAATAGAAGAGGAGTATAAAGAAATTGAAGAACAAAGCGGCTTCAGAGCAGGAAGATCGTGCGTGGACAACACATTTACCCTTCAACAAGTAATTGAAAAACGAACAGCTCGAAACCTCCCTACGCATCTGGTATTTATAGATCTGGAGAAGGCTTATGATACAGTTCCTTTAAAACTCTTATTTAGTGTCTTGACGAAAACGGACCTTAGTAAAACATATCTAAAAGCAATACTGAACATCTATAAATGTCCTCAAAGCACTGTAAAAACAGGAAATACTTTCTCAAGGGTATTTACAGTAACGAAAGGCTTGAGACAAGGATGTTGTCTTTCCCCTACCCTATTCAAAATATATATCCAAGAAGCACTGCACCAGTGGAGACAAAAATGTGCGGGAATGGGGTTGAAGCTTAACAACCATTATCTGACAACGCTGTTCTTTGCAGATGATCAAGTACTAATTGCAAGCTGTGAAGAAGATGCAGATTATATGCTTAGAAAGCTCAAAGATGAATACGAAAAATGGGGGATGAGTATGAATATGTCTAAAACAGAATATATGCGAATAGGCAGTGAAGACGAAGACCCGGATTTGGAAATTAGACAAATGAAAAGGTGCTACGAATACAAATATTTGGGAAGTATTATCTGCAGTAAAGGAACAACGGAACGAGATATAGACTATAGAGTGCAACAAGGCAGGAAGAGTGTTCAAATTCTGAATTCGATACTTTGGTCCAACAAAGCTACTATGAGAACTAAAATGACTATCTACAAAGTAATTGTAGAGCCCATTCTTACATATGGAGCAGAATGTTGGCAAATGACAGTAAAAGGAAAGAAAAAAGTTGACACGGTTGAAATGGACTACCTAAGAAGAGCTTGCCGTATATCAAGAGTAGAACGTATACCTAATTCTGAAATTAGAAGAAAAACAGATAGAGTACATACAACTTCTGAAAGAATAGAAACTAGACAGTTAATATTGTATGGACACGTACAGAGGATGGACGACAACAGATGGCCAAAAAGAGCTATGGAATACAATCCAAGTAATAGAAGGAAACGAGGAAGACCAGCCAAGTCTTGGATACAAGGTGTTATAGAAACCATGAAAGATAGAGCCATTGATGAAGACACCTGGAGAGATAGAAAAAGATGGCGATCGAAATGCGGGAAGCGGCAGAAGCTGTAGGATCCCCGCTTATATATATATATATATATATATATATATATATATATATATATATATATATATATATATATATTTGGCGAATAACACAAATGCGATTTAAAATTTTGAATCAGCAGTTGTCAAAATTTGTTCGGCGGAACTTAACAATTCCGTAGAATCGTCCGAGAATTAGGACGGGGATATAATAGAAAATTAAAGCAACTTTTTTATCACCGGCAACTGCCGGTATAAGCAATCCTCCACTTACTGACTAACAGCTTCAGATGAAAGAGCCGATAATTGAAAGGACACCTTCTTGTCCTAAAAATATAAAATCATTTCTAAAGGCGAACGAACTAAAAATGGTCAACGGTATGGAGATACATAAGGGAATGGAATACCAATGCATGAAAGGCTCAAAGCTCAAAACAAAAACATATCCAAATACTTAACTGATCATGAATCTCGAAAAACAAGATCCGACAGACGAGGAAAATTACATGTACTAAAACAGATACAAAATGGTGATTAATGAGGACAGAAATAGATTAAAGGGGTTCCTTAACAATCCTTCTTTTAAAATAGAAATTAGACCAGGCAAATTGGACACTCTTCTCTGACCAAATGGATCAAAAACTCCCATATCTCCCTGATCCTACTACTCTAAATTTATCTTCAACTTATCTACAATTCTTTGAGGTATTATTGGAAGCAGCGCACAAAGCAGTCGGAAAAACCGATCCTCTTAAAACTCACATGCCAGTACCGTAGCAAAAAATATTAGAGGACTTTTAACAAATTCAGACGATATCCTACCAAACAAAATTAAATAGAATATAAAAAACTAAGAACTGAATCTCGCTATAAGATTAAGCAAACCAAAAAAATAAAACTGGAAATCTTTCGTGTCATCCATCAACCACTCTACCTCCTGTCTGCCGTATGGGGAAACATTCGTCAACTATCTAACAAACAGCAAAACATCACAAATTAATTACCTCAACAAAAGAAATCAGAGCATTTTTTCTGACATTTACGAACAATATACCAGCACCAACAACTACTATTCAATTTTTCTTCAATATAAATTTAGAAATGAAAAGAAGAAGATAATGGTCACAGAGAACACGACTAAATGAACTCTTTAACTTTACCAAAATAACTGGACGATTCATTATTGGTCATAAAAAACTCTTCTCCGGGTCCAGATGATATACCAATAATTTTTCTCCAAAAATTAAGCACAAACGCTAGCACATAACGCCATAATGGTTTAAACTAAATGTAGATACAGCACTACTTTCCAAAGTCTTGGGCAGAATCATATATTGTATCAAAACCTAAGCCTCAAAATCCGAAAACAGATCTCCAATCCTATGGACCAATAATCCCAACTTCATCAACTTGTAAGATATTCGAAAAGATTATAAACCAGCACCTTACACGGTTCCTGGAAAATTAAAACTGCTAATATCGGAGCAGAATGACTTTCGTCAAAATAGATCAATCAAGAAATAGTAACTGATAAACTAGTTGAAAACTAAGATAATGGCATCAACACCCAACAATAGAGCCAGAAACATCGGCCCCCAATATACGGTTGATAACACTAACTTTGAAGTGGTGGACAAATTTACATACTTAGGCTCCCTGATCACCAAGGAGAACGTCATGACGGAAGAAATCAAGCGAAAAATAATCCTAGCAAACAAATGCTATATTGGACTGAGTAGACCTATGAGAAGCAGAAACTTAACCCAAAAAACAAAAATAACCATATACAAAACCCTTATACAACCAGTGTTGACATATGGGTCAGAGGCATGGACCATTTCCAAGGCAGATGAAAATCTCCTGCTTATATTTGAACGAAGGATCCTGAGAAGAATATTTGGTGGCATCTGTGAAAATGGTGTTTGGAGAAGGAGGTACAACTACGAGATATATCACAGATATAAACATATATTTGGTGGTAAAGACGTAGTATCCTTTATAAAAATAGGAAGACTAAGATGGGCAGGACATCTGGCAAGATCACAGCAGAACAACCCTCCTAGAAGAATCCTTATGTCACAACCTGTGGGAAGTAGAAAAAGGGGTAGACCAAAACTCAGATGGAGGGATGGTGTAGATGAGGATGGTAGACAAATAGGCGCAGCAAACTGGCAACAGTTGGCAATGGATAGAACTGACTGGCGTAATAGACTTGGGAAGGTCGAGGCTCTTTTATAGGGCTGTAGCACCAATGATGATGATGAAACTAGTTGATCTTGAATGCGAAGTTCACAAAGCACTCATTAACAAACAACACTGTCTAGCTATTGTCTCTGAGTCCCTCAAAGATCGGTGTTAGGTGTAACTTCATTTCTTGTTTCAATTAATGATATTTTGGAACAATGTCAAAAACCAGTTAAAGAAAGACTTTCGTAGACGACCTGGTTCTCCTACTGAGAGAAACAAATCTACAATCCATGCAAAGAATCCTTCAAAACACATTAAATAATTAAATAAAACTTAGAAATGGAAACCAAATAGAAGAAGGAAAAGAGGACTTCTTAGATTAAAGTGGAACGGAGAAATAAACACTGCACTGGAAAACAGCAACGCAAATGGAGAACTCATCTCTGTGCTGTGCTAATCTCTGTTCTTTTAACGAAGTGAGAATCAATAATACATTTTTCGACCATAAGCTCCAGTATAAATATACATTTGAAAACTCCTGGGGGTACAAATCTATGATGAATTTTATAGTTACTAATGGAAAAATCCACCCAAAGCAGTTTCTATACATCCGAATTTTAAACTTAGCAGACGCAGAGAGTAAACATAAACTAGTAATAGCAAAAATAAGAATGAAAATAACAGCAAAACATTTTCTACAGGAAATCACAGAGGAAAAATCTAACGTAGAATCACTGTGGAACGACTCTACAAGAGAAATGTACCAAAGCAAGCTAGCAGAGAAGATGCAGCTGAAACAAATAGACGACATCGAAGATATAAACGCGAGCTGGGAGAAAATTAGCATCAACATTGAAGAAGTAACAACAGAAGCTTAATGAAAACGTAAAGTCATACTGAACAAAAGAAACAATAACAATACACCATGGTTCAGAAAAGAAATAAAAGAAAAATGTAAAGAGAAACGAGAGGCCTATATGAAGTACAAATGCTCCAGAATCCCGAGACACCTATAGAAGAATACGAAATGAAACAAAGCAGTTGGTAAGAAGAACAAAGCCATGAATTCACTCAAAAATAGAAAGTCACCACGACCAGATGAAATAACCAACGAGCTTCTAAAACACGGAGGAGAAAATATAACCCTAGAGATGACAAAACGTATACAAAAACTAATATTGCACTGCAAGATACCAGACGCATGGAGAAACAACATAATGATACCAGTGTTCAAGAAAGGAGACCTCAACAATTATAGAGGTATAAATCTACTGAATACCGCACTTAAGCTTACCACAAAAGTCCTAACCAACAAAATCAATAAACTAACAACTTTATCAGATTAAGAAAAAGGATTCATATCCGGAAGATCCTGAATAGACGCCGTATTTGTACTAAGACAAATCACAGTGGCCATCAAATAAAATACACCAGCATATCTATGTTTTATAGACCTGAAAAAGGCTTTCAATCGCATCCAAGTCGAAGACGGCTTACACCTACTGTATAAAAGAAACATACCAATCAAATCAAAAACCCACGAAATGTACAGGTAAAGATAATCTACCTGCTTGTATCTATAAGGGGTGTATCGACCAACTTGTTAAACCATTACAGGTTATATTTAATCTAGCTTTAAAAACTAATACCTTTCCTAAAAAATTAAAAGATACCATTACAGTTCCTATTTTTAAATCTGATATTATTAATGATGTAAAAAATTATAGACCAATTAGTATTTTAAATTCTTTGGCAAAAAAAATATTTGAATCAATTTTAATCAATATCAACATGGATTTCTACCGGATGGATCAACACTTACAAATTTATGTATTTTCACACAATCTGTTGCAGATGCCATAAATACTAAGATGGATGTAATATTTACTGATTGTGCAAAAGCATTTAATAGGGTTGATCATGGTTTATTACTAGAAAAACTGGGCACCTTTGGCCTCTCAATTAATGCATTAACATTTTTGAATTCGTATCTAGCAGATAGAAGTCAACAAGTTAGAGTTGGTAATTTTTTCTTAGAGGAATATTCCGTAACTTCTGGAGTTCCTCAGGGCAGAAACCTGGGACCACTCTTATTTGCTTGCTTTATAAATAATCTTTCTAGTTGTCTCAAATTTTCCACTTGTTTAATGTTTGCAGATGATTTTAAGATGTTTAGAGTTGTAGAAGATCATTTTAATTGCCAACTATTACAACTAGATTTGAATGCGGTATCTAATTGGTTTCGGATAAATGGAATGGATCTATATGTTGAAAAGTGTTCAGTGATGATCTTTACACGTAGCAGGAACTTAATGGTTTATTATATCAATAATAGAGAATTGCCCAGAAAATCCGTGTGTAAAGATCTTGGTGTGAATTTTCAGCAAAGCTTGCACTTTAATGATCACTATCACATTGCTACTAATAAGGCTTTTAGGATGTTAGGATTTGTAATTAGAAACACCAAGCATTTTCAGATGATAGATAGTACAATTAAACTATATAATTCCTTGGTAAGACCACATCTTGAGTACCCTTCTGTAGTTTAGGCACCCCATGCAGAAGTAAATATAGATTTAATTGAAAAGGTACAAAAAGGGTTTTTAAGATATCTATATGATAGAAAATATAATTCTTATCCATACTTGGTGTCTTACCGGAGTATGCTTGAAAATTTCAAATTTGTAACACTGGAACAGAGACCGAAAATGCAAGCAATGCTACTTGTATATTATATTGTGAATAACTTAAAATATAAAGACTTACTCTTGATCAACTATATAAAGTTCTTGGTACCTAAGATTAACTTAAGTTTAAGTCATAGAGGGGTGTTTTTTTTACTTGTGAGTCAGACTGCTCGCCCATAACCAACATGATGAGGCAGTGCAATATAATACTAAAAAAAATAGCGACATACATATCTTCAACACCAATATCAAAGCAATTAAATCTAGCTTTCTATCCGCTTCGATCACTCTATCTTAGCCAGATACATAACAACTTAGCCACAACAAACACATACATACATATCTTGAAATAAAAAGACAGAAAAGATTTGATTTCACGTTCAAAGCGTCTATGTATCTATTGATACGTATTTCGACTTAATAAGTCTCATCAGAATAGTTATTCATAGCCGTTCTTCTTTCATTTTATTCGGATCTACTCTGTATGAGTACGAGAAACAAATTCGTTAAGGATTTCTGCTTAGATGAATAGACATGTCGTGGAATGCAAATTTTAGATTCCCCATGTCTCTATTAACATCTTTATCATCGTCTGGCCATGCCTTGCAATTTTTAGAAGGCTCCAGATTAAAGCAGAAATCTGAATTTGTTTCGAAACTATCTTACCGATTTTTCTATCAGATGTCGCTATTGCGTCCATAACGAAGCCATGTTATTGTTGCTTCCTTATAAGACAGAGAAGATTATTTTTCACGTTAAGAACGGCTTAAATTTGAAAGTTTTTATAAAACACTTTTACAATCTGATATTATTAAAAATTTATTATTATTAAACAAATTATTTTTAATATATTTTAATGCTTCTAATATAGCGAGTAGTTCAGCTGAATAACTTGAAAATTCATTCAGAAGTCTTTTGGCCTCGAAATAGTTTTGTGTAGGGTCCCAAAATGCACAGGACGTTTTTTCGTCTTTTTTTGATACATCTGTAAATATGGTATGGTAATTTTTAAAATCATTTTCTATGTCTGAATTAAACATCACATTTCTCAACGACTTTGGGTAATTAGAATAATCTCTTAGAAAGCGTATTTCTATCTCAGGCACATCAGTTAAGTTTGTTTGGTATATCGGTAACAGTTCGTTTTTATACATATTGTCTTTATATTGTAAGCAGTCTTGAAATGATTTACATAAAACCAGTGATTCTTTTTTCTTCCAGTACTTATTAGTTAAATCCATTATAAATACTACTATTTTTAGATAGAATTTTGCACAAAAATTTATTACAGAGATATTTTCTTCTTAGCTCTAAAGGCATTTCACAACATTCAACTTGAAGATTTGAAATTGGTGTACTTTTAAAGGCTCCAAGGGACAATCTTAGACATTTATTCACTAAATTATCTAACTTTTTTAGGTTACTAGAGGCTGCTTGAGAGTATAGAAAGCATCCGTAATCCAGAATCGATCTAATAAATGACCTGTATAATAACAGGGACATTTCTGAATCGGCTCCCCAACTGTAAGAACTTACAGCTCTTAATATATTTAATCCTTTCTCGGCTATTTTTAATATTCTTTCTATGTGCTCGTTCCAGACTAATTTTCTATCAATTGTTACTCCTAGGTACGTTACATGAGAAATAACGGGAAAACTATGCTCTTGTAAAACAATCTGATTGGGAATAGTACGTTTCCGGGTAAATATACATGATTTCGATTTCGTTAGTGAAATCTTTAAACTTTTCTCGTGACACCATTGGTTAAATCGAAGAATGGACATAACTAGTTACGGAGATGTTGAAAAAGAAGTACGACAAAGCATAAAAGCAAGTAAAGTGGCGGGATCTCTTAATGACATAATCTGGAAGAACAAACACCTAAGACAAGACACACACATATATATATATATATATATATATATATATATATATATATATATATATTTATATATATATATATATATATATATATATATATATATATATATATGTATATATATAAGTAATCCATGGATAAGTAAGTAAATATATTCTTAAAATACCGAATTCAAATTAAATTAAACGCTAACATTAAAAACCCATAAGGCAACACTATTTTACTACTTAAATACATAATTAACTGGACTCCAGATTTTTTTGTAATCGATGTTCCAATTTCTCTATTTTCTATACTTTGATCAGTTGTGTGAAATCACAATTTGTACTATTAACACTACTAATTACTAACATTAAATAGATATTACCGAAACAAGTTAAAATTCCCGATGGCCTAGATAATCTCGATAATAATTATGTCTGTATTTAAAACTTAATTTTTAAAATATTTTTCTTATTCGGTAGTCGTGGTTTTTGTGTGTGAGATGATGTTTTTTCGATTGGTAAGTTATAGTTTAACCATACAATAAATTAATTGAATAAGTGTATATGATTAAAAAATTAGACCGAATCCATTACAAAGCTCTGGGTTTGGTTTTAGATAGTTACACGTAAATCTACACCTCTGAAAATCTATTAGTGGAATGTATAAAACCTCCATTATATTTAAGACGTCTTTTTTTGCTGAAAAGTTTATCCCTAAATCTCAAGCTAATAACCAAACCTATCTATTGCAAAAAATAGCCGACATATCTGTGTCTAACTAAGTTGACAAATGGTAGCATAACAAAAATTCTCCAACTTTAGCTATAGCATTTCCTAATATTTCTTCCTATTTAGAAATCCCAGCTGAAACTAATTTCTTCCAATCTAATTCTTTATTCCCAAACCAAAGTTTATTTCCTTACTTTTGATGATAACAACGCCATTCAACTTCAGAAACAACTTGCCAAATTTGATAAGCCATATAGGATTTTCACAGATGGGTCAAAATCCATTTTGGGAGGTGGTTGTGCGATATATATCAAAAACAATCAAAAACACATTATGTTAAATTAAACCAACAATGTTCCATTTATTTCGCAGAACTGTTTGCAATATATCAAGCTCTGGAATGGACTATTGAGAAAAAAATGTCTGATAAACAAATAGTAATCCTGTCGAATTCAAAATCGGCGTTCTCTGCTTTAGATAATTCGCATAAGCATATATACAAAAACAGTATTATCGTAAAAATTTTAGAAAATCAACTAAAGCTAAAATCAACAAAGAATCTAAGTTCCTGTAGTTGGCTGTATACCATATATCACAAAAAAATTTAATAAAAATCCTTTATAAAAGGTATATAATTTAAAAACCCAATCGGGCTATACCACAAAACTTTTTCGGAATCCCCGAAAAAACCCGTTAAAAATTGTTTGTTTAAATTTAGTTTACATAATATGGTATTAAATATTATTATGTTAAAGTTACCAGTGGATTTGGTAACATGGCGACGTATGACTCCACATGAAGTTGCTGCTCCTGAGACGATCAATCGTAATGTAAAGAGTTTCATCTTCTTTGCTGCTTTTACAATTCTCTGTACTATCTGCTGCAGCTCTTTTTTTTTCCTCTTGCCAGCAACACTACATCATCCGCAAATGCCAAAACTTGGTGTCTTTTATGATATAGGAGTCCATGTCTATTGATTTTTGCTTCCCGCAATATTTTTTCTAGGCATAAATTGAAGAGTAATGATGACAAAGGATCACCCTGCCTTAATCCTTCGTTTACAATAAATTTGTCTGAAGCATGATTGTTTACTTTGACTCTGTTTTCTGTATTCTCTAGAGTAAGATGTATTATGTTACACAACTTTCTTCTAACTCCCAGTTCCTCAAGGGTCTCTTTTAATTCCTTCCTCTTTATTCTATCGTATGCTTGCTGGAAGTCGATAAATAACGCTATCGATGGTATGTTGTGTTCATAGTTTTCTGCTTGTAATTCCCTGATTACGAATACTTGGTCCGTTGTGCTTCTCCCTCGTCTAAATCCACACTGATATTCGCCTACTATATTTTCAACTTCGTTTTCTAGCTTATCTTGTAAGGATTTTGATAGGATTTTATACACAGTATTTAGTAACGCTACTCCTCTGTAATTACTCATTCTGTTTTGTCTCCTTTTTTGTGTAATGGGCAAATAATTGCTTCCTTCCAATCTTCTGGTAATCGTTCTTTTATCCATATCTCCTTTATGATCTTGTGTATCCAATCAGTTAGCAGTTTTCTACCATATTTTACCATGTCGGCTATTATATTATCGCTTCCAGTGCATTTGCTGTTTTTCAGATTTTTTATGATTTCCTTGATTTTTTCTTTGCTGAGTGAATTATCTTTTATGTCTTCTAAGTGTTCGATTTTTGCTTCTGCTTCTATACATTCTCTTTAGTTTGGCTTATTATTGCCATTTAGTAATTCATCAAATACTCTTTCCATCTTTCGACTATTTCTGCTTCACCGCTTATATTATTTCCTGCTTTGTTTTTAACGAATATAGGTTTTTGTTGGAAAACTCTTTTTTCATTTCTAGCACCTTGATATAGGTTTTTTATTTCTTTATTTCTGTAATTTTCTTATATTTCTTTTAGGTTATTTTCTATTTGTTTTCTCTTCTTTTCTCTCAGCACCCTCTTTACTTTTTATCTTTGCTCCATATATCTCGTCTTTGTCTCTGTTGTTTCTTTCGTGATCATTTCAATCCTTAATGATTTTCTTAGTTCTATTTCTTTTTGGCACTCTATGTCGAACCCTTCTTTCCTCTTTTTATTCTCTTGTTTATTACATTCTTTTGCTGCTTTGTTCATTACTTGCTTTATGGTTTACCATTTGTTCTCAGTTTAATCTTCTATTTGTATCTTTTTTAGTTCTCTTTCCATTGTTTCCTCGTACATTTCTTGCTTTTCTTTGTTGCTAATCGAATTTTTGGTATCAGTTGCTTAATTTTGATGCCCACCATGTAATGATCTGAGTCAACGTCTCATCCTCTGTATGTTCTTATCTTCTTTATACATTGCTGATCTTCTTTTTCGATGAGCACGTGGTCTGTTTGGTTTTTAGTCTTTCTATTTGGCGATATCCATATTTCCTTGTGTATTTCGTTTCTTTCGAAATATGTGCTCACTATGATTAATTTTTTTTCTCTTGCTAAATATATCAGGAATTGTCTGTTCTTATTAGTTTCATTGTGTTTACTATATTTTCCTATTCTCGGTCCAAATACTTCTTCCTTACCTATTTTGGCATTTGCGTCGCCCAAAATAATTTCCATATCATATCTGGGTATATTTTCGATTGTTCTGTTTAATTCACTGTAGAAACATTTTTTGACATCATTATCTTTTTCTTCTGAAGGCGCATATATATTTATGAGGGTGATTTTTCGGTATTTTCCCTTGAACCTGATACTACATATGCGGTCTTATACTGGTTAAACCTCTACTATTGCTTCTTTTAACTCTTTTCTTATCATAAAACCTGTGCCTAACGATCGATTCTTTCCATCGCTGTTAAAAAACACTGTATCTTCTATTTCTTATATATCATTTCCCAGCTGTTTCGTCTCCTGCAAAGCTACTATGTCAAAATGGAACTTTTAGATATCTCTCGCTAAATGTTTAAGTTTGCCTTCTCCATATGTGCCTTTTACATTTCATGTTCCTAAAAGTAAGTGTTCTTTTCAGCATGTTTTCTTGTGGTTTGGTCCGGTTTTCATTTTTTTCTTTTTTTGTTCCTTTTTTTGTATTGCTGATATATCCACGTTATATTTTTGCAATTGTCAAATGACTCTTGTCGCTATTCCAGGTCTGTGCAAACTTAACACATTCTACGTTCTTATTCAAATATTCTTATTCCGTTGAGTGCGTCTTTTATATTCAACATCCCTCGTGTTTCGAGGCAATAGTTTCTGTTTCGTAGGTAGCTCTAACTTTTTTATATACGAAACGCCATCCCATAGCACAGTACCCTTTTCGGAGGACCATTTCACCCCCTCTCGTCAGTTTCCGATCCAACTTTCCACCTAGGTTAGATACCGGATCTCCAGTTGAGTTTCTCGGTTTAACAGAAGGCACCAGCGTAAATGTGAGAGTAGTATTTGACTAAAAGAGGCTAAGTGAGTCAAATTCTATCCCCTCACCTCCTTTAAATTCGTTCGAGTATTAATTGCCGATTTTAGCTATTACCCATTTGTTGCTGAATGTTGTTGTTTTTTACTACTTCTATTAACTTCTGTCTTATCTCGATTTCCTTCATTGTTTTGCACAGTTGTTTTATGGGAACCGTGTCATAAGTCTTTTCTAAATCGATGAATGCCATATATACCGATCTATTTTGGCCATTCTTTTCTCAATTCATTGTTGGAGTGTATATAAGTGCTCTATGCAGGACCTTCCTGCAGTAAATCCTGCCTCGGATTTTAAGATAGATTTTTCTAGTTTTTCTTTCAGTATTTTCTCACATAGATTGTCCATACAGTCTATTATACGTGACGCCTTCTGGCGCTAGTTGTATAATGCTCGCCTCAGCATTTTACTATAGAAAAAAAAGTAATGCAACTTCAGTATATAAGCTTTGCTTCAAAAATATTTAAGTATTGTACTTAGTAAACATATTAATTCTATTTTCCAGACGAGGTTGCTTTTTATAGTAGCAACAGCATGGGCTATTTGTTTGCCGGACCCACCAAACCTGTCCCGACAGGAATTAAGTGATCTAAAACAGTCGCTTGAAGAATACATATCGTCCTTTAGTCAAAGAAAACATGAATCTTATGAAACATCATCAATGAAGAACACAAAATATGGACGAAATAGGTATTCTGGTGGAATGATGACGTATCCAGTGGAGTCTTCCGATATAGGAATGCAAGAAGAAGGATCAATTAATTATGCCCCCTATACAGAACAAAAAATATACTATGATAATTATGGTAACGCCCCCTATCCAGAACAAGAAATGTACTATGATAATTATGGTAATGCCCCCTATCCAGAACAAGAAATGTACTATGATAATTATGGTAAGTCCCATTTTAGAATTTTTTACATGTACCTAGGTTAAATTGCTTTTTTTTAGGACGAAACATATACGAAAATGGTATGAACGCAGAATTTTTACCAGTACCACCGATGCCGTACCCTCCAAATAGTTACCCGAAAAATCGCCCAGTGTCCGCTGAAGAAAACCACATGTCTAATGAACATGTATCACATGAGGAACAAAAAACAATTGACAATATATTTTACAAGTCTCCTAGACCTTCTACAAACTACAGAGTAACAAAAACGGAGACATATTATCCTGAGGGTTCTGTAGACACAGTCAAAGATACCAACGCTGAATGCAACGTTAACTGCTATACCCACGCACCCGTATTAACGAACAGTCTTTACGGCAAAGGTAATTCCTATGGAGGAGCTTGGCAGCAAATGTATGTACCAGGATTTTTAGAAAAAATTAATGGATATGATCTCGTACGGAATCAAGAAGGTGATGGTAATATATTCGAACTTCAAGACTTGAGCAACAAACATATAGCAGAGTTACAAGCAATGTATGGCACTGATACATGGAGAATACTACAAGAGATATATTCTCCAGAATATCTCGTATATTTACAAAGACTGTACGGACCAGAATTTTTCAATGGTTTATCTCTACAAAGCAATATAAACAGTGTTGACTTACTACGAAACAACGGACAACGAAGAGGTGGATATTGGCAGTTGGTATTCAGACCAGAATACACTTTTTACGGCATGGACGAACATATAGACGAGTACCTAAGTTTCCTACAACAAAACTACCCAATGCTATATTTTAGATTTTAGATACATGCAGAACCCAGAATTGTTCTATCAGCAAATGCCTTTCCCTTGGTTTAATCGACCATATAGACCACACGTCCCACAACCTCCAGTTCATAAAGAAGTTGGTCCTGTAAGGCCACCTATAGACGCCCGTTTTGACGCTGGGAATAAAACAGTAGATGAGGTAAAAGAGAAAGAAACAGTTCACACTGAAGAAACAAAAGTTGTCAAAAAAGATAATGATATAACTGAAGAAATAGATGAAGATGAAGATGATGACGACGAAAATGAAGAAGATAGTATTGATATCGGACAACGGTTTGATGATGACAGGAAAAACAAACAAAAACATAAAGGCAAGAATAAGAAGCACGACGAAGTAGAGAAAACTGAGAGTAAAAACGAAACTACTATTAAAGACAAAACGGTGGTAGAAGTGGAGCATACAGAACTGCAAAATACAACAGAAACAAAAGATGAAGGTGCAAAAGATACCGGTACTGGAGAAACCGTGATACATTCATTAGTGGAAGAAAAGGATAATGGAGTTATAGACGGCAGTAATGGAACGACGAGTGAAAATGGTGGATCCAATATCGCAGGTATTTTAGTTAATGTTTTTTATTTGTTTCATTTAAAATAGAACTATTCATATCGGTGATGGACTCCTTCTTCTCATTACTTGAGCCCTTATTAGAGCATAGTGATACTCTAAATATCGTCAGATTGGCTCCATTAGACTAATTCATGTAGGGATTATCTCACTAGAGTCTTTATTTGGTCTGCCAGTCGTATTGGAGATCTTCTTCTTAGTTTTCGGCATTCTACTACCAATAATTCCATAGTCCCCGTTCCTCTGGCTATGTGCTCGAAGTAATTTGGGTATGTTCAGTTTAGTTTTTGTAATAGCCTGTCCTTTATATAAAATTCTTCCAGAAGTGACAAGTTAGTTCTATGTTATGTCCAGGATACTTTTAAAATTATTCTAGTAGACCTACATTTCGAAGGCTTCGATCTTACTTATATTGATTTTTTAAGATTTTTAAGAGCCCATGTTTAATCTACTTATGTAGCAATGGGAAAAATAAAGGCATTGACCAATATGAGCTTAATACTCCTTGTTATTGTTTAGTTTTTCCATATTCTAATTAATTTAGTTCTTGCGGATCGGACCATCTACATTTCTGAGAAAATATCTCCATTATTGGTTATCAGGGAGTCTGATTATTCTTCTTATTCTTATAGTACCGTACACCTATAGTGCGTTGGCAAATTATCTTTGTCTTGTCTTTTATGGCATGCAAAAGATCGCCAGTGTTATTTACGCCTGTCCAGTTCTTTATGTTCTGTAGCCACGACATTTGTTTGCGACCTACTCCTCTCTTGCCTTCAATCGTTCCCTGGATGATTAGTTGAGGGATTGCGTATTTTTTTTTCCTCTCAGAATATGGCCGAGGAATCCAATTTTTCGTACCTTGATCAAATTGAGTAGTTCTCTCTCAGTATTTGCCTTTCTTAAGACTTCCTCGTTTCTCGCCCTATATGTCCACGGTAATCGAAACATTCTTCGCAACGTCCACATTTCGAAGGCCTCCAACTTATTAATGGAAGGTACTTTTAACGTCCATGTTTCCATGCCTTGTAACAATACGGACCACGCATAGCATTTAACCATTCTGTAGCGGAGATTGAAAGATTGCGGTTACATAATAGTGGTTTAAATTTGATAAGAGCTTGTGTTGCTTGTTCGGTACGAAATTTTATTTCTTGTTGAAGATCCCATTGGTCATTCATCATCATTTCCTAGTATTTCAATGTTTTCACTTGATCTATTGGATCATTATCTAGATGCAGTTGTATTCTTAAAAGTGCGTTTTTTCTTATTGCCATGCATTTAGTTTTTCCAGCATTTATCTTCAAGCCATATACTTTTCCTACGGTGTTTATTTTATTTAACATCAACTGCATATCATGTTAGTTGTCTGTTATTATCGCGGTGTTGTCGGCGTAACGAATGTTATTTAACCCGTTTACCTTTATTCCACACTCAGAGTCTTCCAGTGCCTCTGCAAAAATGTTCTCCACATAGAGATTGAAGGAGACAAAATACACTCCTGTCACACCACTCTTAAAATTTCAAATTCTTCTGTGTTGGTTGATTTGTTCAGTCTCACTTGTGCTTTTTGATTCCAATAGAGATTATCGATAACTCCTATATATTTCTCGACAACGTTAGCGAGCATAGTTTCAGTTTCTCGTTGTGTAGCTTAATCGAGGAATGTTATGACTATATCCTTTCATTCATCCATACAGTTTTGTACAAGCGTATCCAAGCAGAAAGCTGCTTCACGTGTACCCAGTCCGCTCTTCAAACTAAATCGTGTCTCACCGCTTAGATCTTCCAGCTTTTTGAAAATTCTTGTGTGAAGGTGTGTGCTTCTACACCTTAAGCAAATGGCTCATTAAACTTATCAGTCTGTGGTCTTTGCATTTTGTCGCTCTTTATGATTTAGAGATTATTATAAAGGTTGAATAAAACCAATCCATTGGAATGTGGCCGGTGTTATATATGGCATTGAAAATTGTTACCAGCATGTCGATGTTATCATCTTCCAACAGTTTTATGGCTTCCGTAGTAATTCCATTGCTCGTATATACGAGCAATATAACGAACCACCTCTAGCACAACATACTAAACTGCAGAGATTACGATGGGCAGGGCACGTGGTCCGCATGCATGAGAATAGAATCCCCAGAAAATTATTAAATGCAAGAATGCAGGGAAAAAGACCTGTTGGAAGACCTAAAAAGAGATGGGAAGATGAAGTCGATGGGGATGCCAGGAACTGGTAACGCGTTCATGGAAAAGAACAGCGGTAAATAGAGATGGTTGGAGAAGCCTGTTGAAGGAGGCCAAGGCCCGATTTGGGCTGTAGCGCCATTGGATGGATGGATGGTAGTAATTCCATCCGGTCCAGGGGCCTTGCCTAGTTTTGCTACTTTTATAGCGTACTCCACCTCGGCGCGAATAATGGGAGGGGCGGATAAATTTTCCGTGGGTAAATTAGTAGTTGGCAGATTTGGTCTATTATCCGCAAAGAGGGACAAAGCATAGTTTGCCCAGATTTTAGCTAGTTCTTCCTGGGTATGAACGTAGTTTCCTTGATCATTCTTCAGGCGAGTCTCATGGTGTTTTTTGTATATACTCGAAATTTCTTTGACCTTTTTATGTAGTCCAAAGCTGTCCCCCTTTTCTTGTAGTGATTCCAATTCTTCACAACGTTCTTTCATCCAGCTTTCCTTTGCGTTTTTAATTCTTGCCCTTATTGTACATTGGATTTCTTTGTATTCCTGTTGATTCTGATGTATTTTGTACTGTCTACGTTGCTCCATTAGATCAAGTATCTCTTCCGTCATTTACTCGTTTTTGTGATTTCTTTTTATTTTACTTGCGACTACTTCGTCAGCCTCGACTATAGCTATTTTTTTTTTGTCACAGGTTTCTCAAGTTCTCGTTGATGTACTTACTGTATGTAGATCTAAGCTCTTCATCTCTCATTAATTCTCTAGTGTGTATGTATTTTTTATTAGATGGCTTGTTAATCTTTGCCAATCGAAGCCTTACATTCGCAATTAGGGGGTTGTGGTCAGACGAAATGTCCGCACCAGGGTAAGCGGCCACTCTTTTTATATAGTTGCGCGGAATCTTGTGTTTATTAAGATGTAATCTATTTGATTTCGTATCATATGACCTGGACGATCTCCTGGTGCTCGCCATGTATACAATCTTCTTGGTGGAAGTTGATACCACGTATTAGATATGACGAAATCGTGGTCATTACAAAATTCAATTAGTAGCTCTCCTCGCTCATTTTTGTTACCAGACCGAAATCACCTACCGCCTTACCACATCTACCCCTACCGACTTTGGCATTAAAATCGCACATTTTTCATCAGCTACCCCTTATATATCTTTTAGAACCTTCAAATATCTGCATAAGATTTTTACGTAAATTCAATGATTTCTTTCCACATAGACCGGTATAATAGGCATGATTCAGTAATATTGTAGTCCTATGTCATGTCCTCAGTTGTTACGTGTGCTTATTTTTTCACATCTGTTCTACATTATCATGTAGGATCATTCCCTATCAGCCATTGGGTTGCGCCATGTCGAAGATGATGTCATCCCCGCCCAATAAAGCTGAGACCGGCCACAGATGGACAAGTACCAAAAAATTGATTTTTGTATACAACTATAGAACTTAAGTGGGACTATATCCTTCATAGTGATCTGTGGACACATTTTAAAATTTAGACAATTTTTTAATTTATTTCTTTTTTACTTTTTACCTGTGATTTACGTACAGTGTCGTTTTTAAGTACTAAATTTTGAATATATCTATCACATCAAAAGATGCACTTGGTTAACTCATAATAAATGTCTGAAAATATAGGTTGTCGTTTACCTTTAATAAAATTCAATATTATTGCATTTTTTCCTACTTTATCACACAAAATCACCTAAAATAATGAATTTTTAGGTGAAATTCAGACAAGAAATGCTTATGGAGAAGGTTCAATAATAACAAACACAATAGAAAGACATCCACATCATTTGACACTAACTATAAACATACCTTCTGAAACAGTGTCCAAAAAAATCGAAGTAACACATCCCTCTGGATACGAATACTCTCAAACTAGTTACCAGGAAGAAAACAATAAAAACGGACACAAATCTAGAAGCCATGGTAAAGGACACGCAAAAAAAGGAGAAGCAGGATACGAGGAGTCAGAATGGGAAGAAAGCAGTTCTGGTTCCGACAATAAACAAAGCGGCGGATCAGGCCATGGCCGTCGGATCACTAAATACAAAGTAGTGCATCATAAAAGCTCCAAACATGGACAACACTCAGGTAATTCTGGTGTAGGTAAAGACAGTGATGAGTATGATAGTTCTAATGTAGAGGAATCCAACGGAAGTAGTAAATATAACGGTAAAAGTCAAGGTCAAAGTCACGGCAAGAAGGGGGGGTACAAAATGGGATACAGATATTCAACAGGTGGAAGTTCGGAGTACAAAGGGGGTTCAGGACATGCACAAAACTCTAAACATGGACGTAGGGTAGTCCATAAACATGTTGTACATAGACATAAGGGTGGTAATCCCTCCCATGGTATTCACGGCAATAGTTCACATCACCACGGCAATTCAACCGGTGAAGATTACGACTACGAATTTGAGACTGAGTACGAAGACATAACTGGAGGTGAGGGCTCAATAAATAAGACCACTGGAGGTGGTGGGGGATCAAAGAAACACTGGTCTAAAGTAGGAAATAGATATTCATCTGGTGAAAAATCTAGTGGCGGCTCAGGTTACAAAAACGGATCAGGACATAAATCAGGACATCGAGTAGTCCATAAACATGTTGTACATAGACATAAAGGTGGCAATTCCTCTCATGGTCTTCACGGAAATAGCTCGCATCACCACGGCAATTCAACCGGTGAAGATTACGACTACGAATTTGAGACAGAGTACGAAGACATTAGTGGAGGTGAGGGCTCAATAAATAAGACCACTGGAGGTGGTGGGGGATCAAAGAAACACTGGTCTAAAGTAGGGAATAGATATTCATCTGGTGGAGAATCTAGTGGCGGCTCAGGTTACAAAAACGGATCAGGACATAAATCAGGACATCGAGTAGTCCATAAACATGTTGTACATAGACATAAAGGTGGCAATTCCTCTCATGGTCTTCACGGAAATAGCTCGCATCACCACGGCAATTCAACCGGTGAAGATTACGACTACGAATTTGAGACAGAGTACGAAGACATTAGTGGAGGTGAGGGCTCATTAAATAAGACCACTGGAGGTGGTGGGGGATCAAAGAAACACTGGTCTAAAGTAGGGAATAGATATTCATCTGGTGGAGAATCTAGTGGCGGCTCAGGTTACAAAAACGGATCAGGACATCGAGTAGTCCATAAACATGTTGTACATAGACATAAAGGTGGCAATTCCTCCCATGGTCTTCACGGAAATAGCTCGCATCACCACGGCAATTCAACCGGTGAAGATTACGACTACGAATTTGAGACAGAGTACGAAGACATTAGTGGAGGTGAGGGCTCATTAAATAAGACCACTGGAGGTGGTGGGGGATCAAAGAAACACTGGTCTAAAGTAGGGAATAGATATTCATCTGGTGGAGAATCTAGTGGCGGCTCAGGTTACAAAAACGGATCAGGACATCGAGTAGTCCATAAACATGTTGTACATAGACATAAAGGTGGCAATTCCTCCCATGGTCTTCACGGAAATAGCTCGCATCACCACGGCAATTCAACCGGTGAAGATTACGACTACGAATTTGAGACAGAGTACGAAGACATTAGTGGAGGTGAGGGCTCATTAAATAAGACCACTGGAGGTGGTGGGGGATCAAAGAAACACTGGTCTAAAGTAGGAAATAGATATTCATCTGGTGGAGAATCTAGTGGCGGCTCAGGTTACAAAAACGGATCAGGACATAAATCAGGACATCGAGTAGTCCATAAGCATGTCATACATGGACATAAGGGTGGTAACTCCTCTCATGGTTTTCATGGCAATAGCTCTCATCACCACGGCAATTCTACCGATGAAGATTACGACTACGAATTTGAGAGTGAGTACGAAGACATAACTGGAGATGATGGCTCGATAAATAAGACCGTTGGAGGTGGTGGTGGATCAAAAAAACACTGGTCTAAAGTAGGAAATAGATATTCAACGGGAGGACATACTAGTGGGAGCTCGGGTCATAAAAACGGTTCAGGACATCGAGTAGTCCATAAGCATATTATACATGGACACAAAGGTGGTAACTCATCTCAAGGCTTTAATATGTCCAGCAATGGATCGCACAAACATGGCAATTCTTCCGATGGCGAAGATTACGAATATGAAACCGAATACGAAGAATTTTTCGGAGACGACAACTCAGGAAATAGCACTACGGAAGATATTCCTGGTAACAATTCAAAAACTGGGATATCAAATAACAATGGTGTTAAATATGTGGTCAAAGAAGAGGTGATACCAAGCATGCATACTATTTCAGTTGATATTCCTGCTGAACTCTGGACCTCTGGATCCGGAAAACAAATAATCACTGGTACGTTAATAAGTTTATTCTAAAACGATTTGCTGTTAGGGATCACTTTATAGAAAGAGAAAAACCGTAATGCTCCAGTTATTGCTGTGATAGAAAAACATCACTGTCAAACTTTATGACTCCCTCTTTGGAAGCATCTTCAGGACTTTGTGTTGATCCTATATCACGGATCAAAACGAAGCTCTAAAGATGAATAAATAATTACGACACTCATAATTGGGCTACGCCTATTAGATGCATATTTCAAGTACCGTAAAACGGAGTTACTTTGCACCATTTTTGTTAGTTTTATTTTCTTAGAGTGGATATAACGTTATTCCAAAGAAGATCTGAACTTTTTATTCTAAATATCTATTAAATAAGTTGTAGTATAGCTCTTATTATAGCTTTGTTTTAGGCATATTGCTAGTTTACTAGTGACGCGAAGCATACACTAGAAAAGTGATACTTTGCACCACTCGATATTATAATAATATTTGGCTACGAAATGCTTGCTGCTGCATAGTTATCTTATAGGATTTTAAATTATGCACCAACTAAATGCAAAAAAATGTTCGTCGGCTCAGTTTTTCTAATTTAAACCTACCTACATTTATAAAGAAGCATAAAAGTAAACAACATTGCTACATTTTTAATGAACAAACTTTATTATAACGACAATAGTAAAAATACAAAGTTTGAAACTAATCACACCACAATTTGTCGCATTCTGGAACAATGTACAATCTTCGTCTGGAAATTTTCTTGGAAGGGTTTATGGCGCCAATTACATTGTCCTAAATTTATCATATTTCGTCGCGTCTTTTTTGGTCATTTCCAAAACTTTAACGATTTTGCCATGGCATTGATCATCGCTCCATCATTTTCTATTGCTGTTATCACTCCAGGGTAAATATGACCTTCGTAAAAAATAAAACGTATTCACCAATATTTGTTTCAAGACAACCTAAGGCGAGCTTTTCTTCCATCTCTCGCAGCTCATTTATTTCATTATCTGATGAATCAGTGATTAGTGGATAAATGTCCTTCTCTGAATCATCTACGATTTCTGGCTCAGCAGCTTGATGAGGTGTAGACGTAGATGCTTCCGTTAGATCTTTTAAACTAATTTTAGAATGTGCAATATGTTGTCCTGTTGGAACATTTATTTTCTTTTTTTCCACATGTCTTAAACTGTGTGGCTTCCTGTCTTTTATCTTCTAAATACCGAATGAAAGTTTTTTTGATATTCGACAAACTTGATTTATTAATATTTTTTGTATCACTATCAGTTATCCAATATATTGTATAGTTGTTTTTAACCGCTCCAAGAGTGGTGTTACATCGCAAGGAACAAAGAAGATCCGCTGTTGTGTTTATCTTCCGTCCATGGTATCTTCAGGATCCTTTTGTATAGCCATAGCTCAAAAGCAACCTGAAGTTTTGATAGAGTTTCCGCCTTCAATGTCCACCTTTCTACTCCGTACAGAAGCACTGAGTACACATAATATTTAAAGAGCCTTATTTTTGTTTCTAAAGTGAGGTCATGGCTCTTGAAAAAATAGCTCATAGTCAAGAATGCACTTTTTGTTTTTCTAATGTGACATTTAATCTCTTGGATATTGTCCCACGACTCATTGATTATAGTCCCAAAGTAGTTGTACTGTGAGACACCTTCAATTCTCATTTGGTTCACATACAGATTTGCTCCTTGATTGTTTTCCTTGCGGGTGATCATTAGCTTGGTTTTGCTGGTGTTTATATCCAGTCCATATGTTCTACTTGTTTCTGTTATTTTGATCATTAAGTTTTGCAGCCCTTCTATGGTATTAGAAAGCTATTGTATTAACTGATACCGCAGGTTATTGAGCTTATGCACCCCTTTTTCACTCTCCTTAAGACTCTGACCTGATCTGTATATTCTCCATGTATTCGAAGCACCGCTGATTGATTCCAATACAGGTTAGCTATTATTTTTAGGTCTCTTCCGTCAATCCCTGTTCTCTTCAGCACTTCCATCATTTGTTCATGCCTGACTCTATCGAAAGCCTTCTTGTAGTCAATCAGGCATGCAAAAACATCACAGCTGACATGTCTACATTTCTGAAACAATACCTGCATGCTAAATAAAGCTTCCCTCGTACCAAACGACTCCAAATGTCTGTGATTCGAACCAATCAGTTGCAATATTTGCATAACGCGTACCAGGAGGGTCATTTTCAGTCCAGGTGTGCCACAAATGCTTGTATTTGTACACCACATAAGGACGTAGTAACTCGCCAGCGCATTTCCACACATCATAAGAGAAATGCTACTCTTTGAAGAGGTACAAATTCGTTCAGGATATTTAACCCCACGTTTAGTTAATACCCTTTTTGTCTGGGATCATCTGTTAAGTTAGTCTCGTCATAATTAAATATAGCATGTGGCTCCACACCAGTTAATGTTTGTTTTTTATGTTCTATGTATTTGGGTGCCATTGGGTCTGCATTGAGTGCTGCTCTACTTCTTTTTATGTTTGAGGCTATATTTGCAGTAAGCTCCGTATGACGACTTAAAAATTATTTGACCCAATTTATACTTTTAGTAATATCCTTAAAGCGAGTTATTTTTTTTTTACCTGGAGATTTAAATAAGTCATGATTATTTGTCGCAATTCCATTCCAGTAACAGGAAAATCGACATCACTAAGGCTATAGGAATCATCTTTACTCTTCATAAAAAAATATTGATGGTTTTTTAGGGTGTACTCCTTTTAATTTGTAAAAAATAGTTCTTCTTGGAATGTTCCAAGATTCAGCGACAACTCTTGCACTCATGCCATCTTTTATTGCTGACAAACATGCGTTTAAATCTTCTTCTGAGTAGTCTGCATATTTTCGAGATCCCGGTTTCCTTTTATAACGTCTGGTAAGTTCCTGAAATGAATGGAATGGATCCCTCCTGAAAGAAGAAAGACAGGACGAAAACGGAGAAGTTGGCGCAACGATATTGATGAAGCAATGGCGGCAAGAGACTTAGAAGAGGCAACTGCATATGACAGAAAAAGATGGAAATTGGGGGCGGAGAAGCGGCGACAGCCGTAATAAATCCGTTATTATTATTATTATTATTATATAAGTTCCTGAAAACCATTCTCATATTTAATTTTTATTCTTGGGGATACTTTGTACCACTTGCAAGTTGGCAATGCAAAGTATACTCAATTCCACGTGAGTATTCCTCGAAATAATAGAATTTCGTTCAAACAAAATTGAGAACATATGTGTACAGAAAATATACTTTTACACATTCGGTGCAAAGTTACTCTGCTCAGTGCAAAGTATAACTCCGTTTTACGGTATCATTAAAGAAATTTTTAATATCTTTATTGTAAGCCCTATTTACATAAAAAATTATAATACATGAAAATCAAAAATACACGTCTGACACAATATGTTATTTATGCCAGTGGTTACCGTAAAAAATTACTTAAATTAAGTAAGATCATTTAAACAGAAAATCGAAAATTAACTTCAACCAGAAAATAACATAATAATTTATTAACCATGTTATATTTTTAGGAGGCCCCACTGTCGAAATAAAAACCGAAACAGGTACCCCACAAACGAGTAAAATAATTGAAGTGTCCAAGGATCCTTTTATCAGTCACCCTCCTGATGTAGTCGTCGAAGATAAGCAGCCCAACGGTCTATTTTCTTCAATTCTAGAAAAAACCAAGGATTTGATTGGAAATTCTGTAAATAATGTGGAAAATGCTATAATAGGAGGTCCATAAAAGACAGCAAAAGTTCTGGTCTAAAAATGTGTGTTTACATAAACTTTAAACCAAAAGATATTGTTATTTTAAATACAATTTGTTAATATTAATAAATATTTTTATAATATATTTAAGTGACTCTTTAATTGCCTCAATAAAGTTAAAATTAGCACCTAAACATTTATAGAACGCAAAAAAGGATGGATGATTCCAGTGGCGGCTTTTGGGGGTAGGCAGGATAGGCCGGGCCTACCCAATAATTTTAAGAGCTTTAAAATTGAAAAACACATATTCAAAAATTATGTTAATGCATGTAAATAACTTTTAAATGTACTAAATCACTCAATACATTGCGTCCGTTAAAACAACTATGTTATTATATTCCCACAGAAAACATCGAATCGTATTCACGCATTTTAAATATCATTAATAGGCCCGATAGGAACTGGCCGACCCAGCTCACATAAGATCCCCGTACAATAAGCATTTGAAGTTAAGCAGCTTGCCGGACAACGATTTATATTGTCGTGTTTATGCTCGCTGTTTAGGCACCAGACGATCGGGCCTACGTCGACCATCGTTGTCACTTGTAACGTAATTATCGAATTGTAATATAAATTATCTTTTAAATTATGATAAAAAAATATGTAACATAATCTATAATTGTAACATATTTTTAAACAAACAACACAATTGCAAACAAGTGCACGGTTGCCCAAATATATTAAAAAAAAAATCGTAACATTCGAGAAAGAAAAGATTCCCATTCTCACACAAAAAAAAATGTATTGCACACACTGGCGGCTACAGAATTTTTTTTGGGGAGGTCATGGATCTTGAGGGTGATTACTTTTCTCTGATGCAAGGTCACTTTTAGTCTTATCACCAATAGGATAAGTTGGTTTCCAAATATTTTTAAATTGGGGGGGGGTCATGACCCCGTGACCCCTCCCTCTCTGATTACACATACCTTTATGTAATTTGCTGGCTTGGCCTACCCAAAATTTTACCACACCAGCCGCCACTGGATGATTCAGTAACTACTATAGAAATTATGCTAATTATTATCAAATAGGTCATTTATTCTGTATTTTAATAAAGATAATGGTGCTTTCCATGACCTACAGATTTACTAATTAAAAACTAAGAATTACGATTGACACCAATTTGGTTGCCTATTACTAGGCAATCAATATTACATCTAGGTATATTCCAATGCATTGTGTAGATTAATAGTCAAGTCTTCAAAAATTTGACCTCTAAAAATCATACCAACAATCTGAATTTTGCTAAGAATATCCATTTTAAGATCCCAAAAAGATGCAAGAGTTGTTTGTCATTTCCCCCAGCGACCAGTATTGATGTATTGTGCCGGCGACGACTGGAGTATAACGCCATAATGAGAGTTCATATGTGTGAATAAAGTTCACAATGATTTGACAGAACCTGATTATTGATTTTTTTATCTTTTATATTTACTTTTTATAAGTATTCCTACAGCAGTACAAATAATATTCAGTTTTCCTGTAACAGTGTATCATTATAGAAGCTAGAGCTAGATAATCAGGAATATTACACTTAAAAACAGAAGAAGTGGCGACAGAGCGACGTTGCCTGAATAAAAATTTTTCTACAAATAGACTGATAAATAAATTTCCCCATGATGAATACAATATACAATACAAATATATTTGTAAAATTTTGATTACATTAAATTGTTTAAATTAGAATTAGTATTCCACACATGTTTAATGAGTATAACTGGATAATACTAGTGGTTAGTATTTTAAGATCAGTATGATTATCCAAACCTAATGATGATTTTGAATATGAGATTTGACAATCCTGTCTGCACTATTGTTTGTTCTTTTCTTGACTACTCCGCCATTTTTTATTTAAGGTAGTTGTTTGTTGAAAACAATTTCACAATTTAAAAACTAAAACAGAATAATACAAATGTACAGTAATAGAAACGAGTAATTTAATATACATATATTTCGGTTTTAGCTAAAAATGTCTTCAATCGGCGGTGATAACGATGATGCATACATCGCAAAGTTGCGGGGTTTACCTTGGTCGGCGACTACAGATGATATTCTTAATTTTTTTGACGATTGCAATGTTTTGGACGGAACAGACGGCGTACACATGACTACATCTAGAGAAGGACGGCCTAGCGGTGAAGCTTTCGTTGAATTCGAAACTGAAGATGATTTAGAGACAGCTTTGCAAAAGGATAGAAAACACATTGGGAATAGGTACATTGAAGGTAAGTTTATACAGTTGAGAAGTAGCAATAATACTACAGCTATTTTAATAAGAGAACTTTGATAATTAATTTTATTTGATTTGTCCTGTGTTTACTGAAAGAATTTAAATAAAAACTTGCTACCTTCTTTATATTCTAGTGCTTTTACCTATTGAATAACTCGTACCATACTTAAGTATTTGTTTTCGTTAGTTTTTAAGGTGAACAAGGCTGAAATGGAATGGGTGGTAAAACGGTCAGGTCCTTCATCTGGCTTGAATGATGATGGATGCGTTAGGCTTAGAGGGCTACCCTTTGGCTGTTCTAAGGAAGAAATTGCTCAATTTTTTACAGGTACGATCTATTTAATTTCTTATTTTTGTAACTTGTTCGATATTTGGGGAGTGACTTGGTAAATTAGGCACTAAATAGACACTAAGTATATTTTGGACAAAGCTGTTGTGGTATATAATTTTTGCACAAACTGCTATAGATACAAATGATATAATGCAGCAAAAAGTTGCTGTTATTGAAAAATGTTCAAACGATCAAATTTTGTAGATTTAAAAATAAAACAATGAGAGTGGGTGCAAATAGCCCCAAAAATGTTTATGAATTGGCAGAAGTTAATGCAGTTAATGAAAAGATTAGGACAAATTAGAGGAAAGAATTGGAGAAGTTAAAATAAAAAAATATGAAATATGATCTGGAATGTGAAGCAACATGAGAAAAGGAACTTCTTTCACAAGAAAAACTGATTAAAACAAAAATTACAGGCTTAATTTTAAAAAATCAATATCTTTACTATTTTATCCATTATTCACAATGAATAAATAACTTTTTTTTCTTATTGTTACTTGTTAATAACTGAGTCATCCCCATTGCATATTAAGAGTAAATTTGCATTTTTTATTTATTTCAAAATATAAGTTTCTGAAAAATTCATGATTTTAAATATATTTTTACTACACAACAAAGAGTCCACAAAGTAGCTTTGCAAAACAGAAAATAAAATGATTTTTAAGGGCTTTAGCTGCTTTTTTATGTATTTTTCGATGTAATTTACAAAAATTCAACACAGTCTTTTAGAGGTTAGTTTATGTTGTAAAAAGTATTTGTTGACACTTTGTATGTTTTACAGGTCAAAATATTTTTATTTTTGAATTATATACCACTTAATCTATTAGTGTAGTGATCATTTAACCTTTTTGAAATAATAATATTGTTGAATCACAGAGATAGATACTTTTCATTATCATTAGCTCAAACCTTTTGGCGCTTTAAATATAAATGGATGTTTTAATATTGGTTTCATATTATCTTAAAAGGATTTGTGAAACATCTTTAATGAGTTGAAATAAGAGAAATACCATATTAATAAGTTTTATATTGGAAAACAAAGAATATGTAGTGTTTTTATTTTTAATTAGAAAGATAGAAAGGATAGGGAAGACTGCATTCTTTATAGGTATCACCACACTAATGCATAATGTGGTATATACAATTTGTCCAATCAGGATCTGTACAAAAGTAACTACTAAGATCATTGTAGTGAGTCTTGAACTTGGATTTTTATATTAATGTATAGGAAAAGTTGTTTATTAGTAGAATTTCGATATGCTCCAGCTGGAAAATTAGTGGGAAATCAGATAAAAATTTAGAATGAAAGCTCAATGTTCTCTTTTTCTTGTTTTTTAAATGTTTATCCTGTATACCTCATAAAGTATCATATCTATGACAAAAATTAATAATAAATCAAATTTCTTATAAAAATATGGTTGTGCAATTGCAAAACAATTTGTCTAGTGCATTAAAGTGAATATTAAATTCCTTAAGGAAACATAAGTCCTTGTAGCTAGATCTATACCATGTATCAGAAAAGATTTATTTAAAAATTCCTTTATAAAAGGTATAGATTAAAACACCCTGTCAGGCTACATCACAGAATGTTTTCAGAATTAATATTCCATCATCAGTGTTACCCTAAAAGTATATAATCACTTTAATTAAAGAAAACATGAAATTTTAAATTTTGACCAAGGTTAATACAAAAATGTGGTTGATACTTACTGGATGTACATGTTTGAGCCATAAATACTTGGGTAAAAACCCTCTAAATGTTGTTAAATTGAATTTGAGTAACGTAACATTATTCGATTTTATATACTAGGACGTTTAAGTTACAACAGGAATAGATAACATGGCAATGTAAGACTCCACTGGAGGTTGACAGTCCTGAGGCAAAGTGTCTATGAGGACTTGTTAATAGCAACTGATTGAAATGACAATAATGACATGTTAGGACCGAAGTCAGAACAAAGCAGTCAATGTAACTTGAGCTATTTGTCTAAATATGACAGTAGCCACCATGACATCACCACAAACCAGTATAAGATCAGAACCAATATCGAATTAAAAGCACTCTACAATGACGCTGATATTGTCCAAGAAATTAAATCACAGCGACTAAGATGGGCAGGCCACGTGCACAGACTGCAAAATGAGAGACTTGTAAAACTGGTGTGGGAGGAGATTCCCACTGGCAAAAGACCACCCGGATGTCCCAGAATGAGATGGAGAAATAACATCCTAGCAGATCTCTGGAAAATGAACATTCTATTTGACCCTAGGTTGATGGAAGACGGAAAAAATTGGAAAAAAGTTGTACAGTAGCCAGCAATAATTAAAAATTGAATAAGTTAAAATTATAATAATAATAACAGTAGCAATCATCAATATGTTATACAGATATACAATTATACAGATATCTGAATTCAGTGGTGGTGAACTAAACATTTTTACAAAAGACCCTTTATGTTTTTTCAACATTTGGTACCTGGAATATTTAAAGCAGATATGTGTAGGAAGTTGATTTTTTTAAATTTTATTATTGCAGAATGAAATTTTAATTGATGTATTTGAGAGTGCTATTGAGATGGAGTGTGAATAGAATAAATTTTTAATGTACTGTTCATATAGTTCATATACTATATTTTTTTATGTTAAATGGTAAAACTGTCCTGAAAACTTTAAATATTTTTCTAAAAGTATAATTTTTACATACCATAGATATGTTTTTCTGATTTTATAATCATATTACGATAGGAAATAGATTATAAATCTATTATATCTATCATAAATATGATACTTTCCAACATATTCAGGATAAAACAGAAAATAAGTAGGGTAATGTCTATTTTTCATTCTAAAATTTTCTTTACATTAAAATTCTATTGACAAAATAACTTTTTTGAGACATTTCTATAAAAATCTATATTTCAGCTAGCTACAACTACGCCTTGATAGATCCTACTTGGGCTAATTTGATTAAAAACTGTATCTACAGAATATTACGTATCTATAACAACTTTATGATTTTTTTTATTGGTTAACATATTAATACACTTAGATGCAAAAAAAACGCAACAGAGAAAATTTTTGGTCAAATTCAAAGTACTTCAGTCTTTTTATTTTTAGCCCGATTTTGATGATTTTTTTAGCACACTGTAAAAATTTATAAATTTTAATTTAGTATAGCGAGTTTTTTAATAGAATTTTGTATTTGACTTATTATACGGGGTTAATCGAAAGGTGGTTTTATTATACTAACTTGCCTTTTAAGTATTATGTTTTTTGTTTCATGTGAAAATATGGATTGGTTCATTTTTAGGAGCGAAATGACTTTGCCACCTTCAATTTACGATTTTTCCTATTATTACCATTATCTTTTGTATTCATTTGTAAAACAATGATGGGGGCTTTGGTAACTGATTTACCATATTGCCACGAACCTCTTGAAGCTGATTTCGTGTTTACACCGCTGTTAAATGACGATCTCACAAAGCGTTGACTCATATAAGCAGTAATTTTGCGCTTCCTGTCACTTCCCGCTTTACGCTTGTTTGTTCCAGTTTGTATAAAACGTTTCACTACCCTTTGGATGGTAGAACGATGAGTGTGTAGTACTCTAGCCACATATTCATAATTTCGCCCATCTTCAAACAGAACAACAGCTTTCGCACAATCTTCGACACTAAGAACCATTATCAAGCATAGGTAAACAAAATGTAAGTGTCAATATGACATAATGATAACAGTCACCAAAGCCACCTCGTTAGACGCATCTCCCTACTTAATACGACATATAAAATCTTATCGAACATCCTATTAAGTAGGCTGACACTGTTTGTAGAAAATTTCATGGTGTCATGGGCATGACACCAAGCTGGCTTCAGACAACATAGATCGACCATAGATCTTTACTCTAAGACAGCTGGTTGAAAAAGGATGGGAATTCAATAGAACTATTCATAATCTCTTCATAGATTTCCGACAAGCGTATGACAGCATTAAAAGGGATCAGATGTGGAATTCAATGGCAGAACTTTCAGTTCCAAAAAAACTTATCCAGCTTGTTAAGTTATGTGTGAATAGCTGTAGATCCAAAGTACTGATAGGTAACAAACTCTCAGAATCTTTCGAAATAAGAAGTGGCCTGAAACAAGGAGATGTGCTGTCACCTCTCCTCTTTAATATCATCCTGGAGAAAGTAGTAAGAACAGCACAATGGACCAAAATTACTACTAGCATGCGCAGATGACATTAACATTGTGGGAAACACAGTCACTAATGTGAAGGAGACTTTTAATAGATTGGAGGTTGACGCAAAGAAAACTGGTTCAAGGGTAAACGAAGAGAAAACCAAATACATGTGCATCAACAGACAAAAGGGACGAGATAGAATAGGGCAAAATGTTACAATAGACCCATATAACTTTGAAAGAGTGGAGAGTTTTAAATATCTCTGAGCAACAATTGGTTGTAAACTGATTTTGCTTACAACCCTGTAATTTTCATGTTAGAATATTTCCTTTTGTTCATTAACTTCACTCCACCCCGTATGCCTAAACGACCTATTCATTCCAACAATAAACTCGATATACTCAACACGTGATAAAAATGAGCGGTTCCCGACACATCGGCGACGGTTCCAAGAAAAAGTCTGTCTGTTAGAAACTCTCGCGGAAGAAGTATGGTGTGTTAATAAGAAAATTTGTCTCCGCGATTGTGAAACCAACAACTTTGTGTAACAACGTATATTGTCACATATTGTACCTACCTATTTGTGTTACCTCTAATACGTAGAGAAATAAAAGTTAGTTGTAAGTTACTCGTATTCTTTACGTACCATAGATAATCAAAATAATACAGTCCACTCAAAAACCCATAGAATAACGGCGGGATAAGTTAGAAGATTTAGAAGATTAAAGGCACGTGGAATCACATATTTCCACCTCAAACCGGTATTTTCTCCAACAATCACTGCAGATAACGATATCGCGGAAGAGGTTAAAGGAAGAATTCAGGCAGCAAACATATATGTACAGCCTCCATAATACTATTAAATCTAAAAGCCTAACACGAACATCAAAGATTAGAATATATGAAACGGTGATTAGACCGGTGCTCATGTATGGGTGTCAGTCGTAGACCCTGACCAAAGAAACTGAAAGAAAACTTGGATGTTTTGAGAGGAATTTTTGGGCCTTATCACGACATTAATAGCAACCAATACCGAATGAGAATAAATGCTGAGGTCAAGCAGATGTATAGAGCGAGCGATATAGTCCAAGAGATTAAATCCCGACGTCTAAGATGGGCTGGTCATGTCCATAGACTCCCTAATGACCGCCTTGCCAAGTTAATATGGGAGGAAGCCCCCACAGGAAGAAGGCCCTTAGGACGTCCACAAATGCGATGGAGAGACAATATATGGTCAGATCTAAGAACAATGGGGCTACCCACTGACCCAACTATTATGGACCACCGTTCAAAATGGAAGCAAGTTGTGCAATCAGCCAAAACCCACTCCGGTTGTAGTGCTACGAGAAGAGGAAGAAGAAGAAAAACCACCTCGTTGTATTTCAAAATAACTCCAAAATAATCATAATTAAAAAAAATCCTAAATTGTGGGTGGCAAATTCATTTGGCTCTAAAAAATGAACCAAGGCATATTTTGACATGAAGCAAAAAACACAATGCTTAGGAGACATGGTTACAAACGAAAAATAAGGTTTTACGAAAATTCGCAAACGGAATTATTCCACAGGATGTTTCAAAGTTAGGATAAAAAACCAGGTTTTAATTAACCCCGTACAATAAGCCAAATATAGAATTTTTTCAAAAAACTGACTATACCAAATTAAAATTTATAAATTTATACACAGTGTGCTAAAAAAATCATCAAAATAGGACTAAAAATAAAAAAATTGAAATACTTTAAATATGACCAAAATTTTCTCTGTTGCGTTTTTTTGCATTTAAGTGTAGATTCTGCTTATTTATAAAAAGTAATTTTGAGGACTTTTTTGTTATAGATATGTAAATTATGTCATATTTTTTCCCCTATAAGGTTTATGGTTTTGCTTAAGGGGTTTCTCATTAAACAGAAAGATGAGTTCTTGGAACATTTTAACATCATTCACTAATTTGAAATTTCTTCAGTTATTTATTATATTGCGAATTGAAACATATTTGGCTAAAGGTGCATACAGATTTGCAACAACACGGTAAAGTAACTATTGAATTACGCTATGATATTTTGTTACATGTCTGTACTCATCCTTAGAGTTAATTGTCATTTGCTTGTTAGTTTTACATATCAAAAATAAACTTCTCAAAATTCAGTTTGATTTGGCAGTAAGTTGAATCCCATAAGCAAAACAATAAGGTCTAAAATTGCTTTTTGTGCTCAGTAATGACTTGTATAATAAAAATTCAATAATTTTCGTTGAAGTTGATAAACCGTTTGGCGTAAAAGGGTGTTAACAGATTTGGGTTGTTTTTGGGTAGGGTTGGAGATTGTACCCAACGGAATAACCCTTCTCACTGACTACTCGGGGCGAAGTTCTGGGGAGGCGTATGTTCAGTTTGTTAACCGAGAAGTCGCAGAGAAAGCTCTGCTGAAACATCGAGAAAAGATCGGACACAGGTGGGGTATGGGTATGGATGGGAGGTCCCCCATTTTATATATATATAATTTTTTATTTTAAATTTAATATTAAACAAAGTATTACCAAATTGAGCGAGAATTCATAATTTTTTAGTCCAATGAGATTTATCTAACTGTACCTGTAGATTCCATAACAGAAAATATGTTGGTATATTGCTTTTTGGGTGTATAGACTGTGGTCATGAAGTATTTCTTCCGGGTGTTTCATCTGTAACTGCAGCAGACATTATGTTGTAACATAAGGAAGATAATTCTAGACTGCTAGTCTATATGCCTAGAAAACTATATTTTATTAGTTGTTTTTTGTCGTATAGGCGATTTCTTTGTTTGGTCTCTTAGTGATCAAATAACCTTTATTAATGAACTTAATTATTTTGTGTACATTAATTTAACTGTATAAAACCTATATAGTAATACCTCGACTTATGCTACTCCGTCAAATTTTGTCAATTCGTCATCTGAGTGCCATACAATCATTCGATTATCGATTAGATATAATTACCGCCCGCACATTATTGCCATCCAAAGTACATGTTTTGACTTTTCGCACGAAATCAGCACATTTATTTTGCATTAGGTACTTCTTATCTACAGTTTTGTCTACGGAGTGGGTGTTTGTTACTTTTAAAACGGGATTTTTATTTTCTATCTTCTGAAGACTTGAAAGAGCAATGATGTCATCCAAACGAAGTAAAACTGTTCCTTCTGTAGCAACTAAGAAAAGAAAAACGTTATCTCTGGAATGTAAAGTTAACGTAATTACAGATTTTGAATCAAAAATGAAATTCTGTCAACTATCAAAGAAGTTTGATCTATCGGAATCAACGGTCAGAACAATTATAAAGGGCAAGGAAAAAATTCTCGAAGCTGTGAAAAGTGCACAATCCTTAAATTCCACCATCGTACGTAAACGTCATGGTATTATCGTCGAAATACAATCATTAATAAAAGCGTGCAAATACTAGCATTTGCAGATGATGTTGACATAATCGCAAGATCATGAAGAGAAATGATAGAGGCATACAACCAAATAGAACGAGCTGCACAAAATAGTGGTCTTAAAATAAATTAGACCAAAACAAAATATATGCAGGTAAGTAAAAACGCAGAAATAAGGCAGCCACAAAATATAACAATAGGAGAATACAACATTGAGGGGGTAAAAAACTTTATATACTTGGGATCCCTAGTCACGTCTGATAATAACGTTGCGGAGGAAATGAAGAGGCGAATATTTATCGCAAATAAATGTTACCATGGCTTAATTAGGCAACTAAGATCAGATAACGTCGCAAGAAAAACAAAATGCCAAATATATAAAACCCTAATAAGACCGGTACTCAAATAAGACCGGTTGCAACACATATAAGGGCACAAAAGAAAACGGAATATGGCGAAGAAGATACAACTCTGAACTATACAAAATATACCAGGATCCGGATATTATAATATTCATTAAAATAGGACGGCTGCGTTGGATAGGACACGTAGAAAGAATGGAAGAAGGCGAAATACCAAACAAAATATTCAAACAGATGCCAGTAGGAAAAAGAACAAGAGGAAGACCGAAGCTGAGATACTTAAAACAAATAGAAAATGATATAACAACCTTAAAAATAAAAAACTGGAGAAAAAAAGCACGAAACACATCAGAATGGAGAAGAATCCTGGAACAGGATAAGACCCAAAAAGGGTTGTCGAGCCAGTGATGATGATGATTATTGCCGAAATGGAGACAATGTTGAAATTATGGTGTGATAATGAGGTAAATGTGAAAAATTGTCCTATTGATCAGAATGCAGTGTGCTCCCAACCTAAGCTAATTTTTGAGAGATTGAAAGAGGATGCTGGATAAGTCGCTAAGGATGAACAGTTTAAAGCTAGTGACGGTTGGTTCAGCCGATTCAGAAGTCGCTGTAATTGGCATAGCATTGCAGAAAGCGGAGAAGCGGCAAGTGCTGATAAAGATGCTGCGTCTTGTTATTCACAGAAATTAAAAGCCATAATAGATGAATGTGGCTACATCAAACAAACCATATTCAATGTAGATGAGACTGGCCTCTTTTGGAAGAAGATGCCTAAGAGAACTTTCATCGCACCTTTCCAAGTTTTAAGGCTGCCAAAGATCGATTGACAGTGATGGTGGGGTCAAATACAGCTGGTGATTGCAAGTTAAAAACACTCTTAGTTTATCGCTCAGAAAATCCAAGAGCACTAAAAAATAAATCTAAATCTGGCTTGCCTGTAATTTGGACGTCTAATCGTAAAGCTTGGGTGACAGCTTCCCTTTTTGAGGATTGGTTTGGTCATCATTTCATACGTGAAGTCGAACGTTATTGTCAATATAAACAAATTCCATTTAAAGTGATGCTAATTATCGACAATGCTCCAGGTCATCCTCCTGCAACTTTAACTAGTTTTGACCCACGTGTGTAAGTTGAATTTTTGCCACCTAATACAACCAGTTTACTACAGCCGATGGATCAGGGAGTCATTAAAACATTCAAGGCTTATTACACCAGACGATCATTTGCACATTTCCATGAAGTTGTAAGATAAAACGACAAGCTCTCTGTTAATACTTTTGGAAACAATTCAACTTGTTAGATGCAGTAACAATCATTGGACAATCTTGGAATGAAGTTTCACGAAAAACGTTGAATGGAGTCTAAAAAACTGTTCTTTTTTTTTCATCACTGACACTGGAATGGAATTGATGCCAGAGCATGATGAAGTTAGTAATGTTATTAAAGAAGTTGTTGATATCGCCCAGCAAATAAATTTAGAAGTTAGAATGACCTCATAGAAATGCACGAGAAAGAACAAGACATTGCAGAGCTTGAGTGTTTGGATCCAGTTCAATCTGAGGATCAAATGACGATTGAAAACTTGACTGAAAGCCTCAGTTTAATTGAAAAGTATTAAAAATATTAGAAAATATAGACTACAACGAAGGGCGCATTTCTTCTACCAAACAAGGGACAAAAAAATGATTAGCCTGCTGTGAAGAAAATTTGCGGGAGAAAAAAATCTTTGAGTCAAACTACTTTGTTAGATTTTATAAAGCCTTCTACATTAAAATAAATTGAATTGCCAATTTTATATTTGTATATCCTAAGATTTTAATAAAAAAAAATTTGTGTAAATTGCTATTTTTTCTTATCTTCCGGTCCCAATTAAAATAATTTATATACATACATACATATACGAAATTATACGCCGACTTACGCGAATTCGACTAACGCGATTATCGCTCAGTCCCACCTATCGCGTAAGTTCTGGGTATTACTGTATTTAGTTTCCAATGCAGAAAATTTCACAGTAAAATCATTGTTGACATAATATCAGTGGACTAATTGTTTAACTAATTTCTGAATAATATGTGGACAAGTTTCTTTTCATCTATAATTGAGTTGTTTTCTTCATAATTCGAAACTGCATCATTGTTGATTAGTGAACACTTTGTTCAATGCGACCACATTTATATCGGTATTTTATTATTAAGAACTACAAGGGCCGTGTGAAAAGTTATCAGTGAACTTTCAGTATGTGTTTAACCAAGCAATCACTTCCAGTTTTTCGCCTGAACACAGATAACAGAGTTTCTTAAATTACTGTATTCTATAATGGAAGCTACAGTTAGAATGCAGTGTTGGTCTTAGGGCGCGCAGCGATGCCGCTTATGTCGGCACAGTGGTAGGTGTGTGGTAGTTTGGCGATAGACTGAGAAATCAGAACCGTCAGGAGCGTTTCAAAAATCTTTACTCATTAAGAATAAACAAAAAAAAACAAATACATAAAATATCTCATGCCTCGTAAATACATATCGCTGCTTTATTGGTTTTCCATTATTTTGTTTTTCAAACATTAACGTTTACTTTGACAGATGGCCTCAAAAATGCCTAGAAAAATTAAACTGACTGTATACAAAACACTAATAAGACCAGTGCTAACATATGGTTTAGAAACTTGGACACTAACACAGAATGACCAAGAATTGCTCAAACGTTTTGAGCGAAAAATACTAAGACGAATCTATGGAGGCATAAAAGAACAAGGTTTGTGTCGCAGGTGTTACAATTTTGAGTTGTATAGAAGATTTGGAGAACCTGACGTTGTAAAATTCATTAAGGTAGCACGCCTCAGATGGATAGTTCATGTAATCACACGAGATTAAGATGCCATAGTCAGAAAAGTTTTTGACCGAAGAGGGCCGATCGGACAACGAAGAAGAGGAAGACCGAGACTTAGGTACCAAGACAACCTAGAAAATGATGAAGTCTATCGGAATTAGAGCATCGAGAAGAGTTGCCAGAGACAGGGGCGAATGGAGGATTGTTCTGAAGAAGGCTTTGGCTCATAAAGAGCTGTAACGCCACTGATGATGATAACGTTTACTTTGTGCATACTTCTCAATTCATTCAGAAACTTTTACATTAATATAAAACTAGTTCTTTTTTGTTTCATTATTTTAATAAAAAATTAGGTGGATATAGAGTAGTGCTGCATCAGAATTATTAGTGAAGAAGTAGCTTATCTGAACTTATGCTAGTTCTACACTAACAGTTCTCTTCATTTTTACAAAAACACGCAGTTGCTATTTAAGTAAAGCCGAATGAAGCAATGATTAAATAAATTACTACGTAGCCGCTTCCTTTAGTGCTACGTACGCCTCTCGTGCTGCGTTTTCCGTTCTCCCAATAATATTGATATCATCAGCATATGCTAGGAATTGCACAGATTTGTTATATATTGAACCGGTAGTTGTAATTTGTGACGTACGTATTACTTTTTCCATAGCTAGATTGAATAGTATACAGGAGAGTGGGTCTCCCTGACGTAGTCCGTTATTTGTTTTAAAAGGTTCAGAGAGCTCCCCCTGGATTCGTACTTTGCATTCAACTTTTTTAAGGGTTAAATAATTAAACTCTTTCTGATGTTAATTTCATGTTTTTATTTACAAATCAATAATAATAAGCAATTTTAAATATTTTTGACAGGTGCTGTGAAGTATTTGCTTGTAATTAAATATTTTTGATTACAATCAAGGTTTGATTAGCATTCGAACAACCAGCCCTCAATGTATGGCGTTAAGAATTTATTATTTTTAACGAATTGAGATTAAAGAAACTGTCGATTTAATCTAAGATGTGAACTTGCTTTTAAATCTTGTAATCGCATCGTTGAAATATTTCCCCAGACCATCTAAAAAATAAACTTTCTTTCGGCAACAATGTACAGACAAGACTGTCGATGGTGCTTACGGGTCTATCACAGACATGTTCGTTATATTCTATATATTAGAAGGTATTTTCAAGGTTAAATATGTCATTCTGTGTAATTTCAAGTTGAATTTCGTTCAATATAACACTCTGAAAAAATCTTGTCCACATAAGTTTTAAACAAGTAATCCAAGAAATTTGGTTCTACTTTATGGTTACTTACTCATTAGGATAAAGCATATAGATAAACAAAAAAAAATTAAATAACAAACAAACACACTTATTGGTTTTTTCCTTCACCTATCAGTTATTTGTCGGTAAATTGCATCCCATTATAAGATCGTAGTAGTAATCGTGACAATTTTGCAACCATAGATTGATCATGAATTAAAAAAACCTCGCAATGGGATTTTTAAAAGGACTTTTTTGCTCGTGTAATGGAAAAAGTAACCATTTAAATAAATAAAGATATTATGTTAAGGTCATGGAGTATATACAATAAATAATTATGAGAAAACAGATCGGGAATTGTTTTTAAAACGATATTTTAAATGAACGATATACTATATTTGATAGACAATACAATTACAAATTTATTTCTACATCTTCGGTATTTTTCCTCAAACAACCATTACCTTGATGATCTTTCAGACATTATTTTTTGTCATTTATGACCCAATGTATTCATTTTATTTTTTCTTGTGAATTTTCCAGTCATTTTTAGTTTTACACTTAATAAAATCATTGAATAAGCCCCGCGATTGTAAGCAATACTGATAATTGACAATATCAAACAGTATCACTAAAATATGTGGTAAATTTCACAACTCAAAACGACTTTCTCAAGTTTTCCAACTATGGCTCTAGAAGATACACCTTCTGACGTTCCAATCATATTGACAACTACGAACCATCTTTGGAAGAACAATTTTTCGTTAATCTAATGTACTTATTCCACTTTTTCGTGTGAATTATCTATTCTCTTTAGATATTCATTATTTCCCTGTTCTAATCCTAATCTTTTTCCAATTAGTGTACGTGATACTCTTGATATTATCAAATAAAATCGTTGACCTTGTCTTACTATAAGTCAGATTACATTTTTTATTTAAAATCTAAACGTTTAGTTATATAGATTGAAGAAACATATGCAGAAGACTGTCATCCCCCAATTGTAGGGGTTAAACAAAGTGATGAAGTTGAACGTTTTAAAAAAAAATCGATGATTTTTGCTGTATTTCAAAGAAAAGTCATAGGGTATGTATACATCTTTTTGAAATTATTGGGGTGTGGAAATAAGGGGTAAGCCGCTAAAACCCGAATATTCTGTGAAAAGCTTTGTAAATAATTTCGTGGACAGCGAAAACGATTCTGTAAACCATAACTGTATAAAAAATCATTGTTTTTACCTTTTCCATCGCTCCACTTCAGAGGTGAGTGGCTAAAAACAAAAAAAAAACTGCTGGAAAACTTTATGGTTTGATTGTTTATTATTACAATTGCTATTTGCAGTGTTTCCCTTTACTACCCCTTCATTTCCACCACTGGAGTGGGAGGTGAGTGACTCAAAACCTGAGAATTCGCTGAAAAACTTCGTAAATATTTGTTTATGTAGAAAAATTATTCCACTTGCAATTTTATTATTATCGTGAACTGTATGGATGCTTTCTGGTTATAGTTCCTCTGCTTAGAGGTCCCTAATATCATTTTTCGGGTTTTTGTTTATCATTATTTGCTCTGTAAATGGTTCCTTGCTGTTGTCCCTCATTGTAGGAGTGAAAATGGAACGTGAAAAACTGATAAGGTAAAAAATTGCAAATAAAATTGTAAAATGGCGTTTCGTGGGTGCTAAATATCATTTTAACAACCATTTTTGCATTATGCTTCACTGGTTAGATGGTTTTCCATTCTCCTACCCTAGGGAATATTTCCTGTAAGCATTGTAAGACCTCAAAAAAATGGTATTTAATAAACAATCATTTATTATCTAGCAATTGTTTTTACATTGCACTAATCTAGTAATCCTTGTACAATTTTTAGAATGATAATTTTGATTTGACTCTCCGATTTTAATGTTTCTTTCGTCAATATTTATCACTATTATCGTCAGATTCAGCTCACAGTGTGAAAATGGGGTTTGTGTTAGTTGAATAATGTTTATATTTATTCTCGTTATGACTAAATGTATTTATTTCATCCTAGCTTTAAAAAATATTTGATTTCTTTGGAATTGGTCTCTTCTTATGCATTTCTAGCCTTCGATCTATATAAACCATCGATATAATCGGCTCAGATAAGTTACTGCCCTGTTCTAAGTATCTATGGTAGTGTTTTCTCTATTGATTTTTCTAGAATGTTCCCCAATAGGGCTTTTAGACATTTGCCCATCTTTCCAATCTTTGGATGGAAAGATGATGAGAAAGAACCGTTTACACAATGATTTATCATAAACTTAGGAAAAGCCTTTACAAAAATTTTCTACTAATTTTTAGTCGCTCATCCCCCACTTTCATGTCTTGGAATGAGGAGGTGATCATGAAAACCCCATACACAGTGGCTAATGATAGTTTTGTTTAACAAAATCGTTTTAAACACCCACAAAAAAATCTTTACGAATGTTTTTAACGAATTTTGTGGTTTTTAGCCACACACTCCTCTTTTGCACGCTTCGTAGTGATAGGATGATAATTAGGAACCCTCGACACAATAATTTTTGATGGTTATAATCCACAAAATCGTTTTCGCTCCGGTTTACAAAGTTTTTCAGTTATTTTTTTTTTGGTTTTAGCCACTCACTTCCACGCCAAGGGTGGAAGTGAAGGGTTGATAAAGGGGAACACAGCACAATTGTGATAAGGCTATAATTGACAGAATCGTTTCAACCACCCAGAAAAGCCTTTTACAAAGATTAAAATTTTTGGTTTTTAACCACTCGCCCGTCTTTTCCACCCCGTTTAGAAAAAAAATAACTAGGCACCCCCTACATATATGGTGCACAAAAACGTTTTCAACGCCCACGAAATACCTCTACATGGTTTTTCTCTAAATTTTCTGGTTTCTAGTCATATATGCCTCCATTCCACCCTCTGACAAGAGTACGACAATAAATTTTGATAGAGTTATGGCCCACAAACAGTTTTCACCGCCTAAACCTCAACCGTTACATAGTATTTCAGCTAATTTTCTGGATTTTTACCACTCAACCTTACTCTAAGGATGGAAATGAAGGGTTGAGAAACGAAAACACTTCAAATAACAATTGTGATAATTCTATTATTGACAGAATCGGTTTAACCACCCAAAAAAGCCCTTTAAAAAGATTCTTAGCGAATTTTCTGGGTTTTAACCCCTCTTTTCCTCCCCGTGGGGAGAGATGATAACTAGGACCCCACTACACAATAAAATTTTATATAGGATAGTTTTTCCTGAATTTCAGCCTCTCACCCTCCTCAATTGTGATAATGCTATTATTGACAGAAAAGTTTTAATCATCCAAAAAAGTCTTTTACAGAATTTTTTTTAGCAAATTTTCTGGTTTTTAGCCACTCACATCGCCTTTATACCACATGGGGAGAGCTGATCATTAGGAAACACCCTACACATTAAATTTTTATAGCGTTATGGCCTGCAAAAACGTTTTCACCGCCCACGAAAAACCTATAAATAGTTTTTCGGCGATTGTTCTGGATTTTTGCCACTCACCCTCTCTCCAGGGGTGGAAGTGGATGGGTACTAATGGGGAAGACTTGAAATAGTAATTGTGATAATGTTTTGATGTTTTGTTTGACAAAATCGTTATTGCAAACCATGAAAATTCTTTACAAAGTTTTTCAGTGGAGTCTTCTTGTTTTTAGATACTTACCACTGACTTCAACTCCCAATGTAGGGGTTGATGGCATCCTAATAAATATGTCCTTAATCAATATTCAATTAACAGTTTAAAAAATATATATCGAGATCATTATTTTCCGTTGATTTGCAGCAAAAACATAAAAAAAATTTTATAATGCTCAACTTCACCCCTTATTTTAACCCAAACAATGAGGGATGTTGGCTTATCTCTTCTTTCTTTTATATTAGATTTTAAGTAACAAAGTGCAACCTGACTTAGAGTGGAGACTCTGTTGTACAGACTTTAATTGATCCAGCGCCTTCGATGCCTTCCTGATTACTGAGAATTTGCGATATTTTAGGAAAAAGTATATCTTAATAATGAATAGATATTGCTCGTCTGGTCCTTTACATTCTTAAACGACTAGGGTTTTCCTGTTCCTGGTCCCTTTTTCCATCAACCTATAGCTCTGAGAAGGAGGCACAAATCTCGTTCCAACAACCCTTCTGATTTAATCGAAGCTCCTTCTTGGATCTGTCTGGAAATAGTGAAAATAAAATTGTCACTCTACCCTCAATTTTATAAGACCCGAAACTGAAATGTCAATTACCCTTAATTACCTTATTGTATATACACCATCTATGCCAAGATCGAAACACTTTTAACTAATTATTTCGTAACATTTGTGTAGATATATAGAGATTTTCCGAAGTAGCTTGTCCGAAGTGGACACCGTGATGAGTTTTCAAGGAAACTCCATGGGAGTTTCGGGAAGACGTATGGGCGGCGGGTCCAGCATGTTCAGTTCCAGACCAGGCCCGTACGATAGAGACCCGCGGTACGGTGGCGGCGGCGGCGGTCGCTTTGGTAACTCCAGAGGATCGCGCAGTTTCAAAGGTAATCCTCAAGTTTAATCCCACACGGCGTTTGTTCTTATTCGAAATTTTTATTTGTAGATTACAGTAGCTACGACCGGCCCTCACCTTGGAGCAGCAGTCAGCGTAATGGTGGCGATATGGGTTCTAGAAGTAGCTGGGATTCTTGGGGCGGCAGCGGCGGTGGTGGAGGCGGTGCTGGCGTGCATTGCGTGCATATGAGAGGCTTGCCTTTTAAAGCGAATGAACATGACATTGCTGATGTAAGTATTTATTCGAGCTGTTGGTTTGGTTAATGAAAAAAACTTTGTTTCTTTCAGTTTTTCAAGCCTGTGGTACCAATTTTCGTTCGAATGATTCAAGACTCCTCTGGACGAGCTTCGGGGGAAGCTGACGTAGAATTCGTCAATCACGAAGACGCTGTTAGAGCCATGAGCAAAGACAAAGGTCACATGCAACACAGATATATCGAGTTATTCCTGAACTCGTCGGGAGGACAAAGCAACGGTGGATTCTCGTATGGAATTGGTCGAAGACGAATGTAAAGATCAGTTCCCTTTTTTTATCATGCACACAGAGCCAGTAGAATATCAGTTTGACTGTAGATTCGAATTAATAATTCTCTTTTGTTGTGGTCCGTTGATAAGTTTTCTTTTCGAATTGTTTTGGTCCCTCGTAGCCATATAATGACGTGATAACTCATTGCACTCTATACGACACTTGAAATTAGTAAATACATTAAGAAAGTAGTCAGACTTATAGGCTTTTGTACTTAATGTTGATAATATTTTATAAATGATCAAGTAAGAGCGGAAAAGTGACATTTTTTTTTTTTCGAAAAATGACTGATTTTTATATTTTTCTTTCAACGAGCTAGTTAGCGGGACCAAGTAGATAAGATACGGTAAACCCTTTAGATATTCTACTGGCCAATGCCAATTTATCACTTAATTTAATCGCCTTTGGTGCAGTATTTTTTATTTCTCTATAATGCAAATGAATTATGCAAGAATTCCAATAGATTGTATGCAATATAGTTTTGTTTCATTTCACATCGCAACCCTTTCAAACATAAAGTGATAGTACAGAAAAGTTAGTAACAAACGACCAAAAAGATGCATAGTGTGAATCACATCAAAGAAATTTTAATTTCGTGAAGGTCGTCAAAAATGAGATGTTGTGCCAACAAAAGTCGATGCTGTGTATGATCTTATGTTGAAAGACATTACCATTACATACATTACCACATTACAAATACATTTACCATTACATGAAAATGCATAACAAACAACAACGAAGAAGACGCGTAGTATGAATTAAATCAAACAAATCATTGATTCTTCTTCTTAGTCGTTGACCTGATGCAGGTATCGTGATATCATGAAGCTGTTAGCTAAATTTCCCAATGTTCCTCCACGTTTTTCTATCTTCTGCCATTCTAGCACATTCTGACAATGGAGCGCCAATGGTAGCAACAATATGGTCCGTGTATCTTGTGGGAGATCTACCTCTATTTCTTTTGCCTTCTACTTTTCCCTGGATGGTAAGTTTTTCAAGACCATTTCTTCGAAGCTACATGTCCAAAATAGCTTATTATTTGTTCTGATATTTGTGTTCTTAGTCTTTTCTTTATGTTTAGCTGGTCCAGTATGGATTCATTTGTTCTTCAGGCCACCCATGGTATTCTCAGCATTCGTCTCCAGCAGTACATTGTGACCCTGAAACTATCGGTTAGTTCCCCATTTATTCTAATTCTGGCATAATTGTTATTGTACAGGCTTTTAATTAGCAGTATCAGATGATTGGGGACTCCCATTTCAGACAAAACCTGCCACATTTTACTCCAGTTGACCAAATCGAAAGCTTTACTATAATCTATGAAGCATGTTGAATTCTCTGGATTTTTCTACAATCTGCCGTACGTTTAAAATTTGTTCTCTAGTACCACGTCCGGGGACGAAACCTGCTTGTTCCTCCGCAATGTTAGGTAGTAAAAAGGGCTTTATCCTCTCGAGAATTATGTGTAAGAGTATCTTACTGCAATGCGCAATTAGAGCAATTGTGCGATAGTTGCTACATAAATCTTTCGCTCCCTTTTTATGTATGGGAATATATAGTGATTGTGTCCAGTCCTCAGGCCATTTACCTGTCTCCCACACTCTTTGACAAATTTGATGTATTATATCCACTCCAACGTCATCTAGGGCGTTCATCTAAATCATTGATATTGATCTTTAAAAAGTGTTTTAGACGGAGATAGAAACAAAAAATTCGAAAGATTACAAAATAGGTTCAAAATCAAGTTATTTTATAAGTTGGGCTCAAACATCGTTAATTTTTTGTGATAATCAACTCCCTCTGACTTGTTGATACATCGTCATCCTGCTCAGTTTTCGATGATTTTCTAAATATTGCCGTGATTGTACAGCTGGTTCCTAAAAAAACCGATACTATTAAAGCATATTTTGTAGAAAATTGGGCAGTGTATTTTGAAGTTTAAATACTTATTATTTACATACTGTCATTGTCACTGCCAAATCTTAAGATTTGTCAAATAACTTCAACCTCAAAAAATGGCTCCACATGCTACCAAAGAACTAAAAGCAAGAATTGTAACGAAATTAGAAGATGATTGGTCACTATCTGCCGTAGCGTACTATTTTAACATAAGCACAACAACAGTTTTTAATATTAATAAAAGATGGAGAGAACAAGAAACTCTCGAAAGAAGCAAGGTTCTAGAAGACCAAAAATATCTACCGCTCATGAAGATCATACGATTTTGGAGAGATTAGAAGATAATCTTTTTGAAGATGTGAAAACTGCAAGAATTATGTCACAGTTTCCAGGAAGAAAGACAACAACCTGGCGCAGAATTAAAGCATCGCGTCTTAGGTACCGAACTGCAGCAAAAAAAACAAGCTCTTACACCACAACAGAAGCAACCAAGACTTATATTTGCTTTAAACCATCAGCTACAAAATCAAGATTTTTGGGACACAGTATTATTTACAGATGAAAAAATTTTTCAATCTTCTAAAAAGGGCAAAATTGGCGAGTATAAACCAGATAATAATACATTTAATCCTCTATATGTTGATAGATATCGAGTAGCTGGCCATTTTAGCGCCAATGTATAGGAATGGATTTCATCTAGAGGAATGGGAATGGTATGGCGTATTGATGGCAGGTTTGTTGGGCAGACTTATCTGTATATTCTAGAAAACATGTTTCCCAGTGTAGAACAGTCGTATCCTGAAAATAATTTTATCCTCCAACATTTCATAGTTCCTTTCACGCAGATGGACTGAAGACTACATGTTGTTATCAATGCTGATGGAGATATTACAAAATATTCAATTTTATTTTTACATACCTAAATTTAGTATAGACCCTCAAGTTTCAATCCCTCGCTTTCTTTCGAGAGTTTCTAGTTCCCTCCTTTTTTTATTAATAAAAAACTGTGGTTCTGCTTACGTTAAAATGTTTTGCTGCGTCTGATAGTGCTCAGTTATCTTTTAATTTGGTTACAATTCTTGCTTTAATATATTATTGTTTGTTTTATTCCTTAGTAATAATAAAAATAATAACAACCCTATTTTATATAAAAACTATCATTTATATACTCTTTAAAATGCAGGAATTCAAAATAATATCAAAATTTAGACCTGACTAATTATCACAATTTTTGTTGTTTGTTTATTTTATTATTTGTCTGTCAAAATAAATATAATACCAGACCAATCAAATGATGATCATTGGTGCTACAGCCCTATAAAAGATCCTCGACCTTCTTCTATTACGCCAGTCAGTTCTATCCATTGCCAACTGTTGCCAGTTTGCTGCGCCTATTTGTCCACCATCTTCATCTACACCATCCCTCCATCTGAGTTTTGGCCTACCCCTACTTCTACTTCCCAGAGGTTGTGACATAAGGATTCTTCTAGGAAGGTTAATATTGTTCTGAAGCTATTTTCTTGTGGAATTTTTAAAGTAATTACTATTTAAATGGGAATAAGCCACAATTAAAGGTTAAAGTACGTTTATTTATTTATTACTAATGTTTGTATTTTGAGATCCGAAGTGGAAATTGAAACGTTAATAAACGTACTTTAACCTTTAATTGTGGCTTATTCCCATTTAAATAGTAATTATTCTAGGAAGGTTGTTCTGCTGTGATCTTGTCAGATGTCCTGCCCATCTTAGTCTTCCTATTTTTATAAAGGATACTACGTCTTTACCACCGAATATATGTCTATATCTGTGATATATCTCGTAGTTGTACCTCCTTCTCCAAATACTATTTTCACAGATGCCACCGAATATTCTTCTCAGGATCCTTCGTTCAAATATAAGCAGATTTTTATCTGCCTTTGAAATGGTCCATGTCTCCGAACCATATGTCAACACTGGTTGTATAAGGGTTTTGTATATGGTTATTTTTGTTTTTTGGAAGTTTCTGCTTCTCATATGTCTACTCAGTCCAAAATAGCATTTGTTTGCTAGGATTATTCTTTGCTTGATTTCTTCCGTCATGACGTTCTCCTTGGTGATCAGGAAGCCTAAGTATGTGAATTTGTCCACCACTTCAAAGGTAGAGTTATCAACCGTGAATTGGTGGCCGATGTTTCTGGCTCTATTTTTGGGCGTTGATGCCATTATCTTAGTTTTCTCCTCATTTACTTGCAGGTCCATATTTTTTGAGGCGTTTGACAAGGTGTTATACATTTCTTCTAGCTTGCGTGTTGTGCGGGCAACTAGGTCAACATCATCTGCATATGCCAAAATTTGGGATGATTTATTAAAAATGTTTCCTCTGTTGTCTATTTGGGCATCCCTGACCGCCTTTTCCAGAGCTATGTTGAAAAGGAGACACGCCAGCGCATCTCCCTGTCGCAGCGTAACATGCGTTTTAAATGCCTGAGATTGTTCGCCCTGTATTTCGACATTGCAAACAACTTTACGCATTGTAGCCTTAACCAATCTTATCAGTTTATCGGGGATGTGGAATTCATCCATGGCTTCATACAATTTATTTCTTAGGACACTATCATAGGCCGATTTAAAATCTACGAGAAGATAGTATATGTCGATATTGAATTCATTGGTTTTTTTCCAGTATTTGCCTTAGCACAAAGATCTGGTCTGTTGTTGATCGACCAGGCCTAAAACCACTTTGATATTCGCCAAGAAGCTCCTCTGAATATGCACTCAGGCATATAAAATACTCGAAAATATTTTGCATGCTGTATTAAGGAGGGTTATTCCCCTATAGTTTTTACATTCCAATTGATCACCCTTTTTGTGTAGCGGGCAAACGATCCCAATACACCACTCTTCTGGGATTTGTTCCTCATTCCAGGCTCTCAGTATGATTTTATATATATGATTAGTCAGAGTAGCATCTCCACATTTAATAAGTTCCGCGGGTATACCATCACTTCCTGGAGATTTATTATTTTTTAGGTGTTTTATTGCATCCCGTACTTCCTGAATTGATGGGAGGCTCCAATGGTGTATTGTTGTTTGCTCCTGGTGGGGTTGATTTGGATCTTCTACTTCGATAGTAAGTAGTTCTTTATAGTGTTCCACCCACCTTTTCAATACTTCTTTTGTATTGAGTATATGCCCCTCCTTATCCTTACATAGTCCGATCCTTGGTTTAAATTCTTTTCTTGCTTTATTTAGATTTTTATAGAATTTTCTTGATTTTCCTTTTTTAATGCCTCAAATTCTTCCAATATTTCATTTTCGTAAGTTCGCTTTTTTCTCCGATGCATGTATTTCTCTTCTGAGATCTTTATATGTTTGTTCTTTTTCTCGGACTCTTCTTTGCTGCATCAGTTTATATGCATTGTTCTTTTTTCTTGTAATGTCCTCGCACTCAGCATCGAACCACTCATTGCGTGGTGGTGGTGTTTGCGGCCCTAGAATGTTATTTGCTGCGTCTTTAATGTAATTTTTACACATTTCCAATTGTTTACTAATTGTTAGATTCTCTTTAGTTATGTATTTAGTTTCGATATAGTTTTGAAACCTTTCTATGGTTTGCTGGTTTTTGAGGAGTTCAATATTAAGGCGCCTTGTTTTGGTATTTCTCTCCTTCGCATCTGAGATTCTAGCCCGAATTCTTGTGCCAACTAGAAAATGATCTGAATCTATATTGGCGCCTCGATAGGTGCGGACATCCATAAGGTTGGTGAAGTGTCTCCAACTATGATCACATGATCAATTTGGTTGTTCGTTAATCCATCAGGCGAGGTCCAAGTCCCCATATGTATTTTTTTGTGTAGAAAACATGTGCTTCCTACGATCATGTTCTTTGAGGCTGCGAAGGTGACTGCTCGGTGTCCATTCGAATTAGTATTATTATGGAGACTATATTTACCAATGTGCGGTAGATATATTTCTTCCCTTCCGATTTTTGCGTTCAGATCACCGATTACTATTTTAATCAATCAAATACACTGCTCAAAATGATCAAATTTTACTAAGAGTCGTATCAGTATTTTTAGGAACCAGCTGTACATCAGTCTAGGACTATTTTGTGCCAACAAAGGTCGATGTAACGTATGAGCTAATGCTGAAAGATCATTGTGTAAGTGATTGGATCAAGGAAGGTCATAAATTTCACCTAAATGCATTTACCATTCCTTAAAAATAAACAATAAACGACAAACAAGACGATCAAAGGTGTGTAGTATGAATCGCATAAAAGAAATAATTAATACCGATCTTCAAAAAGTGTCTTAGATGGGGATAGAAGCTGAAAGATAATTAAAATCCAAGTTTTTTCAAAAGTTCGGCTCAAAAATCATTATCCTGTTCGTTCTTACTGCATCGTCATCCTGTTGAACCATACTCCAGTGATTTTCTGAATATTGCCGTGATTGTAAATAAGTGTAGGATTAATATTGTGAAGATCGTCAAAAATGGGATGTAGTGAGTGAAAGATCCAAAATGATTATCAATTTCGATTCAAAAGGTGGGCAAAACTTGGGCATTTTTTAATACATCACCCTCTTGTTGGATCATATTCCGGTGATTATCTGAGTGTTGCCGTGATTGTAAATTATTCCACGATTAATTTCGTTAAGGTCGTCAAAAATGGGGTGTTTTGCCAACAAAAGCCGATGTTACGCATGACCTAGTATTGAATGATCGTCGTGTAAGTAATATAGTGAAGGTAGGCCATTTATTTCACCTAAATACATTAAAAATTGAATACCAAAATAAAAACCAACAAAATTATATTAAAATTTATTGAAAAACAAATACAAAACAGAGAAATAAACCAATAATTCATATTTTATCAAATATATTTTAACAATAACAATGGAATTAAAATACTACGCCGCCCTTTTATCAAAAACTATATCGTACACTTGATCAAAAGTACCGACAAAATGTACTTCTAAACCTTCGGTTATAAAAGCCGGTAAATCGTTAAAGTCTTTTTTGTTCTCTTCTGGAAGAATGATGCACTTAACACCCGATCTCTTAGCCTGAAAAAGAAAATATTTCATTTTTCTCTTTGTACAATATAAAAATAAAATTTCGCGAGAATTAATACATATTGTAGTACGGCAACACTGTAGCGCCACGGAATATAGACGTTTCCTTTGTTGGTTTTATCGTGAGTGACGAGTACGGAAATCCTATAAATACCACAAAGCACTGTTGCCAGAGCATCGCCCCAACAGAACCAACTTATAATTGGAATCACTAAAAAGGCAAAATTGTGACAACTTCCAAGAATTTAAAACTCACGAATTTTTTTAAAATTCTAGTAAAATAAATACCTATACAGTGGAACTTGGTTATAACGTCATTGGACGGTCTAGTAAAAAAAATGACGCAACATCAGAGTGACGGTATAAAAGATGTAGAAAAAAATGAAATTTTAACAAGGCAAAATTGTAGGGTAGCAGCACCATTTTTGGCCATCTTAAGGAATTTCTTGGCCTTAATAAATCATTAAAAATCAAAAATTAGAGCTGCGGACTTGTAATTGAGCAAACGTATGACGTTAACTTTGTTTGATTTAATAGCCACTTACGTTTGAAGTTAAATTATAAGGACATTTTGTTAGGTATTTTTAATTCAGAAAGCATATAAAAACTAACTTTGTACCATTTGTGACCACTTTGCTCCTAATGTGGTTTATTCAGAAAGCATTTGTGGCCATTTGTTTAATTCTACATAGATAAGGATGATAGTTTCTAGTATTTTTAGTTACCTAACACATTTTTTTACTAAAGGTAGAAAAATTATATTTAATTACTAGAAATGTTAATAAAATTACATGAAAAGGATAGTAGTTTTAATAAAAAAAATTGTTATTACAACAGTTTTAATCAACACGAATTACTAAAATTTATAATATTTATTGATCTCTTCAACAAAAAAGTAACCCCTTGAATTTTTTTTTTAAAGGTGGTTGAATTTCTTCCATTACCTCATCCTTTTCATACCAAATTTCATCCTTTTTTTGTGACCACTTCCAATCATTCCCATAGTTTTCCATTGTGCTGATTAAAACCTTGCCATTTTTTTCGTCAGTAATTATTCCTGGCAAAAACTTACTTTCGTACTGTACAATTACGTATGTAGATACTTTGTCCGCAGTACATATGTCAAGAGGGTTCTCTTCAACTACATTCTGTATATTTTTGGCCTCCTCACAGACAGGTTCCTCCCCTGATTCTTGTGTGAGATTGGTCTTTTCTAACCTGTTTCCAATTACTTGTTTTACATCTTCAGGGGCCTTTACATTACTCACGGAAACTGTTTTGTTTATTAGTTCGGTTTTTTTTTTAGTCTCTTTAGATTTTATCTTAATTCCATTTTTCCTAGAAGTTTTTTTTAGATTCTCTTCTTTACAGGCTCTTTTCGCCTCTTTGTCTTGCTTCTTTTTTTCTTTTTTTTCCATTTCAAGTTCTTTTTCTTTTTCTTTAGCCACCGCAAGTTCCAACCATGTATTACATGTTAGCACAGAAGGTAAGATTTCACGCTTTCTGGTTTTCTTGGAAATGTTTTCGTCACTGGGATAAATTAGAATTTTACTTAATAGGTCTACAGGCCTTCTTTTCGGAGTATAGACAATGGTAGTACCAACAGATGAAGTTATTAAGTCAACATTTGAAGGTATAGGCGAGTCCGTCAATTTATTAATAACACTGCTATTTTCCAATAGATCCATCGATTCATTGTCCATAACCACATCAGAATTTTTTGCTAACTCTTTATCTATTAACATTTCTGTAGCATTGTCTATGAAAGTGCTTTCTTTAAAGGAAGGATTATTATACTCTGGAAAGTCAAATTCTACAATATTAGAGACTGTTGGAGTTGATGTTAGTACATTATTATCTTCCACTTCAATTACAATGGAATTGTCTACCATATAATGGTTAGGAATTTCCTCAGCCGACAATTTGCTGACACTCTCAATAGGGTCATGTAATAAATCTTCTTCGTTTTTAAACTGTACCCATATATTGTACAATGATTCATCAAAAGCATCGTATTTGGACTGTTTGAATTGTTTTAAAACGTCGGGATGAATTTTAGACTCCAAATATTTTAAATGTGTCAGACAAGTTTTCGTTTTGCTAGAGACTACTATGGGTTCTTTCTTTAATGTGATTTTAGAATAATCTACGTTATTAGCAGAAAACGTAAAAAGTCCACATGTTTTAAACCCATTTTGTAGAGATTTAGTAAAATCAGTTTCATCCATAATTTTTTTAAGGAGTTGTGGAATGTCATGTTTTTTGACATCTCTGCCGTTGTGAAATCTGTACATTTTTACTTCAGTTTTCCACTTACTTTTTAACGGAAAAAAGAAACTGACATCCAACGGCTGAAGGATGTGTGTCGTATTTGGATGTAAACACACAACTATAATTTTATTCTCAATGCACAATCGACTTAAAGGCAAACTTAAATGCGAGGAATGTCCGTCCAAAAAAACTATAATCGGCAACGCAATATTACTTTCGTGAATAAAAGGAATAAACACATTTGAAAAGTATTCGTAAAAACACTTTGATGTCATCCATCCTTTGGGTGATTTTCCAACTCCCCAGTCTCTTGGAATATTTTTGCAGATCTTCTCAGGAAGCCGATCATATTTAAAAAGTGTAAGGGGTGGTGCCATTTTCCCTAAAGCATTTGCTGTTATTAAAGTGGTTATATTTTCTTTGTCCGAGGAGGATGAAGTATTGTAAACTGGAAGACCTTTCTCCGCTAAAATTAAACCGCCTTTTGGACATAAATAGAAAGACGTCTCATCCAGATTCCAGATTCTTGCCGGATCATCCAAAACATGCTTATCATCTCCAAGTAAATCCAAAGTTTCTTTGAACCAGTTTCGGATTTTTTCTTCAGTAATTAATGATCTGACTCTATTTATGTATTCAGACTGCTTTAATGAGAGTTCTGGAAATCTACGCATAAATAGATGAAACCACTTCCTCCCAGGAGTATTTGCTTTAAAAGGGGTTTTTAGTTGACTGTCTTCTACCAATTTTTTTATTGAAAAATAAAGGCCTTCTCGACAAATAGGAAAACCCATTTTAGCTGTAGTTTTGATCCAGTGTACCAGCCGATCTTCTATGATCTTCCCTAAAACTGGACTTCTTCCGACTTTGCCTGATGTTTCTGGAGCTCTTCCACTTAACTTATTGCGTATTGTGGAACGGGGTACTTCATACAAATTACATGCTGTACTTACTTTCATTCCACCTCGAGTAGCTTCCAATGCATTCTTTACTTGCTGAGGTTCGTATTGAAAAAATGTTCGTTTTGGTCGTTGTCGTACATTATTATTTTTTTTCTTGATTTCAATTTTCTTTTTACTCCGTGCCATTATCTGTAATAATAACAAACATTTATAAATAAATTATTAGTTATATTTTTATGTACATGATGTTTTACCGGTAACGGTATGGTTTCTTATTTGTTTTAAATAAATGTCAATGTATAGTAAATGCATACTCCAGGGTTCTCCATAAAAAAATTATATTTTTGTTTTACAACCCCATTTTGGGATACCTTGATTATTACAAAATATTCTTAAATCATTTTGTTAACGAACGGTCCGTTGCGAGTAAAACACCCTGTAGAGTATAACTGGCTACTATGGGAACACGCGTGTTTTTAAAGTAGTCAGTAAATTATGTCATATGACCAAAATTGGATTTAACTGTTCCATTAGTAGCCACTATTAAACAGTTGCTGTGGCCACAAATAGGTCAGAAGTGTTCTAATAGTAGCCAGCAAATGGCCATTAATGGTGTGAATACAAAAATAAGTGTTCCATTTGTGGCCACCCAATTTAATAATGTATCGAGATAAAATAAGGAGTTTAAAAACAGATGAAATCGTAAAGAAATCATACCCAAAACTTAAAATCATACGTTGATCACAAAATTTTAATATTTGGCTTAAATACAGCTTAAATAAACTTACCTGTTTTCTTACGTATATCGTTAACAGAAGGTCTAATACACAGTGTCACCTACTTCAAGAATAAGTAGAAACTAACCTGTAAATCAGAATAAGTCGCAAATTGTAGAGCCATCGTGTTAGAACGAATATAGTCGAAATTCTTCCGATTTCCGTAAAGGCGGTAAACTCGGACCTTATTATATTAGATTATTGGTTTAGGTGGCCACTAACGGTGAAGTGGCCAAAAATGGTGCTGCTACCCTATTACAGCGTTATTTATTATTACAGCTACATTTAGGATAAAAAAAAATTAAGAAATAAAACATATCACGTACAAAGCCGGAAACACACTGCACTTTATTCTTCATAAAATACCTACTGTAAAATTTTATGACGTTATGGACGAGACTTACTTTATTTTTAGCCGATAAAACCGAGTTTTTAATAATGTTATCGAATAGTTTTTGGCCTGGCCTATTAAATTTTTTTTTGGATTATGATTATGAAATAAAAACAACACAAAATATGGTTCGATTAATTAAAAGCATTGAAAACCACTTACAGCTATTGTTTTTTCCTTTATTCCACCGACGGGCAAAACTTTTCCCATCAGAGATATTTCGCCCGTCATCGCAACGTCTTGCCTAATTGGCTGTGCTTTAGCTAGCGACAATAACGCCGTAACTATCGTACATCCTGCACTGGGGCCGTCCTTCGGCGTAGCTCCTTCGGGAACGTGTAAATGGAGATGGCTATAACAAATAGAAAAACACATAACAGTCCAAATTTAACAAAAGGACTTCATTGTAGTTAATTTAAATAAAGAAAAGGACTTAACTGTCAACACTGACGTTATTTGTCAACTGTCGTAAGTCATTCAACGTGTCAACTGCCATAAGTCATGTGTCAAGATATTAATCTTTTACTTACTTTTTTTGCAAAAATTGATTGCCGGGATCGTTCCTTAATAGAAAATTGCGTGCCACTGTCATCGCAATCTTGGCAGATTCTTTCATAACGTCCCCTAAATGTCCAGTCAATTCTAATGTACCGTCTGTATCTTTTTCGGTAGACTGTTTTCTCGTTGTTGTTTCTATATACAAAGTGGAGCCTCCTGAAACATTAGAACATTGGTTAAAAGTTATTGCTGCTTGTCCAGCAATCATATACAAGTCTAAGAATGACTTTTACGTAAACGGCTGAGGAAATGCTTCTTGAAAATATCTACGTACCCATTGCTGTCCAGGCTAAACCCATTACGACACCAGGAGGGGTTACTGGGTACATTCTATCCTGGGTAAATACTGGTTTTCCAACGAATTCTTGAAGATTCGATTGGTCGACTTTCACAAAAGCCGATTCTTCTTTTACAACTTTATACGCTACTTTCCTCACGACCTAAAATTGATCAATAACAACGAAAAATGGAAAAAAAATCACATAGTGTCACATCAGTCGAATAAATTGGATATCTTGACATAATAACCTAAACAAAATTTACCTTTTCAATATGTTTCTGCAAATTTCTGACGCCGCTTTCTCGACAATAACTTTTGATGAGCGAATTAAGCGCGCCATCTTCGACTTTGATGGTCTCATCTTTAAGTCCGCTATCTCTCATCGCTTGAGGCAGTAAATATTGTTTGGCTATGGCTAGTTTTTCCTCTGCTACGTATCCAGACATATCGATCATTTCCATTCTGTCTCTAAGCGGTTCGGGAATCGTTTCCACTATATTAGCCGTACAAATAAATAATACTTTCGACAGATCGACCGGTACGTCCAAGTAATGGTCTAGGAAATTCGCGTTTTGTTCCGGATCGAGCAGTTCTAAGAGTGCTGAACTTGGATCGCCCGAGTAACCCCTAAAGTAAAGAATAAACGATTAAATCATCATTTCTTGTCATTTAAGCTGTAAAAAGGCACAATTAATATGAATCCTTGAAAACGGAAGAGAGGACAATCAAAAGGGCTTAAATTATAATTCAAAGCGATACAAATGTGCAAAGTATGATACAAATCGCTTAAAATGCACAGTTTATAATTAGCATCGCCCCAACAGAACCAACTTATAATTGGAATCACTAAAAAGGCAAAATTATACCTTACATTTCGCAGAAATGCGCAATTTAGACTTTCACATCATCTAAAAGAAGAAACTTACAAACGAAGTTCAAAAAAAAAAATAAATTCAAATTTGTACAAACGTTTATATTAAAATTTAAATCATTTACCAACATGCAAATTATAATTTATCATTGAGAAGATGCAACTTATACTTGAAATTACAAAACGGATAAATAAAACGCGGAAATTATTCTTTAAATCACTCAAATGCGGAATTTACAATTTAAATCACTCAAAAATGCGAAATTTATCATTTCAATCACTAAAACACTCAAATTATAAGTTAAATTCAAACTGTATAACTTATATAGGCGATAAAAGCGTAATTTAAAACTTAAATCGCTGAAAACACGAAAATGTCAATTTACACCGTTTAAAAATGCGAACATTTTCATTCATATCATTCATTCAAAAACGTGCAAAAAATCGATAAAACCGTATAAATTACAATTCAAATCGCTCAAAAATGTGAAAAAAACGATGAAAATACGCAAATTTTAATTAATATCGCTTAAAAATACGAATCTTACAATTCATTTTATCAAAAGTGTACTAAAACCGTGTGTATTATAATTAGAATCGTTCAAAAATGTAAAATTTATAATTTAATCCACTAAAAAACTCAAATTATAATTTAAATCGCTCAAAAATTCAACTTTATACTTTATAAAGAGGGTAAAAGTGTAAACTAAAATTTAAATCGCCAAAAACATGCAAATTTTAATTTCCACCATTTACAAATACAAATTATCATTCCTATATCATCAAAAAAGTACAAAATCGCCAAAAATGTGCGTATTATAATTTAAATCGCTCAAAAATGCGAAATGTACAATTTCGCTTAAAAAAATCAAATTATAATTTAAATCGCTGAAAACTGCAAACTTTATAGTTTATATAAGGGATAAAAGCGTAAATTAAAATTTATATCGCTAAAAACATACAAATTTTAATTTACACAGTTTACAAATACAAATCTTATCAATCACATTATAAAAAATGTGCCAAAGGCGCCAAAAACGTCATCAGCTAAAAAACATCAGCTAAAAAACTCAAATTATAATTTAAATCGCTCAAAAATGCAAACTTTATAATTTATAAAGGTGGTAAAAGCGTAAACTAAAATTTAAATCGCCAAAAAGATGCAAATTTTAATTTCAAAATTTAGAATTTAATGTGCTAAAATAATTAAATCATAATTTAAATCGCTCAAAAATGCAAACTTTTTAATTTATATAGGGCATAAAAGCGTAAATTTAAATCGCTGAAAACATTGAAATTTTCATATTTATACCGTTTAAAAATACGATTCTTATAGTTCATATCACCAAAAAACTACAAAGAATCGCTAAGAACGTGCGTGTTTTAATTTAAATTACCCAAAAATTCGAAATTGACAATTTAATCCGCTAAAAACCCTAAATTATAATTTAAATCGCTCAATAAATGCAAACTTTATAATTTAGATAGGAGATAAAAGCTTAATTTAAAACTTAAATCGCTGAAAACACGCAAATTTTAATTTACACCATTTACAAATAAGAATCTTATCGTTCATATCATCAAAAATGTGCAAAAATCGCTAAGAACGCGTATATTATAATTTAAATCCCTGAAAAATGCAAACTTTATAAGTTATAGGGAATAAAAGGGTAAATTAAAATTTAAATCACTTAAAATATGCAAATTTGAATTTACACGGTTAAAAATACGAATCTTATCATTTACATCAATAAAAATGTGCTAATAATCGATAAAAACGTGCGAAAAATGCGAAATTTGCAATTTATTCTGCTAAAAAACTAAAATTATAATTTAAATCATTAAAAATGCAAACTTCATAATTTAAATCGTTGAAAACATACTAATTTTAAAATATACCGTTTAACAATACGAATATTATAATTTAATATATCAAAAATGTGCAAAAAATCGCTAAAATCTTACGTATTACAATTTAAATCGCTCAACAATGCCACATTTACAATTTAATGTGATAAAACAATCAAATCATAATTTAAATCGCTCAAACTGCAAACTTTATAATTTATATAGGGCATAAAAGCACAAATTAAAGTTTAAATTGCTAAAAACATGTAAATTTTCATATGTATACCATTAAATCCGCAAAAAACTCAAAATATAATTTAAATCGCTCAATAAATGCAAACTTTATTATTTATATAGGGGATAAAAGTGTAACTTAACGTTTAAACCGCTGAAATCACTAGAAATTATGATATATACTGTTTAAAAATATGAATCTTTAATATGTATCATAAAAAATCGCTAAAAACGTGCTCATTATAATTTTAATCGCTCAAAAATGCGAAATTTATATCATGTATTGTTAATAAAGCAAAAATGGCAAAATTTAAATGGCAAAAAGAGTTAGATCACAACTTACTTTCCTATTTTGTCCACTTCATCGATAAGTACTAAAGGATTTTCGGTCCGGGTCTTTTTAAGGCACTGTATTACTTTTCCCGGCATCGCACCCACGTATGTTCTTCTGTGGCCTTTAATTTCCGCCACATCAGTCATACCGCCTACAGAAAATCTAAAATACTCTCTATTTAAAGCTCTGGCGATGGAACGAGCTAAAAAATAAATAATATAAAAGATAATAAGGAGCCTGGAGTTTTAGAAAGTATTTCTAGCAGTGATTTACCTATACTAGTCTTTCCAACACCAGGAGGTCCGTGGAAACACAATATTTTTCCTTGCGTGCTACCTTTTAGTTGACTAACTGCTATAAATTCTAAAATACGCCTTTTAATATCTTCCATTCCATAATGGTCTTGATCTAAAATCTCGGAAGCTCTTTTGAGATTCAAGTTTTCTTCGCTGTGTACTCCCCAAGGCAGTGATGTCAACCAATCTAAGTAGTTTCGTGTTACACTAAAATATAACACATCTACATTAAATAAAATGTCTTTTACTGTGTCTTATTTCAAAATTGTGGCAGAGATCCATCAAATATAGAAAATACTTACTTAAACTCAGAGCTATGGCTTTCTAAAAAGTTCAATTTTGTTAATTCTTCATCTATAACTGCTGAAACGGCTTGTGGTAGCACTTTATCTTTAATTCGCTCCCGAAATTTCTCACCAATAGCATCTTTATCATCTTTTTCTAATCCTAACTCCTTTTTTATCACCTAATGAAGTAAAAAAATGTGTTTATTTCCAAATTAATACTTTGAGAACTAAACAAGTGTACTGATGAGTAGAAAAAGGAAATAAAGATGAAAATAATGAAATGAAATAGAAATAAGCTGATCTTGTATGAGCTAAATGAAATAATGCCAAATTAAAATAAAATCAGAAGCCTCAGAAGAATGAAAAAGAAGTTATAGTTAGATACGAATAGCAGATACCAAATCATGTCATACATTACCTTGAGCTGCTCTTGTAAAATGTACTTTCTGTGATGTTTTTTAACTTTTTCTTCAACTTCTCTTCCAATTTTTTGCTGCAATTTTGACAATTCATATTCTTTCTTCAGTAAGGACAGTGACAACATCAGTCGCTTAGGAATCTGCAATTAGAATTGTTTTAATAAAAGTATAAAATGTATAATTAAATGTAATTCCATAATGTATTAAATATTAGATGAATATTAAAAAAGAATAGTATGTGATTTTGAGAGTATCTTTAAATAAATTCCAAATAAAATACTTACATCCATTTCTTCCAACACTTCCTGCAGTTCTTTGCTTTCTGCAGCAGTTAAAGCAGCCCCCAGATCACTTAAATATACTGGATTATCTACAACTCTTTGGCCTTGATGCATCATTTGCTGCAAGCTATCTCTATACAAAGGATTTAAACTTATAATATCTCTAATAGTTTTGATAACTTCCTGAGTGAGGGCTTTCACTTCTTCTGTTTGGCGGAATTTGTTGTGCACTACATTTTCTACTTCTGCCATCAATAAGCCTTCAATTATAGGTTTAGCACTGGGACTGGCAGCTTTTTGGTCTTTATTTTCAACTGTTTTGGTAGATTCTATTGGGGTTTTTACTACTCTATTATTGCGCAATTTTCTTCTGGGTTTTTCGGTTTCAGTATCCTCTAAAACAGATATATTACTTACTTAAACTATTGCTATAACAGTACAGTAAATGCGTATTAAAGCAGAGTTATATAGAAATTTTTTGACAAATCTTAACAAAACTTGCTAAATTATAAAAACACTTACCTTTTTGCTCTTCATTTTCAAAAATCTGGCCAGTTATCTTAATTCGCCTGTGTGCCATCACAACCAGTCTTAAACGATCTCCTAAATCCTGCATTTCGTGAATTTGAGCAAAAACTCCTACGTCGTAAACATCACTGATATTACTGACTACCTCTGAATCATTGTCTTCTCGTTTTTTAAGGAAAATACCACAATACGGTTGGTTTAACTTAACTTTTCGTCTTAAAAGTTTAATAAGTTGTGGATTTGTTAGTTCAATTAACTTGATAAACCTTGGGAATACTAAAACAAAACCAAAAGGAAAATGTGCATTAAACTTTCACTTTTTGTTTCTAGTATATATGTTACCTATATTTTTACTAATAGCAATAACAGGAACATGCGGCCAAACTTCTGGAACTGATACAGTGGCTGGAAGTTGGGGATTGAAGTTTTCTTCTGCAGCTGGGACTCCATCCTCGGGCCCATCAGGCGTTTTTGTTGCAAAGTGTCTAAAAGCTACTGTTTCTCTAGGAATTAACAATTTTTGTTCGAATAAACTAGATTTCACGGTCCCTTTCCGAAATCCTATTCCTAATCTACCTGAGGAATTATTGTAAGAGGTTATAGGACTATTTTGTGAAAGTTTGTAACTATATCTACGTACAGTACATCCTCTTATATTAAGTATTTGGGCAATTCTTGTCAATTTGACAAAATTCATTGCTCTACCTTAAATTCTCAACTGAAAAATTATCTTATGAAATTACATGCAATTATTTTAAAATTTGAACTACTTCTAGAAATTGACATGTCAAAGATTGAACTTTCAAACCAGTACTGCCAACTGCCAACAATATCGTATTAAAATAGAAATGAAAAAGACCTTCAATTTTTAAATATTTTAATGATGTTGAACAAATATTTGCTAATTAAACAACAATAAATATAAAAACAAAGAAGAAAATAGTGCAAATCACATAAAAATTTATCTTCAATGGACAGTTAAGTTTCTTGTGTAAATTACTCTGCTTATATAATTTTAATATATGACCTAAAGATAACCCTAATATCGAAGGTTTATAAACTAGATTTATTTGGTTAATATTCATTTTAACTATCAATGTTTTAATTTATATAATTTAACGTAAACTTTGTCCTCCAATTCTGTAAAATTGGTTGAATAACTTGCAGGCACAAAATTAAATGACATTTCTGTCATGTATTGTAAACATAACTTAGGTTTTTTAAAAATTAGGAATAGATAATAAAATCAGTATAAATGTACAATAATCAGTTTGATTGAACAGTTTTATAATTAGAGTAGTGATAATGATAATGTCGTCAGCTGTAAACCAGGAGGTGTATAAAAAGTTTAAAAATGCTAGAAAATTATTAAGTACTGATAGTACTGATTCCACTGTTCAGGTAAGTATTGAATATACAGTTGATATTGTTTCGGAACCTTTATTCTCATCATCCTACATTGCTATAGGCAAAAACCACCTATTGTATACTAGTGCCACCGATTTTTAGTCCCGTTCATAGAATGTTCTATTTAGGTCGATGTTAGAGAAGATGAAGAACAACTTATTAAACTGCAGGAGATTATTGACATTCTGGTTGCGGCTGGGTACTTTAGGGCCAGAATCAAAGGTCTTTCTGCATTCGATAAAGTTGTCGGTGGGATGGTATGGTGTATAGAATCCTGCAATGTTGAATTAGATGTTGATCTGCTGTTTAGAGAAAACTTAAGCATTGGTCAAAAAATGTAAGTAGACATCTTTCATCTATTGATAAACCTTGCACCATAATATATTTGATTGAACGCAGCACTCAGGTTATTCTCTGTATCATTGCATTTATTTCTTGATCTCAAATTTTCCATGTTATCTAGTTCGAAATCATCCCCAATCCTCAATGTATCATTTGCACAAACAGTTGTAAGCATATTAATGTCAAATATTTACTAATTTTAATAAATTTTGTTGTTTTAGAGCTTTAACAGAAAAGATTGTTGCTGTTTTACCAAAAATTAAATGTCCCCGAAACATAGAACCACATCAAATCCAAGGATTGGACTTTATTCATATATTTCCTGTAATACAGGTAACCAAGATTAAAATTAAGACTGTAGTTTGAATTTTGTTAAACTACAGCATGGATCGCCTAAAAACCTTATTGATTTCATCATTTTAGTGGTTAGTGAAGAGATCTTTGGAATGCCGTGAAGAAGTTGCTGCATTTGTAAGAGCTTGTGCAATCGAGCAGTTCAATAAAAAGTTTCACAGTCAAGATGAGAATCAGGAAAATGTGAATTTACTTAAAAATATGAAGTTACTGTCTGAAGTTTATAGACCTCGGCGATATTATAAGAAGAAAAATTCGGCCCCAACTTCAACTTTATCCCAAATACAGTCTACTCTGTTGGAATATGGACATAGCGATGGTGGAGTTGGAGACTATTCAATGTTTACTGCTAAAGATAAAGAAGGAACTGATGATCAGGTAGATACCAGATACTTTTTAATACTGGTCAAACTCTTTATACTTGTTTATCTGTTTTTGTCAGGAATTTGTAGACTTGGATGATGAACACAAGGAACAGCTTATGAAACATTATACATCTCTGCAGTTTGAATTAACATCGGTAAGTGTGACATAAGTAATTATAAAAATATGTTTAACTATGTGCTTGATTTTCCTAAATGTGAAACAATTGGAATAGACCAGGGTGGATCTGTTCAGAGGTGGATGTGAGAGGTGGCATTCTGATTTTTGCAGAAAAGGATGTATCATACCGTCAGTAATAATAAGTAACTTACCGTTCCTCTCAAATAGGTCGGGAACATTGATAAAAAAATTAAAATATTTAAAAATTAATAAAAATATTGATATTTTTCTACTTCCCTCCGTTCTTCAGTAGGTCAGCTGACCGAACACCAGAGGACTAAACACTTTTCCAAAAACCTTTCACAGTGACGAAAGTCAATAAAATCTTCTTCTTCTTTCCACATCTTCTTCTCGAAAGGCGTGGCTTATGTAGGAGGAGCTTCTTAAGTCTTTTTGAGTGTGGCTCCAGGAACAAATTCTTGAGGGGGACAATGGATTTCTTGCCTACTTTATAGTTTTAAATATATTTTAATAGAAATGTCAAATTTGGATTATTCAATTCCCAGTTTGTGATTGTTTTTTTTTTTTTCAAATTTGGAAATATCAATTAACTACAAAGTAGGGGAGAGCAGGGGCACATATGGACAGATTTCAAAAAAAATTTATACTGTAAAATGAGATTCATTGTAAAGTATCGGCTTCTTCAATGTAAGATTTACATATTTTTAACATAATACATTGAAATATCCCATATTATACCCATAAATATTAACGGGAAACCTATAAAAAGGAGCTGGATTTTGATGTCCCATTTTTTTTTCAGGAGCATTTTCTCATATCATTTGCAGAAATATGATTCTCATCCTTCTGATCTGGAAATACAAAATCTTGTCGCGGCGTCATGTTAAAAAATTTACTAAAAATTCTGACTCTTCTAATTCCTTTTCGATCTGACCAACAAAGAATTTGAGTGTTTTTTTTTTTTCGTAGCAAATTTAATGAGAACAAAATCTCCTTTCTGGATATTCGTAAGATCCAATCCAAAATCTTTACCATCTTCAGTCTCAACTTCCATAAGATGATCATCTCATTCTTCGCAATAATTATAAATTTCGCTTTCTTTGGGATTTGGATTTTTTCTTTTCTATATTGCTTGCCTTTCTTTCCTGAGCCTGTTTCTCTTTTTCCTCCTTTTCTCTTATTTCATTTTCTAATCTATTTTTTTCTGATGTAGCAGTCAGAATGGTTGAAATTTTTTTCCTTCTTCCTTTCTTAGAACTTATTTTCACGGCCTTTGGGTATGGACGAATTTGTTCCGGAGTAAGTTTTACATCGGAAATAATTACACTTTTGGAATTTTGTTTTTCGGTAGTTAAAACAGGTTATTGTTGACTTGTGGTTGAACGACTTCCGTAACTTCAGTTCCTAAGAAATCTTCTGAGAAAAAAATATTTTTATTAAAGGCAGAGCAGCCAGTGTTTAAAAATCCAGAAATAATGTTTTTCCTATTAAATGCTTCTTCAAAAGCTAGAGCTGTTAGATGTGCAATGTCATAAATTGTTATAACTTTTCCCGTTGTCATTGGCAATGAATATTCCAACAAACATCACTTGCTCACCTCTCCCTGCTCCAACTACTTGTCCCACTTGCTTACAGCCCTTATTTGCAATCACTTTTGGCATTTGCAGAGCAGCGTTCACTCCGCTTTCATCTACGTTGACGATTCCATTACTAGTAAATTTGTACGTTTTGTAAACAGTCTCTTCTTCTTCTTTAAGTGCCATCTCCGCGACGAAGATTGGCAATCATCATGGCTATTCTGACCTTCGAGGCAGCTGTTCTGAACAATTGCCTTGAGCTGCAACCAAACCACTTTCTCAGGTTCTTCAACCAGGAAACGCGTCTTCTTCCTACGCTTCTCCTACCCTCTACTTTTCCTTGGATTATGAGTCTCAAGATGTTGTATCCCAGTCTCTAGGTTATCAAAAAACCTGTCTATGTTAACTTTATTAAAACTGATGTTTCTGGCTAGACTCGTAGCCTTCGGTTTTCGCAAAGATAAATTATGATGACGCTTCATGAAACCTTTCATCCACTCAATTCCATCAAAATGATTTTCCGACCATGACTTTGGCACATTTTTTTTTTCAAGCTTCAGAGCATACTCATTATGCAAATGTTCGAATTTGTAAGTAGGTTAATCCATACTGTAACTTGAATATTGAAGAATATAATTTACTAGACTGTCCTCTTCTTCATTTAAAAAAATCTGCTGTGTTTTATATTTTGATGAAAACTTTATTTCGGATATTTCTATATCATTTATATTTTTTTGATTCAGTTTTTTTAATCTTTTATGTAACATGGACTTCTTCAATCCATATCTCTTTGCTACGTTTCTGATTGATCCGTTACCATTTTTTATATCGCAAATGGCCTGAACTACTACGTTTTCAGGAATATTACTTCTTTTTCTGATGTAGGTTCTCATCATTATTTCGAACTGTAAGGTAAAAAAAAGATATTTTAGGTTGTTTTTTTTTTTTGAAAAATTTGTGGGGTACAAGTGGACACTGTCCACTTGTTCCCCGGTCTGGTGTCCATATCTACCCCGTATGCATAGTTTTTCAAAAGTACCGGATATCTGTTTTTAGGTTATGACTAGAAAAAAACTGTAGAAACTTATCTGGTATCAAATATGACAATATTCAAAATACGATGCACTTTACAAGGAAATACAGAATGTCGCTAAATAATATTACAATCTCTAAAAAACTGTTTATTTACTTTTACGCGGCAAAAGTAACACAACCTCGTGACACAAACAAATGGCAAATGACATCGAATTTATCTCTTGGCATAGAACTATATCACCAGTGCTACCTAGGAGACTGAGTTAGAACCACTCGAAAATAAATCCAGACGGAAAAAAATCAACTGTCCACTAATGCCTCTTTCCACATGTGCCTCCCCTTCCCCTACTAAGTTAACTTGGGCTGTGACAAGTGACTCTCTCAAACTGTGATGTCACTAAAGCACTTCCATATGTATCGCAGATACAATTTCCCACTCTGACAGTGATACAATCAGTGAGCTATACTGCTCATATTCTTAGATTACTTGATTGTTTCAGGGCGCAGGCGTCCAGTCTAGAGACCAGTTGTTGATTGCTTCTCTAGAAGAGAAAAAACAATTGTTTAACGAAAAATGCAAAGAATTTAAGATAAACAAAGCATCTTTAGACAGTGACATCAAAAACAAAGCCAAAGTTCTTCAAGAACTAGAAAGTAAACAAAAAGAAGCTGAAATTGCTTTAAAAGAACTCTCTCAAGAAGAATTGGAGAGTTCCAAGTAAGTAAATAGCCATTAAGAAGTGTAGTGGAAGATAAAGAAGCTTGATACATACAGCAAATTGATGATTTTTTGCTATAAGTAATTGTTTATTTTAGAGTGAAAGAAATAGAAGAGCTCATTATGCTGAACGACGATTTGAAAGTACAAGAGACTCAATTCAAGGAGCAGTGCAAGAAAGAACTGGCAAATTTGAACAATCAAATACAGTAAGTCACTTTTTCACATTCCAAACACACTTTTGTCTTTTTTTTTGTTTTTAGAAACGTCAAAAATGCCAAAGTAAACATTCCAGTAGAAAACCCTTCAGTGGTAATATCTGAATTGAACGAATTGTCAGAAAAAAATGCTTCGACGAGAATGAAATTAGCTAAAGTGAACAGAGATGTCGCTATATTGCATCGACAAATCGATGATATTCCAAAGAGAGCCGAATTGGCACAGTATCAAAAGAGATTTGTGGAATTGTACAATCAAGGTAGGTTTTTTTTATATAAGATAACTCTTAAGTGTATGTTTTTTTATGTAAAATTAGAAAATTATAAAATAACTGTAGTAAAATTTATAACAAGAATTCAGTGTTGATTCAGATCATTATACTTTTCCCATCTCGTGTACGATAAAGGTTTCATGGTAAGTTTTAATTTATCTTTGACCAATTCCCAGCGTTTGCTGTCACCGAAGAATTAGCGGCGCCTACCAACAGCAGATACCAATAGCTCTGACAACCGCAAGGTGTGAAAAATGCCCTAGGATTTATATTTAATATTCGAGTTTTGACTCCACTATTTATGCCTACCATATTTCAATCTATAGAATATACCAGGAGCCAGATATCGTAAAACACATTAAGATAGGACGTCTGAGGTGGGTAGACCATGTAATGCGGGTGGAGCAAACCGACCCAGCTACAAAACCGCTCCTTGATAGACCTATTGGTCAAAGAAGAAGAGGAAGACATCCAAGATAGGGACGACTGGAAAAAAATTCTTGGGGAGGCTAGGACCCACACAGGGTTGTAAAGCCAAAATGATGATGATGATGATATTTCAATCCAAGTAGACTATGCTTGACGACCAACAGCATGAAAACAAAATCTTTAAAAAGTTGCGGTGTACGGAGGGAGGCTTCTTCTTCTTCATGTGCCTTGTCCGTTCCGAACGTTGGCAATCAACATGGCTATTCTGACTTTGTTTACGGCAGATCTGAATAGTTCAGCAGATGACAATCCGAACCATTGCCGCAAGTTTTGGAGCCACGATTGTCTTCTCCTCCCTGGACCCCTTCTGCTGTCTATTTTCCCTTGAACGATCAGTTGTAGTACTCTATATTTATTATGTCTCATAACGTGACCCAAGTATTCCAACTTTCTTTTCTTTATACTTATTCCTACCTCTCTCTCTTTACCTATCCGGCGTAGTACCTCTTCGTTGGTCACGTGCTCAGTCCAGGATATACGTAATATACGTCGGTAAGCCCACATTTCGAAGGCCTCTACTTTTTTCATCAATGTTGCTGTCATTGTCCACGCCTCCATTCCATATAACAAAACCGGGAATACATAACATTTCAGAAGTCGAATTTTGAGAGGTAGGGTGAGGCTTTTAGAGGTGAAAATTTGCTTCATGCTAGTGAACGATGCTCTTGCCTTTTCTACTCTTATACGTATTTCCTTCTCTTGATCCCAGTTTGAGTTAACTGTTGTTCCCAAGTAGATGTACGAATCCACGTGTTCAATTCTTTCATTGTCTAATATCAGTTGCTGTGGTGGTTATTGGGTTTTGCTTACTAACATCCATTTGGTTTTTGTGATATTTAGTCTGAGTCCGACTTGTGCACTTGTTTTTTGTATCTTACTCATTAGGCAACTCAGTTCCTCCATGCTACTTGCTAGAATCACAGTGTCATCAGCATACCTTATGTTATTAATTATTTCTCCATTTATCTTTATGCCTTCTGTGCTTTCCTCCAGCGCTGTCTTAAATACTTCTTCTGAGTATATATTAAAGACAATAGGAGACAAGATACAGCCCTGTCGTACCCCTTTCTTGATCTCAATTTTATTGGTCAATGTAGATCCTACTTTCACTTTAGCTGTTTGGCCCCAATAGAGACTCGCTATTGTTCGAATGTCTCTGTAGTCGACTCCGATCTTATGGAGAACTTCAATTATCTTTTCGTGCTTTACGTTATCGAATGCCTTTGCGTAGTATATAAAGCATATGTACACGTCTTTGTTCATATCTCTGCAGCGCTGGATGAGTACCTGTAGACTAAAAAGTGCTTCTCTTGTCCCAAGAGAATTCCGAAACCCAAACTGCGAATCTCCAATGTTATCCTCGCATTTTTTGCTTATTCTGTTGTAAATAACCTTTGTGTATGCCTTCGAAATGTGGTTAATTAGACTTATCATCCGATGTTGATCACAAGACTTTGCTTTTGGTTTTTTCGGTATGGCAACAAAAGTTGACTCTAGCCAGTCTTCAGGAAACTCCCCGCTGTTATAAATATTGTTAAAGAGTCTGACGAGTGAGTCTAGAAATTGACTGTTTGTTTCGCACAGCATTTTCAATACTTCCCCGTATACGTTATCGTTGCCTGGTCTTTTGTTATTTTTAAGACCCTTTATAGCATTCTCCACTTCTGATTTTAGAATAGAAGGGCCAGTATCATCATTGCTCAGTGTATACCCACTAGGACGGTCATCATTAAACAGTTGTTCCACATAAGTTTCCCAGATTCTAACTATTTTTCTTTCTTTCAGTCTTTCTTTTTTCTCTTATCAGGTAGTAAAAACTTAGTGCTTGAAGTCCTAATCTCTTCTTTAATTTCACTCCACTTTTCCAGCGGTTCATTGTTATTTTTAAGGATTTTTGATATTTCGGTATTTAAATTCTCCTGCATCTGTTGTTTAATATTATTGTTGGAAAGCTCCCTAATATCTAGCGTTTCGGGCCTGTTCTTTACATTTGGCTTTTTTAACTTTACTTCAAACTTACATACCACCGGATTGTGGTCTGATGCTACGTCCGCACCCGGGTAAGTTTTTACGGCTTTGATGGAGTTTCTAAACCTGATTGGTGCAGCGATATAATCTATGGAGGTAGGCTGTTGTTTGACAAATGGAGAATACCCTATTTTGTTTTGGGCGGCGACGTGCAGCGGAAATTCTTCGCTAGCGATAGGAATGCAATTTTAGGGGAATACCCTTTTGTAGGCCAGCGGTGACGTGCATTGCAGAGGGGATTTCTCGCAAGCGATAGCGGCGCAAGCACTTTTTTCGGCACGTTTATGGCTTAGGTTTAAGTAATACATGAATCTGCATGGCGCGAGGCCGTGGGCTGTGGCCCACTTCGCCCACGCCCTACACCCCCTCTGTTGGCGTGTCAAAGTTGACGTAACATGCGAATAAAACGACAATAGGTACAAATGAGGCATCGAGTTAGAATCTATGGAGAAGCTATGAGCATATTAACGCATGTACTAAAAACGGCGTAGGTAGGCGTGGCTAACTGTGATATCAATATGGCGGTGGGATCATGGCCGGACTCAATAATATTAAAACTACTATAAAAATATGACTAGTTATTCAGAAGATTTAATCATAATCTAAAAAAGTGCAATATATTTTTTAATAAACTATGATTTATTTATCCCGCGGTAAACACTAAAAACACGATATATTATACATAAAGATAAATTAATACAGTCAAATACTATTAATTTATTCTCTGAAGTACGGACCATTACTTTGTTTACATATTTGTATACTAACCTGTAGAACGTTATTCCTGAAGATTTTTTATTAACATTGCTTCTGCCACTGCAACTACGTTGAGAACAAGAAACCATTATTATGCACTATCAAAATATATTATTACAATTTCTATAAAAGTATTATAAAACTAAAAATATTCGAAAAACAAAAACGTAAATAAACATATACGATCTGTCAAAAGTGGCAAAACAATATGGCCGAAGTGAGGTCGTTTTTAGTCACGTGATGCCCTCCTCACAGATTCTAACTCGATGAAATGAGGCAAGTTTGCCATTTCAGTGTTAAAATTTAGCTAATTACAAAGCAACTGCAATGAATTATTAAATTTATTGTCGTGTACATTTTGGACGAATAAAAAAATTAGAGCAAGAAATCAAAATAATCAACCAGTAATAAATTTTGTCCAATTATGTATCGTCTGCAAATGCTATTGTCTATTAATTACGGTTCGGTTACTATATAGATTTACTTTGTTTCAGTGGCCGTCAAACATAAAGAAACCAAGCAGTACTACACTCTATACAACACACTGTTGGACACCAGAGTGTACATGGAAAAGGAACTGTCGTTACTCAACTCCATTTCCGACAGTTATCCCGAAGCCATGAAATCATCCAAAGGCAAAGACGAATTCTTGGAGCAGTTCCAAAACATCGTCGAAAACGTCTGCCAATCTAAGCTGAAAGCGGAACAAAAATTGAACAGGGAGAAACAGACGCGCGATCAACTCAGTACTGCCCTGCACGTGTTGGTCGAACACCAACGAAGGTACGCTACAGCTATAAAACAGTTGGGTTTGGAGTATAGGAAACATGAAATGCTTATTAAATCAAAGGAATAGTTTTTGTATTGATCCTTTTGGAATATGAGTTTCGAATATGGCAGTAGGAATTGCTTTTACCGCTTGAGTGGGGATAATGTATGTAACCGAGGTTTACTGTATCCTTTTTCTTATTATTTAGCCAGAATTTAAAAAATGTACAAGGAAGAATGTAAAATACTCAATAAAGCTATATTTATATACTCATTTTTCGTTTTTTTATTAAATATTCTTTACCTCAGTTATCTGGAAATACTACGACGGACATACTAAAGAGTCTAGAGAGTTTCAAACTTTGACAGTTGTTAGTAACGGCCATATTGTTGCAGGTACATCTGTCTCATTGGCTGTCATGTTCAGTCTGTTTAAAAACACTCGAGATTGGTAAAATTGTTTTATCAAAATGGGTGTTTATCGCCTTGTCCTCCTTTTGCAGTTTGATAGAGTGTACATAATTAACCAACACAATCAGAAGAGTGAGGAGAAGCTGTAGACTTACAAAAAGAGACAGAATTGAAAACGCAGAGATTAAGCGGATAATGGGAGTGCAATCAGACATAATCGACTATATAGAGGAGAAGAGACTATCCTGGTACGGCCACGTCAGAAGAGCGGGCAGAGGACGCTGGATAAACAAAATCACAGAATGGAGCCCGATTGGAAGAAGAAAGAGAGGAAGACCCCGAAGGTCATTCAGAGATGAAATCGACGAGGCTATGGAGAAAAGAACCCTGCGAGATGGAGACTGGAATGACAGGGAAAATTGGAGAAAACGGTTGAGTGAAGGAAGACAGTGAAAACTGTGGAAATCCTTAGTAGTAATCAGAAGAGTGTAGGCCAGACAGTTAAAGTCAAATTCTGACGTCATTGGCACCAATGTCGGTAAGCGTTGGATCTGCATTACCGACCGACGCGTACGGTCCAAAATCAGTTAGTCAGAAACGAAACCGATGACGTCATAGTCGCCAAAGGATCGTTCTTCTTTTTTGTCTGTGGATTCGTGTCAATTATCTTCGCTGCTATTGGTCCGATCGTGAGGTGCAAGGTATCTAGTTATAGCTTTAGCCTACCTACAAAGGGCCCATAGATATATCTTTGCTTCTATTGGTCTGATGGTGACGTGCAAGATTTCGTGTTCTAGGATTTACATGTCTGTGCACTGAAGAGGCCTTAGATCCACAGTACCTAAACGGTTTAACGTAGATGGGCATCGAGGTATAACGTGATAGGACATTAACGAAAAGAATAAAAATGTATAGAAAAATTAAACGGCATTAAAGCGCTAATGTCTAAACGGTTCAACGTACAGGAGCATGGCTGTCACGTGACAGGATTTATGAAGAACACAGAACGTGACACGGTTTAAAACCGTGTTCTCCCTGTACAATCCTGAATAAAAGAATACTAATATTTGTATGTAATTTCATGGCTATAATAATAAATATTACAAAGAAAACACAGAACGAAACAATCAAACAGACAAATAGGAGGTACTAGAAATATAAGATTAAATATAGATAAGAAGTAGAAGACTTTTACGATAGGAGTAGAAAATTAAAATTAAAACAGGTGAGAAGACCATTTGTATAAACACAAGTATTCTATATCAAAGATTCTCATTAATAACACAAGGAAAAACACAAACGATATACTGGTTGCCGACTTCTGGAAAAGTCGTGACTAAAACATTTCTGTTTTAAAAATTAATAATTTTATATTTTTATTTACCTTTATTATGTTTTTAATTATGTAGCAAAATAAAAAAACACAATTATTTTGTTATTACTTAATATATTTGTATACCTAAGAATGCAGGCGCCATCTATCTTTCTTGCAAATATTTTTCGAATGTATTCTGATATTACCCATTCGGTTAAATCGACCTAAATCATATAAAAATGCACCTCTAAAAAACTATAAAAATGCAAGTTAACGTTGGAAAACAATTGAAGATCAATTACAATCGTTGTTCGGAAATTCACGTCGGGCATCGAGAGACCAAAGTATCGTCCGGCTACCTATGGTAAAGTTGTTACAGGTTTCTTTTCGCGATTTGCACCGACATGGTATTTTATTTTAAATTTGAAAACTGGGTTCTTTTAAAAGATAAAATTGTAGTACACACAATGAAAAGACAATAGTGAGCGATTGTTTTTTTAATAATGTTAAATAAGGAAATAAACGAGTAAATTTAGTCGTTATTCGACCAAAATTCACTAAATGTATGTATAACAGTGAAATGGCGTTAATAATTGAAGCTTTCTATACTGCATATCTACTCCTGTGATTTTCAAAAGGTAGGTAAGTGTTTAAAATTTTCGATTTTAAGGAGCATTTTAACATTAATAGGTACTAAATTATACTAAGTATAATTAATACAATTAATACTACATTATAATGCTAATAAAATACTATTTATTGTTGAAAACGTTGAAAAATACATGATTTAGCTATAAAAAATAATCATTTTTCGTTCTTAGTGAATTTTCATTGAAATATATTTGTATTTTTATTAAATTTCATTGCAAATATTACAGTTTTTTTATAACATAGATACATCAATTTAGCAAAGCGTCCTATTCCTGGAAATGTGTCTGCTAAAAAATAGGTAGGTACCTAAAAACACATTCTTGCTTTTTTAGTGTACTTTGCATAAAATATTGGGCATTACTATAGATTTTAATGTAGAATTTTGTAATACAAAAGGAAGGTAAAGAAATAAAATCAAAACTATTTAAAAAAATTGGTTTTTTGGTTATATTAAATATATTTTAATACTTGACATTAATTTTAGAGTAATTACATGTACCCGATGACACCTTTCTTGTGTAATAACTTCTTGTGCGTTTTTCTTGTACAATGACTTTTATTATTGTTATTCTCTTCTTCGTCACAGTTAGATATTTTAGATTTGTTGCAAAACTAAAAGTACCTAATAAACTTTCTATTTTGGGAAACATATTTCCTAATGTCAAGCAATAGTTCGGTGCTGTATTATCAACATAGTCATGATGGCCTTCATTGAAATCCTTACCACGCAGAGACTGTTTCATCCAGGGGTGAGATGTAAATCAGATATCTATGCAAAACATTGATTTTGAAAATATGATCTTAAATAAGCAAATTGTTTTACCATTTGTTCACCTTGCCTTACTACTCCAAAAGTGATTTTCATGCTTCTTCTTCTTCTTCTTGCTCTTTATAAGCAATTTTGCTTGTTCATTTTCGGATTAATACCTCTATGGAATCTTAATATTGTTCTGAAGCTATTTTATTGTGGCATGTTAGAGTAATTACTATTTAAATGGCAATAAGACACAATTACAGGTTAAAATACGTTTATTGACGTTTCAATTTCCACTTCGGAAATCGTTTTCGAGAATTTTCGGGAAAGTTCGAGAAATCGAGACGACACGGACGTTAAAATCACCCATAATGATTATACAGGGTGGCGCACCGAAAACGAAACAGATGCATTTACTGGCAGATGATTCCTTTTTAAAAAAAACGCTTGGACCCGTCGATTTTGTTATCGAGGGGGAAACAAAATTGGCATAAAATCACATTAACATTTGCAGCCCCCTAAGCGGGGGTGGCACCATCCCTAAAATCTTAAATGGAAATGGGGGTCGAATGATCCATCATTTAAAAGGTCTTTCAACTCCCTTTACAATGATGTAAAATTCATGTACTTCAATTCAGTAGTTTTGGAGATTTATTGATTTAAAGTTTAAATACATCATCGTAAGAGGAGATCAATACATAGCAGCAAAGTTGTATAAAAAATAAAGAATGAACTGACCTGTCAGCCGAGTAAATGTTGAAAATGACCACCATTACTTTGCATGCAATAATAAAGATTTTGCTGAAAACGTTTTCGGACATTTTGCAATATTTGAGGAGTAATTTGATGGCACTCATTCACAATTCTTTGTCGTAAATCTTCTAAGGATGTTGGCTGAGTAGCATAGATTTTGCTTTTTAAGTAACCCCACAAAAAGAAATCCAAAGGTGATAAATCTGGCGATCTTGGGGGCCATTCAACGGCACCTCTTCTACCAATCCATTGACCTGGAAAGGTCTGATCTAAATAATGCCGAACTCTTAATGCGTAATGTGGTGGGGCACCATCCTGTTGGAACATCAACATATTCTCAACGTATCGACCATCATTCTGATTTTCAATTATATCTGTTAGCGCAGGATCTATGGCATTTTGCAGTAATTCCAAATACATTTCACCAGTCAAATTTCCAGGTAAGAAAAAAGGACCAACCAAATGATCGCCAAAAATGCCAGCCCAAACATTTAATTTTTGTGGCTGCTGTGTGTGTACCTCATGGTAAATTCTGGGATTAGAGTCCGACCAATATCGACAATTATGACGATTTACTTCGCCATTTAAAAAAAAAAAAGGAACATTCGTCGGAAAAGCAAATGTTAAATAAAAATTGTTCATCGTTTGTAATTCGTTCACTCATAACTTCACAAAATTCAAATCGCTTATCAAAATCGTCTTCATTAAGTTCTTGTACAAGGTGAATTTTATACGGATGAAAATTATGGGCCTTTAGAATCCGTTGGATAGTACGTCGACTAACACCACACGAAGTTTGCAATTTGCGGGTACTTAATGTAGGATCTACAATAACTTGCCCTAAAACCCCCACTGCTGTTGCTTCGTTCCTTATAGGATTTTCAATATTACGTTTTTTATTGGCGACTGATCCAGTTTCCCGAAATTTAGCTACAAGTTCTAGAACATATTTTCGGTGCACATTATTGTTCTCATGTCGCTCATTAAAAATTTGTGCTGTTCTATTAGCGCACTGATTATTTCCGAAAAATATTTCAATAATTTTAACCCTTTCTGCCGTGGAATATACCATGGTTAATTTATGTATAAAGCAATAAATGATATTTTAACAACAAAGATTGGTCAAATCAATCGCAAACTAATGTACTATTTCCTATTTCTGCCGTGGAATATACCATGGTTAATTTATGTATAAAGCAATGAATGATATTTTAACAACAAAGATTGGCCAAATTAATCGCAAACTAATGTACTATTTCCTATTTAAAATAAGTACGTGGCATTCTCTACTTATCTTTCTTCAAGAAACAACTTTTTTTGTCACAAAGGACACTTCAATTGCTATTTTTATTATTAATAAACCATGGGCGTAGTAAATAAAAGCATTTACTTATCAAGAAAATGCTTTTACTCAAATTTCTTCTGAAAGAAGTACAAACTAATTTGATGTACCTATTAAAGTCTACTTTAAACTTTAAATCAATAAATCTCCAAAACTACTGAATTGAATACATGAATTTTACATCATTATAAAGGGAGATGAAAGACTTTTCAAATAATGGATCATTCGACCCCCCTTTTCATTTAAGATTTTAGGGATGATGCCACCCCCGCTTAAGGGGCTGCAAATGTTAAAGTGATTTTATGTCAATTTTGTGTCCCCCTCGAAAAAAAAATCGACGGGTCCGAGCGTTTTTTCAAAAAAGGAATCATCTGCCAGTAAATGCCTCTGTTTCGTTTTCGGTGCGCCACACTGTATATTAATCATTAGGGGTCTTGTTTATTACAATCTGAAAGTGTTTTCACGTAGAAGTTTTTCCTTGCGGTGGCATCTCTGTTGTTTTTTGGTGCATAGATTGCTATCACATTCAGAGTTTCGACATCCAGTTTTGACACTTACTATTCTTTCAGATATATATATATATATATATATATATATATATATATATATATATATATATATACATATATATATATATATATATATATATATATATATATATATATATATATATATATATATATATATTTACATCCTTGTACTTGGTGTAATAATTTTCTGTGTACTAACAGGGCGATTCCTTCTTTAGCTCTGGTTTCTTTCGCAACACCACTGTAAATCATCAGATAGTCATCCAGCATAATTTGACCTTTTCCTTTTTTCTTTGTCTCTTGTAGTGCACATATCTCTATATTTTTTTTCTGGTGATCTTGATTCATAATAAGTAATGATCACTCTAACCAATTGTTCTTCTGGAAACAGTAAAGCCTAGAATTTTCATGTGGGAGTTTGGTTGGGCACCGAAATTTTTTTTATGCTACCTCCATTATTTTGAGTCCTTAAAATATGTGAGTAACATTGTCGGAATAGTCCCCTGGGGGGGTTTAACCCCCAAAACCCCCTCTGGTTGCGCCACTGTCTGGAAACTCTTACATCTTTTAAAATCATATTTTTTTAGGGTATTTTGCATAAATTTATTTCTATTTTTGAGTCTTTGAACAATTTTTAATTGTAAATTCTTATATGTATGACAGGTACACATCTCCAACTTTTTTAAATTTAACTAATACAAAATATCTGAATGTAATAACAAATTTTCTATTTGTTACAGCATCTAGTGCAGTGTCTCTAATATCGTCTCGGTCGTTATTATCGGTAAAGGTAAGAGTATGTTTGTGGTGGAGATGTCAGATACATAGAAGTTTAAATAACATAAAATAAAATTCAAAATAACTGATATAATAATTTAAGATCCAATATTGAAATATTTAGTAAAGATAGGGACTCCACAATGTACGAGTTAGAGTGTGATTTTGATAACTATGAGATGGGATCATTGGCAGTTTCTGGGTCAATAAGGGTGACTAATCTGTGAGTCTTTCCAGACTTTTGGGTAAGTTGTTCGAGGCTGATCCAGGTAATTCCAAAAAGTTGTCTAAAAGACGAATTTTGATATTGAGAAAGAAGTGGAAATGAAGAAGTGGGATAAAAAAGATCAACGAAGAGGAGGTGAAAAATATAATTGCTAAAATGCAAGAAAATTATACAATAACAGCTGCACAAAGATTGATTAGGAATCATCAAAATTCTCTCTTTAGACAACTTAATGGATAACTAATAGAAACTGTTTTGTGATGGTGTGTATGTATGTCAGAATGAGTTGGTCGCCGCCGGGATCAGAAGATGTCCGGAGTGATTCACACGAACTATGGTTGAAAGGATGCAGAGAAGCACCAATATGCTATTAATGGATGCTGATACAGATCAGAAGAATAGGAGATATATTTCTACGTAGATTTTTTAAAGGTAAGTTTTAACTCTTTTTAATGTTGTTAAAGTAGTTGTTTTCGTTATCTCATTTAAAATGTTTCCATGTAGTTTACACAGTCGATCCGCCGGATCTTTGCACATCGTCATCATTCTTATTATAGGAAATAAATCTAAAACATGTGAGTCAAACGTATGTCGGCTATAAGAATTATTATAAAAATTAGAAAATGGCTAATATTACAATTGACGTTTTTATACTTCTCTTTTATTTTATTTATTGCATTTGGAAAACTGGGTACGTATACATTTATGAACGTGATTTTTCAATTTTTGGAAACCTATAGGTTGTCCAATAACATGTACAGTAAATAAATATTTAAACCATAGTAATAAGAAATTAAAGTATTTTTATTGAATATAAGCAAATATATGGTGCTGACATATCGTCAGATGATGTTCCTGTTGTTGGTAAATATCGGTTTAGATTTTTAGATTTAAGAAGGTTACAAAAAAGAATAGTAACAAAAATGTGATATGAGAAGACTAAAACGTAAGTAAACAAAAGAGACGTTTTTAAAGATCAGATAAGAACATCTAATAGAAAAAAGTGAAAAAGAACAGTCAGATAAATGACAAGATACTGCAACTCATGGAAAAAAGAAAAAAATCAAAGAACAACAAAAGAATGTACAACAATATTCACAGACAAATAAGAACACAAATACGAAAGGCCAAAGAAAATTGGTTAAAATCACAGTGTGAAGAAATATATTTATTGGAAGAAAAACACGATACGTTTAAAATGCATAAACAAGCAGCTGGTCTTTAGAAATTAAATACAGCTATCAAACTGCGAGATCAACAGGGAAACATCATCACAGATAAAAATCAAGAAATTTGCATATGGACCAAGTTTATCAAAGAACTCTGATGATAGTAGATCCCAACAACCTCCATCCCACATATGTAATGACCACTTACAAATCACATCAAATGAAGTGGAAAAGGCAATATTACAACCAAAAGATGGCAAAGCTCCTGGACCTGACAATGCACATGCTGATCATAAAACTATTTAACACCAACGGTACTCAACTCCTAATAAAAATATTTAATGAACCAAGAACATGGCTGAAGTCACGCCGACGTTTATTGCTGTACCAAAGAAAACAAAATCCGTATCCTGCAGTGATTTGCCGACCATCAGCTTAATGAACCATCTTTTAAAGTTATTTCTAAAAATCATACATCAAAGAATATATAGACTGTGCGAAGAAAAATTCAGCCGTAGTACAAAGTTTAGTTTTCGGAATGCAGTGGGTACGAGAGAGGCCCTCTTTTGCATAAAAGTGCTATTTCAACGATGTAGAGATGTGAACTGCAATATATATGCATGCTTCATTGATTACCATAAAGCATTCAGGTCAATGAACAGAAAGAGTAAAAATTGGGACCATTCCTTAGAAATTAAATGTAGGATAGAGAAAGCCAAATCTACATTTCAAAAAATGGCTAAGCTATTCAAATGTCATGATTTATTAACACCCATAAAAATCAGGTTACTACCATGTTATATCTTTCCTATACTATTGTACGGAGTTGAGTCGTGGACTTTCACAGACACTACCTGCAGGAACATTGAGGCTTTCGAAATGTGGCTTTATTATCGAATCCTGAAGATGTCTTTTACCGGTCACGTTACTAATCAGGACGTTTAATTAAGAATGGAAAAAGAAAAACAGCCGATAACCACAATAAAAACAGCCAAAATAGAATACCTTGGTAACATCATTAGAAACAACGAAATATATGGATTGCTGCAACTAATTTTACAGGAAAAAGTAGATGGAAAACGAGGCTCAGGAAGGCGAAGGATTTCCTGGCTGAAGAATCTATGTATGTGGTTCAACACAACAACCACAAATATTTTCAGACCAGCAGTGTGCAAAGTACAAATTGTTATGATAGTCGCCAAGATCCGAAACGGGTAGACACTACAAGAAGATCTAAAAAACTGAATATAAATCTACTCCAGTGCTCCATCATCTTGATTATTTTGTTTATTCAGTGTTAAATATGGTTTTCAGACTTAAGTAATCACTTTGTTTTAAAAAATGGTCATACAAAAATTAACACAACGAACTTCAAATAAAGAAATCTATGCATAATAAATTAAAAAATAGAAAACTTTTGAGCTGGGTAAAAAAGAATTTATTATAACAATAATACAATTTAAATATTTATTGAAGCCTCATACACTATACAGCCACGTAGCCAATCATAAATTTAAGAATTTTTCACTGTCAGAATCTGAGCCACTCATATTACCAGTGTCTATTATGATTTGTTGAATGTTAGTGTCAACCATATTTTTTTCTCGGATATACCACTTTGTAATAATTTTATATGTTTCACACATTTTTCCCAAATTTCTGTGTTACATTGGTTTAGTGCCTCTTTCCACATATTTATAACAGCACTATCAGAATGTCCATCTCTACCAAGATGCTTATTGTAATATGACTTGCAGTTTGCCCAAATTAATTCAATAGCGTTGAATTCACAGTGATAAGGAGGTAGTCTCAACACTTCATGGCCGTGTTCTTTTAGTAGTTTATGCTAACAGATGTTTTGCCAATAAATGCAACTTCTTTATCCCTTAATTCATTACTTATACTTTGCAGAGTAACATGTTTCTCTAAAAAAAAAAGAACAGATAAGTACAGAATAAACCACACTGTTATAACTAGTTCAATGAAAAAAAAGTAATACTTTGTTTTTATAAAACTATAAATTATTTCAAATTAAAAAACTCACAAGAAAATTGACTTAATATCCATTAATGTATTCAGCAGAAATTTTCTTAAACTACTCTCAACAATCTTTTTTACAACATACATTTATATAAAGTATTGATTAAAAACTACCTTCTGGTTATCATGGTACATGATATCATTATCTTATGGTATATCAAATTCAGATTGAAGAAATTGCTTGCCAGGCATACTTTAAAAATAAAAACCTTTAAAAATATTTCATATTGTCCGTTGACGTAGTTTTAGCTATATTTGAATAATTAATGTCAATTTAGAGGTTAAAAAAATATATTATTCGTTATTATTAGCTAATACATGAATTCTTACCTTAATAAATTGAACACGAAGGTAAGGGTTAGTCGTTATAACAACTGTTTGTTAAAAAATATGTATATTTAAAGTATGAAAAAGGATTGATTATTTAAATCAAACGAAAATAATTTATAAAAATATTACACTCTGTCAAAACAAAATTTCCAATTGTCATGTCAATTGTCAGTAGACGAATCAATCAGCGATCATTGTTCTATGGCTGTCTTTGTTCAATGCATGGTGTTGTGTATGGACAGGCGGTTTAAGTTAATAGTTTTAGTTTCTGTGAGTAGGAAAGAGACGTAAAATAAAAAATAATTCGTGAATAATGTCATACTTGTGCAAAGATCCGGCGGACCGACTATCTATCAATACTGACATTTATTTTGTTAATCCTAGCACAGTTTAACCACAAATGATCCTAGCTTCCTTTGTTAGTCATAGCATGGCGCTATCTATTAGTTAAATTGCGAATTAAAATGACAGAAAAACTGTTTTTAAAGTCTTTTCGTACATTTTTTTGAAAAGTATCTTTTACACAAACCTTCTACTGATAATAATAAACACAATAAAAAAAACGAATTATCTAATTTGTTACAGTCTTTGCAAGTAAGAGGATCAGAAAGAATAACAAAAATACACATAAATATCAAATGTAAATCTCATCAATATATTGTAGGTATCGCAAATATGATATAAGATAAGAAAAATATTAAATTTAAAACACATCAATATATTGTATTAATATAAAATTCATATACCTGCAATATAAAATAAATAAAATTTTCTAACAGATCAAAATTCTGTGTTCTTCAATTCTAGGAATCAAATAAGAAAAACTGTTTCTATTCACAAAATGATAACTTTTCAAAACACCTTTATCTTTCTATGACTGTCTTTTAAAAATTCTAAATCCAAAATATAATCTGCAAATTTACCGGGCTTCTTCTTCTTAAAATCTTGCTTCTCCTAGTTCAAGGCACTCTCTTCCTTGGTCGATCTTTACTCAAAGAAATTATCTCTTATTAAAATAAAATATTGACAATCAAATGCTGCTTACAACTCTCCAAATCTGGTGACCTCTCAAAATCAACTCAAGACTCCAAAGAAGATGCAAAAATGTTTACCATTTTACCTCTGGGCTTCCTCCTAAAATCCCGCACTGTAAGGTGGCTGCTGGCAAGTGCAAGACAAATCATTAGAATACAAAAAACCGGCATATCTATGTTTCGTGGATCTTACAAGCATTTGTCGAACGTCGAACAAGTCGACAAATATGCATACCTGGGAACAATGATTAACTCCACAAATGATTACAATCAGGAGATAAAAATAAGAATAGAAAAGGCTAGAGAAAATTTCAACAAAATGAGAAGAGTTCTATGTACCAGGGATTTAAAACTGGAACTAAGAGTTAGGTTGGCGAGGTGCTATGTTTTTTCGACTTTATTTTATGGAATGGAATCTTGGACCTTGAATGCGACATCAATGAAAAAACTGGAATCATTTGAGCTGTGGGTGTACAGAAGAATTCTGAAAATATCATGCACAGAACACGTCACAAACAAAGAGGTTCTGGGAAGAATGAACAAAGAAATGGAAATTTTAAATTCAATAAAAACAAGAAAGTTAGAATATCTCGGACATATTACACGTGGAGAGAAATACACCTTGCTCCAACTGATTATGCAGGGAAAGATCCAAGGAAAGAGAAGCATAGGGAGGCGTAGAATGTCATGGCTGCGCAACCTGAGAGAGTGGTACGGATGTACATCAAATGAACTTTTCAGAGCAGCCGTTTCAAAAGTCCGATTAGCTGTGATGATTGCCGACCTCCGCCGCGGAGATGTCACTTGAAGAAGAAGACAAGCATTTGAGCGGGTCAAATTAAAAGACGTTATCCACTTACTGTATGTAAGGGAGACACCTCTAGGAATAATCAAAACTATCGAAAATATCTACCAAAACAACACAATAAAAGTAAAAGTTGAAGCAGAACTAACCGACCCTATTAAAGCTGGCAATGGGATACGACAGGGAGATTCCCTGAGTCCTCTATTGTTCAACCTGATTTTGGACGAAATAATAAAAAAAGTAAGAACTAAAAAAGGATACCAAATGGGAGAAAAACAACTTAAAATAATCTGCTATGCAGACGACGCAATATTACTCTCTCAAAGTGAAGATGATTTACAACGTATGTTGCACCAATTTAGTATAACCGCCAGAAAATTTAACATGTTAATTTCCTCAAAAAAGACAAAATGCATGATTACAACAGCTAATTTACTAAGATGTAAATTGGAGCTGGAAGTTCAGATAATAGAACAAGTGATGGAGTTTAAATATCTAGGCATCAGATTATCTAGCTACGGAAAGCTCGAAACTGAAGTGGAAGATCAAGTGAATGGAGCAAACAGAGCCACAGTCTGCCTAAATGAAACAATATGGAGAAGTAAAAATATTGGGAAAGAAACGATAGGCGGACTCTAAAAAACAGTCATCAGAGCAATAATGACATACGCGGCAGAAACAAGACCTGACACAGGGAGGACAAAAAGGATGTTAGAAACAGCAGAGGTGAAAAATTGATGGTAAGACACTATGGGACAGAGCTAGAAGTACAGATATACGACGTAGATGCAAGGTGGAGAACATCAAGAACTGGGTAATAAATAGAAGAGAGAATGGAACGATCATATAAGCCGAATGACAATAAATAGAGTAGTAAAGACGGCAAGAGACGGTTCCCCAATAGGAAGACGATCAGTAGGAAGACCACGAAAACGATGGAACGACAACTTACTGGAGGCACATTGAAAAACAGACGGAGTCATGTCTATATAAAAAGAAGAAGAAGAAGAAGAATAACTGGAATCGTTTGGAAGCAAAAATATCGATTTGGTGGGCCATCCTGCATATAGTCCTGTCCGAATTAGCACTGTGTGATTTCTATGCGTTTCTGACAAATAGAAACCAACTACACGGTAAACGTTTTTAGACGTCAAATAGGGGGGGAGAGACATGCAAACTGAGATAACTATTTTTGATCAGCATTAATGCTTCGATGGTTGGTTTGTTCGAATACAAAAGTGTATTGACTTTAAAGCCGCGTTTACACGATGACAATTGGCGAGATAATTGTCATTGGACAATTGTCATCACGTGGTTGCGGATTGTCGGAGGCCAGTCCAGTTGAACGAGAAGATGTTTATACGGGGCCAACTATTGCCATGGCAGTAGGCAGCTAAAACATGGCCGACTGCTCGTCATCTGTTATGTCCGGTGAGAGAACTGACAAAAAACAAGACAGCACTACTGCCTACACCGTTCACACGGCGCCAATTGTCGCGACAATTGAGATTTCGAGTGGTGGGGGGCTCACCGGACACAGCTCATTGTCCTCAGTCTACTCCCGGAGACAACTGAATTTTGGGCCAATTGTGAGGGCAGTTGGCAAGGCAATTGGCCTGAAGTGTCTAGACGAAGACAATAATTTCATGCCAGTCAGTTGTCTTCTGACAATTGTCTCGCCAATTGTCATTGTGTAAACGCGGCTTAAAGGTGAATATTTTGATGAATGAAAGGTGAATGTTTTCTTTCTATAATTTGTCCAAACGAAAATGATAGTAACATACAGAAACAATAACAGTTTTGTATTAAATAGATATAAATAAAACACACTGTACAAGCAATTATTGGTAAAATTCGTATATATACAAATGGAAATTATTTTTAAATCTTCTGATGGAATCATTTAACAATAATCTATTGTGATTTTATTCTTTACAAAAACATAAATTACTAAATCAATACTATATTATTCCATTATTCGGAATTTAGTGAAAAGGTCTATTATGCATGACGAATAATTTTCTTTTGTAATATTTGAAAATATCTTCTTTATTTTTCTGTTGAAGTAAACGCTGCTTTACATATTTATTAGAAAATCAACAACAAATTTCACTTGATGTTAAAAAAATATCACCAACAGTTTTGATATTTTTGGTTTTACGATAAGAACAACTACATAACCATTTCACAGAGTTAATATGGCTTACAAACGGAATAAAGCTAATTCAAAAAAATGGAAAGAAAGCTTTAAAACTCAAGGAAAATTATTTTTCGAGAATTCTACATTACACGGTGTGAAATATGTCGCAGAAAGTGGAAGAAGTTTTATGGAAAGGTAAACATTGTTACAGTATCTAATGACATGAATACAAAGACCACAGGTAAATAAAACATCCTTAGAATATAAAGTTTTTAAACAGGTTTTTTCTTCAATCATTACGTTCTTATTGGTTACACTTTTTAACTTTTGGAGCAGCTGTTCTAATGGGTAGAATTTAGCTGCAATCGTGCTATTCTATTAGGTTTCTCAGCTAAGATATTCTCAACCAGCTTTGCAAAAATTAACGAAATACAAGTGAAAAGAAATTACGAACAACTATGCAATGAGAAAATGGACAAATCATAAAAAGAAGAATCACTTACACCATTTTCCTTCATGGCAGGCCACAATTTACTAAAAATTATGCTAATCCACCAGTCTCACCAGAACGTTAGTTCCTACTTGGTGAATTCAGTCATTTGCTTTTCTTGTGCAAGCCATTTCCCAAATAATTAGGGAGTTCCATACTTTAAATTCACCCTGTAGATTAAGAATAAAGAGAAAAACAAAAGCATTATTTTAAAAGTATAAGAAAAGTCCCTTATTTTTGTTCTTTAAAAAGATTTGTAGGTGCTTTTGAACAGATTCTACAGTCATTGACAGTCATGACATTTTTCACACGAAAATCACTATTATTTCGCTCATTTGTTTTTGAAATCTCGCAAAAAAAGCACAATTATTATACCTTCGTTTCGGGTGGTGCTACTATTTTTGCTTCAGCTTTGAGTACTAATCAATAAAACAATATTGGCCTCAAGAGTGTGCTCTCAAATTTCTAAATCAATGTTTTTGGCATCAAAAAAGTGGATATTTTCTGAGGAATTCGTCATGCACCTTGTAGAAATTTTGATATTTTTCCATCTTAAACAAAAACTAGTACATAATGATGGTATTAGATTTTTGTTTCGATACAGGACAGCGCAATTACTCTGCAAGGGAATCTAAAAATTGCATTCCACCTGCCGTTTATCATGGTCCAAATTGATACAGGGCAGTGACAAGCTGCTTATACGTATTTTGACCTCTTCAGGTCTCTTCAGAGCGGTAGAGCCACTGCTCTGAATCAAAACAAAAATCTTTCCCGTCCTAAAACAATAGTTATCAAAATAACTATTTACGGACATAACTACGCCATCTAAAAACAAAAAGAGAAATCAAACGATTTCTACCTGGCGAAACCCAATTCAAATTTTTACCACTGTGCTTTCTAAAACTTGCAAAGCAAACAGCTTGATAAATTACTCGTACTCGTAAAAACTAGTAGTTCTTATAGTAGTACTATACCACTTAAACAAATATTAATTTTTTCATTCTAAAAATATATTTTTAACAATCGTCATCTAGATTCATGTGGTTTACCTGGATCACCATCGGCATAGTAACAACTACAGTAATTATAGTTAATCTGTGGGAAAAGTTTCAAACCAATCCAACAATCACGGGATTGGATACGGATTTTCACAATTGGGATGTGGCTTTTCCTGCTATAACGATTTGCCAACATGTTCCAACCAGCGAAGAGAAGATCAGGGAGTTTATTGAAGTTCATCAACATAAGTAAGTTAATTATATGACGATTATAATAAATGAAATATTTGATATAGTCTATTTTGGCGTTTCTTAGACAAGACTTCTGGTCTGCGTTTACTTTGATATTGCCGTTACCTGACAGTAAGATATGACTGTTAAATTTTTTTTATTATCCAATTTTTATTGTTAAAGCCCAATCTTCAAAACCTATAGCATGGAATTTCGGTTTTGATTTTTGGCAACAAATGTGAGACATTTGTAATATCCCTACAAAATGACAAATTTAAACTTTCACATTACAAACGATGAGAATCGTAAAAAATGGCAAAACTCGCGCATCGTTTATTTATTTAACACTTTTATAGAAACTGACTTTAATTGTGGGAAAATACAAAAATTGTATAAGAAAGATGCACCCCTCACCTTCAAAACGCTTTTTGATTTTTATCGATAGGATACTCTGATCAAAAGATATGGAAGTTTTACAGTCAAATTGATACAACTTTCATTTAAAATTGATTTCGCTCACATAGCTGCGTCCCTTCAAGCGATATTTTTGAGAGAACGGTTTATTTTACACAAACAGTGTTACTGAACATTTTTATTCAAAAGTGTCTTAGCTACATTTTTTATTTAACACATTCAGTGCCAACCAATTATATTAGATGTTCGCCTGAGCCCGAAACTTAACAATGCTAATATGTATTTGAATGTAAGAGCTGGAATTTTAATACTAAAATGATACAACAGATACTGAACAGAACATTTATAAAAAAAAATATATTTGACACAAAAAAACAAACAAAATATAAAAATACAATATCTATAATTTTTTGTAATAATCTGCGAGGCAATTTTGTAAATAAAGCCCTGGTTCTCCTTCTCATGAAGAACAATACCTTTTGTTTGCTGCATTCCCTACATCTTCTCCTATGCGTTCTGTCCAACTTACCAGGTAAAAGCGTAGTGTCCAACTTGTGTGTAGGTAGTAAAGATTTTTCCAATAACAACGTCTTTATAACTTTCAAACTGTAATTATAATATGTAAAGTTTACTGTTAAACCTCTTCTGAATAAAAGAAAACTGTTGAAAAACATAATCGACAAAAAATGTATTCCGAGCTTCTTATACCATCTCAAAGTCTTCCTTTCACTTGAATAGTATGAAAGCATTTGATTCTGTCGACCAATGCCGGATATATTTGCGTTATATTTAGTTATAGCCTTTGGTTTCTGTACAATGTCCCCTCTTTTTGTTTGTCTCTATCATTTCTTCCTCAAACTCCGTTGACAGAAATATAATCTCTCTCTTGTCTCGCCAATTACCAACTGAAATCTCCTCAAGATATTTGGTAACTATTTCGTCTTTTTTAATATTTGCGTCGATAAAGACCTTCGGATATTGTTTTCTGTCTCTTCGGAGAGTACCGGTAACATAAGTTTTTTGCTCAAGCAATTTCCGACATAAAAGAACACTATTATAAAAGTTGTCCATATATAAAGAATGTCCTTTGTTCTCGAAACGTTTTATCAGTGACAATAGCACTTTTTCAGTATGACCTGCACTATACCACCAGTTTCACCTTGAACACCACTGTATACATTACCTTATCATCTGGTTAAGCTAATATGTACAATTTTATGCCGAACTTGTATCGTTTACTTTTTAAAAATTGGCGAAAAGACAGTCTTCCTCGCCACAGCATCATGGACTCATCTAAGGATAACGATTTTCCAGGGTAATAAATTTCATCCATTCGTTTATTGAAATAATCTTGAAGATTTTTGTAAATGACTACCATAACCAGGATCTCCCCTATGAAGTGCATTTGTTGAAAAGTGAAGGAACCTCATAATGATCATGAATCTATTTCTGCTCATGTATGTAAACCAGAAACAGCAAAGATTTCATCTTTTTTCCAATAGTCTTGTAGCCGATTAAGTTGTACATTTCCCATTTGGAACCACATGCCCAAAAAAATCTTTAACTCTGTTAAGGAAAGTGGTTTCCACTCGGTTATTCTGGAGTTTTCGAAAGTAGAATGACTTAAAAAATTCCTCTGCATAAATATTCGTTGGATCTACAGTGTAACTCATCAGTTACAAGCAAACTGAAAAAATCGTATGGGTTATTACTAACAGGTGGTGGTATACGAAAGCCAGGTATTCCAGTGAAATTAATTGTTTTTAAATTAGGAGTATTATTCCAGTCTGGAAATAATCTTTTTGAGGATATCATCATCATCGTCTCAGCCTCAACTCTATCGTTGTCAGCATTATCATCCGCCCCCGACCAAGAATCATCTGATGAAACTACTGGATCTTCCTATGAATTTTCCCACAATGAATCTGCTAATTCTTGAAGCTGTTTATCTGACAACGTTACGATCCACAACTATATAACAGATCACAAAATTCCGAAACCGCTAATGCACATATATATTTTAGACTAGGTATATCTGAACGGCCAACGAAAACAGAAGCCAGAAGAATAACTCTAACGAAGGCCAGAGCCATACCAGAGAACTACGAACTAGGAAATGTCTTCACAAGAGAACCTAACTCTGAGGAAGAAATACAGAAAAGAGTTATGTCTGGCAACCGCGCTGGATATGCTCTTACTGTGTTGTTAAGAAACAAAAAATATCTTGAAGAGCAAAACTAAGGACAAACAAGACCGTAATAAGGCCAATAGTGACATATGCTTCCGAAAAATGGGTCACAACAAAAAAATACCAAGAGTTTTTATTAATTTGAGAGCGCAAAATCTCGTGGGAAAAACTTAAATGGACAATGGATAAGAACAAACATCGAACTAACGGAGCTCTATCAAGAACCCAACATATTAGCGGCAATTAAGGTTCAAAGACTTAGATGGTTTGCATTTCCTTGCAATTTGCAGGGAATTCCCAGAATGGTACTACCTATTGCATTGGCAGGCAAAAGACGAAGAGGAAGACTTAGGTTAAGATGGAGCAACGGAGTTTAAGAAGATATGAGAAGTGTAACGTAACGAACTGGGAAAGAAAAGAGAGTGTTTAAAACATTGTGCAATATTGTGTGCCCTCGCTACACTCATATTCAATGACCAGCTAGCTCATCCGATCTAGATAAAGTTGACTTTATCAATATTTATTTTGGTTTTGTGTTTAGTTCAGTATATACGTACAAATTTTGTGTACCTAAATTACAAAGTGATCATTAACAAATTAAGAAGTGGGAATAACTTGTATATTTAAAAATAATTTTAAAACTTTTAGCTTTAACCGGTTATTGCGAAGTAAAAAACCGGTTTTCGGTTAAAACCGGTAGGTTTTTCCCATCCCTAATCCACACTGGTCTAATATATTATATTTTTTTAATATAATAAAAATATCAATTCCACAATATTCAACGATAGTTGTAGCAGCTAGACAGGTTTATTATTGACTTAACACAAAAAGCGGTAATTTGCTACTCGTACGACCAACCTTCAAAATATTATTGAACGATAAAAATGAGATGAATCACATGCATACACAGCAAATAATTAACATTGACGAATAAGAAATAGTGTAATTAATTTTAAAAATCCATTGGCCAGGTAAGAACCGCCTCCTGGAAACTGATTCATTTAAAATTAAGTAGGTGGATCATTTAATGAACTTTGGGTGAACGGTTATATTTTTATAGGACTCTTGTTAACATTAGAAGTAAAGGGCCAGAATTTCCGAACATTTTTAACACATTCTGAATTGTTGTACGGATTAGACTTAATCGATAAGGATATTGTATATTTAATAAAGTAGTGAGTGTTACATATGCATAACTTTATGATCTTTAAATGTTATATACATTCAATACATTCTGGTAATTTTTGAAAGTACTTAATTTGGAAAACAATTGTTTTCCAAAAAAAGATTAATGGATTTACAGTTTATCAATTTAACAGAATATATTTATATTACAAAAATCCAAGGTAGCTAAAGACTAAGCTTCAAAGACAGCACGCGTATGTGTTTTAATTTCTCGTAATGTTTGATAACGTTTCAAGTATTCTCTCTTATGTTTTTTTTTAGCCTCTTTTTATACAAAAAAAAAACGCTGAAATAGACTTACATTACATTACACGTCTGTAATGGACGAAAAAGTGTCCATTTTAGTCAAAGTTAGTTTTACAATATTAAAAAAATTAATTATCTTTAAACTAACAACTATTTTATTTCATAGAAATGAAACAGACATAGACGATTTAGACTTTTATATGAAAGTTGCTCAACTTTCAATAAATACTTGGAATCAGTTCTCGCAATCGTTCTCCCAACAGACTTTTGTAGACATGGCGACAGATATGAAAGAATTGATATATAATGTAAGTATTGTAGCGAGATTAAATAAAACGAGCGGTTCGAATTTATATAAATATATTTATTTATAAGTTCACAGTTCGATAGTATGTTTACAACTCCCACTCACTTATAACATCGTTACATATATTTACCAAAAAGTACTATTCTCGAATCTTCTAGGGTAGTCCCACCTAGGTAGTCCCACTAATTCGTTGTTTGACAAATGTATTTCTACAGCGCTCGATACATCGCGAAGGTTCTCGATGCCATTTCGAGATGCAACCGATACATAGGCCATGCTGAAAGCATATTCCTAGCAGTATAGTATATTATGATAGTAATAATATTATAATATACGCGGAAAATCTGTTCTTCTTTTCTTTTCCAGACTGTATTTTGCTATTAAGTCTTTAAAAACAAGTAGATATGCATTGAAAGAGTTTTTATATTGTTATGAAACAAAATGCAGCCTTTAAAAGCATATCAGTCTTACATTACTTGTTGTGTAACATAGGGGAGAGTTTGCCAATATTGTACCACGTAACATACTTATTTCGAATTTTAATTTAAATAATATACGTCACATTTAACTGAACGATGATTTGGATAAATAATAAACATTTAAACACACATCATACTTTTTGTTTCTTGATATAATTGATTTTGCAAACTGGTAGGTTGCAAGTGGTATAATTTAGAAAACTAGTTGGTTTTTTAGAAAACATGGGTGTCCTTAATTGTACCCGTAGTAACCTATATAGAAGAATTAGTGTATAATAAAATAAATTTTAGTGTGAATACCATTAATCATGTTTTGTTTAATACAATTTAGTTTCCAATATCAGAAATTACATTTTCATCATCTTTCCGAGTTTCACTGCCTTCGCGGTCATTTCAATTTTCAGCCGCACAAAAGTCATGATCTTTAAAGACCATCAAATGAATCAAGCCAGCTACGTGAAGTTGTGTAACACATAATCTGGGGTTAGAACGAAGCCACTTTTCAACTGATTGAGTGTAGCAGCCTTTGAAAGGCTTAAAGAATGATCTATCCAAAGACTGCACGCGATGGGTCGTATGTCCAGGCAATTGTAGCATTATTACACCGTGCTCTCTAGCACTCAAAATTGCTTCAAGATTCTTGAAGTGCGTTGTTTGCCGTTAAACGTTAAATATGCGAGTTGCATCAATATTATTCTTATCAACAATTTTTTTCAGAAGGCCGAAAAAGATGTAAACATTCCTTTTATTGAATCCTTTTGCGCGCATCATGGACATTGCTTAAGGCTCTCTCAGTGAGATTATGTCCTTATGACGAGCTTTTTTGAATTTGAAATTCAAGCCGTCGAACAACATTGATCGTGAGGCCAAACAGTTTTAAAATGTGTTCAACTAGCTCCTTCTCCAGTGCTGTTGGTAACACACTGCCTCGGCCAAAAACCTTTATTTCTTCATTTGCCTTGACATTGGCCCCTTTAAGATTACGGAGCAAAGTAGGCTTAGGGACTCCATACTGTCTGCAGTATTCATTTAATCCCATGTTTCCATTATGAAATGTTTGCAGAGCCCTGCTCATGTCATTCATATTCCAAGTCCCATATTTTTCTTTGAGCATCTAAAATACACAAGAACGGTGTGAAACTCGGCGCGGAACAGTATAGGAAACTTGCACTTTATGTAAATGAACTACGATTCCTAACCTAAAAATGGTCCGGCAAAGGGAAACAACTCAGTTTTATACACCTAAATATATGCTTGACTTATATTTATGAATCAACATGGTTTGCACATAACTTTACAGATGCTGTAATCCCACGTATGGAACTATAAAACTGTACTGATAAAATACATCACCATGAAATAAAAAAAATTCGATAAAACAAAATCGACAAATGTGAACGTTGTAAAACTTTAGCAAGTAACTCGTTCCACTATACGACATAAGAGCGCTTTGGCTTCCTCATAAAGGATAAATACAGCGGTGGTATAATATTCGATTCTTTATACAATTCAATAGCAGTGAGTCGTTTTTTGTTATATTCTATTATCTCTAGGTTTCTGCATCACAGTGTGCGATATTTTATGATCGTATTTTAGATGGTTTTTCTTCCTTTACTGATATGTCACCATATATTATTAAATCTATTTACTGCTCCCCTTTCTTTCTGCGATATTGTTTCTTTAATCAACGGGATGCCTGTTCCTTGTATGTCTATTGTTGCTCCAAAACTATGGCTCCCAGGTATTGATAATCTTTGCAGTTGTCAATTTTATCGTTCAGATCTTCGCCTAACATAAGGTTTTATACACAGATATTTTGTTTTACTTAAATTTATAGTCAGTTCCGCTTTTTGGGACCCCTCTTTTTTTCTTGGAAATGCATTTTAAGTCATCTTTGTCTTGTGCCAAGATAATTTGGCCATCAGCAAATTGCAAAGCATATTATGTTTCTGTTGTTGAGTGAAATAAGAGAAACATTGTTTAAGGTCCTTTTGCGTAAAATCCTTTTGTTACTTTGTTTCCCAATCTTATTTTGATTGTTATGTTTCCGTACATTTTCTTTCCTTTATTAAGATATTGCTTATATACGTTTTTTCTATTGCTTCTCACAGTTTTCCTACTGGTATACTGTCATAGGTATGCTTTTGTTAGATCTATAAAGATTAGGTGGAAGCTTCCTATTGTGTCCACTTTTTTGTCTTTTATTTGCTTTATGGTAAATAAATTATCTACACACGCTCGGAATCTACATTGTTCCTCAGCTTCTTGTTGCTGGTATGGATTTTCAATAAAAGTGTTTTAAAATACGTCATTTTCAATTAAATATTTGATAACTTTTGCAAATAATCTATTGAACGTTGATGCTGTAATTCCCTTGTAAAATTACTTATAGGCAATGCTACCTACCAATTTTAGACCCTATATAAATTCTATAAATATCAAACTATTTGAAAATAGTTGAATAAAAGACCGAATCACATAATATGTACGGTTGTAATATAGGAATGCTGAATGCTGAACGTGAGCCTTCAAGACCATATATATCATTCAATCTTCGCTTATCCACTGCTGGACATAGATCTCCCTCATAAGGCATCCCTAGCCTCTCTTGGCTAACTCTTGTTTCTTCCGACCCCGAATGGCGATTAGGTTTCCGAAGGCAGACGGGTCACTATATTTCCTTCTACTACAGCTCTAAAACTCGCCAACACGCTTGGCCAGCGCGGCGATTTAAGGCCAAATTTCCCCTCATGATGGACCATATATAACAAACCAACAAATCAGGCAAAGATCAGGAGTTCAAGACGTCATCGAACGAACCACGACGCTTAAGTGGAACTGCGCAGGGCGTTTAGCCAGAACACAAAATGGACGGTGGACAAGACGTATTATGAAATGGAGGCCCAGAAACTATAAAAGAAGCCGAGGACGACCACCGACTAGATGGACCTATGATATAAAACATGTAGCGGTAAACTGGCTACAAGCGGCCCAGTGTAGAGAACACTGGAAATAATTGAGGGAGGCCTATGTCCTGCAGTGGACGCGATTGGCTGATTGATGAAGATAAGAATACTAATACTGGGATTAAATCAAAAATATTTCATACACAAATATTTCAGAGTACCCTTCAACTTTGCATATTTTGGTACGACTATGAACTTTCTTCATCTGATTTATTTATTGCTGTTCTCCTTTTATATTTTTTTAAGCCTTGGGCCTGTTGTTCCTTCGTAAGGCTATAGTCCTACCTGAAACACTGAGCCAGCTATCTCGCGATCTGTTAAGACGTCTTCCAGAAGGTTTAGGAATTGTTAGTAGACGCAAAAATTGTCAAGTTGTTGTGAGCTACGTGAAATTGGCTGACTCGGATTTTCCTACATACTCTCACGGACCGCGACGATGTTTTCAACAAATCTTGCGTTTCGCCGATGTAGGAATGTTTGTTGCTTGTTTACTAAATCAGTGGACTCAATTTTTTTCACCACACTGCGAGTAATCCTCTCTGTACATATATACGTATTTTCCCATCTAATCTGATATCCCCATTCTCAAGATATCAAATATCTTGATACATTTTTGACAATTTGCAGGTATAAAATTGGTGAACAATGAACTAAATGGAATAAATAACGACAATTCAAGGTTGTTATTACTTTTTATGTACATATATTTTTTATAGATTTCAAACAAATGTGACGACGTATTCCAAACTTGTTACTGGAAATCCACTGCTTACAATTGCTGCGATATATTCGATTTCGTCTTTACAGAACATGGATTTTGCTATACGTTCAATTCTAAACATTACGATAAGCATTTTCAAAAGTAAGTTGTCCTAAACTTATAAAAATATTGTTTGTAGTTTGTATAAAAAGTGCTTTAATTCTTTCATGGACATAAGAAAATACTTACTACGATAAATATTCTTACCAAAAGTTAATTTGAAAGGTACGTTTTAAAATCTGATCATTTAACTTTTTATTTAGCTCCAATTTTTCAAAATTTTTTGGAGGTGGGAAATATTTTTCCCACCTCTAAAATCCCAACTGATGAAAAAATCCCAACTGTCACAATTAACATCAGGACACTTTAATAATATTTGGTAACGTGGCAGCACTGTTACCGTTTGGAAATTCTAATTCCCATCGCCCATAAAACAAATATTTGATGGTGGGAATTTATGTTCCCACCGCTCATGAAACGGTTAAAATAAAAGGTGGATCTCTCGTAATCTTAAGAGAACTGCTACTAGAAGATCATTGGTAATGACAGGAGCAGAGTTGTATCAAATATTGATAGCGTAAGTCATCACACATAAATAGAATATTTAGACCAAAATGATACGAATGTTCGTAATTTGATCTGTTTTGATTATTTGTGTTTTAGGTCTGCTGACTACGAATTTAAAAAGAAATATATTCAGGAAACAGATTTGAAGTGGTCATTGACGTTTCAAGTTAAATCAACTGCATCACATTTTTCTGTACGTATGTTTTTCAATATAATAAGGATATTTTTTAACACAAACTTTGCTACTTTTGATTATTGTCTTCTTTGATGATTTTATTAATATATAAATGGAAATTATTTTCCAAAAATATTTCCGTTACTCTTCCCCAGTTTTTGCTGTAATTTTGTTTGAAAATAAGACATTGCAAATGTTTCTACTTTGGTGATATTTGTCTTTTAGATATTTATAATAAACTCCAATGAAATCACAGGAATCGATTTTAAGCCACAGCATATATGGGATTTTAGAATAGACACCATTTTATTTTCTGTTAAACAGACATACACAACTGAGGACACATCTCAACTTAACATAAAACAGAGACATTGTGCTTTTGAAAATGAAGTGAAGATACAGGTAAGCCAATACCTATTTGGTTTATTATGAGTGTTGCGCAACCTTATCATTAATAATTTATATATTCTATTCAAAATACCAGCATAATGGCAAAGTTCTGAAGACTATTTCTTCTTCTTCTTATGGTGCCGTGCACCTATAGTGCGTTGGCGAATTATCTTAAGGTCAGACGTCTGTCTTTTGCGGCATGCAAAAGTTCGCCAGTGTTAGTTACGCCTGTCCAGTTCTTTATATTTCGCAGCCACGACATTTGTTTGCGACCTACTCCTCTCTTGCCCTCAATCTTTCCTTGGATAATTAGTTGAGGGATTGCGTATTTTTCCCCTCTCAGGATGTGGCCCAGGTATCCAATCTTTCGTGCCTTGATCAAGCTGAGCAATTCTCTCTCAGTATTTGCTCTTCTTAGGACTTCCTCGTTTCTCACCCTATCTGTCCATGGTATGCGGAACATTCTTCGCAATTTCCACATTTCGAAGGCTTCCAACTTGTTAATGGAAGATATTTTCAACGTCCATGTCTCCATGCCGTATAACAATATGGACCATACATAGCACTTAACCATTCTGTAACGGAGATTGAAGGAAAGATTGCGGTTACAAAGTAGCGGTTTAAATTTAAGAAAAGCTTGTCTTGCTTGTTCGGTACGGCATTTTATTTCTTGTTGAGGATCCCATTGGTCATTCACCATCATTCCCAAGTATTTGAATGTTTTCACTTGCTCGATTGGAGCATTATCTACGTGCAGTTGTACTCTGAAAAATGCGCCCTTTCTTATTGTCATGCATTTTGTTTTTCCAGCATTTATCTTCAGGCCATATGTTTTTCCTGTGGTGTTTATTTTATTTAGTATCAACTGCATATCATGTTCGTTATCTGTGATTATTGCGGTGTCGTCAGCGTAACGAATGTTATTTATCGGGTACCCGTTGACCTTTATACCACAATCAGTGCCTTCAAGTGCCTCTGCAAAAACATTCTCCACATAGAGGTTGAACAGCATAGGAGACAAAATACACCCCTGTCGCACCCCTCGTAAAATTTCGAATTCCTCTGTGTTTGTTGATTTGTTCAGCCTCACACGTGCCTTTTGATTCCAATAGAGATTCTGGATAACTCTTATATCTTTCTCATCAATATCAGCATTGTGTAGAATTTTTATTATTTCATCGTGTTTTACGGTGTCAAAAGCTTTTTCGTAGTCGAGGAATGTGATGACTATATCTTTTCGTTGGTCCATACAGTTTTGTACCAGGGTATTCAATCAGAATGATGCTTCGCGCGTCCCGTGTCCCTTCAACTATAAAAGACTATTTATAAACAATATATTGTTGTGAATCAGAGACTCATTATTGATGGGCGTTAGAGAAATTGAGAACTTCTTTCTTTACCAAAACATTCCACGAATTCCGATAAATAGATGACCTTCAAGAATTTTTGAAATTCCCGATTATTTGACCGTCGTTTAGCCAGCTTCATGTCGTGTTGCTCTTAATCTCTGAATCAACGAAACAACTCAACAATATTATTATTTTATTTACAATAGAGCTCTTAGGTCGAATGGAAGGGTGTTTGAGCGCTCTCTCATATTAAATCTAACCTATAATAATTTTAAGTTTAGTTTTCTTCCTTCAGATAGACGATACATATTCTTATACAGGCTGTACTACTGAATGTCGCATGAATAATGCTATGAAGCTTTGTTCTTGTATTCCATTTTTCTATACAATAGTTAATAAAAACTACAGACACTGCAGGTTTGATGAAATTAGTTGTATCAGTGAACATTTGGAGGAGATCAAATCTGTGGATAAATGCAATTGCCATTTAGGATGTCTGCATACGGTTTATGAAATTGAAAAATTGGACACTTTAATGTAAGTATAATAAACAAAATCTTAGCAAATCCAGATTATAACACTTTGTTTCACGTTCACATTCTTTTTATATGAATTTTATGAAGCTGATACAGTAAGCGCCACCTACACTGTAACGGGATTTACATGAGTTACTTAGAAAGCAACACAATAAAATTTGCATACATGAATAATTGTTTGAAATAATCATTTATTTGAAGCAACTGATGGTTTAGAAAACACGAAAATTCGAAAATATTTGGTAGAAATTAAATTTGGCCACGTGTTGATAGCTGAAAGCCGCCATATTGACAGCTGACAATTGTCATGTTGACTTCGCCAACTCAGTTGGTTTTATTATTAAATATGAATTCCCATCAGACTTGTTTATTTTCTTTTCCTATCGAAGATTCCTATCGAAGATTAATTTAATAAATTGTGTGTTTGCTTTACTACGTAGTTATTATTCAGCAGGCCATTGAAATTTGCAAATTTAAGGATTCTTTCTATTCCCATATTAATTTCATTAAGAAAGATACTTTGAAATAATCGATAAATCTGGATCATTTGACCCCACCAAGAGTTAGATTAATCAATAACTTGAACAGTCGATATCTTCTAGCAAGATTAAGGGAACCGGATATCTTAAAAGCCATTAAGCTACTGTTTTTGTAACGAAGAATTTACAAACACAAGCGTTAAACTCTTTTTGGCTTCCGAAGGACTTCCTACTAAGACTGAAGATCTATGAAAAATCCTTCTAGAATTTATCGATGCCTATGGAATTGGTCCAACTGAGGTGGAAGCTGATCACAGTTGCTAGGTACGATCGTCCAAGTTTAGCTCATGGTGGCACCCTAATTCGTTCTCCAAATAATGATTTCTCTTCGGTAACAAAATATGACTTTCTGTTGAATGAAGCCTTCTTTGAGTTTTCGTTAGTTTATAACAAGAATCTTAATCTATTCATTATTTGCATTTATAGCTCACCTGACTCTTCCGCTTAACTATTTTTTTAGAATCTGCTAAATTTGTTATAGGATCTGCCCAATAAAAGCAAAAAAATCTACAAGCTGCTGCTTGTACTACCAAAGTGTTCTTAGTCAATATATTTGAAACGTATAGTCATGTCTATAACAGACATACAAGATAACGATTTATTTGTCTTAACTTTTATAAACACTTTTAGGACAGATGAAGAAGAGGAAGGCAACTCAAAACTAGAAAATAAATTTGTATCTTGGCCAATGGTACGCTATAAAAGAGAGGTACTTTTCGGCTGGGTGGATCTATTAGGTACAATATTGTCGTTGTATATAGTGTGCCAATCTAATAGGGGTGAACATTATTGGAGAAGCAAATAATCATGATTCAAAAGATGTACTTCTTTTTGAAAGTAGCATCATCAATCCGGGAGTTTTTTTTGCAAGAGGGAGTAGCGCGTCCTCGTGTTCCCTTAGCTATTCCAGAAGTTCAGTGTTGGGACACAAGGAGTCACTCGTTTCCCCGGTGCAAACTCTTCACAAGAAAAAGTCTAACTGGGTCACCTCAACGTGCTCCTATAGACTGTGAAATGTAACATGCTTATCCATTACACTGCGAAAAACCCTGCCGCTATGAAAATGTATACCATAAAATAGGCGAAGAATCCGTAATAAACTATTTATAATCTTCGTAATAAAAAACAAGCGTTTGTATGGTATTCATTTATTTTTTGAGTGGAGAATCTTCTAAAAGCAAGATTTCCTAATATATACGACCTGATTGACCTGATCAATCAAATTTGTATTTTAATAATGATCACTGGCTATACAGTATTCCTTGGTTTCGACTGAGTCCTTATAAAATATGAAATTTTTTTAAGTATTATTAAATATTGTCTATGTCACATTTTGAGACATATTAATTAATTGTTTCTCTGCTATGGTTCAACCTCTCGACCTTGGCACTTTATATACGTTAGCAATTAATACTTATAGTCGGTTCGCTATATTTACGCGGGCTTCGGATTAAAAATTTTATTGTAAGTACCCAGTTTTAATTACCTGCTCTTTGGGGAAATATCAACTGGTCAAATGAAATGAAAAATAATAAATTTTTTTTAATTAAATAATAATGGAAAATCTTTTATATAATTGACAGTATAATAAGGAGAATTACTTCATTAAAGGAGTCTAATGTGGCTAATAAAAACCTAATTATAATTTTATATTACACTTCACACAGAAAATATGGTCTATGTATACTTGTAACTTGTATGTATGTAACTTGCCAACAAAAATGAAAATCAGTCATTATCATCAAAAATATCATAATCGTCATCATCATCACTGTCATCACCATTAATTGTTATTATGATTGGACTTATTTAGTTTATTTTATTTTCACGAGTCCACCAATCTTCTATTAGTTTCTCGCACCTGAATATACAGTTGCACCCCACTTCTGGAGTTACAATTGAAAGTGCCTTTCGCCAAGTTTCTCGAACTGCGTCGTCGCTATAACCGTTAGGCCCAATATGGTTGTCATAATATTGTTTTGCTATTCCCCATATATATTCGATGGGATTAAACTGGCAATGATACGGTGGCAGACGTAAAACTTGATGACCGTAACTTTCAATAATCTGATCCACAACAAAGGTTTTTGGTTTTGCATGGATATTTGCCAAGCGTAATAATTCTGATTTTAAAATATGTTGTGTAAATGGTATATGTTCCTTTGTCAACCATTCTTTAATTTTATTAACAGTCCAAGAATTCGTTGGACTTTTGTTTAATACTTCAGAATGGTAAGGTGCATTGTCTAAAATAATTACGCTGGGCTCACTTAAACCTGGGAGAAGTTTTTCATGTAACCATTTTACAAACATTTCTGTGTTCATATTATCGTGATCGTCACTTGATTTTGATTTAGATGAAAATATTAAATCAGCACCTTCTATAAAACCCGATTTCCCTCCTGCATGTAAAATTATGTGTCGCTTCCCTTCTCCATCAGTATGTTTGATAGACTTTACGTTATCATTTTGCCATATTCTCTTGGTTGCACCCCTAGAAAATATCCATGTTTCGTCTAAATATATAAAATTTGCCCTTTCTTCTTTAAATTTAGAATATTTTCTTAGAAAGTTAATTCTTTTATGCACAACAGAACTTCTTTCACAAAGGGCTTTTCTGTTATCCTCCTTTTGAAATTTGAAACCCAAATTATCTATCACTTGCCATAGACTTGTTCTGCCAATTTCGTCAAATTTTCTATCTTTTAATTCCGAGAGAATTGTATTTAAGGTCACATGTTCCTTGTTGGCTCGCATTCGATAAATGGTATCACAAATTTCAAATTTTTTTCTATCTGGAATATCTTTCGTTTTCAATGATAGGCGAGTTTTTCGGTGATCTTCTTTCGGCCGTTCATTATTGCGATTTTGTAATACTCCTCTTAGTTTGGTTTCACTAATTCCTAGAGCATCACATACGCGTTGTTGAACAGACATTGCCGATTTTAAAGGACCGCCATTTTCTTTTTCATCCGTAAAATACTTATGTACACTACAAATTAGATTATCTACATCTAACACACGTCTAGGCATTTTTAAATATTTCCACCAAACATACAATGTCAACACTGGCAAAGAATCAATTCAACTGCAATATTGTAACAAATTTATACCTACCCTAATGTTATTTTAATGTATTTTAAAATATGACCAATAATGCAGTTTTTACCTAATTTTCTGGGAAGTCGTTTACGGCAACTGGTTATCAATGAGTCATTAGCATAATTTTGTTAATCCGAAACCCGCGTAAATATAGCGAACCGACTATAACTGTTTGTGTAGTGTCTTTTGGGGGAATAGCAGGATTGTTTTTGGGATTTAGTCTTCTCTCCGCAGTGGAAATTTTGTATTATTTCTCCATAAGAGTTTACTGTACCACAAGGCAACAAAGAAAGACGGCATCTGAAGATAAGTTCAAAAAGTACAATGAGGTAAAGAATATTTGAATTATTATCTTTTAACTTGAAATTTTTTCTTTATTCTAATATAATATTGCACTATATTTTGTTGAATATATTTTATTTTATGATTCATTATAAATATTTTTGGTGTAACTCGTTTTTGATCTAACAATTTGACTATTTTTTTATTGATGCACATGTCTTTCTCGCATTTGTGCTCAATGCAACCGATATATCGCCAAGTAACGAGTTTATATTCGTTTTACGTCGTTAAAATCAAGCCACGGTTATTAGTGCAATATGCCAATGAATTATACTCAATGAATGTGAAAATATTCGTAGATTTGTTATGATGATTGAGTGCTCCATATATACGGAGCTTTTGCTAAAATGTTTGATCTTTTCAAGCCGTGTGCTAAAAGAATCGATTGTTGCGATAATTTCAGGGTTCTTTTAACATTATTCAAATAAAATTGTGTTGCTTCAGTGACTGCACGGTTTTTCTTAAGTTTTTCCACGAATTTAAATTGCGGTATCTTTAATAATACTAGTCATATGTTTCCAAGTATTTCTTTCACATTTTAGCTTGTTTTTTTCCTGAATTAACCTTTTTTTGTCATTTTTTAACATCCACCCTTTGATTTTTTGTTGTAATGTACGATATTTTGGTTTCATTTCACTTCTTAAATTTGAAAACGATTAAGTAAGGTTATGTTAGATTAGGTTTATGTGTCTTAGAGAAAGATTGGGGGACCTCAGAGGTCAGACGCTGTGGAACCCAGAGTATGTGTGGGGGTATTACCACCTTCGCATTTGCGGATGATCTAGCTATGCTAGTACAGGCGCGGAACAAAGACGACTGCGAAATTACTTGTTCGTGATAAGTTCTCTCCAGAAAGAGGTAAGGAGTCATTTTTGAATGTGCAGGTATACAGCTCGCTCCTAACGAAACAGATAAGTACTTGAATGGAAGCTGCGTCGAATATTTTTGGGTGGTTACCCGCAAGGTTTGGCAATTCCCAGAGAACAAGGTCCCTTCATGATGTTCTGTAGTCAGTCGTCCTTCACATGGTCCTAGTCTGGTGTGGGGCGGTAGAAATACCGGCTTACAAAAAGCTCATGGTGCGCGTGGACAGAATTATTCTGCTGCATGTAGGATTACCTTAGCAAAATAATGAATGTTTTGACTCTAGGATCGGAACATAGAAGAAAATGAAATGTGTGACGAGAGAGGATGCGGAAAGCTGAGTGAGATGCAATGTTGGATGTGATGCAGTGTATAAAGTCGTTAACGTGGGACGCTGGATAGACTATGAGCGCAAGTGTGTAGAGGAGGTGTTGTGACGCAGGTCGGGGTTTTTGTATTTGAATAAGGTTAGATTGTGTGGGGCAAATGGTGAAGAGAATGGTATCAATGAAAGGTAGTTGAAAGTGATCCACAGCTATATAGGGATGTCGCTGTCGAAGAAAAAGGAAGAATAAAAGCTAATTGAATTACAAGTAGCTTAAGCTTAAGATGTATAGATGAAGGAGCGAACTGACTCCTGAGAGTGCAACGACTGAAAGGGAGTGATTTCGCTGGAGGCCACTGGTCGCTGTGTTTTACGAATGAGAATATTTGAAGCAAACAAATAGAGCGGGAAGCGAAAGCTGATATCTGCTTTTCAAGTAGATTATCTACTAATCAATAAATTGACTATGATACTAATGACTTGACTATGACTATGACTTGATACTAATCAATAAATTAAATTTTAGTTGTTCTCATTCTTTGCTTGCATTGATCTGTGTAGCTTCTTTAATGTAACGGTATACTTTCTCTATATACTCGTATGTGTTTTATTGTAGTGTTTCATCTAGCCTTCTCTAATATAATGAATAATCTTGCACCATGTTGATACAGACTCGATAAGTTATTAATACTTGGAAAAGACGATGGCATAGAACGAATTAGTTTAGTGAACGAGATATAAAAATCGGTTCCAAATATTAAGAATAGCACAGAATCTAGTCAACAATATAATTTTTTCCAAATCTTTACACTTTTTAGAAAAAAAAAAAATTATATTTATAATTTAAATAAATACTTGTTTCAGAAATTTCTGGTTCCTGTTCCGGTATACTACAACCAGAGAAGATTATCTGACTTAGTGCTTTCGAGAATGACAAATGACAACAAATAAATTTGTTAAAAAACTTTGGGGCACAAATATTCATTGCATATATCTGTTTAAAAAATAATAAACATTTTAAAAAAAGAAAATAGTAAAATAAGTTTTTTATTTATCTGAAAATATTAAGATGATTTTTATTTTGACATTGTCAAAAAATGCGTATTTCTGGCAACAATAAAGCAGATTTTTTTGTGTCTAGGAAAAACTTTTTTATTTAAAAAAAATTAAATCACGTTAATAATAAATGAAAAAAAAAACATTAAAGCAACATGCAATGTTTGACCACTATATCAGGCTGGCAAATTGAGAAATGCGATCAAAGAAATGAAAAGACTTAAGATCAATGTATTAGGCATTCGTGTCATTAGAGGGCCTGAAAACAGAAAAACCGGAACAGAGGGAGCAATGATGTATCATTCAGGAAACGAGGCACAGGACCCAAATCATCGTTATGGTGTTGCTATTAGTGATAAGCAAATATGTTAATAATTTCGTTCCATATTCAACAACATGTAGGGGAGAGTTGGACAAAACTGGGTACCAGTCCAAAAACATACTGTATCTTATGCTATGTTAGAGTAGCAAACGTTTGCTGCTGATTGAAATATTCTCAAATGACTAAAGTTTGATATACCAATGTCAGTTTTTATTAATATACTTAAATTTTTTATTTTCTTTTATTTTAATGAAAATATTGCAAAATACTTGGATTTGTCTAACCGGTGTGATAAAACCGGGTATAATAGTAACTTAATTATCATGTAAAGAGACTGATGGGCAGAAAATAAAATATTTATTGATAATATGTGAATTAAAATCGAAAATCTATAAACAGAAGTCACAAATAAAAACTTCTACATCATTATAGGCAGTACAGGCTTCATGAGCTCATTTTGTTGCTTGATAAACATTTTATCCAGCCTTCCTTCGCCTTAGGCCCTTGTCCCACCAAAGATACGCAACAGCGACGCGACGGCGACACGGTTTCGATTGGCACAAGCAGGCGACATGGAGTGGTCCCATCAAAGCAACCTGTTTTATATATGAGGGTCCTAGTATCAAAGTCGGCAATCTCCACTTTTTACCAAAATTGAGTTAGTTACACCAAATTGTTCGTATTTTAAAACACTATACATAAATAAAGAGAATAAGAATCAAAAACGGCATTATCCGCCTATAAAATAGCATATAAATTTAGCTTAAGAATCAAACACGGCAATCTCCATGAACGGTTTAGAATCACAGTCGGCAATGTCGTGTTTGACCAATGAGAATCCTCGTAGTGACCATGTGATATACCACTAGGAGTCGTCTGGAGTCGCTGTCGTTATAATTTCTCGTAGTTTCTTTTTAACCAAGGTGCCAAGCTGTTTGTTTTTTATTTTGTTACTTTTTTAAAATGGAAACTATTACAACTCCTGTTGAAAACAACAAAGCTCGCAAACGAATTCGCAATCCGTCCACATGGCAGCAAAATGTGCGGAAAAAAATGAGGTACGTTCTTTAAAATTTAGTTGTAGTTTTTACTCGAAAGGTTAGGTTTAAGAGCACATGTCATCCGTATTCAGATTTTATTCATATAATTTTTTGATTTATTTTATTATTAAAACTATTTTACATATTATAAAAAACTAATAAAAAAACAAATGATTTGTTCAAGCTACTGTTAATTTTATAAGGTCAGTATTATAATTAGTTTTTTGAAATATGTTATCTTTTCAGGTACTCTTCATCACAGTTACCACAATTCCCTACTTGCGGCCACAAAACGAAGGCCTATCAATGTTCTTCTCTAACAATGAGAGATATCAAGTGTTTTCATGATGCGTTTTACGCAGTTAAGGACAAGCTTAGTCAAGATTCCTTTATTCTAAAATTTTGTACAGTTTAACTACCTAAACGTCACCGTCCAAAAAACTCTAGACATGAAGCAAAAACAACGTCTGTGAAATGCTTTGTACGGAATAGTGTAATAAAGCAAAATATTCCAGTGTGCCAGAAAGTTTTTTTAAACATACTAAATATTACGAAACATCGCCTCACCTACATTATGAAATCATTTTTAAAAACAGGAGAAGCACCAAAGGAAAAAAGAGGCGGTGACAGAAAAACTTCAAATTTTAAAGGAAAACAAGAATCAGTTCAAAAATTTATTAATACTTTTAAAAGTATTGAATCGCATTATTGTCGTTCTGCCACACGTATGCGCTACCTTTCTTCTGATTTGTCAATACAAAAGATGTTCCAAATGTATATTAATCAGTGTTCTCCAGAGGAGAGAGTAAAACCATCATACTTTAGAATGATTTTTAATACTAAGTACAACCTTAGCTTTACTACTCCCCGTACGGATATGTGTTCCCTATGCATTGACTTTGCAGAAAAAATTAAAAGATCTATGGATGAAGAAGAGAAGAAAAAATTGATTGTTGAAAGAAAAATTCATAAGCTAAGGGCTAATGCATTTTTTGAGTTGCTTAAAGAGTCACGAGATGATTTGATAACACTATCTTTTGATTGTCAAAAAAACCTTGTACTTCCTAAGGTCCCCGACCAAAGTGCCTACTACTCTAGGCAACTGTATTTATATAATTTTGCCATAGTCCAGGGAACCTCTCAATCAAAGCTTACTGAAAAAAATGTATTTTCGTATTATTGGACAGAGGACGAGTTTGGAAAAGGTTCCAACGAAATTTCTTCCGCCGTTTTTGACAGGCTTAACAAAATTGACTTTCAGTCTGAAGTAACCACCATTAGACTAATGGTAGATGGCTGCAGTGGCCAAAATAAGAACACTACGCTAATTGGAATGTGTTGCAAATGGCTTTCATCAAGAGCACCAACACATGTACAAAACATCGAGCTAATTTTTCCGGTGGTAGGCCATTCTTTCTTGCCAGCTGATAGGGTCTTTGGTAATATTGAGAAAGATATTAAAAAACTGGAAGTTATATCGCACCCAAAAACGTATTTGGAATTGTTTTCAAAAATAGCTACACTTACTCACTTAGGGCAAAATTGCAAAGTGTTTAATTTGAAAGAAACAATCTCAAGTGTTTTTAGACCCACTGGTACATGGCATTTTTCTTTTAAAAATACAAAGCGCTTTTTCCTAAGAAAATGCAAAACTGGAAATATTACCATTAGAGGAGAAATTAATTACAGAACTGATTTGCAAACATTTAAAAGTGTTTTAAAGAAAGGTTGTACGATCTATATGATTGACCCCGTTATTATAGAAAGTGGTCTGCAAAAAGTAAATTCACTTAAGCTTAAAGATGTTGATAAACTTCTCACCAAGCACTTTGGAAATACTTGGAGAACAATGGAAGAACTCAAATTTTTTGAAGATATTATCTTTAATAATAATCAACTAGAGCAGCTAGCAGTTCAGGAAGGAAGTGCTGATACAGTTCCAGATACTGAAAAAATGGAGGAAGCAACTTGTGAGTTCTTTGAAGAACTTCCTTCTATTTTAGTATAATATTTATATAATATTTTGTTTCTTAAATTACATTATTCTGAAAACAAAGCTGTTTTATTTTTATGAGCTATCATAAATAAAATTACCTGTAAAACTCTCCAAGGTAACATAAATACTTATTATGTTACTTTTATTATGTTCTTGCCGAATTTTAGTATCAAAACCGGCAATATACACCTCTTAGTATCAAAACCGGCATTCTCCATCATTTTTTTCAATTTAAAAAAAAACTGTTAATAATTTAGTTAATAACTTCTTCACCATTTGCTGTCATTTGCCATTGTCTTATATATTAGACTATATTTGTTTCGATATCACCTAAAATACAGCCGTATAATTGTTTTGCGTTTTACTCAAAAGTCAAAATGATGGAGATTGCCGACTTTGTTACTAGGACCCTCATATCTCTGTTACGAGCGAAGCCCGAAATGGACAATCCTAACATTGTACACAAATTTTTGTCCACTTCTAGCATTGTACCCCCAAAATATACAATGTCCGAAATAATCAAAATAGTTGTCGAAACGCTCATCGGTTCGAATCGATTATTATTGACAAGCGACACACCAAATCAAAAATTGAAAAATCGAATCGAAGAAGAAATAATTGTTCTACAATAGAGATATTGTTAGTGAAACATTTCAAAGCTTCAAGAGATAGATACATCACTATAATATAGGGAAGATGTTTGTAAAACATCTTAGATTTTCAAGAGAGATGTATGATAATTTAAAATAATTTAATTCTACGAATCCAAAAGTCAAAAACGCTGGTTAATTATGGATTTATAATCTCAGTTGATGCTTGTTTGTCGTTAATAACAAATGGGGAATAATCGTAAAAATCGATATGAATCGATATCTGATATATTATCTTAAACTTTGACGCATGGCTACTTATTGAAATTCGAACATTGTACAGCAATTCTTTTATACAAAGTCCGCCGATTATATATATTTCGGAGATTGTACAGTAAAGGGGTACAATGCTAGAAGTGGAGAAGATTTCTTGTACAATGCTAGGATTGTCCAATTTCGGACATTGTTCGTAACATTTCTACTACATTCAATTCAGTGAACAATGTCATCGAGTGAAGACGATGATGTGATTGCGATGTACTGGTACTTACGAAATAGAAAAAATTGGAAAAAGTTTGGAAAAAGGAAATGGTGGGTGCATCCTTTTATTGCAAGAAATCAAAAAAATAGAATGTTTGTTGCTTAAATTATTTTACCGAATGTCAAAAGAACTGTTTTTCGAGCTGGTTGAAAAACTCAGACCTTACGTCCAAAAGAAAGATACAAATTTCCGAAAAAGTGTGAGTGTTGAAGAAAGGCTGTTAATAACTCTAAGGTAAACAAATAATAATTACTTTTATTGCTGCAAATATGTATAATTTACAAACTTGGTCTAGCTAATTAATCTTAAGTAATCTAGTAATCTTAAGTAATTAAGTGGAAGGTCTGTTGCGTTTCTTCGTTAGAGAGAGGCCATGCATTTGACCATTGATTTCCACTGAAATTATTGTTGGGCTCACGGGAATAGGTGGTGCTAGTGTGGTTTGGCCACCGATTTTTGACATGAGGGTTGCTAGGCGCAGATAAAGGTGTGCTGGAAGTATACTCATTTTCGCCGTGGGTGTATGCAGTTACAAGAGGTGCAGGAGAAGGAGTTGTGCTCAGATTACTTCCGTGTGTCCATGAATTTGCGCTACCGGTGTGGAGAGATGAGAACGCAGATGAAGGCCTGCTACTAGTTGTAATGTAGCTGATTGTTCATCCGTTGGTAACTAAGACTGAGAATATAGTTTTAACTTTTTTACGACTGGAGATTTAAAACTTTTTTTGTCAGACTTATAAGAAGATGATGTTATTAAAGCAGCCTTTCCTCTTCTCCTTTTATCGTTGAATGCTTCCAGGTTGCCTTGAGGATCAGAAAAACCTCTTTTGGTGAGTCTGAAAAATCACATGTTAGAGTTTATCAGTAGAAAACACTGCGATCCTGAAGATTGAGACTGAAAAAAGTATGAAAGATTTGGATACCAATCAAAACTTTCAAAACTTCAGCACCCCACAAACTTCTGAAATTTATTTTATGTGAGGGAAACTGTGGAATGAATCACCTACAATGACGCCAAATCTAACTTACGTTCTTTCGCAAACATTCACCTTCGATACTGAATTAGAACCTGAACCGTAGGCGTGGACCATAAAAGAAAATGAAAAACCAATAGCTGGAACACAACTTTTTAAATATATAATTATGCTCAATATTATCTCGCTTGGAAATTGTTAGTAAATTAGTCCTAATAGGGGCACGAACCTGCCTCCAGACTCTATCTCATAGGTGGTCGGTAAAAATGTCGATAGTAAATTAATAATATCATAGGAATGTTAACAAAATAATAAATTATATGAATAAAAAAATATATAATAAAAAACTAAGCCTAATGGTTCGTTTTTATCGTATTCTTACGAGTATTCAAGTACCTGGTCAACTTCGGAGTACTGTAAAACCCAGAGAAATGAATAAAATTAAACACATTTGTAGTGATAATTATTCGTTGTAAACACTTTATAATATTGCTCTACTTTTTTTCTGGTAAAATGAGCAGAAAAAAGTTATAAGGCCCAAAATTTGTTCAAAAAATTTAATTATTTTTGTTAATAACTTTTTTATTTTCAATTTTATGATAAAAAATAATAGAAAAAAATCTAGAAAATTTACTTTGCTATAAACAATGTCTTATAACATTTTCTGCAGGGTTGCTAATTTATGAGATACAGGGCGAAATGTAAACTTAATCTAACTTTTCAATGGACCATACAGGTTTAGGCATGAACAGCGGATAAAAGGTGTGATAAAAAATGTGTCAGGTTTTGTCTCCGCCGTGTATGTTAATATAGGTCTAATTGCTGCTTTATAGATTCTTGTTTTTGTGTCTTGTCTTAGGTGTTTGTTCTTCCAAATTGTGTCATTAAGAGATCTCGCCGCTTTACTTGCTTTTAAGCTTTTTTTTTATACTTCTTCAATATCTCCGTAACTAGTTATACCGATTTCCAGATATCTAAAACTTGCTTCCTGCTTTATTATTTTTCCATCAATTTTGATTTGACATCGTAGTGGGTATTTAGATGTTGTCATACATTTGGTTTTTTTCTACTGATATTGTCATATTGTATTTTTTGGCTGTTGTATTGAAGATGTGAGTTAATCTTTAAAGCTGTCTTCGGTCGCGGCGATTAATGCGGCGTCGTCTGCATAACATATAATATTTGGATTTCTTTGTATTCTGTAACCCTGACCTTCACGTACTGCTTGTATTATTTCGTCCATTTTTATATAAAAGAGAAGTGGGTTTCACGAGTTACCCTGTCTGACTCCGCTTTGTACTGGTATACACTGTTAGTTTTCCACTTATCTTTGCCTGTTTTCGATTATGGAAGTAGATGTTTTCGATGGTTTGTATAATATTGATTGGTATGTTTCTTTTAATCAGTAGGTGTAAGACGATTTCGACTTGGATGCGATCGAAAGCCTTTGTCAGGTCTATAAAACATAGATATGCTAGTTTATTGTACTCGATGGCCTTTTCTGTGATTTGTCCTAGTACAAATACGGCGTCTACGAAGGATATTTCGGATCTAAATCCTTGTGATTAGATTAGAATAAGAAAAGTGGCCTTTCGGCCTATTCCACTGCGACCTTTTCAGATCTATTGTGGTCCTCTAGTCCTAGATAACATTCTCTAGCCTGAACCTTTTTATAAAGTCTAGTAGCTTCGAGACCGTACCTTCCATGTAATTATTTGCCGGTGGATTTTCTTCTCCTAATGCAAAGAACCTCACATTTGCCAGACTGTCACACTGACATAAAATGTGCTCTGCTGTTTCTTCTTCGAGGTGACAGAATCTGGACAGGTCATCATCTGATAATCCTTGTAGTTCATCTGATAAAGTTGTTAGTTTATTGATTTTGTTGGTTAGGACTTTTGTGGGAAGCTGAAGTGCGGTTTTTAGTAGATTTATACCTTTATAATTGTTGGAGTCTTCTTTATCTCCTTTTTTGAACATTGGTATCATTATGCTGTTTCTCCATGCGTCTGGTAGCTTGCAGTGCAATATTAATTTTTGTATAAGTTATACTTTCTCCCCCGTGTTTTAGAAGTTCGTTGGGTATTCCGTTTGGTCCAGGTGACTTTCTATTTTTGAGTGAATTTATGGCTATCTCTGCTTCCTGAAAACTGATTTCTATTTCGTGTCTTAATTCAGGTACATTATTGTGTTGATTATTATTTTTCTTTACTTCAAACAATTTCGTCAGCTATCTGTCCCATTCGTTTGGTGATATGTTATTGTATTCCTTCACTTCCGCCATTTCTTTCCGTTGGTTTCTTATGAATCTCCATAAAAAAAAAAACGATTTGTTACAATATACAAAACAATATATAATAATATACAAAATTTATGTATTAAGACATTCAAATGACATTGCTACATATCTCACTATTTCACCGGAAACACAAACATACGTAAAAAATAGTTTCCTTCGGGATCTTTTTCACTTTTTCGAATTTTACCATTTGTTGAGCTGAAAAGCTATAATTTTATTTTTACAGTGCCATCTATGGAATATGTTGAAAAATTTTCACCATGTTGTCATAAATTGACGTTATGACAAGTTTTCAATGTTCAAAATCAAATGTAACCACCAAATTCAAGTGAATAATTATTCTAATGTTGGAAAGGATACTATTTAAAGATGGATATCTAGATTTTGAAACACCCGTAGCTGTAGCATTCTTTGCGGTACTATGTCGGATTTTATATATAATTGTGAGAAAAATAATACCAGATAAATCGCCGGAATACGCTTGCAGAGTTATAAGTTTCATCCATGGATTCATAACTGCGTTTGTTGGCATAAACCAGTGCTTTCTCGTCGACAATCCATTCTATCATCCCTACTGGCGCACCACCTACACACAATCCGTTCTCTTAGCCTTCAGCGCCGGATACTTCATCCACGATTTGATATGGATGCTGGAGCACACACAAGATGAGAGGGTATTTATTGCACATCACTTCTACAGCGCGTTTTCTCTGGTTAGAGTGCTTTTCAAAGGTACTTCTGGAGCTCAAGCCAGCTGCTCTTTAGGAATATTGGAAATAACGAATCCCTTTTTACAAATGCGGTGGTTTCTGAGCGCGGAAGGCAAGTACCCCTCTGCGTTGTTTACTTCTATAGAAATAATGTTTTTCTCGGTGTTTCTCATCATAAGGATTATGATAGGAGGTTATTTACTAAAGATCGTATTGATGCATCCTCAAAATGACTGGGAATTTAAATTTATGTCATTATCAATGTATATTTTGTCATGGGTGTTTTTTGTTAACATGCTTCAATATATATTTGTTAAACTTAAGGATCCTAATAAAGATAACACGTAATAAGAATACAACTTATTTTTATTTTTGTGAAGTATGACTTTAATAATGAGTCTGCAATTGATTGAACAGAAAACAGGTTGTTTAGATCGATCTAGACAAGCTATTACATGGCGCGAAGTAACCAAACTGGAACAATACTACGTGGATTTTGTAAAAAACACAGTAAACTCTGTAGTTAAATGTTTAAACTGTGAAAAGTTCTACCATAATGGTTGCGCAAATCATCAAAAAAGTGTCGCAATATTCAAAATCTTCAAAAAGTCATAAGTACTTCTTTTTTCTTACACTCAATATATATATATATATATATATATATATATATATATATATATATATATATCTATATATATATATATATATATATATATATATATATATATATATATATATTATAGGATCCAACTTGTAAATACAATACATTTTGGAGACGGTCATCGCCGTATTCCCGTTATCCTCCGCCAATCCTCCAGGGCCAAGGCATGCTCTTCCTACAAACCAATCGAATCCATCGCTATTCTAACTCCTTCATTCCATGAGCGTCAAGGTCTACCCCTTTTTCTTCTTCCAGGGGGCTTATATCTGTGAAGTTTTTGGGGAAAAAGTTCGTCAGGCATTCTCAATAGGTGTCCAAACCATTTTAAACCTCTTCTTTCTATTCTGTCAATGACCGTTTCTGTAGCATTCATGTTATTTCTTGTAGATTCGTTAGTCTTTCTTTCCAACCATGATGTTCTAGCACTTCTTCTCAAATAATCAATTTTAACTGCCAAAAATCTTCTCTTCAGGTCTGCATGAATTGTCCTTACTTCAGAGCCATAATAAAGAACTGATTCAACCATGATTTGTCCTATTCTTTTTTTGTTCCTTTTGGAAATGTTGCGATACCACCATTAGGAGTTCAGGCATCCTACAATTTTGCATCCCTGATTACTTATGTGTTTATTTTTGGTTTCTCCCAAGCCGTTCTTATCAATGAGTGCACATTAATATTTAAATTTTTCCACTTGTTTGATTTAAATGTCCTCGTCTATCAGCACTTCAAACCCCCATTTTAATGTAATTTTTAATTTGTAACCCCCATTTTAAATATTCTCTATATAGACGCTTTATCATAAATTCTAGATCATAAGAATCTTGAGCTATGACGACTTGGTCATCCGCAAAGTTCAGGGAGAACAGTACCTCATTTCCTATGGGGATTCCCATTCCCTGGCAGTGGTTTCACCAATTTTGAAGGGCTGCCTCAATATATAAATTAAATAGTCTATGTATAGTATACTTCTGTGATTATTCCTAAAAGGTATGGACTAATGCCGAGTTGTTGTAAAGCTCGCCACAATTTAAGTCTTGGAACTGTATCATAAACCTTTTCTAGGTCGATGAAGGCTAGATATACTTCGGTACCAACCGCTATTCTTTTTTCTATTAATCGTTGGAGTATAAACAAGTTATCAGTGCAAGATCTACCGGGCGTAAATCGACTTTGGTCTTCGCTAATTAGATGTCCTACATCATCTTGTATTTTTCCATTTATTATCTTTCCAAACAATCTCCCGAAAGTAGGTAGGACACTTAATCCTCTGTAGCAGTTAGGATTTTTTCCATTAACCTTTTTAAAGATGGACACTTGGTGAGGGGTTTTCCATTCAGATGGTACTTTAATTTGTTGGCAGCATTGATTCATTAGAAAAGTTATTCGTTCTATTAGGAGTGGACCTTCTGCTTTAAGTAACTCTACAGCTATATTGCCAGGTCCTATAGATCGCCAGTTTTTTATTTTAATTAACGCAGTACGGATCTTGTTGTTAGTGGTATTAATTAAATTAATTAATTAATTATTTGTTTGCCTCTCCATACTGTATTTCTCTCCCATATATTCCAATCTGGTCTCTTGGAGTAAATTTTCAAAATGATTTTCCCACTTTTCTATAGGAATTAAGTTGCTTAAGGAGTTATGGGTGTTTTTCTTTAGATTAGTGATAGTTTTCCATGCTTTCGTAGTCTGAGAACCACCAATTAAATTTTCAACTTGAACACATTTTTGTTCCCACAAATTGTTTTTTGCTTCTTTTATTTGATTGCGTACTTCTCCGTTTTTCCTTTGTTTTATTTGTTAGCCATTTTTTATACATTTTGTTTTTTTTTCTTGTATCATTTTCTGTCATCCATGGTGATTCGTGGTGTTTTTTGTCGTTGTTCTCTGTTCCTAATACTCCATAAGCAATTTTTTTTATTATTGTTTTGAGGTTGTTGTATTCTTGTTCTACATCCATATTTCTTTCCAACTCATTTAGTTCCTTTTCTAATCTAGATTGAAAAAGATGTTTAATACTTGGTTAGAATAAAAGCTGCAATTTATATCTTCCGTTTTGTACTGTGTAGTATTGTTCCTCTCACTTTCGGTGTTCTGTTTGTAGAATTGTTTAAAGGGGCTCAAAAGATTAGCTAAAAGAAAGTAGTGATGTCTCCCACAGTTAGATCCTCTTTTTACTCTGCAGTCTTGGCACTTAAATTTTGATTTCTGTCTTATTATTATATAGTCTATGATCGACTTCTGTAGGAGTGAAGGTCATTCCCAAGTGTATTTATGAATATCTTTATGTTGGAATTGGGTATTCATTATTTTTAAACCAAAAAGTTGACAGAACTCAATTAAGCTGTCCCCTCAACCATTTTGACTATTTCTTTGTATCGTCCCACTACGTCATCGTCTATTTGAGAACCTACTCTGCCATTTAGGTCTCCTAACAGTATTACTTCTTGATAACTTTTTATTTTATCACAGATGTTTGATAACTCTTCATAAAAGGAATCTTTATCTTGTTGATTTGAATCGTCTGTTGGCGCCTAGATTTCAACAACTATTGTTTCGATGACGCACAATGTAACAGTTACTGTCAGAATTCTTTCAAAGATGTATGCATTGTCTTTTATATATATTTGTTAACGACTTTTTTATAAGAATTGAGACCTTTGATTTAGCGTGTACGTGTTTCTCTACTCTTGACCATATATGAATGTAGTCTTTAATCTGTTCATTTTCTTGGCCTTTCTTTTTGGTTTCAGAGAGCATATGATATCTATTTTTTGCTTCGTCATTTCAGTCAAAATTTCCATTGTCTTGTGAGTCATGCCTTGAGTGTTCCAAGTGCCCATTTTCAAAGTCCTTTTCTTTGTCAGGTGTCGTCGTAAGTTTCCATCCATATTTCGTGGCTCGGCGTCAGAATTTTTAATCAAAAGAGTTTCTTCCAGATGATGAGGAACTGATCTATAGCTCCAACCTCCAAGCTTGGAGGATCAGGATTTTCGGTTGGGGTTTATTCCCTTAGTCGACATGTTCCAGTTTTAAGGTGCCATAAACTCACCTTTCACCCTTTCTCCGCTGCTATATAACGCACATCCATTGTACGTCATATACCCGGTAATTACGCGACATATATCTGAGGACGTGAGAGTAGGATTTACTGGCAGAGCCGAGTTCTGATTACAGAACCCCAAACATTCTCGTTGGGAAACGGGTGGACATTTCTCAGAGTTTTATTGCAATATAAGAGTCGACATTTCATATTACCTCCTAGGTCCATAACCAGCCTTTAACCACCAATTTCGATCCTAGAGACAATGAAATCCAACGATTCCGGCATTTGGTGGAGAATATTTTATACTTTATGGATTTACAAGTAAAGTAAAAGCAATCATATACACTAAGTCATCTTATTTTTTAAAATATTATTTTAATGTACCTATCGTTTATACCAAGCATTTTTAATGCCATATAATAGAAATAGAATCAAAGCTCTAATAATTTCTTCCTACATTTTATTTTAATTCCATAACAACTTAAAATAAAAACCGAGCACTTTCAGACTTATAACACGTTTTTGTGAACCTACTAATAAACAAGAGAATATACTTGTATTACCTAGTTTCACAACGAATACACAATATTCTTATTATTATTTATTTTATCCTTCTGAAAAAAAAAACAGTTGTTCCAAATGATAAAATCTCACAGTCCATTTGTAATAAAAATTTAACATACTATCTAACTATTCATTTATCTGTAGCATTGGGGTTTGTATAGCTGAAGCCTTGGAACTGAGATTGGTCGATGGTCTCTAAAATTTGTACTTCTGTTATTGGCGTTATTTTCACAGCTTCCTTTGTAAAATTCGTGTCGAAGTACTGTGTATCTAACGGATGCCTCTGAAATAAACGAAAGGAATATTACTATATATTTTTAAACTCTGCTTAAAAATACTTTAACCCTTTCATTACTGTGGGGACATGTATATCCCAGCAGATTTTAAAAAATCTGCTGGCATCTGTTATTTCAACTTTAATGTTAACTAAACACGTGCATCAACAACTTGTAAATAATACAATTTTAGTAAAGAAAAAGGCTGCTCTGTTTTCTTAACCGATTATATATAATTTAGTTGCCGATTATATATATATATATATATATATATATATATATATATATATATATATATATATATATATATATATATATATATATATATTCGTATGAACTTTACACATTGCGGTTTTACATTAAAAAAATAATGACAATAACAGTAATAAATAAGAAAACACAAACATAGAACACATAAAATAAAAATTATAAAAGTCGAATGTTACAGCCTCGAAGCCAATCTCTTGCCTTGGAAGTGAGTTGGTGGATTTCTTGAAGACTGCCAGCGAACTTGGTGGTTGGCACTCGAAGGCGATGTGGTTAATTGTTTGTTCAACAGCGCTGCATTTGTCACATCCCGGACTGGCATTTATATTCCACTGGTTCAGAGACTTGTTACAAACTCCATGTCCAACTCGTATTCTATTAAGATTGCACCATTCACGACGAGGAAGAGAAAGGCGTCTGGTTTAATTGTAGGGTTTTCTATGAGATTAGCATTTCTGATGTCTGGATTCCATTCGCCCATCCAGTGCTCCTCAGTAGTGAAATCAGCCAATCTTGTAGCAGTTCTAGTAGGTGGATGTCTGGATTTCAGTCTTAACTCTCTTTGGTCTAGCTCAGCGATGTCTGTATTGGTAGTGCTGGGTTTTGTTGGCATTTTTGGACTAGTGTGTTGAGTGCGGCTAGTCGTCTTGTTGCTGGTGGAGCGATGTTGCATAAAGCTGGAAGCCATTGGGTTGGTGTGGGTTTTATAGTTCCCGTTATGTGCCTCATTGTTTGGTTTAATTGGGTATCTATGGCGTTTGTGTGATGACTGTTTAGCCAGACAGGAGCGCAATATTCTGCAGTAGGGTATACTAAGGACAGCGCGCTCGTTCTGATGACCTCTGCATTAGTTGCAGATTAACACAGGTTAGTGATATATATTGTTTATTTTTGATATTGTTTTTAACGATTTTACCATAATTTCTAAACGGGACTCTAGTGTTCTAGACGTTTTCTAATACAAACAGAGCTTCAAGAAGAAATTGAAAACCTCTCAAATATTTCTGAAAATGAATCCGAGGAAGAACTTTATGCTGCTCCAGAGTCTGATTATGTACCTGGTGACGGTTCTGCCTCAGATTCTGATGAAGTACCTGAGAATACTCCTGACCGTGTGGATGTAAACATCACTGCTTCCGACGAAGAAAGTTCTGATAACGCGTAAATATTTGAAGATGGGTCTGAAAGGCATGAATTGACTGCACGATCATCATCATCATCCAGCCCCATTTTCACATCCATTGTTGGATATAGGCCTCCTCCAAACGTCTCCAGTTCTCTCTATCTCTAGCTGCTGCAATCCAGTTTGTTTCTATTTCCTTAGGTCGTCGGTCCATCGGGTGGGTGGTCTGCCTCGACTTCGCTTGTCGGCTCTTGGTCTCCACTCCAATAATCTCTTCGTCCATCTTCGGTCTTCCATTCTAGCAACATGTCCAGCCCACCTCCACTTTTGTTTATTAATTCGCAGTATAATATCGTCTACACCAGTTCGTCGGCGTATCTCCTCATTTCTCACGCGATCTTTCAAGGTCAGGCCCAGCATTGATCTCTCCATTTGCCTTTGTATTACCCTCAGTTTTTCGGCAGTAGCTTTCATTAAAGTTAGGGTCTTTGCTCGGTAGGTCAAGACTGGTAAGATGCATTGGTTAAATGCCTTCCTTTTCAGGTGAATTGGGGTATTTGTTTTAAAAATGTCTCTCATCCTTCCATATGCCGCCCATCCCAACGTGATTCGTCCATTTAGCTCGCAGGTTTGGTTGTCTCTGGTTATTCTAATTTCACGACCCAAGTTTGTGTATTTATCGATTAATTCTACCTTGTTGTTATTGATCTGTATCTCTTCGCTGGGAACCAAATTGGTCATCTTAATATTGTTCTGAAGCTATTTTCTTGTGGCATTTTAAATTAATTACTATTTAAATGGGAATAAGCCACAATTAAAGGTTAAAATACGTTTATTTTAACTTTTATTTTTATAAACGTATTTTATCCTTTAATTGTGGCTTATTCCCATTTAAATAGTAATTATTATTGGTCATCATTTTGGTTTTCTTGAAATTTATCTCCAGCCCAGTTTCTGTAGTATGTCATTCAGTTCTTGGAGCATGTCTTTGATCTCTCCCAGATTATCTGACAGAAGCACGATATCGTCCGCAAAACGTAGATGGTTTAATCTTTTTCCATCGATGGATATTCCTTTCTATTGCCATGTTAGTCTTTTAAATGCATACTCAAGAACGGTAATGAACAGCTTTGGTGACATGGTACCATGTCACCATGACTGCACAATGGAATATACCAAATACAAACTTTTGTCTGAAATAAGAAATTCCTACCCAGAGAAATGGGATAACAATACTAAATATTAATCAAGGTTCTCGTCCTGTTGATCTTTTTCTAAAATTATATCCGCGTAGTTTCTTTATGCATATTGTTTCCTGTACATACCAAACAATAGCAACACCTCCAAAAATCATAAATATAAAATTAAACACAAGAAAAACAGATATGTTCTAAATGATGACAGTAATTGGTTGTACTATGGTTATGTGTTACATTAAAGTACCATCTATCTCACACTACTGGTCACAAAACGAATCACTTTCGAATTCCCTCATAAAAAAAAGCTATTTGAAGAAATCGCTGCTTATTCCTGCTATCTAAGTCCTACTATAATAATCCTAAAAGAAATCGTAATACATTAAAAACATACTACATCGATGAAGTAATTTCTTGTTTGAAACAAACTGTTATAAAGGCGAGAACTGAGAGTTCCCATCAGTCCATCGACGAATCAATGACTAAGTTCAAAGGAAGATCTGTCCTAAAGCAGTATCTTCCTATGAAGCCAGTAAAAAGAGGTATAAAAATATGGCAAAGAAGTGATTCTTTCACAGGTATATATACGATTTCAATATTTACTCAGGAAAAGAATCTACACCAACTACTGGAACTCTACAAGAATGAGTTGTTGAAACTCTAGCCAACACCATACGGTCACCAGATGTGTGTCTATGCTTTGATAGATTTTTGGCTTCGTTCAACCTACTTAAACACCCTTAATTTTCCATGTTTAGGAACTTATGTATATGGCCAATCGGGTAAATGTAGCCAAATTTGAAAATAACAAAATATTAAGGGGTGATATGGAGTTTTTAGTTTCATCCGAAGGAATTTTATTCTTAATTTAAATGGAAAGATACAAAAGAAGTGATTCTGTTGTCCAATTATTACAGTACAACTGTTGAAATTATCAACAGAAAGCTAAAAAATGGAGAAAAAGCTGACTTCACTTGTCCAGAAGCAATTATTTTTTAAAATAATTTTATGGGAGGAGTAGATCTCGCCGATCAAAACGTTAGCAAAATGATATGGACCGAAAATTCGCGAAATGGTGGAGAAAAGTTTTTTATAGAGATTAGTTATGTACGCTATTGTAAATATACATTCATAATGTTCTTTTTGTGTAATGTACTTTTTTCTTATTTTGGATACAAGTTTTTTTCTTTACTGATGGGATTTATTTATCCCACATTCAACACTAATGGGACATATATGTCCCATGTCCTTTCTAAGGATACAAGGACACGCAACCATTTAAAAAACCAATCGTTTTGTTAGGTCTCTAGGTATCAATGAATATAATTAAAGTCATTAAAGTCATTTTAAACAGTTTAATTTAGCTACAATGAAATCTGTAATGAAAGGGTTAAGTAATTTTTATCAATTTTAATATCCGAGCTAGAGAAAGATTTCATGTCGCTATTCCTAGATGATTTGTCTCGTTATGGTGCATTTCCTTTTTACTGTTTTCTTCTCCATTACTAGTGTTATCTGTTATCTCCGTTATTGGTTTTATTACCATGTTTATTTTTAATACTATTATTTAATTTTTCCCTACCTTCATTACTATAGCTATGCTCATTACCAATATTCCCCCACACATAATATTGCGCCTACTGTTAATCTGCCTAATACCCATATTCCCATCATAAGTCATATTATTAATACAGTATCATTTATATTCCTAATCCTCTTCTTATTACTACTTAAAAGTACTTGTCCGGCCTATTTAGAAATTCTTATTTCTCTATTCGGTTCATGGGGCCTCCCCTTGGTTCCTTTTATGCGGCTCAGGTAGTTTTTTGAACTCGCTATTTCCACTATTTTTCTTCTTTCGAGCACCATCTCCATTCCTTGCTGTTTTCTGTGATATTATCGTATCCTATTTTAATCATTTTTCCATTTTCACTTATCTTTCTCGTCTTCACTTATCTTCCATTTTTCTTTATCTCTTAAAGCTTTAATTTTTTCGTATTTCGAGTATTTTTTTTAAATATGTGTTATCTGATTTTTATCGTTGATAGTGATTCCATTTTTGTATTTTATCTGATTAATTTGTTGTTGGCCTTTGCTATTTATAGTTTTCACTTTATGCTCGTGTTTTTCTCTATGTAAAATTCATTAACCGATGCAGGAAGATTAAACATTACCACGTGTAGGCCTGCAACAGGGCCGCATTTGGGATTATCTTTTTGTTTAGTCAGAATATATATTATTTTATAAAATACGAAATTTATATTTTAATTTTGCAAAAGTGCTCGACAAAGAACCTGATTGTTTTAGTTGATATCCGACAATAGGAACCATTTATACGGGGCGAAAAACCCAAGAATTTATTTTTTTTGCCAACAATTTTATGTACAGAGTGCCTGCAAAAAAGTTTTATTTTTAATTTTTACTATACTTAGTTGTTTGTACAATTTTAAAAAGTTTCATAATAATAATAACAAAAAAAATACTCATTACTCAATTATGTTGAAATAATATAATATATATAATTATATAATTATTAATATGTCGTGACTCGTCACTGTTAAATTATCAAAATTGAAAATTTTGGGGAATGCATATGTAGGTACTATAAATATGTTATCAGAACAAAACGTAAAGTCTATAAGCTCTTATCTTTTGAAGATATTCTCTTCGCCACATCACAATGTCGTCTCTATCTAGTAAAAGAGCGTTTCTTCCCCTACGTTTGTATTGAAAATTAAGTTTTTCAATATTCGGTAAAATGTGGTTTTCGAAAAATTTGGCAAATCAGGGTCATAGTTCACCTTCTTTAAAACCTTATCAACGGTGGGTATTTCGTTGCTCATAAAAAAATTATGAACCAGACTTCTAATGGCATTTTTGTCCAAATCATCAATTTTGTCAAACTTCTTTTTCCGGGCCAGACATACTTTTGTTCCAGCGAATTGATAATTCGTTTTGTATTCCTTTATCACCGTAAACACATTTCTACCACAAACTTCAACTTTATTAGCTACTTTTTTCACAATATCTTCAACCACCAACCCGGGATTTTCTTGTCTTTCACATTTAAAAACATTTAAAATGATTTCTTTAACTTCAACGCTAAGAGGGCTTCTTTTACTTCGTTTTCGAGGAGGACTCCATGTATTTTCAACCAGTTCATCAGCAGAATCAGTGGATGACATTTTTGGTTTCAATGTCAGTTATTGAAATACGTGGTTATTGTTACAGTAATCACAATCACGTATAGATAGGGTCATTATACAAATAAAAATATATACTTAAATAGTTTTAAATCGCACAACAAATAATTGCTAATTCAACATTAACAGCATAAATATAATTTATTGTCCTTTAACCATCAAGATGACTAAAAATATACTCACAAATTGATTCAAATTACAAAATTTCAATACCGAAATATAATACCTACTTAAATCGTGTCCGAACCTGTATGAGTTCCGACGACGTCGGCAGTAACGAAATAAAGATGGACATTTCGGTTAGTTTTTAAATATTCTTGAAGAACTGTTACTGCATGTATGCATAAAATATTCATTAATTTTATGAATCGGATTATTTTTTACTTACTATGTATTCAGTGATAAAAATAATTTATATACTATGCAATAAACACTAATAGTTGAGAAAATAAAAAAATTAATAAAGTGTCATAATTATACTGTTACTTATCGGAACGAGTTAGACTCATTTGGAACATCTTTAACAATCATCTGTTAAATTTATCTTTGTTTATACGCCCTGCATCGCTTAATGAAAGTAGGTATAGAATATTTTTGATCTATTCAATATTGTTGTCTCTGATGTCCTGTCCTTTTTTTTTTCTTATTGCCTTATTAAATTCCTCATATTCTAGTGAATTTATATCCATACAGCTTCCGTCGTTAATCATCTGTTGTATTTCTTGCGTTAATTTATTAGTTTTAAGTTACAGTTTCATATTTTTTTTTATCGCAATAATTTTTTTTCTTATCCTTTCGTCCAAAGCATGTATGTCTTTTTCTTTTCGGTACTGTTTTTCATTCTTTATTGAGACACTTAAAAAGAAACTTTTTCCACACAGCTACCATATTTTATACTGCATAAAAGTAGATATTTCAAAAGTTACTTACCAAATTTGGTTTGAATGGTGGTTCCAGCTGTCGTGCTTCCAAAGCGTTCCAATCTAAGTGTCGGAAGAAATTGTGATCTCTAATAAGACCATGTGGACTGAATCTAGTACCTAGTCGTTTCGACTGATCTTTTTCTAATAACTGAAACAACAAAGAATAACATAATAAATAACGAAGAAAATAAAAAATTAAACAATGTAAATGAACAATTTTTAAGCCAATGGACAAATTATGAGTCTTCTAAACAATTTACATATGCCAGGAATAAAACTCGTATTAATACCGATTCCTGAGGATCATCTGTCACAACTGACAGCAATTTCGAACTCTCAGACGACATTTATTTGTGAAATATTGTTCTTGTTTAACAATCTTACCTAATGACTTCTATTTGACGTAGTTTTGTATGTGAAGATCCAAGATAAACTGGAATCTTTTATTTCCTATTCTCTTAATGAAGCTGTTAATACGGGATAGTTAACCGAGTCAATACTACTGAGATCACAGAAAAACTGTGACACTCTTCCTCTGTATTCAACGTGTTGGTGAGTATTATACTAGGGAATGAATGAACTGTTGTTATGGTAGAGTTTCAAACTAAAATCCATGCTGGTTGTTTGAGAGAGTCGAAAATCGATCCATTTTAAAATGCCCATCAATACAATATTTGCTACAGAGTTTACAGTATTATTACCAATATCTGAGATAATAATTTATAATATAATAGTCTCCCGTTTTATACCGCTGTCGCGGCTTTGGGAGTATAGCAGGGTAGTCTGCTATATCTAGGGCCTACGGTATACAGGGAAGGTAACATGGCCAGTGCTACGCTTCAACCGTCTATTATTACCCCTGGTTTTACCCAAGGTACTCATTTTTATTCAGGCTGAGTCGACCTGGGGCCTATAGACATTTTTAAAATGTCTAGATGTTCTCGCCGGCGGTGGGATTCGAACTCCGGACCACCGGCTTGCAAGGCAAGCATCCTACCGCTTGCGCTACGCAGGCCCTTACGCAGATAATAATTTACGCAGATAATAATTTGCCGCTGAATAAAAACCAGGTATACAGGAATTACGAAAAGGTATCACAAAAATAGCTTACCATTTATAAGGGTTTGGAGCCACAACACTTGTCGAACTACATATTGGCTTAGTAGAAAATGAAAATACAACAAAGTATTCTTTTTTATAGAAAAAAATAATCAAAGAGGGAGATAACGTTTTTTGCGCGTGGTCCTAAATCAGACGGAAACGTTAGGCCAGTGTTTCCCAAAGTGGGGGTCGCGACCCCCTGGGGGGTCGCCATGAGGTACTAGGGGGGTCGCCGAACATTTCCAAAATTAGACAAAAGCACCACTTTGTTAGATCATGTATTTTTATTTTAACAACGACGTAAATAGAAATTAACAATTAATTATCAGACGAAATATAAAACTAAATATTAAAGTCCGTAAAAATAAAAGAGTAAAACAAAGTCAAATATTATAATCTTAATGAGAGCTATGCGCCTGTTTCTGTGAAACTAATCTTTCAAATCTAGGCTGTGTATTTGAGATACACACAATTATTATATCATTTTCAAGTACGAGACTATTTCTAACTCTTGTTTTAATGGCAGTCATAGACGAGAAATTTAACTCACACAAACATGATGTTACAAATGGAACCAAACATTTTACAGCTTCACTCGCCAACTGGGGGTATTCCTGCATCTTTTCGGACCAAAATTGGTCCGAGTTCTGGGAAAAAAATTGGAGCTTCAACATTCCATCACTTGATATTTCAATAAGTTTTTCTTTCATGTTTATTGGTATTTTAACATGCTGAAAGGAATCGGCTAAAAACGGATTTAGTATCCATCTGCAACTGTCGTAACTGTTTTGAATTTCTTCGGGGAAATAATCACAGAGCTGTTGTTTTAAATTGAGCAAAGTAACATGCATGTCAGCAAAAACTTGTTCAAAATTTGTAGAACTGTAATTGGATACATTTTCCATAATTTCCTGAAGGCACTGGAATGAATCGAGTTGTTTTTTGCCAAGTGAGGTCGACCATAAATCGATTTTTCTTAGAAACGCCTTAATTTTATCTGTGGCTGTAATTATATTAATGTCGCGACCTTGTAAATTACTGTTCAACATATTTAATTGCTCGAAAATATCAGCAAGGAAACCTAGTTTCAGAAGCCAAATAGGATCGGAAAATTGATTTTCATATGGGGACTTCTCATCTTTCAAATACATTAAAAGCTCTGCTCTTAAGTAAAATACTCTTTTTAAGACGTTGCCCCTTGAAAGCCACCTTACTTCGGTGTGATAGAGAAGATTTTCAAATAAAGCACCCATGTCTTCGCAAATTTTTCTAAAAAATACGGGTCTGCAAAGCTTTTCCTTTAATGTAATTTACAACTTTAATGATGGTTTTCAAAACACAGTCCATTTCAGGAGGTAAAGCTTTGGACGCAAGAGGTTCTCGATGTAAAAAACAATGTCTCCATTTGGCATTAGGCATTATTTCTTGTAATTTGATGACAAGACCAGATTTATGTCCTGTCATAGCTTTAGCGCCATCTGTGCATATAGCAATACATTTCCCCCAGTCAATATCATATTTACTTGTACGTTTCACAAAAGTGTCGAGTAAATATTTTCCAGTGGTATTGGTCTCCAATGGGGAACAAAATAAAATATCTTCTTGAATGCCATTATTTGTATCATATCTTACAAACGTAATGAATTGGGCACAGTTAGATATATCTATGGATTCGTCCATTTGAAGAGAGAAGTACGTGCATTTATTAAGATTTTCCACAACTTGCGCTTGAATATCTTCTGCCATATCACTAATTCTTCTTTGGATAGTATTATTTGACAGAGGTATTGTATTTAATTTTGCAGCCTCTCTTTCCCCACATATTATATGTACCATTTCAACTGCTGCTGGAAAAATCAGATTTTCAGCAATTGTGTGCGGATTACTAGTTTTGGCAACACGATAAGCAACTTTATAACTTGCTAATAATGCTTTTTCATTAGTAGTGGTTGCCAAGGGAAAACTATTTTGCTGTTTGTGAAGGACGTTCAGCTTTCTTTCAAAGAATTCTACGGGCTTGTCTTTTTTATCTGGATGTTTGCTATTTAAATGTCGAAGTAACTTTGATGGCTTCATGCTTTCTTTTGACAAGACTTGTCCACAAATAACACATTGTGGTTTATTGGAAATAACGGTAAAATAATATTTAAGATATTCATCAATGTAGAATCTGTTTTTCTTTTTATTGCTGCTACTGCCTATGAATAAATGAGTGGGAGGAAATTGGGGGGTCGCGAACAAATTTTTTAGCAAAAAGGGGTCGCGGTTTAGATAAGTTTGGAAAACTCTGCGTTAGGCTATTTCATAGCGGGATTTTTTCAGTCAAACTTCTAAAGAATATTTACTATATTTGCAAATAATCAGAAATAACCGGCAACCTTAACGGGACTATCATATCAAAACGCGGGAAAGGTTATTATATCAAACCACTGTTATGTACAGAAGATTTACAAAACAATCATAAAATACAGAATATTTTAGGTACATCTTCGGTAGAGTTTCTAAAGAATTAGTTATAAAAGAATGTTATTTCAGTAAGTCGTATTTTTGAAAAGGTTCTTCGAAGGTTTAACGGTTGTCTTATATAGAGAAAGAAACGACAAATACTTTGGTGACAATTGCTAAAGGTGGTATTTTATTGGTACAGTCTAAAATATTTTCTCGGTAACTTTTACAGAATTTTAAATAGGGATATTCACTAATTTTTAAATATTGTTAAATTCAATAGGTTACACCATATATAAAAACATAGCAAACATAAAATTGTTTAAAAATATATATTTCTTAAGATAAATCAATTCTTAATTTCAATTCTGATGGAGGCTAGAAAAACGGCTCCTCGCAGCGAGGCTACGGTGTGTGACGTCAGCAGTCGTATCGACAACTTGTTGTGTATACGTATTTACGAAGTGTGACCAGTTCTTTAAGTATTTAATCACTGATAATGAAGCCAAATAAGTGGTGTTTTGTTCCTGGGTGTCTAAATACATCTAAAAACAATTCTGAGAAGATTTTTATTACAGTTCCAAACAATTTAACACCATATTCATATAAAATTGTCAAACCACAGGTTTTCATATCTGTACCTCGGAGGGATACAACACTATGTCCATTTTTCAATTTTGACACTTTTACAGACTAATAATTAACTTTTTAAACTTTATTTAAAGGAATAGAGCACTAGGTCCTAAACCATTTGCTGATAAAGAAAGTGACCTTTAAAAGAACACTAAGTCAATTTTTTTACTTAAAGGGATAAAACACCATGTGGACATAATATTTTGTCTCACTACGCATGTGAATTACCGCCGCGCATATCTCTATGATGAGAGGTAGACTGTTAGTGATCTAATAATAATACTTTTGCCATTTATGGTGTGTTTACAGTGGTTTGTTACTAATAATAAGAACAATGAACCATAATTCTCGTAGAAGGAAGATTCTTGAAGTACCTACTAAAAAGTTCTGCGAATTCTACTGCATTTACAGGTAAGCTACCTTTTTGCTCATTATTTTTAAATTATTAAAAAAACATAACCTCAAAAGGGTAATGTAGTGATTTGATACCAACCTTAGACTAGCAATATTATTAAATCTTTTACAAACAATATTATACGCCTTGTTTAATTTCAGAATCAAATAATACACCAAGCAATGATGTTTTAAATGAAGAGCGTATTATTAGAGATGCCTTGAGTTTTGATTACGAAGATTAGTCTGATGTAGACAAAAGTTCTGATAAACTATTCGTATTGGAAATGAAATAAGATCTGCATTACTAAAATGGGCAGATACCATAATTCCTGACAGTAACATAGAAGAAATCATACTACGGTCTTACAAATGTTACGGCCAGAATAAAAATGTTAGCATTAATACTTGTTTAAAAAAGTAAAAATTATCATCCAGAAGTTTCTACTAAATAGTAATACCCACATGAAGGCGGACACTGTCCTTGCGCTGATAGAGCGAAAGAGAAAAAACTTAACATTTCTATTTACACGCCCTGGGACTGGCAGCAATTATTAGTCAGACAAACCTCAATGAAATATACCGTACATACTATGGAACTAAAAGATTTTAAAAATTTAAGGTCTTTGTATGATGTCAAAACATCTTAAAATCCGCCTTTGATTAATAGAAAAGAGACATCAACAAACAACAAATTCTTCTGTCAAACTGTGTTTAACTGCAAGTTAAACAAAACAGCATTGGAACTCTGTTTTTAAAAAGTAATTTTCATGACGAAAACCAGAAGATTGACCTTGTTAGGTTTCGAAAGCGACATCTTACATTGCCAAAAGATTTGCAACTGGTATCACAAAGTCCAATACTTATATCACAACAAAAGTATAACGATCTATTGGCATTACTGTCAAATGTTCCTACATTTTTCCATGATTTTTATCATAACTTAAAGCATACCTACTAGTAATACTAATAGTGACTATTTGTATTTGTAAAGGAAAATTGTATGGTTAAATAAATTTTGTCAGTAAAAGTCAAATAGGATTGTAGTTGTTATTGAGTACCCCATACTAACTCTTACAGTACAATAACTTTATTAGATGGATACAACACCATGTCCGTTAAAAGGGTTAAAAACACAGGAACAAATTTGTTTTTAATTATAACAAATGTATTATGTAAATAACAATAAACAGAATGTTCTAGTAAAATATTGTTTCGATATCTCAATAAATAGCTGCAGCAATAATACTTTTTGGTGAAAAAAAGTTTAAAACTGCTCTTCTCTAAAGTTTTAAATATGAACATAGTGTTGATTCCTTCCGAGGTACAGATATTTGCATTTATTATTTTTCTAACTTGCATAATAACTGCCTTTTCTAGTTTTTCCCTCTCTTTGTAGCAAACACCACTTATTGCTTCATTATCACTGTATAAATAATTAAAGAACTGGTTACACTTCGTAAATACGTATACACAACAAGTTGTCGATACGACCGCTGACGTCACACACCGTAGCCTCGCTGCGAGGAGCCGTTTTTCTAGCCTCCTTTAAAATTAAAATTAAGAATTGATTTATCGTAAAAAATATACATTTTTAAACAATTTCATGTTTACTATATTTTTATATAGTTTATAATCTATTGAATTTAACTATATTTAAAAATTTGTGAACATTCCTATTGTGTATTGTGAATTTAATATTGTTTTTATGATGTTAAGTCAAAATACCTTTACTATAATTACCTTGGTTAAAATATCTGTCGCGTAAGTAGAGAGCTCCTTTGGAATTACTGGCTTTTCATTACAAATCGACCAAAAAAGTTCGTCTTCATCGCAACCGCTAAAAGGAGATTGACCGAGGAACATTTCGTATAACAGAACACCAAATGACCACCAGTCTACCGCTTGATTATAATGTTGTCCTTTGATAATCTGTAAAAAAGAAAATCGGACGCTGTATTGTGAGCGAATTGGAGCAAATACATAAAATTTAATAATTGTTAGTTTTCCTGTGCCCGAAAGTACGTACGAATTAGGAGTATAGTTTAAAAAGTAGGTACAAATAACAGATAAAAAGAAAGACGCTTTCAGTTGATTTTATTATAACTTGGACGACTCCGGTTTGGTCTCTACAATTTACAACTGTAGCATTACCTCTCTCTTGTTTTAGTAGGTAAATAATGTTTTACTGGGGACCTGAAGATGGACTGAAATTTAGGAGCCCGAAACCGACCTTCCAAATTACAATAAAACCAATTATAAGACTTTTTATTTTTTCTTTTTACCTTTTGAAAATAAACTTCTAGAAATTACCTTTTCTTTGTGTTATTAGTACATACCTCTGGAGCCATATAATCAGGGGTTCCACAGAACGATTCAGCCATCCTATCTAAAAATATTTGAAGCTGGCACATTCCAAAGTCTGCCAATCGGGCGTGCCCATCAAAGTCCAATAGTATATTATCTAATTTAAGATCCCTAAAATGTAAAAATATAGCTTGATGTAAGAAACAAAAAAAGAAATTAAATTTTATAACTACTTCAAAACAAATTTCCAAATATATATTTATATATTTTCTGTGGTATTCCGGGTTATAGGTACTCCGCATTAAATAATTTTCGACTCACACCATATTCGGAAGATATTCTAGGCGACTACCAATGCGGCTTTCGTGCTGGAAGGTCAACTATAGATCAGATATTTACCATCTGAGAAATATTAGAGAAAACTGGGAATTCAACCGCGATGTTCACCAAATTTGCATAGATTTCCAGCAAGCATATGAGTTCATAAAAAGAAGCAATTTGTGGATAGCAATGTTAGAAATTTTTCCTCTACCGCAGAACTGCAGTAGAGGAAAAAAGGCAAGCTAGGCTTAACCAACTTCAAAGAAATACGAGAAATAGCAGTGAGATTTATAACGAAAAAAGAATACAAGCGACTAGAATATGCAGAAGAAAGAAAAGAGAGGCTATGAAAAAACAAGTACAAGAAATCGTAAAGCATAACAACAGACGCGAAAGCAGAAAATTCTATACTTAAATGCATAAAAGAAAGCACACAGTCATTTAGACCAAAATTAACGATATGCAAAGACAAGGACGGAGAACTACTAACAGAGAAGCAAAAAATTATAATGAGATGGAAACAATATTTCGAAGAAAATCTAAATGCAGACAACGAAAATGATCAGAACGAGACAATATATTATACGGCTGAGCTGCACATCGAAAATCCAAGTTATGAAGAAGTAGTTCAGATAATAAATAAACTAAAAAATAATAAAGCACCAGGAACGGACGGAATTTCGGCAGAATTATTAAAGCATGGAGGATCCGAACTCTGGGAAAGAATCCATTACCTAATAACATTAATATGGACGAAGGAGCAAATGCCAGAGGAATGGACAGTTGGCCTCATACAGCCAATATATAAAAAAGGAGATAAGAGGGAATGCCAGAATTATAGGCCAATTACATTGCTAAATGTAATATACAAAATTCTTTCTGGTATAATCTACAATAGATTATTAGAATACTCCGAAAATATAATTGGTGATTATCAAAATCGATTCAGACCAAATAGAGCCACTACAGATAACATATTCATACTAAGAACGATACAAGAAAAAGCTTATGAATACGACATAGACCTATATAATATGTATATAGACTTTAAACAAGCTTTTGATAGTGTGAAAAGAGACAAAATGCTGGAAGACCTTTGTAATCTAGGTATACCTAAGAAATACATCAGCCTCATAAAAATGACATTGCAGGGTTCAAAAGCCGCAGTCAGAGTAGATGGAGAACTGACTCCCTTGTTTAACATCAACATGGGAGTAAGACAGGGAGATGCCCTATCAACCATGCTATTCAACCTAGTTCTTGAGGCAGTCATCAGAAAAACCAATATAACCGGCCATATAAACACCAAATCAGTACAAATTACTGCATATGCAGACGATGTAGCCATCATTAGTAGGAATAAGCCACGACTAATGGAAGTGTTCAAACAAATTGATCCTGAAGCAAGTAAAAGAGGTCTCAAAATTAACGAAGCAAAAACGAAGTATATGACAGTCAAAAGAATAACTGACAATGAAAATAATATCACAATAGACAACTATACTATCAAACGAGTGGATGCCTTTACATATCTCGGCACAGAAATCAATCAGAATATCTCCGTAAGTAGCGAAATTAATGCACGTATTTCCAGCGGGAATCGTACATACTATGCTAATAAAAGATTGATGACATCGAAATTATTAGACAAAAGAACCAAAATGACTATCTACAGAACACTGATTAGACCCGTAGTAACCTATGGATGTGAAACTTGGGTAATGACGAAAAAAGATGAAGCCCAACTCAGGACGTTCGAGAGAAAAATACTGAGGAAAGTATCTGGCCCGGTACAACAGGAAGATGGCACATGGAGAATCAGGAGAAACGACGAGGTTAATGAGTCAAATGAAGGTTATGACATTGTAAGATTTGTGAAAAGTCAAAGACTGTCATGGCTGGGACATGTGCAGAGACAAAACGATGCAAAAACAACAAAGAAAATGTTACAATGGAAGCCCATAGGAAGGCGAAAAAAAAGGAAGGCCCAGAACGAGATGGTTGGATGACGTGGAAGACGACCTGAAAACAATGAACATAAGACAATGGAGAAGAAGGGCACAACAGAGATCTGAATGGAAGGACATAGCCAGACAGGCAAAGACCCATCCAGGGTTATGATGCCAAAAGAAGAAGAAGAAGAATGTTAGAAATTTGAATAATTTGAATTAACGCAAATGTACGTGACAGACTCATATGCGCAAGTAAAGATAGGAAGCAGAACATCGATGCCATTTGGTATAAATTTAGGACTTAGGCAGGAGGACCCCTTGTCACCGTTGCTGTTCAATTATGCTTTAGAATATGCAATAAGTAAAATATCGTCTGAGCTGACAGGAGGATTTGCTGATCAAGGATCAAAACTGTTGCTGGCCTTTACTGATGATATAGATGCATGCATTCTACAAGAGACAGGAGGAGGAAACAGTTAGTCTGGGTCTCCGAATAAATAAAAAAGAGACGAAATACATGGTAGTAATCAAAAATCCAAGACCAAGAGTTAGGCAGAACATTGGCCCTCAAAGGGATGAATTCACAGGGTATTGGAGAAGACGCCGCAATGCTGAATTGGTGACTCTGTATGGAACTGAAAACATAGTTAGACATATCAAGGCAAACCGAATAAGATGGCCAGGTCACGTGGTACGATCAGAGGATCACAGAGTGTTAAAGACAGTGTTTTTTGAAAGACCAGATGGTAGAAGATCAGTAGGCCGACCGAGAAAAAGATGGAAGGATGATGTTGTAGCCGATTTATCTGGAATTGGGGTACAACAATGGGAAATAGAAGCGCAAGATCGTAGAGGATGGAGGGCCATAGTGTATGCGGCGAAGATTCACCCCGAGTTGTAAAGCCATTGAAGATGAAGAAGAATAAATAATTTTGGTTTTGAATGTGACGCATCTGGCTGGTGCTTGAAGTACACTGGCTTTCACTCTTTCACGTTTGAAAAGCGGTGTCATCGCGTGCCTTGGTCGTGGACTAATACGCACTCCAATGCGCACTGCCCCGCCTCAAACCTCTACAATTTTCACTAGGCAGGCAAGTTACAGGCCAAGGCACACACAATTTTTCGACACGGTAAATAATCGTGCAGGCATCCTCCTCTCAGACCCGCTCCTTAACCTTCCCCTACACCGATTTCGTAACCGTGAACCGACTTTTATGGGCCCCATAGGCATATCGTCCTTACGATCTGATTGATATACTAGGCGACGAATGCATTAGTGACGACCCGATTACCTTCCTATACTGGTTAAAGAACAGGTACTAAATTCTCTACCCCCTAATCCTCCTCAAGCAATAAGAGACTACAAACACGCCGACTGGAACCTTTTGAAAGACTTTTTGTCAGCTAATATTCCACAGTTAGCTGAGAAGCACAGTTAGAGAAACTCCTTGATTAATTAATAATATCCCCCCATTAATATCCTGGAGGCAACTCCACTCTATTATCGCCGTAATCACTAAATGTTCACTTCGAGCTTGCTAGACAGGGAGGGATCGATTTTTTGTGGTTTTTAGATGCCATTGCACAATTATACCTGTCTATTGTCAAGGCTACAGCAACAGCTACCCTCCCGCGATTCATAACATTTATACACTTATTAATTAAATTCAGTCACAATTCAAAACCATATAATTTATTAATAAGATTCTGACAAGGACCACTTTAGTTCAACAACCCTTTCACCTACATCGCAGGACAACATCCAACGAAGCGTACCACCGGCGAACCCAAAAGCAGCGACAAAAGCCAACACCAATAAAAACAAACAACGTCCTGAAGAGGCGCTCCGCTTATAGCAGGACAATAAAATCGCCAACTAAGAAACCTCATAATCAATATACCTTTTTATTTAATTTAAAAGACATGCATTAAGAGATTAATATTTATTAAATGCATAATAGAGATATTAAAAGACTTACCTATATATTATCCCCCTATTGTGGAGAAATTGAAGACCAGAAATAATTTCTGCTGCATAAAATTGAGCTTGTTCCTCGGGAAAACTACCTCCCGTCGTTATATGAAACATCAAATCTCCACCATTTAAATATTCCATCACAAAAAACAGGTGAGACTAAAATAAAGATGCGTTTTAATATATGTACAAAACAGTTTTCCTTTTTCAATAAAATGTTTGCATTTATGATTATGTTTAAGAAGTATTTTGATACGGTGTGATAGGTGAGTGTGTGTGTGCGCGCACGCAGAAGAAAGGAAGAGCTTTAAGGAAACAGCATTAATTTTTATCGGTATATAACCTTTCGGTCATAGATTTTTATCAGAAGCTTTTTCAATTATCTATTCTATGTATTTATTTATCGTAATGCAGAATAGTTTGTCAGGTTACTGTGCAGTTAAAAGAATATTTGGTAAGAAGTATACTGTACTTTCTAATTTTGACGGATATCAACCAGTAGAACAATCCAAATTTAGAAAAGGTTACAGCACCTGTGACCATCTATATACTTTAAGAATCATAATAGAAAAGACTAACGAATACAATCTCCCATTATGTCTGGCTTTTATAGATTATGAAAAAGCTTTTGATAGCGTAGAACTGTGGGTAATAGAAGAAGCATTAGTCAACAACCGGATCTACTCCAGGTACAGAATATTAATACATAATATTTACGAACAAGCTGAAATGACAGTGACGTTGGGTAATGGAATCGAAACAAGACCAGTAAAAATCAACCGAGGCGTAAGACAAGGAGACACAATATCTCCAAAATTATTTACAGCTGCCCTAGAAGATATCTTTAAGTCAATAGACTGGGAAAACAGAATGAAAACTGAAAATGAATTTCAGCAAAACTAAACTAATGTCAAACAAAGATGGCCAACCTATGATAAACATCCAAGGGACAGTAATAGAACAAAAGTAAAAGATGTCTGTCAAAACGACAAGACTTCACAAATAATTAAAGAAATATGTATTCAGAACAATAAGAAATTTGAAGAAATTTCTAAAACATTTGATAAAGTAGAAGAGAAGATCAAACAGTTAGAGAGCATGATAACCAATACAAAATTGCTACCACCAGTTAATACAGTGGCCTTATATCCGGTAGTGAAAGAAGAATCACCTAGAGAGGAAACGACACATCATATGCGATTCAAATTGTCACCATTTGATGGAAAGTCTTCTTGGTACATATACCTTAGACAATTTGAAGCTATTGCGACAGCCAATCAGTGGACAGAACAAGAAAAGGCTGTTTCCTTGACTGCTGCTTTACGAGGTGATGCTGCAGATATCCGAAGATTGATTCCTAAGGCAGCTAAACTGAAATGGAAATGGGCTGGACATAATGAACGTCTTAAGGATGGCCGATGGAATAAAGAAATCGGGAATTGGCGGCCATATGAAACCAAAAGATCACGAGGAAGACCGCAAATGCGCTGGAGCGACGATATTAAAAGAACTGCACGATCAATGTGGAAACGTCTTACAAGCAACAGAGATGAATGGCGAGAATTAGGAGAGGCCAATATTCGGCAATCCAAATAGAGAGAAGGGCTTAAAAAATACTGTACTTTTATTACATTGCGGTTGCGGTTTTACATACTGCATAAGCATACTATTGAAGTTATTATTTTTATTTATTTAAATACTAAATTTTGTATAATATAATTCAATTTTGAAAAACCGAAGGACGCTTATGTTAGTTTTGCAGACAGACACCTTATACCCTAGCACAGGGACTGGATACTGGCTACTATCTCAAATATATAGCAGCAAGTATTGCAGGAGGTATTACTGATTAATTTGTGGATTTACAATGCCGTATTTGTTAAATTCAGAATACACAATAATCTACTCTACTTTACACATAACTTCGAAATATTAATTAATCAACACCTGTCGCAAGTCCCATTAAATTTCACATACATTAAAGAGACGTGTAATTTAATATGAAAATATATCCAAAATTACTTGCGTGGTCCAACTAATTGAAAAACATTCATTTTAGATTTAGTTGAGACATAATATTTATATCAGCAATTTGTCATCGATTTAATAAGTACGTAATTACGTACACCGTTGTAATTTAATAGAAATAAAAATCATCGAATGAAAGTATAAATTTAGACCCGGAAGAATTAAAGGAATGTTATTGTTAGATGGGTTATAGATTAATTATAGCCGGTTTTAAATGCAGTGGCAAGAATTTCTCAAAACAATAATGCATTACCCAACGGTCGGCAACAGGCGGACCGCGGTCCGAATCCGGACCGCGAAAGGTTGAACTGAGGAATGAGGATCAAACTGCGGAATATCGATTGCCGAGTCAATCAACTTCAAAATAAAACTGCTTATAATTTTCAAATAGGAAGTGAAATGATAAATAAACATAATAACAATTATGTATAAGTGATGAAATATTGTTTTATAATAATATTGTATGTTTACAATAACTGAAATATATAAATCTGGGGAATTCTGTTCAAAATCTGGCAATTTTTAAATCACAATTTGGGAAATAAAATTTATAGGCCTGGCAACGCTGTCGCCCACTGACTGACAGTTGACAGTCGCTCACTAGTTGGTCAGTGACGTACACGTAGCGCAGTACCGTTAATTTGTTTTGTGATTACTTGCGTTTTCGTTCGTTTTATAAAACATCTTTTTGTACCTACGTTTATATGGATCCGAAACGGAGAAAAGTGGACAGTGAAAACAGGAACTTTCTGGCAGAATGGACTGAACAATATTGTTTTACACTGCCTGGTAGGCCGCAAGCGGTTCCGGTGTGCCTTATATGCAATAAAACTGTCGCCTTAGTTAAAAGTGGAAATTTGAAGCGACACTAGGTAACAACTCAACATCAGTTCCACAAAACTTTCCTCTTGGCAGCAGACGCATAAAGAAAAATTTCGGGTATAGCTTAATTCTTACTAAAAAAGCACAAAAATCCTAGTTCACTGCGTGAGCGACCAAGAAAAATCTACAGAGGCAGCGTTACGTGTGTGCTGGATACTTAATAAACACCAAAAACAATTGTCTGATTCTGAGATAGTGAAAGAATGTACGCTGACAGTAGCTAACTCACTTTTTGAAGCAAAAAAAGATGTTGCCTCAGCAATTCAAAGCATCTCACTGTCAGCGCGAAGTAATATACGAAGAACTGAAATTTTAGCTGCGGATATTAAAAACTCTCTTCTTAATCTTTTATAAAAGGCACCTTGCTACGCCATAGCACTTGACGAATCATGTGACATTATTGATGATGAACAAATGTCTGTTTTTGTAAGATTTCTTGATATTGAGTATTGAGTGTTAGATTTTTAGGGAAGAGTTGCTAGCAATATTGCCGCTGAAAGGCAACACTCGAAGAGAAGATTTATTCAAGCTTATTGATGAATTGATTTCAAAATCTAACATCAGTTATAATAAGATGATTTCGCTTTCTACTGATGGGGTCCCAGCAATGATTGGCAAAGAAAAAGGTGTAGTAAAGAGGATCAGCGATAAAAATTTAAATTTAATAACATATCAGTGCATAATAAAATAATAACAGTCATGGAGAGTTTAGTGACGTGAATTAATTGTATGATATCTCATTCTGCTCTTTAGCACCGATATTTCAAGGAGTTTCTTTCTGAATGTGATTTAACATATTTTAACTTACTACAACACAATAATGCTCATTGGTTAAGTAAAGGTCAAGTTATTAAACGTTTCTGGCTAATAAAAAAACATGTGATCTCCTTCTTACAAAATATAGATACGCAGGGAGCCAGGGCACATTTTGAGTATATAACAAACAGGTGCAACATGCTGGTTGTGGCTTTTCTAAGAGATATTTTAAAATATTTGAATGCTCTTAACACAGATTAACAAGGAAATGGAAAATTAGTATGTGATCTGATATAAAGCATGTCTGCTTTTCGTCGTAAGCTGGATATCTTTGAAAAAGATATTACACAACAATAATTCATTCATTTTCCAACGATTCTTGAATATAATAAAAATAAGGAGTAATCCAAAGAAGACAATGCCGTGTTTGTAAAATTTCTGGGTGATCTTACGAATTTGCTTCAAGATTTCAAGACTTTGCACAGGTAAGCAAACTATCTTTATTTCTAAAATCACCATTTGAAGTTGATGCAGCGGCAGAATGGACAGATGTAGCTTGTAAGCTGTTTAATCTATCAAAAGCATTACTTCAAATGGAGATTATTGAATTACAAGAAGATTCGTCCTTGCACGTTTATAAATCGGTATCCGCCGAAGAATTTTTGGCAAAACATGTGCCAGCAAAATATGAAAATTGCCGACAACTTGCAATCAATTTGGCCACTATGACTCGAGAACCAGACCACAAACAACTAGCTCAAGACCGTCGGTGCAATTTTTCGCATTAATTTTTGTTTTATCATTAAGAATGTACCAAAATAATAAAAATCTTGTCATTAAATGTTATCATTTTTTTTTTCTGGATCTTGTTCAAATTTTCTTCTAGTATCCGGACCCCACATAAAATTACTTGCCGACCCCTGGGCCCTAACCTAACAATCCCAGAATATGGTTTCTTCTTCTTAACATGCCATACACCAAAGTGCGTAGGCGACTATCTCATTACTAGAATTCTGTTCTTGGCGGCGTGACACAGCTCGCCTGTATTGTGTATTCCTGTCCATTCTTTAATATTTCTTATAACGATAATTGTAACCACGATAATTGTTTGCGGCCGGCTCCTCTCCTACCTTCGATCTTCTCTTGTAGGATTAACTGTGGTATTTCATATTTTGCTCCTCTCAATATGTGCCCAAGGTAACCAATTTTGCGTTTTTTAATTAATTCAAAGAGTTCTCTTTCCACGCCGGCTCTCTTAAGGACGTCATCGTTTCGAACTCTATCCACCCAAGGTATGCGCATCATTCTTCTCAATGACCACATTTCAAATGCTTCAAGTTTGTTGATAGATGTTTTTTTCAAAGTTCACGTTTCCATGCTATAAAGCAAGATGGACCATATGTAGCACTTCACCATTCTGTAGCGTATTTCGAAATTTAGGTTTTGATTACATAGGAGCGGTCTGAATTTCACAAAAGCTTGTCTTGCCATTTGTATTCGGGTTTTTATCTCTTGTTGTGGATCCGATTGGTCATTGATTGTGGTGCCAAGGTATTTAAAAGTTTTCACGCGTTTTATGCGATCGTCACCTAAGCATATTATCGGGTTTTCTGGAGGGTTTCTGCTAATGAGCATATATTTCGTTTTCAAAATGTTGATTTTGTCACACCATATCAAGTAATAACTGCTGATCTTCCAAATTATCAGTTATAATCACTGTGTCGTCCGCATAGCGTAGGTTGCTAATTGGTATGCCGTTCACCTTAATGCCTAATTCCGTGTCTTCTAATGCTTCCGCAAATATATTTTAAACATATAAATTAAAAAGCATCGGAGAGAGTATGCAGCCTTGGCGTACACCTTTCCTGATTTCAAATTCATCCGTATATTGGTCTTGATCAATACCCACCTTTGCCATTTGGTTCCAGTATAGATTCTGAATAATTCTGATCTCCTTCTGGTCAATGTTGGCCCTATGTAGTAGTTCCACCATGATATCATGTTTAACATTGTCAAATGCCTTCTTGTAGTCGATGAAGGTGAGGTAGACATCTTTTCGTTGATCTAAACAGTTTTGTATTAAGGTGTTCAAACATAAAATTGCCTCTCTTGTTCCTAGTCCTCCCTTAAAACCGAATTGTGTTGACCCGCTAAGTTCTTCTAGTATCTTGTACATTCTTGAGTGTAATATCCTAAGGAAGAATTTCAGCAAGTTATTCATTAAACTGATTAAGCGGTGTTCATTACATTTTGTGGCATTGTGTTTTTGGGATCATCACAAAGGATGACTGCAGCCATTCTCGCGGAATGTAACCAGTATCATAAATTCTATTGAACAGCTTTACCAAGATTTCGATATTCTCCTCGTCTAGTAGTTTTATTGCTTCTATATTAATTTCATATGGACCTGTTGCTTTATGCATCTTTGTGGTTTTAACTGCATATTCTATTTCACTTCGCATTATTGATGGCCCTGATAAGTTTTCGGAAGGAAGTTTGCGCGTTGGTTGTGTTGGTCTTTCGTCATTAAAAAGTCTCTGCGTATTCTTTCCACGCCATTGCTATCTCCTCTTCTGAGTCTATGTATTCGTTTCTGTCGTTGCGTATTCTTGTTCTGTGGTGGCTTTTGTGTATATTCGATATGTCTTTGATCTTCCTATGTAGTACAAAACTATCTCCTTTTTTCTGCAATTGTTCTATTTCGTTGCACCTTTCCACCATCCAACGTTCTTTTGCTTTCTTAATTTTCTGGCGAATTTCTTTGTGCATCTGTTTGTATTTGTCATGATTACGTTGTTGTTTATGTTGCCTTCGCTTTTCCATGAGATCCATAATTTCGTCCGTCATCCATTCGTTATGCTTTCTCTTTCTGATCTGTGTTTTAACTTCCCTGTTTACTGCCAGAATCGTTCCTTTAATATCATTGACCATCTCTTCGATATCATCATTTTGTTCTATTATTTAGAGAATATGGTTTACAATAGATCAAATTGTTGAAGACAGGAACAAAATTGACACCATGTACTAATATTATTAATAATAATAATATTAGATTATATTTGGTAACATTTTTTTATATTTTAATTAACACGGTTTACAATATTATTACTCATTGATAAAGATTGTTTAAAACGGTTATTGTTAATAGTATTATTACTAAAATAACTAATGAATAGAAAAATGTTAGAAAATGAAATTAAAAATAAAAACAATGGAAAATGTAAACACTTTTATGCAGTTATATGCTGCTGAATGTGGGAACTCTAGCTCATTTGACGAAGGTAGAGATGGAATCTGCCTGATTTGTGAGAAAGATAAACAACTTTCTAATAGACAATTGGAATAACTTTTAAATAAATAAATATTTAAAAAAAAATTTATGTGTAGCTTAAGGGTATTAAAAGACATTTTTATGTAACTTTTGTTATTATTTATGCCTATTTTTTATGCTTATTGCTCCTATAAGTTTTTGCAGATTTTGGCAATCGTTTAAATAAATTATTAAGCAAATTTAATTTAGAAGATCTCATATAAATCGCTTTTTTGTAACCTTTCAAAAAAACAAAAATAAAAAATTTTATTTAAGAAAGAAGTCTTGGAAAAAATTAAAAATAATAATTTTTCGGTGATTTTGCTATAAAATCAATGTTTAAACAATGACGCCGTTATTTTAAATTTTTGACATAAATCCATGTTTTCGTACTAAAAATGTTTTCAAGGATTCGTTCTGATTATTACCTTCTAATTACCTTACATTTTATTTTTTGTTTATTGGACCAATAGTGTAGCCAACTCTACCGAAGTATATAAAAGAAGATCGGGATACCTTTAAGACAACTTCTATCGACATACTAAACAATTTTCAATGTATTGTATCTTTTTGTCTAAAATGAGTATTCTGCTATAAAAGATTCTCTTCATTTGGCAGTTGTATCATTTTTTATGTAGGCAGTCCGAGTAATTTACTGACGAAAACCGTTCCACTCGCTGACGTAGATATTAACAGTTGTTCCATACATCAATTCTTATGATTTATTTGTTTCATGAAATTCATATTTATAAACAAGCTGTGGGATATTATTAACCGAGTGTAAGGTGGTAGACATAATTTTTGTATAATTTTAAAAAGCCGCGGTTATTTTACTCGCTGATTCGCTGCATTTAATGATCCAGCTATTTTGTACCGACACATACTTCACTCATTAATTCTACATGACCGTGAATTGTCTGAGTCGTCGTCTTAAATCAAGTGGGTTCTATAATTAGACAATAAAAATACTATGCGGAATAGAAAGCGATTATTTCATCGAATAAATAAATTTTGCTTTATAGGCAGACGTCCAAATTTATAAAAAGATATTTTAATATAAAAAAAAACGTTTGTTTATTTTTCAGCTATGATCTGTTTTTTGTTGTTTTCAAAACATAAGGTAAAACTATATAAATATAGAATGTGGGATATAAATATACACGAAAAAATTTAAATAGATATTAAAAATGTGAAGATTTTTCGACAACTTTGTGGCCTGGGAGAGAAGAAGTTTTTTTACGAAAAAAATACTCCATTTGTTCACGAATTCTAATTGCATCTACTAATGTGAAATTTGGCATAATATGTATAGGAAATAATATGTTCATAGAATAAAAGTTTTATGGTGCCTTTGCTGATTGTAAGCTTAGGTATAAAAATTTAAAATAACTTAGATGTATCAACATGTAGGAAGTTATTTTTTTTTTAATTGAAATATTGGCATTTTTAAATAAATTTAAAAAAAAATACAGTGTCCTACTATCTTAGAACCCCATTTAGCTTTTTTTTCAAACATTCACCAGTGCTTTATTTATAAATTTTACAAAATGTTACAAGCACTATTTGAAAGATTAAATGTTCAAGTTTTGACAAAAAAAAATTCAAAACGATTCCTTTGAAAATGAGCCATCTATGATGCGCCAAAAATGAAGAGTTTAAAAGCGAAGCGATTTGGAGCCTCTCGATTTTATTCTTATACAAACTGAATTCATACCTTCAAATTTATAAAAGTCGCAATATCTCCTGTTCGAATCAACTAAAATTATTGTTTTTTTTTTAATTTGGGGTACTTTGTTACATAGATTATAAAAAGGCAATTAGTTAGTTTGTGAATTGTTTATTCAGTTACGTTATGAATATGTTATGTATTCAGTTTTAGAAATAATAAAATCGAGAGAGTGGAAATCGCTTCGCTTTTATACCTTTCTTCTTCGTGGAAGGCTCATTTTTAAAAGAATCATTTTGAAAAATTTTTTTTCACAAAACTTGCATTCAAATCCAAAAATACATTCAAATAATAGCATATGACAACTACAGTTGCTCGTAATAAAATAGCATGAAAATGAATTTTAAGAAATGGAATCCATAACCAACAGTGAAATATATATTATATAGGTATACTCAAGCTCATCTGTGTCATAGGCTTGACGGATTAGGGTACTTTCGTCTTTCCTAATAAATTTCTGAAGTTATTTTAAGCTTTTGACCAGGAGAACGGTATCATCGGCATAATGTTTGTTATTAATTATGATTCCATTAATTTCAGTAGAGAAAGAGACATTTATGGTTTATAAAATGAGTTACATTTATAAAACACAACGGGACACAGCACAAACAAAGTACAAGATACATTAAAATACTAATTATAAAATTTTTATAAAAACAAAGCTATCAATTAGCGCAACTGTCCTCAAAAAATTACTCGATACTATAGTAACATTTAGATAATATAAACTTATTGATTGCTCTACGGAATACAAGGAAATTTCTTAAGGATGATTGTGATCTAGAAGGTGAAGTGCTTAATTAAAATCTGTTTTTCAATTATTGAAAACCCTTTTGTGTTCTGCCAACCGTTTGTTAAAGATTCTATCCGTTTGACCGATGTAAGTTTTCGGGCAGTCGCCACATGTAAGTTTATATATACCCACTGAGATGTAATTTCTTACCTCTGTCTGAAAAGTGCAAAGTAAATGGCACAAAAATGGATGCCTGGTTCCTAGAGCTAACACTTTTCTTTCAATTAAAGTGCACTCAACGTCATTGTCTTCAACAATCACATCTTTTTTAAGGCATTTTACTGCATAGTAGTAATCAGTATCTGTTAGTTTGGCTAAGAGTACCTGAAACAAAATTTTACAGTGTAAACATCACATTTTAAACAGCATATAATAGAATAATTTAAAAAATCGGCCCTGCTTTCTGTTAGATGTAGACTAGGGGAGACTTGCCCACTACCGGAGACCTAAGGCTTTTCGAAAATAAATTATTTTAGAACCACGTATAAGAAATAAAACTGCAATAGGTATTTTAAAAGTAAACATGTTAACAAATAAAATAAGTTTATTTTTTGTTGTGCTACACAAACACTTGCCCAGTACTGGACACATTAAAAACGAGTTAATCGCATTGGTAGCATATTTAATAACTTTTTATATTTTGTGAGTTATCTAAATATTTAACCTAATCTGGTTCGGACATGTTAAAAGAATGCCAGAGTACAGATGGCCTAGGAGAGTACTGGAATGGATCCCTCCTGAAAGAAGAAAGAGAGGACGACCACGGAGAAGTTGGCGCAACGATATTGATGAAGCAATGGCGGCAAGAGACTTAGAAGAGGCAACTGCATATGACAGAAAAAGATGGAAATTGGGGGCGGAGAAGCGGCGACAGCCGTAATAAATCCGTTATTATATATATCTAAATATTTTTGAATTTTATTTGCTTACAAAGGTTCATGTTGCGCAATTTCTACACTTATAAAAAATAGACTTTCTTGATCCATGCACGCCTCGTGCGCCTATCCCTTGCATGTAGTGCACTCTACCCAATCTTTATTTGTAGTTTCTCCACAGATAAGACACTAAGTAGTTTCTTCTTCTTTAGTGTTCATTTCTAAACTTCCACTACTTGGTATCGTTGACGTGAAAAGTTGTCTATTCACATCAAGACTCTTATTTTGTTTTTTTTCTTTGTTCAAGCTGTTTGGTTTGGTTTTTTTGTGTCTGGTTGCATTCTATTTGGTTTTTCTGTGCTGCCTTTTTGATACTCTCTTGTGATTCCTTAAACATTTTCTTCAACATAGTTTTATAAGGAGATCCAGTCAAAATCTCACTCTTTTTACTTCGTCTTCTTCTTTGAATAATTTTCTTCCTAGCCTCTTTTGTTACAGGAGAAATTTTGTCAGTCACAATTTGAAATAAGGGAAGCTTGAGGCTTCTAATTCCATCGCAGAATTTAGAAGTGTTGGCAATATCTAAAGGCAGAGCTATCACAGTAGAGCTATTTGATGTCTAAGATGTTCAGGAAGAAAATACTGAAACTTTGGAACTGCATCTTTTGGATAAAACTGCATCAAACCTGTCTGTTAAAGCCAATGGTAATGTAGATAAAGGCATTGTTGTGCAGGAGAGTGTGTCACTGTGTGCTTCATTGTCTTCTGAAAAGTAAGCTGCAGCAAGATAGTCTAGATCTGTAAAAATGGTCTTCTGCAATGGGTACAAACAAGCACATGCAAACCTAGATTTTGCAAGTCTCATTATACAAATAGCTTGAAAAGCTGTTTTAGCCAATCCAGCAATATCACTTTAGGTTATTTTCAACAAGCAATATTAATTGTCGGTTGTGCGATGTGGGTATTTCGTCGTATGCTGAAAATTCCATGGACCGACTGCGTTAGAAATGAAGAAGTTTTAAGGCGTATGAATAGATAACCTGAACTCACAGAAATTGTCAAGAAGCGTAAAGCGTCTTATTTTTGACACATATTGAGACACCACATTTATAACTTCCTTCAGCTTATTATAGAAGGGAAAATAGAAGTCAGACGCGGCCCGGGTAGACGACAAATGACCTGACTGCGCAACATCAAAGATTGGACAGGATTAGACTTTCAAAGTTTAATAAGGAAAGCCCAAAATAGGAAAAACTTTGCAGAGGTCATCGCCAACCTTCGCTAAGAAGACGGCACCTAAAGAAGAGGAATATTAATTCAATCAATTTGCACAAGTCTCATTGTACGCAGCCTTAAAGGGTCTCATTATTGCTCGGTCAAAAGGCTGAAGTTTGTGGGTGATGTGAGAGGGTAGACTTATCATGTGAACATTGTGGCCTCTCGCATATATAATTACGTGTAGTTCCATGTAAGAACTGTGGCCATTAAGTATAAAAAGAACCACACTTTCCTTAGTGGGATTCACTTGAGTAACACACATTTTTAGGCAAAGCAAAAATGAATTGGCTGGGATGCAAAGCAAAAATGAATTGGCTGGGATCCACCCACTTTGTTTACAAGCAAGAGGACTTTCCTCCGGAGCGTCCTTCTTTAACTCTTCTATTTTATTTCTTCGATTTTACTAACGTGTTTTTTTTCTTTCTGTGACAGAACTGTTGAGACATTATCATTAACCACAGAAACTTACGTCTCATCGCAGTTACACACTATATGGCCCGACATGATGTTGAGGTGTAGGTTGTTAGGACATTGTTAGATATAATATAATCTCATAAAGTTTTCATTAGTTAGCTAATCAGATTGCAATAATTAAAAATGCCGATAAATATTTTTTAGAAAAAAATTAAATATTAACTTAATTCAATGAATAAAATATCAACTGATCTAAGATGAATCTAAAGTACTAGAATATGCTTTAATAGAAAAAGGTGATAACATATACTTACTTTACCAAAACTTCCCTTGCCAAGTACTTTAAGGAAATCAAAATCATCTACAGCATATTTTTTAAACCTAGGAATGGTTGTAGCAGGTGGAATTATTTTATCGGTAGGTGGAATAAATACTTCTTCTGCTATGTCCGGTTCGTTGGTGTTCGTGGTCACCGCCTCCCTTTGAGAAACTGAAAATACAAAAACAGATGTCAAAACGACAAAATTAACAGTATACGAGGTCTGGCTATTAAATAACGAGACTGCTTATGAAAAAGAGTTTTATTTTAAAAATTATTCTACAATAGAATGCTCTCCCTTAATATATTCCGCTTCCCTCGCCACACACCGTTCCATTCGTTTTTTCTACTTCCACTAGTTAGAGCTTTTAGGAGCTCCGCCGTTTTTCGCTTCACCTCTTCCATCGACTCGAACCTTATTTCTTTTTAGGCAGACTTGATCTTCGAAAACAGGAAAAAGTCACAGGGTGCTAAATCAGGCGAGTACGGTGGGTGTTCGAGCACTGAAATGCATCTAACGGCCAAATAACACTTCACAGACAGCGCGTTATGGGCAGGTGCGTTGTCCTAGTGCAAGATCCACGGCTTGTTTTTCCACAACTCCGGCCGTTTCTTACGAACTCGCTCTCGCAGCGTTGCCAAAACTTTCAAATAGTAAGTTTGGAACCAATTCAGTCATCATGATGCCGTTAATGTCGAAAAAAAAATTATTAGCATGGCTTGGATGCTTGGTGCATGGATTGTCGCTTAGTTTCAACATCGTATTTGAATATCCAGGTTTTATCGCAAATGGTGATGCTTTCCATTAATTCAGGCTCTTCATGTAACCTCTCAAGAAAATCTGAGCAGATCTGTTGACGGACGAGCTTTTGGTCAGGGGTCAAATTTTTTTGGACTAACTTCGCACAGACTTTCTTCATGTTCAATTCGTCATGCAAAATTTTTCTGACAGTTTCTTTATCGGCGTTTACAGTCTCAGCAATCATCCGAATGCTCATACGACGATCTCCTCGCACAATTTCATTTATTTTGGTCACTGTTTGCGGAGTTGAAACAGAGACAGGTCGACCTGGACGTTGGTCATCTTCGGCGCTCTCTCGGCCTTCAGAAAACCGTTTATACCATTCGAAAACACGCGCACGAGATAAAGAATTTTCCCCATAGGCCTCTTTCAACCAATTATAGCACTCAATCGGAGTTTTTTTTTATTTAACGAGAAATTTCACATTAATCCGTTGCTCATGTTTTTCCTCACACATTGTTATCCGCACGAGAAAAAAACACGTTCTTTTCTAACCTCTACAGAAAAAATATTACTACAGCGACAAAAACGTGTTTTCGTACTGAACGAGTAGACGTAGACACTTCCAGCTATCCAATACTGCATTCGTTTTCTACTCTTCCCCTCTAGGACGCCTTCTGCGCGCGCAGTCTCGGTATTTAATAGCCAGACCTCGTATAAGTAATATACTCTAGTCATATATGGTAGTACCTGTTGAATGAATGATAAAATAACGCGAGAATAGGATAGAGGCAGGAACGTCAATGAAAATTGGGACCATTCTTTAGAAATAAAATGTAAGATAGAGAAAGCAAGATCTGCATTTCAAAAAATGGCTAAGCTATCCAAATGCCATGATTTATCAGTCCCCATAAAAATCTGGTTACTACGATGTTATATTTTTCCAATACAGTTGTACGGAGTTGAGTCGTGGACTCTCACAGACGCTTCTGCAAGAAAATTGAGACTGATAAAATCAACCCTGGTATTCACTAACCTGCTTGCTTATGTGCCTTTCTCGTTTACTTTTTATGACTGGCGAGTACGTTATATGTTACATTAAGAAGAGTGATGCGAAAACTATAGAGGTATCACCAGACGAGCGGAAGAACCCGGAGAGAAGAGTTCAAGACCAAAAACAAGCTGTGAAACTAATATCAAAAAAGAATTGAGCTCGAAAAACTTGGATGAAAGAAATAATGTGCCTAAACAAAGATAGTAGATATGGCCAAATAAAAACCTTTCTTACAACCCAAAAATTTGCTAAATCGGCTTTTTCTAAGTGGAAGCCATAATTTTAAACGAAGTCTAAGCAAATTTTCTTTGATATTTTAAATTTAAAACGGTCACGTAAAACGATCTGCCAAAAGCAACAAAACAAACATAGAGCACCTTGACACTAACATATTCAACGGTCTGTGTTGTCGTTGTCTCAATTTTACACCGCGTCCTAACTAGTTAAGAGCAAGTCAAACAATTTATCATTTCTATTTTTATCTGGGTTTGGCCAAAGCCGAACTTCGAAATTCTTTCCGAAAACAGCAAATTATTCCAACTTACCTGTATTGTATTAAGATATTTACAGAATATTTAAAAAATTTAATTTATGGTTTAAAACTCCGCAATTGCAGGTCCCAAGCCTGAATGAATTAATGATGTAAAATATAGGCATGTACAGCTGGTTCCTAAAAAAACTGATACGACTCTTAGTAAGATTTGATCATTTTGAGCAGTGTATTTGATTGGTCTGACATTATATTATATTTATTATGACAGACAAATAATAAAATAGACAAACAACAAACAATTAATTACATATGTTAAATTATAAATTGTAATAATTATTAAGGTATAAATTTTGATATATTGAATTCCTGCATTTTATAAGAGTATATAAATGATAGTTCTTACATAAAATAGGATTGTTGTTATTATTTTTATTATTATTAAGGAATAAAACAAACGACTTAACTCAACAATATATTAAAGCAAGAATTGTAACCAAATTAAAAGGGGCACTGGGCACTATCAGAGGCAGTAAAACATTTTAACAAAAGCATAACCACAGTTTTTCTATTTATAAAAAATGGAGAAAACAAGAAACTCCCGAAAGAAAGCGATGGTCTGGAAAACCAAAGCTATACTAAATTAGGGTATATAAAAATAAAATTAATATTTTGTAATATCTCCATCAGCATTGATAACAGCTTGTAGTCTTCAATCCATCTGGGTGAAAGGAACTATGAAATTTTGTTCTGTTTAGAGAGCTGTTCCCAAACCTGTTGTATAACGTGCCACAGCTCTTCAGTATTTTGAGGTATAAAATTACGCTGATACAACCGTTTTATAACAACCCCCCACACATTCTCGATTGGGTTTAAATTTGGACTGTAGCTTTGCCATGGTAAGGTTTCGATGTTGTTATTCTGGAGCCACTGGTTTATTATTTGCAATATGAACAGGATAATTATTTTGTTGGAGGATCAAATTATTTTCTGGATACAACTGTTCCACACAGGGAAACATGATGTTTTCTAGAATATTCAGATAAGTCTGCCCAACAAACCTGCCATCAATACGCCATACCATTCCCATTCCTCTAGATGAAATCCATCCCCGTACATTGGCGCTAAAATTACGTACATATAGAGGATTAAATCTATTATTATCTGGTTTATACACTCCAATTTTGTAGAAGATTGAAAAATTTTCTCATCTCTAAATATTACCTTGTCCCAAAAATCTTGATTTTGTAGCTGATGATTTAAAGCAAATATAAATCTTGATTGCTTCTGTTGTCGTGTAAGAGCTTGTTTTTACAACAACTGAAATTTTACAATTAAAATTATTAGAAATATCTATTTTTGGAGCATCACAATTTGTACTCGTTTGCTTAAACACTTGATTCGAGGTATTGGATTGATTTTCTGGTCCGCCAAGTATACACTTGGATACAGCAATCTTATTGCTTATTGACTCTTCAATGTAAGATTCTGCAACAGATGGCGATTTCCATCCACCTAAACGTTTAACTTTTACTAGATCAGCTCCAGAATTTGCGAACATGGTAGCTGAAGAACGACGGAAACAATGCCCCGTGTACATTTCTGAATTTGCAAGTTTCAAAAAATCTGCAATCTTCTTGGGGATATTATATATAGTGTTAGTCCCTACCGGTTGAGTAGTGCACTTTTGCTGTCGGTAATTTACAAAAAACTTACTGTGAGGTACGTATTTGGGGCGCAAGGCAATATACTTTCTCACAATTTCCAAGAAACTCAGTCCACTTTTCTTGTCAGTAATACAAAACGACCTTTCCTGCTTGGTTTTAGTATCAGGTAATGAAACGATTATCACCGATTTTCTGTCATCCACGTTAAACACTTTTAACTTGTACAATTCATCGGACCTAGTCGCTCCATGCACACCAAAAATAGCAATAACCTTGATCAACAAATAGACGTCATCAGGAGCTTTTGTCAGAAAATTAATAATGTCATCTGACTCCAGGATTTTGGACTTTTTAGCTTTGTATCCTCCACTCAGGTTTTTTAGTAAGGTAATTAACTTGCTGAATTTAGAAATGTCACAATTTTCATTCACCAACAACGTACGCTTCAGCATCGAATAATACGACCATAATGACGATGGCATCGCTTTCTTCGACTTTTTAGAAAAATACGCCAGAAGTATTTTTTCACTCACACCATTGATATTTTTAATGTTTTTCCACTTTTTAAAAGACTGGTATTCTTTCTCATACATCATCCTAGATTTTTGTGCCAACAATAAACTTTCTGCTTCCAACGTTGCATTTTCTACATCTGATGGCAGGTTTTCCTTTTCTTGTGTCAATTCTTTTCCGTCCGTTTCGTATTTATTCACTTTGTACACAAAACGCAACAATATTCTCCGCAAAAACCAAAACGTAACAGTTATTTGACATTTGTTGACAGAGTAATTCATATCCCTAGCAACGGAGCAACACAATTGCGATTTTTGAAATTCTATTTTTCACCTGAACTTGAAGTCTTGCTATAGAAAAAAATGTTGTATGCACACGACGATAAAATCGCATTATCTTCTCGAGCATAATTAGCGTCTCGACTGACGTCTCGACGCTAAAAAACGCTCTCGAAGATAAAGTACAATTTTATCGTCTTGTACAATAAATAACTATTAATTTATTTATCCCTGAGGCTAAATATTTAAACTATTGAACTTGCTCTATTAATGATGCTAGACACATTTAGCAAATTTCATAGGATTTTTAAAACTTAAACTATCTCAGAAGTTAAATGCATATTTCGTTTTCATCGAAATTATTTACAAAATAAACGTTTGAAAAAGGGGTATTTTTTTTACTTATAAACAATTGTAATAACTTTTATATTTTTCAAGCTATAGACTTATACGTACAACCATTGGATAGCTGGTAAAAAAACTCATTAATAATACATTTAAAAAAAACCTCCTATGACCAATAGGAACGGAGTTAGGGACTATTTTTTAAAAAATACAAAATTTTGACTTAATTTTGGCATTTAATTAAAGGAAATGCCTTATTGAAAATACAGACAAGCTTTTTTTAAAAAATTACTGAAATTATAGTCCACGTCCACAGAGGGAAAGTGCCATCCAGAAGTCAAGCACAAATTTTGGAATTTACGAAAGTTCTGGGCTGAAAAAATCCTACCTAAACTTTGGGTTTTCGAGGATTCTTTGTTAAGAATGTTAAACTTGGTATATACTGCTTCATGGTCAGAGAGTCCTGCATTAATAATTGTAGGACGTATAGATGTACAGAGAATGTATAGATTAAGATTCTTGTTATAAACCAATGAAAACTAAAAAAAGGATTCATTCAACAGAAAGTCATATTTTGTTATAGGAGAGAAATCAATATTTGTAGAAAGAATTAGAGTGCCACCATGAGCTGAACTTGGACGATTATACCTAGCAATTGATATATTTTTCTACAAAAAAAGGCTCGTTGACTTCAAGCCAGTGTTTGGTAACCGCAACTATCGGGGGAAATCCTAATTCCTCTAGAAACAAAAATAATTCATCTGTTTTATATCTTATAGAACGAATATTAATCAGAACCATGTTAAAGTTGTCATCACTATAATAATTTGAGGTTTCTAGTCCCACAGAACGCGTCATATTATTTAAACATTTCGTTTTGGAGAGGCAACGGAATAGGTAGTTTCAGTGACTTTCCCTTAATTTTTGTAGGTGAATAATTCTTTCCGAAGTGCGAAAGGACCTAAAAGCAGCAAGATCAGCTTCCACCTCAGTTGGACCAATTCTATAGGCATCGTTAAATTCTAGAAGGATTTTTCGTAGAACTTTAAACTAGAGTTTAACGCTTTTGTTGGCGAATCCTTCGTAACATACTGAAGCAGGTTGGTCGTGTAGAAAAGCAAGATGTAGTTTAATGGCTTTCAAGATATCCGGTTCCCTTAAGCTTGGGAGAAGATATCGACTGTTTGAGTTATTGGTTAATCTAACTCTTGGTGGGGTCAAAGGATCCAGATTTATCGATGGTTCCAAAGTATCCTTCTTAATGAAGACTGGTATGTTATGTTCTAATTTTAAATTAATTGTAATTTGTTTAGTAAAAAAGAGAATAAATCAAACTATTACAAAAATTGTGGACTATTTTTTGTGATACGTAAATAAACATTTTAAATAAACAAAATATGTCAATAATAATAAATAATGTTAAAAAAACTACAAACAATAGATTATTTTGTTGAAATTTAAACAAAATGCATCCAGAGGACTTTTTTATGACCGGTGTAGTAGACCGTGTGCGACTACTCATACACAAAATTAAACTGCGTCTACCGAAAATTTAACAAGTACCACACAATTTAATAAACTGATTTAATCTATCAATTTGTTGCTAATGGCCATTTGATGGATGTGATTATCTAAATAAAAGAAAATTCTACATCGTAAAATTTTGTACTTGGCAAAAAACTTGTTACAACTTTTTAAATTAAAATGAGCCTTTCGTTTTTGTTCCCTTGGCAATTCACGACATACTAATAAAACATTTCCAGGAAAATAACAGTTTCGATGTAAGATTTATATGTTTTATATATCGCTTTTACAAATACAGTGAAAAATAATAAATCTTTATGAAATATACTGAAGGTAGGAAACCGACGACAAACTTATATAACGTCGACTAAATTTATGCATGTATATATCTGTTTTTAAGCTAATGACTAAGAAAACTGTAATTTATGGACCAAATTATTTTGTGCGTATCTTTGTCTAATGAACGAACTTTTAGACATTTTATATAAATAGAAATAAAAAATATATGGCTTATATTTAACTAACTTAACACGTGTAATGACAAGTGGCGTAAGACTAATTCTAAATAGTATTAAATAAAATAAATGCATTTGAGTTTAGATTTCGTTGAACTATATTTCTGATCTTGTTGACGACATATAAGTATATTAATAATATAGTTTAATAAAACTAGAAATAGAAAAAGCTCTGAAGAGATTAAAAAAGGTGCAAAGCAGCTGGACCAGGTAACATTTGTCCATATTTCTTTAAAGAAGAAAACTTAAAAATCCTAGCCAAACTACTTTCTTTATTAAAAAAAAAAGACCTAAGCGGTGCCTTGGTTATTTACAACTATTTACAAAAGATTAGACTAACTATAAATAGTATGAAGTCAAAAAAAATTGAGTGGAGTGACTGTAGATGGCAATTGAATGAATCCCCTGTCGCAAAATCACTAGTCCAATATAAGCATGTACACTGGTAGTTTCACGTATTTGTTTTTATTTTCTTTATCTTAATATATTTTCTATACCTTGTATTCTGCGTTTCCTTGTGTGTAGATCTTGAAGTATTTACTTATTTTTGAATGATGGGCTGATACCCTTAGCACTCTCACTGGACAATTGAGTTTATTTTCATGGGAATGACATCTAATTCCTTCCTCGTTAAATATTTTTGTTAGAGCTCTGTATACTTCCGGGTCTATGAAACTAAGTTTAATTTCTTTGTCATTCTAGATATATCCAATGTAAAATGGATAAAACAGTAAATTTTAAACTTTGGTATAAATAACACTTCTTACATTTAACTTTAATTTGCTTTGTTTAATTTATATTTAAATGGGAATAAGCCACAATTAAAGGTTAAAATACGTTTATTGACGTTGCAATTTCCACTTCGGAAATCGTTCTCAAAATACAAAAGTATTTTAACCTTTAATTGTGGCTTATTCCCATTTAAATATAAATTAATTTAAAATGTCACAAGAAAATAGCTTCAGAACAATATTGCTTTCTTTAGTTTATTAAAAATCTACTACAGAATCATTGTCCATAAGATATAACTAAGCATTGAGAACTTGATACAGTGCGTTGTTTTAAATTAGATATAAAAACTATAAACATAGATATGTATCATATTTTTGTCGATTTTAAAGCGGCATATGACAGTGTCTTAAGACCAAGTCTTTACAATGCTATGAATGAGTTGGGAATTCCAAAAAAACTCATATGTTTGATAAAAGTGACAATGGCGAAGATGCTATCAGCAGTAAAAATTCAAAACGACTCGTCAACCCCATTTGAAATACATAGGGGATTAAGGCAGGGAGATGCGCTGGCGTGTCAGCTTTTTAATGTCGCCTTAGAAAAAGTTGTACGAGACGCTAATTTAGATAGCAGGGGAACAATATTTAATAGATCAGTCCAAATTCTAGCATATGCAGACGACGTGGACATTATAACAAGAACCAGGGCGAGAACTGCGGAAATCCTAACCGAGCTAGTAGCAGCAGTATAAATCAAAATAAAACCAAATTCATGACGACTAACACAAACACGAGAGCTGAAAATATTGACGCAGATTTAATCATCAATGACCAAAACTTCGAAGCAGTCAAAGAGTTCATATATCTAGGGACATCGGTTAACCCCAATAATAACACATATGAGGAACTAAAAAGGCGAATAATAATTGCAAACAGGCGTTATCATGGTCTATCAAAGTACTTAGCTAACAAACGTCTGTCTCAAAAAACTCGTATAAGGCTGTATAGAACACTGATAGTCCCCGTTCTCACATATGGATCAGAGGCATGGACGCTAACTAAAACAGATGAATCCGCTCTATCGATTTTTGAAAGAAAGGTGCTACGTAAGATATTCGGAGCGGTCTGTGAGAACGGAATATGGAGGCGTAGATATAACTTTGAACTGCAGAATATCTACAATCATACGTTTGGTGGTAAAGATATTACCACTATAATTAAGCGAAACCGTCTGCAGTGGGCAGGTCATGTAGCCCGGGCTCCTGAATCGAACATGATAAAAAAGATTCTAACAACGAAACCCGTGGGAATGAGAAGACGGGGTAGACCAAAGCTGAGGTGGATGGACGGGGTAACACAAGATGCCGAGAAGATCGAAGTCGTCAACTGGAAAATGCAAGCAAGGGACAGAACAGAATGGCGTAGAAAGCTTGAGAAGGTCGATGCCCTCTTAGGGCTGTAACACCAAGACGATAATGATGATGATGATAAAAACTATAAATGGCAACACTGCGCGCCGTCGACTTTACACGAAGCTCCGTTGCCCCGTCGCCAATAATTTGTCATTATACCGTGGTTGTTTAAATTTAAAGCAATGAGAGAGTAGATTTTTAATTTATTTTTGTAAACAACATGTCTGTTTATATGCCCTATATAAAGGTTCAAATAATAAAATGGTTTTATGGTGGTAATATTGGACAACAGTGTGTAGATTTATTTTCAAAACAAATGACAAATTTTCTGATGACAAAAGTGTCATCAGAAAAAGTTGAGCAAAGAGAACACCGGGATACACAAATTTGTGCAATAATCGAGGTAGATTCAACACGTCCAAGTAGAAGTGTTGCTAGGGAGTTAGATGTTAACAATGTTACTGTAACGAAAGTGTGGAAAAAGCACGGTTAAAATAATTGTAAATATTCGAAAACGCAGCAGCTTTATCCAGACGACTACTTTCGAAGAATGGAGTTTTGTGAAACTCTAATAACGAAGGCTAATGATAAACCCAATTTTATTAAAAACATTTTATTTACTGATGAATCTTCTGTTTCGTTAGTAGGGAGACATAATCCTTCCACTACGAGGTATGGGGCGCGGGAAAACAAGCACAGAAGTGTTACTTACCAAACTCAACGTCCTCAAAAAGTTAACGTAGACCACATAATAGGTAAATTTTTTATTGACGTCAACTTGAATAGTAGAGTATACCTCGATTTGTTACAGAATCATGTTCTTCCCACTATTCTCAATCTTCCTGATGTAAATCTGGAGAATGTTTGGTTCTATTAAGACGACTGTTCAGTTCACAACGCTCGCACAAGGAGTACTTAAATAATCTACTTTCCCGAATCGAGTTATCAGTGGAATGCGCGATCTCCAGATCTTACACGCATGGACTTCTTTTTTTGGGGACATTTAAAAAGCATCATCTACGATCATTCTGAGGCTAGACCGCAAAAAATTGGATGAATTAAGAAACCAAATAAGAGAAGTCTCCAATTCTATTACAGCAGGAACTCTTACATCTATCCGCAGAAGTTTTTATGACAGATTGGGATACTGTTCAGCCGTAAAAGGTTAAATATTTGAATGATTTCTGTAGGGCATAAAGAATTATTTCTTATTTTATTAGGAACTATTTTTTATTTTCAATGAGAGTATATATATTTTTTTTAACTTTTTCAAGAAATGCGCTTTTATTTTAAATTTAACCACAAAAAATTGTTCACATTATTAAAAACCGATACAAATGCACCGCCTTATATTGATCAGTGTATTTTATATTATTTGTTATGTGTTATTAAATGGTTTTCTCGTTTTCTGTCTAGGAGTCTAAATGTCGGAGCAGAGAACGAGGCAATGTTGCCGATTTTAGCGCTTTATGTATTAGCAATATCTAATCCAAAACTGAACGTACTGTATCACTAAAACAGCTATAAAAATCATGTTCATTGTTACTCCAAATTAGAAACGGTTATTTATTTGAACAGTATAATACAGTATAAACTATCCGGGTAATTCTAGTAGTATCCAATATTCGCGTTTTAACCGTACCTTTAATATGATTTTTGATTATGATTTTACTATCATATTTCTCATTATTATCTATAATAATCGGAAGTGGTTTTTTATTGGCCCGTTGTTTTATTCCCTGGCTTGTTTGTGTTGTTGAGTTCTGTGGAAATTTCTGCGGCGAATTCCCCTTTTTTCTTTTATTGTTGTATATCACCAAGCCAACACATTTTTCTAGTTCCTCTTCATCTGTATACTAAGAGTGTTGAGATTCTGAATTTCTTCTAGCCAAACTATTTAACACCATCTATAATAGTGGATATATTTCTCCAGATTAATCGAGCGCAAAAAGATGTGGTGACTTTCGGTTGATCGATGTAATGACCAAAGTATTCAGATTTTACATAATCAAATCCGTCAAAAATTCGAGCAAGATCTGAGTGAACTACAGATGGGTTTTCGAGAAGGGTTGGATCAGTCTTATTACAGCAGTGTAGAAATTAGCGACAAGAAGTTTACTTAAGTTATCATAGATTATTCCAAAGCATTAGGTTCTAAACAAAATGTTTGAATAGAGGAAAATTTATCAAAAATTGTTGTCCATCATCCATAGTAGAAGGCACTCGAAGAAAAAGAAGTGAGAATGAAAAATAAGGATGTAGGACGAAAAGATATAATCAACAACATCGTGTGCATAAAATTCGTAAAAAAATGTACTTTAAATATAGGGCGTAGAAAACTATCTTGCCGGTACATGGTTTCAAAAGTAAATAAGAAAAACTTATTTTAAACTAGTCTGCCACACGTGGTAGGTATAAAAATTTTGGCCACATCCAAAATAAACTTGGCATAGAAGTATTATATGCATTAAAAATGATTGTTCCTCAAATAGGTTTAGTAGTAATGCTCTTAAATTATTATTTATGGGATATAAAAGGTAGACATTTATTGTATATGTTTCGGTACAAATTTTAAATATTTCCAACATATTTTCCCTTAACTTGAATACACTTTTTTCGGTCTTTAAATCATTTACTAACACTGCAAAATATCATTCAAAGATCAATAAGTAAAAGATGAAGCAGAAAGTAATATTTTTGTAAAAAAAACTATAATATTGTTCTGAAGCTATTTTCTTGTGGCATTTTAAATTAATTACTATTTAAATGGGAATAAGCCACAATTAAAGGTTAAAATACGTTTATTGACGTTTCAATTTCCACTTCGGAAATCGTTCTCAAAATACAAACTAATGTTTATTAATTGATATTTTACTAAATGTTATCGTTGTAAATGCCATGTCACTTCATTAATTAATTCATATTAAATTCGTATTAAATTCAAAGTAGTCCTGGTTTATGCAAATTTCAAGAAGATGTAAAATTTCAGATGTAATGATTGGATTTGTACTATTTTGGTCTAAAAGGTTTTTTACTAGAATAAAAGTTTCTGTAAGAGGAATACTAGGAAAAAGATTTTTTACGTCAAATGAAATTAATCTGGAGTTGTTAGGTAATTGAAAATGTTTTATTTTATTAACTAGTTCTATTGTATTTTTTATGGTAAATTTAGGAGAAAATTTAGTGTGTTCTAAAATAATCTCTAACAGTTTTTTTGAAAGTTTATATGACGGAGCTGTATAAAAAGGGTTTACTATTGATTTTGAATTTTCTAACGCTAGCTTAATTTGTTTTTGATACTTTTCTGTCGGATCTTTGTGTAACGTTTCAATATTTTGATTATTTAAAAATTCTATTGTTTTGTTATTATATTCTATTTTATCTATAGCAATAGTAGTGTTACCTTTGTCTGCTTTTGTAAAGCAGACAAAGCTAACACTACTATGTTGTTTTCTATTGATTTATTTTTAATTGAAATGGCTGTTTTATTCTCTTTGTAACAGGAATTTTTGGTTTCTCTACCCACATGTGTAATAGATTTTGCAATTATACTTTTTTCGATATTGTTAGCAGTTTTGTTAAATGCTACTTCACATTCACATACTATATTAAAGACTATAAAGTGTAAACGCATGCCAAAAATAGATCACTTGAGAAAGGCAATCAGCCGAAACAGCTGTAGTGTTAAGATTTTATAATAAATGTTGTGGAAGTTTTGAAAACAAATTTTTCAGTGTTTTATTGTTACTTATATTAAGTGTTCAAAATGTGCTCCATCTGCTTCCTAACCGTAATGCATCCTATTGCTAAACTATTATCGTACTCATTAAATGTGTTGGATAAAATTGTCCTATATTCTTCAAGAATTTGTTGTTTTAAAATGTAAATACTGTCGGGTGCTGTAGCGTAAGCTTTAAATTTCAAATACCTCTGCAGAAAAAAATGTAATGGTGTGAAGTCTGGTGACCAAGCGGGCCATTGTATAGAACCTCATCATCCAATACATTTACCACGATATTTTTCAGTCATCTTTGTAACGTCTTACTGCATCATAATAGTGTGCAGATGCACCATCTTGTTGAAACGTTATTTCCAAGTTGCCAAATTCATCTGGATTATCTTCCAGAATTTCAAGAATTAACGTCTGAATTGCATTTTGTAATATCTCCAGATAAACTTGACCGGTTAAGTTAGAATTAAGAAAAACAGGTCTAACTATTTAGTTTCCTCAAAATACCTACCACAACATTTACTTTTTTTGGAAATTGAGTATGATTTTCACAAAAGACGTGAGGATTGGTGTCACTCCATGTGTTTGTTAACGTTTCCATTGAGGGAAAAAGTACTTTTGTCACTAAAACAATTTGTTTTTATGTAATCGGGCTGTTGGTTAATTTTATTGGACAAATTTTCACAGAATTCTAGTCTTCGAAAGGGATCATCATCTGGAAGTTGGTGCACAATTTTTAATTTGTATGGATGAAATTTGTTTTTAGACAACACTCGATGTACTATTCTTTGATTGAACATAACTTAGGCTGTAAAAGAAGTAGGGTTTCCTACCATTTATGAGATGCCATCCAACTAGATCAAAACATTCTATAATATGAACTATTTTTTTTCTTAATTAGATGACTTTAGCAAAGACCAATTAGACAGACAATTTAATTTTTTAACAGACTTTTAGAGAGAAAAGATAGACATTCATACCATCTAGTGCATATTATCACAGAAATTTTCTGTTGGAAAAAAAAATATTTTCCAAAATGAAATCAATTAGTATTTTTTATTTTATTTTTACTAAGCGGCTTTAAATCGAACAAAAACAACTAAATACTCTTTTGTAACCATAACAATATATTAAAAACAAAATAAAATAATAATATGAGCAACAGTATATATTAAGAACACATGTCAAGCTATTATTGTCTTCATACCGTAGATATAAGTCATACCAAGCTTAAAATATTACAGTTAGTACTATCACAAATGTGACAGCGCATTTTTGAACGAAATGTTTACTTGTACAACGCGTGAAAAGATTTGGTAATTAATGACTTCCCAATTTTAACAACTTACCTACGTTTCCCGAACAAAAATGATTAAAATAAACTAATTGTTATCACGTGCTGAAGCTACCAAACAACAGAATCTGTTTGAATGTTCGTGGATTTTTTGCTAAAACTACCTTTTTTACAACTACTTGAAATTAAAGATTTTTGCAGTAATTGCAAAATTACCATTCATTCGTTTCTTTCAAAAGTTTCTTTTTAAATATAAGAAGCTCATAAAAATGTCTTTTATTTGATTATATCACTTAGGAGTCATGTAAGTCAAAAGGACTAATACTTCGTCTTATCTGTACAAGTGCTATTAAAATCTTAGTCTTCTTCCATTTGCTCAGTATTATAATGGTTTCAACTACCAGACAGTGATTGGAATATATATTCTAAATAAAATACTTTTTAAAGGCAGCATTTGACAATTTAGCTGCTCCTCCCACTTGATTAAGAATGAGCTTTTAGCTTTTAACTATAAGCTATGTAACAATAACTAAGTATACTCAATACGCGAGAGTCGTAATTGATCGAATACGAAACTAACACTACTAATATGCGAGAGTTAAACCTCTAACAAAATAGCCACCAGCTAAACTGGGATACAATTTTATACTGACTACTTAAAATTCTGATTTTCAATACCTGACTATTGCCAATAGATTTGTGGGGGACAACATCGATATTTCTATACAGGGGTAGGTAAAACCCACCTTTTGAAGTCTTTCTAACAGGGAAATTTTGGGAATTGGTCGGAGTAAGTTAATCTGTGGGTAAAAATATCTTTTGAATACATTATCGGCTTTCGTGAGAATCTGCTGGAGAATTTACCTCGGTAGATTTTAAGACATGTAAGTTAATTGCTACCAGTGGCGTAGCAACACTTGGATACATTTCTTAGAGAAATTTATCCAAGATAAGTCAATCCTCACAATCTTAAGTAAGTTGTTTATTATTGTAGAATTTCCAGGCTACCGGTTTCGAGGCATACAATATATGCCCCATCATCAGACCACAACACATAGATCTTTGTTTTAACAAAAACTAAATGCTACTAAACAACATGAAACAAAAAATGAACACCTAATACAAAGCAGTAGTTAAAACAACATTTAAAATTCAAAATTGAATTATTCAAGCAAACCACTGTAACTTAATTAACCCATTAATGCCCAGCGTTGCGTTTTCGCAACAGTTGCCATAGCCCCCTATGGCGTCACCTTTTGGAAAATGACATGACTTATTCGGACAGTCAAAGTTTAGATTTATTTCACAACAGTTTCCAATATATGTCTTAATGGGAATAGGTCGCAAAACTTAAAATTCTACTAACAGGTGGCATATTGAAAGTTGTAGATTAATTTTGACTTCCTGTGAATACGTGTTATTAGTTAGTAGTGAGTCGTTTGTGTATAAATTAACTAAATAAAAATTTGGTTTTTGATAGCAACGTATTTTTAAATCATTGAAAATATATATATATATATATATATATATATATATATATATATATGAACTAGAAGTATTTGCTGATAACGTAAGGAAGTAAACGTTAAATAGTGGGTTTGCAGCAATAAAAAATGAAACGAGTACTCTTTTAAATTTTTATTCCAAGCTTTCGGACATTGGTTATGTCCTTCATCAGGGAGCTACAACTGTGATGAATAAATTGTTGGCGTTGGTATAATTAATTAAAAAATGTTTCTACTTACAAACTTAATGAGGTTGTATCAACGAAGATGTATTATAATGTTGATAAAATTTATCAACATTATAATACATCGAATTTTACGAAAATTGGTATGACGAAAAAAATTAGATGTTTTTATGTAGGTGGAATGACAACAGCATAGTTACTTTGGCATCGAATTACCGTCAAAAGACGCCAGTTTATCAAGCGAACAGATATTCCTTTGCTCAAAGCAAAAAAATCGAAGTAACACAATCACTTCTTATTCGGGCTTATAACGAAAATATAGGAGGAACTGTTGCGTATTACAGAACAAATATAAGATCCAGGAAATGGTATTGGCCTTTATTTATTTGAGGTCTTGATGTCTCCATTACGAAATGCTTGGTTAATTTACCGTATACTGAGACACATGTTCGGAACTCCTCCAAGAAGACCTGGTCCATCTCAATCTTCCATAAACATTACACAATATGTTCGATTCGACAACATCGGCCATCTTATTTCTACCAAAAAAAAAAAACGAACCCGATGCGTCCTTTGTCACTCAACAACCAATAAAAAATGTATTAAATGTAAGGTTGCCTTACCTGAAAAATGTTTTATTAAATTTTATAGTAATACTCAATAATTTTTTATATTATTTTAATGTCAGTTTATTTAAAACTCTTTTATTTTTATTAATTTTGTGACTTTTAGTGCATAAATTTTTCAGAAATTAAAAAAAATAAGCATAAATAGTTCTGGGTATGAATGGGTTAAGTAAGAGAGTTGGTACTATATATACTGTAAATTAAATGTAAAAATAATTTAGTGAGAAAATTGACATAATTGACATACAAAATATTAAGACATTATTGGCATTGGTTGTAACCAGTCTGATGGAAACTGTACACAGTCAGTCTATGTATAGTTGAGTAAATTGATATAGGGTATGAAAATTATATTTGAATTATAAGCACAAAGTTAAACAGATTATATGATAAATTATATTAAATTGATATATGTAGGTAGGGTGGCATGTTTTCGACGCTGAAATACCTGAGGGTCTTAAAAGTACCCTTGTTTTGGACGCTGCCGGAAGAATTATCGCAGGTACCAGATATTAGATATAATTAGGGTTTAATGATGGTCATTGAAATTTACTTAGTTACTAGTTATTAGTTTGTCGGAGAATAGTGAAAAGTGAACATGGAAATTTCAACGTTAGTAAATAATCATGGTAAAATTTTGCTCAAAGTGAACAGTTTTACTTTTTCTCAAGATAAAGTACTAAAATCGGGAGAAACGTATTGGAGGTGCGTAAAACGGTCGTGTAAAGCGAAGATATTCACGAAAGGGCCAGAAAAGTTAGTGATCCGAAGTAATCTAGAACATAATCACGAGTGTGATATCAAGACGCTTAATAGACAGATTGTGCGTAGCAGTGCCAAAAGGAAGGCTAAGGATAATTTGACCGAAAGGCCGTCCAAAATCATACATAGTGCGTTGAAAGAAAATGTAGATTGCTTTAGCCACATGTCTGTTAAAGACGTTAATTTAATACGAAATCAAATATACAGTGAACGGCGAATGGCTCAACCGAAACTGCCCAAAAGTAAAGAAGAAACTATTGCTGCGGTAAATATTATGAATATCAAAACACTTAAAGACGAGAATTTTATATTTGCGGTTGAACTAAGTTCTAACATTATCATCTTCTCGTGTAACACTAACATGCGTTTTCTGTGCGGCAGTGAAACGATTTATGTGGACGGTACATTTAGTTACTGTGCTTAATATTTCAAGCAATTTTTTACCATACATGTATTTATCAATGGACATTATATACCATTGTGTTATTGTTTACTTCCCGACAAATCGGAACAAACCTATATAAAACTATTTAATATTTTGAAACGCAAATGTGAAGTAATTGGTCTAAAATTCAATCCAAAAATCATTTTCTCCGATTTTGAAATTGCTATCCACAATGCTGCGCGTTTTGAATTTCCAAATGTGCACATTAAAGGGTGCCGTTTTCATCTTATGCAAGCTTGGTATCGTAATATCGGTGGTTGTGGCTTAATTCGGGAATATAAATTGGCAGACAGTGAAATATCTAAATGGCTGAAATATATTTTTGGGCTGCCATTTTTACCTCACTCAGAAGTCGAAGAATCTTTCATATATGATTTTATGGCTATTCAACCAAAGGATTCAAAAATTGAAAAGTTTTCCGACTACTTATTGGACAACTACATTGGCGACCACGCAACATTTCCGTCGAAGATGTGGGCTGCGATGAGTGAGAGTTTACAATTAACAACTAATGCTTGTGAATCGTTCCACTCGCGTTTTAATGATAATTTTTACCATGCTCATCCAAATATTTTCCATTTTATTGATGTTTTAAAAAATTTTCAAACTGAAACTTACATTAAAATTAATAGTGTCTGTAATAGTGAAAGTAATAGACTTAAAGATCCAAAGAGTAGAAAAAAAATTATGTTCGTTAGAAATAGGATACATGAGTATCAAACTAACTGTATCGATCGATTCCATTTCGTAAAATGTATGTCGTATTTATTTCAAAGTGACAAATAAACTTTATCAAGCTTAATCTCTAGAATTTTATTACCTGACTTTGCATTTACATTTCAATTACACCCAGCGTCCAAATCATGTATGCAGAAACAGGTAATTTTATTTTTCAGTGTCGAATTTTAAATTTAGCGTAAATTTGCACGCCCTGTAGGTAAGTCTTAATTTTGTCATATAATATGTAGGTCTTAATTCTTTGTGATTTGTTAAAAGCTCTTTCTGTGTAGTCAGAGTTTATTATTTTTATCTATTTATATTAGGACTTTCCCGCGGTAACTTGTGAGTTTTTTTTTTTTTTTTTTTTTTTTTTTTTTTTATTCAGTTTGATGGCCTTGGCCGAGCCAATTAGCCAGACAAATTTAAAGACAAACAATTTTTACAATCAGAGGAATTTTTTACAATTAGAGGAATAAACATATAATCATCCGTACAATCTAACGTGCAATTAGTAATAATTAGTAATTAATAATTAGTAATTAGTAACTAGTAATTAGTAATTCTTTTTTTTTTCTTTTTTTTTTCTTTTTTAATTTTTTTTTTTTAATTTTTTTTTTTTTATTTTTTTTTTATATATATATATATTTTTTTTTTTTTTTAACTTGTGAGTTAACGGAACATAAAAGTGAGATTTGTTTTTTTTTAAGATAAATGTTAGTTATAGTTTATTCGTCTTCCGGGTTTGGACCGTGTCATTTGTGAGTGACCCAAAAGTGGGTTCATCTCGACGTTTCGCTACAATTGTATGTAGCTTCTTCAGGAGAACAAAAAAGAAAGAAAAAGAAACTACTCTTGGTAGTTAGTATTCGCCTCTGGTTGCGTTGAGTAACTGAGTTACCGTTGCTAACTACCCATCTTCCTGTCTTTGTTTCTTTTTCTTTCTTTTTTGTTCTCCTGAAGAAGCTACATACAATTGTAGCGAAACGTCGAGATGAACCCACTTTTGGGTCACTCACAAATGACACGGTCCAAACCCGGAAGACGAATAAACTATAATTCTGACTCTGGCCGTGGAAGCCTACGATTTCATTTAAATGTTAGTTATTTTAATTTCTAAGTATTGTCTGTCGATTTAATTTTTTTCGGTAAAACCAGAGTATTCACTATGGTTATGCGAAAATAATTGTATTTTTAGAACTTTAGAAAATATTACATATCTTAACACTCACAGGAATATACAGTTTACTTTATGGATATAAACTCATCAAGACAAAAACCGAACCCACTAAATTGCAAAGCTATTAGCAATTATGTTCGTCTGTAAATCTTAATAATGTTTAGATGAGACGCCTGTTATTGTAGAATCGTGAATGTTTTTGGAAATAACTAATTACCACCATAAGTTTAAAAATCAGACTAAATCATAAAACGGCTAAAAATAATAACCATCTGGCTGTAAGTAAAAAAAAAACAGATCATTGGCAGAGACGAATTTTATGTTCGATATTTTACAGTATAAATGATTTTGTCAAATTTAAACAGTTCCGAACGAAAGTTAAGGGAAGAAGATTGTTGTTATTCTATATTTCTCACTACCTTGTCGTTTTAGTAACAGTAACAATTTTCCGTAATGTATGTACCAAATTCCAAATAAAATTAAAGATACTGCCAAATACCGTGAAACCCATAGACGAATTAGAGCTGAGATAAGAAAAACTAAAGAGAAATGGTTCTCGGAGAGATGCGAAGAAATCGAACAGTGCGAAAAGGTATACGACTATCACAATATGCATAAGAAGATAAAGGAACTCACAACAAAGAAAAGCTACAATATTTTATCGAAAGGGCTATGCGATGATAATGGAAATCTACAACTAGACCCCGACAAAATAGTTAGAATCTGGGAAACTTATTTGAAACAACTGTTTAATGATGACCGTCCTAGTGGGTATACACTGAGCAATGATGATACTGGCCCTTCTATTCTAAAATCAGAAGTGGAGAATGCTATAAAGGGTCTTAAAAATAACAAATGACCAGGCAACGATAACGTATACGGGGAAGTATTGAAAATGCTGTGCGAAACAAACAGTCAATTTCTAGACTCACTCGTCAGACTCTTTAACAATATTTATAACAGCAGGGAGTTTCCTGAAGACTGGCTACAGTCAACTTTTGTTGCCATACCGAAAAAACCAAAAGCAAAGTCTTGTGATCAACATCGGATGATAAATCTAATTAACCACATTTCGAAGGCATACACCAAGGTTATTTACAACAGAATAAGCAAAAAATGCGAGGATAACATTGGAGATTCGCAGTTTGGGTTTCGGAATTCTCTTGGGACAAGAGAAGCACTTTTTAGTCTACAGGTACTCATCCAGCGCTGCAGAGATATGAACAAAGACGTGTACATATGCTTTATAGACTACGCAAAAGCATTCGATAACGTAAAGCACGAAAAGATAATTGCAGTTCTCCATAAGATCGGAGTCGACTACAGAGACATTCGAACAATAGCGAGTCTCTATTGGGGCCAAACAGCTAAAGTGAAAGTAGGATCTACATTGACCAATAAAATTGAGATCAAGAAAGGGGTACGACAGGGCTGTATCTTGTCTCCTATTCATTTTAATATATACTCAGAAAAAGTATTTAAGACAGCGCTGGAGGAAAGCACAGAAGGCATAAAGATAAATGGAGAAATAATTAATAACATAAGGTATGCTGATGACACTGTGATTCTAGCAAGTAGCATGGAGGAACTGAGTTACCTAATGAGTAAGATACAAAAAACAAGTGCACATTACGGATTCAGACTAAATTTCACAAAAACCAAATGGATGTTAGTAAGCAAAACCCAACAACCACCACAGCAACTGATATTAGACAATGAAAGAATTGAACACGTGGATTCGTACATCTACTTGGGAACAACAGTTAACTCAAATTGGGATCAAGCGAAGGAAATACGTATAAGAGTAGAAAAGGCAAGAGCATCGTTCACTAGCATGAAGCAAATTTTCACCTCTAAAAGCCTCACCCTACCTCTCAAAATTCGACTTCTGAAATGTTATGTATTTCCGGTTTTGTTATATGGAATGGAGGCGTGGACAATGACCGCAACATTGATGAAAAAAGTAGACGCCTTCGAAATATGGGCTTACCGACGTATATTACGTATATCCTGGACTGAGCACGTGACCAACGAAGAGGTACTACGCCGGATAGGTAAAGAGAGAGAGGTAGGAATAAGTATAAAGAAAAGAAAGTTGGAATACTTGGGTCACGTTATGAGACATAATAAATATAGAGTACTACAACTGATCGTTCAAGGGAAAATAGACAGCAGAAGGGGTCCAGGGAGGAGAAGACACTCGTGGCTCCAAAACTTGCGGCAATGGTTCGGATTGTCAGCTGCTGAACTATTCAGATCTGCCGTAAACAAAGTAAGAATAGCCATGTTGATTGCCAACGTTCGGAACGACAAGGCACATGAAGAAGTATGTAAGCACTTGGTGCCTCCTTGTCCGTGTCTTTCACTGTTTTGCCTTTCAACGTCTGATTTTCCCTTTTAACACGTTGCATGCTAATCACGCCTATGAGCGTCAAGATATCGCTTCAGTCATATACCGCTGACGCACATAGGAGTTTTTAATATACCTAATATATATATATAACAAAATGAGCGCCATCTTCAAAAGTCACAACATATCCCTAGATACAAAAATGAGACATTTGAGATGCTATGTTTTCTCTGTGTTGTTGTACGGGGCGGAGGCATGGACGCTCACAGACACCACTATTAAAAAACTTGAAGCATTTGAGATGTGGCTTTATAGAAGAATGCTGAGAATATCATGGACAGCAAGGATCACGAACAAGGAAGTTCTAGAAAAAATGAAGAAGGAACCAGAGATTTACGATCAAACGCATAAAATTGCAATATCTGGGACATGTTATGAGAAATCAGCACCGTTACTCCCTGCTGCAGTCTATATTGCAAGGTAAAGTCAAAGGTAAGCGAGGATCCGGTAGAAGGAGAATATCATGGCTGCGGAATTTAAGAACATGGTTTAAGAAAACCTCAACGGAGCTGTTTCGAGCCGCAGCGAGCAAGGTCATGATTGCCAATATGATTTCCAACATCCGAAACGGATAGGAACCAGAAGAAGAAGAATGTTGTGTATTTTTTAGCATAAATACCCTTGTGTATAAAAGTTTACTTTTTGGAAGAGTTTGTAGAGGAAACTATCTGTTAAACTCTTTATCAAGCGGTTGTCAAAAACATTTTCTACCTTTCCTTCTACTACCAATAGTTCCATAGTTCCCGTTCTTATGGCTAAAGTAATTTAGGTATTCTCGGTTTACTTTTTTATTAGCCTGTCATTTATATGAAGCTGTTCCAGAGGTGACAGGTTGGTCCTGCCAGACCGGCCACGGCATTTTTATACAGTGTGTAAAAGCCAAATGGAATAAATTCATTATTTAGGTTATTGTACATATTTATAAAAAATCCCAAAACACGTCAAATTTAAATTATAACTTGACATTCTTTAACGTGAAAATGCAACCCCTACCTTCAACCCATTTAGAATGACAGGTACAACCCCCAATTTTTAAAATAGGAAGTATAGGCTTGTGATATATCGTTTGAAAGGTCTTTTCATTCTCCATTCAAAAATGTTGTCGCTTTTAAGTTTATTAAGATTAATTAAGATAAAATAAATTAAAATCATGTGGTTACCGAAATTCGCTACAATATAATCAAAAACTAAAATGTAATGCAAAACGTAATAAAATGTAGAACACGAAAAAGAACTATGATTGTTAATGAAGTAGATGTTCAAATTGTTCACCGCGAACGTCTTGGCAACATCCTAATCTCAAATAAAACTGTCTTTTAACATTATTTAACATAACAGGCGTGATCGACCTAATCGCAAGCGTTATTCGTTCTTTTAAGTCATTTAAATCAGAAGGTTTAGTTTTGTACACATGGCTCTTCACATATCCCCATAAAAAGAAATCTAATAATGTAAGATCAGGTGATCGCGCTAGCCATTCAATCGATCCTCGCCTCCCTATCCACCGATTGGGAAATATTGTATCGAGGTACTGCCGGACATTAAGTTGGTAATGTGGTGGTGCTCCATCCTGCTGAAACCATATCCTATTCGCTGGAACTTGAGTGTTTCCTGGATTAGGATATAAATTTGCCAACGTTGGATTGACATCATTTTGAAGTAGTGCCAAATAATTGTTGCCATTCAAGTTGCCCTCAATGAAAAAGGGACCAATGATATTGTTTCCTACAATCACTGCCCAAACATTAACCTTTTGAGGGTATTGAGTGTGTTCTTCTCTCATCCAATGAGGATTTTCCGTGGCCAAGTAGCGGCAATTTTGCCGATTAGCATGACCGTTAAATGAAAAAGTACACTCATCAAAAAACATAACGTCTTCTAATTGGATAATATTGTTATCCAACATGTCCATCATTTGCTCACAAAAAAAAGTTCTCCTATCAAAATCGTCTTCCATGAGTTCCTGAGTAGGTATCATCTTATAAAGATGCAATTTATTTTATTTTAATATGTTTACTATCGATGTATGGCTAGCATTGAATGTAGTCGATGTCTATCTACTCGATGTATGTGGATTTTCCTGAAACTCAAGCAACACATCTAAATTGAGTTCATCACTCAGTGCATTGGCAGCTGCTTTTTTTATCTGCCTTACATGACCAAACTCGCGAAACTGCTTCTCTATTTTACTTATTGTTCCTTGGGAAATAGGCTGTAAATTAGGACATTTCTCATGAAATAGGCGAGTTACTTCCTGTTGTGTTCGGGTGTTATCTCCGTAACCAATCATTTGTAAAACTGTTATTTTATGCATTTCCGTTAATCTAACCATTTTTCAGAATTGAATTGAACGAACTTTTTACTTAAATTAAAATACTGACAACTTAAATAAAACAATTTACTAATGCGTGTTAAAATAACGGAAATTCTTTATACTTGTTTCATGGTTACCATCTAAAAACCACATTGCTATGGTTTTTGTTCACTTTCTCATTATCAAGACCTAAACGGGAAATAAGTTTTGAGTATATTTTAGCGAATTTCGGTAACCACATGATTTTAATTTATTTTATCTTAATTAATCTTAATAAACTTGAAAGTGACAACATTTTTGAATGGAGAATGAAAAGACCTTTCAAACGATATATCACAAGCCTATACTTCCTATTTTAAAAATTGGGGGTTGTACCTGTCATTCTAAGGGGGATGAAGGTAGGGGTTGCATTTTCACGTTAAAGAATGTCAAGTTATAATTTAAATTTGACATGTTTCGGGATTTTTTATAAATATGTACAGTAACCTAAATAATGAATTTATTCCATTTGGCTTTTACACAATGTATACATAATGGGAAATACTCTGTCTATGTCATTATTATTTCTTTTTCTCCTTTTAGAATGTTTCCATTACCTTCTTCAATTTCACTTGTGTTTCAGTAGTTTCTTCTCGGGTGCTGTATTATATCAAATTATTTTCGATTTGCTTTGTAAATTGGGGTTAACAAATAATATTGTTTCTGGTAAAATTATTCAAAGAAAAGCAGTAGAAATTTCAATTGAACTAAGCATTGATATCAATGCTTCTATTTCTTCTAGGCTTGAGAAATTTTGAAAGCGACAAAATAGTTGATTCAAATTTATATATCACGAAACAGCTCCGGAAAATTACTTAGTGGTTTCTGATTGAGAGGAAAAACTGCTCAATTTATTGAAGCGATTTCCACCGTTAGATATTTTAACGCAGTTGAGTCGGGATTGTTTTTATTTCAACGAAAGCTTTATCTAACATAACTTATAGACTAAGAGAAGAAATGATCACTGCGAGTAAGGCTTCCAAAGATCGACTCACAATAAGTCTGTTTTGCACCAACACAATAAAAATAAAAAAACAAAGAAAAGCCACCGGTAATCAAAAAAGAAAATCTTTTCCCAAGTACAAAAATGAATTCATAAAATTATTTAAATTTAGATTCTGTATTATCCTTATTTTGCCATATCAAATTTATTATATTAGTATATTTTCTACATTTAAATTAACCTTATCCTATTTTTTGCTATTAGACTTTTTAATTTTGGATAATTATTATATTAAACTTTGATAAAGTAAAGGCAGATATCGAGCACAGTTTTATTAATTAAATCTTTCCCAAGTACTTTCGCTCCCTAGAGCATCTTCAGGGACATTTCGTCAATTTTGGGCAATCCAACAATCGTAGAATGTCATAAACATAAAATTAAACACAAAGTTGAACATAACACTACACTAAACAAGGACAAACAGTTTAAAATTATTTAAAAATTATTTAAAAAAGTCGAAGCTACATTCTGGTCGGCAACAGGAGAGAGAATTAATTACTATTTAAATGGGAATAAGCCACAATTAAAGGTTAAAATACGTTTATTGACGTTTCAATTTCCACTTCGGAAATCGTTCTCAAAATTAAACAAATTTTGTTTTTTCTTTTAATTTCCGAAGTGGAAATTGAAACGTCAATAAACGTATTTTAACCTTTAATTGTGGCTTATTCCCATTTAAATAGTAATTAATTTAAAAATACCACAAGAAAATAGCTTCAGAACAATATTAGGAGAGAGAATCTCTCTTTTATAAATAATTTTTATGGAAGTGTTGATTTAGCAAAAACGCTTTCACAAAACCATACCTTCTTCACAGGAACTTTAATTTCCAAGAGGAAAGGTAACCTTAAAAAAGTTTTAGAAGCTAAACTAAGACAAGAGCAGACAGTAGAGCAATACAAAGATGGCATTTTATTAGGAAAGTAAAGAGATAAAAGAGAAGTTATGTACATATTCACGGAGTTTAAAAATGATCTTATCGAAATTGAAAACAGAAGAAACCAAATAAAAATAAAACCCCTACCTATATCCAAATATAATGAGTTTTTGAGTGTTGTTTGAATAGCTACACACAGAATCCCTAAAAAAGGACTGGAAATGAATGAACGGAAACAGGACCACCTATACTAGTGGTAGAAATAAGAGCAGCTATAATATCATTACAAGAAGGGAGAGCTCCAGGACCAGTCGGAGTACAGTCTGAATTTATTCAACTTCCTAATGATGAATCTTTAAGAATACTATGTAAAATCTTCAATAATATCTATGACACAGACAATATTCCAAAAGATTTTCTAGTGTCAGAATTTATTACGTTACCAAAAAAACAGGAGCGAAAAAGTGCGGAAAATATAGGTTAGTAAGTCTTATGAGCCATACACTAAAACTTTTTCTTAAAATTATACATCGCATGCGAAGAGAGAATACAAGACACACAGTTTGGATTCATGAAAGGCGTAGGTACGAGAGATGCACTATTTAGTCTACAGGTATTATTCCAAAGATTCAGAGATATGACTTGCGATATCTACACCTGCTGTTGACTACCAAAAAGCATTTGACACCATATATGGTACTGGTACAACTATGGTACAACAAAAGCCCAAATAGATGATAAAGACTGGCGTATAATACAAAATTTATACTAAAACCAATCAGCCACAATAAGAACAAATCTTGGAGATGAACCGACGGAAGCGATCCAAATTCTCCGAGACGTTAAACAAGGATGTATACTTTCACCTATATTATTCAACCTATATTCAGAAGAAATATTTGGAAAATGGCGAACATGGAATCCTTTTAAATGGAGAACGCCTAAACAACATCCGCTATGCAGATGACATCGTTATTTTTGCAGACAATTTAAACAGTTTACAGCAACTAATAAACAAAGTAAATGAAGTAAGTGATAGATTTAGACTACAAGTGAACATATCAAAAACTAAATTTATGCTCATCAGCAAAAATAAAATTAGAGACATGCAACTGCTTTTCAAGAATACACCAGTGGACCGAGTAAAACAGTTTAACCATCTTGGAACAATGAGATCACTTACAACAAGTAAAATATCGAATACAGAAGGCTAGGAGTGCATTCAACAATATGGCCAAACTCTTTAAAAGCCACAACCTTAATCTGGAGATGAAAGTAAGGCTCCTACGATGTTATACCTTCTCGATATTATACTACGGAGTTAAATCCTGGACACTCACTGAAGCAATGGAAAAGAAACTTGAAGCCTTCGAGATGTGGCTATAAAGAAGAATCCTGAGGATATAATGGACGGACCAGATAACCAACGAGACTACTACGAAGAATAGGGAAAGAAAGAGATATACGATTAAAAGAAGAAAGTTAGAATATCTCGGACACATAATGAGAAACGGCACTAAATACAGATTACTGAAAATAATCCTTCAAAGTATTCGGAAAGCGAGGAATTGGGAGAAGAAGAATATCATGGTTAAAAAACCTGAGGAAATGGTTCTCCACAACAACAACTAATCTATTATAGCCAGAATGATCGCCAATATTCGAAACGAATAGGCACCAAAAGAAGAAGAAATTAGACAAACAGACTGGAATAAAGAATAAAAAAAATAATTAATTATTATAATAAAAAAAAAGTTAAAATAGAAGATCACAGATATAAAAAAAATATGAACTAATTGAACGGAAATATAAAATTATAACAAAATTTTTACAGAAAAATGTACTTTTGAACTTACCATTTAGTTTTTCGGGAACCGTAGATCCGAAGCCCGAATCATTCGATCGCAAACTAGCACTAGTGTCTTCAGTCGACGTATTGTCTTCACTATCACTATCATTACTGTCATTGTCTTCAGACGTCGTCGGTACCATAGCGGCAGCATTGCTGTTGCGTTTGCGAGGTCTGGGATAATGTCTTCCCTTAATTATCTTGGGTCGCGCGAATATTTCTACAGGACACTCATCGAACTGTTCCGGCTTAGCCCAAGGATGCATCCATTGCGTTAGACGATTGGACTGAAGAGGTACGAACGCTTCCTTCTTTTCTTCTTGCTCGGGCTCAGGCTCCGGTTCCGGCTCTGGTGGTGGAATAAATACCTCCAAATCTGGATCGTCCTTGGTCGGTTTTTTTAATAGTGATCGTTTGGAGATTATTTTGATAGATTCTTTCTTTTTGGCAGCTTCTGATGTTTCTGCTTCTTCGCAATCCTTATTTCTTTGGTTTGACTTCAACATATTTGTTGATTTTTCTTCAGTTGTATCTGGTGTTGAAGTTAATTCTTCTGTAACAGTCGTTGCTTTGCTTGGAGGTTCTTCAACGCCATCTTCTGCTACACTAGTCAAATTTGGACATTTACTAATATTCTTTTCATGATTATTATTCTTTTTCTTCACTTTAGGCTTTAGTTCTTTTATAGTTTTACAATTCTGTTTAACATTTTGTTTCTGTATGATGATATTCTCTAAACCAGTTTCTGTTTTTGGAATAGCAATGATTCCCTTGTTCAATTTTTCTTGCTGCTTAGCTTGTTGGACATTAATAACAGCGTTAACTTTAAGCTTTTTTTCTGTTTTAGGTGGTTTTTCTACTTCTACTTCTACTTTATCGACTCGTGCTACTAAAGTCTTCTTAGGAACAACTATATCTTCAACACTCCCAGTGATAACTGGTTTTATCTTGAATTTAATTTCTTGGATTTCTACATTGGATATATCTTTCGGTGTCTCTGGTGGTTTTGAGTTATCTTTTGCTTCTATTTCTTCTTTTTTGTTTATTGTAGAGCTTGTGTCATATTTTTCTGATATCGTTTCCCGATTGTCTTTCTTTAATACCTCGACAGAACTTTTAACTTCTGCTTCAGCTTCTTTTGCTTTTAATTTTTGTTCGTTTAACATTTTTTTATTCAAAATATTTGCCTTCAACTCATTTGCTTTTTGTTCGACCTGCAATTTCTTTAATTTTAAATCGACTTCTTTACTTTCAGGTTTTACTCCAGTTGAAATAAGTTTACTGCCTGAGTTAATTTTCTTTTCTTGTTCTTTTATGACTGGCGCAGATTCTTGTATCTTTAAGCCTACTTCTTTTCCTTTTTCCTTATATTTTGATTCATTTGAAAGTATTTTGCTATCTGAATTTATTTTTTCTTCTTTTTTTAATACTGGTGCAATTTCTTGTAGCTTTGATGTAACTTCTTCTCCCTTTTTCTTTAAATTTGTTGGGAGTTTTGTAGCTAATGTAGTTAATGGTTTAATCTCTTCTTGACTGTCTTTGTTTTCTGTAGTTGCTTGAACATTTTTTGTTGAATCCACTTTATCCATCTCTTGCTTTAATTTTGGCTTTAACTTACTATCTTCAGTACATCCACTGTCCTTCAAATTCTTCTTTAAAACATTTGTACCATCAGTATTGGTTTTGTGTTTTACAATTTTATCTTTTTTGGATAAAATATCTGGTAATGTCAAATCTCTCTTTAAAGCAAATGCATCGCTTGTTTTTGAATCTTTTTTCCGTTTTCTTATATTTAAATCTGACTTACTTTTGTTAAGTTGGCCACTGTCTCTCATAGTATCATCTTGATCAATTTTAACAGGTTCTAAGTTACTGGTAACTTTGTTTTTGTCGTCTTCAGAAGCAACTTCGATATTTTTTACTTCATTTTCACTTTTCTCAGAAGATTCGAATTCATTATTTGAACTGTTGTATTTAAAATCTGAAAGATTAACAGAAACTACTGATTCGTCTGAACTCTCGGTTTCTTCTTGGCTGGACAATATTGAGTTAAGTATGTTGAGGTCTTCCTGCGAGATTTCTGTGGAAACTCTTCGAATGTCCTTCAAAAGATTTTCACTCGAGAAAGATCTGCTTTGGCGTCTTTGGATTTCTACAGGTTGTCCTGGATTTAGATCATCGGAGATGTTTTCTAGCGTGATGGCAGTGCAGATATCACGGAAGCTAGAGGTCTTTTTGGGCAAATATTTCTTTGGTGTTTCAACAATGGCAGCGATGTTTTCTTTGCTTCTGCTACGTATTAAAAATTTCTCTTTAAGTATCTCACCTTTTGTTTTCTTTCTTGTTTTAACTTCGTTCGTTAGTTCATTAGGTTCAAAGTTGTCTCTCCATGTCTTGAATGCCCCGATTTCTTCTTTGACTGTATCGGCGTGAACAGTTCTGATTCGTACTGTTGCTCTGTCTCTTCTTATTGTTGGTTTCGGCTTAGATTCCTTAACTACTTCGAGTGGTTGTTCTTGAATGTATGGCTTAGGTTCTACTTGCTTTATTCTTGGTGTTTTCTTTTCATACTTCTTATATCTATTTACAGAAACATCAATATCAGCTGTATTTATTACCTTGATTGGTTTGATGGTCCTCGAAGATATATCAGTAGGATACGTTAACTTTGGAGTATTTAATCTTCTATAAGGCGAACTGATTTCCGATATCGTAGAAAGATGAGGTTTATAAACACCGGGATATCGCGATAAAGGTTTTGAATAATTTATGTAACTAAGGGACGAGCTATTATAATGGGGAAAGCTGAGAGCACTTACAGTTGGCAAACTGTATAGTTCAGAGTAATTCGGCATTTTTTAATCGACAGATCCACAAATATATTAATTACACGTGATTGTGATTTGTTGGTAAATGTCAAAGCACTAAGTATTTTAAACGGGATGACATTTATCGCGGTTTTAATCTCCGCAAAACATCTTTTTTAATTTTTCGTTACTGCTCGAAATATTGTCCAAACACTTTTGCGAAATAACCGAAATTATTGCCTCTATTTACCGCATTAAGTCTCAAGAAAAACTAACAATTCGTGTGGATCTTTCTAAAATTACTATTTTTATCCCGTTCCTAATGACGCAGGCTAGTTGTAGCATGTGGTGCCAAAAACACCTGTATTAGTATATTTTTGTTCTTTACTACGAACTCTAACTGGCCGTAGGTACCTATTCTAATGTTGGGATTCGGAAATAGAATCTGCAATTATTTCTATATCAATTTAATCTTGACCTTCCCTCTTCCTGTCGCATTTAAGAACGATTTATAGGTCGATATTTCTTGGAATTATTTAGTAAATTTACGATAGGAATGGACTTGATAATCTAGACCAATAATATTATTATCTAGCACGTGAACAAGTAATTTTCGAACGATCCTATAACATTTATAAGATACAAATTATTCAAAATATCATACTTCACTCTATAAAAATATAATTTATTGCAATTACCATAAATATATCCCAAATATATCAAAATCAAACAAATAATAAATCAATGTCATTCAGATGTGTTTGCGAAATTTAAATTTCTATTCTTATATTGTAGGTAATGAAATATTCACTTTGTTGGCATCTAATAATTCTAATAACTTTGCAATTTTCTCCTGAAGAAGTCACAAAATCGTGACGAAATATTGCGATAAAACATTTCCTACTGACCGAATTGTTGATATTAAAAAGCACTAGTTAACACAGTACGGGCGAAAATAATATGAACATATATAGGGGAAAGAAGGGCAAAAGGGGGTAGCTGCCTAAAACGGAGTACCCCTTTTTTCAATATCAGTTGCTCCATCTATAGGACGTTAATGAAATTATATTATAGACGCCTGTTTACGGCTTCTATCATAAAGCAGATATCGTTAGTTGTTAGTCGATTGTTGTGAACAATATAGACTACAAGCCCATGGGACATTTTTAAAGGGTCATTTGACCCAGGATGAATCACATTATAGCATAAATCAATACTGCAATATGTAATAACTTAAGAGACTATGCCGTCAATTTTTATTGGTACAAAATTCCTTGTGAATTAGATCGTTTTTATTTAGTTGAAACATCAAAACCATTAAATGTTAGAATAAGTGATAAAGATCAAAACATATCATACTTATCCAGAATAGAGAAGCATTAAGTCAATCTTTAACTCTTCAGTAATTACGCCATATATATAAAAATTCTAATTTCGTTATGGAGGATCGTATATAGAAAGAATTTAAATGGTTAAATTAAAAAAAACCTCTTCTTCTTCTTCTTCTTCCTTCTTTTATGTAGGCTTTAAAACCAGTTTCTTCTTCAATATTAGCCTCCTAAATTGTTTAAATTGTCGCAACATCTTTTTCTTGGTCTGCCAATACTACTTCGTCCATTTGGTGACTTATCTCGTGCTATTCGTATTATCATATCCTCTGCCATTCTACTAATGTGTTCGTTCCACTCCTGTTTCCGTTTTGTCACCTATCCATTTATGTCTTCTATATTGCATGCTCTTCTTTTATTTTCGCTTCTCTCCCTATCCAACAGGTTTTTCCCTGATATTCGTCGAAGTATTCATCCCTGTTATTTCTAGTAGTCGTATCTCGACGATAGTGTCAGTTCTTGTCTCGGCCGTGTATGTTAATATAGGTCTAATTGCTGCTTTATAGATTCTTGTTTTTGTATCTTGTCTTAGGCGTTTTTTTTATTTTATTTATCCGCATTAGCTACTGAAGTTATTAGCGGTAGGTTTATGATACAAATAGAGAAAAAAAGGTACATTTTAAAAGTCATGACTTACAACAATATGGTACAAATTGTACATGTATGTACAAGTAACAAAAATTAAATCAAAATTTATTATAGAGTTTACAGTAATTTAAAAAAGACAGAACTTCATTGAATTTTGTAATCAGTGCTTCTTTGAGGCTGTTGGGTATCTTGAATACCGCCTTGGATGAGGTGTACTCTGTACATTCTATTATTATATGGTTGACTGTGAAAGGTGTTTGGCATCTTTGGCAGACTGGTAGTGGTTCCCTGGAGATTATGTAGCCGTGCGTAAGTCGTGTATGCCCAAGCCAGAGTCTGCTGATAATTACCTGGTCTTTTCGTTTTGGTGGTATAGGAAGATTTTTTGAAGATACGTCTGGTTTGATGCCTTTAAGATTTGTGTTTGTTTGATCCCATATTTCATGTCAGATTTTATTTACATGAGTCTTGAATAAAGTTTTAGTATCTGATATTGGTATACCTGTTGTAGTCAGAATGTTCACATTGTTTATTGCTTCAAACGCTGTTTTGTCTGCTAGCCCATTACCAGTTATTTCGACATGTGATGGGACCCACATAAATGATATGGTTTTCCCAGAAAATTGGAGCTGTTGTAACGTGTCTTTATTTAGGAATAGATTGATGTGTGTATGATAAACATGTTTAATGGCCTGTAAAGAACTTAATGAATCCGATAATATTAGTATTTGTTTTTCATTTGTGGTTTTACAATGATTTAGTGCGTCAAGTATTGCTTGGAGCTCTGCGGTATAAATACTACAGCCGTCAGTTAATCTAGTGGCTAAAATTACGTTTTCTGATACAGTAGCAGCTGCTACTCCGTTGCAATCTTTGAGGGCATCAGTCAAGAACAATTTTTAAGTGGAATATTTGAGTAAATTTGCATGATACTGAAGCCTGACCTCAGCAGAAATGTGTGAATGCTTATCCTGATTAAGTAAGGAGAGGTCTACTATTGGTAAAGAAACTGTCCAGGGAGGTGTCTGGTATATTTTTATGTCTTAGGTGTTTGTTCTTCCAGATTTTTCCATTAAGAGATCCCGCCGCTTCACTTACTTTTAAGCTTTGTTGTACTTTTTCTTCAACACCTCCGTAACTAGTTATATCTATTCCCAGATATCTAATCCTTGCTTCCTGCTTTATTATTTTCCCATCATTTTCGATTTTACATCATAGTGGGTATTTATATGTTGCCATACATTTGGTTTTTTCTGCTGATATTATCATATTGTATTTCTTGGTTGTTGTATTGAAGATGTGTGTTAATCTTTGGAGCTTGTCTTCTGTCTCGGCGATTAATGCGGCGTCATCTGCATAACATAATATTTGGATTTGTTTGTTCTCCATTCTGTAACCATGACCTTTACTTACTGCTTGTATTATTTCGTCCTTTATTATATTAAAGAGAAGTGGGGTTAACGAGTCACCCTGTCTGACTCCACTTTGTACTGGTATACACTGTGTTAGTTTTTTATTTATTTTTGCCTGTATTCGATTAGGGAAGTAGATGTTTTCGATGGTTTGTATAATATTGATTGGTATGTTTCTTTTAAACAGTACGTGTAGGACGTCTTCGATTTGGATGCGATCGAAAGCCTTTGTCAGGTCTATAAAACATAGATATGCTAGTTTATTATACTCGATGGCCTCTGTGATTTGTCTTAGTACAAATACGGCGTCGACGCAGGATCTTGCGAATCTGAATCCTTGTTGTACATCTGATAAAGTTGTTCGTTTATTGATTTTGTTGGTTAAGACTTTTGTGGTAAGCTTAAGTGCGGTGTTCAGTAGATTTATACCTCTATAATTGTTGGTGTCATCTTTATCTCCTTTCTTGAACATTGGTATCATTAAGCTGTTTCTCCATGCGTCTGATATCTTGCAGTGCAATATTAGTTTTTGTATAGGTTTTGTTATCTCTAGGGTTATACTTTCTCCTCCGTGTTTTAGAAACTCGTTGGTTATTCCGCCTGGTCCTGGTGACTCTCTATTTTTGAGTGAATTTATGGCTATTTTTACTTTCTGAAAACTGATTTCTATTTCGTGTCTAATTTAGGTACGTTGTTGTGTTGATTACTATTTTCCTTTTCTTAAAACAGTTTCTTTTTTTTTTTTTTTTTTATTGTATAATGGCTTTGGCATAGCCAATTAGCCAGACTATTTGTGGTAGTTACAATTTTTGATTTTATTATCTAAGCCTATTTATAATATAAATTTACAGAAAGTAATATGTTCGTATACACATTCAATTTTTGACATATTTACAATTTTTAATTTGAATACCTAAAACTATTTATAATTTAAATTTACAGGATGTTATGTATTCGTAGATACATTTTAATATCTGCTTATTATTTGAAAAAATAATTGTATTTAAATTGACAGGCAATGAACAATTTAGCCCAATTAGTTTTTCATACATCATGTTGATACTTTGTTTGTACTGTCCACACTCCAATAGAAAGTGCTGCAGATCTCCCACTTTACCACAGGAGCAATATGGGTTATCAGTAATACCTATGCTGTGTTTGTATGCAGGAGTGAGTGCGTGGTTTGATCTTATTCTGTTTATTGTTTTTATAAATAACCTATTTGTCTCATATTTGAACCATCTCTCATTGGGTATTAGTGGTTGGCAAGCTCTAAAGTTTATTCCAGTTGTACTTTGGTTGTATAAACGTTGCCATCTTTGTTTGCAGTTGTTTCTACTGATATTATCTATGTCTGCTACTGGAAGAAGTATGTTGTTTATATTATGTTTGGTTAAAGCTGCAGATTTAGCTAATTTGTCGACTTCTTCATTTCCTAATATTCCAGAGTGTCCTTTTACCCAACAAATAATAATCGAGCTACCTGCGGAAATAATATCATAATGTAACTTCTTTATTTCTATCTCAATATGGTTTAGGTTTTTTGTGGTTTTGATAGAAGTGAGTTTGTCCATAATGCTTCTACAATCAGTCAGAATGATATAATTATTCATACCAATAGAGGCTATATATTTTAACGCAAGAAATAAAGCTGATAGTTCGGCAGTATATATTGAAGCTTCATTGGTCAATCGACATGATTCTTTGTAATCAGAATTCCAGTGATATATTGCACAACCCGTTTTATTTTGAATTTTGGAGCCGTCAGTAAAAATATATTGAAATGCAGGCCACTTATCTTTAATTATTTTATTGATCATACTTCCTGGAAGATTTGAATCCATATAATATGTTTCTATTACCTTAGAGAAGAGAGTCTTAGGAGGTTGTGTATAAATTGGTGGTATTTTATTTTGATACAATTGTTCTTCAAATATTGTTAGTTTCCTATAACTTTCAACGTATATGGGAGTTTTTTTGTTACGCCAATATTTATGGCTTAAGTCTAATATATTCAAGTTACGAATATTTTTTAAATAGCTGGAGTTTTTTGATATAGCTCTAGCTACAAACTTATCTGTACAAAACTGTCTGCGTAGTGTAAGGGGTGGCTCTTTAGCTTCAATTTCAATAATACTAATAGGAGTAGATTTTAAGTAACCAAGACATAGCCTCAAACATTTATTTTTTTGGGTTTCAATTTTATTAAGATGTCCTGTTGACGCAGACCCATATAAATGACAACTATAATCGAAAATTGGTCGAATCATTGAGCGATAAAATAGCAATGCAATATTCGGGTCAGCTCCCCAATTGGTTCTACAAAATGCTCTAAGGATATTCATGGAGTTTTCCGATTTTTTTATAATAGAATGAATTTGATCCTTCCATAACCATCCAAATATGTGCCTAGATATTTTACACAATTTTTGATTGGAAATTCTATTTTTCCTAATTTGAAGTTACCTTGGGGAGTTTGGCGTTTTTTGGAAAAAAAACAAATTTCAGTCTTTGTAGTTGATATTGATAAGCCTAGAGAATGGTAATAACTTTTTACACAATCTAGTGTAGATTCGAGTTGACGCCTACAAATGTCAAGGGTAGTATGGGAGGTATACAACACAACATCATCTGCAAACTGCAATATATTAGAGTGTGGAGGTACTATCTGTTCTAGATCTATATTATACAATGAAAAAAGAAGTGGACTTAAAATACTACCCTGTGGTATACCTATATTCGTTAGCCTTGGCGCTAAAAGTGTCTCATTTATTTTTAAGTAAGTCTATCTATTCTTGTACAAGGATATAATGAAATCTGAAATTTTAACTGACATTCCAAGATATAACAATTTCTTATGTAGAATATATAAATTTATGTTATCAAATGCAGAGGTTACATCTATAAATGCTGCAGCTGTTGATTCTTGATTTGTGAAATTGACCTGAACAGAGTATTCAAGCCGATTTTTGATTAATCTCTCTAGAGTTTTTAGTATAAAAGAACTTAAAGATATAGGTCTGTAAGACTCAACGTTGTTATCTGGCTTTCCTGGCTTCTTTATAGGCAATACAATATAGTCCTTCCATGTTTTGGGAATTAAATTCTCATTTTGCCATATATTGTTAAAAATTTGTAATAATAATGATTTGTATTCTGTGGGTAAAAAATATAACATAGAGTATGATATACAGTCCATCCCTGGAGACGAACTATTATTTTGTTTGAGTCCATAATTTAATTCCCACAATTCAAATGGTTTTTCTAGATTGGAATATTCTCTGGAAACGGTGACTGTAACTTCGTTTATTTGATTGGGTACCCAAGGAGGTGAAATTTTCAAGTGGAAATCTTCTATCCATGTAGCTTCGCAGTTTATCGGGAGTTTATTGGACTGTTTTCGATTTTTGTAGCGATGTACTTTCTTCCAGACGTCGCTGATTGGACTGTGGGAGTTAAGGCTTTCGCAGTAGTTTATCCAACTTTGTTTTTTTCTATTTTTAAAAATTTTCTTTGCTAATGCATCCAATTTTTTGTATTCAAATAAATCATGAATATTGGGATTTGTTTTATAACGTCTATAGGCTGTTTTACGGTTATTTGCAGCTGTTTCGCAGTTATTATCTCACCATGGTTTTGGAATCTTTTTTGTAGGATATATTTTATTTTTTGATACTTTTGGAATAGCAATGGATGCGCATCTATTTATTTCATTGACTAATTCTTGATAAGTTTGAGGAAGTATTTCTGAAGAAATGTTGGATGAATACAGATTCCAATTTGCTTTATTTAGATTCCATCTTTTTTGTGTATTGTTACCAGGTGGTGTTGCTTGTTTGGAATTTTCTAAAGAGATATGGTCAAGGGTAGATGGTCAGAACCATGTGGATCTTGAATAACAGACCAAGTTAATTTAGATATAATGTCCTGGGTGCAGATTGTTATGTCGATTGCTGATGGACTGGAACTCAGTGCAAGAGTTGGAGAATCATCATTTAAGTATAATAGATTACATTGTTCTATCGCCTCTAATAAAACTTTACCGTGAGTATCATTAGTTTCGCATCCCCATGCCATATTGTGAGCGTTGAAGTCCCCTCCAATGATGAATGGCGGAGGAATGTGTTGAAAAAAATGGATCCATTCTTCAACTGTTACTCTAATACTTGGTTCTTTGTATATGGATATTATATGTATAGGTTTATTGATACAAGAAAGTTTAACAGCCATGCATGTGTAAGTAAAATTATAGTTATCTAATAAATTTATTTCTTCTGCAATTATTTTATCTTTTATTAAAATTGCTGTACCTCCATAGCCATCTGGGCGATCAGATCTAAAGCAATTATAACCAGCGAAGTTATAGAATTTTCCTGGTTTAAACCATGTTTCTGATAACATGGCCACATACACATTTTTTGAATAAGTAAGGCTTCTAAATTTGGTTTATTAGAAACTGCTGAGCGGCAGTTCCATTGTAAAAAATTTATAGGACTAGTTATGTCTGAGAAGATGACGTTTGTCCATGTAAGTCTTCTTGCAAGATCGATGCCGTACTTAAGTATTTATTAATTTGTTGTATAATCTCTGTTTTTGATGCGTCTAAAGTTTTAGTGAGTTTTAATGAACTAATTATATTAAGAACCAATTCTAAAATTACATTATTTAAATCTAATGATACTCCCTGTGTCTGCAAATTTGTTGTATTTCTATTCTCTGTATATTTAGAGGTATTATAAATACCACCTTTTTGTGTAGGGATATTTATTGGGGAAATTATTTCTTTTCTAGCTGATTCCAAAGGATCGGGAGTACTTGGACGTTGTCGTTTTAAATTTGATTTTTCTGGACTACTGCTGGTATAAAACATTTGTGAAGAGAACTTTTTTGCGAACGAACCAGTTTGATTTGGAGTTACTTGATAAGACTGATCATTGGTATTAGAGTTGGTTGTCAAAGAAGAACTATTATGTCTGGCGGCGATATTGGCATATGATTTTTTCGGTATTTGTTTACAGGCATCAAAGAAGTTTAAATTTAATGATGACATTGTATTCTTGATTTGTTTTTGCCTAGAGAACTCAGGGCATGCACTTAGGTGTGTCGTAAAATGATTACCTTGACAACTGAAACAGGTAGGAGTATATATATTTACTGTACAATCTTTTGTGTTATGAAAATCATGACATTTATTGCACCTGGGACGTGCTTTGCATTGAGATCCAAGATGTCCAAAACGAAGGCAAGAGAAACATAATAAAACTTTTTGAACATATGGTTCGACTTCTTTAATTACTTTATTAATTATGATATATTTTGGAAGAGTTTGTGCTTTAAAATTTACAATACATGATTTGGTTGGAACCTTGTCTATTACTGTTTTATCTTCGATATGTTTTTCTACCTTTCTATTTATTCTTCTAACTGAAGCTACTTCAAACTTACAGTGCATATCGTATTGTTTAATTTTATTTTTGATGTATTCCTCAGAAAATTCAGTATCTATATCTCTAATTATACCCTGTCTATGTAGTATAAACTTCGGAACGTAAACATCAAAATTTTTGTTTGTAAATAATGAGCAAGTTTTTTGATTGATTAAAAAATTGGCCGATTGATAGTCTTTAAATTTAATTCTAATTCTATTCTTGCCTATTAAATCAATACTAGTAATTTTGTTATCTAAATTTGGAAAATTTGATAGTATAATATCACCGATTTTGATGGCATTTATCTTACCTTTAAAATCAGGAGTATTATTTTCTATATATACATGAAAAGGACCTGTATCACTGCTCTGATATAGAAATTGTTCTCTTACGTTTTCTGTAGAATTATTAGAAGTTTTACTACTTACAGTTTCTCCGTTGTTTTTTGAGTTACCGTCCCAGGTGTTGTTTATATTGGATTTTATTTTTTCTATATTAACATCTTCCTCCATCCGGCTAATATCTGGAGGTTTGTCTGGTGGTCTCCCCGCATAATCCATATCAACGTTTTAATAACTTAACACTTTAACACTTTGAATCTATCTTACACTTATTAACACTTATCGTATCCAAACAGTAACCCCCAATGGGGGTAAAATAAATTCAAATACACTGAACTTTTATATTTTTCTTAGTCACAAATTGTTTTACAAAAAACTTTTCACTTTATATAGAGATAACGTTAATGAGCTTCGAACGACAAAACAATTTCCTCGTACAAAGGCCACAACTGGAATGTAAAACAGTTTCGTCAGGTATCTTTCCCAATCGTTTCTTCTTCTACGGCACTACAGCCCAAAATGAGCCTTGGCCTCCTTTATTTTTTGCCTCCACCCTTGTCTGTCTGTGGCTGCTCTTCTCCATACACGGACTCCTAAAAGTGCTTGTGCGTCGCTGCTTACTGTGTCTTCCCAGCGCTTTCTTGGCTTTCCAACTGGTCTCTTTCCCTGCATTCTGGCGTTCAGTGCTCGTTTTGGTAGCCTATCCTCTCCCATTCGTATCACATGTCCGGCCCATTGCAATCTTTGTATTCTAATGAAGTCTGACAGGGGTGTTTCCTTATACAGTTGATAGAGCTCGTTGTTATATCGAATTCTGAAGATTCCGTTTTCCCTCACAGGTCCTAGTATTCTCCTCAGTACTTTTCTTTCGAATGTGTCGAGTTTGTTTTTGGATGTTTCTTTCAGGACCCATGCTTCGCTGCCATAACATGCTATTGGCCGAATTAAAGTTTTATAGATTCTCATCTTTGTATTTCGGTGGACACTTTTAGACCGAAATATATGGGAGAGGGCAAAATAAGCTTTGTTTGCCTGCGTTATCCTTTTTCGTATTTCTCCATCCTCTGCTCCATCGGCATATATTTCTACTCCCAGGTATGTAAACTTTCCAACCGTTTCAATGTCATCTTCATGCATAATGTTTTGTGGGATTATATTTCTTCTCGTCTGTACCATTATTTTTGTTTTTTCTGTGTTAATTTCCAGACCTAGCCTTTTCGTTTGTGTTTTTAACTCTGCGTATGCTTCCTGTGCTCCTGTTGATGTTCTACTCATAATATTAATATCATCGGCGTAGGCAGCCAGTTGAACCGTTTTATTGGTCAGTAGGTTTTCTCGTCCAGTTTGCATTTGCCTAACCGCATACTCCAGTGCCAGGTTAAACAATGTTGGTGCCAGCCCATCTCCCTGCTTTAGTCCCTGCGAGATTTTGAAAAAGTCTGTCCGGTTGTTTTGTATTCGTACACATGCCTGAGTTTCATCCATTGTGGCTTTAATGAGTCTAATTAGCTTATGTGGTATTGCTAATTCTGCCAATATATAGTATAGTCTGTCCCTTTTGACTGAATCGTATGCCTGTTTGAAGTCTACAAACACGTTGTGAACATCAATGTCGTGTTCCCACGATTTGCTCAAGACCTGCTTGACTGTAAATATTTGATCCATTGTCGATCTTCCCCGTCTGAAGCCCGTCTGGTATTCTCCAATAATATTTTCTGCTAGTGGTTGGAGTCGCTGGTTTATAATATACGTGAGGACTTTATACGCTGTACATAGTAGAGAAATTCCACGGTAATTTTTGCACTGGAGTTTGTCTCCTTTTTTATAGATTGGGCATACTATACTTTTCTTCCATTCGTCTGGTATTTTCTCTTCTTGCCATATTTCTTTGATAAGCGCGTGGATATGACTTGATAGGTGGTTGCCACCTACCTTATACAGTTCTGCTGGAATCTCGTCAACTCCCGGGGCTTTATTGTTTTTCTGGGCCTTAATAGCTTCGAGAACTTCCTCTATGGTTGGAGCTTCTACTTCAACTTCGTTCTCTTCTACATGGTTCGTACCCATTTCATCTTCCATATCTACTTGTGTTCCAAGTAGGGTCTGAAAATAATGCTTCCAGGTTTCTGTGACTTTCTGTTGGTCACTGATTATTTGCCCACTTTCATCTTTGCATAGGCTTGTTTGAGGTTTATATCCACTTTTTATCTTTTTTAGGTATTCGTAAGCTCCTCTAATTTCGTTTTTTTTGAAATTTTGTTCCATTTCTTCTATTTGTCCATTTTCATAAGCTCTCTTTTTGTTTCTGCATATCTTGTCTGCTTTTCGTCTTGCGACTTCAAATGATGTTCGTCTTTCCCGTGTTCTTCTTGTTATGTACATTTTGTGCGCTTCGTTTCTTTCTTCTATCGCTTGCCTGCACTCGTCATCAAACCATGTTCCTCTTCTCTTCTTTTTCTTGTTTCCCACGGTGGACGCTGCTGCTGTCAGCACTGCTGTTTTGATATTATTCCATTTGCTCTCTATGGAGTGCAGTTCTTGTGTCCTTAGCTCATTTGTGACTTCTTGCTCGAACTTCTCTCTACATTCCTGAGTCTTCAGTTTTTCCAGGTCTAGTTTGTTTGTTCTTTGTTGTCTTTCGTTTCTTTCTCTGTTAACTCTGCACCTAAATTTGGTTTGCAGTAAAAGATGGTCTGATCCACAGCATGCTCCTCGTCGTGTTCTCACATCAGAGATACTACTGGCTGCCCTTTTGTCTATCATCACATGGTCAATTTGATTGGTTGTGGTTCCATCTGGTGAGATCCACGTCATTTTGTGTATGTCTTTATGTGGGAAGCATGTGGAGCTTATAACCATGTTTTTACTGGTGGCAAAATTTATCAAAAACTCCCCATTCTCGCTTGTTTCATTGTGCAGTGAGTGTTTTCCTGTTGTGCCATAGAACTGCGGTTCCTTGCCTATTTTGGCATTCATATCACCCATTATAACCTTAATGTCATTTTTTGGCGCGTTGTCATATACTATCTCCAGCTGTTGATAGAAGCTTTCCTTTGTATGTTGCTCTTGTTCATCTGTTGGGCAGTAGATGTTTATCATAGTAAGGTTGAAGAAGTGGGTGCGAATTCTTAGTTTGCATATCCTTTCATTCACTGCCTGGAAGTCTATGATTTTTGACTTAAAAACATTATCTACCACAAATGCAACTCCACATTCTTTGATTCCTTGTTCTTTGCCACTATATAGAATTGTGTGCGTTTTGGTGTCCCTGACACCTTTCCCCAGCCATCTTGTCTCCTGAAGAGCAGTGATCATAAGATTATATCTTTTTAGTTCTTGTAGAAGTGCAGTTTGAGCTCCTGGTCTATTTAGCGTCCTCACATTCCAACTTCCAAATGCATAGTCCATGTTTCGTAGCTTTAGTCGTTTCCGAAAGTTCCCCTTGTTCCGAGGCAAATGTTTAGGTTTCATAACAGTGTGTTTTTCCGGGAGTGGGTTGTTAGCCCACTGCCCAACCTTCCTCCTTTACCCGGGCTTAGGACCGGCAATGGTGACTCCTGAGCTACTCAATCCACCCATTAGTCACCACAGGCGGAGTTTTCCCAATCGTTTGCTGGTATGTTATTGTATTCTTTCAATTCTGTCATTTCTTTCCGTTGGTTTCTTATGAATCTCCATATTTGTTTTTGTCCATCGTAGAAGTCACTTTCCATTCTTTTTATAAACTGTTCCCAGTGTTCATTTTTTGTTCTTCTTACCAACTACTTTGTTTTCTTTCGTATTCTTCTATAGCTGTCTCGGGATTCTGGAGTATTTGATGTTTTGTACTTCGTATAGGCCTCTCGTTTCTCTTTACATTTCTCTTTTATTTCTTTTCTGAACAATGGTGTATTGTTGTTGTTTCTTTTGTTCAGTATGCTATAACTTTTGCTTTTTCCTAGAGCTTCTCTTGCTGCTACTTCAATCTTGTTTTTAATTTTTTCCCAGCTCGCGTTTATATCTTCGATGTCGTCTATTTGTTTCAGCTGTTTCTTCTTTGCTAGCCTCTTTTGGTACATTCCCCTTGTAGAGTCGTTTCACAGTGATTCTACATTGAATTTTTCCTCGGTGATTTCCTGTAGAAAATGTTTTGGTGTTATTTTTATTCTTATTTTTGCTAGTACCTACCAGTTTGTGTTCACTCCTTGCATCTGCTGAGTTTAAAGTTCGGATATCTAGAATCTGCTTTGGATGGATTTTTCTATCAGTGACTGTAAAATCAATCATATATTTTTGCCCCCTGGAGTTTTCAAATGTATATTTTAACTGGAGCTTATGGTCGAAAAATGTATTATTGATTCTCAGTTCGTTAAAAGCACAGAGATTAGCCATGAGTTCTCCATTTGCGTTGACATGGTTTTCATTAAATCTTTGTTTTACTCCTGGAATTATTTCATTTCCAATTCGTGCATTAAAGTCACCCATAAGAATTAAGGGGTTCTCCATGAGGTATTTTATCCAGGATGGTTTGCAATTGTTCGTAGATTGCCTCTCGTTCCTTCTTTAGGTTTGCAGTCCTCGGTGCTATAGATAGATATGACATTTAATTTATAATTAATTACGTCTACGAGACATTTATTTTCGAGTAATTACTATTTAAATGGGAATAAGCCACAATTAAAGGTTAAAGTAAGTTTATTGTGGAAATTGAAACGTCAATAAACTTACTCTAACCTTTAATTGTGGCTTATTCCCATTTAAAAAGTAATTACTTTAAAATGCTACAAGAAAATAGCTTTAGAACAATATTTATTTTTAAAATATTTATTTTCGACCTTGGCAACATATTCACACACTTTCTTCCAGTTATCTACATTTAATGTGGCAAATTCCTGTTCCTCCAACATTTTTATAGCTGTAATCGTAGCAGTTTGTTTTGCAATTTCCTTTTATATTTCCGCCCAAATCATTTCTATTGTATACAAATAATGTTCAATATACTATACAAATGTTCTTTGACTAAGTGAAAAAAGTCGATTTCTTTCCGTTCACTAATTATTTTTCTGGTACCTACTGCCTATAAATCCTCCGATTCGCTGATGTTGTTGGTGCTACCGAAAACTGTGATTCAGCACCAATAATAATTTTAGTACGAGTAATTTGATGGGTGGGTACATTAAATCGCAAGTCTTTGTTTATTACGCCCACAAAACGAGAATGTTGAGAGTGTGTTTGTTAGAATATATGGTAATAATTTATTAGTATTTATTAAAAATATAGTTTTATTTAAAAATAATTTGGATTAATGTGAAAATGCATATTCTGGATATCTACAATTTTTTGCACCATCTTAACCGTTTATCCATGTGGATGATTAGATATTTTAAATCGCCCTTTTGGGGCAAAACATGTCCATTGATGTTAACTTGTGGACATGTACATCTTCTTAGAGTGCATACAGATGTGTAGATTTCGTGTGATTTACTTTAATTATCCAAAGCTTTAACCATTAATTAGTTTTGCTTAGATATAATGGTACTCTGACGTTATTACTGGATTTCCATGAAAAGTTCCAAGAAGGAAAGCAATATCATCTGCAAATGTTAAAAATGGTAAATTATTGCCTGTTGATAAGTCAGCCGTATGTATCAGATTGAGGATCGGTCCAATCACACTACCTTAAACTATACCAGATAGGATGGGGTAGAGTTTTATGTAAGCTTCGTTATACTTTACTAGATATTTCCTTTTTGTATGTAAATCTGTATTTTAAAGGCTTCTAAGCATGTTAAAGTGTTTACTTTGAGCACCCAGCTTTCACAGGCATATATGAAAACTGTATCGATAGGAAGAGGAAGGTTATTGTTATCTACCATCTTATTTAACGAACTTTGTCTTCCCTGTCCTGTTATTTTTCGTCTTTTTTCACATAGCACAATACTCGTGCCTTTGTTCGACTTCTTCCACCTCTAGGTATTTGTCCTCCAATATTCTTTTACAATTTTAATCTCCTTTCTTAAATGTTTGTTCAGTATCTCCATTTCTACTTTTTCCACTTAGTTATGGAGCTGTAAGTGCTGAGCATGGAGAAAGATTCCATCAGGACATTTCAGTAATCGATAAAAGTTATTAAGGTCTTTGGAACGAAACTATGCTTGCACATTACTGTTAGTTTGTGTGTAGAGATGCCCCGGACCTTTCTTACAAGATACAAGCTAAATGAGAGCAATAAAACCACATGATTCTCTTCAGTCTTAGTAAATTCTTGCAACGAAGCCTTCATCAAAAGCAATTTAAATGAGCTATTAGGAATTTACCATACAAATAAATATTTATTTTATCTAAGATCCGTACCTCTTTGCTTTGTCTGTATTTGAACATTTCTGATACCTTAATGGAGATATTAACAGTATTCCTTGTAATATTTTTAGGCTATTTGGATCTTCTTCCTGTGGATTTTACAGGTTTGACCCCAAGCTGTTGATCAATATGTTATGGCTGGTATGATGACACTGTAATTTCGTTTTCAGGCTTAACTTTGGTATTTATTCCAATAAGATGTCTTAGCGTGCTTTTAAATTATCATCACCATCAACTTGTATGCGTCCACTGCTGAACATAGCTCTCCCTCAGCTCTTTCCATCTGTCTCTGGCTTGTGTGGCTTGCATCCAGTTATTGCTAACACGCTTCAAAGACACCCAACATCTGGCGCTCTATAGCCATTCGGGTCACGTAAATCTTATTAACTACCTTTTTTGTGAGTGTTCATGTTTCCACTTCATAAGTGAGTACAGGTAACACTTGGTCAAAGATTTTTCTTTTTAGGCATAGGTATGGATAGATCCGATTTAAATACAGAGTTTAATTTACCAAACGCTGCCCTGGCTAATCCTATGCGACATGGGAGATCACATGTCTGGTTATCTCTGCCCAACCGAATTTCATGCCCTAAGTATACGATGTAGTCTGCACAATATCCCCTCCATCAACAGCAACATTGCGATTTAGCACCAGATTAGTCATTATTTATGAGTTGTTCATATTAATCTTTAGTCCGTCCTCCATGGAAGCTATAAGGACGATGTCATCTGCAAATCTCAAATGACTGAGCTTCTCTCCATTTATGTTGATACCATGCTTGTTCAGATGTGCCTTCTTATAAGTATGTTCTAAAAGCATCGTGAATAGCTTTGGAGAGACGGTGTCTCCTTGTCGTACTCCTTGCTGTATACAGAATTTATTTGTTTCTTGTTCAGATAGTCTTACGCTAGCGGTAGCATTTTGGTAATGTTTTGTTGTATTCTGCAAACTTCTCTATCAGGTTTTTTATCACTATAAGTGGTCGTTAGTGCTTTTAAATACCTTGCTGTTAATGATAGCTCTGTTGACATATGGTGTATATGTCATTCTTTTGTCCATTGGCACTCCTACGTATTTTGCCTCGTTGGACCGTTTTATTAATGTGTTGAACATCCTTACTTAACGGTCTAGACCCTGAATAAATATTTTTTTGAACATAACTGCCTGTGACTTCCCTGGGTTTACTGCAATTGTTCATTGAATGCACGAATCTTCCAGCTGATTTAGCGCATATTGTAGGCTTCTTCTCACTAGGTTTGGATCCAAACTTCTCGCTGCTATTATTGTGACATCGACATATAGACTGAGCATAATTTTCGGGGTAATTGGTGTGTCTGCGGTATATATGGTATACAGAAAAGGTGACGGCGCTCCTCCCTGTGGCACTTAAGCCTCAGTCAGTCCGGATTCAGACAAGATGTATCCTATCTGAAACCAGACATTCAGGATAGGTACCTAAATGGGAGAACTTGAAAAAGGTAATAAATAATAATACTACACTTACTGGTTTTAATAGTTATAAATGATAACAATAAATCGATTGTAAATAAAGTTATATATCTATTTCATACTAGAGAACAGATCTTTTTTAACAAGTACAGATAAGTATTGTCACGTCAAAATTTATTGTCGAACACATTTAGAGGCCCTTATTGTAGTAAACGCATGTGGGTGGAACTTTACGTTGAGATTTTATTTGTTCCTAAAAATAAAGAGAAACATATTAGTTGTTAGTCTGAGAAATATTTGTTACCTATTTTTGTAGTTAGAGGCAAAATGATTATTTTTATATTATTGTATATTGGAATGTAAATAGATTTTTTCAAGCAAAAAAGCCATATTTCTAGACATTTTTCAAACGTTGGACAAAGTCTGCATAGAGGTCTACAATCTGGATCAATGCACTGATCTACAAATTAAAAAGCAAACTATCCAGTAACTATTTTCTCCTTCTCAAATAATGCACATCAGATGAACAGTTCTTCCTAAAATTCAATGTAAAAATGACGGTAAATTCAGACTGTAACAGATTTATATAATAGAAATTTTAAAACAATCTTTAAAATTATGAAACGGTGAGAAAAAGTTGGTCCAATGCGTTCAGAATATCCATCTCTTACCAGCCAATTTGCCGCAAATAAGATGTGGTTAACATCTCTTTCTACTACTTGTATCTTTTTTTTTTAACAAATGCACAACATACCAAAAAAACGAACTAGTTAGGGAACTATACAACAATGATCCAGCCACAAGAAGACTAGAAATAACCTGGCTCCAAAACCTACTTTACTTCAAGACTAAGTCAACAGAGGATAAGATGAAACATTGATGGATTTCTTCTTTTTATGGCTCAACACCTGACACACAATTCTTTTTCTTCTTGTACTGCCTATCCGTTTTGGATGTTGCGATCATCATGGCAATCATGAAAACTACTGCTCTGAAAAGATTTGTGGTAGTTGTGTTGAACCACGTACGTAGATTTTTAAGCCAGGAAATTCTTCGCCTTCCTGGTGCTCGTTTTCCTTTTACTTTTCCTTAAAGAATTAATTGCAGCAACCCATATCTTTCGCTGTTCTTCATGATATGACCGAGGGATTCAATTTTGGCTGTTTTTATTGTGGTTAACAACTCTTTTTCCTTTATATCTCTTTTTTCCCTATATCTTTAGAATTCTACGATAACATTAGTTATCGTAGCGTTACATTTCGAAAGCCTCAATTTCCTTACTGGTAGCGTCTGTGAGATTCCACGACTCAACTCTATATAACAGTATAGGAAAGATTAGATGCAACTTAGAAAGATTAATTGTATGCGGAAACGTAGAAGGACGTAGAGGCAGAGGACGCTCACCTATCCGATGGTCAGATCAAGTACAGAAAGCCACTGGAGAGACGTTTTCCGAGTCCATGAGAGCAGCCCAAAATCGCAAGAGATGGAGAGAATTGACAGCCCGCATTGTAGGAAATCACGATCCTCAGCAATGAGGAAACGACAAGAGAGAGATAGGAAAGATATAACATCGTAGTAACCTAATTTTTATGGGTAAGGGAGAGGCTGGAACAGTGGCCAGTCAGGTACAGTGGCCACTTTTAAATATTTTGTTGTTGTTTGATAGATACAGACGCGCCATCTAGTACAAATGCTAACAATTTTAGTCACAGTAGTCGCTTACTACGCTTGACCCCTGCACCATCGTTTCCAGAACCATTTTGTATACGAACCTGTTGAGAGGTGTGTTGTGTAGAAGTAGCAGGTAAGTTTAAACATCTTTTCAACCAATAATAATAAACATATTAAATGTTCTGTATGTTTTGTGGTATACAGTATAGTATTTAAAACTTGCAGGTGATGCAACTTATGATCTATCTTCAAAGTAGTAGATTTTAGGTTATGCCTCCTAAACAATGAACTTTGGGTACCGTGGGTACATATAGGCAGGAACAGTCGCCACTGCTTTTGACAAAAAAAGTGGTGGCCACTGTTCCTACATACTTTTGTAAAAAGCAGTGGTCATTGTTCTTTCTGCAAAAAATACCAAAAATAATTTTGTTTCAGATAGTAATATGCCACGGAAAATACCAAAAAATCCCGCTATTGGAAAAACTACAGATGAAAATATGAGAAAAGCAATTTATGATGTTTGGAAAGGTGGATTATCACAAAAGGCTGCTGTTTTAAAATACGACATTCCACGCTCTATGTTTAGGAGATATTTTAAAAAGTGCAACGAAAATAAAAATAATATAGATTGGACTTCAGATGTTCTTGAGGGAGCTCCAAGATTGACCCCAAATTATGGTATTAATCAATTTTTTTCTTCAACCGAGGAAAAAGAACTGAGTAATTATTTACAGACGATAACCAAGCTTCATCATGGTCTCAATCCGAAAGGTGCCAGACAACTAGCTTATGATTTGGTAATTACTAACAGGAAAAAAATACCAACTTTATGGGAAGAAAACAAGATGACAGGCAAGTTTTGGTTTACAAGTTTTATGAAACGAAATTCAGAATTATCATTACGATCAGCCGAAGCAACTTCACTAGGTAGGGCAATGGGGTTTAGTCAACCAGTCGTTGAAAATTTTTTTAGTTATCTTAAGAAGATTTATGAAAAATATGCATCAACACCTAGTCAGGTATACTATGTTGACGAAACAGCACTAACAACTGTGCAAGATACAAGAAAAGTAATAGCCAAAAAGGAACAGAAATAAGTAGGCCATATAGATTCAAATGAAAGAGGCACTTTGGCACCAATGGAAAGTTTCGAACTTGGATTTGAGGTTCGAATCTGTTTGTAAATGCCCCTTTGTCCGCTTCTTGTCGGTCGACGATAATAGGTTTAATAAAATTGAAGTTGTGGAGTAAAAGTGTTACAGCTACAGCTACTGGTAATTACACAATATGATGTTCGTTAGGTAACTACTTATGATTGACTGTATGTAGACTGCGCTCACATGAGCTCAAATCCCCAATTTATAATCTCACAAATATTTCATACCTAAGCACAAAGGTTATTGCTTCCTATTATACCATACTAACTGTGTTCAACGATTTTTAGTTCAGCAGATTCCCAAAGAGATAGAGTGGATAAAGATTCTTTTAACCAGTTAACAGTAAGGTCATTATTACACCTTAATATTAAAGAACCAGTTTCACGTGCAATGCAATAAACGCTATAGGTAATTCGATTTCGCCATTTTTAGTGTTTTGCCATATGCATATTTCTTGATTTTTATCTGTGATGATGTTTTCCTGTTGATCTTGCAATTAGTTAGCTGTGTTGGATTTTTGAAGACCAGCTTCTTGTTTTACCTTTTTATGCATATTAAATGTATCGTGTTTTGTTCCAACAACTCTATCTCTTCACACTGTGTTTTTAACCAATCTTCTTTGGCCTTTCGTATTTCGGTTCTTATTTGTCTCTGAATATTTTTGTAAATTCTTCTGCTATTTTTTGATTTTCTTCGTTCTTCCATGAATTACACTATATTGTCATTCATCCAACTTTTCCTCTTCTCTTTATTTTCTATTAGATGTTCTTCTCTGACCTTGTTAAATGTCACATATATTCTGGAGTGATTCTTTTGGATCACATTTACTTAACCTATTTAACTCTAACATTCTAATATACCACAAACTTTTGGGGTTTAAACACGAATTGAAGGTTCATATTAGCACTACTTCCTATATATATTTATAGCTTACCTGTAGTTCGGGTTCCAAACTTTTGAATGATATGGAAGCTTTTTGTTTGAACACTGCGCATGCTAGTGGTGTAGCGAAAGTTAGGCACAATCCTAGAAAACCAACCGAAATTGGTAGGGTCATCTGTGGATATTTTTGTAAGAATCCTTTTCTTTCCAACGAGTTCATTATAATTGGGGTTCCGACTAAAATAAGACATAAATGGTACCAATTAGATGGATTTTAAGTGCTATAGAAGAATTTTTATGTACTTTTTAGTCTTGTTACAAATTGAATGAATAGACAAAGGCAATATTTTAAACTTAAATAAATGTTACCAATAGAAACATCAGAAAATATCTTACCCATGCCTGGTAGTGCCATACATACTCTACTGAAAACGACCTGAGCAATTCCACTTTGAGCTGCCTTTTTGGAGTATCCTAATTTGTTGTTATTTTCATCGTATACTGGAGTTCCTTGCCGCAATTCTCTAAAATGGAGACAAAAATTATAAATTAATCATAATAATATATACACCTGATCACAGCAATCAAAAGTATGTACATAAAATATTGAATTTCAAAAATAAGAATACTCACTGTGCCCTCATCATTGGAATGTTTATACAGTTAGCAGCTGCTACGGCAACAAATGGTACCATTCGACCAACTATACTAGGCATTGCCTAAAATAAAAATTACCATATTTACATTGGAGGACTTACAACAACATTATTATAACAAAATTTTTATAAATTGGAAAGAAAAATGGAAAAACATAGCAACGAATTCAAATAATCAATATTATACTATCCACCCTACCCTACCACAAGATGTTGACTATATTTTCAAATATGCAATGCCAAAGAAGTTGACAGCCACAATTACTCGACTGAAAACTAATCACGGTGCATTCCCAGCTCACTTGGCTAAGTTAAATATTATCCCTTCTGGGGTATGCTCATGCGATAATATATCACAATGTGACATCAACCATATTCTTTTTAAGTGCGATAAACATAGGTATGAAACAGATCAGCTGTATTCAAAACTATCAGAACTTAAAATTCAGACTCCCATAAACATCACCCATATACTCTCCTTAGATAGTAGAGAAGTATACGAACTAATATGTAACTTTTTATTTAAAGTTGGTTACATTATTTAAAAACTAATATCTTACATTACAATTCTGTGGCTAAAGGACTAGTTTCCAAGCCAACTCACCAAACACACACACACACACACACACAAATTACCATTGGAAAAAATGTTATAAAAATAAGCAAGAAGAAAGGAACTTGACCTACAGCATAATCTCATGCACCAATCCTGTTTATTTTTTAATATTTTGTTTTGTTTCCATTACTCTTTTCGTCATTTAGATTCCAGTTTTGACATCAAACCGTCTTTTATACCAGATATTACACGTGTGTTGTAATATCTGGTATAAAAGTCTAAATAGAAAATAATCTCTTCAAAATGTGGAAATTTTGTTCTGTGATGCACTTATCTTGAAGTAAAGGAAATTCGCCTAATACAGGGTTTTTTTAAATACTATTAGAATGTTATATCTAATAAATAGTTTTGTAGAGCACAAAAAAAATTATTTTGGTAAAAAATTAAGCGAATTATGGCCAAAATATTTATATATTTTTGACGTTTTATGGAATTTTGAGGTTATGTGTCAATATTTTGGGCTAAAATTTGGTAAATCTTCATTTTTTTGATGCCGAACATTACCCCAAAATTTAAGCTCAAGTTTGCTCTGGTTCAATTTTGATATTCCTATCCGGGTATAAAAGATGCATCCTTTAGAAAAAGATGCTAGGGAATAAAACCACTAGTATGACGGATATTTAAACTTACCTTTGTTAAACTATTTAATCCTAACGCTGTACCTACAGCTCCCGTGGTAGCACATAAATAAGAAGTTATTATTTGCCTAAAAAATAAATTAGTTTAATATTCAAATGTTTGCTGCAAATAATCACGTAATGATAAATATTGTTGTGAGTCACAGATCCCTGATCGCGGCCCTGTGCGTTATAGAAACACGAGAGAGAAGTCTTTCCGTCGCGAACCCCGTTAAAAAGCTGACCTTCTGGAATTTCGGATCTTCGCGTGGATTCGACCGTCGTCGCACAGTGGGGCGAAAACGCTTAAAAACCGCTAAAGAACGCTTAAAAATTATAAAATCCTCAGGAGATTGAAGTATAGCCTGGAAATTAAAGGCAGACTGTGTTACCAAGTCCAGAGGTGCAGGAATGTCACCTGTGATGTATATATTTGTTTTATCGATTACAAAAAGGCATTTGATAGAGTAAAAATAACAAGCTCATATCCATCTTAAAAGAAACGGGCTTATTTGATAGAGACTTGCGAATTATATATAATTTATATTACAATCAAACTGCCAACATTAAAGTGGATGACCAGTTGACAGAGACAATCTCCATAGATAGAGGAGTGAGACAAGGATGCATTCTGTCTCCAGTGCTATTTAACATGTACCCGGAGCGTATCTTCGAGTAAGCACTGGGACAACTACAGGAAGGCGTCTTAGTTAACAGAGTACGTCTAAACAACATTAGATATGCTGACCACGCAGTAGTTTTTGCAGATAGCCTAGATGGTTTATAATATGTCGCGCATATCAGATATAAGTCGAGAATATGGGCTGGATCTCAATACAAACAAAACAAAGTACATGGTAGTTAGTAAGCGCGAAATATTAAATACACATCTTTTGGTAAACCAATAGGGTAAAGCATAGGGAAAGCAAGATCAGCATTCGTAAAGATGAAGTCTTTTTTCAGAAGTCACGATTTACCACTTAGTACCAAAATTTTTATCATCAGAATCTATGTATTTTCTACATTATTATACGGAGTTGAGGCATGGACGCTCTCTGAAGCTTCTTTAGGAAAGCTCGAGGCCTGCGAGGTGGGGTGTTACAGGCAAGGAATGCGAGATCACTAACACAATCAACGAGCGTAAATTAGAATATCTTATCCATGTTATGAGAAATGAACACAGATATAGCTTATTGCAACTCATTCTTCAGGGCAAGGTATTTGGAAAGAGAGAACCAGGGAGAAGAACAATATGTTGGCTTCAAAACCTAAGGAAGTGGTTCAATACGTCTACAACCGGACTATTCCGAATAGGTGCAAGTAAAGTTAGGATAGCAATAATTTTTTTTAAACTTAATCTTTTTATGAATTGTAATATTTTAGGGATAATACCACACACCGTAAGAAGAAGAAGTGTTACCAAGTACTTGGATAATATATAATATGAAACGAATTCGAGGATAATGAAATGTTCAGTATACAAGACAATTGTCAAGAAATAGAACAAATATTTTTCAAAAAAGTTGTGGAAGGTATCATTATATAGGGTGGAAATCAATGGAATAAAATTATTTCTGTCCTTGTTTTAGAAAATGCTGACACTGATCGACTTTTATATATAAATATGCGCTTTTTAAACATAAATTTAAATGTACAGGGTGACTCACGTAAGCCTAGCATATTTCTTTATAAAGCTTTTTTTTATTTATTGAGTATCTGAAAAAAAATCATTTTTAAGCTCTTTTTGGCTTTTTAGCGGTAGCTGTTTCGAGACTATTACTTTATTATATAAGCCCACTGAGGCGGTCTTAGATTAGTTTAGTGTTAGTTATTTTGCGTATTAATGCGAATTGTTTTGTAAGCAATAATGATTAATGTAATTTTATTAAAATTTGTGTATATCTTTTAGCTTCATAAACAATTCCACATACTTATCTGTTTGTACTATATCTCCACTTCTGTTGCTATAATTGACTAGGGCGTTGAAGGACTGATTCAGCCACTGCCAGAACACTACTGCTGGTATACTCCTGTAAAACGTTATCATTCCTCCGGTAATGACCATGTTCGAAGGAACTTGAGCTGACATTCTTCCGAGGACGAACATCTTTTCGCCGGTGTCCGGATGAAACGCCGAATCGTATAAATTTTTGGCTCTCCATAGTTTGTCTTCGGTTAGTCCTTCGATATGTTCGTTTCGTCTGAAAAGTGCGATGAAGATTACAATTCAATACAGCCTTACCAAGGAAAAGATCAAGCAGAAAAGAACCATTTCAACATACTCACAAAAAAAAGTGGGGTTCGACGGAAAGAAAAAGCCAACTGACGATGCAAAACCTGGTAGCAGCAAAATGGATGTTGCGGTAGCAAGTTCAAGTTATGTTAGGAAAAAAGCCAGAAAGGAACTCGTAGAAGATGATTCTCTTCAGATGATTTAAATGAAAGTATGACTCGACTACTATGAACTAGATGACTCGACTGATGAGAAAGAATTCCCGAATATGGACAAGTAATCCAAAAGATGATGCAGAAAGAAACACAGAAGGCAATTAAAGGAAAAGGATTCAAGAAAGTCTAAAGAGTTGGAATGAAGAATGATAGTTGTGGTAAGGCACGTGAGTATTTATAAAGTCAAGATACAATATAAAAAATACTAGTGGCTTATTTATCATAATATTCTCGCATGGAAGAGGTAGATCTGAACGTATTGCTACATGAACATTTTAAGAAGGCTGTGGTATACTACAAAGTAAAATAAATGAATTTTTCTTACCTGTACCTGTCCACTATTGACTTAGCTTCATCTAGGCTTCTCGATGAAGCAAATATGTTTAACGGATTGGTCGTAATGAAAAAATGTTTAGCTCTTCCTACGTACGTTTTCTGATCATATCTTGGTTCGTCGATGTTTATCTTTTTTGAACTTAAAGCCATCGTTATACTGAAACCTAAAAAGATCAGTTAAGTAATTAACAAAAAAAAAACAAAACTAGGTATACTCCAGCAAATAAATAATGAAATAAGTCATACGCGTAATGTCATCTCTTAAGTTATCGTATAATTTAGCTGTCCCTATGAGTTTTACCAAGAAGCGTGTCAATATTTTTATAAAAAATATTAAATGGAGTATTAGAATCGAACAACTAATATATCAATATAATTTAAAACATTTTCGGTCGCATTCAGGAATTCCATCTTCTTAGTTTTTCTTGCTGTTCTGTCAATATATTACGCTCCTTCAGCTCTTCACTTCTTTTGTTTTAATTTTTTTTTTTGCTTTTTGTTTCTGATGAAATTTTTTAGGATAACTTAGATCCTGTAGTTCTTGAAGTTCTTTGTTCATATTTTCTTTTTTCTTTCTGTGGTGAATTTTCTTTTCTCCTTTACATAGTTATTTATATTGTCATTCCGTACGCAAATCAGTCATTTGTTCTTGTTATTTTTTGTTTACCTTTCATGCCTAGTCATTCTTCAGCTGCTTGTATCGTTTATGTTTAGCATCTATTTCCTTTTTTAAATGTCTAAAATTCTTACTCTTTACCTACTTTTGACCCAGTAGTGATCAGAATCCGCATTTGCTCCTCTTCCAGTGCGGAAGCTTATTATATTCGATTTTTGTCTTAAGTCTACAATGGCATGATCTATCATATGTCTGTTTGGTGATTTTTAGGTACCTTTGTGTATATTTTTTCGAGCGAAATTAAAATTATACTTCTTCTTCAAGTGCCATCTTCGTTCCGAAGGTTGGCGATTATCAGGGCTATACGTATTTTCGAAACTGCTGACCGAAACAATTCGTTGCTGCTACAGCTATACCATTTCCGTAGATTTTTAAGCCAGGAGTTTCGTCTTCTTCCTATGGACCTATTTTCTGCTATTTTCCCTTGCATAATTATTCGACGCAGTTCATATCTTTCGCCTCTTGTAATGTGTCCCAAGTATTGCAGTTTTCCTTTTTTGATCGTAAATATGATTTCCTTTTTTTTATTCATTCTTCTCAAGACCTCGACATTTGTGACTCTCTCGGTCCATGATACTCTCAGGATTCTGCGATACATTCACAGTTCAAATGGATAATTGATAATTGGTTCACCTCAATCCAAACAATAAAAAAGCTGTGTGATGATCATTCCGTTACATTAATTGGAACCATGAAGAAAAATAAAGCCGAACTCCCAGTAACGTTCATCTAAAAAAGTAACAAACAAAAATTCAGCTATATTTGCTTATACTAAAAAATCGACACTACTTTCGTATTGCCCTCCAGAAGCCAAGAAAAGATTGTTGTTATGTTATCCACCATACATACTGAAGGAGACCAACCATTGAAAACTTTGTTTTCAAAACTTCCACAAAATTTATTAGATATATTACTACAGCAGTTGGATGTGAAGAATTTGAAAATCATCATTAAAATAATGATTGTGATCTAGAAGGTGAAGTGCCTATGTAGAATTTGTTTTTCTATTATTGAAAGCCCTTTTATGTTCTGCTATACGTTTCTTAAACGTTCTACCAGTTTGACCAATGTAAGTTTTTGGGCAATCGCCACATTTAAGTTTGTATACACCACGGTGTAAGTGGAAGTATAATAAATTTTGTGGAAGTTTTGAAAACAAAGTTTTCAGTATTTTATTGTTATATAAAATGAATTTATATCAAGTAGCGGTCGAATCCATCATTTATAATTGATTCTTATCATCAAACCAAACTCGAAGAAGACACATTCGACCCGCTCGCGCATTCATAGATACACCACTGCTAGAAAATCAAGACGCTGGCCCCTTAGAATTTTTTACAATTTATTAGACCTCGTTGGAATTAATTCATTAGGTCTATGTGAAAGTTGTAATGTCACAAAAATGGAATTAATATCGAACAGAAGGTGATTTCTATAAAACCTCAGTAAACACCTAGTTAGTCCCTTGATGAGAGAACGGCTCGGAATCCAAACTTTGTCAAAAGAGCCAGCTGTTATAGAAAAATATTTGCATACTGAGCCTGAAGTACCTAATGTAGACCAACGGCAATCTTCTTCCGGGAGATGCGCTTTTTGCACACGCAAACAAGACAGAAAATCGACGATAACGTGCAAGAAGTGCAAAAAATACATATGTCTGAACCATCTGTCATGTGTACCCAGATTGAATTAACTATAAATAATAAATAATAAATATTTATGTTTAATAAAATAAAAACATACAACAATTTTGTACTTTTTTAATATATTTAATTTTTTGCAAACATGTGTTTTATGTTTGGGGTACACCTGTACCCCGAATAGTAAAAACATCATTTATAAAACAAAATCTTCTAATTTTCAGTAATCAAAAGATAAGATTACCACAATAAGATGAATTGAGCAGTCTAATTCTTAATTTTTCTACCATTAAAATATTGACATACCCCTAAAATGAATTTGTTTTCAGTTGCTGTAGGTTTTCTGCGCTATGATTTGGATAAATCTTTTACTGCACCACTTTCGTTAAACTTTTGACTGATTTATTGTCAGTAGACTTTGTTATGATATTATTAAACTAAAAAATAAATTTTAGAAGAAATATGCGGTAGACAAGAACAAGTAGAAATAATAGGAATAACAACAAAGCAATACCCAGAAAGTATAGGTAATAAAACATTTAAAAATAACAGAAGTCATCGGATAGCAGATACAATATCAGAAATCATAAATGACAAAAGCGCGAGAGGCGCTGCAAGAATATGTTATTAAATTAAAACAAAAATTTGAAATCGAAAACTTATATATCTTTTGGGTCACATTTTAATAAAAAACTAAAAACAGTTTTATCTTATTTTAGGTCCCATAAATCTACTACTAAAACTACTCTTATCTCACCTTTCACTCTTTCCTCGGTGATTTTTATTTAAACGGCGCTTATCACTAATTATTTAAAAATATATACACGAGTACAAAACTCTTGCGGTTTACATATTTCTACACTTATTATTCTGTATGGAAATTGGTATCTTTTTCGTTAAATTAGTTATCAAAGTTCGACCTTGCGGTTGTTTGAATATGCATAGGCGTGGAAACTATAACAGTATGTCAGTTTTATTGATATTAATAAAAAAATAATAATTATAAATGGTTAAAGTACAATAATGGACTAATTCACAACCTAAAGTTTTCTACGTTATAACAAAATTTGATATCTTTAATTGTAAAGCAATAACTGCAATTATGGATCAATCACACTTTCCAATTGCTGAACTAGGTGGCAGTGCAATGCCAATTTTGCTTTTTTGACATTTTGAGTCTGTAAAATTAAGATGGTGGATCTTAGCCCCCCCATCCACCATCACCACTAAGATCCATTATTGACTACATTATCATGAACCACAAAAGCTCCATCAAAGTGAAAGACACCAGAGTGAAAAGAGGGGCAGAGTGTGGAACAGATCACAAACTTGTGATGGCATGGATGGAATTCCCCTATATCTGGACAAAACAAAAACATACATCGATTGTTACAACGGGAACGACAATAAACGAAAAGAGGCTCAAATTACATCTATTGCAGGAAGAATCAATAAAAGATTTATACAAAAGAAGACTAGGCCAAAACCTAGAAGAATTCAGATATGACACGTTAGATGAATTGCATGAACACATAAAAACCTGCCTGATTTCAGCGGCCTTAGAAGCTCTTGGAGAAGACGACCAAAGGAACACCCATCAGAATATCAAATTAAGGGAAGACACATTGAAATGCATAAAAGAATAGAAAAAACTACACATAAAATACCTAAACACCAAAAAACAGGAAGACTTAGACCTATATAGAGCGAAAAACAGAGAGGTAAAGAAAAGAGTAACAAATGAAAAGAACGAACGATGGGAACAAGCATGCACAGAGATAGAACGACATATCGGAGGAACGAGAAATTCAGAATCATGGCGAATATTAAAAGCACTTCAACGAAATAAGACAGAGAAAACCCAGATCGGCAAAATTAGTGAAAACGAGTGGCAAGAATACTACGTAGAACTACTTACAGAAAACCGTCCCCAATTTCAGGAAGAGAATATAGAACATGCAGGAAATGGGGCATACAACCAGATAGAAATAAGCCTGGCAGAAGTTAAGAGAACAATCAAGACATTGAAGAACAATAAAGCCAACGGACCCGGAGGAATACCAAACGAACTAATTAAAAACGGAACGGAAAAGTTATTCCGCATGCTACATAAGAAAGGAAACAGGAAAAAATGTGAAAACTATAGAGGAATTAGTATAATATCGTCGGTAGGTAGACTTTACGGGAAAATTATTAAGGAAAAACTAGAAACTGAAATAATAGGAAAAATTGGAGAAGACCAAGCAGGGTTCACAGTAGGAAAATCATACCTAGATCATACGTACACAATAGAACAACTGATAGAGAAGAAAATGGCAAAAGGTAGACCGGTCCATCTGGCCTTTGTTGATCTAAAGAAAGCATATGACTCAATACCTAGAGTCAAATTATGGGAAGCATCGAATGATCTCGGAATCCGACAAACACTAATAAAAGCAGTTAAAGCACTATACAAAGAAAACAAAGTAGCTATTAAATGTGGAAATAAAGCCTACAATTCATTTAAGACGACAAAAGGACTTCTACAAGGCTGAGCTACGTCCCCTACTCTGTTTAAAATATTCTTGGAAAAGACACTCAAACCATGGAGAAGAAAGTGCGAAGGAATGGGCATACTAGTAAGAGACGAATACCTATACACCTTAAGTTTTGCCGACGATCAAGTAGTCATCGCACAAGATGAAGAAGATCTCAGCTTTATGCTCAGAAAACTAGAAGAAGAATATAAAAACAACGGAATGGAAATAAACTTAGAGAAAACCGAATACCTAACAACAGAAAACAAGGATATCAGAAACCTAGAGATAGACGAGGGAAGACAAATAAATGGAACAGATAAATTCAAGTATTTAGGAACCATAATATCGAACTAGGGAACAACAGAAGAAGATATAAACAACAGACTGAGACAAACAAGAAACTGTATAAGACAACTAAACTCAGTGTTGTGGGATAAGAACATTACGATAAAGACAAAAAAGAGAATATATAATACCCTGACAAGAAGTATCCTAACATATGGGTCCGAAAACTGGACAATAAACAAGAGAAATAGAGGTAGAATAAGAGCAGTAGAAATGGAGTTCCTGAGGAGAAGCTGTAGACTTACAAAAAGAGACAGAATTGAAAACGCAGAGATTAAGCGGAGAATGGGAGTGCAATCAGACATAATCGACTATATAGAGGAGAAGAGACTATCCTGGTACGGCCACGTCAGAAGAGCGGACAGAGGACGCTGGATAAACAAAATCACAGAATGGAGCCCGATTGGAAGAAGAAAGAGAGGAAGACCCCGAAGGTCATTCAGAGATGAAATCGACGAGGCTATGGAGAAAAGAACCCTGCGAGATGGAGACTGGAATGACAGGGAAAATTGAAGAAAACGGTTGAGTGAAGGAAGACAGTGAAAACTGTGGAAATCCTTAGTAGTAGTAGTAAAATTAAGATGGTCCAAACTCGAGAAGTACCTTTTGCCTCCAAGTAATGTCCGATATCCATAGAAATAGTGTTGAAGCGAAGCTTCTATACTGACGTGTTACTTTTGCTCTATAGTAAAATGCCGAGGCGAGCGTCACGGAAGTAGCGCCACGAAATAACGGCCTTCATATCGATTCACTAATCTCCATCACTTTCATATAAATACAACCTCAGATGTTTATAATTATTGTCAGTTCGACTATTGTATTAAAATGCGACAAAAAATGTTAGTAGTAAAACATTTTAAGTTTTTTTTTATTTATGTATGGCTTTGGATAACTTGATCCATTCAGCTATGATAATGTATTTGACTACTTGAATTTGTTAATGATGTATTGAGAGGTAAATTAAAAATATAATGTAAACATCAGTATCACAAGAATCAGTAGATTGACAAGAATCAAAGTGAATATTTAGAACCAACAAGGAATTACATAACATAGGGATACTTTTCACGCTATGGTACCTTTCATAGCGACTTTATTACAGCACAAGACAGGCCACGGCTTAGGCAGTAAATATATCACATAAGAAAAGACAGAGGGAACAAAGCTAGATTTATACATTTACATTACACATTCCATCCTAAATTTTTCTTTTAGTCCTTTTTAAATATCCCCAAAAAATTTGGCTAAGCCTAATATTACGACGAGATATATATAAAATAGAAGATTGACACTGAGGAAGAAGTATTTGTTCTTTTATCAGATTTTCCAATAGATACATAATAGGTCATTCAGAGATGAAATCGACGAGGCTATGGAGAAAAGAACCCTGCGAGATGGAGACTGGAATGACAGGGAAAATTGGAGAAAACGGCTGAGTGAAGGAAGACAGTGAAAACTGTGGAAATCCTTAGTAGTAGTAGTACATAATAGCAGCATCATTATACAGTGAACGGCTAAATTATGGAATATTATCATTATTTCGAGAACCGTCGAGTTTTGAGGGAAATCCCGAAACAGGTCGATTTTTGTTATAAAATACCCATGTTATAACGTACGTGGAGTAGGGATGATGTCACCGGTGTAGGTGTAGTGACGTAATCGTTAATTTTTTTAAATAGAAATCGGTATAATGCAACACTTCATTTAAACGAGAATTTAATTCTCTATTTAACGACGTTACACTTTTAACTAAAATATTTTTTAGGGTACAAAAACAATTTTTTTTAATTTAAATTCTACTAAATTACAACTAATGATTTAATTAATAATGTACTTTAAAATAACCAAATTATGCATAATAATTATTTTAAATTAAATGTTCGAAATGCCATCCATCCGTTTCTTGACAATATGCGAATCTACGGACACATTCATCAAGTACATTGCGGATGACTTCTTTAGTAATTAGACTCATTTCATGCCTAATTCTATCTTTCAAGTCCTGTAAGTTTTGGGGTCCATTGACATAAACTTTTGATTTTATGTAACCCCACAGGAAAAAGTCTAGAGGTGTTAGATCTGGGGACCTTGCTGGCCACTCTATAAAACTTCGTCTTCCGATCCACCTCCATCTTGTTGAAACCAGATATTTTCATTAGGTAAATTTGGATTATTGGCATTTGGATACATGTTAGCAAGCACAAATATAAGTTGATTTCTCAAAAAAGTTAACGGTACCATATAAAAAATGTGGCTTCATCGGAAAAAAGGATTTGATCGACGAAATGTGGATTGCGGATACATAAATCCTACATAATTTCAGAAAATTGAAGCCGGCGCGGCGATCGGGATCGTCGTCGTTCAATTCCTGATATAGTTGAATTTTGTAGGGATGGTATTTTTCTTTTTTTAAAATACGTAATACCGATCGTTGAGAAACTCCCGAATATTCACCCATTTGTGTGAGGATTGTCATGTACAGTTAATAAAATATCAAGTTTCACAGTGTCTTCAATTTTAGGACGCCCAGCGTTTGGAATATGTTTAACGTGCCCAGTTTCTATCAACAAACTTGAAGCAAATGTGGTCATTAAGAAGAATGATGCGCATACCTTGGGTGGATAGAGTTCGAAACGATGACGTCCTTAAGAGAGCCGGCGTGGAAAGAGAACTCTTTAAATTAATTAAAAAACGCAAGATTGGTTACCTTGGGCACATATTGAGAGGAGCAAAATATGAAATACCACAGTTAATCCTACAAGGGAAGATCGAAGGTAGGAGAGGAGCCGGCCGCAAACAATTATCCTGGTTAAGGAATATTAAAGAATGGACAGGAATACACAATACAGGCGAGCTGTGTCACGCCGCCAAGAACAGAATTCTAGTAATGAGATAGTCGCCTCAGCACTTTGGTGTATGGCATGTTAAGAAGAAGAAGCCCAGTTTCTCCAAATTTTCGGACTATTTTACTTACTGTTGATTAGCTGATGGGTCTGTCTGGATATTTTGCGTTGAATAAATTGCATACCTTGTTCTGTATTCATTTTTATCTCCGCATCCGCTAAGAATTAATATTTCTATGCGTTGTGTTTCATTTAGGTGAGCCATAATTTAGTATTCAAAAGTAAAAATTACAATTGACCACTGATGACAATTCACAAAATCAAAACATTTACGTCAATTAATTTTACAGTAACTATGCCACTATCACTTGCTTGAATTAACATTTGACAAAAAGTTTCAGTGTTTATGAGATAACTTTTTGTGTCCATTATTATTTTTACTTATTTTTGCTTTTACTAAGTATTTACTTCAGAAAGTCATGACAGCAACCGATGGATGGCATTTCGAACATTTAATTTAAAATAATTATAATAATAATAATAATAATGTTTATTGATTTCAATATACAAGAAAAAAAAGTATAATTAGTAGTTTTTTTTACATACATATTAAACTTACATTTGTCATTCAAAAATCAAAAAAACATTTACTCATTACCCGTTAAAACCTATTGGTCGAACACGGGAATAGTGTGTGACGACATTAATTACATTTATTTATGTGTATAATAATCTACAAACATTGTGTAGTATGTATATTACATGTATTTAATTTTTTTTATATTTATACGAACAAATATAAAAAATCACTCTATTGCAAATATTCTCCTTTTTTTTTTAATTTTGATTATTCTTAATTAGTAAGATCGAAAAGTGTATGCACTAACATACGATCTAGACTTAACACATACTTTTTAAATGTAGATTTTACCATATTTATTGAATTAAGAGTATTAATATATATTTTATACATGTTGGGCAAGTGATTAAATATTTTTGGAGCAAGATACATAGCAGATCTCTGTCTTATTGATTTTTTGATATTTCCCAATTGGACACATGTTGATTGGTTTTAGTACGAGTCTCGTAGTGATGAGGTAAGGTACGCAGAATATGCTTATAATCCAGTAAAATAAGGCAAAAAAGGGGGCAAACCTCGGAATGAAAGATAATCAGCTGAAAATTTGCATACGTCTTTATTCTGATGGTATAAAACTTATCAAAAGTCTCATATAATCACGTGTCCGCGACTTAAAATATTAAAGGTCAAAGGTCACGAAAATGAGTTTTCTGCAAATATCTCGTTTCCCTTACACTTTATGACATTTAAGGTGGTAAGAAAAATTGTAGAATGGAAAATTATCTTCAATTTTTGTTTGAAGTACTTTTATGTACCTTCAACCCTTCTTAAGATAGAGCGCAAAGAGTGGGGGACCGCTTACCTGTGTATACGGTAACGCGAAGTCAGCCAGTAGGATTCAATAAATAATAAGTTATATAGTTAATTATTCACTTAAAATACTAATACATATTATCATTAAATTTTTATTATTTATTATTTAATAAACTTTATTTATAGATATTAATTATAAATTATAAATATATATTTTTTATATAATATTTATTTTATTTTTAACAAACATACAATATTAAATAAAATACTTTTCGTCCATATTACTACGAATATTATATCTCAAAATACAAATCTCTTGTACGGCGGTTGCTGTTTCTGCGAAGCTGTAGCAGATGCTCCTTTGTTATATATGACCTAACCGGTTTTTTTTTAATATGAAGTTCTACACACCGTGGCGAATGAGTTTGGGACTTCTATGTATATACGCACAATAGCACCAAAAGAACTGCTGAATACAATATTTTGCAATTGCAAGAAAGGTTGTGGTTCTAATTGCAGATGCAGGAAATCAGGATTGCAATGTACTTTAATTTGTGGGCAGTGTAATGGACAATCATGTCTAAACGCTTCATCAACTTCAGATGATTTCAATGAAGAAAGTGAATATGCACCTGATATTCTTGAATATTTTTATTCTGATACTTTATAAACGAGAATGATGATGATGAATCCGATATTGAGCAGTCAGAGGAAGAAGAAGAAGCAGAAGAAGAAGAAGAAGAAGACGATGAAGAAGATAATTAATACAAAAATATTAACCATACATAATAAAAGAATATATATTATATTTGTAACTTTAATAAATCGATTATTGGATTAGTAAATAAATATATAATTTAAAAAAATAATAAATATGATTTTTTTCAGTATTTAATTAAATATAAAAATGATTATTGTTGAATTCTGCACTTGATCTTAATTTATCGTATATACCTACAGCTGTTAAAAATATCATTAAAGTTCATTTGAAATATTTCATTTAATGTATGTTTGTTAAAAATAAAATAAATATTATATAAAAAATATATATTTTATAATTAATATCTATAAAGATAGTTTATTAAATAATAAATAATAAAAATTTAATGATAATAATAGTATTTTAAGTGAATCATTAACCATATAACTTATTATTTATTGAATCCTACTGGCTGACTTCGCGTTACCGTATACACAGGTAAGCGGTCCCCCACTCTTTGCGCTCTATCTTAAAAAGGGTTGAAGGTACATAAAAGTACTTGAGACAAAAATTGAAGAGAATTTTCCATTCTACAATTTTTCTTACTACCTTAAATGTCATAAAGTGTAAGGGAAACGAGATATTTGCAGAAAACTCATTTTCGTGACCTTTGACCTTAAATATCTTAATATCTTAATAAAGGTTGCATCCTTATTTTACCGGACTATTATGATTGTATGTGTACAGTAGCAGGGAATACATATAAAGTTGCCTCGTATCCATTACGTTATTATCACAGAATAATAAATGAGAGGGGTATGTAATTTTTTTATTAATTATTATTTTCAATATTTTTTTTTTGTAATATGTCGACTTTCTTTAAATAAGTCTTTTGTACACCGCCCCACCCAAGAATTCCATATCTAATTCTAGACTCAATTAGTACATAATATAATATTTTTAAATATTTGAAATCTATTTTAGATTTGAGAAATTTAAACTTTGGAACTAAAGCTCTTAAACACTGTTATTTTTTGTTATTTCATCTATCTGGACATCCCATCCCAGTGTTACTTGATTTTATAATTACGTTTTCCTTCGTGTTGTTAATTGTTATTATGCTAAAAAATGAAAACAAAGAGAAACAGTTCCAGTCACATATAAAAGAAACCCTAGAACACACCTAGGCAGTCGACCAATCAAGCACGGAAATGTGGAACAACTGCAAGGAGGCTCTAAAATTAGCAGCCGAAAGCACATTGGGAATATCCCGAACCCAAGAAAGAAACGACTGGTTCGACCAAGACTGCAAAAAAAGAACAGATGAGAATAACGAGGCATTTAGGACCATGCAACAACGAAAAACTAGAACAACAATAGATAGATACAAAAACTTAAGGAGAGAGGAAAAACGCATACACCGAAAAAAGAAACCAGACTCGGAAAATGACATATCAGAACGGCTCGAAAGCCATATGAGTCAAGGAGAAACAAGAAAGTTCTATCATCAAATAAATATTATTAGAAAAGAATACAAACCGAGAATCAACTATTGTAATGATAAGGAAGGTAACTTACTTACCAACAAAGAGGATATCCTTTTACGATGGGTAGAGCACTTTCGAGAGTTGCTGGAAGGGGAACCTACTAACAATATAGAGCTGGAATACCGAAATGAGGAACTCGTGGAACCCCCCTCGGTAGATGAAGTGAAAATATCTATAGAAAAACTAAGGAACCATAGGTCCCCAGGTAGCGATGGCATCCCAGCAGAGTTATTTAAGCACGGTGGAGAGCAGCTCACCGAGGTGATGCGAGAAATTGTTTGTAGAATTTGGTCTGAGGAGCAAATGCCTGAAGAATGGAGCTTAGGCTTAATTTGCCCGTTACACAAAAAGGGAAACCAACTGGAATGCAATAATTACCGCGGAATTACTCTCCTAAATACAGCATACAAGATATTGTCAAATATTTTGCACGAGAGATTAAAGCCTTATACTGAAATGTTTCTAGGAGAATATCAGGCGGGATTCAGGCGTGGACGTTCAACCATTAACCAGATCTTTACACTACGACAGATCCTCGAAAAAGCGCAAGAGTTTAACATAGATATGTATACAAAGCACGTGGTGTTCGTGTGTATTAAGGTATAAAAAAAAAAAAAAAAAAATTTTTTATACCTTAATACACACGAACACCACGTGCTTTGTATTCAACAGGTATACTAGCCACTCCTGGATATTTCCACTTCATGGTTTGTTCCAGTTTCACTTTTAATTTTAATAGATATGTATCATATTTTTGTCGATTTTAAAGCGGCATATGACAGTGTCTTAAGACCAAGTCTTTACAACGCTATGAATGAGTTGGGAATTCCAAAAAAACTCATATGTTTAATAAAAGTGACAATGGCGAAGATGCTATCAGCAGTAAAAATTCAAAACGACTCGTCAACCCCATTTCAAATACATAGGGGGTTAAGGCAGGGAGATGCGCTGGCGTGTCAGCTTTTTAATGTCGCCTTAGAAAAAGTTGTACGAGACGCTAATTTAGATAGCAGGGGAACAATATTTAATAGATCAGTCCAAATTCTAGCATATGCAGACGACGTGGACATTATAACAAGAACTAGGGCGAGAACCGCGGAAATCCTAACCGAGCTAGTAGCAGCAGCAGAACGAATGGGGTTACAGATAAATCAAAATAAAACCAAATTCATGGCGACTAACACAAATACAAGAGCTGGAAATGTTGACACAAATTTAATCATCAATGACCAAAACTTCGAAGCAGTCAAAGAGTTCATATATCTAGGGACATCGGTTAACCCCAATAATAACACATCTGAGGAAATAAAAAGGCGAATAATAATTGCAAACAGGTGTTATCATGGTCTATCAAAGTACTTAGCTAACAAACGTCTGTCTCAAAAAACTCGTATAAGGCTGTATAGAACACTGATAGTCCCCGTTCTCACATATGGATCAGAGGCATGGACGCTAACGAAAACAGATGAATCCGCTCTATCCATTTTAAAAGAAAGGTGCTACGCAAGATATTCGGAGCGGTCTGTGAGAACGGAATATGGAGGCGTAGATATAACTTTGAACTGCAGAATATCAACAAGCATACGTTTGGTGGTAAAGATATTACCACTATAATTAAGCGAAACCGCCTGCAGTGGACAGGACATGTAGCCCGCGCCCCTGAGTCAAACATGATAAAAAAGATTCTAACAGCGCAACCCGTGGGAATGAGAAGACGGGGTAGATCAAAGCTAAGGTGGATGGACGGGGTAACACAAGATGCCGAGAAGATCGGAGTCGGCAACTGGAAAATGCAAGCGAGGGACAGAATAGAATGGCGAAGAAAGCTTGAGAACGTCGAGGCCCTCTAAGGGCTGTAGCACCAAGATGATGATGATGATGTTAATTGTTATAGAAGTATAAGAAGGTAGTGTTACTTTGTAACTGCAAAACGGAACAAAAAACATTTTTTCATAATTAATGGTTAAACCCTTATAATTAAACCATTCTATTAATTACTGTTTAAATGGGAATAAGCCACAATTAAAGGTTAAAGTACGTTTATTGACGTTTCAATTTCCACTTCGGAAATCGTTCTTAAAATACAAACATTAGTAAATTAAACAAATTTTGCTTTTTTTTGTGGCTTATTCCCATTTAAATAGTAATTACTTTAAAATGCCACAAGAAAATAGCTTCAGAACAATACCATTCTATTAGTTTGAGCATTCTAGCTTAATTATATTCTTTAAATGTTCCCAATTGTCTGCGCTATATAAAATTGCAGTGTCATCGGCAAAACTTACTATCTTCCCCTCAGTATTGAGATTATATAGATCGTTGACATGGATATTGAATAGTAGTGGTCCTAATGCTGTACCTTGAGGCACACCGCATCTTAAGTGAAGTTTTTTGCTGTTTATATTATTTATCCTAACAATTTGTTGTCTGTTGTCCAAGTAAGACTTCAGTAAATTATGAGCAGTGCCTGGTATTCCATTATTTTCTAGTGCTTCTAGTAGTTTTGGATGCCTTACAGTATCAAATGCTTTTGCCAGGTCTAGAAACACATAAGCAGTAGGTTGGCTATTGTCAATTCGATTGTACATTAGTATATTTCATTGGTGATTTTTATTATTGCATCATTTGTCGATAAACCTTCACGGAATCCAAACTATGAAGACAATAATATGCTGTGTTTATCAAAGAAAGATGTTAATCTGATTTTAAGACATTTTTCAAAGATTTTTGTTAAAGTGGTAATTAGTGAGATTGGTTTGTAGTTTGACAAACTTAGTTTCTCTCCTTTCTTGTATATAGGAATTACTTATAGGAACAATTAATTGTTATGCATAATTTGGTTACTTTAACGTACATTATGAATTAAATCATTAGTTGTAATTTAGTTGGGTTTAAATTTTAAAAAAAATTGTTTTTGTACCCTTAAACAAATATTTTAGTTAAAAATGTAATGTCGTTAAATAGAGAATTAAATTCTCCTTCAAATGAGGTGTCACATTCGACCTGTTTCGGGATTTCCCTCAAAACTCGACGGTTCTCGAAATAATGATAATATTCCATAATTTAGCCGTTCACTCTATATGCTCCCGAACATCCAATGATTGATATCGTCAGTGTTACCATTACAATCGCAAAGTTCTGTTTCACTTAAATTAAATCTATATATAAAAAATAGGCTTTCACAGTAGCATGATTAACAAGGCATCTAAAGGTGGGTACACATATGCGAGCCAAACGGTATACGTACCGTACGCGTACAGATCCTTGAAAAATATTCTACATCGTACTGATCGCATACTTATCTCGATCCATGGAAAGCGACAAACCAACAACGAACACACATGTGCGAAATGATTCATTTTATTTATAATTTGGGTACTGATTTATGTTTCTGTTTTTGCTTGTTTAACAAAAATAAAAATATGTACAATAATCAGTTTACTGTTTTCTCACGTCTCTCTAGGAAGGAACACGTCATTCACACAATGTCGATTTGATGAGACAATAAAAATGTTCGCTGCGTCTAGTAAGCGCCGTCCAAACTGAAAGACGAGCTTCCTTTGAAGTCGTGGAATAAACCGCAACAATTTGGTTCGCGACGAGTCACGATGAAATAGTACGCAAGCGGTTTTTTCTGCCGTACACATTAACGAATACGCGAATACGCATTCACAAACGGTTCGCGACCAGTTCTGCTCGCATATGTATACCCGCCTTAACAAACATTGAATATTCTCTTCTATTGGGACGACTTCCTGCAGCAAAAGGCGCAGTAGGTAAAACAGGGTGAATTTTTGTATAAAAAGGTTGTTACTTCTATTACAAAAAGCATTTCATTCAATTTCCCAGTTTTCTTTTAATTCTTGTTTACGCAGCGAGACTTCACTTCTATTGAGCCAACTAATTTCTTATCCTTTTGAAGCCGCTTCTTTAGCAAAATAATCTGCTTTGGTGTTACCCGAGATACCAGCATGTCCCTTTACCCAAATGAAAGAGACTTAATTATTTCTTTTAAGTAGCTTTAGTTGATTTTCTAAAATTTTGACCATAATACTGTTTTTGTATATATACTTATGCGAATTATCTAAAGCAGAAAACGCAGATTTTGAATCCTACAGGATTACTATTTATTGATCAGACATTTTTTTCCCAATAGTCTATTCCAGAGGTTGATATATTGCAAATAGTTCTGCGGAATAAATAGAACATTGTTGTTGGTTTAATTTAAACATAATGTGTTCTGGATATATATCGCACAAGCAACTACCAAAATGGATTTTTGACCATCTGTAAAAATCCTATATAGTTTATCAAATTTGGCAAGTTGTTTCTGAAGTTGAATGGCGTTGTTATCATCAAAAGTAGGGAAATAAAACTTTGGTTTGGGAATAAAGAATATTGAAATTAGATTGGAAGAGATTAGTTTCAGCTGGGATTTCTAAATAGGAAGAAACATTAGGAAATGCTATAGCTAAGTGTTTATAACGATTTATAATCAATGTAATAAAACTGATTTCACGTTGGCTTGAAAAACATGCAATTTTTTTTTGCTGATGTCATTGGAAGACCAAGTAGTCAGTTAAAAGATTTTTTACTTCGGTAAATAGTCGACAAGAAAATATGAATCTTCCCCGCCACTGTGCATATACGTATGAGTCTTAAATTTACTTAACACCAGAGATAAATAATATTATTTAACACTAACTGTTATTCAATAGTGAAACACTGTTACTGTTATCAACAAATCAGTCTGATTCAGAATCTTATTGAAATCGTTTAAGATATTATCGTAAAACTAATTTATGACCCCAATTATTTTGTGATTATTAATTTATAATAGTTTTCTGTTAAAACACAGTAAATACTAGTCTAAATATATTTATAAATTATTTTTATAGTACTATAGGTTCTTAAAGACAAAGCAAAAAATTGGAACGTGAAATACAAATGCTTAGGTATAGGAAAGCAGAAGTAAGAAAAATCTCAACAGATAAAAAATTGTAAGCGGATATATCTGACAATATAACTTTATTTCAGATTAGAAATGTCTTTTTGAAGAGTTCAACGAACGTACCAAAGGACCTAATAACGTTAAATCCCGTTAAAATGATCTTAAAAATTTGCCAGAAGTCGCAGTTTGTGATTACAACTTTGAAAAATTCTATTTTTCTCTGAATTCCCAAATTATTTCCAAAATATTTCTATAAACTATTTTTGCAGACAGTTCAACATTTTAAAACTAATTTTAAATATTTATATGCCGTCTAGGCAGGAATCAATTGTTCTACCTTATCATATTTAAACAGTTTCATTTATGTTTTATAATATAGAATTTATAAACATTTACAAACAGAGAACTTAATACGTTTGAGAAAAAAAAAAAAAAGAAATGTAAGGCAGTATAACGCTGATCGGCTTTTTTCTCCCCACATCGAAGTAACATTTGTCCATGTACCTTGTGTGCAATAAAATCTTCTTCTTAACCCATTACTGAAGGTTGGCTATAACTACAGCAAATCGCTCTCCATCTTGAGCTTTTTTAGTATCGAATGTGTACCCATGCCTGTCCAGTCTCTTACATTTTTCAGCCAGGAGCATTTTCTTCTTCCTGGACCTCTTCTTCCTTCCACTTTCCCTTCCATTATCAGTCGTAAGAAGTTGTATTTTTCTCTTCTATAAATATGTTCTAGATCACTCGTTTTTCTAGTGTTTACAATGTTTAGGAGTACTCTCTTAGTCCCCATTCTTCTCAGCACCTCGTTGTTGGACACGTGCTCTGTTCAAGCGATCTTCAGCATCCTTCGAAAAATCCACGTCTCAAAGGCTTCTACACGTCTCATACTTGTGATTCCGAGAGTCCATGTTTCCACTCCGTATAGCAATACGGAATAAATGAATGTTTTTACAAATTGGTATCGGATATCCAACAATAAGGTAGAGTTTATTAGGAATTTTTTCATTCTTTAAAAAGCGGACTTAGCATACTCTATACGAGCACCTATTTCAACTTCGTAGTCAAGATCGTTTGTTATAAAGCAACCAAGATACTGGAATTTTAGTACTGGTTCTATCTGTTTGTTGTAGATACGAATAATAATGTCGGCATTTGGTGCACGTGTAACTGCCATTACTTTTGTTTTATTTGTGTTCATATTCAGCCGTAAGCTATCTCCCTCTCTGATTATGGCATTCAAAAGTCGTTGCAAACCCTTAGCACTGTCCTCAATAATGACGGTATCGTCTGCGTATCTTAAGTTGTTTACATATTCTCCGTTGATTTTTATTCCTTCATCAATATTTTCGAGGGCATTTTGGAAGATCTTTTACGAAAAATATTTATTAAACAATAGTGGAGAAATTACACAGCCCTGGCAAACTAAATCCTCTTTTTATTGACTTTCTGCTGTCATACGATTGTCTATTTTAATCGACGCCATTTGATTTCAATATAGGTTTTTAATAAGGGCCACCGTGTTATGGTCTATACCATATTGTGGTAGGGTTTCTATGAGTTTTATGTGTTTTACTCGATCAAACGCTTTTTCATAGTCGATAAAACAGAGAAACGTGTCTTTTCGTTGATCTCGTACTGTCATCGGATGCCATAGTCTGTGGACTAGTACGCATTTCGATGCGCATCGCCCCGCCTCGAATTTTCCCATTGGCTCTTGACCTGGAAATCCCTATTTATCGCTCGAACAGCGCATATAAATATTGGCGATTTTCAGGTCAGCAAGTTAGTTCCTCACGGGTTCTCCGAGAGCTTAGTGCTTTCGGGGCTCTGCTTCCTGCATTTATTTTCCATACTCTGTGGCTGAGAATTGTTCCAACTTAACTTGGTGTTTTTATTTCGACGAAGAAATTGTCATGTAAGAAATATCTTGCCTTTTTCAAGGCAAGACACCAAAGATAAATATTTTCCAAGTCCATAACCCGAAAATGGACTTAAGTAGAGGAGCTCTCGACAGTATATTCGAAGCCCTCTACAGAGCACCCGGGGATATCAGAAGGTGGTTAGACCCTTATTTGTTCCCCCGAGGTGACATGGCGCCCGACAACGTGGTTAAAATCCGAACCCACGACCCAGCTCGAATTCACAGAAGGCAACACACCATTGACTTCAACATGGGTTGAAGTCAAGAGAAGAATGGGGAGAACCACGTAGTGTTAGAAAGCAATACTCTAACACTCCGACATCGAGACCTTCTGCAGACCTGATGCCTTAGACGTGCAGACACCTTTGGCAAGCCAGGCTTATTCGAAGTTAGAAGCCCCAGATGCCGATGAAAGTCCCGGAGTAGACCCAGTCATCGCCCCCCTACCGAAAGTGGTTGGACGACCACGTAGGCTTCGGCACACTGGTACCCTACGAAACCCCGTTGGATATGGCAGATGGGATCCGGACTACCGAGAAGAAGACGAACCCGTTGGAGGAGTTGGCACGCCGACCGAGGAAGCTCCTGTAGGAGCTTGAGATGCCGTCATCACCACCGACCTCCCCCCGTAAGTAGTGCAGTGTTGTGTGAATTATTTTGAACATTTTTTACTTATATTTTTATGCATATTTTCTTGTGTATTTTCACATGTATCTTTTATTGTATTTTTATTCAATAAATATTTTTCCCAGCCACAGAGTCTCCAGAGGAGGGGGGGATGTCATCGGATGCCATAGTCTGTGGACTAGTACGCATTTCGATGCGCATCGCCCCGCCTCGAATTTTCCCATTGGCTCTTGACCTGGAAATCCCTATTTATCGCTCGAACAGCGCATATAAATATTGGCGATTTTCAGGTCAGCAAGTTAGTTCCTCACGGGCTCTCCGAGAGCTTAGTGCTCTCGGGGCTCTGCTTCCTGCATTTATTTTCCATACTCTGTGGCTGAGAATTGTTCCAACTTAACTTGGTGTTTTTATTTCGACGAAGAAATTGTCATGTAAGAAATATCTTCCCCTTTTCAAAGCAAGACACCGAAGATAAATATTTTCCAAGTCCATAACCCAAAAATGGACTTAAGTGGAGGAGCTCTCGACAGTATATTCGAAGCCCTCTACAGAGCACCCGGGGATATCAGAAGGTGGTTAGACCCTTATTTGTTCCCCCGAGGTGACAGTACCAAGCCCCATACGAAATCCAAATTGATTGTCGCTCAAATTTCTTTCACATTCTCTGTATATACGTTGGTGTACAATTTTGATTAAAATTTTCAGAAAATGGCTCATCAGGCTAATTAATCTGAACTGTGAGCATCTATTTGCTTTATTTTTCTTTCAGTGGTGTATATTTTGTTAAATAGTAGTGTTAAGGACTTAAGATTTTTTTCATTGATAAGTTTTATCATCTCTACATATATTTCATCTGGATCTGAGACCTTTCGGGGCTTTGCCGTATTGATTGTTTTTGTAACTTCCGATGTTAATATATCAAGTATTGTGTTTTGTACTATATTCATTTGTGGTTCTGTTATCTCGTCTTCGATGAATTTTTTCCATATTTATTTCCTACATTTTCTGGGCTAGATACTATTTGGTTGTTATCATCTACTAGAGTTGTTGTAGTGAATTTTTATTTCATATTTGTGACTTCCTTAATCTTTTTGTATGCATTAAAGTAACCATGCTTTTTTAGTAATTCCCTCAGTTCCTCACATCTGCTGTTCATCCATTCTTCTTAGGTTTTCCTGATTTTGTTTCGGATGGTTCTCTGGGTTTCTTTATATTTTACTTCATTGCGGTTTTTGTAAGATTTTATTACGTCCATCATTTCTAGGATTTCTTCTGTCATCCATGTATTCTTTGTTTTTCTTGTGTTGTCTTGTAGTTGTTCTGTTTGTATAGTCGTGATTGTTGTTTTGAAGGTGTGCCAAATATTTTCTACTGATTTTTCTGCTACCGTGGGTGCTTTACTGAATTTTTCTTTGAGTGTATCATTGAGTATTTTCTCTATCTCTGCCTTTACTGCTGGATCTTTAACTTTTTCAAAACTAGGTTTTATCTTCTCTCTGCGTTTGATTTTCTTCAGTTTATTTGAGATTTTATCGATAACAGGATTGTGGTCGGAACCGATATCTTTCCCGGGATATGTTTTAACTGCCCTGATTCCATTTCTATAACGCTTGTCAATTAATATATAATAATAATAAAATTTTAAGTAATGATTCTCTGATGCATCTTAATAAAGTAGGTAAAAAATTATTGTCCTTAAAAATCTAAGAGAAAAACTTCAGAAAAGAAATACGGTGGACAACATGTTTGATATAATTTTAAAAAGAGCCAATGATGGTTTGTTGGCATCTTATAACACTTCACTACTTATAGCAAAACTGAGAAAACATCATAATATCGGAGAACAACTTATTTTAGTGCAGTCTTTGAAGCAAAAAATACGGTCTTACCTCCGAATTTTTTTAGTGTAAACCGATTTGCATGAAATTTTGGAATTAGGCTCATCTTACCCTTAACTTCAAAAGTGAAAATGATCTGAACTCCGCCTATTATTTTTAAGGGGTGTGAACAACCTCTTAATGGAAAAATTGACATTGAGCCATTTTATCGCTAGAAAACATGTCTAATAGTAAGTGGTGAAATTGTACAGTGTTTTCTAACACAATTACCTCATATTAAAATCATTTTCAACCAATGAAACCAATTGATTTAAAAGATTAACATTAGATGCTCGTCTTATTTGCAATACAGCTCACTTATTTTACGTGCAAAAGACTTTTATTAATGCTCATTTTAAAGATTATTTCAAGCACTACAAAATTCTTTTTTATTAGAATGCCTAAAATGCATCTGCTCGCCGCTAGATGGCATTGGCCACCTCGATTACATTTCAGACAAAATAAAAAACGGCTTTGATCTTTAATATCTAGCTTAATATTGCACTTAGAATACTTTATAAAAAACTAAATTGTTCATTTTTTTACCTGCTACAATTTTGTTTTTTATAAAATTTTCAATAAAACGTATATTTTTGGAGATATTTGCAAAAAACCGATGAAAAACGTGAAAAAAAATTGCGAATTTTCAATTGCCAATAACTTGAAAAGTATTGGATTTTTCGCAAAACTTTATAGATGATTTTTTGCTTAAAATTAGGCCTTCTATCGATGTCCGAGGTTATTTTAACAAAAAATCACCTTCGAGAAGGGGTGGCAACCACCCCCAGGGTGGTTGCGGAGTTCAAATCATCTTCACTTTTGAAGTTAAGGGTAAGATGAACCTAATTCCAAAATTGTATGCAATTCGGTTCACAGTAAAAAAATTCGGAGCAATAATGCTTCAATGACTGCACTATTTAGCGAGCTGTTAAAGAGGTGTTAAAAACTGTTCTACAACACATGATATTCCCAAAAGAATTCCTTTGAGCCACAATACAGTTTCAAAGCCCTATTGGTAAAATAAGCCATGGTGTTGAAAACACCATAGCTTATTTTTTTATTCTTGTGTACTTTTCTGTAAAACAACACTTTTTCAATTCAGTTGGATGAGTTAACTTGACCTGGTACTGAAGCAATCTTATTGGCATATGGTCGTTTTATTATGGATCAAGACATTCAAGAAAAACTTTTTTGCGAGAGTTTTGGCACCAAATGCAAGAACTAATCTAATAAAGCCGCCACAACTTATTACCGTCACAAACAATAAAATAAATAATAACACCAAATTAAGAAGCAATGTCTCAACTAGCAAAAGTACATTTTAAGGCAGTTGAAAGTTTTTTTCTTAAATAGACTCCAAAATTCCACAGGGGTCTACGGAAATCAAAAATATCGGTTTAGAGAGCAATAAAGTTTGGGAAACACTGATTTAGAACAAAAACTAAAATAGTAGATAAAAAATCTATAAAAAAAATATAAGAAAAGGGAAATACGTGTTGATAGGTAGGGAGATAATATATCTCTAAATGGTAATAATATTAGTATGGAAGGCCAACCTCAACTAGAGATAAAGGCAAAAAGAATGACGATAAAATTAAAAATAAAAACAGTAAACAATAGTAAAATGTATGCTTACCATTTAGTCAATAAAACTTTACAATTTTGATATAGCCATACAATTTCTTCATTTGCAACTTAAATATCCTAATTTCTCACTGATGTAATAATTAAATTTTTATCTGTAAATACGCGGTCATAATTTAGCAGTTACCGATAGTAAGGCAAAAGCAAATAATACAAAAAATTTTCTCAAGGACAATCAAAATAATTTTTTATATTTTACGTTGACAGCAACATCTTTTTCTGTAACCTGTCAGAATGGATTGTATTTACTGAAAAATTAGTACTTAGGAAAACTATAACGAATGAAAAAATGTGGTATTTAGCCAATGCAATTTGGTAAAAAGAAGAAAAAGTTTTGAAGTTTTTGCAAACAAAACTAAATAGTACTAGATATTTGATAGTACAAAACTCTTTACTTGTATTTTTAAGATGACACAACTGTACTCATTGACAGTATTTGTTAAATTATTCGTATAGAATTTAAAGTGGTATGTGAAAATTTACTGGGTACCAGGGAAGAACGATGAATGTAAAAGATAAACAAGGAAACCTGATAGTGGATGAAGACCAAATATGTGAAAGGTGGAAAGAATATTTCGAAGAGATACTAAATGACGAAGTGACTACTGAAGAAAATTGTTATGTTCCTAGACCTCAAATAGTAATAGAAGAAATACCAAAGCCCACAAGAGAAGAAATTGAAGAAATAATAAAAGATATGAAAAACCAAAAAAGTCCCGGGGAGAGCGGCATTGTGGCAGAGAACATAAAATATGGAGGAGAGGTCTTAATAAACAAACTTGGTGAGCTAATACTAGAAGTATGGGATGCCGAAGAAATGCCTCAAGAATGGAATAAGTCGATTATAATTCCTATACACAAAAAGGGAGATAGAACTGAATGCACAAACTATAGAGGAATATCCTTATTAGAAGTAATGTATAAAGTACTCGCCATACTAATTAAAAAACGATTAGAAATATATATAGAGAAGAATCTAGGAGAATACCAGGGAGGATTTCGGAAAGGAAGATCAACAATCGATGAAATTTTTATGCTAAAACAAATCCTGATCAATTGCTATGAATACAACATTTCAGCACAAGTACTTTTCATTGATTACAAAGCTGCCTACGATACAATAAGCAGAAACAAGTTAATAGAAACACTAAAAGAATTCCAAGTGCCAGAAAAAATAATAAGATTGGTAAAAATGACAATTAGACAAACCATTTGTGCTGTGAGATGCAACGATACAGTCTCAGAAGAATTCGAAGTGAAAAAAGGTGTTCGCCAAGGAGACCCGTTGTCTACATTGCTATTCAATATAGTTCTAGAAAAAATTGTAAGGATTAGTGGGATAAATAGGTCCGGTACTATTTTATACAAGGAGCACCAATGCTTAGCATACGCTGATGATGTGGTTCTCATTGCAAGAAATGGAAAAGAACTATCAAATATAACAAAAAGACTGATTCGGGAAAGCTCTAAAATGGGACTGAAAGTTAATATTAATAAATCGAAGTACATGGAGATCTCGAGCAAAAAAGGAATAAGCACCAGGGGATCCTTTAAATTGGAGGTGGAGAATGGATCAGTTGTAGAATTCGAGAAGGTGGATGAATATATGTACTTAGGTACTCTTATTGATCAGACATGTAAAGAAGAAACTGAAATCAACCTGAGACTGACCAAGAGCAACAGGTGTGCTGGAACCATGAGCAAAATAATTAAGGCCAAAGATATATCTCGTAATACAAAAATAAGAGTATACAAAACTATAATTAGACCCACAATGCTATACGCTGCCGAGACATGGACTATGAACAAAACCGTACAGAACACATTGGAAGCATGGGAAAGAAAGATACTTCGCAGAATATTTGGTGGAAAAGTAGTAGAGGGAGAATGGAAAAGACGAACTAATGCAGAAGTGTATCAGTTGTATGTATGCTAACCCTACAATAACAAAAGTGGTGAAAAAACGTAGACTAGAATGGCTCGGCCATCTAGAAAGAATGCAAGGTAATAGACTAGTCAAGAATATTGCTTGGAGAGTACCTGAGGGCAAAAAAAAGAGAGGAAGACCAAGAAAGAAATGGAGAGATGCAGTAATGGAAGATGTCAGAGAGATGGGAATCAGAGATTGGAAGCTGTTAGCTAAGAATAGAAAACGATGGAAATTATCCATCCAGCAATGGGCCTAAAAGGCCTGTTAACGCTGTACATACATACATGTGAAAATTTACTACAGCTGTACCGTCATCAGCAGAGGCTTTCGAAAATATTTTTTTAACATTATTTAATAATTCATTTACAAAAACCTAATTACTTAAAATGTTGGGTAGCTTTTTGAATACATATACAGGGTGTCCCCGAAAATAGTGCGTTTAAGTTCAAAATCAATGTTTTTGGCACCAAAAAGCGGACATTTTCTGTGGAATTCGTCGTATATGTATGTGAACGATTAACTCTTGGCATCTGATTAAGGTAAAATTAAAAATCAATTCTAAATCACTATCAAAGAAGCGTTATATTGTTTGGATATGGAAATAAAGAAGGCATACATCAAGGAATTATTGGAAAAATGTATGTCACATGGCAGGACTGCTAAAACCAAAGTTTAAAAAGACAATTCTGAATTAAGGAATATAAAGTGAACTGTTGGTGTGTTAGTTTATATAATTGATGACAGGATCCATACCAGATATGGTGTATGTTATTAAAGTTGCGTCCTGTAATTTAAAAAACCTAGCACGCACATAGATATTGCCAAAGTTAATATAATTGTTTGATATATTTAGGAAAAGAACTTAAAGTGTGGTACTGTGTACGAACCAAATATCAGAATAGGATATTTGTAGGAGTTAAGTGATGCAGACCGTGGAGGAGGTTCCTCAACAACAAATCGAATAATCGTAATCGGTATCAATAATCAGTTTCAATTTTAAAGCTTGTTTCCGTCAAAAATATTCAACAATCCAACAGTGTCATAGAATAGTAAATAAAATCAAGATAAGTTTGGAAAAAAAGACTATGTGTGCTTCAGTATTTCTCGATATTTAGCAGGCTTTTGATAAAATCTGGCACAACGGTTTGCTATATATATATATTAAAATCTTTACTGTCTAGCGATATGTACCTTATCCTGAAGTCCTATATTAACGAACGTTCGTTCCAAATAAAAATCAATAATAATTTCTCTACCTATCACTCAATCCAATCCGGAGTTCCTCAAGGAAGTGTCCTCGGTCACTTCCTGTACCCAATCTTTCCTGCTGATATCAGATGTACCAACTACCACCTCGCGTCAATTTATTTATGCCGATGACATGGCTCTGGGTGCTCCAAAAGAAGACATAAAAATCGCCGAAACCACCATAGAAGCAGATCTAATCACTGTTAATAGATACTTTAGGAAATGGGGCCTACAACCAAACCCATCGAAGTAACAGTTTTCCATCTTAACAACCACAAGGCAAATTACAGACTAAATATAGAATGCGATGGAACCATTCTAAAGCACATTTCGAACCCAAAATACCTCGGTGTAACTCTAGATCGTACCCTAACATTTAAACAGCATTTGGAAAACACTTCAGCAAAAATAAAGACCCGTAATAACATTATTCAGAAATTAGCAAATACATCATGGGGTTCTAATACAGAGGTCATAAGAACGAGCGCGCTGTCCTTAGTATATCCTACTGCAGAATATTGCGCTCCTGTCGGGCTAAACAGTCATCACACAAACGTCATAGATACTCAGTTAAACCAAACAATGAGGCACATAACGGGAACTATAAAGCCCACACCAACCTATTGGCTTTCAGTTTTAAGCAACATCGCTCCACCAGCAACAAAACGACTAGCCACACTCAACACCCTAGTTCAAAAATGCCAACAAAACCCAGCACTACCGATAAATATAGACATCGCTGAGCTAGACCAAAGAGAGTTAAGACTGAAATCCAGACATCCACCTACTAGAACTGCTACAAGATTGGCTGATTTCACTACTGAGGAGCACTGGGTGGGCGAATGGAATCCAGATATCAGAAATGATAATCTCATAGAAAACCCTACAATTAAACCAGACGGCTTTTCTCTTCCTCGTCGTGAATAGTGCAACCTTAATAGAATACGAGTTGGTCATGGAGTTTGTAACAAGTCTCTGAATCAGTGGGGTATAAATGCCAGTCCGGGATGTGACAAATGCAGCGCTGTTGAACAAACAATTAATCACATCGTCTTCGAGTGCCCAGCCAGCAAGTTCGTTGGCAGTCTTCAAGAAATCCACCAACTCACTTCCAAGGCAAGAGACTGGCTTCGAGGCTATAACCTTCGACTTTAATAATTTTTTATTTTATATGTTCTATGTTTGTGTTTTCTTATTTATTATTGTTATTATCATTTTTTTTTTAATGTAAAACTGCAATGTGTAAAGTTCATACGAATATATATATATATATATATATATATATATATATATATATATATATATATATATATATATATATATATATATATATATATATATATATATATATATATATACTGCTGACATACCTACTACAGATAATGTCACAGTGGCAACTTTTGCCGATGATACAGCCGTTTTAGTTTCAAATAAAGATCCAGACATAGCATCTGAAAAGCTGCAAAAATACTTGCATATATTATTGGTTGACAAAATGGAAAATTAAAGTCAATACCGAAAAATCAGCCCAAATCACATTTACAACAAGAAGACGTACTTGAAGGCGGCGCAATAAGAAGAAGAATCACTTCAAACCAACAAGGCCAAAATTCGTAATTTAACGCACCGCTGCCAAATTATCAGTGGATTACATCAGCCACCAATGAAGGCATGAAAACTGAAGAGGAGTTGGCCAGAAGACCTGGTTACATAGGTAAAAATGGAGAACTATCGCTGGACGGTACACAAATCAAGTCAATATTGTCATTACATTTAATAATTACTGAATGTACTGTTTATAAGTAGATTGTAAATATGCATTTAAAAATAAAAAAAAAATCGGTTGCCTGTAAAGTCGGTTTTACGGGCGAAGATTTTACGTGACAACGTCTTTTTCTCGGTAGAATATTTATTGATATGAATATTATTAAATTGCACAATAGGAACAAGGAATTGCCGCTATAAACTCAGTTTCTCAACTTTTGTGTCAATCTAACAATTAATCAATCAATCATAGTTTACGATAATGAAATATTAGTGTACAATTATTTACCTTTATTGTTGTAGTTGTTGTAAATGACGAATCTACTCACGAATTGAAGACAAATCTCACGATCTCACGATTAAGGTCTTACATCTTACGATTTTTAAATTTTTTTTAAATTTCAAGTGTTTCTAATAAAATGCATGGGAGGAAATCAGCTTTTTTTAGATTGTCACCTTGAAATATCCATAAATTGACTGTATTTTTGTATCAAAGTGGGCTACTTCAATTAACTCAATTAATATACACAAAATAATATAAACAAAGCTTAAAAGGTTCTTTATGCTTTGAAAGTGGTTTATAAACAACTGAATTGTAATGTATATTTTACCGCCTTTAATAAATATGAAGTATAAACTAAATTTTGTGTAAAGAACAAACATTCAACAGACCTAATAGTAAAAACATATTGATTTAAGTGTGAATTTGAGATAATGTGCTGACAAAATGTTAAATCCTAAGAAAACAAAATTATGTTTTTATGTATATTCATTATACTTAATACTCTTGGGTAAAATACCTCATATCATATATGTCTTTAGACACAGTTAATAATTTTCATTGAAGTTTAAACTATAAAGAATGTTTACAATCATTGCTCAATATAAAATGGATAAATCCATAGAAATATTATAAAAGAATATAGGTCCCTAGGTAATTTCCTAAAATTATATCTGATACTGGTGGTTCCCCCTAAAATAGGACACTGTAAGCACTCCACATTTTCACTACAGACACAGCTGACGATACTTTCAACGATTTTCAACTTTAGCGATTCAACGCGCCTAATTCTCTAGTGCCGCGCGCAGCGGACCGATCATGTTTGAGTGGGAGAGAGACGCAAGGCATTCGCCGGTCCGGCGGGCCTCTCTCTCCTTCAGTGACTCACTGTAACAGACGTGAGCGGGCGTTACACTTTTTCTTAAATGACTCCGAGCCACAACCTAATTTAAGACGTTGTCACGTCAAAAAATAACCCTGGAAGCTCACACTTGGGTGTGAGATACCCATCCACACACTTAACTAAATGCAGCATGCGCAACTGCATTTCAATGGTAATGCCGCTTTGTGTAAATTCAGTCTGTAGTCTGCCAAGGACGGATGTGTAGTTGCAGTCTCATTCAAGCAATATTTCCAATCACGAAAATTTATTGAATAAACGTTAGGGTATGTAGTACCCATGTGTGAGGTTTGCGATAATTTATTAATTTTTTTTATAATAATTTTTTTGGGAAATGGCTTCATGTAGTTGAAAAGAAAACTGGGAAAAACGTCGTCCTTTTACCCAAGCTGAAATGGAAAGGAAAGTTGAAAATTTATTTGCTAATGAAAACAACAATGATGATGGTCAAAATATCTTTGATACCGATTCCGAATCTGAGGAGGATTATGTCGAAGAACAAACCTCCAACACTGATACTGATGAAAGTGGACAAAGTGATAGTGAAATAGATCATGAACCAGTTAGAAATGTTGCAAGGTTACTTGGATCCAGACGATGACCACTAAGAATTTTTTTAAGATGTTTAATACAAGTGGTATAAATGCAATGGCGCTATTTCCTTTCGCAAATCCCCATTGGAAAGAAAATGCATTTAATAATAGAAGATCATTTGTGAAGTCTTTGGAAATGGCTTTAATTAAACCACTAATGCGAGAGATAGACTCTAAATACCTTCTTCGCAAAAACCACTCAGGCAAACAATGTGTGGCATTCTTCAAGTTGAAGACCTTCCAACACAACATCCCACAAGTTTAGTAAAGCAAACTAGGTGTTATTTCTGCAAAGGAAAAGATAAAATAACGAAGCATGCATGCTAGGCTTGCCATTAAGCATACTGCATGGAGCATAGAGCTAAACTGTGTTGTGAATGTAGTCACCAAAATGAGTGAAATTGAAATACCTGGCTAAGACTGAATATGATTTCTATAATCAAAATTTGTTAGCTTTTAGTTAGAAAGACCATTTTGTTGTTAAATTAAGGTAAAATATTTTGAATTATGTTTCTGGCTTTTTAGAAAATGTTTGTTAGTTATGTTTAAATACACTCTGGGCCAAAATTAACCGGCCACTTTAAAAATTGGTAATTTTTGATTTCTTATATCTCCTAAACCTGTTGTCCGATTTAAGCGATTTTTTTAATATGTTATAGCCTTATTTCTTGACAATATCTTTATAATAATATTGTTGCTAAACAGGTAAATTTTCATTGTATACCGGCTGTACGAATCAAACTGTGTGTTTTTCTTAAAGTTTGCATCACCCTGTGGAATATTCTAGCATTTGTAGAATACTGAAATTAAATCGTAACTATAGCTTCATGCTTTCTCAACATTTTGTTTTTTTATTCATTCGCTTGTGTTGGATTATACAAAAGTTAGGTGCTTTAACAACTAGACATGTTTTTTATCAGGTTTTATCTCCGAGGAAGAGAAAAAATAATCTTTTTGAAAAAAAGTCATTTGTTACAGTAAAAATCCAATGAATAAAATCTTCGAAGAAAATTCAAAGAACAATATTTTGGAAATCAAAGTCTAACTGAAAAAAAAATTGGGTATCAATAATGGGTGTTGCCGCCTCTAGTCCTTAGGACTTCTTGGAGCCGGTTTGGCAATCTATTCATGATATCCTGGATATCAGATTGGGGGATATTGTGCCACTCCTCTACCGCAGCTGTCTTCGGCTCTTCAAAGGATGCAGGGGCTGGTACTCTTGCTCTTGCGCGTCTTTTGAGGTTGTCCCAGATATGCTCAATTGGGTTAAGATCGGGACTGTGTGCTGGCCATGGTAGAATTTGAATCCCGACCTCATTAAGGTACTCACGGGTAGATCTTGCTGTATGGCAACGTGCATTGTCATGCATTAGTCTGAAGTTATCACCAATGAATGGTGCAAAAGGCATGACATGGTCTTGGAGAACTTCTTGCACGTATACTTGGGCATCCACACTGCCTCTACCGAACACAACAAGATCAGTACGCGCTTCGTAAGAAATTCCTCCCCAAATCATTATTGACCCCCCTCGGTAAGCCACTGTTTCGGTTATAGCGCATGCAGCAAACCTTTTATTTGACGCCTATAGACACTTTGGCGTTCATCTGGACCTTTTAGCGCTATTCTGCTCTCATCTGAGAACAGTATATTCTTCCATTTCGCCATAGTCTAATTAGCATATTCTCGCGCAATATGAAGTCTAGCCCTACGGTGTTGTGGGAGCAGTTGTGCGCGAGCTGGATGAAAAGCCCTCTCAAGTTTATTTCTGACAGTCTTCTTCTAATCGTTTGTCTACTCACACTAACGTTTCTTACCTCAAGAAGAGACAGGTCACAGGTAAGGTAAACAAAACAATAATAAAGGTGGTGGGGTTAATTTTGCTGCTGAGTTAAATCGTCTGTATTGATGAAAAACATTACTAGTTGTTAAATTACCTAACTTTTGTATTATCCATCATACGTGAATGAATCAAAAAACAAAATGTTGAGAAAGCATCAGGTTATAGTAAGATTTTAATTTCAATATTTTATAAATGCTAGAATATTCCACAGGGTGGTGCAAACTTTAAGAAAAAAACACAGTTTAATTCGTACGCCCGGTATACAATGAAAATTTACCTGTTTAGCAATTATATTATTATAACGATATTGTCAAAGAATAAGGCTATAACATATTTAAAAAAATCACTTAAATCGGACAACAGGTTTACGAGATATAAGACATCAAAAATTACCCATTTTTGAGGTGGCCGGTTAATTTTGGTCCAGAGTGTATTTTTAATATTTTTTTCTTTTATATAGGGTTTTATACATTGTTAAGGATAGGCAAAAATTGTCACTGCTAACTGCGAAAGAACTTAATTGGTTGAAAAATTTAGTTCAAGAAATATTTCAACTCAAAGAAATTCCAGAGTTCTTGGTAGAGAATCAAGATGCTAGAATACTGGACATTTTTAAGTAACATAATTAGTTTCAAAAAGAAATTCTTAAAGTAGAGAAGACAGATAAAGAAACTGACTTTGACTTTCAACACTTACAGTTTTGTGATACAGCATAGGCATAAACAAGATTTAATTTATTTATTTATATTGTTTGGATATTTCACTGTTGTTTCTATGGTAACTGGTTTAATATTTTAGAGTAAAATACAGCAGCTGTCAAAATAATTAATTGAATAATCAAGTTCAAATGTTTGTTTTTTTTTTTGTTTTAAAAACTCATAATAATCACTATGAACTTTAATAAATTTCAAGAAATATACGGGATACACTTTTAGTACGAAGTTACTCTTAATTTTCCAGCCAATAAATTTTGTCCGAACAGTTAATAAAATGATTTTTGAAGTATTTTAAAAAGTAATAACCTTTAACAATATTCCCTTAATTTGACGTCATCTTCACTTCACTAAACCTCAAAAATATTACATTAGTGTCTCTTTTTGATCACAATATTTATATGTTTATATAGTACAAATTTTTTCACTATTTTAAGCGTATCTAAAATGCTTTCCCGATTTTTGTGCACGGTTATGTAAACCGTGTTTTCCGAATAAGCGATGGGGGCAACTCAATCGCCAAGCGCTAAAACATTGATTTTACGATCTTGTCTAAAGGGTTGGGCACTATTCGTATAGCGAGTGTCTAAAAAATGCATATACACGAAGAATTTGTTTAATAGATAATATATTGAGATCGTTGCAATCGACCAAAAAGATCACATGTTTGTGTTTTTGATAAATATATTATTTAGAAATTTACCACAAGGCAATCAGAGATAGGTACTTTATTTGATATTTTGACTTCCAGATCGGAAATCGTTTTCAAAATGCTGTTTTTGGAAAAATTAAACAAATGTTTAAATATAATTTTGTTTGTTTTACCTAAAATACCTCATTAAAATATGTTGTATACATTTGGAAGTAGAAAGCTTATTATTATAAGCTTGGACTTGCAGTTTGCAGTTTACTTAATTCTCCATCGTTTTCTTTTGACTTTCTTTTTTTTATTTAGACGTGGCTACAAGCTTACGCTGGTATATTTTGTTATAATATTTGCCAGGTAGACGAATCGTTTTTTTTTTTCAATTTGATATCAAAAGCGCATGGGCTGCAATCAACCAAATAGTCAACGTAGAGAAAATGGTTTCACTTCTTCAGGACATGAAAAACGAATTGCCAATCAAGCATTTAAAGATTCTACATATTAGATTTAACGTAGCCTCAATGAGACTAAGGATTCACGAACTGAGGGAGATGATGATAAGGCATAATCCAGACGTCATTTGCCTTTTTGAAACTCTATATATGTCAACAAGTCAGCTCCCAAGAATTACAATATACGATGAATATGGCAGAAAAGATCAACCAAAACAAAGAGGAATAGCCATATTCTTCAAAAATAATATCGAATGGAACAAGGTGGTAATAAATACAAATCATTTTGAAAATGAAGGTATAAAAATAGATTCTACTAACATTTTTTCTATTTACAAGAGAAGAGTCAACGATTTAGCTCTGGAAGAACTAGATGCCATGCTGAACTCAGCAGAGACCGAAATCATAGCAGGAGATTTCAACGCATATCACACAATTTGGGGATGCAACAACATCACAAGAATTGGAACAATTCTACTAAGATACTGTGAAGACAGAAACAAGATGTTATTCGCTCCAGACGAATCAACAAAGAATCAACTCCATTGAATGACAAAACAATTTTAGGTTGGACTTATGCATCACCAAAGACGTCATCATAGAAGATGTAAGAGCGCACTTCGAATTCAGTTCCGATCACAAACCAGTAACAGGAAGAATGACTTTAAGACAGGACCTTTCAACTATCAAACCAGTAAAAAGATGGAAATGGAAAGAAGCAAACTGGCCAAAGTACAGAAGATAACTTAACCACATGGAAATAAACAGAGAATTCCAATCAACAGAAGAAGTGGAAAGAAAAATAAAAGAGATAACAAGGAAAATTCTACAAGCTATGGAAGACAACATCCCCAAAGGAATGACGAATAATAGAGGACAAGAAGACAGAAATTCAAGGACTACGGAGACGAACTTTCCGAAGTAATAAGAGTAAGACTCAGAAGTATTACAGAAAACAAATGACACAACAACATCAGGAAAGCAAAGGAAAACCATGGAAACGTGTGGAAAATGCCTAAAACTAGGCGAAGAGGAAAACAAAAGATGTCACAAATCATAGACGACGAGGTAACACACTTCGAAACCCAGGTAAAAGTGGGTACAATCGCTAGAACAATCATCTTTCAACAGAAGTCCCCAAAATCATCAGAAGACTTAAAGGAAGCAGAGCTCCAGGATCAGAAGGAATTCACAACATCGCCCTCAAGGAACTTTTAAAGAAGATAATAGTACAGCTGTACTATATCTTCAAATGCTGCTTGGAAAAAGCACATTTTCCAAATAACTGAAATCACGCCAAGATCATCCCTATACTAAAACCAAGAAAAGACGGAAGAAGACCAGAAAACTACAGGCCCATATCAGTACTGAAAACACTAGGTGAAATACTGGAAAAAATCATCTACAGAATGCTGATGAAACACGAGGAAAGAAGAACAGTCATTCAGGATGACTAGTTCGGATTCAGAAGAGGAAGAAACAGAAGACAGAAAACAGGAATGGTCATCTTCGACATCGGGAAAGCATATGACAAGGTGTGGAACAAGGCACTAATCTACAAGATGGACAGAGCTAGATTGCCTCATTATTTAGTTAATATATGTGATACATATCTAACTAATAGAACATTTTAAGTTTCAGCCGACCAAAAGACGTCTACAGTCCAAGAAATACAAGAAGGGACTCCTCAGGGCAGTATGCTCTCACCCATTTTATACAATATTTTTCTTTCAGATTTACCAACAGGTCCACAAACAACTACAGCCCTCTACGCAGACGACACGGCGATATATGCCACAGAAAAGGATGATAGAAGAATATTCCAAAACATAGAAAATTAACTCGGAAAAATCACGGAATACACCGAAAAATGGAAGATCAAAATCAACGCCTAAAAGACGCAATTCATCATGTTCATCCAAGAGTCTAGTCCACCAGTAGTAGAAATAACAATAAAAAGAAACAGGATCCAGTCAGAAGACTCAGTCAAGTACCTAGGAGTCTATTTCGACAGAAAACTTAACTTCAAGAAAAACTAACACTTCCGTATATTTTTAGGTCCAGTCCACTAACGAACGCCAAGAAGATCCGGTTATACCAGACCTACGTTAGATCGGTAATGCTGTAAGCTGTCCTAGTTTGGAGCTTCAGTTATGAGTCCAACTGGAAGAAATATGAAGCAACAGAGATGTCATGTTACAGGATCATCGATGATGGATCAGCATGGGAAGAACGGATTACAAATGCAACCATCAAAGAAAAGTTCAGTATACACCACTGACGGAGATGGCTAAGAAAAGGACAAGGTATTTCTTCCACCAAGCCGCAAGAAGACTACTTCAGACTACTAACAAGTACCTACAAAAAAGAAGCCAAGGAGTTCAACCAGTAGGCGGTGCAGAAGCGGGACACAATTCTTAAAATTTAAAAGTTGCATTGTCTTACGTAAAATTTACTTACAAAACTTTTATGCTCTACACAAAATTATTCTAAAATTAATAGTTCTTGAGATATATGCGAACAAAAGTAGGAAATATATATAAAAAAAATCATTTTTTGAATTTTTGAAGGTTTCTTCCTAATATTAAAAGTTGTACTGACCAGGTCGATAAAATTCTTAAATCACAGGTATAAAGACAATATTAACCCATCACCAAAAACATTGATCACTTTTCTGATTCGTTAAAGAAAACTTTGCAAACGAACACAACGGAGTTTATAAAATTTTACATAGGCCAAACCTGTCGAAAAATTTAAAACAGAATCTATGACCATTCCATTTCAATTCGAAATTCCGATTTAGTTTCAACATCATCTACATGCAGGTCACAAAATTGGTATTCAAAATAGACAACTTTCCTCAATAATAATAAAACATCGTCTGCTTCATACACCAATTCAGTTCCTGCCATTAAAAATCTTAGCATTAACTCCCACCCAAACGACATTTCACGATCAGTGAACAGTGTACTACTGACGTGGTCTGGGGCTCAAGAAACTGAGACTGAGAAAATTGAAAAATCAGTCTGATGTAGGTATATTATTAATTAGAAAGTAGTTTATGCAATTTTAAACAGGAAAACCTATTAAATCCTGTAATATACTTACACTGGTAGTGAATAATTTAGTTTGACACACGAATAACACTAGAAAATATTAGTTCTAATTTACAAAGATTTACATACCTGATAAAATATGCTTCCTAGTATTGGTAGAACAATAGAAATGAAATATTTCCAAGAAAATGTGAACTACCTGGAAAACGACACTAAAAACATAAACTTCTACATTATTTTGAAGCTATTTTTACAAATCTCATTATAACTACAGTTTCTTAATGATTTTCAACGTTCAATAAAATGAGGCTAACTGTACGCTATATTTAAAACACAGACGCCTTTTTAATTTTCATATTTAAAAGAGTTCTAAATTTTTGCAGCTTTTCGCAAATGTTTCCTATATTTTTGAGGTAAAAAAATCGTTGGTGATGTATATTTTCATGATATAATAACGGAAATCAGTATTTTTTGTATAAGATTTCAGTTTGAAAATATTGTGTTGTCCATTGATTCTTCTAAACAGTAGGGGAGACCGGGACTGGTTGACATAATTTTTAAATTTCAAACGTGAAACTCTAAATTAAAACATTTTGACGTAAATTTTTTGCAAAACAGAATAGTTTCATGTAATCTTGTGGGAGGTATGGACATCTGTCCAAATCCTCTCACAAGTGTCAAAACCCTCCCTAATTTATAAAATTGTTACAGAAAACATGCCGTATAAATATAAGCGACTAACCGAAGAACGATTTCCCGAAGAAGCCATGCGAAGTGCAATAGCTGATGTTTTATCTGGAGAGTTTTCTATCAGAAAAAGCGCTCAACGGCATGAAGTTAAAAAATCAACAATAGCTTTATATGTAAAGAAAGCTAGAGAAGTAGGAATTGACAATACGACATTCTCTTCACATTTTGTCACATGCCAAGTGTTTTCTAATGAAATGCCTCCCTAATGAAAAAAGCGACTCACAGATTAGAATACGAATTTGCCGAAAAAACGAAGTCAAATTTCCGGAGGGAAAGTAAATAAATCAGCTGGGAAGGACTTGTTTACAGGATTTTTAAGTTGATAATCTGAACTATTCTTACGAACCCTGGAGAATACAAGCTGAAGCATGTTTAAAATTTCTTTAAATTATTCCCCTTAGAAAATTAATTTCACGCCGCCTATGTCCATATATTTTGTTAAAAGCCGTAAAAATAACCCAACAGCAACGAGCGATTCGCTCGTTGACGAATGAAACGAACAATGAAATATTTCGCCAAATGTTCCCTGATCTTTTTATCTATCCTTTGCTTAATAGAAATCTTTCCTAGTAACAAAGGAGTCAGTGCCTATTATGAAATCCCCAGTCTACCTTCTCAGAAAAACAAAAGAGTTGGTTTTCGGTGAACGTATAATTCCTGTCAGGAGATAAGGTTTAAGTTACAAAAATGACTCCACTAGCCTTGTCTTTTAAATATCAATTTTGCGTGGCACTCTTCAGCCAATACTCCCACTTCTTTTTTTATCTTTAGCTTGCCTAAGATCAAAATTCGAATTCATTTTCAAGTTGTTTCCTGTGGCAAGCGGTTGGTTCTCCATCACACGGCGGTAAGTGTATTTTCAATTCACCCTTATCTATATAAAATATCTTTACACAGTGAGTCATATATTAACTATTTTCCCTTTTGTCAAACAGACGTATTCCAATTCGAAGGAACGAAGTCACCTCTGTTTGCCGATCGTTCATCTCTACCATCGTTTATCTCTACCATCGTTCATCTCTACCACCGTTCATCTCTACCATCGTTCATCTCTACCATCTTTCATCTCTACCTTCATTCGTCTCTGCTGTTCGACGCCTTCATTCAACTTTACGTTCATTTGTCTCTTCATTTATCTGTACTACTGACTACTACCTGTGCTGTTCCTGTCTGGTTGTTTCTCTTTTCGACTACCTAAGTCAATTCGAGGGATTACGGATCGAAGACCGTAATTTGCTGTACCTGCAGTCCAATACCTATTGCCAGGACCCAGTATCAAGTGCCTGTATTGAGGACGTAACGCCATCACCTCTGTGTCCACCTGTTGTCTACGGTATTGTGAGTAACCATAAATTTGATTGACTAAAGCTCAACTTCAATACCTAAATAGTAACAAATTGATTTATAACATCCAGTTCAGTGATTTTGCTTTATGGTTAAGTATAACCGAATGAACTATCACGGGTATAAACTTACGATATCATACGTATAAATTACGATCCATTTGTTTGATATTAAAGTAGGTTATATTTATGATAAATTTTAGGAATAGATTTGAGGTGATCACATTCAAAAAAAAATTTAGTAAATATTTACGTATTCTCAAGGCATAATAATATTTTATTTTGACAAATATTGACAATCATAATATTCTTTGTTTTTATATTCTTGAGAATACTACATTATTCAGTATTATTTTTCAAAAAAGATATTTTGTTGTTGTATTCGATAATAGATTGAGTAATCACTTATCTCGTGACATTTAACTGTGCCGTAATTGTTATAGTGCATTTTTTTTTCTAATATACCTCAATATAACTTTGTTAACGATATATTTGCTTTTTATTTTTTGCTATGATATGAATTTATATTTTTGTGCAAGGTGTATCTCTTTCAGACATTTTTATTGATTTATATTATTATTTGTTTTATCATATAACTAGTGTATATGTGTCGAAATATTAAGTGTGTACCGCACGATCATAATACTTTTTCTCTCACGGTTTACTTTATTCTCGCGTATCTTAACTGTATCTTACCTTTCTTGCTATCGTATTCTCTATATCTTAAGGTTTCCCTGTTCCTCTGAAAATAGGCTGGTGCCCAAATAATTCCCTTCTCTTATCTTCCAACTTCTCGTCTCTGTATCTTCAGTACTTCTCTACCTGATTCTTTATATTTGAGCTGTAATAAGAGCCCCGACCAAGATACCTCTACCAGACTGAAGCCCGAGCCTAGTACCGTTCCTTGTGTAACCTCTAATCTATCATTAAAGAGGGTACAAAGCTTAGCGAGAATTTCCAATTTCAATAAATCTACAGTCGGTAAATTGCAAGGTAAGTTAGAGGAGAATCTAAAAAGGCACAGCTTCACTGGATCAGACATATTTGATTTGGACGAGACGGGCGTAACCACAGTTCAAACAACTCAAAAAGTAGTTGCTACTAAAGGTTAGCATTAAGTTGGTAAAGTAGTGTCGCGTGAGAGAGGAGAACTGATTACTCAAGTGGGTATTATTGGAGCGAACGGAACAGCACTTCCACCAGTGCGGGTGTTTCCAAGGAAAACAATTGACAAATATAGAATGCTAAATAGTATTCCAGAAGAGTATGGTGCAACCGGTTTGCAAAACGTTTGTGCCCTCCAATTAAAGAACTGGCAGGACCCTGGTCTACCTGGCCTTTCGGCTATACGACCGTTAACGAATCCACTGCCCTTACAAGTCCGACACCAAAATGAAGGTGCCACGCCACGTATACCAGAAACGTTTCGTGGGGCTTCACCTTCCCCGTAGTACCTGTGTTGCGATTACCGCACCTACCCGTTATCCCACCCACGGGCGGATAGGCGAAGCAGGCAGAGGAATTTCCACCTTGCACGTAGACAGGAGTGAGAGTAGACACGTAGAGAGTAGATTCAAGAGTGGTAGAGGATCTCTCCTCTACCACTCTTGAATATCCTGACGGGTACGTGCCGGGGCACCCACACCAAGCTTGACACAAGACCAAGAGAGGTGTGTACGGGCCCAGCTCGTTCAACCTCGCCAGGTTCCCTTGGAATGAGAGTAGAGTGGTCCGACGAGACTCTCGTCTCGGATACTAGGAATGTAGGCCGGTGACCGTGTCGCCTAAGCGACCGTGTGCGTTTCTACAAACCTGATACCTCAAGCGACGGCTCTCCACCTCTCAATTCCTACCCATTAGTCGCCTCTTACGACAGGCAGGGCCTTCTGGCCTCGGCCGTATTCTTATCTCCGCGAGCCGAACGGAGGGTGCAACAGGTTTAGTGCATTCATCTGGATGGATGACCAGTGATCATTTTTTAAAAGTTTTAGAGCATTTTGTAACTAATGTTCGGTGTACTAAAGAATGCCAAGTTATTTTATTAATGGATAATCATGAATCTCATTTATCTGTTTCTGTTGTTGATTACTGCAAAGGTAATGGAATTACAATTTTAACTCTTCCACCCCACACATCTAACAAATTGCAACCATTAGATAGGACTGTTTTTGGACCATTTAAAAGGTCCACAAGGAATCTAAGTTCCTGTAGTTGGCTGTATACCATATATAAAAAAATTTTTTATTAAAAATCCTTTATAAAAGGTATATAATTTAAAAAACCCAATCGGGCTATATCAGAAAACCTTTTTCGGAATCCATATTCCATCATCAGTGCACTAGGTGGGTATACATGTATTAAGCCACCAAATATGTGGGTAAAAACCCGTTAAAAATTGTTTTTTAAATTTGGTTTACATTATATGGTGATAAATTCTATGATGTTAAAGTTACCAGTGGATTTGGTAACATGGCGACGTATGACATAGAGTCATACTGTTGTCTTGTATACTTTCATTTTACTTTCCGTGGTCAGATATTTGTTTCTCCATATAGTTTCTTGGAGGCAACCACTTACTCTTGCCGCTTTTGATGCTTCCCTTGTGGTCTCTGTTCTTATATCCCTGTCACTAGTGATCTCTACTCCTAGGTAATTGAATTTCATTACTTGTTCTACAATTTTGCCGTCTATTTCTAGTTTGCATCTACGCAGCTCTTTACTGATCACCATACATTTAGTTTTTTCTACTGATATTCTCATATTAAGTTTTTTTACTGTGATATTGAAAGTGTGGAGCTGCCTTTGTAGGTCATCTTCCTTAATTAGTACTGCATCATCGGCATAGCATAGTATCGTGATTTTATGCGCTCCCATGTGGTATCCGTGTCGTTTTCTTACTTCGTGGATTATTTGATTCATCACCATATTGAATAACAAGTTAGCGAGTCTCCTTAGCGGATTCCTCCTTTTAGTTCTATGCATTATGTTTCCCCTGTTGGCATTATAACTCTGGTCTTGTTGTTCTTGTTAATTTCATTAATTGTCCTTATTATCTGATGGTCTATTTATTCAGCTTGTAATAAATTTAAGATGTCATTTCGCTCCACCCTGCCAAAAGCACTTTTTAAATCTTCAAAGCACATGTATGCTAGTTTTCCATATTCAATAGACTTTATGATTTGTCTGATTATAAAAATTGTGTCTATTGTGCTGCGGTTCTTCCTGAAGCCTTGTTGTTCATCTGCCATGTTCGCTTTTTCCTCGATTTTATCTTTTATGACTGCCGTTAACAATTTTAATGTACTACTCATCAGACTAAGGCCTCTATAATTTTCAGTCTTTCTCGAGTCTCCCTTTTTAAGTATCGGTAGCAGGAGACTTTCCTTCCATTCCGCTGGTACTACTCCGGTATTTATCATATCGACGAATAATTTTAGGAGCCATTTGCGTAGTGTTGTTACTCCATATTTTAGTAGTTCATTGTTTATCTTATCAGGACCAGGTGCTTTTCTGTTTTTTAATTTTTTTATTCGTTCTTGTAGCTCTTTTTCTGATATTAGTACTCTATCTTGAGTTTCGTTAATGATTCTTTCTCTGTTCTCTTCTTCTCCTTCTTCATATAATTTCGTGAAATGCTCAATCCATTGTTCCTCCGCAATGTTATCTATGCTTACAATTTCATTCATTTCTGTTTTTTGTCTCCTTATCATCTTCCACGCCTTTTTCTGAGATCCATATATATGGTAAATTTCTCCCAGTGTTCTTTTTTGATGTTATCTATTTCTTGGTTTACTCTATTCCTGATTCTCACGTAGTCTTCTCGTGCCTCCGGTGTCTTCACTCCTTTGTATGTTGAGAAAGCTTGTTTATTTTCATTTGCTAGTGCTTTCACCCTTTCGTCGTACCATGGAGTTTTGTATTCCCGTTTATTTCTGTTAACTTTTCTTTTACCTAAAGCTTCTTCCGCTGCTTGTAGGATACATTTTTTAATAATTTTCCAGGTTTCTTCTATATTCTTTTTAGTCTCTAGGTTATGGCTGTTTAGCTTTTCTGTTAGTCTGTTTGTATACAAGTTTTGTATCCCTTCTTCTTCTAAGCTTTCTATGGTTAACTTTACTTCTACTTTTGTATTTCGCTTGGCTTCTTCTTCTTCTCGTGCCACTCCTAGCGGAGATTGGAAATCATCATGGCCACTGTGACTTTGTTAGCAGCGCGCCTAAAAAGTTCAATCGAACTACACCCGAACCATTCACGTAGATTACGAAGCCACGATATTTTTCTTCTTCCCACACTTCTTTTGCCCTTAATTTTGCCCTGCATGATATTTCTTACAAGTTCGTACTTTTCACCTCTCACAATGTGCCCCAAGTATTCCATCTTTCTAGTTTTTATCTCATTTAGAATTTCGCATCTTTTGTCTAAAGTTTGGAGTACTTGCGTGTTAGTGACGCGGTCCATCCATGATATTCTGAGAATGCGCCTATAGCACCACATCTCGAAAGCTTCGATGTTTTTTGTGGTCAACTGTTTTAGTGTCCAAGCCTCTACTCCATACAACAGGGTAGAAAAGACATAACACCGCAGCATTCGTATTCGTAAATTTATATTGATATCACGATTGCAAAAGAGTTTGCGCATTCTATTAAAGACTGATCTAGCGATTTCTATTCTACATCTAATCTCTTTTGTTTGATCAGTATCGTCTGTGATCCAAGCACCTAGATATTTATAACAGGACACACGCTCAATCGTTGTATTGTCTATTACAAGATTAGCTCTGATGTTCTTTAATTTCGTGATTACCATAAATTTAGTTTTTTTCAAATTTTTCAAATTTTCGCTTGGCTTGTGGCAAGCTAAAATTAACTCGTGGGGAAATAAAGAAAGGTGAAATAGAGTTTCCTGTTGCAGATACTGTCCGAGCTATAGTAACCAATGTACTGCGTTCCTGATAAGTTATGCGACCCACTTGCTTAAATCCACGCCTGGCTATAACTTTATTCAGTGTTTGAACGGTTGTAACCCTTGTTTCGTCGATATTAAAAATTTGAAATGGTTCAAATTTTTGACGATTTAGAACCGTCTGTAAATTATTGCATACGAACTATCCAACATTTTCATTGTTAAAACTTAAAGAGCGCGCTAAGCTCGTTGCTTTAGGGGTCCTTATTGTAAAAGGGTTGTATCGTTTTACTAAGCCGTAAACCAATCGGTAAACAAATACAGCATACAGGATATTGTCAAATATTTTGCACGAGAGATTAAAGCCTTATACTGAAATTTTTCTAGGAGAATATCAGGCGGGATTCAGGCGTGGACGTTCAACCATTAACCAGATCTTTACACTACGACAGATCCTCGAAAAAGCGCAAGAGTTTAACATGTATCATATTTTTGTCGATTTTAAAGCGGCATATGACAGTGTCTTAAGACCAAGTCTTTACAACGCTATGAATGAGTTAGGAATTCCAAAAAAACTCATATGTTTAATAAAAGTGACAATGGCGAAGATGCTATCAGCAGTAAAAATTCAAAACGACTCGTCAACCCCATTTCAAATACATAGGGGGTTAAGGCAGGGAGATGCGCTGGCGTGTCAGCTTTTTAATGTCGCCTTAGAAAAAGTTGTACGAGACGCTAATTTAGATAGCAGGGGAACAATATTTAATAGATCAGTCCAAATTCTAGCATATGCAGACGACGTGGACATTATAACAAGAACTAGGGCGAGAACTGCGGAAATCCTAACCGAGCTAGTAGCAGCAGCAGAACGAATGGGGTTACAGATAAATCAAAATAAAACCAAATTCATGGCGACTAACACAAACACAAGAGCTGGAAATGTTGACACAAATTTAATCATCAATGACCAAAACTTCGAAGCAGTCAAAGAGTTCATATATCTAGGGACATCTTCTTCTTCTTCAAGTGCCGTCTCCATCAATGGAGGTTAGCGGTTATGGTGGCAAACGTTTGTCTATCTTCAGCTGTTCTTAAGAGTTCCTCAAATCCAAGTCCTGTCCAGTTTCTGATATTACGTAACCAGGACAATTTTTTTCTTCCAATTCCTCGCTTTCCTTCTATTTTGCCTCTAGGGACATCGGTTAACCCCAATAATAACACATCTGAGGAAATAAAAAGGCGAATAATAATTGCAAACAGGTGTTATCATGGTATATCAAAGTACTTAGCTAACAAACGTCTGTCTCAAAAAACTCGTATAAGGCTGTATAGAACACTGATAGTCCCCGTTCTCACATATGGATCAGAGGCATGGACGCTAACGAAAACAGATGAATCCGCTCTATCCATTTTTGAAAGAAAGGTGCTACGCAAGATATTCGGAGCGGTCTGTGAGAACGGAATGTGGAGGCGTAGATATAACTTTGAACTGCAGAATATCTACAAGCATACGTTTGGTGGTAAAGATATTACCACTATAATTAAGCGAAACCGCCTGCAGTGGGCAGGACATGTAGCCCGGGCCCCTGAGTCAAACATGATAAAAAAGATTCTAACAGCGCAACCCGTGGGAATGAGAAGACGGGGTAGACCAAAGCTGAGGTGGATGGACCGGGTAACACAAGATGCCGAGAAGGTCTGAGTCGGCAACTGGAAAATGCAAGCGAGGGACAGAATAGAATGGCGTAGAAAGCTTGAGAAGGTCGAGGCCCTCGTAGGGCTGTAGCACCAAGATGAAGATGAAACCAATCGGTACCAGCTATTTGGTTTTTATTTCAAGATTCAGAAAAGTTTAAAGCTACTTTAAAGTAAAGTTTTTAAAGCTACTAACTAAAAAATAATTTTACAAGTTTCAATTTTGCGTCAAAAGAAAGCTTTTATAGCGGACAGTATGTTATAAAATTTTTAAAACGATTCATTGAATAGTTTTTAAACAATTCAATGTGAAAATATTGTATTGTTTCATCTGCTTTTGCGACGAACTCGTTCTTTTCAAAGAAACCAAATGAAATGCAGACATAGATAACTCCTGCTAGAACAATTAAATATTAAATAGATTACATTTTTTTTTACTTAAGAGCCCTCAGAAAAGATATACCTAATACTAATCGATTATATTCTACTAGAAATTCTTTAAGTGGCTCGCTAAATTACTAAAAGATCACCAGACTAACGACACAATTTGTTGTTGATTGATTTATTGCAAATCAATCTAGATCTAGCTAGTTTTAGAAAAGAATATATCGCTTTGTATTGTAAATAATAACAAAGAGAAAGCAATAAATTGTGTAGAAATTGGTGGTTAATCATTTTTGTACCATGTATATAATTTGATACTTTTTTACTCAAAATTGTCAAAAGATTTGCTTGGTTTTATATAATTTATAATTTTATAATAAGAATTCCTAATTCCATGTGCTTAATTTTGACCTTAACGTACGTTGTGTTGTCTAATTTAGGAAACCTCATTTGTAAAAATAATTTAATAATAAAATATTTTGTAAATTACTGTATGATTCGAAATTTCTCCGATTGCTTGCAGTATTAGGAAAATTACGGTAATGACCGTTACCGAATTGAATTAAGAATTAAGTATCGTTTAAAAAACGTTTACGAATAGATTAAATATTTTAAGTTACTACTGATCTTTATCGAAACAGTGACTGTTGTTTACCTTTATCAAATTCAGTGGTTTTTATTGAATTTATCTATGTTATTTATTACAAACTTACGGTTTGTTATCTTAATTTTGAATTCCTTGTTTGTGGTTGTATGTTTAGCTATGACATATATGACGTCAAAGTACAACGACAGAAATCGCCTTACACGTCAAAATATCACTAGATTTTTGTAAATAAAAGTGAAAATAGGGCAACCAACAAAAATTATAATTCTATGAATAAATAATTCATAGTTGAAAATAATAAACAATAAATTGAAAGGTTAAAGATAAAAGTGGACGTATTGTTATTGGTGCTTTAGTAACGTTAAGTGTAAATCATCCAATAGGGCTTGGCTTTCTTTATAAATGAATAGAAAACTATGAAAACATTACAAAGGCGAAAATGAGTACGTATTACCGTTATTTATTAATGAACAAACATTAACTAGATAAAAACATATTTTCAGATGAAGTAATAGTAGAGTATGACTATACTGCGAAAGAATCTGATGAGCTGACAATAAAAAAAGGTGACATCATTAAAGATGTAGTCAAGAAACCAGGTGGATGGTGGGAAGGTGTGCTCAAAGATAAAAAAGGAATGTTTCCAGACAATTTCGTTCGACCCTTAGATAAAGACGGTGTAGTTTTCAGGAATAGCAAAGATGTATGCAGAATAAAACAATGCAGGGTAGTATTTTCCTATAATCAAGACCATGAAGATGAACTAAACTTAAAGGTAGGAAAATTTGATTGTATAGTCGATTTTTGTGTAGATTTTAATTCAATGCAACTAGCAGTTCAGTCACAATTTAATAATAATTGTCACAGAGTTAAAAGTTGCTTGGTATTGTTTTGCACTGTAGAAATAATGAGTCATATGTAAATTAAAGTTGTTTGTGATGTTGTTAACACAAAACAGGTCCAATTCGTTGAAGGTAATCACTGTAATAGGGCTAGATGCCTGTTAGCTCAAAACTGCCCTTTTTCTCCTGTAAAACTTCTATTTTTCTCTCGGAGATGTTGGATATAAAATGATGGAATAAAATGATGGAATTTTCAGTAATCACCTTTGCAAATTAGTTTGTTTAGTCTTCTAACAATATATTCAGATCTGTTTCGCTGTATGCCCAGTATGCCTTATACCTATTTAATATATTTTGAAGATGGTTTCCCATTGTGCAGATTTGGTACAAATTTATTGCTTGATGCTAATAAGTCTGTCTTAAAAGTGCATAGCATGCTGAGATCTATTTATTATATTAGAATAATGGCATATTTGATTCATGGTTTTATGATCTGTTATACATCTAGAAGGGGAATATTTTTAACATGAGAGGAGTAACAATACAAAGTAGTTGTTTGTTTTTTTTAGTTACTGTGTTTAACTTGCCACAATACAAACAGTTCTTTACAGGTTTCTGTCTAGATCTTTTCCTTATTTTGCCTTCAGAAATAGTTTAATTTACCTTTGTTATTAAAATATGGTTAATTTTGGTATATTATCTCTTCCTAACGCTAATGTAGCAAATAATATACAACCTCCTGCTGCTTCTTCAGATAGCCAAGATTTAAACTCTATTCTTATGAAGTTTTTAGAAGAATTCAAAGCCATGTTTCATCAAATCTCTCAACAAAAATGCATCGTAATAAACATGCTTAACAAACTTTTATTCAAATAAAAATTTTTCTACGAATAGCTGAATAAGAGGCCAATAGGCTGCTGAATCATAAGGATGAGGTAATAATATTTCTACAACCAAATCTAATATGTATATTATTAATAAGTGAGACTCATTTAATAGACAAATGGTATTTTAAAATAGCACATTATCTAATGTACCATACTAACCACCCAGGCAAGACTGTCCATGGAGGTACAGCAATCTTAATCAAACAATCAATTAAACATTTCATGATGCAGAGTTATGTAAGAGACCATCCAAGCTACAGTAATTAAAGTGTGCTTATTACCTTACGAAATAACAATTGCAGCTGTATATTGCCTTCCAAAGCACAATATTAAAAAAAAAAACAGATTTTGGGTTCTTCTTCAATGCGCTAGGTCCAAAATTTATCTCAGCTGGTGATTTTAATAGTAATCACACTTACTAGAGATCAAGATTAATAACAACAAATGGGAGAGAGCTCTATAGCTTAATAGAAGAAAATAAATACTCATATTTATCAACAGGAACACTAACATACTGGCCAAGGGACCCCAAAAAAAGACCAGACCTCTTAGATTTCTGCATCATAAAGGAATATCTAACACCTTTGTGGACATAGCCCCAAGGCATGACCTATCGTCAGATCATTCACCAATTATTGTAACAATTAGCACCTTTTTAATTAACAAACAACCTACTCTAAAACTGCATGGACCTAGAATAGTTTGGTGTCTTTACTGAAAAAGCTGGATGAAAACATTAAATTAAATGTAAGACTAAAAAGCCTTCCAGAAATAGAAGTAGCTACAAATAACCTTATGACAATATTACAAAATGCTGCAAAAGAAGCAACACCAAATGATGCAGATAAAAATAAAATCAGGGATAGAATAAATGGTCCACTGGAAATTAAAAAGATCATTGCCAAAAAAAGAAGGGCAAGACCCAAATGGCAACAAAGTCGGCACCCAGCTGAGATTTAACAATTGTTTAACTTATAAATTAAAACACAACTAAAAATTGCAAGAGAAGAATCAGGTAAAAAATATGTAACTCAACTTAATAAATACAACCATTCAATCTGGAAACCAATCAAATCATTCTTAAAACCTAAAACAATATTGCCACCAGTACAAAAAACCTGAGACACACAGAACCAATGGACAAGACGCGATAAAGAAAAATCAGAATTATTTGCTGAACATTTAGCAACATTATTCCAACCACACAACAATGAAGAAAATCAAGAAATTATTAATTATTTAAATTCCAGAACAGAATACCAGTAAAGCCAAAAGAACTTAAAGAAGAAATCCTAACACTAAATATCAAAAAGTCACTAGGAATTGACCTAATAACATCAAAAATGCTAAAAGAATTGCCCAAAAAGGGTATAGTAACTCTTACATATTTATTTAACTCAATAGCAAGGTGTAATTATTGGCCTAATAATCTAAAAATTGTAGTAACACCTTTATTCCCAAAACCAGGAAAGGATCCCAGTGAAGTCTCATCTTATCAACCTATTAGTCTGTTATCAACAATCTTCAAAATTACTAGAAAAACTTCTAACAAAAAGAATAGATCCAGACTTTACAACAGGAGCAGACTGAATACCAAATTATCAGTTTGGATTTCAATGAGAACACTCACTGTTCAGCAATACCACTGAATAACCTATAAAATCAACTCCATGTTAGAAGAAAAGAATATTGCTCAATAGTATCACTAGATTTAAGTCAGGCTTTTGATAAGGTTTGGAATAAAGGACTTCTTTATAAAATTAAATAATTACCACCATTCTTTCGAATATGTATTTACATTATACTTGGAAAAATGACAGTTTAGAACAAAAGTAAATGGAGAAATATCCAAAATGCATCCCATTGGGGCGGCAATTCTACAAAGCAGCGTCCTAGGACCTCTATTATATTTATTATATATCTGATCTACCAACTTTAAATAATGTAACAATTGCCATATTTGCAGATGACACAGTAGTACTCACAAGTCATAAACACATTAAGATATCTACACAAAAACTCCAAGACCAATTGGATGAGCTTGAAAACTGGCTGGAACAATGAAAAATAAAAATAAATGAAAGCAAGTCAGCCCACAGAACTTTCACTTTACGACAAGAAACACCACCACCCATATATGTATCAACAATCAGGAAATACAAGGCCTAAAATAACCAGATACTTTGGGCTACACCTGGATCAAACCCTGTGTTGCTAGGAACACATTAGCAATAAAAGAAAACAAACACAACTAAGACAAAAAGAAATTAAATGGTTAATTGGAAAAAACTCTAAGCTGCCAATAAATATGGGCTGTGTAAATGGATAAAATCATGTGGCATAGAGCCGTGGGGCTGTAGTAGTAAATCCAATATTGCTATAATGAAAAGATATCAATCAAAAATCTTTGGAGTAATAAAATTGTTGAGGTACCCTAGTATGTAACCAACCAAATAATCTATGAGAATCTCGACAGTAAAGAGACATTGGCCAACAGACTAGTAATATTGACATGTGATTCTCTCACTGGTGGGACATCACGTCAGAATCAAAGACAAAGGACCTAAACTCATCACATTAACTTATAGAATACATTCTTTTATTCTGATTGTTAATTTATTACTTAGTTAATTATAATAAAAAAAATCCCTTGCTATAACTTTCAGACCAACTTTTTCTAAATGTATTTAATTTCTTCATATCTTTTGTAATATTAAATTTTATACTAAAATGTTGCATATCAGAAATTTGCTGTTATTTATTTCCTTTAATGTGAATTTAATGCAAAAAAATTCTTGCTGTTAAGATATTCTAGTGTTGTTAATGAAGTGACTCATCAAGAGGCAAATATGGATTTTTATTGCTGTATCTATTTTAAGAAAATGAGTATTTGTGTCAAAATAGTTGATTGTTTTAATATGTTTAAATCAACTGAATAATCAAGACAAACAACTGCTAGTGGTTTATTGAAACTGTCCAAAAAAGATAGTTATAAGTATATTACACCTTGAAAACGATATATAATGACTAATTTGGAAATTATTGTAATTAACTGCAATTAGATGCTCATGTTTTTATTAGTAATAAAAATATTATCAATATTGTACATGTCACAATCACAAATTGATTGCTAAATCCATAAAATATATTAAAAACAAATTTTTGTTACAAATATGTACAAGATAAGGAAATATATTTTGCAATTTTAATGAAAAGTTGTTATATTTAACACTTTTACTATTGAACCTATTGTTTTATGTTTCTTATGAAGAGGTAACCATTAAGATTATGAGGAAAGCGTCATACTTTTGCTGTTTATTTTACTGTGGTGATAATAATGTAAAAGTATATACAGTGCTAGTCAAAAGTCTGTTTCCCCCTGGTATCTTTTGAACATTTATTGTTATAATAGTGAAATTTGGATGGAGGTAATAAACAGACGTAGGCTTCTCAACTAGTCATAACAGGTGACATAATAGTGACAGATGACGTTACAGCGCCACTTTGACAGATAATTTTAAATGGGATCTTATGGCAAGTGATACATCGTTTGAAAGGTATTGAAAATACCTATTCAGTCATAATAATTTTGTTTGAGTTTAAGCTCATTTTGATGAATAAATTAAATAAATACTAAAATTGTAGCTTCTCATTTAATTAATAAATAAATATGTAACAACCAGTTCTTATCGTAAGTGTTCAAAATGTGCTCCATCTACTTCCTGGCAGTAATGTATCCTATTTCTATACTCTTATGTACTGTCATACTCAAATTATTCATTTTTCATTCTATATTCTTCAACAATTTGTTGTTTCAAAATGTCAATATTGTCTGGTGCTGTAGCATAAACTTTAGATTTCAAGTATCCCCACAGCAAAAAATTTAATGGTGTGAGGTCCGGTGACTGAGCTGGCCATTCTATCGTACCTCGTCGTCCAATCCATCTACCACGATATTCGTCATCTAGGTAACGTCTTACTGCACCATAATGGTGTGCAGGAGCACCATCTTGTTAAAACGTTATTTCCAAGTTAACGAATTCATCTGGGTTATCCTCCAGAATTTCAATTATTAACGGTTCATTTGCAAAAGATGTTAAAGCAACTATCTATGTTAGGGATACCCAATAAGTTGGTTAAACTTATACGAATGACTCTGGAGGGTTCCAAAGCTATGGTGAAAATAGATGGAGATATGACGCAGGCCTTTGATATTGAAAATGGAGTTAGACAAGGGGATGCCTTATCAACAACACTTTTTAATCTAACTTTAGAAGCTGTTGTTAGAAAACTGGATGTAAACGGCTGTATTAATACAAGATCTATGCAAATATGCGCATATGCGGATGATGTTGCCAGAATAAGCCGCAACAAAAGGGTATTGAGCGAAAAAGTCATAGAACTGAAACGAGAAGCTGCTACGTTTGGTCTATATATAAATGAAAGCAAAACAAAATATATGGAGTGCACAAAATCGAATGAACATGAAAATCTGAAGGTAGACAACCATACCTACAAATATGCCTCTACTTTTCCCTACCTAGGCTCAATAATAAATGACAACAACAACATCAGTCAAGAAATACAAGCACGGATTCTTAGCGGTAATAAGTGCTTTTATGCATACAAAGACTTAATGAAAAGTAAGTTACTGAATCGTGAGTCTAAGCTGAGAATCTACAAAACAGTAATTAGACCATTGGTCACATATGGATGTGAAACGTGGACCCTCTCAACCACTGATGAAAATCAACTGAGAATATTTGAGCGCAAAATACTAAGGAAGATATTTGGACCAACCCAATGCAGCGATAGTTCGTGGAGAATTAAAATGAACCACGAGCTGGATGAACTAATGCAGAGCGCAGATATTGTCAGATTTGTAAAATCACAAAGACTAAACTGGCTTGGTCACCTAGAAAGAATGCCAGATAATCGAGCTGTAAAAGTAGTCCAGAGATGTAAGCCGCAAGGAAACAGAACAAGAGGAAGGCCCCGTAAAAGATGGGTAGACGACGTAGAGAGGGATCTTAAAACCATGAACATCGTCTCCGTTCAAAATGTTCGAATTATTACTTATGATTTCACATACTATCCTATTCTGTTATGGATTATTCTCTTTCTTCTAGAGTCTGTGATAATTCTTCATTATCAAAAGTTGCATGAAGCGATTCTATGCAATGTTGTTAAATAAGGCCTTTTTTAAAATCATAAAAAATCATCCAATCCGAACCAATATGAGGATTTCTATTTTTGCACAAATTTGCTGCTTTTAAATGTTCACTATCAATAACCTACTTGATTCATTTATAAGTTCTCAATACACAGCACAATCCCAAGGAAATATATGGGGGGGGGGGGGGCGGGTGGCTGATGAAGTGCGTTATTCTCCTGCTTTATTATATTTGATTAATCGTCTCTCCTTGTTTCTCTTTGTCCAAATCCATAGTGTAATTTGTTTAAACAAAAGATACACTGATGAGCTGCAAACAAAATATAGTGTAGAATCAATTATCTTATCTTGAAATTTGTTGGAAGTGGATCAACGTTATTGCTTCTTTGTTTACAGATACTCGTGTTGTAATTTTATCATTTGTCGATACCTGTAGTAATTTATTTATCAATCTTACATATTTGATTGCTATAGGTATCAAATGTGGACTAAAATAAGGAAAGTGTGTAAGAAAATTTTAGTTCATAATCGGAATTAAAATATTTATTAACGCAAGGAAAAGGATATTTTTGTACAATATATCTGTTTTTCTCCTCTTTTTATACTTTGTCCTTCCTAAATATACAATGGCGTTATTTGGCCGATAGAGCTCTTCCTCTAGTTACTAGTTTCATCATTGTTACTCTAAAATCTTACAGCAGTTTATTTGGTATCTCACCTTTACTCTTATTCAGAGAGTTATTTTCAGTTAATAGCAGATTAACCAATTTATTACAGAATCAAATTAAACACACTTTGTACATTTGAAATACCACAAAAATTAGCTTTAAGTTCACACCAAATGTATAATTAGTTTAAAGATTTAACTCAGGATATTTTGATTTATTTATTGAAAGTTTAATAAACATTTATCTATAAACTTTGACTTGTTTTTGACGAATCATTTACGAAGTTAGTCGTTTTTCCCTTACAGGTAGGAGATGTTATTGATATAATAGGAGAAGAGGAAGAGGGCTGGTGGAGAGGTAACCTAAACGGTAAGGAGGGAGTATTTCCTTCGAATTTCGTCAAGGAAATTTCTTTTCAACCCAGTCCCCCAAAAAGAGTGTCATATGTGCCGAACGAAAATGACGCAAAACCCCCCAAGTTACCCGCAAAACCAAGTAAGTTACTAGTTTAGATTTATATACAAAGGTTCCCTAACAATGGCCATAGAATAACCGTAGATTCTCTTCTTCAAAGACCATTTAACAATAGATGTAAAGTGTACTGACTCAAGTTTAAATTTTTTATTTTTTACATAAATGTGTATAAGTAATTATTAATCCTTAATAAATTATTAAGGAAAAACTAGAAACAGAAATAATAGGAAAAATTGGAGAAGACCAAGCAGGGTTCACAGTAGGAAAATCATGCCTAGATCATACGTACACATTAGAACAACTGATAGAGAAGAAAATGGCAAAAGGTAGACCGGTCCATCTGGCCTTTGTTGATCTAAAGAAAGCATATGACTCAATACCTAGAGTCAAATTATGGGAAGCAATGAATGATCTCGGAATCCGACAAACACTAATAAAAGCAGTTAAAGCACTATACAAAGAAAACAAAGTAGCTATTAAATGTGGAAATAAAGCCTACAATCCATTTAAGACGACAAAAGGACTTCTACAAGGCTGTGCTACGTCCCCTATTCTGTTTAAAATATTCTTGGAAAAGACACTCAAACCATGTAGGAGAAAGTGCGAAGGAATGGGCATACCAGTAAGAGACGAATACCTATACACCTTAAGTTTTGCCGACGATCAAGTAGTCATCGCACAAGATGAAGAAGATCTCAGCTTTATGCTCTAAAAACAACGGAATGGAAATAAACTTAGAGAAAACCGAATACCTAACAACAGAAAACAAGGATATGAGAAACCTAGAGATAGACGAGGGAAGACAAATAAATGGAACAGATAAATTCAAGTATTTAGGAACCATAATATCGAACCAGGGAACAACAGAAGAAGATATAAACAACAGACTGAGACAAACAAGAAACTGTATAAGACAACTAAACTCAGTGTTGTGGGATAAGAACATTACGATAAAGACAAAAAAGAGAATATATAATACCCTGACAAGAAGTATCCTGACATATGGGTCCGAAAACTGGACAATAAACAAGAGAAATAGAGGTAGAATAAGAGCAGTAGAAATGGAGTTCCTGAGGAGAAGCTGTAGACTTACAAAAAGAGACAGAATTGAAAACGCAGAGATTAAGCGGAGAATGGGAGTGCAATCAGACATAATCGACTATATAGAGGAGAAGAGACTATCCTGGTACGGCCACGTCAGAAGAGCGGACAGAGGAAGCTGGATAAACAAAATCACAGAATGGAGCCCGATTGGAAGAAGAAAGAGAGGAAGACACCGAAGGTCATTCAGAGATGAAATCGACGAGGCTATGGAGAAAAGAACCCTGCGAGATGGAGACTGGAATGACAGGGAAAATTGGAGAAAACGGTTGAGTGAAGGAAGACAGTGAAAACTGTGGAAATCCTTAGTAGTAGTAGTAGTAGTAGTATAAGTAATTCTATTAAAAACACGTAACATGGCAAGTTTTTGGGATATTTGGACTCAAAAGTGGATACTTTTCATTTAGAACTTTAATTTTTCCTATCGTTTTATTAAAGTTGGATATTTATGATTCCGAGGCTTTATATCGGTTCTTTGAGCCTTGTTTTCTTTTACAATGGGTAGGATGCTAACCTGGCCCATCAACCCTCCTCTTTTATCCGGGCTTGGGACTGGCTGTGATCCGGGCATGAAGGCGGCTTCTGAGCTACTCAATCCACCCAGTCCTCGCTCTCATAACCCCCAGGCAGAGTCGCCGAGACAGAAGACTAGCTCCAAAGATTAACACACATCTTCAATACAACAGCCAAGAAATACAATATGATAATATCAGCAGAAAAAACCAAATGTATGGCAACTTCTAAATACCCACTATAATGTAAAAATCGAAATTGATGGGAAAATAATAAAGCAGGAAGCAAGGTTTAGATATCTGGGAATAGATATAACTAGTTACGGATATGTTGAAGAAGTACGACAACAAGGCTTAAAAGCAAGAAAAGAGGCGGGATCTCTTAATGACACAATCTGGAAGAACAAAAACCTGAAAGACAAGACACAAAAACAAGAATCTATAAAGCAGCAATTAGACCTATATTAACATACACGGCGGAGACAAGATCTGACACATCTAAAACGAGACGACTACTAGAAACAACAGAGATGAAAATACTCAGACAAATATCAGGGAAAAGTCTGTTGGATAGGGAGAGAAGCGAAAACATAGAAGAGCATGCAATATAGAAGACATAAATGGATGGGTGACAAAACGGAAACAGGAGTGGAACGAACACATTAGTAGAATGGTAGAAGATAGGATAGTACGAGATAAGGCACCAAATGGACGAAGCATTATTGGCAGACCAAGAAAAAGTTGGTGCAATAATTTAAACAATTTAGGAGGGTATCAAAGTAAACGGAGAGGTAATCAATAATATTAGATATGCTGACGACACAGTTATTATCGCAAATGACTGCAACGAGCTTCAAAGACTCATGCAAAGCATACACACAGCAAGTCAAGAATATGGTTTAGAACTCAATACAACCAAAACTAAATGCATGCTCATCAGCAGAACACAACAACCTCCGATGCAATTGACATTAAACAACTGAAAAATAGAACAAGTGGAGACATACACATACCTTGGAACCACAGTCAACACAAAATGGGACCAGTCAACAGAAATAAGATCACGAATTGAAAAAGCGCGAAACGCGTTCAACAATATGAAAAAGTGGTTCACAAGCAAAATCTCATTGGAACTAAAATTAAGACTGGTCTTGTTCTATGGAGCAGAGGCATGGACCACAACGGAAGCCACCCTGAAGAAACTAGAATCCTTTGAGCTGTGGATATATCGCCGTATTCTTCGGATATCCTGGACAGACCACATCACTAACGTGAAAGTAATGCAGAGAATAGGCAAAAGCAAAGAAATAATCTTCACCGTAAAGAAACGGAAGCTTGAGTACTTCGGACATGTCATGAGGCATACTAAGTACCGGCTGCTACAGTTAATAGTCCAAGGAAGAATCGACAGCAGGAGGGGACCGGGAAGAAGACTACACTCATGGATGCATAACCTGCGACAATGGTTCGGACTAACATCGACCGAACTGTTCAGAGGTGCCGTAAACAAAGTCAAAATAGCCTTGTTAATAGCCAACGTCCGAAACGGATAGGGCAAAGGAAGAAGAAGAATAAGAATGTTGAAGAAGAAACAGGTTTTAAAGCCTACATACAAGAAGGAAGAAGAAGAACATACTCTAATAAGTTTCGAGAAAGGTAGAGATAATGATCACAAATTTGTCAGGTTTCGGTATACCTATATGAACTTTTATTTGAATTTGAAAATCAATGAAAACTTTTGTATGGATGTGAATCTTCGGTTTTTAATGCAGATATAAACAAAATCGAGCTGTTTGAGATGTGGTTGTCTCGAAGAATACTCAAAACACTATAGTATTCTTCTATAGATGTCTCGGGATTCTGCAGTATTTGATGTTTTGTACTTCGTGTAGGCCTTTCGTTTCTCTTTACCTTTCTCTTTTATTTCTGTTCTGAACCATAGAGTATTGTTATTAATTCTTTTGTTCAGTATAACTTTGCGTTTTCCTAGAGCTTCTGTTGCTGCTTCTTCAATGTTGTTTTTAATTTTTTCCCAGCTCGCGTTTATATCTTCGATGTCGTCTATTTGTTTCAGCTGTATCTTCTGTGCTAGCTTCCTTTGGCACATTTCTTTTGTAGAGTCGTTCAACAGTGATTCTACATTTAATTTTTCCTCGGCGATTTCCTGTCGAAAATGTTTTGTATGTTATTTTCATTACTTTTTTGCTAGTACTAGTTTGTGTTCACTCCCTTCGTCTGCTTAGTTTAAAGTTCGGATATCTAGAATCTGCTTTGGGTGGAGCAAATACTTTATTAGAGTATAAGAAAACACAACCATTGTGGACCAGTGGTTTTGTTGAAACCTCATTTTGAAGCATAGAATCTTCAGGTTTTCTGTTTCGTTTTTAATGGAACGCTCTGTATAGAATACACACAAATATTTCGACTAAATATCGTGTTCTGTTTGACAAAAACAAGTGGTAAGGTTGTTTTTTTTTTTTTAAATAAAATGTTTCATTTTCAGCGAAACAATTATGCGAAGCAACGTACCCGTATAAGGCTCAAAACGAGGATGAAATATCGTTCAAAGAAGGTGATATAATAACTTTAATTAGCAAAGATAGCCAAGATCCCGGCTGGTGGCAGGGCGAATTGAACGGAAAAACCGGCTTTTTCCCGGACAATTTTGTGGTACTTATTTCTAGTGATAATAAAAGTAGCAGTAAGGAAGAGAAGAAAACTCATTCGAAAGCATTCCCCGATACAGGTGAGTACGTTAATTTATATATTTCGACATGAATTAAAATGAGAATTTGATTTATTTAAAATATTTATTTACTACTTGTACAATTGTTCATACATTCTAAAAAATACGGCTGAAGACTAGAGTCTCATAACAGTAACTAGTCTTTATATATCTACTGAATAATATTCGAGATAATTCACGTAAAGTACATGTCAAAAGGTATAGAAAAACAAGGAAAAAATAGACAATAGATGATGGTTTACTCTACAATAAAAAAAATCACTTAACTGACAGAAAAAAAAACAAGGAAAACACACAAGGGATGCTAGATTACTCAATTTGGCTGACATGGAATAAAGTCGGCACTTAGATGGCAGATGCAGGTATCATAAAGATATTAGTTGATTTTACCAATGTTCTTCCACGTCTTTCTATCTAGAATTGACTAGACGTTGGTAAAATTTAAAGCTTTCTAATTATATCCCTGCCAAATTAAGCGGTAATCATTTATTTCGTTGGAAAAAAGACGCTTAATGCGGCGTTCTACGATTAAAAATCCATACAAGAGAGGAATAAATACCATGAATATACATTGGTCCTTCGAGCCGGATCTTTGCCTAGCTGAAAAGAATGTCATGAAGTAAATACGACGGGCAATTCGCACGATCACAATTATACATGGTCGCTGTAAATTGTCTAAAAAATTTATATGAACGATAAAAATAAACAATTTTTTTCTTGACGAGTACGATTTTCTAGGTGCCATAAAATCAGTAGCTTCGCAACGAAAATCCTTAGAGCCCAAATCGGAAAAAATCGATAAAAGCGACGGTGATAGCGTTCTTAACAAAACACCACCCGTTCCGAGCAAAAAACCCGTAGTTTCGATCAAGAAGTCACCTTCGGGCTCCGGCGTCGGGTTCATTTCCGAAATTAAGAAGAAAATTGTAGACGTCGTAGACGGAACGGCGAGTAGTCGAATGGTGCACAAGGAGAAGGAGGTAGGGGTAGAAAATACGGATAATGCCTTTGACCAAGTCGAAAGGAGACCGTTGTTGGCTGATGTTCGTGCTGGCAGAGTCAAAGCTCCCGGTAAGTTGAGTATAATTTTATCCTTTACTGTATTCTTTTAGTAACATTATAATTTAGGAGGACGAAATGAAAACTTAATATATAAGAGATATTAAGACGATAAAAATCATCGTCTCTCCAACAACCAAGCAAATGTCTCCAATGTCTTGTTGAGAATTCCACAGAATTATCCGGACGATCCGCTGGCTAATTGGCGAATCTTTAGTGTGATTTTGCACGATTTTGTCTGTTTTTCATTGCCTTTTTTTGTATTTTTCATTGCCTTTGTTTATATTTTTCTCTCATGTTACCGTAAATGTTTTATAGCCTCTGGTACACTTTAAAAATCCGATATATTTACCAATCATATTTCTGCCACAACTTATAAAATATTTAAATAATACTCTCACCCGTGACACCATTGTAACGTTAAATCCAAATTTCATTTTTACACAGCTTATATAGGTGAGTTATTTTATAGATACTGAGATGCTAGAGGATCCCAGAGTTTGACCAGCTTGATTTTGAGTTATTTTTATTTGAGATTTTACACCTTTGTCCTCTTTATCTCTACTTCTAATATCAATGCACATAAAAACAAATTATTACTATCAGGTCGTCGTCCGCCCACTACTATAATGCACAAAGATGAACCTACGACGATGTCCAACGGAACCGTTGTCGAAGCGAACCACCACGAATCGCAGACGATAGATAATGAAGTCAAACCTCGTCTGCGCGAGTGGGAAAAACATAAAGCACCCTGGCTGGAGGAGATGAAGCAGAACCAAAACAAAAGAACTATGACGACGTCGATGGAGGGACAGGTAGTGGAAGAAGAAAATAAGCCAACTAAAACACCACCTGAAAAAGAAAAAGAGGTAAGAGTTTTAAAATTGCGGCTTTGGTAACTTTACTTAGCTACTACTTTGTTTAAGAACATATATACAGGGTGAGTCATGAGGAACTTTACATACTTCTACCATATGTAGAGTCCCTCAGGGAGCATATCATGTGGCCACTAAAAAATGTCAACTCCTCTTCTTTATTAATTAACAGGGTGATTTGTGTAATTGACCATTTATTTCATTTTACTGTAGTGTTTATACGGCTCATTTGATTTTTTTAATTTTTGCATGATACAGTACACTACTATCAAGCATTCGACTGGTATTAGCTAAACTAAAAAATTCCAGGACTGGCTTTGGAAAAATTAATTTAGGGATTCGTATTAAATATTACACCCTGTATATATTTTTTTTAAAATGCAATAAGTGATTTTCAAACTACATAAATAGCCAATGAAAACGACATATGCGACAATGTTGTCGCACTTTTATTAAATTTTTAGTGAACGATCAAATCTTACCAAAAATAGAACAACCATAATGAAGTATCAAATTATAAGGTAATTAATTTAAACAAATGTTATAAATTTCAAACATTTTAATTGAAATGATAAACTGAGTCACTGCACAACAAAAAACAGTAACTACTAACAATAACGAAGAACAATTTAAAAAAAAAAACTAAAAATATGTACATAGTTATGATAAACCCATAAATTAGAACTGGAAAAGATACAATAATGCTAACAAAATAAAAATAATTCAAAATAGATTTTCGAAATGGAACCCTGCAGCCTGTACACATTTTTGTTGCCGAATTGTTAATTGACGTATTGAATTACGGATACTCTGGGGATCGTTTCTAATAGTATTACAACAATGTATGATTCTATCAATTAATTGTTGTCGGTTATTAATATTCACTGCGTAAACTAGTTGCTTCAATCGTTCCCAAATATGGTAATCAACGGGATTGAAATCAGGGGATCTTGAAGGCCACGAAATAGGACCTGCACGCTCTATCCACCTGTTGCCATAAACATTATTGAGATGTTGTCTCACTGCCAGTGAAAAGTGTGGGGGTGCCCCATCATGCTGAAAATACATCCCTCGGATAGCAACGTTCGCGTTGGCAAGCAAATTCGGCAAAATATTTTGTAGAAAGTTCAAATAGACCTGCCCTGTTAAAGGACCATCAAAAAAGTGAGGACCTACTAATTGGTTATTTATGACACCAATCCACACGTTAACCGAAAACCTTAACTGAGAACGACGTTCTCGAATAGCATGGGGATTTTCTTCTGCCCACACATGTGAATTTCGTGAATTATTTATCCCGTCTCTGGTAAATTGGGCTTCATCTGTAAATAGTGTCCTGTATAGCGTTGGTCGATTATTGTTAATCCATCTACAAAATTCCAACCTATCGATCTCATCTCCAGCATGTAGTCGCTGAACCATTTGAATGTGATATGGGTATAGATTATTTTTTTGTAAGACTCTACTTACTTTTGATTGAGTAACATTGAGTTCTCGACTTACTTGTCTAGTGCTTATTGTAGGGTTCATAGTAACGGCGTCCATAATGTCATCTTCCTGCGCTTCATCTACATGTCGCTCTGTTGTTCCACTAGGAAAAGTGCCATTTTCTCGCAAATAATTAAAAACTGACCCAAATGTTGGATGACTGGGAGTTCGACGATTAGGAAATCTCCTGCGATATTCTCTACTAGCAGCCCTACCATTCCCATTACAGAATCCATAAACAAATATTATGTCTGCATATTCTGTGGTCGAAAATTGATGTGGCATTTTGAACGAAAGTAACAAAAGCTCTACCAAAACTAACACAATGTACTTAACGTAGATATGACAGAAGAAATATGTATTCTTGTACACATAAATAACAATTGATAATGACAATAATGACAATGGGTATAAAATATCAAGAAACGTCAAACGGTCAACGCCAACCTTCATTTTAAACTTTTTTAGATTTATTTTTATTTAGTACAGTTGATGCAATGTATCAACTGAGGTTTGACTTTTTAATCAATTTAATTTATTATTTATCGAAAATAATGCCCCAATACGATCTATGAGTAAAAATTTAAAATTGAAAAACAATTGATTCTATCGTAGAGATAATACAAAGTGACAGTAAAGATGTTAATTTTCTACGTATTAGATTATGTTGTAGGAACTCATTTTAATTAAAATGTTTGAAATTTATAACATTTGTTTAAATTAATACCTTATAATTTGATACTTCATTATGGTTGTTCTATTTTTGGTAAGATTTGATCGTTCACTAAAAATTTAATAAAAGTGCGACAACATTGTCGCATATGTCGTTTTCATTGGCTATTTATGAAGTTTGAAAATCACTTATCGCATTTTAAAAAAAATTTATACAGGGTGTAATATTTAATACGAATCCCTAAATTAATTTTTCCAAAGCCAGTCCTGGAATTCTTTAGTTTAGCTAATACCAGTCGAATGCTTGATAGTAGTGTACTGTATCATGCAAAAATTAAAAAAATCAAATGAGCCGTATAAACACTACAGTAAAATGAAATAAATGGTCAATTACACAAATCACCCTGTTAATTAATAAAGAAGAGGAGTTGACATTTTTTAGTGGCCACATGATATGCTCCCTGAGAGACTCTACATATGGTAGAAGTATGTAAAGTTCCTCATGACTCACCCTGTATAACAATGTGCGGGACAGTAAAATTAAATTAAAAAAATTGTATTTTACCTTGCACAGAATATCGATAGTCATAACTATTTATCTACTAGAGCAGTATACTGAGGCATGCAGTAGCTTTCAAACATTAGGTTAGATTTCTAATATTTGCTATTTTCCAGTTGGATTCACCAAAATCAATGTCTCCCCTACATCCGAAGCTGAAAACGCCGACCGAGCCAGAAAAACCGGAAAAAGGACCGCCTCCTCCGAGACCAACCACTACACACATAACAAAGGACATTCCCCCAACACCTAGTCAACCTATAGTCATTCCGAAAGAACCCATCCCTCCCAAAGTGTCTCCGATGAAACCCGTTCCTTCGCCGAACGCCGGTTCCAAGAACGTCAGCACCGCCGACATCTTAGAGCGACTGGAAGCGCTCGAAGAAGCGGTTAGGAGGCAAAACCAAACCATCGAGGAGTTGAGGAATAAACTGATAGTGGAAACCGAAATGAGGATGTTCCTGCAGGAGAAAGTTATGCAGAACGTGCAAGTTTAGGTGTCTTTATTTTCCGCAGTGTGCGCCACGAATTCTGCACATTTTTTGGTGAAACCTTTTATTATCCGATTTTATGCAATACTCCGCTAAAAAATACAGGGTGTAACGCAAAGGTTGATCATAAAGAGGTAATAATCACATGGTGCAAAATCAGAATAATAAGAATGTTGGTTGAGTTGAGTGTTGAGATGTTTTTATAATGCATATGTTTTATTTTTATCTCTTTATATTTGAAGCATACAACATATACATTATAAAAACACGCCAACACTACTGAACCGAAATTTTTGTTTCATATTTGACAATTGCGGCTATAATCAGCTTGTACTTTCGGTAAACTCAATCAGAATGTTTTTTATTTTAGTATTTTTTTTATTCCTTAGAGAGTGTGTAGACTTTTATAATGGTCTCGTATATATTTTTAAAAAAAATTCAAAATGTAGGCAACCAGTAATGCAAATTATTGTTTTGTCCTCCATTTTAATTTCTAGCTCCTATCACAACTTTACAAATCCTTACATTCTTATTTTCACATTTATTTATATGTACTTTCAAATATCGATACCCTTTTTACCCCGTTTTTTTAGATTACCGGTTTATACAACACAGTATGCAAATTATTTATACAATTAAACTTTTACGTCTAAACTTCTTCATTTCTTGATATTTAAAAATTTAGGTCTGCACACTTTTGATACACCCTGTATAACTCGTAAATACAGGGTGTAGCGAAAAGGTTAGATATTAAGGAGTAATAATTACATGCTGCAGAATCAGACTAATAAAAATGAGTACGAACGTTTGTACAAGCTTATTTCTATAAAATTCTGCATTTTTTATTTCTTATTTTAATTTTTTCCTTTACAGAGTCTGTAGACTTTTATAATAATCCTTCTATATATTTTGAATTTTTTTCCAAATGTAGGCAACCAGTAATGCAAATTATTGTTTTGTCTGCCACCTTTTTAATTTCTACCGCCCACCACAATTAACAAATCTTAACATTCTTATTTTCACATTTATTTATATGTAATTTCAAATATTGATACCCTTTTTATCTCGTTTTTTTAAGATTATCGGTTTATACAACACAGTATGCAATCTATTTATACAATTAAACGCTCACGTCTAAAAATCTAAATATTTTATATTTAAAAATCTAGGTCTGCACACTTTTGATACACTCTGTATAACTCGTAAATACAGGGTGTAGCGAAAAGGTTAGTCAGAAAGTGGTAATAATAACATGATGCAGATTGAGAGTAATAAAAATGAGTACGAACGTACGAAGCTTATTTTTATAAAATTGTGTTAATTTTGCATTTTTTTTTTTTTTCTTATTTTAATGGTTTTTTCTTTAGTCAGAATGGTCCTTTTTTATATTTTTTCCAAATGTAGGCAACCAGTAATGCAAATTATTGTTTTGTCTACCTCTATTTTAATTTGTAGGCTCCACAACAACTTTGGAAATCTTAACATTCTTATTTTTATATCTATTTTGATGTAATTTTAAATGTTGATACCCGTTTTACCCCGTTTTTGAATATTATACAGTATGCAATTTTTTTTATACGCTTTCACCTCAAAAATCTACATTTTTATTGATATTTAAAAATCTCGGTGTCAACACTTTTGATACACCCTGTATAACTCGTATTTTTCAAAGCAGCTGTAGGATTAAGTTAATAGGTAAAAAAAGAAATTAAATAGTGAAATGCAATTTTTAAACAGTTTTCTAGTAAATATTATATTTTATCAATTATTTTAAAAATGATTTATATGAGTGATATATACAGTGGCGCTTCGATAAAATAATTGAAGGGACTAAGTATTTTTCTAAAACTATAATTTAACGGATAGTTTTTTTAGTTTTATGGGAGTAAGATCAAATAAACCGTTATATTAGCACAGAGTGACTCACCCTGTATATTCCATACAATGTAAACTTCCTACTTGACATTTCTGTCACCCCTGAAATATCACGTATACTCGATCAAGCCTCGTATAATTTAAATATTGTTCTGAAGCTATTTTCTTGTGGCATTATAAAGTAATCACTATTTAAATGGGAATAAGCCACAATTAAGGTTAAAGTAAGTTTATTGGCGTTTCAATTTCCACTCGGAAATTTGAGAACAATTTCCGAAGTAGAAATTGAAACGTCAATAAACTTACTTTAACCTTAATTGTGGCTTATTCCCATTTAGAATAGTAATTACAATTTAAAAATTTCCACTTAAATAGCCTACATTCCGCTTTTATTCTAGAATTTTTGATATTGTGATGTGTTTTACTGTATATTTGATTTGTTGTGACCTGGGAGTAACGTCACAAGCTGGATTGTCAACTGTTCTACTAATTTTGATCGATTTTATTTTAACCTTTTTTATTTGATTTATAAACAGGTGGATAGCTATACAGTGCTAGTCAAAAGTCCGTTCTCCCTCGTATCTTTTGAACGGTTATTGTTATAATAGTGAAATTTGGAGGGAGGTAATAAAAAGACGTAGGCTTCTCAACTAGTCATAACAGGTGACGTAATAGTGACAGATGACGTTACAGCGCCACTGTGTCAGTATCACGATAGCTAACTATACCTCGTAGCAGTAACGATACCTCGTTTGAAAGGTATTATTTGAAAGGAAAATATCTATTCAGCCATACTAATTTTATTTGACTTCCATACTAAGCCATACTAAGCTCATTTGGATGAATAAATTAAATAAATACTAAAATTATAGCATCTTATGTAATTAATAAATATTTAACAACCCGTCCTTATAGTAAGTGTTCAAAATGTGCTCCATCTACTTCCTGGCGGTAATTCTTTAACAATTCGTTGTTTCAAAACGTTAATATTGTCGGGTGCTGTAGCGTAAACTTTAGATTTCAAGTATCCCCACCGAAAAAAATCTAATGGTGTGAGGTCCGGTGACCAAGCTGGCCATTCTATCGTATCTCGTCCAATCCATCTACCACGATATTCCCCATCTAGGTAACGTCTTACTGCACCATAATTGTTGCCAAATTTATCTGGATTATCTTCCAGAATTTCAAGTATTAACGGTTCAATTGCGTTTTATAACATCTCCAGATACACTTCACCGGTTAAGTTAGTATTGAGAAAAACAGACCCAACTATGTGGTTTCCCAAAACACCTGACCAAACATTTTTTTTTTTTGGAAATTGAGTACGTGTTTCACGAAAGACGTGAGGATTTGTGTCACTCCAATACCTCACATTGTATGTGTTAACATTTCCATTGAGAGAAAAAGTACTTTCGTCACTAAAATGAATTGTTTTATGTAATCAGGCTGTTGGTTAATTTTATTGGACATATTTTTACAGAATTCTACTCTTTGATCGGGGTCATCATATGAAAGTTGGTGCACAATTTTTAATTTGTATGGATGAAATTTGTTTTCAGCCAACACTCGGTGTACTGTCTTTTGACTGATTCCATAGATAGATGCAACTTGGGATGTAGAAGAAGTAGGGTTCACTACCATTTCTGAAATTATGTCAATTTTTTTGTCATCACTAATTCTTGGTCGACCAGATCGTTTGACATCTTGAACACTACCTGTTTGTAAACTTCCGAAGAAGCTTCCTCAAATAAGCTATCGATGTAGGCCGATCGGGGTACCTCTCATTAAAAATACGTTCTTCTGCATGGAATAAATATTCTAACGTTCTCCTCTGGTTAATTGTCAAAAAAGTTAACGTTGACGTAAAAATAATTAGAGAATTGAAAAACGTCAACTGTTTGACAAGTAACCAGAGGCGGAGGTTTTAATATTTATTAATTAAATTAATAAATATTAAACACTATTATAACTGTAATCGTTCCAAAGATACGAGGGTGGAACGGACTTTCGACTAGCACTGTATAACTAAAGACGCATGATTTTCCTAAAATAATCATTTACCAGATAGTTTTTGAATGTCTTATGGCAATAATACCTCATAAACTATTAGATAAGTACAGAGTGACTCAACTTGTATATTCCATACAATGTAAACTTCCTATTTGGCATTTATTTCACCTCTGAAATATCACGTATACTGGATCAATCCTTGTATGATTTAAATAATTGAAAAAAATCTACTTTCTTTAGTTTTTTAGCAAAATTTCCATTTAAATGTTCTACATTCCGCTTTTATTCTAGCATTTTAGATATTGTAAGTGAGGTTAAGTCTATACTTCATTTGTTTTAATCTGGAAGTGACGTCACAAGCTGCGTTGCCATCTGTTCTACTGGTTTTTGTGACCCTAGGAAATATCTTAACAGTTTATAATGAATAAATAATGTAGTATCAGCAAAACTGTCACGTCAAGAGAAAAGGCTGAATATTTTAATAGCTAATAAGGATATTTCTACACTTTTATTAGTATTGTAAGTATATTTTTCCCAAAATGGATAGTAAAAAGTTGAAATGGCGCAGATATTTATTGCTCACATTATTCGCTGCCTTAAAACGCTTCTAATTGTTTTTTTTTCTTTTTAATGATTATTATTTACAAATTAGTACTTAAAAATATATAATTATATATAGTGTACAAAACAAACTAATTTATAACCGGGAGATCGTGAAAAATCTCACAATAATCTTATGGACAACAATTTTATAGGTAGGTGCTTCAAAAAAATTAATGACCTATAGAAGTTTAGGCATTTTTTCGCCAAAATATAATCATAAAGTGTTCTTTGTCCAACTGTGACATTGCTTATTGTATTTCTAAAAGTATACAAACGTTAATAACAAAAAAACTGCTTAATATTCCATGTATATGATCTGGAATGTCATTTAGAGTATTTTAAATCATAGTTAACAAAAATAATTCCAGAAAAAAAAATTGTCATTTCTATAGGTCATTAAATCTGCTATACAAACTTGTTTTTATATTGTTTCTGTTTTTTTCTTTATTGTAGCCATTTATATGCATTTCTATGGTTGTAAAACTATTCAGTATTACCACGACGAAGACTTGAATATAACTCACAAATAGTACTATTTCACAAACTTCTTAGAATACTTAAAACGCCTATGACTGTCAAAGTATTGCTCCATTAATAAATTTTGGAGTTTACTACAAATACCTCTGAAAGTGGTCATTAGTGTTCAAAGGCTTCTTGTGAGATGTTTTTATTTTTAGCTAGCCATAACATATGCTATATTTACATTCGTCCAATAATTATATTTATTTTTTGTTATGTTTTTTAAGTAATTTTTAACAGATACAATCATTCTATTATTGTAATTATTTTATAATAAATTCCTTCTTGTAATTGTACCTAAGATAATTTATGGTTAAGGAAAACTTTTTAATTTGTTGTGAAGTTGAAACTATTTTCAGTAATTAAAGAAATATTTCAAGCTGTGGGTTGTTTTTATTTATTAAAGTCTGATAATACGACGGAAAATGAGTATCTGAAACAATTCCACGAAAGAAAAGTGATGTTCTTTTACAAATTTCAGATCGTATCTCCAAATAGACCGCGGATTACGGTGAAATTGTGGAAACAAAAACAAAATAGGGATGTGGAATCAGAAGAGTACCACAGAATATTCTATAAAGCGTTTCACGGTAAGAACTAAACGTTGCGTAGTTAGAGACGATTTCTTATGGACGATAGAAACCCATTAAGATGTAATTATGCAGGACCTGTCCGTTTCTTCTTCTTCTTTTGGCATCATAACCCTGGATGGGTCTTTGCCTGTCTGGCATCATTGTGGATGATCGCATTGCTCACATACCAAAAGGCGTTAGCTATCATACGCAGTGTTTTTGATTGAATGGTCTACAATGGATGGTTGTCCAATGACAGTTGTGACTTTCTGCCAAGTAACCAATTCAGAGGGGTTAGACTGTATTCTTTCGCCACTGCTTTTCAACCTGTACACGGAACAAATATTTCTAGAGGCACTGGAAGAGTACAACGAGGGCATTAAGATTAATGGCGTACCAATAAGTAATTTTCGATATGCATATGTAATTAAATATCGAATTAAAAGCACTCTACAATGAAGCCGATATTGTCCAAGAAATTAAATCACAGCGACTAAGATGGGCAGGCCACGTGCACAGACTGCATAACGAGAGACTTGTAAAACTGGTACAGGAGGAGATTCTTCTTTCTTCTTTTTTTGGCATCATAACCCTGGATGGGTCTTTGCCTGTCTGGCTATGTCCTTCCATTCAGATCTCTCTTGTGCCCTTCTTCTCCATTGTCTTATGTTCATTGTTTTCAGGTCGTCTTCCACGTCATCCAACCATCTCGTTCTGGGCCTTCCTTTTTTTCGCCTTCCTATGGGCTTCCATTGTAACATTTTCTTTGTTGTTTTTGCATCGTTTTGTCTCTGCACATGTCCCAGCCATGACAGTCTTTGACTTTTCACAAATCTTACAATGTCATAACCTTCATTTAACTCATTAACCTCGTCGTTTCTCCTGATTCTCCATGTGCCATCTTCCTCTTGTACCGGGCCATATACTTTCCTCAGTATTTTTCTCTCGAATGTCCTGAGTTGGGCTTCATCTTTTTTCGTCATTACCCAAGTTTCACATCCATAGGTTACTACGGGTCTAATCAGTGTTCTGTAGATAGTCATTTTGGTTCTTTTGTCTAATAATTTCGATGTCATCAATCTTTTATTAGCATAGTATGTACGATTCCCGCTGGAAATACGTGCATTAATTTCGCTACTTACGGAGTTCTTCTGATTGATTTCTGTGCCGAGATATGTAAAGGCATCCACTCGTTCGATAGTATAGTTGTCTAACCTTTGTGATATTATTTTCATTGTCAGTTATTCTTTTTACTGTCATATACTTCGTTTTTGCTTCGTTTATTTTGAGACCTCTTTTTCTTGCTTCAGGATCAATTTGTTTGAACACTTCCATTAGTCGTGGCTTATTTCTACTAATGATGGCTACATCGTCTGCATATGCAGTAATTTCAGTAAACCTGTCCGTTTATTTCTAGATACTATTTACCTGAGCTCTTAACAATTCTTAATCTCCGCAAATTGAGTTGACCGACTTGGATGTGGGGCCTGGCATTAAGCAGAAATAATCATAAAATGAACTATTATTTATTTTTCATTTATAATTTGAATAGACTTACAGCTCCCGGAACGAATCGTAGCCGATGACAAGCGCTGTCATCGATCGTACACCCACCTAAACTTTGAGCAGATTGTATTGCTTTCCTGAACTTCAGTTCAGCGCTGCTTTTAGTTGTGTAATCGTGTTTAGGAAATTGTTAAGAAAGTGCTCAAAGTGGAATTTAATGTGCTGTGAATTAAACCGTACGCAGAACTTCAAATAGAAGGTAAAAATGTGTTCTGCGCGGCATGTTCGAAAATTGTAAGTAACTTTTGATGAAACAAAAGTTTTCATTTCGTTTATTTTTAATTCACGTATTCATTAAACATATCTCTCTCTCTCCAATGGCGCTACAGCCCAAATCGGGCCTTGGCCTCCTCCAAACTATGCCTCCAACCTTGTCGGTCCCGTGCCGATCTTCTCCAGGTTCTCACGTCTAGCAAATTTTGCGCGTCTGCTGCCACTTCATCCTCCCATCTTTTCCTTGGCCTTTCTTTTGGTCTTGCGTCCTGCATTTTACTATCTAGGGCTCTTTTCGGCAATCTTTCTGTCTCCATTCTTACTACATGACCAGCCCAGCGAAGTCTCTGAAATTTAACGAATTCTGAGATCGGTGTCTCTTTGAACAGTTGATAGAGTTCATGATTATACCTGGATCTCCATATTCCGTTTTCGTTAATAGGTCCAAATATTTTTCTTATGACTTTTCTTTCGAAGACTTCCAGTTTTCTTTTTGTCTTTTCATTAAACATATATTACTCTAAAATATTTATTCAATTTCTCCTTGCTTCAGATTAACGTCCATACAAAATTTCACGTACATCAGCATGTCAACTCAGCCAAACATATTTCAAATATAAAAAGGATTAGAAATTAAGAAAAAAGTCAGCAATCATTGAAAAACTGTTTTAATTCGGGTTCATTAAGCAACGATGAAACACAATTTAATGAAGATCTGTGCAAGGCAATGGTTGCTTCTAACATTCCATTAAAAGAAATTAATTACGTTAATCTAAGATCGTTTTTGAAAAAATATTGCAAGTTTAATATCCCGGATGAATCCACGTTGAGAAAATCAAGTCAGGGTTCATTAAGCAACGATGAAACACAATTTAATGAAGATCTGTGCAAGGCAATGGTTGCTTCTAACATTCCATTAAAAGAAATTAATTACGTTAATCTAAGATCGTTTTTGAAAAAATATTGCAAGTTTAATATCCCGGATGAATCCACGTTGAGAAAATCAAGTGTCGACTCTATATATAAATCAACAATCATCCAAATGCGGGAAGTCATACGTGATAATTACTTTTATGTTATTGTGGACGAAACTACAGATGCCTGTGAAAGATATATTGTCTTTCAATTCTGGCTCCTCTTCAAAACAAATTTTTCTTTGAACCACCGTATGCTGCTGCGAATGTAGTTCGTCTAACTCCTCGGTCGCCAACTTCTGAGACTGTTCCTCGACAAGTTCGTTCACATCTCTTTCATCCACCTCCAGACCCATGGATTTTCCAAGAGAAACAATCTCATCTACCACTGACACTTCGGGTTCCAGTACTTCGCAGGCCTTTTCATCTTCAGCCTCAGGCCACAGCTTCTTCCATGCAGAGTTTAAGGTCCTTGTTGTAACACCTAGCCAGGCCTGCTCAATAATTCTTAGGCATATTACTACGTAAAGTGGTTCTTCCAGAAGTCTCAAAGGGTAAGGTTTGTGTTCTCCGTCACCTCAAAGCAGCGCCGAAAAATGTGCTTGGTATACAACTTCTTAAAATTAGAAATCACTTGCTGATCCATGGTCTGCAAGATAGGAGTAGTGTTGGCTGGTACGTAGAGAATCTTTATAAACTTGAACTCTTGGAGTAAATCATCTTCGAGATTTAGTGGGTGAGAAGGGACATTATAGAGGACAGGAAGGATTTGCATGGGTAGGTTGTTTTGCTGTAGATATTTTTTAACAGAAGGGGCAAACACCAGGTTTATCCACTCCACAAAGAATTTCCTGGTGACCCACGCCTTTGAATTTGCCCTTCACATAACTGGCTTTTACAATCTTATGTGACTTAAAGGCTCTGGGATTTTCTGATATGGTACACTAGAAGAGGTTTGATTTTACAGTCGCCACTCTCATTGGCGCAAAGTAATAGAGTTAATCTATCTTTCATAGGTTTGTGACATCGTCTTCTCCTCTGCCGTTACGTAAGTCATATTCAGAATCTTTTCCAGAAAAGCCCTGTCTCGTCACAGTTGAAGAATTGCTGGGGGATGTATCCTTTGGCTTCTATCAGTTCGGAAAACATTTTCAAAGTAGAATAATTGGAGTTTACTGTAACAAAACGTATGTTATAATAGATATAAAAAATTTAAAACAGAAGCGGTTTATGCTTAAGTGCCCATCATTCCCCCACTTTCCTTTTTCCTGTTATAAATAGTTTTGTCGACAAAGTCTCTCCCTGTCTCACCCCTCTTCCAATTGTTATCTTCTCAGTCATGCAAACAAAGAATATAGACGCATATGTGTCTATATTCTTTGATGCAATGAAGGTTTACTTGTGGTCAGGTAAATTTAATAAGAAAAATTATACCTGGAAAAAGAAATCTTTGTGGAGCATACTGACAATTAATTATAACAATAATAATAAACCTCCTACATAAATTCCAGTCATTTGTATACACATTTTTCATAATTATTTCTCTTCGTTAAAACTTATATCGACACTTTTCGATATTTTTATTGATTTTTTTTTAATTGTGCACTCTTCTCAACTTCTCAAAACCAGCCATATTGAATTATCTGACAGCTGGCTGAAATACCCAATATATAAGAGTACAATGTACAAGCAGTGCCTCACTTTGTTGTGTGCAAGTGCAATAACTAGAACAAACAAACCAAAATAAAAATAAATTTAACAACAAAACTAACAATGGAGGTTATGAATAATATTTAATTTAATTTGAATTGGATAAAGTCATAATTTCAATATTTGAACCATGGAAAACGTTCAGAACTCAGGTAAAACCATTGACACCGTACAAACTTTTATACAAACTCATTTTAATTTTTAGATGCATATTTTTTAATCCAAAAATTCTTGTCCTCTGGTTTGCTGAAGAAAACATTAAAAGTAAGTAATACTTTATAAGAGTTCATGTAGGAAATCATTGTAGGAATATACTTAATATGTTAGGTTGAGAAAAAAATTCTAGATTAAAATTACAATATTATTTTTTAGGTTTTCAATGAAGAACTTGAAGAACATAAGGTAAGGCAAATTAAGATACATCTATTTTGAATCACCTATACTAAATATATGAGAAATAAATTTATTTCCTTCTAAATTGTTGGATTTTACATGATATTGAAGTAATAATTTCTTTGAGATGTCTTTCACATTGTTGTTATAGGTCTTTTCTAGAACATAAATCCTTTGTGTCGATGTGTTCGAAAGGTATTATAAAAGAAAAAAACTTATTTCTTTCACGCCAATTATTTAAAAATTGTTTTCACTACAGAAAATTGCAAATTTTTATGGTTTTTTCAGATTTATATCTAAAAATTACACTTTTTTGTGGTTTTTTTAAACAATTATATAAAATAAAAATCTGAAAGGTACTGGCCGCTTGGGATACTATCCCATAAGTACATCCTAGTTAGTTTTTTCTGTGTATATTCTTATAATTGTTTTTTTGGTACATTTTTTCTACTTTATCAATTATTAATTATAACTTTTAGATATTACCGACCCGTATTGATTGGGAAGGCAATAAACATGACAGAACGGTTGAGGATATGGTTAAACAGTTTCCCAATATACGACCGGACTATTTACTACATTTGTGCTGCCAGGCAATGAAATCCAAAGAGGAGAATGCTTTAAGTAAAAGTAAATCTTTTCTGAGTTTCCGGCCTAATATACATATAGGCAATGAGTTCTTGACGAATTTTGGACAACTATTTAACTATGTTACTAGACTGCATGGAATACCAATACAGAATATTAAATTGTCATTCAATTTAGGTAAGTTGAAACATTTAAATATTTATTATTTACAGTAGTTATTAACTTCTTTCTTTTAGTTAATTCTTTAAGGAGCAGAGAAATTTCGGGGCCATTAACTAGGCACAGGACTATTACACCAAAATTGTTTACATCAATGCAGATACAAAGAACAACTGTTGGACATTTATCATCAGTGTATTGTCTACTATTCGACCATTCTGGAAAATATATCATCACAGTAAGTAACAATATTTCACACAAAAAAATTTGTCATAAGTGTTAACTTAACTGTTTGTAATTCTAGGGAGCAGATGATTTATTGATTAAATTATGGTCAGCTCACACTGGAAGGCTAATATCAGTGTTTCGAGGAGCTTCTTCTGAAATAACAGATATTGCGATTAATTCAGAAAATACTCTCCTAGCTGCCGGTTCGATAGATAGAATCTTGAGGGTTTGGAATTTACAGAACGGGACACCTGTGGCCGTTTTAACTGGCCACACTGGTATGATAACATCTATTAATTTTTGTCCAACACGCTGTCTAGATGTACACTATTTGATCAGTACTAGCACTGATGGATCCATTGCTTTTTGGCCATATACTTATGAATCTGGAGTTAAATTAGAATTTAGGTAAAGACATTTTTATTTATTCAATTGTATTTTGACTTTTTGGACACATATTCTACTTAAAGTATATATTAAATGTGAAAAACACTGTTTAATATGTTTATATCGTTTAGGAACAACCCTATTTTATACCAAGAAAAAATTCGTCCAGGTCAAGCTCAAATGATCTGTTCCTCATTCAGTCCCGGCGGCACATTTCTCGCTACAGGCTCTGCAGACCACCATGTTAGAGTATATTACATGAAGGGTGACGAAGGACCCCACAGGATTTTGGAGATGGAAGCTCACAGTGATAGGGTCGATTCCATTCAGTGGGCGCATTCTGGACTGAGGTTTCTTTCTGGTAGTAAAGATGGCATGGCGATCATTTGGTGGTTTGAGAAGCAGCAATGGAAGAGTATTCATTTGGATATGACGACTAAATTGACTACGTAAGTTGATTTTTCTAAATATCTAACCTATAATTATAACAAATGATTATTTAGTTTAATTTTACTAATACAATTATGAATTGAATTTAGTTTTTGTACAGTTTGGAATCTTAGGAATGTTAATAGTGTATTTGCAGATAAATTGATGGATTTTGTAATGAATTTTTTTACCAGCAAAGATTTTATTTTTTCTTTAAAAGGATTTTTATTATTTTATTCATTTATTTTTAAACATAGTTCTTTTTTGTATAATGCGTTTAACAAGATAAATTTTCTACCCCTTCTGGAAAGAAATTTTGCTCGAGCTCCCCAAATTAACATGGAATTAGGGCAATGACCTGGTCGTTTGTATCACAACAGTGTTCTCTGAGTAATTTTTTTAAGTTTGAGAACTGAAGATACACGGGACAAAATCTGGCAAGTATGGTGGATGGTGAATCTACTTGTATCCAATGGCAGCCTTGTGAGTGGGTGGATTGTTAGAAGATTTGCGAGTAAAACCAAGAGACAAGACAATCAATTGAGCTGCCTAGTACATATTAGCTATTGTTTTTTTTAATAATTAATATATTTAATTCTGTTCTCATCCCAAGAGACAGTTGTCATGTTTTTTTCACTTTTTTTAGCGTTTTTCGTTTCTGGGGTTTAGAAAGGAACCCATTTCTAATCATCAGTTACAATGGGACCCTTAACAGTAAATTTACGAATTTATGGTCTTTTTAGGTACTTTTGGCATGCCGCTATCTTATTTTTTTTATGTCATTGGATTATATCCGTTAAATCTTATCACCTGATACTCATATGTCACGATCGCACCAATAGGGGCGAAGATACGATGTAGTACACTATTGGCATGTGTCTATATTTTTTCTTTTTCTATGGTTTCTCTCAAAAAGTCAAAAATTACCAGAGCTGTCTCGTAATTTTCTTAGAATCTAGGAAAATTCGATATTTAGTTAACTCTAATACACAGACTCTGAATGCGCTGTTACTTTAAGAATCGAGAATAGGTAAATTTTGTTTGGTCACCTAGTGGTATGTCTTCTTTACTACGTTTATTTCATGAGTGTACAGGTTATCGCTGCGTTTCTAGTGTCATGCTGCTTTCTACTCGTGTTGGAACGGGATTTGGATCGTAAATGACTGTTTAACGGCACAACATGTGCCGTTTTCGATCTTCAAATTCCTTCTACCAGAAAAATCATCAAAAGCGTGGTGCACCGTTGCCAGATCTTGAAATGAAAATTTTTGTCGGGAATCTAGGGAAAAAATTCTACACAAATACGTATTTATTTCAGATTAACAAATGCACCGGAAGCCGATTCAAAAAAGCTGAAAGTAACAATGGTCTGCTGGAACAAGTCAGACCTGTGGGTGGTAACCGCCGTTAGCGACCACAACTTAAAAATTTGGACTTCCAATACCGGCCAGTTAGTAAAAGTGCTTTCCGGCCATACCGATGAAATCTACGTACTAGAAGCCCATCCACACGAAGACAATGTGATGCTTTCTGCGGGCCACGACGGCCAATTGTTCATCTGGGACATTTTGAAAGGCGAAATAGTTTTTAAATTTTTGAATACCTACGACGGACAAGGGTATGCTTCTATTTATGATGCGAAATGGAGTCTGGATGGATGTGTGGTAGCTGCATCGGACTCACAAGGCCATATTTTAATATTTGGGTTTGGAACTGGTAGTCCTTTTTTCCAACAGGTAAGTGTCTTGATTATTGTTCTTTTCTCAACTGTATTTTATTGATTTGTGCAATTACTTTCTTCCAGTTAAATTTTTTTTATCGTTTCGTTATTTTTCTGCATTTCTGTCATTGCACTTAAAGTAAATTTCGAGAAAGAAATGCAAATATGGTGAATTTTCTAGCTTCCTCAAGAATTGTTCTTTCATACCGACTATCGACCTTTGGTGCGGGATTCTAGCCACGCGGTGCTGGACGAACAAACTCAAATACCGCCCCACCTGATGCCTCCTCCTTTCTTGGTTGATATCGACGGCAATCCGTACCCTCCGATGCTTCAAAGATTAGTTCCCGGTCGGGAACTTTGCAACGTCGATCAATTGGTCCCGAATATTGTCATCGGCAATGAAGGTAAGTTCTAATTGAGCAAACTTGTGCGCGAATCGTTCGTTTATATACTGCTTTTATGCTTTAAGGGACACAAGAAGTTATCCAAGATCTTCCACAGAATCACGTAGTAGCCATCCAGGAGAATCAGCAGGAAGATCGGGAACAGGGTTCTTCGTTTAGACCTGGACGCAGACCATCGTAAGCGATATTTTTATTAATATTTATATAACATCTCTTGTATTGAAAATTGGGACATTATATTAGGTTGAGTAGCCTACATAAATGATAGGACTATATAAGCTGTCATCTTGAGGGCGTGGTATGTACAGTTGCCATCTTGAAAGCATGACTTGTATAGTTCTTTATCTTGTATAGCTCTTCCTGAACTCAACAGGAAAAATATAGATACAAGATACTTATTAAAATAATTTTTTCACTGATTTTTCTATATTACTTTCACTGATGTTTTGATTATGAAAAACTTGTAGCGTTAGGGAACACGAACGCATCAGACAGAGCACAGGTGATTGGCAGAAAGATCCGACGTTCAAATGGCAGAAGAACGTACTGGTCGAACCCCTTAGTCCGGCTGTTTTGGAAAATTCGAGAGAGATTAGGTAAGTTATGAGTATTTAAAAATATTTTGAGGCGATAACGTTTTTTTGTGTCTAGGAATTGTATCAAAGAAGCTGAGATGGAGGAATACCAGAAACAGCTAAGACAGAGGCCGCATATGATCAGCATCAACACTTCTAGTAACATTAAAAAGAGGGAGGAGAGGAAGAAGAAAACTAAATATGTGACGCGATCTGCTGTAACGTATGAATACAAGGTAAAAACTTTTTTCAATATTTTAAAATGATACTTAGATATTCTATTGGAAGTAAAACTGAATTTCATCATTGTCTTTTGATTTTCACTCATTTTGGATCACATTAATCTGTGTGTCGATGTATTTTCTAATTGTTCGATAAAGATAAAAGTAGCAACTTACTGGAAATCCTGAAACTATTGAAAAATTTTCCGTGGCCTTTTATTTGTTTAAAAATGACAAAGCACCTGTAACGAAAATCAAATAAAAAATAAATATGGTACGTCGAGCGAACCCTTCAATGGCGCTGCGCTTAGATTCGCCGTTCTCATAATGAAAAATAACCAAGTTCCTGGTATTGATCACCGTAAACCACAGAAAACCCTTTTTTTTATGCATATGACGCATTAGTGCGTCATAAATTTTGATGTAATCTGATGCTTGACGCATCAGTGAGTCGTGCGTAATATGTTTTTAAACTGGACATAAAACATTGAAAAGACTTAAATGATCGTTGTCCTCTTAATATTACACCAGGGGAGCATTAGAAGTAGTATTTACCGCCGCTTATGATATCATAAACCACGAAATTCCTATTATTTTTTTCTTACTTTCTACACGTAGCTTCTTATACAGGGTGAGTCATGAGGAACTTTACATACTTCTACCATATGTAGAGTCCCTCAGGGAGCATATCATGTGGCCACTAAAAAATGTCAACTCCTCTTGTTTATTAATTAACAGGGTGATTTGTGTAATTGACCATTTATTTCATGTTACTGTAGTGTTTATACGGCTCATTTGATTTTTTTAATTTTTGCATGATACAGTACACTACTATCAAGCATTCGACTGGTATTAGCTAAACTAAAAAATTCCAGGACTGGCTTTGGAAAAATTAATTTAGGGATTCGTATTAAATATTACACCCTGTATATATATTTTTTTAAAATGCAATAAGTGATTTTCAAACTACATAAATATCCAATGAAAACGACATATGCGACAATGTTGTCGCACTTTTATTAAATTTTTAGTGAACGATCAAATCTTACCAAAAATAGAACAACCATAATGAAGTATCAAATTATAAGGTAATTAATTTAAACAAATGTTATAAATTTCAAACATTTTAATTGAAATGATAAACTGTGTCACTGCACAACAAAAAACAGTAACTACTAACAATAACGAAGAACAATTTAAAAAAAAACTAAAAATATGGACATAGTTATGATAAACCCATAAATTAGAACTGGAAAAGATACAATAATGGTAACAAAATAAAAATAATTCAAAATAGATTTTCGAAATGGAACCCTGCAGCCTGTACACATTTTTGTTGCCGAATTGTTAATTGACGTATTGAATTACGGATACTCTGGGGATCGTTTCTAATAGTATTACAACAATGTATAATTCTATCAATTAATTGTTGTTGGTTATTAATATTCACTGCGTAAACTAGTTGCTTCAATCGTCCCCAAATATGGTAATCAACGGGATTGAAATCGGGGGATCTTGAAGGCCACGAAATAGGACCTGCACGTCCTATCCACCTGTTTCCATAAACATTATTGAGATGTTGTCTCACTGCCAGTAAAAAGTGTGGGGGTGCCCCATCATGCTGAAAATACATCCCTCGGATAGCAACGTTCACGTTGGCAAGCAAATTCGGCAAAATATTTTGTAGAAAGTTCAAATAGACCTGCCCTGTTAAAGGACCATCAAAAAAGTAAGGACCTACTAATTGGTTATTTATGACACCAATCCACACGTTAACCGAAAACCTTAACAGAACGACGTTCTCGAATAGCATGGGGATTTTCTTCTGCCCACACATGTGAATTTCGTGAATTATTTATCCCGTCTCTGGTAAATTGGGCTTCATCTGTAAATAGTGTCCTGTATAGCGTTGGTCGATTATTGTTAATCCATCTACAAAATTCCAACCTATCGATCTCATCTCCAGCATGTAGTCGCTGAACCATTTGAATGTGATATGGGTATAGATTATTTTTTTGTAAGACTCTACTTACTTTTGATTGAGTAACATTGAGTTCTCGACTTACTTGTCTAGTGCTTATTGTAGGGTTAATAGTAACGGCGTCCATAATGTCATCTTCCTGCGCTTCATCTACATGTCGCTCTGTTGTTCCACTAGGAAAAGTGCCATTTTCTCGCAAATAATTAAAAACTGACCCAAATGTTGGATGACTGGGAGTTCAACGATTAGGAAATCTCCTGCGATATTCTCTACTAGCAGCCCTACCATTCCCATTACAGAATCCATAAACAAATATTATGTCTGCATATTCTGTGGTCGAAAACTGATGTGGCATTTTGAACGAAAGTAACAAAAGCTCTACCAAAACTAACACAATGTACTTAACGTAGATATGACAGAAGAAATGTGTATTCTTGTACACATAAATAACAATTGATAATGACAATAATGACAATGGGTATAAAATATCAAGAAACGTCAAACGGTCAACGCCAACCTTCATTTTAAACTTTTTTAGATTTATTTTTATTTAGTACAGTTGATGCAATGTATTATTATTTGACATAAAATTTTAATCATTTACAATCAACAAAAACTAACACATACAAGAGGTTTGACTTTTTAATCAATTTAATTTATTATTTATCGAAAATAATGCCCCAATACGATCTATGAGTAAAAATTTAAAATTGAAAAACAATTGATTCTATCGTAGAGATAATACAAAGTGACAGTAAAGATGTTAATTTTCTACGTATTAGATTATGTTGTAGGAACTCATTTTAATTAAAATGTTTGAAATTTATAACATTTGTTTAAATTAATTACCTTATAATTTGATACTTCATTATGGTTGTTCTATTTTTGGTAAGATTAGATCGTTCACCAAAAATTTAATAAAAGTGCGACAACATTGTCGCATATGTCGTTTTCATTGGCTATTTATGTAGTTTGAAAATCACTTATTGCATTTTAAAAAAATATATATACAGGGTGTAATATTTAATACGAATCCCTAAATTAATTTTTCCAAAGCCAGTCCTGGAATTTTTTAGTTTAGCTAATACCAGTCGAATGCTTGATAGTAGTGTACTGTATCATGTAAAAATTAAAAAAATCAAATGAGCCGTATAAACACTACAGTAAAATGAAATAAATGGTCAATTACACAAATCACCCTGTTAATTAATAAACAAGAGGAGTTGACATTTTTTAGTGGCCACATGATATGCTCCCTGAGGGACACATGATATGGTAGAAGTATGTAAAGTTCCTCATGACTCACCCTGTATATGACTATGCGTCTTATGTTTTGATGTAATCATGTATACAGGGTGTCCCGGAAAATAGTGCGTTCCTTAAAGGTATGGGCTGAGTGTAGCATTTAAAACAAAAAAGTCTTATAACATTTTTTTATAAAGTCAACCGTTTTCAAAAAAAAAAAATACATTTACTTAGTGTAAATAATAAATAATAATACATTTGATTAGTGTCCACAGAAAAGCAAATACATCCGGCAACGTTGCGCTCCAAAAGGTATGGGCAGAATACAGAAAAGGATTAGAGACGGGTTGTGTGATACCTAAAAAAACTAGCGGTAGAACACGAAGTAACCGTAGACTAAATGCAGAAGATGTGATTTTGGATATAGTCAGTAATAATCCAAGAGTAAGTACTCGATCTGTGGCTAGAATGGTTGGCATTTCAAAAAACATTGTTCACAAGACATTTACGGAACAACTGTTACATCCTTACCATTACCAACGAGTGCAAGATTTACACCAAGGCGATTTACCTCGAAGACTAAGATTTTGTAGATGGTTTCAAAACAAAATCGCCAGAGAACCCGAATTTCCGTGCAAAGTGTTGTGTGAAGATGAAGCTTGTTTTACGAGAAATGGTGTGTTTAATTTTCACAATTGTCACGTGTGGAGTGATGAAAACCCGTATGCTATACGTAGGACAAATTTTCAAAAACAATTTAGTATAAATTTATGGGCTGGGATTATTGGTAATCGTCTGATTGGACCGTACGAACTTCCCAGAAGATTGAACGGAGAATCCTATTTAAATTTTTTGCAGCATTTTCTACCGATACTTCTTGAAGACGTTCCGTTACAAACACGCTCTGAAATGTGGTTTCTTCATGACGGGGCTCCAGCACATTTTACGAGACATATTAAAGATTTCCTCGACATCACTTTTCCTCGTCGTTGCATCGGTAGAAATGGACACGTTCTGTGGCCACCCAGAACACCAGAATGCAATGTTATGGACTTTTATTTTTGGGGACATCTAAAATCATTAGTATACGACAACCAGGATGAAATTAAAACAGAAGCTCAATTGCGGCAACGAATTTTTGATGCTGCTGAAATAATCAGACATAATTTACATACTTATAATATTAAGAATAATTGGATTCGTCGAATAAACGCGTGTATTTGTGAAAATGGTGGCCATTTCGAACATTTATTGTAATAATAATTTTCCATGTAAGTAAAAACAGTATTCAAACTTTAATTATTAAATATTTAATAAAAACCAATACATGCTTTTTCTCTATCACTGTTATCAGTATCAATACATATTATGCCTAACGATCGATGATTCATGATAGCTGATTTACAGTAATTAACGAAGAATAACAAGGAACGCAACGTTGCCGGCTGTATTTCCTTTTCTGCGAACAATAATCAAATGGATTAAAATTAATAATTTCTTTTTTGAAAACGGTTAACTTCATAAAAAAATGTTTTTTTTTTGTTTTAAATGCTGCAATCTGCACATATCGTTATAAGGAACGCACTATTTTCCGGGACACCCTGTATAATGCAGCAATGCGGTTAGTGACGTGTGAGTTTGTTATATGTATGTCAAAAATTGACCTTGTCTTTTCTTTTTGACACCAGATCCATATTTACAGAACTTACCACTGCTTACGACTTCATAAACCTACAAAATTTCGTTAACTCCTTCTTTATTACTGTCTTAACCGAATATGACGCTTCAATACGTCATATTTGGATGTAATCATGTTCTTGATGTAGCAGTGCGTGTGTGACGTGTGTGTGCATTATATATGTCAAAACTCGACGAAAGAACAAAATCGAAACTGCTTCAGTAACTGTTTTCTATTCATTTTGAAACCAGGGCAGTATTTTCAGAGCTAGCAACTGCCTACGATCCCTTAACCCACGAAATTCCGTTAACTTCTCTTTTCTTATCCTATAAACCCAATACGACGCATCAATGCGTCATATTTTTTGATATTATCTTGGCTGAACGCATCAGTGCGTTATGCGCTTGGCGCACCGGTACGTAATGTACATTACGTTAAAGTACGTTATACGTATTTCAAAATTCGACATAAAATATCGTCGAAAATATTTTTTGAATGGTTTTTGTCGTTCTATTTTAACTCAGAACACTATTTGTAGAACTGGGGCCTCTCACGACCCCGTAAACTTACAAAATTCCGGTAACTCCATTTTTCTTACTCTCTAAACCGAATATGACGAATCAGTGCGTCATATCATTTGATGCAATCTTAGCTTAACGCATCAGCGCGCCATGCGTTATATGTATTTCAAAACTTGACACAAAAAATCGTCGAAAATAATTTTTAAATGATTGTTGTCCTTCTATTTTGACACCAGAGTAGTATTTGTAGAACTGGCCGCTTCTAACGACCCCGTAAACCCAAAAAATTTCAGTAATTCTTTTTTTTTTCTTATTCTCCAGACCTAAACTCTTGCATACGACGCATCAATGCGTCGTATATTTTGACGTAATCATGTGCTTGATGCAGCAATGCGTGTGTGACGTATGCGTGCGTTATATGTATGTCAAAACTTGACGAAAATCATAATCGAAAAGGCTTAAATGATTGTTGTTCGGTTTAACATCAGGGCGGTATGTGCAGATCTTACTGCCGCTTTTGACTCCGTAAAATATAGAAAACTCTTTAAGTTCTTCGTTTCTTTAAACCTAGATTCTCGCATATGACGCATCCGTGCGATATATTGATGTAGAAGTGTGTCATGCGCTTGAAGCACTGGTGCATGTATGTATGACGTATAAGTGTATGAAATGTATGTCTAAACTAGACGGAAAAACATCGAAAAGGCATAAATAGTTGTTCTCCAATTTTGATTCCAGGGTAGTATTTGTATCCTTTTTTCTTACTGTCTAAACCTAGACTCTTGCACATAACGCATCGGTGCGTCATTAGTTTTGATTTAATTTTGTGCTTGACGCACCAGTGCGTCATGCGCTTGTTACATGTATTTCAAAATTCGACATAACTTTATCTTCTTCTTCTTCTCGTGCCACTCCTAGCGGAGATTGGAAATCATCATGGCCACTGCGACTTTGTTAGCAGCGCGCCTAAAAAGTTCAATCGAACTACACCCGAACCATTCACGTAGATTACGAAGCCACGATATTTTTCTTCTTCCCACACTTCTTTTGCCCGTAATTTTGCCCTGCATGATATATCTTAAAAGTTCGTACTTTTCACCTCTCACAATGTGCCCCAAGTATTCCATCTTTCTAGTTTTTATCTCATTTAGAATTTCGCATCTTTTGTCTAAGTTTGGAGTACTTGCGTGTTAGTTATCGAAAAGGCTTAAATTATGGTCTCCTTATTTTGACACCAAATACCATCTTGTGTTTCTAGGACGACGAATCTTCCGAAAACGAAAACTTTTACGAATCGTCCGACTCGTCGGATTGGGTGGCAGAAGAAGAACAAGAACGTGAACGCCCCAAACGTTCTTCTCGGCGCCAAAGAACCACGCATGTATCGGATTCCGATGCGGACGACGATATCGACGTGGAGGTGTACGAAGACGAAGACTACGATGAAAGTTACAACGAGGATTCGAATCCTAGCTACAGCAAAGCTGGTTCGTCCAGAAAGGAGAACGGCGCAGCTAAACTGAAGGTTAGTATTATAACTTGTTACTCATTTGTTAGTTAAACTTAGTAGTCGGGTAGAATGCGTCAATTTTACCAGTGTCGAGCTTTCGATTCCTATTTTAGAGGCATATTATAGAAAAAGACCAATTATTACAGTTTTTTGTTTGTTTTAATTTTAAATATTTTTTGTTTCTTTACTTACGTTTTTTTTTGTATAAAACATCTCAACTTATTTGTGCCATTTCGTTTATAGACTTATTTAATTATAGAATAGCAAAAGTGATCGTTCAAATTTTAAGGAATCTCAAACGAACAAGGCGCCCAAGAAGGAAACTCCCACCCGAAAATCGAGACAACCTGCAAGTAGTAAAGGTTCGGACAGTAACAAAGACAACGGTAGTAGTTCAAGTAAAACTAACTCAAACAGAAGTAGTTCTGCGAAAAATGAGAGTACTACTCGTCAAAATGGTAGTGCCAGTAAAGAAACCAATCAAACGAATAAGGTAAGTGTGTCTATATTAAAAATTACAATTTTTTCACATTACAGTTTGTCTATTTTACAGAACAGTGTCATGAACAGCTACTCCTCGAACGTTCCTAGAACATCGAAATTGACGAAGATCTCGGAGCAATACAGACTCAGCGAATGGTTGTCGGAAACGCGGCCCAGAAAATCTCCGTATTATCCACAATTGGGAGACGAAATCGTGTATTTCATCGAAGGCCATCAGCTGTATCTCAACGCCGTGGAAATGAAGAACGTCTACGAGATCAGCGTCAAGGATCTGCCGTGGAATAAGATGACAATTAGGGTAAGTGTTAGGGAAAAACTTAAAGATTTCCTTAATTATCTGGTGTTGGAAATAGTTATAATATTTGACAATTTTTGTTACTTTAAACGTTGTACTAAGGTTTTAACCCTTAAACATTAAAAGCAAATAAAGGCTTATGGTTTAAGAATAAGTCAATATACGAATTATAATTGAAATGACAGGCCCTTCAGGTTGGAGATTGGGCTAGAGGCTGACAACCTCTTCCTGTAAAAAAACATATGTTACAGAACGTCACGAACTATTAGCTGGACGGAACTCACGACAACGACTCTGCAAACGAAAAATGGAACTGAGATTAGGAACATGGAATACCCTAACCCTGTACCGAACTGGAGCACTCGCATCTTTATTGGACATAGTGAACACGTAAAAAGTAGATGTTTTAGCACTGCAGGAAATGCGGTGGATGGGAACTGGCACTCTTGACAAGAGAACTCATTCGATATATTACAGCTGCAATGAAAGCCAACACATAGATGGCGTGGGATTTATTGTAAAACGGAAGAACAAAAGGCCTTATTATTGACTTTAAAGCCTACAGTCAAAGAATGTGCTATTTGCTCTTAAAACGAAAATTATTTAATTGACAGTTTGATCAATGCAGATGCCCCAACTGATGACAAACCAGACGAAATAAAAGAACAGTTCTTCGAAGACCTACAGAAGCTTGCTTAGAGCAAGCCTACAGGACATGTCTCAGAAATAACATTAAGATTGTATTAGGTGACATGAATGCAAGAATAGGACGAGAGCGAGTTTTCATGCCCACGATAGGAAAACATCCTACACAATGTCGTCGTAGCTAGAGTGGACCTATGAAATTATCCACTCTTCTGTACGGTCTGCTTAGGGGCTTCGTGAATTCCATGTGCGAAACACCCTAGGCACTTATCCCTTATTCTAGTTGGGACGTAGAATTGTTTCTTTTTGAAGGATAAAATAAAACTCAATCGTAAGAGACTAAGACAAAGCCTCAGAGCCCCGCTAGTCGGCTCCCTAGAGTTTAGGGCTCTAGGAAAGACCGAGGTAGACTGTCCTTTGGTTTGGAAATCAACTAATATTTATACATAATATTTTATAAGATTCCAAACCAAAAGACCAATGAAAAAATGGGAAAAGGAAGGAAGGCGGGGCGATGCGCGCCAAGAGTGCTCATTGGTCAGACCAAAAAATCTGACCGAGCACTTGGCGACAACAACATCAGTAGCGATAATGGATTAAAACTGATAAACTTAAACTGCTGAGAAGCAGCAGCACTCAATATGACAGTCGCTAGCATCTATTTTGAACACGAGAACATATACAAGGTAACCTGGACCTCTCCTGATGAAAGAACAACGAGTCAGATTGATCACATCTTAATAGATTCAAAGCATGGAACAGACGTAATAAACTGCAGAAGTTATAGAGGCGCAAACATAGACTCAGATAATTGCCTAGTGATCTCAACATTGGGCTAGAATTTCATACACCAGTAAAGAAAATAAAATGGATACAAAAAAAAATGGAATGTACAAAAGCTGAGAGATGGGAAAATTGCAGAATGGTACTCGGAAAACATCGCCAGCAGGCTAAGGAATCAAAATGTAAATGAAGAAGACCAGACAGATATAGACTCCTACTGGACCAGAATAAAGGAAGACATTGAAGCAGTAGCGAAAGATGAAATAGGAACAGAAATTTGTGCCCGTAAAAATCATTGGTTTGACAATGGGGGCATCGTCCGACAATCATTTGAGGGCATCTTTAGTCTTCTAAGGCCATATATGACCATCTACAATTAACAGCAATATATGTAGCTATTATAGGAATTTTCAAAATTGTTAACTATTATAGCTTATCGATTTGTTTTTTCTTTTTATATAGTGTTAATTCCTTTTTTACATTGTTTTTTTTTTGTTTAAAATATTACTTAAAAACCCCGTCGGTTTGAACGCGTAAATCTCAACACTGTTAAGCTTTCGATTCCTACTTTGGAGGCATCTTGATTCGTCTAAGGTCAAATATTTTATATCACTTAAAAATTTACGTTGGTTTGAACGCGTCAATTTTAGCTGTGTCAAGCTTTAGATTCCTACTTTGGAGGCAGCTTCAGCCTTTTAAAATCAAATAAGACGATCTCCAATTATCAGGACATGTACGGCCATTAAACGAATCAAATTTATCAATTATTGTAGTTTGTTGGTGTGTTTTCTGTTGATTTTTTGTATATTTGTATTTGTTGTTTCGTATATGACAATTTTAGCAGTGTCGAGCTTTCTATTCCTACTTTGGTTGTATTTTCAGTTTGTTAAGTTCAAATATGATCGTCTCCAATTAATAGCAACATCTTTAGACACGATACGAATAAAAAATATCAATTTTTTTAGTTTTTTGATTTGTTTTCTCTCTTTATATACTTGTTCCCTTTTTAGTATTTTAAGACCAAATATGACCATCTAAAATTAACAGCGGCATTTACAGCCATTAAACGAATCAAAATGATCAATTATTAAAGTTTTTTATTTGTTTTTCACGCTTAAAAACCTATGGCGGTTTGACTGCGTCACTTTCAGCCATGTTAAGCTTTCGATTTCTAATTTGGAGGCATTTTCAGTCTTTTAAGGCCAAATATGACCATCTCCAATTAACAGCGTGCGGTCGTTCTTCTCATTGTTTCGTTCTCGTCCTCGCGCTTCTCCTCTTGCTTTGTTCCCGTGTCTCTCTTCATCCTGCTACGTTTCTTTCTGTTCATCAGCATACTTTTACTTCTACCTTCTCATTCCTCTATTCCTTTTATTTCTTGTTACCTTGTTCATCTCACATCTTTCATTTCTCTCTCTCTCTCTCTCGCCCTCTCTCCCTCTCTCTCTCTCTCTCTCTCTCTCTCTCTCTCTCTCTGTCTATAGGTGCCGTACTATCAAACATTAACAAATACAGTATAAGAATTTTTTGAAGAAATTTGCATAAAAGCAGTTTTCTGTGTTTTATATATAAAGCACTCTTTATTTATCGTTGAAACTGAATAAATGCAGCTTTATACAGGGCGATTCATTGCAATTTATGCTTCAGGATCGAGAAATCGCCAAAGTTATCGGCATTCAGTATGAAATTAAACCGCCAAGATTGTGCTGTTTAAAATTAGCGCTAATGGACGAATCCGGAAGACTGACGGGCAAAGTGTTTTCTGTGAAATACCACGACATGCCCGATGTTCTAGATTTTTTCGTACTGAAGCAAATTTACGTCACGGCGATGTCGAGAACGTGGAAAAACGGAAACAAGTGAGTAAATTATATTAAAGAACGTTAAAACTGTCACGTAGTTGTTGGAATAACCTTTTAGGTTCAGGTGTATGATAGACGACGAATGGTGGATCGGCGAGATCATTAATAAAGCCCCAGCCAGTGACGCTTTTCCCGATTCGTCCGTTTTGTGCTACGAGATTAAATGGAATAACGGGGAGCAGGAGAGAATGAGTCCTTGGGATATGGAAATTATTGATCCAGAAAGTAAGTACACTTAAAAAAATTTCATGTCTTGTATTAACCTTGTTTTGAGGCAAGAAAATATTTTTATTTCAGTTTAAGGGGTTACAATGCCCAGTTATAACGCATTTTCTTTATCTTTTTCTTAATAATAATAATCCGATCGCTATGACATAAATATGTTCTTCTCAAAATCATCTAGGCGACAGAGAACACCGCTTTTACCGATCAAACTTTAATTCAAACTCAATATTCCTGGATATTGGATTTTCTCTCGCCTATTTTGATTGAAAACTCAGATAGTTATTTTAAATCCATGGAAGAGGAACGAGGAAGTGTGATATCAAAAAATGATATCACTTTATCTCGCTAGCGGCTTCTGGCTGTATAAATAAACATTTAGATTATCGTTATTCTCGTTCGAAGATTTTAAGACGCAATTCTCAAAGTGGTAAATAACTATCTTTAACTATCTTAGTCTATTTGTTGTAATGTTAAAAGTGGCTTTTCCTTTGCCTAAAATAAAATGAAATTTATTAAAAACAATTCGTAGTAATTTTTTCAACTCTAAAACTCACTTTGTAAGTACCAAATCCCAATTTGTGGGCCTCTCGGTGACATGTTGATCTAGAAACGTGTCTTCCAATAACGTCACTCCATAAAACGCTTAACTCCATATAATTTACTCGTCGATTTTTCACTATAATGCACCTTCAATGGCCCTTCGATCTGCTTCGGTTATTTTACCTTCTCGTAGATTTTTAGGTTTTGTGACGACCAAACCTGTAGTTTTGTATCTTTTGACTATATTTCTTAGTGGATTTCGAATTGGATTTTCCAGAATTAAAAAATCTAATAATTATTGAACAAATTTTCTCATCGATAACTTTACCTCGACCCATTGTACAATCCACAAGTAGCAAAGAGCTTTACAGTACTACAAAATACATTTAACATTAACTGACAATATATTGTTTTGGTGTCATTTTTCCATAGCTGCCTCTGGATTTAACGTAATTATGAAAAAATCTACGTATGTTGACATAAGTGAATGCATAACTAGGGTTTAGTGAATATTTTTTTATTGTTGAATATAAATAAAAAACCATAAGGTTAATGTTTTTAATAAATATTAAACGTATTAGACCTGCGTATTACCCTTTCGATTCCTACTTCTATTTTATGTAGCCGAATATAGGCTGAAAGATATCATAGTACGATCGAAGAATAGGCTTTTATAGGAAAAAGACAGACAGTTATGCCCAATAAGCGGATCTCTATAAAGCAAATTACAGAAATTTGTTTCTTCGCGATGGAAGTATCTTTATTTCTTTTTTGAGCTTGACTTTATTACTCTCAAAAGAATTGCGGCTATTAGTTTTTATTCTACGTGATTTCAGGAATGCCTGAAGATGAAAGTCAATCGATTCCTGTCCTAGAAGAAGAACTAACATCGATACTGTATAAAACGATACAGTGTGACTGGCCATACAGTGACTTGTCCTTGATTACGAAACATATCGTAGCAGGCATAACCAGGGTAAGTGTTTTTTTTTATCTCATTCAAATTAGAAATCTCTCAACAACAATGACTCTTTGTTGAAGTGCAAATAATCCGGTATAAGCACCGAAACAACTCATTTGCACGAATAAACAATTTGTTTTTTAGTCAATTAAATTTTATTAACTTTTTATTACGAATTATACAACAAATGAATTGAAACAAAACAAAACAAAAAATTGAACACTGAACTCTAACTAACTTTCCAACTGACAATCGAGCTAACTATATAGACTTGTATGCCATTTATACAGTACGTAAATCTTTCAGCTGGACATAGGTAATATACATTAAATGTGGCAACAGCGTTTTCTCAAGCCCACTGCTGTCGTCAAGGCCGTAGACGTTTTAACTTTTAGTATCAATTAAGACTATTGGTGTGCATCGAGGGTGTTAATTCTGCTGCGTAAATCTACGTTATTGCAATGCATTTAAAGACCTTTATAAAAATTTATTGTGGGCTGTGCCTACTAAAAAAACGAAAAAGTATTATTCTAAAACTAGTTAATCTAAATCAACTAGATTATGTGCCCTCTCGAGATCGTTTCCATAGATGGTGGATTTAGTACGTCCACAGAAAAAGAAATCCATGGGAGCCAAATCGGGAGATCTCGCAGGCCATTTAATTTGGCTTGTTCCGCTTAAAATGCGATCCTGAAAAATTGTGTTTAAATAATTTCTCACGATATGCGCATTATGAACGAAACAGCGATCCTGTTGATACCAGACATCTTTCAAATATATATTTTAGAGATTCTGAATAGCTGGAATATTATTACCTTGTAAAAGAGCAAGATATTTAGCTGAATTTAGACTCCCTCAATGAAAAATGGGCCAATTATATGGTAACCTGAAATGCTGGTTCACACATTAAGTTTTTGAGGGCGATAGCTGCGATGTACAATACTTCGATGGTCATTTTCCTGAGACCAATACCGCATTCTGGAAGGATTGTGATGCCCCCGTATTGAAAATCACGATTCATCGGCGAAAAGGATATTTTTTATTAAATTATCATTTTCGTGAGATATTTTTATAGCTTCACAAAACACCATTCTACGAAATTGATCTCTGGGAAATAACTGAGTTTTCGAATATTTAAAGCTCTTAAAGCCATATTTTTTTTAAACTTTATTAACTGTGGTATATCAGTCTCAGAAGGCAGATCGAATAGGCCTTCTGAAAAACCTTCTTTTTTTCCTTGACCTGTATTTTACCATTTGAGGGCCTAACGAATCGAGTAATCAATCAGGAGCTAGAATGAAGTTCGCCGGCCAATGAGGAGCCCGGTGATGAGGTAGTCGAGTGGATCTGCGCACGCTATTGGTTGTGATATGTGCGGATAAGTTAACAATAACTAAATCATCAACTTAATTGTTTAGAATTTATTACTTTTAAAGTAATGTAAATGTTATTAGATTATAATTCAAATATTTGTATTAGTAATCGATAATCAATTGTACTAAGAGTTTGTAGAGAGTAGATAGTAGTAAAAATAAAATAACGGAGATCTTTTAATTTTCTTGAAACACCTTTAAATCAACTTATAAATGTAAAAAAGATGGAAAATACCGAGAGAGCTCTTGCAAAGTAACCTTTAATAAGCATTTTGTTTTAAAATAATGTGAAAATTTATTTGTTGTTTACTAAAATAATGTGAAAATAGCGAAAACATTTTCGCTATTTTCATTATGATCATCTTAGTCGCCGTTCAATCCTTTTGGATTATACCTTACGTTTTCGCTATTTGAGGATTAGTCTCTTTTTTGTTTATCTTTGTTACTCAGGTCTCCCTTGGCTTCTTTGTTGGATTGGGGTCCATATCGTCATTTTTCGCTCATCTCGTTTGCTGTTTAATGAACTATTTTATGAGGTAAATGTTCACGTTTTGTGAGTGTATCTAATCAAAAGACGTTTCTCCGTTAAGAAGTTCTTATTGGTAGAACTGCTAGAAAAAAAGACCCACGTTGGAATACTACAATACAAAATTGGAGACCTTACGAAAGTAAACGACCAAGAGGAAGACCACAGATGAGATGGGTTGATGACATTAAAAGAATAGCAGAAACAAATTGGAAATATGTTGCTCAGGATAGAGACCGATGGAAGGAGTTGGGAGAGACCTATGTCCAAACATGGACGACAGAAGGCTAAGAAGAAGAAGAAGATTGGTAGAAACTTTTGGTTCTATCTCACCTCAATATTTCAGTAATATATTCTTTTATGTTTATCCGCTCTTTTCCCCTACTCTCTTTTCTGGTCCCCAATCGAATAGTTTTTCGTGACACTTTAATTGAACGGTCTTTTTGAAATGAATTTATTTTGTTATTTATTTTAAATAGGTGATGGAATTAGCTATAGCCGAGCCGTTTTTGGTACCCGTCGATATAAACGAATACCCTCTGTACGCGATGGTAATCGAATACCCAATCGATTTATCGACGATTAAAGCTCGATTCGAAAACAAGTTTTACAGAAGACTGACCGCAGCACAATTCGACATCAGATATTTAGCCACGAATGCGGAGAAATTCAACGAAAAACATAGCAACATCGTGAAACACGCCAGAATTTTGACTGAACTGTGTTTAAGAATTCTCAGGTAAGTGGCATTTTAGCTAAAATTCGAAACATCTTACAAATTAACACGGTGTGTCCATTTAATATGTTTCTTTAGAGATTTGGTAGCGAATCTACAAATATTCACTTGTTTTGAATCGTCGATGTTGTGTCACTTCGTATACAAAATAGAGACAATAAAAATTTTAACAAATTACAGCAAAAAAACTCTTTTACATTGCGGAATCTAATTTTTGTTGTCCCAGAAGTTAATTTGATCTCATTTTTGTCTTGTTTCTTTAGACATTGCTCAGAGTATGTCGACGTACCAAGCCTTTACCACCGACTCGTTAGTTCGTACGATTCTTCCGAATCAGAAGAAGAAGCCGAAACGCCGTCCACAAGTAAGAACTTACGAACAGCGACGAGAAAATCTAACCAGGATCCGGACCAGTGGCAAGAAGAAGCAATGACTCTCGTAAATCAGTTGTGGACCAGCGAGGACGCGGGTCCGTTCAGGCAACCCGTCGACACCACTGTATATCCAGGTAATTTTCATTAAAATATATACGAGAATTTTCTTGACCCACGCGAAAAAAAAATGGTTGATCGGTATGTATGAACAACTTTTGATCTTACCCTCGTAAGGTGTTACTAGAGCTGTCGTTGTCATCTTTTAAGTGTCAAACTTCAAACACTGCAGTAATATCATAGAATATAGACGCATATGGGCGATTTGGTCACGGTTATTATCCTTCAAAACACTCGTGAAGAAGGCGACGGCATAAACTCAAACGGTGGCCGTCGGCTTAAACCTATATACTAAAAAGGTATAGTTTGAGGGAACTGGGAAAGGAATACGAAGGGAACTATTTATTTAACTTATGCATCCACGCTTAATAAAATTTCGATGCCATTGATTTTTAATTTTAAAAGTTAAAAAGCTATGAAATTTACAATATTAAAGTATTTATTTGTTTTATTATATGTAAATAAAATTTTATAACTTTAAATTAAAAATAGGTTTGTTCCAACACTACGAAAAACCATCACGTAATTTTTTATTATACTGTTTTTCTTCTTAAAAATTTACGAAACGTTTTAAAAAAATTTCAAAATATATTCAACCAAAAATTTCATTTTTTCTAGAGACTTCATCTAAGGCATGCGATTTTGTGAACAGTTTGGTGTTTGTACTGCCCCAGGCCAGATGGTAGGCATTCGTATCATAGCCAATGATTAATTGCAGTTCATTTTTCATGCAATCTCTCACTAGCTGTTCCAACTCCCTTGATGGTTGTTCGGGATCATCATATGGGAGGTATGCTGATCTGAGAGAGCTGTCTCCTTCATAACTCCTGCCTCTATGACCTTTATCTTTACTGTCGTTCAGTCTGTGGAACAGAGATCACAACCAGTCTTCTGTGTTAAGGTCTTGATTTTGCCTCTTTAGACGGGTCCTGATGGTTTCTTCATCAAGCTCTTTCTCGGGGAGGCGGGTGAGGACCATGGGGTGCTTTTGCATATTATTTTGATCGATTATATTTAAGTTTGCTCCCTCCCACAGGCCCTCAATAGTCCTTACTACTTCAGCCGTTCATTTTTTCGTATACTCTTTAACACAATTTACCCACAGGGTTCCTTCGCTAAACGATGGTTTATAGAACCGTAGGAGTTTATTTTGACCTTGTGCTTGCTCCAGTTTGTTACTGATCAAATTTAATTGAGGCCGATCTAGTTGAGTATCAGGATGGTGTCTGTGTGCTACCATGACCTAGTCTGCTCGTTAGAGCCCCTTGGTTTCTTAGCGACTCTATGGCGAGGGGGGTGGTGGTATTCTCCCGACGTCTCTTTTGATCCTCGGGTGTTGCTTATTTGGTTTTCTTGAGATTTGCTATGGTCCATGTTCCAGCATCTATTTTTGCCTTTTTTTCTCATCTTCCTTTGTTGAGCTCTAGAGAGGCGTATTTTGAGACTTACCTATTATTTTTTTAAATTTAAAAATCCGAAATTATACTTTATAATTTCGAATTTTCAAATTGTGAAAAATAATTCTTCAGTCTATGTGCTAAAAAGCAGTTCTAGCATACTAACGAGTTTTTGGGTTTTCTCTCCCAGTGATTACTTTATTTATTTTATTTATAGTTTATAAGAAGAGAGTTTTAATTATATTATTTGTAGATTTGTACATATTTAAATTAAAAATTTTTCTAAAAAGATTAGGAGTAGGATTCGATCTGTAATTTTATAAAATGCAAAAATTTAATGCTAATCATTCTACTAAGACGCGGCATCTACATAAGAAATATATTTATTTTTGTTTTATTTAGTTTCGTTCATCCGAAAAACGTTTTTCTGTAGATTTTTTACACATTTAACTAGTAATTTTAATTAACATGTTCTTATATTCATCGTTAACGTTATTTCCCTTGACCTGCATGAAAACAAAATAGTTGTTTATTGAAAAATGTATTAGCACAGCTAAAAACTTTTGTTCTTGTCCTCGTAAAGTGTTATTACAGCTGTAGCTGTCATCTGTCAAGTGTCAATCTTTCAAACAGTGCAGTAATATTTCTTTATATACTTTATTTATTTTTATTTAAGATCGTTCATCCGAATATTGATATTACATTTTTTTTAAACGTTCTTCTTGATATTTTCTTTAAGAATAATATTCTTTCACTGAAAAGATAGTAATTGCAGACATATTTGCTGCAAAAAAAGAAGAAATATGCTTTTCTGTGTTTATTTATATTTTAAATCTTATTTGAGATTAATTCTCTTTAAGTAAAATTCTTTTTGTATGTCACGTCACGTACATAATGCATGGATATTTATTACTTACAGATTATTATCAGATTGTAAAAAGTCCAGTGGATCTCGGAATGGTGAAAGACAACTTGTCCAATAAGGTGTACGACAATCCGCAGCAGTTTTGTGTGGATATGAGATTAATATTTTCGAATTCTCGATTGTATACGCCCAATAAGAAATCTAGGGTGAGTTTGATGATCTTTTATTATTAAAATTAAGCTATAAAAATATTTGCGTCAATAATATCTGAAAAGCTCTTAAATGGAATGCATACTTTTGATGAAATATGAAATGCATATTTTTAGTTTTGTATTATAGTCCTTTATGTGTGAAAATAAAACTTTTTTTAGTACAGTTTGTATATAAGAATACACTTTTAGACTCAATTGGAAAATGAGACTATACGTAGACCTCGTCATCGTCTCCTACGATATTCTTACAAGAGCTTTAGGCACACCTGTTTGTAATTTCTAAATAAACCATGTTTTATTTTTATTTCATCATTTGTCAATATGTTTCTTTAGATATACGACATGACGAGTCGACTGTCCAGCATGTTCGAAGAAAGCATGAAACAGATATTGTCGAAGTGGAGGACGGCGATGAGAAGGAAAAATCGTAGGAAATCAAATACGAGCGACAACGACTCTGAAGCTTCGACGAATTCTAGCTCAAGTAAAGAAAAATCGGACTCGGAAAATGGAGTATCCAACGACAGCGATAACGTTTCCGTTTTGGGCCACAAAACCGCCACGTACTCGGAAAGTAGCAGCAACAGTACTGTACAAACTAAGGAAAAAGTCACGAGAAGCATGAGAACGCGTAAAGATGACGATGCAGAAGAGTATCATCCTCGAGGTAAGTTAGTGTGTTGTTTAACACAATCAACTTCAAAATTTCCCATATATTTCAGAAGAACGGGGTCCTTCAACAAGAAAAATGGAGTATCGATCTTGTTCAGAAGAGTCTTCCTTGTCGTCAAGCGAAGGTGAAGGTGTATACTACAAAAGAAAGAACACTTTGAGGCAAAGATCCGCCAGGAAAAAGCCCAACACCTACGACAGCTCGCAATCGGAAGAAAGCGTTAGTTCGACGAGAAGATCGAAGAGAAAACGGAAGAAATCCGAAAGCGAAAGCAGCGATAAGTCGTCTAGTGGAACGAATACCAGGCGAGAAGAAGAAGGTACTTTCATTTCGGCCGTTAGTAGCAGAGGGAGAGTTCGTAAAATAACGGATAAAGCCAAAGCTTTGTTTAGAAGGAAGTAGATTTTGTTCAATTGTGATTTTTCCAAAATGTTCATATTTTTTTATAATTGAGAATTGGTACTGTGGCATGGAACGTACTATATATATTTGATGCTACACAAATTTTTTACGGAAAATGATGAAAAGATTCTTATAAATTTGTTTCAGTTTTGTACTGCCCTAATATTAGTTTCTTAGGTAAAGAAAACACTGAAAATTTGTGTTTTATTAAGTTTACAACCGAAATAGTTGCTTTCTTATGTTTAGCCGTCAAAATTCCTTTCCTGTGTTCGATTTAAATCTTTTTTGGTGCTAAATAAGGAAAAAATATCGTTAGGAACATGACAGTATTGCTAAATATTCTAAATATTTTCTGCGAAGTCCTCATTTTATACTTTTCTTAATTTTTGGAGACGTTTTTACCGTCAAAGTTCTCTCATTCTTTTATATACGTTGAGACTAGAGAAGCATTTAAAAGAAGCCTTCAAATTCGCATTAGAAAAACGGAAAATATGCATGGGCCTTAGTATTTTCGTTAAGTAAAAAATATGTGTGAAAATTGTAACAAGACTACTTACTTTCAAACGAAAATTCTTTGTGCTGACAAAAATATCACAGATAATCCTCCTGGTCTGTACGATTTGACACCGTGTGAGTTTTGTCTGTTCTATGAAATGTTAAATTAAAATAAACAAATTTTCGTAGGTTGAGCGCTTTTATAAAAAACGACAGGTTTTACAGGGGAGCTTAAAGAAAAAGCTTTCAAACTCTCTTTAAAATAACGAAAAATGGTCAAGGTGCTCAATTTTGTCGTAAATATAAGAAGTGTGTGAAAAAATTTTAGCTACAGTTATCACTTTTGAATAAAAAACGTTTTTACTGACAACACTGTGTCAGATAATCCACCTGGTTCGTCCATCTTGATACTATGTGACTTTTATCTGTTATGCACGGAGAATGTAGCACCAAAATAATAAAATTTTCTTAGTTTGGAGCTACGGAGGAAAAAGCGTCTCGGTTTATAGAGGAGAAACGGTGAAAAATATGCACAGAGCTGTTTTAATGCAAAGTTCGAATTAAATGAGAATATGATAGCTAGAATTTTCACTTTTAAACAAAAACGGTTGTGCTGACAAAAATATATTAGATAATCCACCTGGTTCGCACGATTTGACACCGTTAGAGTATCTATCTGTTCCTCAAATAAAATTTTAACAAAAACATTTACAAAACGTTTACAACAAAAGGAAAATATACAAATTTTCGTAATTTTAGCGTTGTTAAAGAAAGCGAGAAGTTTTGTAGGGGACCGTAAAGAAAATGCTTTCAAATTCTCTTTAAAATAATAAAAAGGACTCAATGTCCTCAGTTTTTTTTACAGTACTACTTGTGTGAGAAAATGGTAGCTAGAATTCTCACTTTTAAATCGAAAGCAGTTGTGCTGACAAAAATATGTCAGATAATCCTCCTGCTTCGTCCGATTTGACACCATGTGACTTTTATCTGTTATGCACTGAAAATGTAGCACCAAAATAATCAAATTTTCTTAGTTTAGAGTGTGAAAGAAAAAAGCTTTACGCTTTATAAAGACGCATATAATTAAAACAGTGAAAACATGCACGGAGTTCAGTTTTATTGCACGAATTGTATGAGAAAATTATAGCTAGAATTCTCACTTTTAAACAACAAATGTTGTGCTGACAAAAATATATCAGATAATAGGCCTGATTCGCACAATTTAACACCGTGAGAGTATCTATATGTTCCTGAAGGAAAACGTTGTATTAAAATAAACAAATGTTCGTAGTTTTAACGCTGTTAAAAAAAGTGGGACGTTTTATAGTGGAGCGTAAAGAATAAACTTTCAAACTCTCGTTAAAATAATGAAAAGTTCTCAAGGAGCTCAGTTTTTGTATGCCGTAAGAATTGTGTGAAAAACTGGTAGCTAGAATTCTCACTTTTGAATGTAAAGCGGTTGTGCTGCCTAAAATATGTCAAATAATCCTCCTGGTTCGTCCGATTTGACACCATGTGACTTTTATTTGTTATGCACTGAAAATGCATGGAAAATGTTATGCACCAAAACAATTGAATTTTCTTAGTTTGGAGCTGTGAAGGAAAAAGCTTCACGTTTTATAGAAAAGCATGTAAAACTTGTTTTAAAACAATAAAAAATACACAAGGAGGTCAGTTTTGTCTTATATGTAAGAATTCTATGATAAAATGGTAACTAGACTTGTCATTTTTGACCACAAACGCTTTTGCTCAAAAAATGTGTCGGTTAATCCACATAGTTGTTCAACTTGACACCATGTGACTTATCTGTTCAACCAGAGAAATATTGCACTAAATTTTCGTGGTTTTGCCGCTGTTAAGAAACAAACGAAAAGTTTTATATAGGAGCGTATAGAACAAGCATTAAAATTTTGTTCAAACCGATGGAAAATAGGTATGTACGAAGCTCAGTTTTTTGTACATGAAATAACTTAGAAGATGGTAGCTAGAATTGTCACATTTGAACTGAAAAATGCTTCAGAAATCCACCTTGTTCGCCTGATCTGACATATGTGACAAAAATAATTCTAGATCACTAATAGCTGTGAAGGAAAAATAGACACAAAATATGAAGAAGGGTATAAAAGAAGTCTTCACGCTTTCAGTGTAGCAATGAAAAATATGTACGAAGCTAATTTTTGTCGAAAGCGTAAGAATTGTTTGCGAAAACCGTTGGTAGAATTCTCATTGTTTAACTACAAACGTTAGTAATAACAAAATTGTATCAAGTAATCCACCTTCTTCAGCTCATCTGACACCACGTGACTTTTATTTATTCACTAAGGATAAATCTTCACCACAAAGACTAAAATTAGCAGTTTTATAACTGTGAAGGAAAGAAAAAGAGATAAAGTATGAAGAAGCCTTCAAGATTTTATTATAACACTGAAAAATATGTATTGTATTTTTTTTGGCCGAAAGGAAAATATTTGTTTGCGAAAACCGTTGGTAGGATTGTCATTGTTGACATCATTGACAAAAATCAACCTTGTTTGGCTGATTTGACACCGTTTGACTTTTATTTGTTCATCAACGGTAAATTTGCACTATAGGGACCAAAAGTTCGCACTTTTACAGTTGTGAAAGAAAAAGAGAAGCAGAGTATGAAGGGAGATATTTAAGAAGTTTAAAGCTTTTATTAGGACAATGGAAAATAAGCATGGAGTTGTCTAGCGGTTTATATTGAAGGAAATATTTACTATATATGTATAAATTTCACTAAAATGTGTTCCAGTAATGATTTGTTGCTTTGTAGACAAAATATTTTTATTGATTCCAAAAGTCTGCTTACTGTTGTGCAACTTTACTTGATAATTTTACCTTCTTTTAGCTAAATGCTTTGTTAATACCGCAGGTGGCGGTAGGAGAAAACATAATAATTTATTGAATTATTTTAATATAATATAATTTGTTTAAAATATAAATAAGAAAATTACTTTATTGTACCATTATAAAATTACACCCTATTGTACCATCTTTTTTTTTTTTAATACAATAAATAATTTTTTTTAATACTGGCTCCCTCCAAACGTGTCGCATATGTCTACGATTAAGAAATTGTGTTCGCACTGTCTGATTAGCATGTTTTTAAAAAGCCTTTATTTTGTACAATTATTAATTTTTAATTATTTATTAAATGAAATTTCGTACCCAAAAGATATTTTTTATCGTTGTATAAATAATTATTCGACTGTCGATTTCCCTTTGTGTGTTCAAGACTGTATAAACAAAAAACAATTGCCCCAAATTTAGTTCAGTTTAGGTGATGTACATTTCATTATTTCTTTAATCTGTTTATAAATTTTTAGATATAAGTAGTTGTGTTTTTTTTTCGTATAAAACAAGTAATACATTGTATACGTTTAGTAATATATTTGTCTTTTTGTGTTTTTTGATTATTCCCTAAACCGGCCAAGATTATTCCCAAATTATTTTGCGAGGTAAGAATAAGCTTTTAAAAGACAGAAAAAGATATAACGTGGCTTTACTTAAGGACCAACAAGTGGCAAAGAGGTTAGAAAATGAGATTAATACAAGATTAGAGGAAGACAACTTAATGTCTGATACATTGGAAGAAGAATGGAGTAAAATCGAAACATCAATGACAGAAGCAGCTAATGTTTGCTTAGGCAATACAGGAGCGAAGAGAGAAGAAGAAGGAATATTTGAAAACAATAGAGGAGTATGACATTAGCAAAGAAATAAAAAATTTCTATCAAGAAGTGAAGAAATAACATACAAACAATTTTTTGCAGGAATAAAGAAGGACTGCTCCTGGGAAATACTGCAGAGAAATTAAACAGGTGGCCACAATATTGAAGAACTGCTAAATAATAAAGAACAGATGAGGCAATAGGCCAATCAAAGGATAATGATGAGGAGTACGTAGAGGAACCAACAGAACAGGAAATAAAGGAAACAATAAAATGGCAAACGGTAAAAGCGCAGGGATAATGGAATCCCGGCGAAAATTTTAAAGGAAGGAATGGTCACACTGCAAAGCAAGCTATGTAATTTGATATTGAGAGTGTGGAGAGAGGAAAAATGCCAGAGAGATGGAATAATGCGGTAATTTGCCCAATAGATAAGAAAGGTGACACAACCCTTTGTGAAACTTACAGAGGGATATCGCTACGGGATGTTGTGTATAAAATATTAGCAAAGTTCATGCATAATAAATTGAAAAAATACGAAAGTGGTATAGTAGCAGTAGCGGCTGGTGTGGTAAAATTTTGGATAGGCCAAGCCAGCAAATTACATATTAATAGCTATGTGTAATCAGTGACGGATTCAGAGGGAGGGGTCATGACCCCCCCCCCCCCTAACTAATTTTTTAATGATTTCTCTGTTCATTTTAACTTCTGCGTTGTATCTAATTTTTGCGATTTTTTATTTTTCATCTAGCAAATCGCGAACAGAAAATGCCCTCTCTGTACATCCTTAAAGGACAGGAAATTACTTAAATGTTCCTTGCAACTGGAATGTTTTTTAAGGAGGCAGACATATTTTTTAAATCAAAGTATCCTTCACAATTCTATACACATTTCTTATTAGAAAATAACAATCACGGCCAACAATATAGTCTGATTTTCGTAATACTTCCAGACAACCATTTGTAGACATCATACCAAGAGCAATTAAAAGTATTACATTACTATTACTGTAACCTGGTAAAGCGTCATAAAAACTCATTTTTATGTATCAGTTATAAAACAATCTCACATATATATATAAGTTGCATACAATCAGGCGATATAGAAATCATGCAAATGTGATTTTTTTTCTTCGAATTTTACGAATTTTTTCAAAATTTATTTGGGCAACCATGCACTTGTTTGCAATTGTGATGTTTGTTTAAAAATATGTTACAATTATAGATTATGTTTTTATATTTATATATTATTATAGACATATTTTTTATCATAATTTAAAAGAAAATTTATATTACAATTCGATAATTACGTTACAAGTGACAACGATGATCGTCTGGTGCCTAAACAGCAAGCATAAACGCGACAATATAAATCGTTGTCCGGCAAGCTGCTTAACTTCAAACGCTTTTTGTACGGGGATCTTATGTGAACTGGGTCGGCCAGTTCCGATCGGGCCTATTAATGACGATTTAAAATGCCTGAATACGATTCGATGCTTTCTGTGGTAATATAATAACGTAGTTGTTTAACGGACGCTAATGTATTGAGTGATTTAGTACATTAAAAGTTATTTACATGCATTAACATAATTTTTGAATATATGTTTTTCAATTTTAAAGCTCTTAAAATTATTGGGTAGGCCCGGCCTATCCTGCCTACCCCCAAAAGCCGCCACTGTATAGTAGGTGAATAACAAGGCGGCTTTAGAGCAGAAAGATCGACAGTGGATCAAATATTTACCTTAAAATTGATACGAAATAACAGTAACGATCAAAACCTAGAACTCTTCATGATCGGGAAAAGTTTTATAAAGCTCTACAAAATTTGGGAATATAAAAAAAGTTGGCCACCCCTACCCCGGGCTTTTCCCTAAAACCTCCTTCGCAGGGGAGGCTGAGAAACATCGATTTACAAAGAATCGTACACCGTGCCGTAGAAAAAAATATTTCAAATAAGAAATGTAGCTAATATAATTTTGAATAAAAATTGTTATTTGCACTTTTTGTGTAAAATGAACAGTTCTCTCTGAAAAAACGCTTATTTTGAACATAGGGCGAAATCAATTTTTTAAATAAGAATTTAAAGGTGAACTGTCGTACACCAATTTTGCATTTTACCGCAAATGTCAGTTTCTATAATTCTGTTAAATAAATAGAGATCAATAAAATTTATCACTTCCATTGACCGGTTGCTGTGGAATTTCGATTATAAGGCCTAGTCTTTAAAACTTACAACATAAAATTTTGAATATTGGCAACCAAAGAAAACAGTGTCGGTCGTAAATCAAGACTTGGTGGAAATTGGAGACCAACTTCTAGAGTTCTGTTTGGCGATTAAATGGTAGAAGCACCGATTTATATTAAGAAAACGGCTCTTTTCAGAGTTGTTTTACTAACGTATGGAGGATGCTGTGGCTACAACCTTACCGGCCTATTTGTAGGACAGATATTATTGTGCAATGAGAACGGAAACTATTGTATTCGTATGCAGTTTGTAGATATCGTGGTAGATTCCTTTGAATTAAATAAATATAAGGTAACGACACCAGATAAGGCCACGCAAGAGTCCTACACTCTTTATACTTGTTTTAAACGATATGTATATGTAAAAAAATTAAGCTTCCAGTCAAGTTTGTACTCTACGCAGATGATTTAATAATTTTCTGCCGGGGCAGATACTGTTGCCGTTTGCCAACTGCTTGAATGGACTTCAGTAAGCGGATTTAACCTTTCTGTTGAGAAGACAAAAATCATTAAATTTTCTCGCAGGACAGTCAGTAATCCAGAAGTCCCATAAATAGTACTTGTCTAACAGCAGTAAAGAGTATACGGATTTTAGGACTCACATTCGACAGTAAACTTACTTGGAAATACCATTTAAAAGATCTCAAAACTAAGTGCAATGTCCAATCATCATTGGGGTGCGACGAAGACTCCGTACTTCAGATTTATAGATGTCTTATTCGTTCTAAAATATACTACTGCAGTTTCATTTACATATCTGTCAGCTGGCCCATCAGAATTAAAACTTCTTAATTCTGTACACAAAACTGCACTTCGAATCTGCCTTGGAGCCTTCAGCTCGAGCCCTGCAGAGAGTTTATACAGAGAAACTAATGAACTTCTTTTAAAATATTAGTCTCGAATCTCAGCTAATACCGAAAATCCAGCCTATAAATTACTAATTAATGACCTTTTAAACTCTCCTTCCCCTAAACTTCTATTTATGCCACCATTTAGTATCTCTCACGACATCTGAATAACATCGATCCTTCAGCCACAACTTCAATATGAATATTACCTAAACTTCCCTGGAATAAATTGAAAGCAGATTTTAATCTCTCGTTAACTAATTATGATAAGCATCAGACAAATCCACCATTTCTAAGGCAAACCTTTAAAGAATTAACTGATAACAACAGATTTGACCAAATTGTATACACAGATGTTTCTAAAAGTCCTATAGCTATTGGATGTGCTGTAACTTCAAACACAGATTTAATCATATCTTCTCCCGCTTTTCTGCTGCATACATACTGATGAATTATTCTCCAAGCTACAAACTGACTATCACCAGAATATAAAAAGTGGCAATATGTACAGACTTTTTAGCGCCTATCTACTCTCTCAAAAGTATGTACACGGTACATCCGTTGGTTCAAGCTATTCAAAACACTTCCGATAGTTTAATCTCACTGGGAGTATCCATAACCATGATTTGGATTCCGTCTCATGTAGGAATCATCTAATATAGAGACTGAAAACATACAATTAAAAAAATACTTACAGTCGTATTTTAAAAATATCATTCAAATGTCTTGGCAAGATCACTGGAATAAAATCCCTTCCAAGCTTCGTGATATCCATCCCATCGTTAAAAAGTTTGAGTTTCCTTCCATAACACGAAAAAACAAAATCTTAATTCGCCGACTTAGAATCGGCCATACAAGACTAACTCGTAAACATTTAATGACTTCCCAAGATCCACCTACATGTACACACTGTGGTAATATTCTATCTATTAACATATTCTTGTAGACTGTCCATATTTCAACAACAGAAAAAAGAATCTTTTGAATCGAAACCTACAAAATATTCTCAGTTCGCCACATAATTTCCAAAAACCTTATTAATTTATTCCATGAAACCAGGCTTTACCAGGAAATTTAGAAGAAGAAACGTAGTACAGAATTTGATCATTTATAATTGTACCAATACTGATTGTATTTATTTATTGATTGTAATGTTACTGTATATTCTTGTAATGTAATGTAATAAAATTGTACCTGTGTCAGTGACCTACGCTGTCGAGACACGTAAAGCTAAATAAAAAAAAATGTATTGATAACTTAAAAACGATCAAGTTTGCAAAAAAACCACAACAGACCTATTTTGTTTCGAGTGATCCAAAAAATAAAAAAAGTTGTCAGGGCCGAAAAAATTGAATGTTACAATGTATTTAAAAAAATTTGAACACTTTTTCGCCTGGGCGACCTCTTGAACCCTATTTTGGGATATCTCATGAAAGTGATTATGCAAAAAAATCTCATGGGAATATTTTTCCGAAAGAACATGAGCTTTTCGCCATCTATTTCTATTGCTTGTTTGCTTACTTATACTTTTTGAAACCTGGGAACCGCTCACACAGCAGGTCTAGTAGATTCAATTTTTGAATTTGAGGTGATTTGCATGCCTAAACAACAAATCAATCAAGAGTATCCGCTTCAAAATTATTTCTTCTTCTTCTATGAAGGCTTTAAAGCATGTTTATTCTTCAATATTAGCCTCCTAAATTGTTTAAATTATCGCACCATCTTTTTCTTGGTCTGCCAATACTTCTTCGTCCATTTGGTGACTTATCTCGTGCTATTCGTACTATCCTATCCTCAGCCATTCTACTAATGTGTTCCTTCCACTCCTGTTTCCGTTTTGTCACCCATCCATTTATGTCTTCTATAATATCTATCTATCTATTATGCCATATTATATATTGCATGCTCTTCTTGTGTTTTCGCTTCTCTCCCTATCCAACAGACTTTTCCCTGATATTCGTCGAAGTATCTTCATCTCTGTTGTTTCTAGTAGTCGTCTCGTTTTAGATGCATCAGGTCTTGTCTCCGTCGTGTATGTTAATATAGGTCTAATTGCTGCTTTATAAATCCTTGTTTTTGTGTCTTAGCTTACGTGTTTGTTCTCAAGAGATCCCGCCGCTTTCCTTGCTTTTAAGCTTTGTTGTAGTACTTCTTCAACATCTCCGTAATTAGCTATATCTATTCCACGATATTTAACCTTGCTTTATGCTTTATTATTTTCCCATCAATTTTGATTTTACGTCGTAGTGGGTGTTTAGATGTTGTCATACATTTAGTTTTTTCTGCTGATATAATCATGTTGTATTTCTTCTCAGTTGTATTGAAGATGTGTGTTAATCTCTGGAGCTTGTCTTCTGACTCGGCGACAGTGGCGGATTCAAGGGGGGGTGTCACGGGGGTCATGACCACCCCCAAAACAAAATTAAATAAGAATCAAATAATCCTAAAAAAATAATTTAATACCCATCAACCTTATAAGCAGGAAGTCAAGAGTTGAAATGATTCAAACTCATTTATTCTAGGGGTAACTGTAGAATTATACGGAAGTCTTTAAAAAGCTCTTTAAAATAATCAACAATTCTAAATACAGTACTATCTCGACTAAGACATCCACGAATTCAGAGTTACGCGATTTTCAAATTTTGTCAATTCGTCATTTTCGATGAAATAGAATTTCCGCCCACACATTATTGCTCATTCAATGTACATGACATGACTTTTCGCACGAAATCAGCACATTTTTATTTTGTATATTAGGTATTTCTTATCTTCAGTTTTGTCTACGAATTGGTTGTTTGTAGTTTGAATATGTATTGTAATTGTTGAGACTGTGTGCTACATTTTATAATTTATCTATAATAAATATCAAAGTGAATATTGTTGTTGCATTAGCTCTGTCTGATAAGTTAGTAAATACAAATAAAGGAACTGGAGGCTGCTGTGCAAGGTATTTGTGAAACTCGTTGGGTTAAAAAGCATGAAGGTCATTTTCAGTTCCAGGCCGAATCAATCATCAAAATATACAACGCTCTTGAAACAATTTCTACGTGGAAGGACAGTAAAATGTCAGCTGATGCATTTTCATTAATGGAAACTATTAGGAGCCCAGAATTTCTCATTTTAGTAGTTTGTCTTAGTGATGTGTTAGGTACAACTGTATCACTTAGTCGTCTTCTTCAGTCATCAAAATTAGATTTGAAGTAGGCTACTGAGGCCATAGAGGACACCAAATGCATTCTTTAAGATAAAAGATCAAATGCTGAATCTGTTTTTAGCAAACTTTACTATGAAGTAAACAAAATAGCTGACCAACTAGACATTCAATTGAAGATGCCTCGTATAGTTTCTCGTCAAACCTGTCGTCAAAACCAATCTGCTAACTGTTGCGAAGAAAATTTCCGAAGATCTATTTATTTACCCCTTTTAGACAATATCTTAACTGATTTAGAAGAATGACTTCCACCGAAAGTTATGAATCTATTTTTCTTCTCTGTAAATATGTCCTAGATCACTCGTTTTTCTGTTGTTTACAATATTTAGGAGTTCTCTGCCTTCATTACTCTCAGCACCTCGTTGTTGGCCACGTGCTCTGTCCACGAAATCTTCAGCATCCTTTGAAAAACACACATCTCAAAGGCTTCTATACGTCTCATACTTGTAATTCCGAGAGTCCATATTTCCACTCCGTATAGCAATAAGGAATAAATGAATGGTTTTACAAATTGATATCGGATATCCAACGCTAAGATAGAGTTCATTAGGAATGGTTAATACTGTATGTATTGTATTGTAGTGTACTGAATGTACACTTGATTTTACTGTCATAGAGTATGTGGGATTAAATTTTTTTTTTCTGGCTTAAGTTTAAGATCACTTAATGTTATATCCTTCTTTGCACCCGTAGAGTATTTGGGTTTTAATAATTTCTCATTCGTTTAATACATCGCCTAAAATAGTTATTGAGAAAATGGTTCCCTTGTCATATCAATATCATATCATATTATATCATACAAATCATATCAATCGTAAAGGTGCAAAAATCTAAATCCTATATCAAAATCACCCTCAAGATCCATGACCCCCCCCCGACAAAAAAATTCTGGAGATCAGCCACTGAAAGGTGCAAAAATCTAAATCCTGTATCAAAATCACCCTCAAGACCCATGACCCCCTCTGACAAAAATTTCTGGATCCGCCACTGCTCGGCGATTAATGCGGCATCGTCTGCATAACAGAATATTTGGATTTCTTTGTTCTCCATTCTGTAACCATGACCTTTACATACTGCTTGTATTATTTCGTCCATTATTATATTAAAGAGAAGTGGGCTTAACGAGTCACCCTGTCTGACTCCGCTTTGTACTGGTATACACTGTGTTAGTTTTCCATTTATCTTTGCCTGTATTCGAATATGGAAGTAGATGTTTTCGATGGTTTGTATAGTATTGATTGGTATGTTTCTTTTATACAGTAGGTGTAAGGCGTTTTCGACTTGGATGCGATCGAAAGCCTTTTTTCAGGTCTATAAAAATAGATAATATGCTGGTTTATTGTACTCGATGGCCTTCCTGGGATGGATTGAGATCTTCCAGATCTGAATCCTTGTTGTTCATCTGATAAAGTTGTTAGTTTATTGATTTTGTTGGTTAGGACTTTTATGGTAAGCTTAAGTGCGGTGTTCAGTAGATTTATACCTCTATAATTGTTGGGGTCTTCTTTATCTCCTTTCTTGAACATTGGTATCATTATGTTGTTTCTCCATGCGTCTGGTATCTTGCAGTACAATATTAGTTTTTGTATAAGTTTTGTCATCTCTAGGGTTATACTTTCTCCTCCGTGATTTAGAAGCACACACACTTGGACTGGAAGACGTGTTCACAGACATTAACTGGGCAGATAAAGGAATAAATGTTAATGGAAGAAAACTGTTATTTGAGATACGCTGATGACATTGTAATATTTGCTACAAGTTTCGAAGAACTACAGACTATGATGACACAACTATGTCAAGCTTCGGAAAAAGTAGTTCAGTTCCTAAGATGAACCTAGAAAAAACAAAAATAATGAGAAATACACTGAACATTAAAGAAATATCGTTGAACGACATAAATTTAAAAACAGTAACAGACTGATAATGAAAGTTACCAAAGAAAATCAAACTGTCGAAATTACCAGAAGAATAAGGTTAGCGTGGGCAGGATTTGGAAAACTGAGTTGGATCTTGAAAAGCACTAAAATAGAACAATATTTGAAAACCAGAATTTACGATCAGTGTACTCTGCCTATTCTCACGTATGGTTCACAAACGTGGGCACTCACTAAGTCTAATATGGAAAAAATAGTAAAGGCACAAAGAGCGATGGAAAGATCAATGCTCGGGGTGAGACTTATAGACAAAAAAAACAAACAAATGGATTAGAAACAAAACCAAAGTAAAAGACCCAGGCCCAGGAGAACATGCTGCCAAAAATTAAAATGGAGCTTCCAGGACACAAAAGATGGAACCACGAAATACAACAATAGAGATCATGGTTAGGAAAGAGAAGCAAAGGAAGACCACAAATTAAATGGACTGATGACATTAAGGAGATCGAAGGACACAACTGGAAGCAAGTGGCGCAAAATAGAAAACACTGGATTGATTTGGGGGAGGCCTATGTCCAAAGTTGGTTTACTTAAGGCTGAAGAAGAAGTTTTAGAAGCTCGTTGGTAATTCTGGTCCTGGTGACTTTCTATTTTTGAGTGAATTTATGGCTATCTTAACTTCTTAAAACTGATTTCTATTTCGTGTCCGAATTCAGGTACGTTATTGTGTTGATTATTATTTTCCTTTCCTTTAAACAGTTCCGTCAGGTATCTTTCCCATTCGTTTGCTGGTATGTTATTGTATTCCTTCCATTCTGCCATTTCCTTCCGTTGCTTTCTTACGAATCTCCATATTGTTTTTGTGTACCGTAGAAGTCGCTTCAAAATTATTTAAATTTATTTTTTATTTATCGTTACTCATTTTTCCTTTACTAAAATCAGTTCATAGTTGATACGGATAGTTAAATAAAAATACTATAAAACTAACACATCTGTCTAAACATCAGTCAATTTTTTTCAATTCAATTCAATTTAAATATCCTATTTCAATTAAGCAATTATTTTTTTTAATAATTTCAGACTTTTAATAACAAATACCACCCGCCTGGCAACGTCCATGACTTTAGTAATGACCCAGCCTTGCAGAGTTATCAGTTTGCTACAGAAAACACATAGTTATCTTTAAATACCTCTAAAACTTTATCGTGTCTTGTAAATAACATATAACAACAATTAATTCTTTTATTATATTTTAATATGTTTTGAACGTCAGTATGATATTTTTAACTTGTTAGACTCATGAAAGTAGTTCACTGTTATTCGAGAATGTAGCAACTTGTAGGGTTTTAAGTTTCATTAGATATTAAAGTGAGGTTGTGAGTCTATTGGAAAACAGATAAGAAAAGGATATTTTAATGTGTAATTATGACAACCAGTGCTGTGACTTTTGTTGATAAAAGAGTAAGTGTACCTAACTGTTTTATATATGATCGTATTGTTTGATAAGAGTGACATTTACAACAAAGCTACTAATACCGAGGAAATATAGTTTGTTTCAGCGTTCCTACGAAATAAATAAACATTATTTTTATTGTATTCCGGTTTTTTGACAGCCTCCGAAGATTTCCAGTCTGCCCATCGAGTCTTCTACTATGTCTCTTTTTCTCATTTCATTTTAATTCCTTTCTTAGAGCTAATTCTAGCTCTTTTTGGTAGGTATGCTTTTTTCCTTCACGACTTGTTTTAAAATTCTATTTTTGTCCATGATATGACATGTCCATATCACACCAGTACGTTTGGATGTTTGATACTGCGATATTTTTACACTTAGATTTAATTATAAATGTAAATAATTATATAGAATTATTGTCCTCTAATGGGGGCGACAACGATAAGAAGTTATGACTAGAGACCGAAATATATGCAACAGAAAACAGTAAATATGGGCATATATATATGAACAAAATTGGCGCAAATATACAATTTTTTAAAGAATATGCGTAATATACGAAAATATGCAGACGATAGTTGTCGTCTTGTTAATAAATCTTGCGTTTAAAAGCCAATTCATGTAATAATAATAATTTTAATCTAAAATGCTTCCCTGCTAGTATTTACAAAGACGTATTTTCTATAGATTGAAGTACAATTTTGACATTTATTTATTTTAATATTTAGGGTGGTCCGTAAGTAATTGTACTAAAAGAAACAGTAGATTCTATACTTTAAAATATTACGATTTAAGCCAAATTGCTTTTATAAAATGTTGATATTAACAAGGATACAGGGTGTTAAAGTGCAAAATTAAAATTTTATTTTTTGCTATAACTTTCATGTTTGTAAACATTTATGTATAAAAATTTACAGCTGGGTACTTTTAAATATGAGAAATTATAATTTGTCTAGAGTAATAAGGCAATTACTCTAGACAACGAAGAAAAAATAGACAAAAACATTAATACTTCTGAATTTTGGTATAAAATACCATTAACTAAAGTTAATAGTTAACGAAATATTAAATAAAATAAATATATCAGCAGGATAATTAATAATAGGATTTGACAAAATAACAGAATAATAGGATTTTACATCAAAAATTTTACGTTTTATGTTAAATTAAAGTCATAATCAAAACATTTTATTTACAAACTAAATTAAGAAATAGTTAAACTAAATAACATAACTTTTTGTCAAAGTGAGTGTTCGATATGTTCACCATTTTCTTTAATGCATTTGTCAATATATTCCATAAAAGATCGTCTTATATTAAATAGCATCATTGGTTCTAAAGAAACTGCTGCAGTATTTATTTCTTCCCATAGTTGGTGGCGAATGTTTATGGGATTCTTATAGACACGTTGTTTTAATGCGCCCCATACACCAAAATCAAGCGGATTAAATTCTGGGCTAAGTGGTGGCTATAATGTATAATGGATGAATATATTATTTTGGATACATATCCAAATCATATGGTATATTATGGAACTACATCTTATTTGTCGCAGAAGCTAAATAATGTATTAAACTGTGATGTATCTCGTTCATTGGTTACTTATATACACACGGAATAACCTATCGATGACATTACTTATTTATATGATTACGATATAGCTTACAAGTAACTACAATTACATCTCGAACAAATGGACTATTATGATTAACTAGCGAACTAATATTATGCTGAACTAAATTACCTGTGTGTTTACTATATTTATAACAATATCGGTTATTAGGACAACGATGATGTTTTTGTAAAAATGCTGAGTCTTTCAGGTTAGATTTGTAGCAAAAGTATTATGAAAAAGGACACATATGTGTTATTCAATACCTGTGCTCTAGTTTCTATTTGTTCTAATAAAAATGGGTAAACAATTTACGTAATAAACAATAAGTATTCTTTTTGGATTTTTTATGAATTTAATAATTAAATCAATATCTCATCACATTGCCAAGGAATATGACTACCACGACCAATCCAACGTTCAGAAAAGTTGTATTTAAGTATGTTCTAACTGCCTTCTCTCTAGATTCTGGTGGTGTACCATCTTGCATAAACCACATATTTTGGGTTTTTAGCATTTTATAATAGAGAAAAGTAATACAACGCCATTATAGAAACTTAAGAAGCGATAGCAAAGGGAAATTGTAAACATGATGACGACAACGTCTGAATACGGCACCTAAAGAAGAAGATGAAATATGTTTTCTCCAATAAGACATTTAGCACCCATAACAAATCATTTTGTAATGTTACATTATCATCTTTGAGTTGTTTTAATAAGAATAAACTATGAATTATGCTTATCTACAGATATTCAGGGCTTTACCGCACAAATATCAAACTAAGAAATATTGTGCAACTGACTTATAAAATGCATTTATCTCGAAAACGGTTAAATTTTAAGGTTACTAACAATTATACCTTTTCTTTGTAAAAATAATGTATCTTTAATATTTTTTAACACAAATAGAGGTAACTTAAAGAGCGAAAAAGTTAAGTGCAAATTTATGCCACACATCTGGCATATGTGGCGCCCTCTATTAGTTATATTAAAGTAAGTATAAAATTATAATTTATCCTACTCAAATGCAGCCAACTGTAAATTTTTGTCCAAAAATATTTACAAACGTAAAAGTTATAGCGAAAAATAAAATTTTAAATTTCCAATTTAACACCCTGTATCTTTCTTAATATCAACATTTTATTAAAGCAAGTTGGCTTAAATCGTAATATTTTAAAGTTCAGAATCCACGGTTTCCGTTTGTACAATTACTTAGGACCACCCTGTATACAAAATAATAATTCACAGTTGAATGCAGTGTTGGTCTTACGGCCCTCAGCGATGCCGCTCACGTCAGCACAGTGGAATCTTGACCTCTTTTACCATATTCAAAACCGATATCATTTAGTAGCCTACAAAATGTGGTTTTTGAAAAAGCTGGTAGGTCCTCATCATCCTTCACTGTGTTCATTATGCTGTCGGCGGTTGGTGGTATGTTTTCCAAAAAAAAAAATCATGGACAATGTTTCTTATTCGAGATTTCACTCCCTCATCGTAAGTATTCTCACGTGAATTGGACTGGAAACTGTTTTTCTTGCCTTTTTGTACCGGTTTCAGTTCGCCTTGCTGGGCTTATTCGCGGATGTCATAAATTTTGCTCATAAACACTCTAATTGCAAATTTTCGAAACTTTTTCCATAGTAATTGTCAAGCTGTCACCATGTTTTAAGTTCAGATGATAGTTCAATACATTTAACACTGAGTTTTAAAAGAAGCTTTCAAATAGAACTGAGCTTTTCTAGTTTTTGCCAACAAGTTTTTGGTCTAATGGCCAGTACCCAAATCGGCAGAGACATGTTTGCTTTGCGTGGACAATGGGGATAAAACTGATTCGCTTCTCGTAATAACTTTACAATGATCTTTATTTCCCAAAGAATGTGTTTGCTATGGAAGCCATTGAAAATTGATAAAAATATAGATAAGCTGTCGAGAATGAGTTTTTGATATATTTTAGCTTTTTTATAGCATTTTTCTTCGTGGTATTGTTTAGTTCGAGAATGTAACTCCCTTATTTACACATCGATGATTGAATTATGCTTTAGTTGAAACAATAATGATAGTCTTTCATACAGCCGTAGGCAGTTGTTGTGTGAGCGTATATTCCAGTGGTAGGTTTCTTAAATCCGGTCCTGATGCGCCGCTCGGGGCAAACCGGCAACGTGGTCGGCCGTTCTCCCGTAAGAAATACATTGCCCATCTTATCTGCACTGCATTCTTACTGTGGCTTCTACAGTAATGTGTTTCTTTTAATTTGCAATTAAAATATTATGGTAAGATAGTTTTGAAACAAATTCAGATTTCTGCTTTAATCTGGAGCCTTCTAAAAATTGCAAGGCATGGCCAGACGATGATAAAGATGTTAATAGAGACATGGGGAATCTAAAATTTGCATTCCACGACATGTCTATTCATCTAAGCAGAAATCCTTAACGAATTTGTTTCTCGTACTCATACAGAGTAGATCCGAATAAAATGAAAACGACAGAAAAGATTTGATTTCACGTTCAAAGCGTCTATGTATCTATTGATACGTATTTCGACTTAATAAGTCTCATCAGAATAGTTATTCATAGCCGTTCTTAACGTGAAAAATAATCTTCTCTGTCTTATAAGGACGTCCATAACGAAGCCATGTTATTGTTGCTTCCTTATAAGACAGAGAAGATTATTTTTCACGTTAAGAACGGCTATGAATAACTATTCTGATGAGACTTATTAAGCGAAATACGTATCAATAGATACATAGACGCTTTGAACGTGAAATCAAATCTTTTCTGTCTTTTTCATTTCATAAAATATTATGCTTTCTATCTGTATATACGTATATACATGTTTATAATTCGAAACACTTCTTTTAACATCAACACAAGATATTGGTGAATTTTTAAACTTGTTTATGTTGGAAGACAGTAGTTCAAGAATGGTACAGGATCATCTTGATGCATTTTCGCAACTTTTTCTAAAATAGAATATCCCGACTTTCTGTTGGAAAAATAATGCAATTTATTTCTTTCAGATATGCCTACATTTCCTTTAACCATACAAAAAGATTCCTTATCATGATTAATCAAATTGACTAATTCAAAATATATTCATATATCAAAATCCAGGGGGGGGGCAAGTCAACTCAAATTTTTATTTTGATCCATACAACTTAATAAAAACTAAAATAGCCGATTGCAAAAATGCAAAAATATAAACATGATTTACAAACAGTAAAGAAATACCAGAAAAGTAAAAGTAATCTTAAACAAAAAATTATTAACAACATATTTTATGGTATGACTTTATACATACAAATTTTATTATACAAAATTTTTTATGTAGGAATAAAAAAATTAATTTTAAGCAAGGATGTTAAAAAATAGTAATAAAAAAAGCAGGTACTCTGAGATACGAAATGCAACACAAGCAATAGTGTAGTTTAAATAATATGTAAGTAACATAATATCTGAATTGAAAAATTTCTTTTACTAGGAAATTAAAACAAATATTCAAAACTGTACTACGTTGAAAGGGTTAGGGTAGGGTGTACACCCTTCTACTACCATGCTTAGCCGAAATTGCATAAATAGTCAAATGTGTGCAATCTTCAAATACTTCGCTGGGTACCAACTTATTTATATTTGACATTAAAAATTTGTACTATGTTGTAAACAATTGAAGAAATTTAATTAAAAATTTATTTGTTATAATTTATTATAAAAAAATTAACATATTTTGTCAGTTAGTATTGTATGTATTATAATTTATTGAAACGAATAATTTCCCAATAGAATCTAAAATGGTAAAATGTTAAACCCAACAAAACGTAAAAAGTAAACTTGATATTGAAGGCTAGTGCTCTGTATCTTGTGAAAATAAAAACTGAAGGTTTCTGGGCTTTTGTCCAAACTCATCTATTACTTTTTTAATAAAATTATTTCGATTGTTTTCTATTTTATTTCTATGAACGCTCATCATACATAGCCCATCTAATTTTTGCTCACTTATAGTGGACCTAATCCAGGTTTTAACCCTTCGAAGAGTTGAAAATGATCTTTCAATCGTGCATGTAGTGGGAGGAAGGCACAGAGAAATTTCTATAGCTTGGGCTATAGCTGGGTAAAATAAGCAATGGTCTAGTAGCTCTATCATTGAAATATCTTCTACATCTAAATTGGTTTGATTTTTCCAATAACAGAGCCACAATGATGCCTGTTCTTTTAGATTAGTAATTTTGTATAAATTATTTATGATTTCTATTATTTTGGCGAGGTCTTCTTCAGTTAATTTTATTATGTTTTTGGGATGCAAGTTATACAATAACATACCAGGATCATTGTCTTCTGAAAATCTGACACCAAGAGAACTAATTTAAGAATCTAGGTACGGAATAAATAATGACACTCTAAAAAAGTCTTCAGCGGAATTAACCGCATGGTTCGACCGTTGTGTTTGCTTTCTAGGAGCGATTCGTGGTTTTTCAAGGGTAATACTTAGAGATTCGGCATCATTTGTACTCTTTTCAAAAATTGTTTTAAAAGTTGTTTCCGCTTCTTGTCTGTGCTTTGTTATCATATCAAGAAATAACTGTATATGATTTTTAACTGCCAGCATATCTATTGATTTAGTTTGTAAAATGTTTACTATGGGTTCTAAGAAAGAAGAATATTTAGAAATCAAATTTAGGGAAATTATAAAAGTGGAATCAGATGTGGCACATGAAAGCTGCTGTGCTCTTGATCTTGTTGAGCAATTAAATTTGTTATCTGCTATTATTGTTTCTAAAACATTTTTGATTTCAATAAAATTTACTAGGCCACTATACCAAATATTTAAGTCAAACAAGTAAAAACGTGTAGCATTTATTAAGCGGATATTTTTTTGTGAGAGTAAATTTTGCATTTGACATGGGACGAAATAAAGTTTAAAATTGTTGGTACAGGTACACTTTCTACCAATTAAGGCTTGATACCTACGACATCTCAAAATCCCTCTTTGCATTGTACAATATTATTATGGTAGGTAGCTACATTCGAGGCATTGTTAAGGAAGTACCTACCGCATTTCTCGGTATTTCGCTAGATTAGTTTCCGGTTGTTTGCTGTTTTGAGGTATTGTTGCAAGTTTCTCGCCACAATATGCGTAAATAATGTATTTTTTTTTAAATATACTTACATACATACTGATTTTTTAAATAATATTACTAATGATAGGGGGGGCAACTGTCCCCTCTTGCCCCCCCTATGGGCGCCCATGACAAAGAGTCAAAACAACTTTACAAAAATTTGGAAGACAAAAACGAACACAATATAGTAGATTGTGTTCGTCCACATATCAATGAAATGTTAAAAGAATGGAAAAACTACATTTCTGAATTATTTGAAGATGAAAGAGTAGAACACTATACACCAATTGCTATAACGGTTATCTACAACATAAAATTTTGAGGAAAATACTAAGGTCCGGCTGCTTTGTGCGGTTTTAGTTTTCTATAGCCATTTCTATTCCTGGCGTTGTTGGTTTATTGGTGTAAACTCTTGGTATGTTGATATTGGGGTTTATATTTTGTTCGTTTTCTATTAATGTTGGAACTGCACTAAGAGACTCGCTGAAATATTCATGCCATCTTTTGACTTGTTCTTATCGTGATGTTAAGGCAGAGTCGGATCATGGTGCTCGTCGGGTAATTGTGCGCATCTATGTTTCTAATCTCCTATTTAATAAAATAGCAAAAACTATATTGTAGCGCCATCTATTAGCAACTTCAAGATCTATCCCATACAAACGAACGTCGGTAGATACTTTACCGGTTGATAATTATCGTTTACATGTTTTCGCGTGGTATCTAATTGTTTGTGTGTTGTTTTTTTTCTTGATAAAAATATAGTTTAAAAAGTACATGTACACGTTATTTATTTACCATTTTAGACACTGGTATATTTAGTTCTGTCCGATTCTTTTTCGTTTTTATCCAATTTTGTGTTATGTGGTGAAGTGGAGGGTCGTCTAATGGTGCGCATTGCGCACCATTACCCACCGAGATATACAGTGTAGGTAAAAGTTTATGGTCGGTATGGTAAAATTTAACAGGATATCTAACACAGATATAAAATCATATTTTCAGCGAATACGACAAAGATAACAATCATATTTCCTCTTGGTCTCCCCTCCATATTTGACGCTCATTGCCCATTGGTGAGACGATTAGTTCCGATCAGAGATATTTTACATATCTCTGGTTCCGATCCTAATATAAGAAACTAGAAGTGGGTCGTTGACATTTTAAATATACAAATAGTACTTACATTTACATTACACATTATTAAATCGCGAATCGTCTAAATTGACATTTAAAAAGTTTAAATTTCATTTAAAAAGTTTTTCCACTTTTCTTGTTAGCCGTGTTCTTCTTTTATTTAAAATTAAACCAGATTTTGAACATGTGTTCACAAGGAACAGATTTTGTTACAATACTACAGTATTTTATGAATATAGTGGTTAAGTTAAGATATCATCAGACAAATACATGTCGACTTCTTTTATATCTCTCGATACAGGTGTATGTTTAGATGAGTCATGTCCAATTCATCAAAAATACACCATAGATTTAAGTCATCTTTATCATTTTCTTTTTCTTGTACTGGTTGATTTTCAATAGTACAATCTTCTTTTTCTTTTTTTATAGAAGTAACCAGCTTCTTAACTCTTTCTTTTGTTTTTTTACCTTCATTTTTATCAGAAAATTCCTGCATTTTAAATCATTATTTGTCATTTTTGAATCTACGGTTTCTCACTGGTAAGCCACTGTAAACGTACACCTGTATCGTGAGTCCATTACAATGGTGGAAAAACCATCGCCATGTATATTCTAACTTAACCACTATATTCATAAAATATTGTAAAAAATGTTCAAAATTTGATTTAATTTTAAATAAAAGAAAAGCACGGTTAACAAGAAGTAAAGTAGAAAAACTTATGTTTTTAAATATCAATTTAGACGATTCGCGATTTAATAATAACGTGTAATGTAAATGTACGATTTACTATTTATATTGTTTAGTTTATTTTTCAAGTTATAATAAATATATCCTTCATTAGTTTCTTTCACTTCAATAAATATACACATAAACGATAATATCCATTGTGTTTGTTTATTTGAAACTATTGGTAACAATCAACTAGTTACTGGTTTACGAAAAACGATTCAATTTCGTTAACGATAAAAATGTCAACGTCCCACCTCTAGTTTCTTATTTATCGCATGTGAGCTATTGCTGTTGCAACGCGACGTTGCCAAATAATTATGTATGAAGCTTGTTTATTGTTGGCGTTATAATACAGTTTATTATTTTATTGGAAATAAGGCACAATGTGACTTTAAAATAAGCTTATTTTGATGTTTAGATTTTTAATTCGGAAATCGTACTTAAAATACGAAACATTAATAAATTTTATTTATATAAATCGATTTCCGAAGTGGAAATCAAAATGTTAAATAACACTTATTGTAAAGTAAAATTGTGGCATATTTCCAATAAAAAACACTAAGCTGCTATTTAAATCCATTTCGCCCAAATTTTATTATCTTGGAACATTGTTCAAATGCTAAAAAACAACAGGTCAAATAAAACCAATAAGTTTGGCAACGTTGAATTTCCCCTTTTTTATTATTTCCACTCATGTATTTTCGGCGATATTTAAAGGGCGGACCTAATATACCTCTCTCTTTTTAAACAGGTGTTTCTCACTCCATCTCACATAAGGTCCATACCGACCAAAAACTTTTACCTACACTGTATAAAAGTATTTTGTTTCAAAAATTTTTTGTTAAAATCCTTTATAAAAGGTATATAAGTTAAAAAACCCAAACAGGCTATGTCATGAAGACAAAACGTTTTCGGAATCCATATTCCATCATCAGTGTCTAGGTGTACATGTTTTGAGCCACTGAATATCTGGGTAAAAACCCGTTAAAAGCTATATGTTACAATTTAGTTTACATTATTTAGTCTTATATATAAGGATGTTAAAGTTACCAGTGGATATGATAACATGGCAACGTACGACTCCACATTTTGTTACGTTTTGTGACTGCCATAAATTCTGTCAATGAAATTGAATACAGATTTTTCAATAAAGCGATCCTTATTAACATTTTGCAACAAAATAGGTCTAAACGTTCATATAACATGTTTTATTTAGAAAAGCCATTATTTTCTAGATGCCAAAATATCAACGAAAAACCACAAACGCGTCCGGGGATGCTGAAACTATGAGCACGGGTCTAGACTTCGTTAAAAATGGTGGTGAAATATTCGAAGCTGGAAGAAGGTTCAATATTCCAGAATCTTCTGTCTATTTTGGCTCATAATTCTGGTACGAATTATATTTTTGTCTCGTTATTTTGTAGTATTCTAACATTGAACTTTGTTCGTATAGGTCTATTCTGTCTTATTCCTAGCTATCTTGAATTCCATGTTCTTTTTCTTCTGCATCTTCTTTTTATATAGACATGACTGTCTGTTTTTCAATGTGCCTCCAGTAAGTTGTCGTTCCATCGTTTTCGTGGTCTTTCTACTGATCGTCTTCCTATTGGGAACCGTCTCTTACCGTCTTTACTGCTCTACTTTGTTGTCATTTGGTTTATATGATCGTTCCATTCTACTCTTCTATTTCTTACCCAGTTCTTGATGTTCTCCACCTTGCATGTATGTCGTATATCTGTACTTCTAGCTCTGTCACCTAGTGTCACCAATTTTTCTAAGTGTTTCCATCTCTGCTGTTTCTAACATCCTTTTTGTCCTCTCTGTGCCAGGTCGTGTTTCTGCGGCGTATGTCATTATTGGTCTGATGACTGTTTTGTAAATTCTGCCTTTCATTTCTTTCCCGATATTTTTATTTCTCCATATTGTTCCATTCAGGCAGCCTGCAGCTCTGTTTGCTTTATTCACTTGATTTTCCACTTCAGTTTCGAGCTTTCCGTAGCTAGATAATATGATGCCTAGATATTTAAACTCCATAACCGGTTCTATTATCTGACCTTCCAGCTCCAATTTACATATTAGTAAATTTGCTGTTGTAACCATGCATTTTGTCTTTTTTGGGAAAATTAACGTGTTAAATTTTCTGACGGCTATATTAAATTGGTGCAGCATACGTTGTAAATGATCTTCACTTTGAGAGAGTAGTATTGCGTCGTCTGCATAGCAGATTATTTTAAGTTGTTTTTCTCCCATTTGGTATCCTTTTTTAGTGCGTACTTTTTTTATTATTTTATCTATAATCAGGTTGAACAATAGATGACTCAGGGAATCTCCCTGTCTTATACTATGGCGAGCTTCAATAGGGTCGGTTAATTCTTCTTCTACTTTTACTTTTATTGTGTTGTTTTTGTAGATATTTTCGATCGTTTTGATTATTCCTAGAGGTATCTCTCTTGCGTACAGTAAATAGATAACGTCTTTTAATTTTACCCGGTCAAATGCCTTCTTAAGGTCCACGAATTCCGTGTTGGGATACGAAATAAAATCAATATGTTACTGAAACAAAGAAAGCATCGCTATGCTATATAAAAAATCCTTCTTAAAAATGTCTACTAATATTTATTATTTTTGTAGTTATGTTATACAGGACAAAACTGCCAAATGATTCCACAATCATTAATGCATATATACGGCCCGAAAGTTGAAAGTTTGGACTTGAGCTACAACGATTTAGTAAGTATTCGTGGTATAGAAGATTTTCCAAATTTGAAAGAACTGATACTCGACAATAATCAACTAACGGACCTCATTGCTGTGCCGTACCTACCTCAGTTGCATACGCTGTCGCTGAATAAAAATAAAGTTAGTATTTTCTTTAGTTATACGGACATTCGATACTTTTGAAAATATTTTTACTTTACAAAACTATCATTTTATGTGTAGAAATAACTTCGGCTTGAAATGTAGACCATGGCGGATCTGTTTTGAGTTTCACCTAACTATATCTGCAAAAATCTGAATGCCACCAGACACATCCAAATTTAGTCGATTTTTTACAGATCCGCTCTGGTCTAATGTAGATTTGCCTAATCCAGCTAATATTTTTATAGATGTTTTCTTTTTTTTACCTTTTTTCTTGAACTTCCTGTAACCAATACAACGCATTACACTATACCAATACAATAATCAAATTTCTTTCATTCATGTATTTCGTCCACATATTTCAAATGCATTTTTTTGTAATAATAATATCCATATTTCTATAAATTGTTATTAATTGACTGTATTTTCGTGTTCTAACTTATTTTTTCTACTACACTATATTTTACATAAATAACTTAAACAATATAACTTTTCTTATACTATAGATTGAAGATCTTTCATCACTGCTGTCAAAAATATGTACAAATTTGCCCAAACTGACCTACTTAAGCCTGCTCGGCAATAAGGCATGTCCTAATGAGTTATCAGGAGACGAAAACGACGAGAATGATTATCAGAGATACAGGTAATAAAATTTTATAATGAACAAAAAGACTATCTTACTTATGTTAGTATTTATGTGGTGGTGGCACCATCACATCTAGTTAGAGATTGATAATTTGTACTGTGCAAATTATAAATATGCATAATCCTCACATGCGTTTTAGATGCATAGCTTGGCAATTCCTTTTCATTCTTTTCGATTTTCGGTTTTCACTAACTCAGTTTTGAAAGTTTTTCTGTTTTAGGTTCATCTGTACTTCATCGAGCCTTCTTTTCTTTTTCTAGGACGTCCTATTCTTTTTTTAATTCTTAGCTCTGTTTGCTTCAATTTCTTTGGTGTCCTTTTTCTATTCATTATCATCTTCAGTGGTGCTACAGTTTTAGTTGAGCCCCGACCTTTCCCAATCTATTTCGCCAGTCGTTTCTATTCTTTGCCAACCGTTGCTAGTTTGCTGCGCCGATCTTCCTCCCGTCCTCGTCGACACCATCCCTCCATCCCAGTCTTGGTCTACCTCTACTCCTATTTCCTACTGGTGCTACTAATAATAATAATTTGCCTGGGTGGGTAATTTTCATTTGATCTTGACACATGTGCCTAGCCTTGACATCCAAGCCTACCTATTTTTATGTAAGATCTCTCTACCATTAACTATTTCCTTATACTTCTCGTACAATTCGAAATTATATCGTCTTCTCCAAATATCATTCTCACACATTGGGCCCATTATTCTGCGTATTATCTTCCTTTTGAAGACGAGCAGGCGACACGATTTGCGTCTGTTTTCTGTTTTGGAGATGGTCCATGTTTCTGATCCATATATCATCACTTTTAGGATGAGTGTTCTATATATTGTTAACTTGGGCTTTCGGCTTAAATTTCTGTTTTTCTTATCTGCTTATTTAGTCCAAATAACATTTGTTTGCTATCAGTACCCTTCCCTTTACTTCTTCAGGTGTGTCATTATCGCTTGATATAAGAAAACTCAGATAGGTCAACTTATTTACTACCTCAAAATTATAGTGGTCTATGCTAAAGTTTTGTTCGGAGTTTCTAGCTCTATCTCTGTTATTTGGCATCGACGCTAACCAATCGTCAGCGTAAACTATAATATATGTTGACTAAGATTGTTCCCCTGTTGTGTAACTCGTTATCTCTTATAGTGTTTTCTAATTTTATATTAGAAGGGAAGACACGCCAGCGCATCTCCCTGCCGTAATGCCGCATATGCTTCAAAGGCTTGTATTTGCACTCTGCAGATCACTTAAACTCACGTATCACAAAAATCTGGTCAATTGACCTACCCGGCCTAAAACCGCTTTGATATTCACCAAGGAGTTTTTCCACGTGCGTAGTTAAACGGCTGTACAGGGTGTTGGAGAATATTTTGTATATTGTGTACAAAAGAGTTCTGCTTCTTCTTCTTCAAGTTTCGCTCCTATCGGAGATTGGAAATCATTCTGGCAATTATAATTTTGTTGGTTACGCGCCTGAATAGTTCAATTGAACTGCATCCAAACCATTCACGGAGATTGCGTAGCTACGAGATTTTACGTCTTCCTACGCTTCTTCTGCCTTTGATTTTACCCTGCATTATATTCCTTAGTAGTTCGTATTTTTCGCCTCTTATGATGTACCCCAAGTATTCCAATTTCCTGATTTTTCTGGAATTTAAAACTTCGCATTGTTTTCCTAGTTGTTCGAGAACTTGTTCGTTTGTTTTGCGATCCATCCATGGTATTTTCAAAATACGTCGGTAACACCACATTTTGAATGCTTCTAGGTTTTTAATGCTGGATTTTTTAAGTGTCCAAGCTTCAACCGCATACAAAAGGGTAGAGAAACTATAACATCGAAGGATTCTTATTCGGAGCGATATATTGATATCGCGATTACAAAAAAGTTTTCTCATTCTATTAAAAGTTGAACGTGCAATTTCAATGCGGCATCTTATTTCTTTTGTCTGATCAGTATCTTCTGTGATCCATGCTCCAAGGTATTTGTACGAAGATATTTGTTCAATTTCTGTATTATCTAGTACTAGCTTAACTTTGATGTTTTGTACTTTTGTAAATACCATGAACTTGGTTTTCTTCAAATTTATTTTTAGTCCATAATCGTTGCAATATATATTTAGTTCTTGAGCAAGGTGTTGCAGTTCTTTTAGTGTTCCTGTCAGAAGGACGGTGTCGTCAGCATATCTTATGTTATTAAGTGGCGCATCGTTTGTTATAAGTCCCTCACTGACCTCGGCAAGCGCTAGTTCTGAGATGGATTCACTGTATAAATTAAATAACAAGGGTGATAAAATACACCCTTGGCGGACCCCACAGCGAATCTGGATATCCTCGGTCAATTCATTTTCAACTTTCACTTTTCCTGTTTGGTTCCAATAGAGTTTACATATGATTCTAATGTCTCTACTGTCTATGTTTTTAGAAGAGTTTCATAAGAGTTATACTCCTGTAATTTTTACATTCCAAAAAATCTCCGTTTTTGTGCAGTGGACATATGCTTCCAGTGCACCATTCCTCAGGTATTTGTTCTTCTTCCCAGACTTTGACTATTATGCTATGAATTTGGAGCGATTAATAAAGCTTTGCGATGATTAATTTCTTTCAAAAAATTGTAGGTGTTATGTCCTGTACCACATAAAAAACTTAAAATTCTTAGACTCTAGGAAAGTGAACGACACAGAAAGATGTGAAGCTTTACGTCGTGGAAAATTCATGAACGTTATTAAACCCAGCAGATCGGTACCATTCACAGATATAGAAGTACCACTTACTATAGAAAACAATCATTTTAACCCTCTTCCAAAAAATATCAGGTGTCCTGATGATTTCAAAGGTATGTGGCTCAATTTAATTCTGTAATGAGCGATATCCTAAAGCTCAATGTTAGTGACTATATTACTTTTATTTCTATTACTCATTTACCGAGAAACTACAAATGCAAGATTGTAAAGCGGCATAGAAATAGGAGATATACATAATTATCCATTTTTTTATATCTATTTTTAACTTCTCTGTTATCTTTTAGGTGTTTATGGAAAATGCCAATATAGGTATAGCGGAAAACATTCAGAAGGCAATCGTTTTATATCCAATAATGACTTATAATGGACATATTTATATTTTATAATAAATTTTTATACTTTGTCTTATTATTATAACTTATTGAACGTTTACTAACATTTCGCTAAAAAATTCCCAATGGCGGCACCACACTCCGCTATGTGTTATTTGTTATGCGGCTCAGGAGAAGAGGTCACTCAACCAGGAGAAACCAGATTCTGGAAGAAGAAGACGATCTAATTTGCAATTTCAACTTTGATCTTACATTTCTCAAAAAGGACAATTATAGGGAGATAAGTTTGTTTTTTACTAGAGGTTATCGACGTGATTAGAGAAACAACTTTCTTTTGTTCCTACAATTTGTCAAACATGCTAGGGATATGTGATTTGTATGTTTCGATTTTCTTATAATTTATATATCATAATTTTAAAACTATTAGAAAATTTTATCCATGTTATAGCAGGTATATGAATTTTTGTTGCTGATGTTATATGGAGGAATTTTGCATATGACATTTTCTATTGATTTTTTTTTATTTATACAATATATTGATGAAATTTATTTTAAATATTTATGTGTTTTATTATTCCTTATGGTCCTCTTACTTGCAAATACAACAGCAGAGATACTAAACCACGAAAACATAGCCTGAGTAAGATTGAGTTAAGGTAAACTATTTGAATAATTGTAGTACAATTCATAATAATCATAATAATATATATTTATATATTAGGAGGGGTCAGATTAAGAGAAATAAGATTTTAGGAGTTAGTCCAATAGATATATTAGTACGTTTAAAAATATAAACGTTATAAATTCATCGTGTTTTAGTGTTAGTTTTTGAAGACTCTAAATAAGTAAAATAAACATTACATGTGTTATGAAAATAAATAAGAAACTGCATTGTGTAAATATGGACGGGCATATATATAAACGAACTCTTCTAGTAAAAAATAAATAAAGTATATTACTATATAACAAATAAAATATATATAAAAACAATAAAACGATAAATTGTCTAAATTCAAGCAGACAATTTCAGTTCCAGGTTTTAGTCTATCGTGTAGATTTTCCACATTAGTGCACCTTCCATAGAAACCGATTATTCGAAATATGGATCAAACGTTTGGTAGTATTCTTGACTTTTCCTAGATATACCTACAAATAAAAAAAAAATTTAGCATGTCAAGTAATTAAAACATATAAATATGTTACCAATACTGGACAAGAAATCCAAGAATAATTGCAAAAGAATTTACATCAATAAATTTAATGGGAAAACTTCTGACCAAAACTTACTTAACATGTTTTTTACGGCTTGAACCGTTGGTTATACATCCAGTTATATGATATTACAAGGTTAATTTGTAGTGTGTAGTTTAAGTGTTGAATAAATGACTTGTTACTAAGTAAAGTTAGCTTTGTCGTTTTTACACGGCCTTTCAGTTTTTTTTTGCTGACAACCCAGAAGCTCTTCAACATCTTCTAAACCAGGTAATTCAGGAAGAAGAATCATCGTGGTTTAAAATAAATATTACCAAAACAAAGATGATGGTTATTATTAGAGTCCGGATTTATAAGGATAATATATATATATATATATATATATATATATATATATATATATATATATATATATATATATATATATATACTGAAAAAGCGATAAACGCTTGTCATCAACGCTGATCAAATAGAATACAAAACTCAAATATTTGGGTGTGCAGCGGAAGATAGGACAAAGAAGTACTCTTTTTAGTTAACCAAGCTTTCGCAAATCTTTATTTGCATCATCAGGGTGCTACAATAAACAAAATTAGTACAAAATACAGAAAAGAATTATTTTGCATCTTACACTAATTGAGGTTAGTTGTCGTGATGTTTATTAAATGAAATGTGCAACTCATTTGATCCCTACAAATGATGGCGAAAACTATCCAAAATTGTTTTTAAAAAAACGTTCTTTAACAAATACATATTTAAAACACTTTAAAACACATATACAAGAACACTCAAATAAAATTATGTTAAAATAATTACAGAACATGTCATAATATAAAATTTAGGTTATAAACATTCTTATCAGAAACAAAAGAATTGGTTGTGAATTCGTTACTGCCAACTTAAAACGATAGAACGTTAGATCTTAATGATAACAATGTAAAGGTAATAGTATACCTGATAGACGCTGAACTTCTTGAAACAGAAAAGGTAAAAAGACTTATATTAGAAGAAGTAGGAGAGGTACTGTATATCTCATATATAATGAAACTTATATTGTTGATGATGAATTGTCTGTGTTAGTAGATTCGTGTTTATCCAAAGTTAACAATAATGAATATAGGTTGCTTAAATTATTGGTATCTGTCTTTTTGTTAATAGTTTCTTTTTCTTGAAAAATGAAAGCCATCTCGAGAAACAATCTTTTTAAATAATTGCTCTCCGTGGATAGGATTTTTACATTTGGAAAATCGAAAGAGTGCCCTGTTGTGTTAGCATGTGTGGCTAGAGAACATCTATCAGGGTGTAACCTAATGTCACTCTTGTGAAGAGTCAAGCGGCAGAAACTTTTTGGGAGGTGTGACCTATATAAGAACCTTCACAGCCCAAACAATTAAGTTTGTAGACAACATCACTTTTATCTAAGTTTGGTACTTTATCTTTCAATGACTTGTACAAAGATCCCACAACTAGAGTGCTTTTATAAGCAATTTTTACATTTGGTAGGTATTGAGCAAAAATTCTGGTCAATTTGGGAGAGACGTCCTTAATAAATGGAAGTGATACAAAAGATATATTAGGAATATTGTTAGTCAGTGAGTGGGAATCAGAGCTAACTTTCATAGCACCTGTATTTTGGGGAGGGTTTACTTGTGTGTTGAGTATAACAGAGGATGTGTTAAAGATGATTTTCCTGAGTAAGGATTCGGGGTAAGAATTATCTAGGAACAACTGTAAAAGGATGTTGAGATTCTTTTTTCTAAAAACAGGGTCAGCTAGTTTACAAACTCGTGTGGTCATTTGTTTGACTAGATTAATTTTCATGCTTGACTTGTGGTAAGAGTGGTAGTTGAGATATCTTCCAGAGTTACACTTTTTTCTATACCAATCAATTGTAATGATGTTATCCGGTTCTCTAATAAACATTGTGTCGAGAAAAGGAACAGATTGGTTTTGATCCTCTTTTTCAAGAGTAAATTGAATGTGGGAGTCGTAGCTATTGAAAATGTCTAAGAGCTCAAATTCTAAACCTTGTGGGCACGACATAATAATGTCATCCACATACTTTTTAATAAAAGGAACATTGAAAGGAACAACCTGAAGAATAATATCCAACAGATCATCCATTACAATATGTAGCTAGAATTGGAGAGATACTGGCTCCCATAGGAGTGCCAAAGGTTTGTTTATAATATTTGTTATTGAAAGAGAAGCAAGTGGAATTAAACAAGAACTCTATCATCTCAATAAACATATCGTAATCGATGCTACATACTTGTGAAATTTTATTCCAGTGTTTATGAATAGATCGGAGAACGGCATTTAAATAAACATTACTGAAGAGGGAGACCACATCTAGACTAACGAGAACATAATTATGTGGTAATACAGTTCTGTTAAATAACTCAACATATTGATCAGGGTTCATCCTACATAACCCTCCCTAGTGACCTAACTAGCAATATTCAAAATAAATCTAATGCCATAATAAAACGCCTTTGGCAACATAAACAAATTGATTTGAACACAAAAAAGAGACTCTCATCCTATAAAAGTGTTGTTGCTAAATTCTACACCCTCCCTAAAATCCATAAACCTAGCTTAACTATGAGACCTATAGTTTCCTCCATAGGCTCACCAACTGAACATATTGCAGGCTTTCTCACTAATATTTTGACCAAAGCTTATGATTCAAGTAATGACTACTACATCAGAGATTCTTTCCAAGTTGTTGAGTTATTTAACAGAACTGTATTACCACATAATTATGTTCTCGTTAGTCTAGATGTGGTCTCCCTCTTCAGTAATGTTTATTTAAATGCCGTTCTCCGATCTATTCATAAACACTGGAATAAAATTTCACAAGTATGTAGCATCGATTACGATATGTTTATTGAGATGATAGAGTTCTTGTTTAATTCCACTTGCTTCTCTTTCAATAACAAATATTATAAACAAACCTTTGGCACTCCTATGGGAGCCAGTATCTCTCCAATTCTAGCTACATATGTAATGGATGATCTGTTGGATATTATTCTTCAGGTTGTTCCTTTCAATGTTCCTTTTATTAAAAAGTATGTGGATGACATTATTATGTCGTGCCCACAAGGTTTAGAATTTGAGCTCTTAGACATTTTCAATAGCTACGACTCCCACATTCAATTTACTCTTGAAAAAGAGGATCAAAACCAATCTGTTCCTTTTCTCGACACAATGTTTATTAGAGAACCGGATAACATCATTACAATTGATTGGTATAGAAAAAAGTGTAACTCTGGAAGATATCTCAACTACCACTCTTACCACAAGTCAAGCATGAAAATTAATCTAGTCAAACAAATGACCACACGAGTTTGTAAACTAGCTGACCCTGTTTTTAGAAAAAAGAATCTCAACATCCTTTTACAGTTGTTCCTAGATAATTCTTACCCCGAATCCTTACTCAGGAAAATCATCTTTAACACATCCTCTGTTATACTCAACACACAAGTAAACCCTCCCCAAAATACAGGTGCTATGAAAGTTAGCTCTGATTCCCACTCACTGACTAACAATATTCCTAATATATCTTTTGTATCACTTCCATTTATTAAGGACGTCTCTCCCAAATTGACCAGAATTTTTGCTCAATACCTACCAAATGTAAAAATTGCTTATAAAAGCACTCTAGTTGTGGGATCTTTGTACAAGTCATTGAAAGATAAAGTACCAAACTTAGATAAAAGTGATGTTGTCTACAAACTTAATTGTTTGGGCTGTGAAGGTTCTTATATAGGTCACACCTCCCAAAAAGTTTCTAGCCGCTTGACTCTTCACAAGAGTGACATTAGGTTACACCCTGATAGATGTTCTCTAGCCACACATGCTAACACAACAGGGCACTCTTTCGATTTTCCAAATGTAAAAATCCTATCCACGGAGAGCAATTATTTAAAAAGATTGTTTCTCGAGATGGCTTTCATTTTTCAAGAAAAAGAAACTATTAACAAAAAGACAGATACCAATAATTTAAGCAACCTATATTCATTATTGTTAACTTTGGATAAACACGAATCTACTAACACAGACAATTCATCATCAACAATATAAGTTTCATTATATATGAGATATACAGTACCTCTCCTACTTCTTCTAATATAAGTCTTTTTACCTTTTCTGTTTCAAGAAGTTCAGCGTCTATCAGGTATACTATTACCTTTACATTGTTATCATTAAGATCTAACGTTCTATCGTTTTAAGTTGGCAGTAACGAATTCACAACCAATTCTTTTGTTTCTGATAAGAATGTTTATAACCTAAATTTTATATTATGACATGTTCTGTAATTATTTTAACATAATTTTATTTGAGTGTTCTTGTATATGTGTTTTAAAGTGTTTTAAATATGTATTTGTTAAAGAACGTTTTTTTAAAAACAATTTTGGATAGTTTTCGCCATCATTTGTAGGGATCAAATGAGTTGCACATTTCATTTAATAAACATCACGACAACTAACCTCAATTAGTGTAAGATGCAAAATAATTCTTTTCTGTATTTTGTACTAATTTTGTTTATTGTAGTACCCTGATGATGCAAATAAAGATTTGCGAAAGCTTGGTTAACTAAAAAGAGTACTTTTTTGTCCTATCTTCCGCTGCACACCCAAATATTTGAGTTTTGTATATATATATATATATATATATATATATATATATATATATATATATATATATAGACGCTTCCGAAGAAACTGAAGCTGTTTTCACTTGAAGATACTATTTGTGTGGGGATCATCCCATTCTGGGTTTGGTTTTACAGTTTGTGGTGTGACTTCGCTGTTTCCACTACTTTTCTCCATGCTTCTCCCTCTTTGATTGTCCTTTCTATATTTTTAATTTCCATACTCATTAAGTCTTCTTCCACTTGTTGTCTCCATTTCAGTTTAGGTCTGCCTCTGTTTTTTAACTGGTGGTATCCATTTCATTATAACTCTTAACGGATCATTATGTGTCCATACCATCTAATTCTTTGTGCTTTTATTGCTCTATGTTCTTTTGGCCCATATCCATTGTCTTGCATCCTCTTCGTTTACCCTCTTTGGTCCTCGTATTTTTCTGATAATCTTCCTCTTAAAAATTTTCAATTGCTCTTCTCTTGCTGTTAATGTAAATGTTTCTGCGGCATATACTACTATTGGCCTTATGATCGTTTTGTAGATTTTCATTTTTATGTTTCTTCGTGCAATATTTCTTTTCTCCATATATTCTGCATTAGTTCATAAATCTGTCTGTATAGTGCCTCCCCACCGTATTTTACAAGTTCTGCACATATTCCGTCTTTTTCCGCCGTTTTCCCGTTTTAAAGTTTGTATTTTCTCTTTCACTTCTGTATAGGTTAATTCTTCTTTTTCATCTTGTTCTGTGTTCGTTATTGTTTCTCTTTCTTCTTTTCTATCCGTTATCTGCTTCTATAGCTATATTAGCTGTCCGTTTTCGGTTACCTAGTTTTAAGTATTGGTACAATGGTTTTGAGCTGTGTCTTTTATTTTTTGTTTCTATCTCGGTTATAATTTCTACTTTTTGATTTCTTTTCAATCTACATAATTTTTTTGTCTTTTTCGTATGATTATAAGTATAATGCTTATGGTAAATAATAAAAGCAAGAATATTTTCTTTTTAAATATGAATGAAATATGCAAAAATAAGTCATATGACATTAATTTTTTATGCTTTTTTTTAATTTATATGCCTTTTTTTAAATGTTAGTGGTTACTCCATGCTTTTTTATAGATATTCTTATCATTTTTGCATTTGACATAGTTTTTATATGATTCTATTCTTCAAAACATAGTCTATAAAAGCATGTCAAAAAATATTATTTATATTGATATTTTTGCTAATCTTTATTTGTTAATATTTTCGCTCATATACTCCACCTATATTTAGATACTTCCGGGACTTCCCAGTCAACGTCATTCCGTCTGTAAATAAAACCCCCTTGAGACTGTAGACATTGTAGTGGTATTTGTGTTATATATTTGTAAATAAAATTAAAATACAAAATCCAAAACAATCCATAACTGAATGAGTAAAGGAATATAAAGAGTTAACATTCGAACGTAAATTATTTTGTAGAGCATGTGTAAAGGCGGTAAGTTTTATTTTACAAATCATCCATATCCATAGGGTGTTTCTTAAATAATGCGAAAATATTTAGTTGCATTAAGCATGCGAGTTTTCTGCTTATCCTATAAGCAGCTTCTAGAACTTCTACAAAATAGAAATAACCTGAAATGACAAAACACCAAAAGCATAGAGACTCATAAGAGTGGTAGGGTAAGAATTCCGAAGCATGAAAAACAATACACGCTTAGAGCAGGATTATCTACGAAAACAGACAGCTCCATCTAGTACGTAGGGTTGTACATTCTGGACAACCAAGATGTGATGCTGGGTAAAGGTAAATTTCTCGATATAAGGGAGTATTCGACAACACTTTCTACAAACCAATCAGAAGGGTAATTCGTCTAAAAGGAATAGACGAAAGAGTCTGCTAATATTTAAATCGAAGAATGAAGATTTAATGAAGAAGAAGAATGAAGTCCTAGTTTGGTCCATCCCTGTCTGATTATCAAACGTTGGCGATCATTGCCAATAATAACTTCGTTTACGGGAGCTTCAAACAGATTAGCGAATATCCCTTGATACCATTCTCGGATATTTCGGAGCCAGGATGTCCTTCTTCGGCGATCTTGCCCTGTATTATGAAGTCTCTCTGATGTCTCCATTACATGGCCGGAATATTTCGAATTTAGGCTTTGTAACTTTTAAATTGTTATTGATTTCGTTATTCCTGTGCTCTTTTTCATTCAGTGTGAAACTATTTCATTTCTTATTCTATCAACTCAATTTATCCGTAATATTCGTCGGTAGATCCATATCTCCTAGACCTCTAATGTTTTCATTAGTGTCTCTGTAAGGGTCTAGCTCTCCACACCATACTGAAATGTCGAGAATATGTAGCAGCATATTAATCTGATTTTAAGATTTAATGTAATATCTCTACCTATATGAGAATTTTCTTTAGTTTATAGAAGGCGGCTCTGGATTTTTTAATACATATTCTTATTTCTTTGTTTACATATCAGTTGTCGTTATCGTTCCAGATTGTTGACTCTCTAACTTTATTCCATACGCTCTGATGTTCATTGGTTGTAACTCTGTTTATTGAAAACTGTAAGTTTTGTCTTAAAAGTATTAAGATTTAACATTCATATTCATTTTTTCCTTCTGATTTCTTTGTTGATTTTGTGGTATTCAACAGTGTTTTAATTTTTCTGTTACTGTCTGTTTTCTGTATGTACTTTCAGTCTCCGTTAAATGGTTTCTGAGATACACCATAGTCAACAGTACGGACTAAACATTAATACCCACAAAACGAAACAAATGATTATCAGCAAGGAGAATATAAATGGGGCTCATCTATACATTAATGGGACGCAGATAGAGCGAATAAAACAGTATTGCTACCTGGGAACTATTATAAACGAATAGTGGGGCAATGTACAGGAAATAAAGTGCCGCATAGGAATGGCAAGAACGGTCTTTAACAAAATGAGCGCCATCTTCAAAAGTCACAACATATCCCTAGATACAAAAATGAGACATTTGAGATGCTATGTTTTCTCTGTGTTGTTGTACGGGGCGGAGGCATGGACGCTTACAGACACCACTATTAAAAAACTTGAAGCATTTGAGATGTGGCTCTATAGAAGAATGCTGAGAATATCATGGACAGCAAGGATCACGAACAAGGAAGTTCTAGAAAAAATGAAGAAGGAACGAGAGATTGTGTTTACGATCAAACGCATAAAATTGCAATATCTGGGACACGTTATGAGAAATCAGCACCGTTACTCCCTGCTGCAGTCTATATTGCAAGGTAAAGTCAAAGGTAAGCGAGGACACGGTAAAAGGAGAATATCATGGCTGCGGAATTTAAGAACGTGGTTTAAGAAAACCTCAACGGAGCTGTTTCGAGCCGCAGCGAGCAAGGTCATGATTGCCAATATGATTTCCAACATCCAAAACGGATAGGAACCAGAAGAAGAAGAGATAGACCATAATTTAAAATGAAAGAAACATTCAACTAGGTCACAAACAACTAAAATTAATATAACAATCAACTAACATATGAAACAGTAAGAGGTCCGTTCACAAGCTCCAAATCTCTCCATTTTAGCTACCAATAAAACGTTAATTTGAGGATCATTATAAAGAACACATACGTTTCTTTTTCTATCTATTTACTGTGATACGCAGTAGCTCGAGTGAATAACAGATTTTATTGATTTTTTTAATTTGTCGTCTAATTGCTTGAATCAATAAGAATATAGAATACATTGTACTTTTCATTTACTCATATACTAGCCTTAGTGTTATTCCTTTATATGTATGAAACATAAATGTCAAAGAAAGCATCGTACGTGATTGCCCCACGTTGGGCGCCAATTGAACGTATGGTGCTTTGCATAACACATTGCTTTTATAAAGCTTTATTCTGGATTTTTAATTGTTCTAATATTTTATACTTAATACCCTTTGTTTATAATCAAAAGCAAATAGTATATTGATCTACAAACTTGAAGAAATTCTTTAAAAACATTTTTGATTTATGGCAAATTTTATAATTTTGCAAAAATCCGTAAATATTTACATATCAAAATTCATCAAATAAGGGTAGAAAGTTGGCGGCCGAATAACCAATACCCTTTATAAATACAATCTCACCCTTGTACAAAAGTCGTCCAGTAAAAAGAACCAATTTTTTGTTAGCTAACTTACACCTCGGTTGAAAATGTTATTACCTGTTAAAAAGCTGATGATTATGCTGTTAAGATATTAATAAATTGTCCCTAGAATACTATAGTTATCGTAGGTGAAGTTTATGTGTTGTTTGCGAAAATTATAACCCTTCATTCACAAGTGTATTACATCCATAAACAACCTGTACGCAGATTTGTATTTTAAATAAAGCTACCATTAAAGAGAAAACTAGTGAAGAATTAAAAGACGATGGCTCAAAAATAGAAATGCATGAAAAAAAATGGGTAAAGAAAGAACCGGAATCCCAATCCGACGCCTGAAAGGGCAAAATGATAGGAGAAGAAGAACTAGAAATAAAGTTATCATAATATGATCCGATTTAAACAGAATGGAACTGGTTCTTAAGGATTTGCTTAGAAAAATTAGTGACCTGCATTAAGTTCCATTAAAAAAATTTTATCTGATGAATTTTAAAAGAAGAATAAAAAAAGAATTGTTGATAAAGTTAAAAATTTTAAAGAAAACTGTCTTTGAAGTATTTACAATCCAACTTCAGCCTATCCAGTTATGCTTGTTGATCCATTTGCTTATGCAATAACTCACTCTTATAACTGTTAATACCAAAGAATCCCAGAAGAGATTATGGAATCGCTTGGTAATTTTTTGAGTGGGTGTTCCAGCCCCATCCACCATCCATGTTTTTATTTTAAAAGTCTTCTTCTTCTTCTTTCCTCTTTTATGTGGGCTTTAAAGCCTGTTTCTTCTTCAATATTAGCCTAATAAATGTTTAAATTATCGCACCATCTTGTCCTTGGTCTGCCAATACTTCTTCGTCCATTTGGTGACTTATCCCGTACTACTCGTACTATCCTATCCTCTGCCATTCTACTAATGTGTTCGTTCTACTCCTGTTTCCGTTTTGTCCATTTATGTCTTCTACATTGCATGCTCTTCTTATGTTTTCCCTTTTCTTCCTATTCAACATGAATCAACATCCTTTTCCCTGATATTCTCCGGAGTATTTTCATCTCTGTTGTTTCTAGTTGTCGTCTCGTTTTAGATGTATCAGGTTTTGTTTCCGCCGTGTATGTTAATATAGGTCTAATTGCTGCTTTATAGATTCTTGTTTTTGTGTCTTGTCCTAGGTGTTTCTTCTTCCAGATTGTGTCATTAAGAGATCCCGCCGCTTTACTTGCTTTTAAGCTTTGTAGTCGTACTTCTTCTTCAACATCTACGTAACTGGTTATATCTATTCCCAGATATGTAAACATTGCTTCCTGCTGCTTTATTATTTTCCCATCAATTTCGATTTTACTTCGTAGTGGGTATTTAGATGTTGTCATACATTTGGTTTTTTCTGCTGATATTATTTATCATATTGTATTGTGTTTTGTACTTCATGTAGACCTCTCGTTTCTCTTTATATTTCTTTTCTGAACAATGGTATATTGTTGTTGTTTCTTTTGTTCAGTATGACTTTGCGTTTTCCTAGAGCTTCTGTTCCTGCTCTCGGAATTTTTAAAGTGAATTTAAAATAATCGGTAAATATTAAATCTAATCTGAGGAAAAGGATTCTTGCTCTTAAAGTCGATTTTGTAAGTAAAGTAGTTTATATGTGCTATCATAGAGGTCGATTCAGTATCTCTTTCAGTAAGCTCTGAAGTTTGTAGGAGCTCTCAAGTAATAAATAATTCTTTTATGTTTAATTTTTTCGTTTTCTTTGGATACCTGTACATTTTTTTATTTTTTTTTTGAGAACGTTGAAAGATCTCTCTATTTGAGGTGAATAGCTACTGGAGAGAGAGGTTATCTACCTCACTCAATCTTTAGTAAGAATCGTTTCTGTTTGTAAATGAAGTGGCTATTTATACTAAATCAAACCACGGATGGTCCAGATTTTTATTTTAGAATGTTTGGTAAATTATGTTAAAAATGAATATCAAAGAAAACGCAGAATGAAGAACCTACACACGCAGCACACCATAATATTGTCCATAAACACTATCGTAAACACCTTATCGAAATTTGTTATGAAATATACAACGAGCTGTTAAGATTTACAGCAACATATCCTTTAAGAAAATGTAATTCATATGATTAATGATCTTATTAAATGAATAATTGTATTATGTTTGCAGCATACGATAAAAATAAGCGTCTAGTGCGGAATTGGGACGAGTTTTTTTAAAATTGGTACCTAAATTCAGTATTTTTCAATTAAATTATATCCTTATCTGACCCAAAATATTTTCCAGAGAGAAATTTAAGATTTTTCAGTATATTAAAATCAGAGAAAGCTAAATATGGCGAGTAGAGTGGCTGTTCTAACAATTAATTCTTCAAACCATTCAATTTTTTAATACTAAATCGTTCTTAGGTGCGATACATTGTCTGGTGTAAATCTTCCTGGAACAATAGTATTCTAGGGACATACAAGGTTAAAAAATTGTAATGATTTACATATCCGAAAGTAAAAGAATGTAATAGTAATTATATGGTGGTTATTTTATTTTCTCGCGACTTCCAACCACCTCCATCTGATTAGTCCAGGCGTTAGTCCAAAGAGCATACAACAAGGTTTATTTACCTTAAAAACTACGTCAGTCTTTTAGGTCCATTTGGTCCTAATTCATAGGAAATAGATTGGACAAGATCATGGTTTTGATGCTTGTATTTGGAGGTTTTGTGGGAAGATTGTTTTTTGTAGCTGGGGCTCCGGTTGGAAGACTGTTTGGAGGGACTCTTGTAAAAAGCCATAGGGGCATAGTTAACTTTGACTGGGAGTAGATCACTGGGTGTCGGTAGAAAGTACTTTACTATTGGCGTTTCTAAATAAGGAGAAGGTTTTGATTTAAGAGAGCTTGGATTACTGTCTTCGGCAATTTGAGTGTACTTAGAATCAGAAGCTGCTTGCATTTCATCATTTTCGGGTTCGTCTGAATTAAAATCTGTCGCAATTTGTTGATTTTTGGAAGGGGGTGAGAGGTATGGACTGGTTGAAATGATATCTTTGGCTTCGTCTAACGTTACATCGAAAGAATTTGCTACAGACTGAAAAGAATTCGGACTAGTTTGTCCTCGGGGATCAACATTAAATTCGTTGTTATCAGAATCTATAAGATAAGCATTATTCTGATGTGAAACTGGTATTTTATGATGAGAAGTTATGTCGAAATTTTCATTCAAATCTTCAGGAGGTTCTTCGAAAACAGAGTCATCTTTAACCGGAGCCACATAGGTAGGTTTTTTATGTACGACTTTTGGAATATTAGAGGGAACAACCTGTTGATTAACCACACCAGAAGCTGCATGTATAACCTCATTCTCTTTATCATTTGGTATCACATACGCCTGATAACTATCGTGAGACTCGTGGTCTACAGGTCGGTTTCCGAATAAGTCAGGTTTGTGGGGATCGAGTGATGAGGATGCTGACAATAGTTTACCAATGATAGTACCGAAACTAGGAGACGTTTGGTGGGGGTTGACGTCTGACGGTGATGCGTAGTGATCTGGTTGATGATGATTGTGACTGCCACGGTTTGTCACTTTCTTTAGGAGCAATAACCCAGCTGCATCTGAAATATAAAAAGATATACTAAATATGTGGATGTTTAAATATGTACAAAAATAGATTTGTATTTGTTTAAAAAGCCTTCATAAATATTTTTTTATACGGCAGCATAATAATAAAAGAGCCCAATGAAGTAACATCTTATCGACCCTTATATAACCCTTATATGTAAAAGATTGCTTTTACAAAGGTTATACGTAGATCATGAATTCCTAACATTACTTCCAAAACATCAGTTTGGTTTTCAGGAAAATCACACCACTACCCAACAATTTCATCGAATCATAAATGATATATAAAAAAGTCTTGAAGAAAAAAAAATACTACAACGCTGTATTTCTAGACATCTCACAAGCGTTTGACAAAGTCTGGCACAGAGGTCTGCTTTACAAAATAAACATAGCACTATCCAGTAACTATTTCCTCCTACTTAAATCCTACATATTAAATAGATATTTCTGTATAAAATTCAAAGACCAACAATCCAACCTGTGTCCTATCAACTCCGGAGTCCCGCAGGTAGTGTTCTAGGGCCGCTGCTTTTCTCACTCTACACAGCCGATATACCAAAGACTAATAATACTACAATCGCTTCCTTTGCTGACGACGTAGCAATACTAGCTGTAAATGAAGATCCCATACAAGCCTCACAAAACCTGCAACATCATCTGAACATACTCAGTGATTGGTATACGAAATGGAGAACAAAAGTAAATAAAACAAAAGCAACTCAAATAACATTTACCAACCGTCACAACATATGTCCACCTATAAGGATAGAAAATGTAAGAATACTAACAGTAACAGACGCTAGATACCTTGGCCTTCATCTTGACCAACTTCTCACTTGGAAGAAACATATCCAGACTAAAAGAAGGCAGCTCGACTTAAAATTCTGGCAAATGTATTGGCTTTTTGGACGTAAATCAAAACTTACCATCCAAAACAAAATTCTTCTATACAAAGCCATACTCAAACCGATCTGGTTCTACGGACTACACCTATGGGGTTATGCAAAGCCAACGTCACTGAATATTATCCAAAGATTCCAGTCTAAAGTGCTAAGATCAATAGTGGATGCACCATGGTACGTAAGTAATCAAACACTTCACTACGACTTAAAGATTCCTTTCATCAGAGAAGAAATCCGTCGAGCCACGGAGTCACAAAATGAACATACTATTCACCATAAAAATGAGCTTGTAAGAGAATTATTCAACAATGATCCAGCCACCAGATAGAACCTGGCCCCAAGACCTACTTTAAAACTAAACCAAAATAGAATAAGGTGAGACATCATTTCACGAGCAAAACCTGTAAAACATTTACTTAATAATCTGTAATAATGTAGATTGTAAATTAACATAATTATAAAAAAAATCAGCATAATAATTTTTTCCAGGATTTAACACTTTTGTCTTCACATATACCACAGTATCACAATTGTAGCGAGTTACTCGCTATAATTTTGGTACTTCACTGTAGACGGTATTCTTCCTTCAAATCAATGCTTTGTTATATCCAAATTTATCCATTGTACACTTCATTCTATAATACTTTCCAACTACTATAAGCCATACCAGAAGAACTACTAAGTTATTTTTCTGTAATCTAATTTATGAAACTGGCTGCTATCCTCAACAGTGGTTACGCTCTACCTTTATTCCCCTGCCCAAGAAAGTCAATGCAAAAAGATGTGAGGATCACAGACTCATTAGCCTGATGAGTCACACTTTAAAGATATTCTTAAAAATACTACATCAAAGAGTATACAAAAAATGTGAATGGGACATCAGTGACTCCCAGTTCGGGTTTAGGCAAGGTTTAGGAACACGAGAAGCAATAGTAGCAACACAGGTGCTGGTCCAAAATTGTTACGATCAGAAGAAGGATGTGTTCCTATGCTTTTTAGATTACCAAAAAGCGTTTGATCGTGTCCAACACCACAAGTTAATGCAGATCCTCAAGAAAGTTGATATAGACCAAAAAGACATAAGATGCATTGAAAACTTGTACTGGCATCAAACGGCACAGTTAAAAATAGACAATTCTATATCCAAACCCATACATATAAGAAGGGGCGTTCGACAGGGATGTGTGCTTTCCCCTCTTTTATTTAACATTTATTCGGAAGCCATATTTCAAGAGTCTCTGGAGGACGCAAAGATGGGAATCAAAGTGAATGGAGTACTGATCAACAACATACGATATGCTGATGATGGTGTCTTAATTTGTGACAACATAGTCGATCTTCAACAACTTGTCACTATAATCGGAGAATACAGTAAGCGAATGGGATTAGAGATTAATACCAAAAAAACCAAATTTATGATCATCTCCAGAAACTTGGATGCACTTGAAAACTCCACCATAACACTGAATACTAAGTCCATTGAAAGAGTGAGTGAATTTAAATACCTGGGATCGTGGCTTTTTGAAGACTGGGCATCGGACAGGGAAGTAAAATGTCGCATTGAGCAAGCTCGACAAGCTTTCGTAAAATTCAAGAAGGTACTGACTTGTTCAGAGTTCGATCTTCAACTGAGACTAAGGTTTACTAAGTGCTACGTGTGGTCAGTGCTGCTATATGGCGTAGAGGGCTGGACACTCAAAACGAGGGATATAAACAGATTAGAAGCTTTCGAAATGTGGCTCTATCGCCGTATCCTAAAAATACCATGGACAGCGAAAATCACAAATATAGATGTCCTTAAAAGAATAAACCAAGAACGCCAACTTTTCGAAACCATCAAGAAAAGGAAAACGGCGTATCTAGGTCACATCATGCGAAATGAAAAATACCAGTTCCTCCAACTTATAATCGAGGGTAAAATTGAAGGCAAGAGAGGAATGGGACGCAAGAAAATGTCCTGGCTCCGAAACATAAGGCAATGGACAGGGATTAACGACATACAATCTCTGATACATATTGCAAGAAATAGAGAATTAATGGAAAATGTGATCGCTAACATCCATTAGTGGATTTGCATCTAAAGAAGAAGAAGAAAGCTTATCAAATCCTAACACTTAAGTCATTTCCTATAATCACATGGTCTGTCTTCTATAAGTATTTTTTGAAGTGAATTTGTTCTATCAAATTTTAATATCTTTTTTGTTATTTTTTTTAAATTAAATTAATATTAAATAATTTATATAATAGTAAATCTTCTTCTTCTTCTTCTTTTTATATAGACATGACATGTCTGTTTTTCAATATGCCTCCAGTAAGTTGTCGTTCCATCGTTTTCGTGACCTTATTACTGATCTTCTTCCTATTGGGGAACCGTCTGTTGCCGTCTTTACTACTCTATTTGTTGTCATTCGGTTTATATGATCGTTCCATCCTATTCTAATATTTGTAACCCAGTTCTTGATGTTCTCCACCTTGCATTTACGTCGTATATATGTACTTCTAGTTCTGTCCCATAGTGTCTTACCATAAATTTTTCTAAGTGTTTTCATCTCTGCTCTTTCTAACATCATTTTTGTCCTCTCTGTGTCAGGTCTTGTTTCTGCCGCATATGTCGTTATTGGTCTGATGACTGTTTTGTAAATTCTGCCTTTCATTTCTTTCCCGATATTTTTATTTCGCCATATTGTTTCATTTAGGCAGCCTACGGCTCTGTTTGCTCTATTGACTTGATCTTCCACTTCAGTTTCGAGCTTTCCGTAGCTAGATAATGTGATGCCTAGATATTTAAACTGCATCACTTGTTCTATTTTCTGACCTTCCAGCTCCAATTTACATCTTAGTAAATTTTCTGTTGAAACCATCCATTTTTTCTTTTTTGGGGAAATTAACGTGTTAAATTTTCTGGCGGTTATATTAAATTGGTGCAGCATACGTTGTTAATCATCTTCACTTTGAGAGAGTAGTATTGCGTCGTCTGCATAGCAGATTAGTTTAAGTTTTTTTTTCTCTCACTTGATGTTCTTTTTAGTTCTTACTTTTTTTATTATTTCATCCATAATCAGGTTGAACAATAGAGGACTCAGGAAATCTCCTTGTCTTTTCCCATTGACAGCTTCAATGGGGTCGGTTAGTTCTTCTTCTACTTTTACGTTTATTGTGTTGTTTTGGTAGATATTTTCGATCGTTTTGATTATTTCTAGAGGTATCTCTCTTGCGTACAGTAAGTCGATAACGTCTGTTAATTTGACCCGGTCAAATGCCTTCTTAACGTCCACGAAACATAGATATGTCGGTTTGTTGTATTCTACTGATTTCTCTTGCACTTGCCTCAGTATAAATATAGCGTCGGTGCATGATCTTCTCGACCTAAAACCTCATTCACAAGGAAACTAAGTTCCTGTAGCTGGCTGTATACCATGTATCACAAACAATTTTTGTTAAAATCTGTATATAAATTTAAAAACCCAAACGGGCTATGTCATAAAGACAAAACTTTTTCGGAATCCATATACCATCATCAGTGTCTACGTAAGACTCCACATGAAATTGCTGGTCCTGAGACGAAGTGTCTACGAGGACTTGATGATAGCAACTCAAGTTGAGTTGCTATCATCAAGTCCTCGTAGGTTATTACTTGATTAGTACAACTTAGTCGTTGGTTATTACTTGATTGCTTATTCGAGCGGTAAAATCCCCCAACATTATCATCTTCCCTCTGACTTGATCTACTACTTGTTGGAATTTTGTCATAAAACGCTTCCCTTGTTGTTTGAGGCTTGTTATTTTCTAGGCCGTATACTCCGTTGATGTCCAGGTCTTCCTTCTCCATTCTTATCTTTGCATAATACTAATAAATAATATATTAAATCAATCAAACCTGCTCGATGAGGTGGTGGATAGTGTTCCGGAACGTGATAGTCTTCGTGGTGATCTGAGTGATGGCCGTGATGGTACAAATCCTCTGGAGCACTTGGTGCTGTGTAATGGTGATCTGATTCGTATTCTGGAAATAAATATAATCATTGTATTAAACACGTAGATGACAGACATAAGAAAAATGATATACGAATAAACAAATTGAAGACACTTGCAAAGGTGTACAGTTTTGATGACAATATATGTCATCATCCTTCTTATTTTCACTATACTAAGTCTAAGATGTCTAAGTGTAAGATATAAAAATCTCGTGTCACGGTGTTTGTCCGCGCTAATATCCAAAACCACTGAACCGATTACAATAAAACTGTGTGAAAGTGTATATTTTGGTATAACTTAGGAGATAGGATATTTTTTATCTCGATGAATGACCCTAATTGTAACTTCAATATGTTTTATATGATTCCACCACTAGGCTTCTATAGTTTTATTTCATTTAATCCATATATAAATATAAAATGACGTTTAACAAACGTAGAAAAATGAAAGTCCGTTAAAAAACATGAAAAAACATAAACATTTCATTAGGTACACAAAATATATAGTTGGAAGAGTATATTTTTACAAAATTAATGTTTGTATTTTGCGAACGATTTCCGAAGTCGAAATTAAAATGTCAATAAACTTATTTTAACCTTCAATTGTGGCTGATTCCTATTGAAATAGTAATTACTTTAGAATAGTATCATACGCGAAAGCATTACCATAATCTAAAGTGATTTTTTTCAGTTCCTACAGAAGCGTTGATCGACAATAATTATTCGTATTGCATAATGATCATATAGGCGTTGAATGTGTCCTAACCATCTTAAACTATGCCTTCTAATTTTATCATCAATTAGTGCTACATTAACTAAATTGTTAAATAAATCTGACGCAATACAAGCATTTAAATAACTTTCTATCAAATAAACTAGCTTCCCAATAATATTTATATATAGCTAGTGTCATTGTATGATAATGAGAATCCATGTTAACTGTTTTGGTATTAGAAAATAATGAAACGTTAGAAAATAAAGTAAAAGTAATATATTTTGTCGATTTCTTAAAACTTTTGTAATAAAGGAGGAGACTTTACAAGAACTTAATGGAATCTAGATGCCAATATATATAGTTTTTTCTCAAAGGTATTTTTGATAATTTTGGATAATTCTTAAAAGCTTTTATCAGCCATATTCTTGTAGGTACAAATACGAAAGATAATGGCTCATCGATCAAAGGTGCCTGCTAAACCTTTACTTGTAGTACATCGATTCCTTTGTCATGCTTAGCAAATTCATTTATAAGGCTCATAAAATCTGGTACTCTTTATCAATCGACAAGTTAGCTAGTATCTCCGTACTTGTGCTTCAAAACAGCATAAAACTGATGCAAATACACCGGAATATACATTTTAAAAGACTTTGTTTACATTTCTAACAAAAAATAACATCACTTTATAAAAAACCTAGTTCCTTACCTACATGGGGATGCCCTTTCCCTGAAGACCCCATCCATGGCACTAATATAGCACTAGTTGCTATTTGCTTTCCAAGATTGGTGATAGAGTCTCCCTGTGAACTTACTAGATGACCAGAAGCTGACACCAACTTGCCTCCGCCTTTTATTAGCTGTCCTTTGACAGCTATTACACCACCTTTGATAGCTTTGACGGCCTGGAGTAGTGTGTTGAGGACTGATTTCTTGAGATCCCAGAAATCGAATGAGCTATGGGAGCTGTGACTCTGCAACAATGAAGATAATGGTAAAGTTATGTTAAGATACGGAAAAATACGGCTCCAACTACACAACAATGAAGAAATTAAATAAAAATATCCACCGGTCAATTCGAAAAGACGCAAAAACAAATAATACAAGAGAAATAACTAAAATAATTCAAGAAAACTGCATATGTGGATGCAAGCCGCACAAGAGAGAGACAGATGGAAAGAGCTGAGGGAGACCTATGTCCAGCAGTAGACGCATACAGGTTGATGATGATGATGTTAAGATTGCTGTATGGAGCGGCGAGTTGGATTAGAATATAACAGCTCATATGAAAATACAGTGGTAGACGAAGTATTTCTTACCTCATAATGTGGCGGTGGATGTGGATGATGTTCGTAATACTCGTGCGGGTGAGAATGATCGCCACCGCTACTAGATTTACTGAACGCTCCAGAAGCAGATGCCGATGCCATTGCCAATTGTCCTACTTTTTTCTTGATACTATTACCAATAGCGTTTTTTATAGCGTTTAAAATATCTCCTGATCCCGACCCGGATGATCCTGATGAGTGTCCTGATCTGGAAAATTAAAAATAATTTTTCTACTTACATATTATCAGTATTAATTTATATACCACATTATTTAAAATATATTATTTACCATATTTTACGCGGAAATGTAATTTTGTCTAGCAGTTTTACCTTTTTTGCTCAACATTAAAGAAAGTTCGATGTTAATTAACAAGGTTATGAGAAGATTTAGATTTTTTAAACATATTTTATTTTGTATTTACCTGCAAAATATTTGTTACAACCAGATTATTTATTAGGTACCTAGAATTTATTGTGGCTTTAATCAGTGAGCTCTGAGAGCCCTAAATAAGCGTAGATATTTATTGAATCCCTCAAAGTCTGTATTTGGATTTTTGACCATTCGGACAAACTGATACCTTATTTAAGCGATACTCTAAAACCGGTAAGAAATCAATGGCTCCCTAATAAGTTCGCCATAGTAGTCCGGGCGGATCTGTAAAAAATCGACTAAATTTGAACGTGAGAGATGGCATTCGGATTTTTGCAGAAATAGTTAGTATGAAAAATCATACGAACAAGCTAAACTTTTCTGAGAATAATAATTTTGGGACGCCAAGAAATATGCAAAAAAGTTTACTAGTTCTCTTTTTCTTATGACGCCGTCTCCTTTAGAAAGTTGGCGATCCAAGTGGCAATTGTAGTTTTGGAAATTGCTGGGCGAAAGATTTCTGCGGATGAGAAGTCGAACCATCTCCTCAGGTCTTTCAGCCACGAGTTCTGGCGTCTTCCTACTGATCTTTTGCTCTGTACTTTTCCTTCCAGTATAACTTGAAGTAATTCGTATCTTTCGCCTCTCAGCACATGACCCAAGTATTGCATTTTCCTCTCTTTGATTATTCTTAGTAATTCTTTTTGTTTACACATGCGACGAAGTACCTCAACATTAGTAACTCTTTGTACCCATGGAATTCTCAACATTCGTTTCTATATATACATCTCAAAGGCATCTATCCTTTTTTATATTTCAGAGTCCATTGTCCAACTTTCACAGCCATACAGTAAGAGAGAAAAAACGTAACATCTGATCATTCGGAGTCTAAGCTGTAGACTGATCTTGTAAAAAATGTTTTGATGCTCATGAATGCTTTCCTTGCTTGTTCGATTATTGATAGGATTTCTTTTTTTGGATTGCACTGACTATTGATATTTGCTCCCAAATATTTTATGGAATTTACCTGTTCTATTATTTGACCCTTGGCATGCACATGTACGTTTATTGGTGTCTTTGAAAACACTAAAGTTTTAGTTTTGGAAACGTTTAGCTGTAAACCGAACATTTCGCTGTGGTGAACTACCGCTATTGAGATGGTATCATCAGCATATCTGATGTTGTCTATGCTGATTCCGTTAATCTTAATTCCGCCTCGGACCTCGTCTAATGCTTCTCTGAATATAGACTTTGAATACAAATTAAACAGTAGCGGTGATAAGACGCAACCCTGTCTCACTACTCGTCGGATTTGTATATCTTCGGATGTTGTGTGCTCTATTTCAATTATTGCCGTTTGGTGCCAGTATAGTTCTGAGATAATTCGCAAGTCTTGTTCGTCAACTCCAGTTGTTCACAGAATTTCGATCATCTTTTGATGGTTAACGCAGTCGAATGCTTTTCGATGGTCAATAAAACATGCATATATATCTACATTCATGTCTCTGCATCGTTGCGTTAACACATTTAAATCAAAAAGAGCCTCTCGTGTTCCCAATCCGTTTCGAAATTCGAATTGAGTGTCATTCATCTGGAACTCGCACTTCTTGTAAATTCGTGTATAGATAATTCTGAGGAGAGTTTTAAGAACATGAGACATTAAGCTTAATATTCAATAATCATCGCATTGTGAGGAATTCGATTTTTTTGGTAATGCTACGAATGCTGATTTTAGCCAGTCTGTTGGTATTTTACCTGTGTCATAATATCTTATTGAATAGTGTTGTTATTAAGTCTAGGCTTTTACTTTCGTTATCTGCAATTAGTTTTAGTATTTCGACATTGATATTGTCTGGACCGGTGGCTTTTCCATCTTTCTCAGATTTGACTGCGTGAATCACTTCTTCTTTGGTTATTTCTGGGCCTTTTTCATTTATTCGATTATCTGTGGATGGTGGAGCACAAGGTCTATCGTCGTCAAAAAGAGTTTGTATGTATTTTTCCATATCTCCAGTTTATCTTTTGTACCCATAATTATTTCGTTATTATCATTTTTTAATATTGTTGCTTGTCTCTTTTTGTGTCTACCTGTCATTTCTTTTACTTTTTTATGAATATTAAAGGTGTCGTATTTTTCCTGAAGTTGTTCGATTTCTAGGCACTTTGTTGACATCCAATTTTCTTTCGTCTCTGTTGGGCTTGTTTTATGTTTTCTTCTTACGTCAATGAGGTCCATGATCTCTTACGTTATCCATTCTTGTTTTTTGTTGTGTTTTATAAACCCGATGTCTTCTTCTTGTATCTTTGTTATTTTTGTTTTTAGAGCAGTCCATGTTACTTAAATGTCTGTCTGTACCAAGTTTTCGATCGTTTTTATTTCTTCCTCAAGCTTGATACTTATTTCTTTTTTCTGTTCAGGGTTCTTCAGTTGTGAGATATCTATTTTTCTTGTTACTGTTTTTTTTTGGCTTTGAGAAATCTTTTTAATCTAAAATCCATTATAACTTAATTGTGATCGCTATGTATGTCAGCTCCAGGGTATGTTTTCGTAGATTGTATGTACTTCTTAAAGGTGTTATTGAGCAAAATGAAGTCAATTTGATTTCTAACAATTCTGTCTTTTCTGTCTGCAGGTGATTTCCATGTGTATAGCCTTCTAGGATGTTGTTTGAAGAAGGTATTGGCTATTAACAGATTGTTTTCTACGCATAATTGTACAAGTCTATCTCCTCTATTATTCTTGGTACCTAGACCGTATGCTTCTATGTGGTCTTCTTCAGTACCACGACCAATTTAAGCGTTAAAGTCACCCATGATCATCGTTATCTCACCTCTTTTTGTCAGTCGCAATATTTCATCTATGTTGTTATAAAATTTTTAGATTTCTTCGTCTGACTTGTCACTTGTTGGAGCATAGACCTGAATAATATTTATTTTTCTGTATTTTGTTTGTAATTTCAACATCGCTACTCTATCATTTAGAGGGATGAAGTCTGTGACTGATTGAGCAATTTTGTTCGATACTAATATAGCAGTTCCATATTGATGTTCTGGGTCGGTTCCACCTGAATAGTATATGTATATATGTTATGTTTTTTGTACTCCTGATCCAGGCCATCTTACTTCACTCATCCCCAAGATATCTATTTTCAGTCTTAGCATCTCGGCTTCAGTGTTTGCCAGTTGCACGGACATAAATAAGCTGCGTACGTTCCAGGTGGTGATGCGTACTATTCGGTCGTATATTTGTATTCTCTGTCCACTTTCTTGGGTAGTTGACGGGGGGATTCTTCGCACCCTCTCCCCATTTAAGGGGTGCCCCGGACTGAGGACCATTTTCTTTTTCTCGTCTGCCATTTAGATTTGTGGAAATCATAATGGGGTGGTTTTCCCGTTGCCTACCCCATCGCAGTACCACAACCATTTAAACTGCTACAGTCATGCTTGTGGTAATGTGGTAAAGGACTATTTCCTGTTTTCTTTTGTTTTGTTTGTCCCAAGAGATTCACGTTAGTACCCCTTTGTTTCATTTTTTGTAGTTGCCCCAATCCGACCCCTCGCCATTTACTTATCCACGACCCCAGCTCCCCAAACAAACCCTGAGTGCCGTTCGCATAAATATCGATTATTTTGCTTGCCCTATCTCCGCCTCAATAATTTCTGTCCCCAATTTTCTACCCCTTATAATAATACCCCATGTGGTAGGCAAAATATATTCGTTACACCGTGAATCTGTATGACATTTCTTACCTTTTTGCTCTATCTAGTTTCTGTTCCAGAAGTGCAATCTGTCTTCTTTCATCGGCTGTTATATCCTTCAAACTGATCAAGTGCAAAGGGGCGTATATCGATGAGCGTACGGCATTGGTGATTCCTAACAAGCAGCTTACATGAATTATAAGCAGGAACCATAGTTGGACCTAAAAAAGAGTACTTTGTACATAAAATTACGCAAAAATTTGTGATGGGTAGCTCTTTCGGGGCAACAGACTCAGTAAAACACAGGTTTGAAATAAAAATAAATCTATTAAGTATATATATACAATAAATAAAAACTAAAAAAAAAAGGAATCCTACGTTGTATACTTATAAAACAAAAATAAAATGAATTCCCCGGCAAACGTCTATAAAAGAAAAGAAACTAATTAGTACTACTAATATACTCGCTTTCGCTTCAATTCAGAGAAAGCTCCGTATATGCTCGCAAACAAAATATTTAGCTGTGCAGACCCACGGCAATGTTCAATACACAATGCCGACGGGTTCCGCTTGGCTAAGGACAGAGTATGATCCTCAATACGGAAATCTCTGTCCCGGTTGGTTCTGTGCAGATCCACGGTAATGCTCAATACGCAATACCGATGGGTTCCGCTTGGTTAGGGACAGAGTATGATCCTCAATACGGAACTATCTCTGTCCAGAATGTCTCGCTGGTTCACTACACCGGCGAGTCAGGGAGCCTAGAGCGCTAGCTACAAGACTCTCTAATTCCGCTATTCACACGCCTTAAATAGCCGTTTGAATCCCACTACGTCTTCACGTTGTAGAAGTGGATGCGCAAATATTGACACTCCCACGGTTCGAACTGTTAAACGATCGTAGCATCGTTACACCCCCTTCTCTTTGAAAAAAAAAAAAGTAACATACCTTTTTTTTTGTGTAGATGGTGTCTACAGCCTCGTGATGCCATCTATCCCTCTCGGTATCTTTATTACAATCTTCCTCCCCACGGTTTTAAATCTTTTACATGCGCCGTCGTCTGCTTGCGGCTACTACTATCGGCCAATTTCAGTTTTACTATTACTGGTGATATCACTGACGTTACTATGTATGGTCCTGAGTACTTCGGCGCTAGTTTGCTGGTGAAAGCTGCACTAGCTGATGATAGATGGTGTTCCTTTTTCATGACTCGATCTCCTGGATGCGGCTGCCAGTCTCTTCGTCTTAGATCGTAATGTTTCTTTTGGTCCTCGAAAGCGTGTTCCATGTGCACTTTCGCTAGTTCTCTTAACGCTTCTAACTTGTTTAAGTTTTCTGCATACCCCTGTATATCTTGTCCATTTGTCGCCTCTGTTATGTCTAATTCCCTTCCGAAATTAAGAAGCGCTGGTGAAAATCCTGTTGAATCGTGTCTTGACGAATTTATGGCGTAGCAGAATTCTGGTATGAATTTGTCCCAATCTTTATGGTTATCCTCCACGTAAGTAGCTATCATCGTTTTCAGTACTTTGTTCGTTCGTTCTACTGGATTGCATTGAGGTGAGTACGGCGGTGTTAGAATGTGATTTATGTTATAGGATTTTAGGAACGCCTTAAAATTTCCGCTTGTGAACTGCGCGCCGTTGTCCGAGATGATTTTCTTCGGAATACCGAATTGCATGACTACCTTTGATCGTAGAGTGTCGATGATTGAGTTCGTAGATGCTGCTCTTATTGGCTGAGCGACGACCCATTTGGTAAACCGGTCTTGCACGACTATTAAGAAAATGTTTCCTTTTGCAGATCTTGGGAATGGTCCCATTAAATCAACTGAGACAGTATGCCAAGGCTTTTCTACAGTGGACGGTTGCATTTTCCCGGCTGGTTGCATTTGAGATGGTTTATATTGGAGGCACTTCGTACAGGCTCTAACGTAGTCTGCAATTTGTTTAAACATCTTAGGCCAATAGTACTTTTGCGCTATTCGGCAAATTGTTTTTGCAATTCCTAAGTGGCCTGCTGTGGTCGAGTCATGATTTTCCTCCAAAATATCTTTCCTTTTATATCTTGGTACGCATAATTTCCATGGGTTATTAAACTCTGGGTCGGCTAAATTACGGCTGCTCCAAACGTGTTTATATAATTTCCCGTTTGATATTTGTAAATCCGGGCAATCGTCTGGGTTCTGGAGTACATTCCTATATAAATTATCGTACCAACTGCATGATTCCAGTTCTGATGCTAATAATTCCGACTCTGGTTCTTCGCTCTGGTTTTCTTGTGGTTGTCGTGACAAAGCATCTGCTACCTTGTTGAGGACTCCCTTTCTATATATTACCTCGAAATCGTACTGTTGCAGTTCTAAACTCCACCTGGCTAACCGACCTGACGGGTTTTTAAGGTTCTTCAGCCATTTGAGGGACTGATGGTCTGATATGACCTTAAAATTGTATCCTTCTATATACGGCCTCATTTGCTTTATCCCGTACACGATGGATAGACATTCTTTTTCCGTTGTGGAATATTTTGTCTCGGCTGGTGTGAGGGTTCGACTAGCATATGCAATTACTTTATCCTGGCCGTCGTATTTCTGTGTTAGTGCAACTCCAAGTCCACAGTTCGACGCATCTGTTTGCAGGTAAAATGTTTTCGAAAAATCGGGGCATGCTAATACTGGGGCTGATGTAAGTTTTGATTTTAGCTCTTCAAACGCGTTTTCCTGCTTATCGGTCCATTTCCATCTTATCTTCTTCTTCAGAAGCATGTTTAGCGGTCCTGCTATTGTCGAATAGTTCTCTATGAATCGGCGGTACCATGATGTTATTCCTAGGAACCGGCGGAGTTGACGCACATTTCTCGGTGCTGTAAGTCCGGTTATAGCGTTGGTTTTCTCCGGGTCAGTTTTTATTCCTTCTGCTCCAACCACATGTCCTAAGTATCTGAGTTCTGACTGGCAAAACGTGCATTTCTCGAAGTTCAGCTGTAATCTGGCTTCTTTCAGTCTTCGGAAAACTTCATGTAGGTGATTTAAATGCTCTTGGAGCGTTTTAGATATTACTACGATATCATCCAAGTAGGCAAACGCGAATTCCATATCGGGAGGTATTACCTTATCCAGTAGGCGTTGGAAAGTGGCTCCTGCGGAATGCAGTCCGAATGGGGTGGTTTTGAACTGAAAATGGCCTTTTCCGGGTACGCTAAATGCTGTCACTGGGCGGCTTGTTTCTTCTAGGGGTATTTGAAAATATCCCTGTTTCAAATCGAGGGTCGATATAAAATTTGCTTCCTTAAGTCTATCCAGAATTTCCGATATTCTGGGTAACGGATATGCGTCCTTATCTGATAGTTCGTTGACTTTTCTAAAGTCAATGCAAAATCTGTACGAGTTATCCTTTTTCCTAACTAGTACAATCGGTGAACTCCAACCACTTGTGGATGGTTCGATGGTTCCTTCTTTTAACATCTTGTCCACTTCTTGGTTGATGATCTGTAGCATTGCGGGATTGTGTCGCCTATAAGGCTGCTTGACTGGATCGCACTTTTTTTTCAATTTTATTTCGTGTCTTATTAAGTTGGTGGGTCCTGTTATGCTCTCAAACTCCCTTAGTTCTTTTCTCAGGAACCTTTCTAATTCCGTATTTTGAGTGAAGTCTTTTAAAGTGTTACATGTCTCTTCTTGATGTTGTATGTATTGTTTGGTCGTATGTTTATCGAACTTAAGTTCGATAGAATGGTTCCTGAGGAATTCCACTCCTATTAATGCATCTTCCGTCAACCCTGGCATTACTATGAATGTTTGTCGGGTTTGTAACTTATCGATCTCGCATTCAATTGTCAACTTCTGGTTAAGCTCCATTAACGCTCCATTTGCTAGTCTTGTTCTCCCGCTGTAGCTATCTAGAGAGTCCTTGTATATCTGAGCTATTCTATCCCCGACGTAATTTTTAGTAGTTCCTGTGTCGATGAGCGCTCTGTATGTTCTTTGCCCTATTTTTAGTGATGCGAACAGTCGAATGTCATTGCTTGCTGGCTGTGTAACGGCGAAAACGAATGGAGTCGAATCTTGTTTTACAGACTGGGACGACTCCTTGTTTCTCCAGTCTGTAATTCGTTTCCCTGACGCCTGAAACAGCAGTCGCTGCTGTAAACCCCTTCTCTGCCGCAACGCGAACAAAACTTTTTCCATGGGTTTTTGCAGTTTTTACGGCTGTGACCTGGCATCTTGCATCTAAAGCATGCCGTTTTCGCATCGTACTCTGCTTGGTCCGTGCGTCTCCAGTTTCCACGGCAAATCTGATTTGCTCGAGTCTTTTCGTCTTCTATAGCTTCGTATTCTTGGGCTAAATCCTGTAATTCGGCTAAGTTTCCGAAATCCCGGCGGCGAGCATAAAGCTTATATTCTGGTAACAAATTTTTGTATATCCTTTCGAGTTCTTGGTTTTTAGAAAAAGATCCTTCTCGTCTGATTAATGTTTGAATCTCCGTGATATATCTATCTACTGGTTCGTTCTGTCTCTGTTTTCTGTTTCGGATTTCCTCTTCTAGTTGTAGCAAATATCCCCTGGGATAGAAAGCTTTTTTAAAATCTTCGCTGAAATCTGTCCATGACTTCCAATTTTTGTTATTGTTTCTGTACCATAACAAGGCGTGGTCTCCTAATAATTCTGGTAATGCTCTTAGTAGATCTTGTTTATCGATCTCGTAGGCCAAGCTTAATTCGTCTATCCTCTCTAAGAATTCTATTGCATCCGAATGTTTCTTGTCGAAGTGTGTGTTCCACTTTCGTACTTGGTTTAGCAATTCTGGTTGCCCCATTTGTTTCGTTATTGCTAATTCCTGTAATTGTCTTCGGATGCCCGAAATTTCCTGGGCCAGTGTGTCAGATTCTGTTCCCTTGGAAGTTTTTTCTTTTGGGATTGTTCCTGTAGCTTCCTCGCGATTTTTAAAATAGATTCTGAGTCGTGCTCTCAATTCGTCGACGGTTCCCTTGGGATCTAAGCCGCATTTTTCGGCCTCGCTCTGCAATTCCTCTTTGCAAAGTCGATTTATCCACGACGTACCTGTTACTGAGTCTGTGTCTTTATCTGTCGGCATGTTATTAATTTTTGCTCGGGCGCCAGTTTGTGATGGGTAGCTCTTTCGGGGCAACAGACTCAGTAAAACACAGGTTTGAAATAAAAATAAATCTATTAAGTATATATATACAATAAATAAAAACTAAAAAAAAAGGAATCCTACGTTGTATACTTATAAAACAAAAATAAAATGAATTCCCCGGCAAACGTCTATAAAAGAAAAGAAACTAATTAGTACTACTAATATACTCGCTTTCGCTTCAATTCAGAGAAAGCTCCGTATATGCTCGCAAACAAAATATTTAGCTGTGCAGACCCACGGCAATGTTCAATACACAATGCCGACGGGTTCCGCTTGGCTAAGGACAGAGTATGATCCTCAATACGGAAATCTCTGTCCCGGTTGGTTCTGTGCAGATCCACGGTAATGCTCAATACGCAATACCGATGGGTTCCGCTTGGTTAGGGACAGAGTATGATCCTCAATACGGAACTATCTCTGTCCAGAATGTCTCGCTGGTTCACTACACCGGCGAGTCAGGGAGCCTAGAGCGCTAGCTACAAGACTCTCTAATTCCGCTATTCACACGCCTTAAATAGCCGTTTGAATCCCACTACGTCTTCACGTTGTAGAAGTGGATGCGCAAATATTGACACTCCCACGGTTCGAACTGTTAAACGATCGTAGCATCGTTACAAATTATGTCATAATACTAACTATTTTAATGAGAATAAGCCATAATTGGAGTTTAAAATAAGTTTATTGAAGTTTCAATTTGAACTTTGGAAATGGTTATCAAAATACCAACAAATATATTGATAACGTTATTCCTATTAAGAATTGGATAAATTTCAGTAAGAAATGTATCCAAGCGTTGCTACGCCACTGGCATTAAATAGCTAATAATTCTTAAAATCTACCTAGATAAATTCTCCGACTAATTCCCTGTTAGAAAGCGAGAACCGGTTCCCCTCAAACCCCTCAGTGGTAGTTAGGCATGGCAATCGATGAGTATCGTTGTAATATTAAAAGTGTCACGTTGTATACCAGCCAAGCTGGACGCTTTACTTACAAATTTAGTTTAAGACCCAATGGGTCGATTCTTTGTTAGTTTGAGTTCTGTATAACTCCGCTTAGTAATAATTGTAGCATATTACTTGGTTAGCACGGCAGAAATATCCTTGGTTCAAAATAATAAGTAGTATTAGTATAATTTAAATTGTATCAGTGTTCGTGTAGTGTTTATCGGACTAGTGTGGATTGAACAGTGACGGGCGGTTTACATAAAAGAACTTTACATGACAAACCCTTGGCTAGATATCAACTTAGTGTAGTAAAAAATCAATCATTAAATTAAGTATTGTTAACGCTTGTGGTTTTATTTCCCATGTAAAGTGGGTGGTCCTTCAACGTTGGAAATCATTACGATTTAAGATGCTCTAAATGGTAAGAAGATTTACTTCCTAATTGGTTTCATTTTTGTTGGTCGTCTGCGAGTGGATGAGGAACCATTTAAACCATAGTATCTGCTATTATCTTCTACCAAGAATAGTTAAGCGAAACAAAGCTTATTTTTCAATTACCCATGTTTTCCGCTTCAAAAACACACACTGAAAATCCAAAATCATTGTTTACGAAACTATTATCAGAAAACACGAAAAGAAAGCTGAAAGTCTTTGAAAGAAAAGTCCTAACAAAGATATTTGGACCTATCAACAAAAACGAAGTATAAATATCCAGGTACAAGTACAAACACGAACTCTACCAACTGTTCAAAGACGCACCGATCTCAAAATTCGTTAAACTTCAGAGATTTCGATGGGCCGGTCAGTGAGGATGGAGACCGGAAGATTGCGCAAGACCAAAAGTAAGGCCACAAAAAGGTGTGAGGACCAACTGGCAACGGACGTGCAAAATTTGCTAGACTTGAGAAACTGGAGAAGATCGACAAGGGATCGGTAAAGTATAATTTGGAGGATTCCAAGGCTCAATTTGGGCTATAGTGCCATTAAAGAGAGAGAGTTGCTTCATTTGCCTCAGCAAGTCATTTTTATTTTCTTTCTTAATTTATTTTGTCGCCTATAATAAGTTGGAATCTTCTGTCACTTAGCATCTGGTCGATTAATCGAGCAGTTATTTTTCAAGCTAGTTTTGGGGTGTAAAGTAGCTCGCGTCCGTGGTAGAATACCACACGTGCACCCTGGGTAATGCTAAATGAGCTATAGTGTTTACAAGCCAGTTGAAATATATTCATCTGGACTGAATTTTCGAAGAAATGGAAACTACATTAAATATGACTGAAATAAGAAGTTTTTCTAAAAGGTAACTGATCAGAAGCATTTGAAACATTACTAAGGTTTGTCAACTTCTTCTTCTTCTTCTTCTTCTTCCTTCTTGTATGTAGGCTTCAAAGCCTGTTTTTTCTTCAATATTAGCCTCCTAAATTGTTTTAATTATCGCACCATCTTTTTCTTGGTCTGCCAATACTTTTTCGTCCATTTGGTGACTTATCTCATGCTATTCGTACTATCCTATCCTCTGCCATTCTACTAATGTGTTATTTCCACTCCTGTTTCCGTTTTGTTACCCATCCATTTATGTCTTCTATATCGCATGCTCTTCTTATGTTTTTGCTTTTCTCCCTTTCCAACAGACTTTTCCCTGATATTCGTCGGAGTATTTTTACCTTTGTTGTTTCTAGTAGTCGTCTCGTTTTAGATGTGTCAGGCTTGTCTCCGCCGTGTATGTTAATATAGGTCTAATTGCTGCTTTATAGATTCTCGTTTTGTGTCTTGTCTTAGGTGTTTATTGTTCCAGATTGTGTCATTAAGAGATCCCGCCGCTTTACTTGCTTTTAATCTTTGTTGTCATACTTTTTTTCAACATCTCCGTAATCATTTATATATATATATATATATATATATATATATATATATATATATATTCCCAAATATCTAAACCTTGCTTACTGCTTTATTATTTTCCCATCAATTTCGATTTTACATCGTAGTGGGTATTTAGATGTCATACATTTGGTTTTCTTCTTATGATATTATCATATTGCATTTCTTGGCTGTTGTATTGAAGATGTAATCTTTGGAGCTCGTCTTCTGTCTCGGTGATTAATGCGGCGATTAACATAATATTTGGATTTCTTTGTTTCCCATTTTGTAACCATGACTTTTACATACTGCTTGTATTATTTCGTCCATTATTATATTAAAGAGAAGTGGCCTTAACGAGTCACCCTGTATGACTCCGTTTTTTACTGGTATACACTGTGTTCTTCGACTTGGATGCGATCGAAAGCCTTTGTCAGGTCTATAAAACATAGATATGCTGGTTTATTGTACTCGATTGCCTCTTCTGTGATTTGTCTTAGTACAAATACGGCGCCTACGCAGGATCTTCCGGATCTGAATCCTTGTTGTTCATCTGATAAAGTTGTTTGATTTATAGATTTTGTTGGTTAGGACTTTTATGGTGAGCTTAAGTGCGGTGTTCAGTAGATTTATACCTCTATAATTGTTGGTGTCTTCTTTATCTCCTTTCTTGAGCATTGGTATCATTAAGCTATTTCTCCATGCGTCTGGTATCTTGCAGTGCAATATTAGTTTTTGTATAAGTTTTGTCATCTCTAGGATTATACTTTCTCCTTCGTGTTTTAAAAGCTCGTTAGTTATTCCGTCTGGTCCTGGTGACTTTCTATTTTTGAGTGAATTTATGGCTATCCTTACTTCCTGAAAACTGATTTTTATTTTGTATCTTCAGTCAGCTATTGTATCGACTATTATTTTCCTTTCCTTTAAATACAGTGGGTGGCCAAATTATTAGGGACACTGCATATATTTTTGTATTTTCTACTTAAAATTATTTTTTGACCAAAAAAATTGGTGTTCATATCTGTATTTTACTTGGTAATTCTTCTGGTATAACTATTAAAATTTTTGATAAGCGGCAACACTGGCAGACTGCTTATCTATAAAATAATAATTATTGTTGCATCTGCATCTCGATCGCAGTTGGTCATCGGCTGTCACCGCAGTGAGGTTTAAAAATATTTGCAAATCGTTTTAAATTGTTTTTGGTCGGTTTTCGTGTCAGATATATTTAACAGGTAAGTAATATTTGTTATTTAGTAATTTTTGTTACATTTAATGACACGAGTTTATTTAAAAAGATTGTTTAAATTCAAAATTATTTTTTTAGCATGGCCAAAATTGCAGACTTGTCTCCAGGGAAAATTAGAGAAATAAAAACATTATTACTGCACTCGAGGCTTTCCCAGAGAGTTATAGCAACTACTGCAGGTGTTTCAAAGTCTGTAGTTAATCGAATAAAAATAAAAATGAATTCAAACGAGGCATTGGAACCGGGCCGTGTTGGAAAATGTGGCAGGAAAAGGATTACTACTCCTCGTACTGATCGTAAAATTAGGGATATTTGTCTCCAAAATCGTAAAAAGAGTGTGACACATCTGACTACGATGATTAATGATGAAGGAATTAATGTTTCCAGAAGGACAGTACGACGACGACTGGCCGAAGAGAATCTGCTAGGTCGCCGGCCTATGAAAAAACCACGGCTCACCGAAGCCATGAAGAGAAAGAGACTCCAATGGGCCAAAGAACACCGAAGTATGACTGTTGAAGACTGGAGTCGAGTAATTATGACTTTTTTTAACAAATGAAGTTTGTGAACAGCGAATATTATCATTTTTACAGGTATGCTTCTCCGACGAATCAACATTTCAGATTTTGGTGGATAAAAGTGCGTTTGTCCGACGACGTCCTGGGGAGCAGTTCCATCCAGATTGCATTGTGGAGAGAGTTAAACATCCGGTGAGTGTCATGGTGTGGTCTGTAATCTCGGCAAAGGGTATGGGACGCTTATACATCGTGGAAGGGACAATGAGACAGGACCAGTATAATCGAGTACTTGAAACTCGGCTACTGCCCCAGCTCAAAGAATGGTTCCCTGGTGAAAAAAATTACATTTTTATGCACGATTCTGCACCGCGCCACAAAGCCAGGAGTGTAACTTCATATCTGATCAAAGAAAATATTGTAGTTCTGCCCTGGCCGGGAAACTCACCTGACATGAACCCTATAGAGAGCATGTGGGAGTTAACCAAACGGGAGATCGCCAAAGATGTTATCACCACGAAGCGGCAGTTGATTGAAGCTCTTATTAGAGAATGGCATCATAACCCTAACTTAAAACACAACGCAGGAGTTTGTATTCAGAGCATGCCCCGACGCGTAGAAGCTGTAATTGCAGCAAAGGGTGGCATCACTAAATATTAAAATTAGTCATATTATGTTAAAAAAAAAATTTGCGAAAAAAATAAATGGTTTTACTAACAAAACTTAATGTTTTTGTGACCCTAATTTTTCAATCTCTTATACAAAAAATAAATGCAAACCTTAAAGCCAACAAATTGCAAAAAAAAATCAGTAAAACTAAAAAATTAAGAAATCTTTTACTGTCCCTAATAATTTGGCCACCCACTGTAGTTCCGTAGAAGTCGCTTTCCATCGTTTTTGTAAACTGTTACCAGTGTTCATTTTTTTGTTTTTCTTTACCAACTGCTTTGTTTTATTTCGTATTCTTCTATAGTTGTCTCGGGATTCTGGAGTATTTGATGTTTTGTACTTCGTGTAGGCCTCTCCTTTCTCTTTACATTTCTCTTTTATTTCTTTTCTGAACCATGGTGTATTGTTGTTGTTTCTTTTGTTCAATATGACTTTGCGTTTTCCTAGAGCTTCTATTGCTGCTTCTTCAATGTTGTTTTTAATTTTCTCCCAGCTTGCGTTTATATCTTCGATGTCGTCTATTTGTTTCAGCTGTATCTTCTGTGCTAGCCTCCTTTGGTACATTTCTCTAGTAGAAAGTTTGTCAACTAAACATAGAAATTATTTCGAGAGAGAAAAGCGAATATCTATATAAAATGCTCATTGTCAAACTAAAGTTGATGTAGTTTTGATGTAGGAGACTCATGCCAATAATGTAGAAGAGATCATAATTGGTTTAAATTCACTTTCAAAAATTTTACGAAAAAAAAAACAAGAGCAAATCAATGTAATAGATTGATTAGTTTAATGAGCAAGGTGATAAAGCTGTTTCTACAACTTATTTATCCATGCAAAATCATGTAATTAGTTGTAAATATTTTATGAGGTTATGTTTCTGGATAAGAAGAGAATCATACCTATAATCTCTAGAAAATTTGTTAGTAAGAGAGTATATAGTGAGTATAATGAATCTTGTAGTAAATAAAACTAACAAAACGAACTGGCTTTTAAAGTATTTATTTTATTGAAAATAGTTATTACAGATATTATCGTATGTAGCTTAAATCAATTTTGTGTTAGATAATATAAATGTTAAAGTGAAACCACATTTAAAATGTTTTAATTCGTTGGAGAGTGAAAGTTGAAGCGATGATACCAATAAAAATTTCATATGCACGACCTTCACTACACCGCTGATTTTGATTGATCGTATAATGAGTCTATAAAAAACTGTTATATTTGTATTTACATCGACACAAAACAGTTACGGATGCGTTACGGAAAGATTTTCTTGAAGAATTATTCAGCTGTTTTCGAAATATCCAATGTCTAGTATGAGGAAGATTAACATATGCACCGAGCGTAACGTTTGAAATCGGTGACAGTGACAGTGAAATCACCTATCAAAACTTTTGAACATTAATTATTTGGTTGGCGTTGCTAATTACGAAAATACTTCATGCATTATGCTCGGGATGTTTGGGAATATGATTCTTGAAATTAATTTCAGCATTAGTGATGATTCAGTACTTCTTCTTATTTATGTCTTTTCCTCAATGTTAGTAACCATCATTTTGAAAACTTCTGCGGGTACCGTCTCTATTAATAGATATTAAATATTGGTTGTTGATAGGGAGATTCTAGATAAATTTGGATTTCATTATCTATATTAATACGTTCATAGGCAGGGAAAGCCTGAAAAACCGTTTAAAGATGCCAGTCTTGTCTTGTGTTATCACCTACTGTTGTACTTCCATCTTACATAGATCAGTTGTTACTACAAGCATACATCTTTTTTTTGCTGACCAACTGACCTTCTACCAAACCAAGTCTTTCCCAAAATATTGTATTGAGAAGTCTTTCATTGTTAGATCTCAGAAAATATCAAGCCCTTCTTGCAGCATTAATTGCAGAATTAATTGCAGCAAACCATATATTTCGCTCTTCCTCATAATGTGACCGAGGTATTCGATTTTGGCTAACGTCCTGGTTAGTAACGTGGTTGATATAGGATATTGAAATGATATTTATTTAACTGCTGTCTTTATTTAATTTATTATATTGTTCCTACTTTAATTTATTAAAAAGCACGATAATTTATATAAGTTTATTAATCACTAAAAATACATAATTTATTTAAAGGCGAGCGTAACAATTAAAATCGCGGCCGCGGGTTTTCAGAATTAACTGTTCCTCCATATAAAAAATGTTTTATTTATATACATAAATCGCCGTTATCTCGAAAAGTCTAAAACCTTCTTGAGTAGACTGAACGGCGAAACGGTAAGGGCAAACTGGATTTCCCATCGACTCGCCTCGAACTTTGTTTTTATAGCATCATGTGTCATGACCTAGAAAAGACTTGAATGAATAGCATATCAGTAATAAACATATTTACCGTTTTTGGGTCAGAATTTATCGTAACAATATCTTCAGGATTCGGCGATAAAGCCACATTTTGAAAGCCTCAATTTTCTTGCTGGTAGCATCTGTGAGAATCCACGACCTAACTCCGTACAACACTATAGGAAAGATGTTACATCGTAGTAACTTGTTTTTTATGGGTACTGATAAATCGTGGCATTTGAATAGCTTATAACTGATGTTGTTTCGGCGCGGGATTGTCATTTGTAAATAAAACGATCAAGATGGCTACAACAAATGGCACGAATAATGATCTGAATTTAGAAAAAAGTAATTGTAGAGCCCATTCTTACATATGGAGCAGAATGTTGGCAAATGACAGTAAAAGGAAAGAAAAAAGTTGACACGGTTGAAATGGACTACCTAAGAAGAGCTTGCCGTATATCAAGAGTAGAACGTATACCTAATTCTGAAATTAGAAGAAAAACAGATAGAGTACATACAACTTCTGAAAGAATAGAAACTAGACAGTTAATATGGTATGGACACGTACAGAGGATGGACGACAACAGATGGCCAAAAAGAGCTATGGAATACAATCCAAGTAATAGAAGGAAACGAGGAAGACCAGCCAAGTATTGGATACAAGGTGTTATGGAAACCATGAAAGACAGAGCCATTGATGAAGACACCTGGAGAGATAGAAAAAGATGGCGATCGAAATGCGGGAAGCGGCAGAAGCTGTAGGATCCCCGCTTATATATATATATATATATATATATATATTTAGAAAAAAGGAAAAAAAGAGGTAAAAAAGACAGAATAGACAAAAAAGTCAAAAATTATTAATAAAGCGAGGCTGTGTGGGGAAGAATATGAAAATTATAAAGGTAATGTTGTACCTGCAAGAAAACCAGGAGAAGACTGTCGGTAAGTTTTAAGGTTACGATAGTGTTAAAACGTAAAATTATTATATATTTTTTGTAGTTGTCGCTTAAAGTGCTTTGAAAAAGTTAATGCGGATGTAAGGGCTGAAATACTTGCTAAATTCAGAAACATGCTTACCAAGAATGCACAAGGGAATTCACACTGTGGATCATGAAAGACTTCGAAGAATTTCTAAGTTTCTTGTACAAGAAAAAGCACTACTAGATAAACGTGGAAAAAATCTTTCAGGAAATGCTAAGTCTGAAAATTTAGTAGAACAGATTAAGACTCATATTGGGAGTTTTCCCACCAAGATTTCATATTACACAGGGAAAGAGAACCATTATATAGACAAAAAATTGAATGTGCGAATTATGTATGACCTATTTTGTGCCAAATTTCCTGATAATAATAATAATTCAGTGAAGTATTAATTTTATGAACTTTAGAAGTATGACTCTGTACTAAGGTCAGAACTATGGAAGGCAATGTACAAATTAGAAATACAGACGGAGCTCATAGAAGCTACAAAAGCTCTGTATAAAGAAAATAAAGTGTCCATTAAAATGGGAACAAGAATCATAGGAGACTTCACCACAACAAAAGGGCTCCTGCAGGGTTGTTCCACATCTCCAACCCTATTCAAAATATACTTAGAAAAAGCCTTGACTACATGGAAAAGAAAATGCGAAGGCATGGGAGTACCGGTACGGAACGAATACCTATATACGTTAAGCTTTGCAGACGATCAGGTAGTGATTGCCCAAGACCAAGACGACCTCAGCTACATGATGAATAAACTACAAGAAGAATATACCAAGGCTGGCCTAGTTATTAACCTTGCGAAAACAGAGTACCTATCTACAAGTGAAGAAGACATAGAAGATCTACAGATTGATGACAACATAACAATCAAAGGAAAGGATAAATTCAAATACCTGGGGTTTATAATCACGAAAAAGGCAACAACGGAGGAAGAAATTACACAAAGATTAGGACAAACAAGAACAGCAATCCGACAACTTAACTCAATATGGTGGGATAGACACCTAAATATGAAGACAAAAACGCAGATTTATAAAACATTAGTGCGAAGTATTATGACATATGGGGCTGAAAATTGGATCATAAACAAGAAAAACAGCAGTAAGATAGTAGCAACAGAGATGGAATGCCTGCGAAGATGCTGCAGAGTAACAAGAATGGATAGGAGAAGTAATGACGAAATAAAGAACATGAATAGAAACAGACATACTAACATATATAGAACAAAAAAGCACGTGGTGTTCGTGTGTATTAAGGTATAAAAAAAATTGCTTATTACAAGCTTAAATTTTTATTTTAAGAAGATCTTTTCGGAATTAAATCATTCCATCATCAGTTAACTAAAAGAGAGAGTAAAAATACCAATATTAAAAAACACAAGTTAAAATTTAAATATATAGAAATAACACGTTGGTTTTTTACTACTTACATAAAAAGTTGTTAAAAAACATTGTATGGCCACTTAAAAAAAAAACTTTCGAAGGACATCCGTATTAAAATATAATCCTCATGGTTTTATCAAGGTAAATGCAATAGACTTAACTTATTGATTATTAAAAACTGAAGATGGGGGCATTTTACATGACCCCCTGTAGCTGGTGAAGTTTTTTCGACTTACATTACCTCTAGGTAAAAACGTGTTTATCTACCGACTCATTGGGCAGAAAAAGAAAATCAATTTCCAGATTTCAAACTACTACCATTTTTTTTATTCTTCAAATCAACCAGGGACTGTAACAATATCGGAATATATTAATGGTTTTATCACTAACAACTTTAAGCTTAAAATAAGTGATAGAATTCCATTTTTACCAACAGTTCTGGCCTAACCGGAGGGTAAAGTACCAACTAATAAATAAAAATTGAAGATATACGCAAGCTCATGGATTACATACCAGAGGAAAAAAGATTATTTTTTGAAGAGATTATGCAGTGGCTTACTACTGATGCAATTAATGATGATTAATGCTTATACTTTGACACACAATATAATTAAAAAAAAAAAAATTTACAGCGCTTTAAAACATTTTTTTGTGATTTACTCAAAACTATATTTTCTGACTTATGTTGTATCTGAATTGACCGATTCAAATGTTTATAATTATGGATACATTCTGTATAAATAAAATCTAATAACAATAAACGAGTAGACTAAAACTTAGTTCGATTTAGAGACAATAAGTGAGACGATTACGGTTGAATAACCTCAGCTAACAGTTTTGTTATTGGAAACTCCTTCTCCTTTTCTCATTCTTGTTCATTTTAAATTACTAATAAATATGTAATAGTAAAGTATAAATCAGTAAGTTCATAAATATACATAATTATATAAGGAAACAGTGAAAGTCTTTCGTCTTTTTAATAAAAACTATTACCATTTTAATATTCAATAAAACAGTAAGGAGGTACTTGAAGCAAATTATATATTATGATTTCACTGATATGATATTCATTACTTCAGTATTGCAAAAAAAATAGCATGGGGAACACAAAGAGTCTTAAAATGTTGTAAATTTTAGAGTCTAAACCTGATAGAGGTGCTTAAAAAAAGATGGGCCAAAATTGCTTACATGCAAGATACTAACTCTATTTCGATGCAGTCGACTTTTGGATTTTCCACCACATTTGGTAACCTTTGGAAACCTCAAGCAAAAGAAACGAGGAATGGTTTGACAAAGATTGCCAACAAGTAATAAATAGCAAAAATTTAGCTAAACAGAAATGTCTACAAAGGGATTCCCGATTGAATAGAAGGGATATGAAGAAAGCAGAAAAGATGCCAAAGAAAATATGTAGAAGGAAAAAGAGAGAAATGTTGAATAGAAAAATACAACAAATTACAGATTATAATAACAGAAGATGGACTAGAAATTTTTACAAGGAATCCAAGCAATGCACCCAAGGATACATGACAAGATCAACAGTTTGCAAGAACAAAAATGGGGCAATTTGAAGAATATGAAGAAATAATTCACTACACAGCAGAACAACTAGTTGAGCAACCAACATTGGAAGAAGCGATAAACGTTATAAAACATCTAAAAAATAACAAAGCACCTGGCACAGATGGAATAACTGCAGAACTGATAAAGAATGGTGGACATGCGCTATGGAGGCGTATCCATAAACTAATTGACCGCATATGGACACTAGAAGCCATCCCAGAAGATTGGAAAGTAGGAATCATACTTCTATAGTAGGAATTATACTCTGTATAAATTATAGGGATATAACAGTTTTAAATGTCGTCTACAAGATATTATCAGGAATTATATACAGCCGCCTGGAGTCGTTTTCGGAGGAGATTATTGGTAAATACCAATGTGGCTTCAGACCAAAGAGGTCAACTATAGATCAAATACATATGTTAAGAGGTATACATGAAAAATGTGTTGAATATAAAATACCTATTTACAACTTGTATATCGATTTCAAACAGACGTTTGATGGAGTAGATCGACAAAATATATTAAACCAACTATCTATGTTAGGGATACCAAACAAGTTGGTTAAACTTATACGAATGATTCTGGAGGTTTCCAAAGCTATGGTGAGAATAGATGGAGATATGACGCAGGCCTTTGATATTGGAAATGGAGTTAGACAAGGCGATGCTTTATCAACAACACTTTTTAATCTAACTTTAGAAGCTGTTGTTAGAAAACTGGATGTAAACGGCTGTATTAATACAAGATCAATGCAAATATGTGCATATGCGGATGATGTTGCCATAGTAAGCCGCAACAAAAGGGTATTGAGCGAAAAAGTCATAGAACTGAAACGAGAAGCTGCTACGTTTGGTCTATATATAAATGAAAACAAAACAAAATATATGGAGTGCACAAAATCGAATGAACATGAGAATCTAAAGGTAGACAACCATACCTACAAATATGCCTCCACTTTTCCCTACCTAGGCTCAATAATAAATGACAACAACAACATCAGTCAAGAAATACAAGCACGGATTCTTAGCGGTAATAAGTGCTTTTATGCATACAAAGACTTAATGAAAAGTAAGTTACTGAATCGTGAGTCTAAGCTGAGAATCTACAAAACAGTAATTAGACCAGTGGTCACATATTGATGTGAAACGTAGACCCTCTCAACCACTGATGAAAATCAACTGAGAATATTTGAGCGCAAAATATTAAGGAAGATATTTGGACCAACCCAATGCAGCGATGGTTCGTGGAGAATTAAAATGAACCACGAGCTGGATGAACTAATGCAGAGTGCAGATATTGTCAGATTTGTAAAGTCACAAAGACTAAACTGGCTTGGTTACCTAGAAAGAATGCCAGATAATCGAGCTGTAAAAGTAGTCCAGAGATGGAAGCCCCAAGGAAACAGAACAAGAAGAAGGCCCCGTAAAAGATGGATAGACGACGTAGAGAGGGATCTTAAAACCATGAACATCAGGCAGTGGCGAAGGAAAGTATCCAACAGGGCAGAATGGAAGAACATTGTTAAGCAGGCCAAGACTTACAAAGGGTTGTAGCACCATTGGAAGAAGAAGAAGAAACCTGATAAAGGCGCTTAAAATAAAATGGGCCAAAATTGCTAACATGCAAGATACTAACTCTATTCCGATGCAGTCGACTTTTGGATTTCCCACCACATTTGGTACCATGTATTGTGTCTTTCCAAAATTTATATTCAAACCAACTTTGTTACAGTCGGCATCTAATCAGTAAGCATAGGTCAAATCTCTTTTAAGTTCTTCTTCCTCTTCTTCTTCCTCTTTATAAGCAATTCTGCTTGTTCATTGGCGGATTAATACCTCTATGGAATACCTCTATTGGTAACTTATCTCTTGCTATTTTGACGAAAGGGGTCTCCTCCATTCTGCTTATGTGGTTATTCAATTCTTTTTTTATATTTTGTGTCCATTCATTTATCCTCTGTACGTTACATTTTCTTCTAATGTCTTCACTTCTCTTTCGATCTGTCAGCGTATTTCCTGTAATTTTTCTCAGTACTCTCATCTCTGCCGTTTCCAGTAGCCTTTGCGTTCTGGCTGTGTCGGGTCTTGTTTCTGAAGCATATGTCATTATTGGTCTTACACTGGCTTTATAAATTTTTGATTTCATCTCAGTGTTAATGCGTCTGCCAATAGTGTTATTCAGGCATCCTGCCAGTCTATTTGCTTTTTGTACTTGATCTCATACTACTTTGTCCAGGTCTCCATAGCTAGACAAGGTAATTCCCAAGTATTTTATTTCCATTACTTATTCAATACTGATGCCATCAATTTCTATTTTAATCTGGTTGGTTCTTTGGTGATTAATATTGTTTTAGTTTTCTGATATGAGACGGTCATATTAAATTCTTTTGCTCTTATGTTAAATCTGTTAACCAGTCTTTGCAGAGTATCTTCATCTTGGGCTATCAATATTGCGTAGTCTGCGTAACAAAGTATTTTTATTTAGTTGTTTCCCATTCTGTATCCTCTTCCTTTGTTAACGCTTTTGATGATTTCATCCATGATCAAATTGAAGAACACAGGCCTCAATGAGTTGCTTTGTCTTATTCCGCTGCCTATTTCTATGTTCTGTAAGTTGTCCATCTATTCTGACTTCCATTTTGTTGTTTTGGTAGATATTTTCGATAGTTTTTATAATATTTAGGGGAGCTTCGCTATCATACAGAAGATGAATTACATCTATAAGTCTTACTCTGTCAAACGCTTTCTTTAATCAAACACAGAAATGTTAGTCTACTATACTCTAGTGATACAGCTCATAGAAACAGGATTATGCCTTGGAACTGTAATGATTTCATTACGACGACTAACGCGAGAAAGAGGACAACGAATTCATACAAAAAGGGGAAATATACTTCGCATCGGTACTACGTAAAGTCTCTAAACACAAGAGAGCAGGAAATTACAAAAGAGCTTGTAGAAAAAATATACATATGCGCACTACAAGAGATAAAGAAAAAAGAAAAGGGTCAAATTATGCTAAATGCCTATCTGATGATTTACAGTGGTGTTGCGAAAGACACCAAAGCCAAAGAAGGAGTCGCCCTGTTAGTACACAGAAAATTTTTACAGCAAGTACAAGAATGTGAATATACCTCTGAGAGAATAGTAAGTGTTAAAGTTAAACTGAATGTCAAACCTCTGAATGTGATAGCAATCTATGCACCAGAGAACAACAGAGATATCACCACAAGGGAAAACATCTGCGAACACAGACTGTCATAAACGAGACCCCAAATGATGAATATATAATCGTTATGGGTAATTGTTACGCCCATGTTGACAATGATCGGCAAGTATTTTAATTATTTTTGTCATATTGATTGTTTGGGAAAGTATGTGCTATTTCTTTTCATATGTTTATTATTAATATTTTTCTTTTAGTGTACTATAATGTGATCTAATTCAATGCTGTATTCTAACGACTTTGGTAAAATATATTGCTTCCTGTTATTTCGTAAAATTGTTAAACTGGTTATCTCATTTATTATGTTTTAAGTACCGAGAATTCGACTTTTTTTGTTACTTTTGTGTCGCCAATACACACAAGTGTATGGTTTCGTATTACGGTCTCAATTAACTTAAATTATTGCCACTCAAAATCGCAATACAATAGAGTGATTTATGGGTTTACCCTCTTGCAACCGACCACCTCGAAGCATGGTCAGAGAATGGTTTTCTGACGATCTCAAGGCTTCACTTTATCCCAAGACAGCGAACGAAATACACCAAGTTTTTTGGCTCTCGTGCCATCGAGCGTCGGCGGGCGTTCAGACGTACCAATGAGATTTCCCCTGGCTAAGAATACTACTTCAATATTTCAAAGGGAAAGTCTATATTCTTTGTACAAACAACAATAATGAGTATGACCAGTTAATTTCTTAACTTATTTACAGTTGTATTTGCTATTTTTTGCTAATTTATTTACAAACAAAATATCGCATTTTTTCTTCATGATTATTTATCTAATATCATTTAACCAGCGACCTCTTAAGTTTTATACAAAACGTTTATTTATTCCGTGTTATATTTAATTCAAAGAACCTATTGGAGGTGTCAGATAGGTACAAAATCTTTTAGGTTTTTACAAATATTTTGTAGCGTTTTAGTGGTTATTTCGCCATAAACAATCAATCTAATGTCACCAAAAGTTCGTTTTATAAACAACAGTTTCAAAACGACCCCATAAAAAAACGACCCAATGGTATTATATCTAAAGATGTTATGGGCCAATAAACGATCTCCTTTTTAGTAATCCACTATTTGAGAAAACATGGGTTGAAAAAAATGATATACAGAACATGTAGTATGGTGAAGCACCATTCTCAACACTACTGTGAAGAATTAGATCAAGGAAAATTGAGCTAAGGTTTAGCTGTCACGTAAGCAAGTAGAAGAAATATTTTTTTAAAATACCACTTGGATTATATATAAAGTCCTAATGACGAAAAATAAATGTAACATATATTCTTGAAAGACCATCAATCAATGATATATTAACATTGCAGTCAGCTAAGGAAAGTCTTGACAATTATATACCGGAAAGAAACATAATAAATATGCATTCAATCAAGCGATTAACATACAAAAAGAAGAACACTGTAGTTATCTTTTCTAAAATATAGTTACAATTGATAAAGAAACATGTTCAATTGAAGATTGCATGCAATTATAATTACAAATCGTCAGCAGCTATTATTATTGATATAGTATTCTTGTAATTTGTGGGATTTTCCGTAATCGTTTCTTTAATTTAATAATATTTAAGTATGTCATGAAAGTTTTTCATCGTTTTTAGGTAGGATGTTTATGTTACCTATCGACGTTTGTCTTTCTTCTTGAGACGTCTTCTTCTAGCGAATGTTGGTGATTAATTCTGCAAATTTTTTTGTATCGTGCGTTTTTATCGACTCATATAAGTTTCTGTTAATCGATATGTTTATTGCTGATGAGTTAGTTACTTTTGGAAATAATCAATTTTTGGGTTTTATTTTTGTTAAATTTGATACCATACGTTTCTCGTTCCTACACGGTTCTATCCATTAGAGTTTGTAGATCTTGCTCGCTGTCAGCGATTAGTACCGTGTCATCTGCGTATCGGATATTGTTGATAATTATGTTCTATATACTTTTAACTTTTATACGTTCATGGGCACCTAATAAGGCATTTTTGTAAATATTTCCCCTGAATATAAGTTAAACAAGACGAAAGAGATGAGTTAAGGGGAACAGACGAGAGGGAAGAGGAACCACCAACGATTCTTGAAGTTCAAGATGCAGTTAAAAAACTAGCCAGAAACAAATCACCCGGAATAGATAATCTCCTAGCTGAACTATATAAAAAAGGTGGTCATGATACCATAATGGCATTACAACAGCTTATAAAAGAAATATGAACCCAGAAATCCCTCCGACTCTATTGAAGCTGGCAATGGGATAAGGCAGGAAGGTTTCCTGAGTCCTCTATTGTTTAACCTGATTATGGATGAAATAATAAGAAAAGTAAGAAAAAGTAATAAAAAAAGAAAGAAAAAAAGAACCAAATGGGAGAAACACAACTTAAAATAATCTGCTAGGCAGACGACGCAATACTACTCTCTCAAAGCGAAGATGATTTACAGCATATGCTGCACCAATTTAATATAACCGCCAGACAATTTAACATGTTAATTTCCCCAAAAAAGACAAAATTCATGGTTACAACAGCAAATTTACTAAGATGAAAATTGGAGCTGGAAGGTCAGATAATATAACAAAAGTGATGGAGTTTAAATATCTAGGCATCATATTATCTAGCTACGGAAAGCTCGAAACTGAGGTCGAAGATCAAGTGAATAGAGCAAACAGGGCCACAGGCTGCCTAAATGAAACAATATGGAGAAATAAAAATATCGGAAAAAAAAACGAAAGGCAGAATTTACAAAACAGTCATCAGACCAATCATGACATACGCAGCAGAAACAAGACCTGACACAGAGAGGACAAAAAGGATAAAGGAAACAGCAGAGATAAAAAAATTAATAGTAAGACACTATGGGACAGAGCTAGAAGTACAGATATAGACGTAGAGGCAAGGTGGAGAACATCAAGAACTGGATAAGAAATAGAAGAGAGAATGGAACGATCATATAAGCCGAATGACAATAAATAGAGTAGTAAAGACGGCAAGAGACGGTTCCCCAATAGGAAGATGATCAGTAGGAAGACCACGAAAACGATGGAACGACGACTTACTGGAGGCACATTAAAAAACAGACAGCCATGTCTATATAAAAAAAGAAGAAGAAGAATAAATCCCTCTCTAAAGTTTGGAATATTGGAATCCTTTGCACCATACGCAAAAAAGGAGATATTTTTGAATGCTCTAACCACAGAGGAAAGACGCTTCTAAATGCAGCGTATAAAATATTTTTCACAGTAATATGTAACCGTATGGCACCATATGCAGAACGGATAGTAAAAAAATAACAGGCTGGTTTCAGAGGTGGTAAATCGACAATTCATCAGATTACAAATCTGAAACAAATTTTGGAAAAAACACTGGAATATGGCATTGATACTCATCACGTATTTATAAACTCTTCAAAAGGTTACATGTAGAGTAAGAATTCGGGGGGAACTATCTAAACATTTTAATACAAATAAGGGGTGCGCCAGAGAGACCCTCTCTCCTGTATACTGTTCAATCTGGCTCTGGAAAAAGTAATATGTTCAATCTGGCTCTGGAAAAAGTAATACGTAGGTCACAAATCACAACCACTGGTTCAATATATAATAAATCAGTGCAAATCCTGGTCTATGCTGATGATATCAATATTTTTGGGAGAACGGAAAACGCTCTACGAGAGGCGTATGTAACATTAAAAGAATCAGCTACAAAAATGGGTTTAATAATAAACACCAACAAAATTAAGTATATGAAAATAAGCACACAATGAAAAATCCTACGACTACTTGTTATAGAAAACGGCATCATCGAAACAGTGAACGAATTTGTTTACCTGGGTGCGCTCAGAGTGGAGCCATAACCTCTTTTATTTTGCAGGCCGGGCGATGCCGGCTGGGTGGCTACGATCATCACGCAACCAAATCCCCGCCATCCGAAAACCGGCCCAATCCTGCTGGTCTGTTCCTCCCTGTTCCGATCCGGAAAGCAACAGACCAGCAGCGTATGGCCCTTTTTGGCCCGATGTTTAGCCAGCTTATTAACGGTGAGAGACCGACCTCCTCCCTCTGTAGTTCAACCAAAGCCAAACGCTCTAAAGCGGGCATGAAAAAAATTAGCCAAGACAGCAAAAGTGCTGTTATAAAAGTTTAAAATAGTAAATAAAGTATATGAAAAAACTATAGTAAAATGAGACATTCACAAACATGAATAGACAAACACAAACATCTACGTAGTCAGTAGGTAAAATAGAAAAAACCCTAACTAAACGAACGTAGATCTCGCGATAGGAAGAAGCCGATACGAATACTTGAAAATGAAAAATCTCATAAGTCATTTATGTTAGGACCTCATAAAAGGACTATGAATATGGATGTCACCCATAATTGCCTTAGTGATGAAGTTGCGGACGTCGAACCGTGATAGGGTTAGCATTCTCATGACACGAGAATTCGACTGACACCATATTCCGCGAGCTTCCACGATTAGAGGTGCCATGCAAATCTGTTTCCCTGGATATCGGGTCTGCATGGTGTGAAGGAATCGAGGCTCTGTGTACAGCGCTGTTTTATTGACAGCAGCTGTACTTAGGGGTTCAGGACCCTCCCAGCTGACGGCAACGTCCACGACAATTGCCTGCTCATCCCGATGCGCGACAAGGTCAGGTATCTTCAGAGACCCTTCGGCGCATCTTATCCGAGGCTTAACCTCGCAAATCCACCCTTTCTTTTCAGCTGCTTTTCGTAGATACGTATCGAGCTGGTCGTGTCTTCTAATTCGGTGCCAGTGTGTTGCGGGCACTTTTGCAAAACATGAGAAAGGCTCTCGTTACGTTCGCATCCCTTTCGGCACCTCTGATCACGTGCTGGATTTAAAGGAATGCCTCTAGTTGGTAGTAGATTTCCTCGCAGCTGAATTGCCTTGACGAAATCTCTCCCCGACCAGTAAGGCGGTGGATTGCTGATCCAGGCAGAGCTTTCAGAGTGTGAAGAACCCTGACGAAGTTCGTTTCCACTATAGCCGTCCTCAAGCTTCTTGCATAAACCGCATAAATCCACAATTATATCGAGAATTACAAAAATAAAACTCTACAAAACAATAATACGTCCAGAACATATGGTTCAGAGACCTGGACTCTACCAAAAAATAATGAAAACATGTTAAGATGTTTCGAAAGAAAAGTACTAAGGCTTATCTGTGGAGCAGTGAATGACAATGGAGTGTGGAGAAGACGATACAACTTCGAACTTTACAGAATATACCATTATATCGTAAAACATATTAAGATAGGACGTCTGAGGTGGATATGGCATGTAATGCGGATGGAACAAAATGATCCAGCTAGAAAAACGCTCGTTGACAGACCCATTGGTCAGAGAAGAAGTCCTTGATAATATCGATGAATACATGAGAAATATGGGAATACGTGCTTGGCGGAGGAAGGCGATGGATAGGGACGACTGGAGAGAAATTCTTGAGGAGACCCACGCAGGGTTGTAAAGCCAGAATGATGATGATGCAGATTAAAGTACGGTACCTGTGATGATGAAGAAATCTTCTTTCCAGTGCACCGAACTATGTTGGATCTATGGACTGGTTGGACAGCGTCTGTTTACACTGGGAGTGGATGTTTACACAAACTGAAGTTATCGCACAGCGGTTACACTAATACTGAGATATGTGTGTGCACGCCGAATCTTTATCGCCTCCTTTAATAAGGCCAGATGTTTACAGGACCGAATTGGTTTACATACGTAAAGACATACACATAATAGACATAAAAACATAGACATAAAATAATAAACAATATTTAAAGGAAGAATATATGCGAAGGGATGGAACATAAATAAAAAACCATAGAACTAAATGGAAAAAACGTGTAAATAGAATGAATGAAAGTCTAATAAACCAATAGAAAATTACAAACAAAAGGGATAAAGAGCTGTAAAACATTTCATAAAAAGATTTATGCTGGAACAGGCAAGAAATAATTAAACCCTAAAGTGGATAAGCAATTGGGTAAGGTGATATTCTGATATAGCAATTTTAAAATCTTCTTCGCGCGACTAGGATTACTCCTGTTTGTCTGCCTCTTATTCTGTTTCAGTCGTTGTTGACTGTACATTATCTTTCCACCTTTTTGGCGGCCTTCCAACGGGTCTTCTGCTATACGGCTTGTTGTTTTTACAAATGTTCGCTAATCTATCTGGTCCCATTCGGTTTACATGTTCGTTCCAGTTTTTTTTTCTTGTTTTTATCCACCTGTTAATATTTTGAATTTTGCATTGTTCGCGTATACTTCTGTTGGTTTGTCTGTCTCTTAATAATATGCCCGCTATTGATCTTAATACTTTCATTTCGATATTGTTGATTTGTTGTTTCGTCTTTCTTGTATCGGTCCTTGTCTCCGCTGCATATGTTAGTATTGGTCTTACTGTTGTCTTGTATACTTTCATTTTGCTTTCCGTGGTCAGATATTTGTTTCTCCATATGGTTTCTCGGAGACAACCACTTACTCTTGCCGCTTTTGATGCTTGCCTTGTGGTCTCTATTCTTATATCCCTGTCACTAGTGATCTCTACTCCTAGGTAATTGAATTTCATTACTTGTTCTATAATTTTGCCGTCTATTTCTAGTTTGCATCTACGCGAATCTTTACTGATCACTATACATTTAGTTTTTTGTACTGATATTCTCATATTAAGTTTGTTTGCTGTGTTATTGAAGGTGTGGAGCTGCCTTTGTAGGTCATCTTCGTTATCAGCAATTAGTACTGCATCATCGGCATAGCATAGTATCGTGATTTTATGCGCTCCCATATGGTATCTTACTTCGTGAATTATTTGATTCATCACCATATTAAATAACAATGGGCTGAGCGAATCTCCTTGGCGGATTCCTCCTTTTAGTTATATGCATTATGTTTCCCCTGTTGGCATTATAACTCTGGTCTTGTTGTTCTTGTTAATTTCAATAATTGTCCTTATTATCTGATGGTCTATTTGTTCAGCTTGTAATAAATTTAAGATGTCATTTCGCTTCACCCTGTCAAAAGTTCTTTTTAAATCTACAAAGCACATGTATGCTGGTTTTTCATATTCAATAGACTTCTCTATTATTTGTCTGATAATAAAAATTGCGTCTATTGTGCTGCGGTTCTTCCGGAAGCCTTGTTGTTCATCTGCCATGTTCGCTTTTTCCTCGATTTTATCTTTTATGACTGCCGTTAACAATTTTAATGTACTATTCATCAGACTAATGCCTCTATAATTTTCAGGATTTCTCGAGTCTCACTTTTTAAGTATCGGTAGCAGGAGACTTTCCTTCCATTCCGTTGGTATTACTCCGGTATTTATTATATCGACGAATAATTTTAGGAGCCATTTGCTTAGTGTTCCTCCTCCATATTTTAGCAATTCATTGTTTATCTTATCAGAACCAGGTGCTTTTCTGTTTTCTGTTCAATTTTAAAATCTAAGATTTATTTATAGATGCACTTTTTGGAAAAGATCTTAAGCCTCCTAGAAACTTAGATCATCTACGCCTATGTTTTAATATAACTCATTCCTAGTACATTATTCTTATTTCTAACACTTACGAGTCATTTTTAAATTAATAGCAGAGAAAACTGATCTCAATTCAATATTTGCTTTCAAAACCACCGGAAATGTCTTAATTTATCACACAGATAATATTTTTCCTCACGCTAACGAAGTACCTACATACTCCTCATCAATTAGGACCAATATCTCAATTATCCTCACCTTGACTTTAAAAAAGTGTAAGTGATGCTAATTTTAGACCGATGTCCGAGATGAACGAACTTTTAATTCGTGTGTTCAAGATCGTATGACAGGATTAATATAATTTGGAGAAAGCTTAAGAGGATGACTAGAAGGTTATTAACGGATCAGTCATAAAGCCAAAGAGAGATTGCAATAAAATAAAAGTCGTCTTGTGGTTACGTGAGATCTTACGGAAAGTTTAATGTCCAAACTACATAATGTCGAAAATAAATCTTAATATAAATGAAAAATTTCAACAAATTTCTTTTTTCTACAATATTGGTAATCTTCGAACGAATGTACTAATTTTCATCAACAAGAAGGTGGATATTTACAAAACAGTTATCAGGCCTATCTGCAGTAGCTTGCTGTCAGATAATGAATACACGAGGACGACCGCGTAATAGATGTATTGATGATATGGAAGAATAAAATACCTTAAGATTCTAACGGTAAAGAGATCACGGGAAGTTATAGCGTTTTATATTTAATATCCATATAATAGTATAAATTCTGTTTTAAGTTTTGTATTCAGTTGTTTCAAACTATAGTTGTTTTTGTCTCTGTTACATTGTCAGGTAGAAAATTATTCCGGTTAAGGCTAGGAGGCAAGGACGTTTAAAATAATCAATAAAATGCGTGTTTTTTATCTCGTAGTAAAGACGTATTAACGCTGAGAATATTTTTTTGTCTTTATTTACATTAAAATTCCCCTATTCTCTGTATGTATTGTGAGGTAAAAAATTTCCAGTTACCCAATTTAAAAGTAAACATTTCAAGATGTTTTTTTGTCGGTTCGTTGCTAAGAACGAGGTCAAGAGGGGTATTTTGTTTGTTTAGGTTCGTAGACCACAAACTGGCTGCGAGACGTGAAGGGAAATTATTTGGGTTGAATTTGTAAAATGTAAGGCAGATAAGGAGTCAAGCAAGAGATTTCAGACTAGAAAGATGTTTGGGCGATTTTGAATCAGGAGTCGATTCATTTTTTTTGTGTTATGCCTTAAGACCGGTGAAAGGTTGGATAATACTCTTTTGCAATAATGCAATTTAGAACAGAGTATCAACCATAAGATCTGTGCAGTACACCGAAACTGATGAAATTTTGAAAATGATTATATAGGATGTCCCACCAGCTTTGTTGTCGTTTGCCTGCTTGATCCAACCCCATCTACGTCAGATCTTCGTTCCTGAGTATAGAAATGGTTTCCTTTTTGTTCCAGTTGATAGTTTTGTCCTTGCAGCTCCAATCCCAGAGATAGTAGCAAGTTTCTCAAAGTTAAGTGGCAAAGTTTGTGAATTAAGGTAACAATTAACATTTTAATTTTTCCAAATTAAATAGAGGCTTTCGGCATAAGCACTTAGAGGACTCAGACAGGGAGACCCGCTGTCCCCATTACTATTTAACCTAGCATTGGAATATGCAATGCGAAAAATCTATACCAGAGTCAAACCAGACATAACTGCCAGAGGAGCAAAGATTATTCTCGCATTTGCAGATGATGTAGATGCAGTAGCACAGACAACACTGGAAGTTAAGGATATAGTATCGAACTTTGAAGAAGCAACACTAAGCGTAGGCCTGAAAATAAACGAAGAAAAAACTAAATACATGGTCGTATCAAAAAAGGAACGACAGCGAATAAGACAAAACATTACCATAAACGATCATAATTTTAAGATGGTCAAAGAATTCAAATACCTAGGAGCAACAATTACCAGTGAAAACACAGGAGAACGGGAGGTTGAAATACGAATACTGGCGGGGAATAAATGATTCTTTGCCATTCAACATCTAATGAGGTCAAAGCTTCTCTCAAGGCGTGCCAAAATCCAAATATACAAAACCATAATACGACCAGCAGTGACATATGGAAGTGAAACATGGACATTGAGAAAGAAAGAAAACAATCAGCTATTAGTATGGGAACGCAAAATCCTGCGAATTATATATGATCCTTGCAGGGACAGCGTGACAAATGAATGGAGGAGCAGATACAACAATGAAATAGAGACTCTCTTCGGGAAAGGAAACATCGTAAGATACATAAAAGCCAATAGATTAAGATGGGCAGGCCACGTGGTACGTAGTGATGACGACAGACTGATTAGCAATGTGTTTTGGGAAAGACCAGATGGTAGAAGATCGACAGGAAGGCCTAGAAAAAGGTGGAAAGACGCAGTCAGGGAAGACCTGGAGAAGATGGAAGTAAGGCCATAGGAAATAATAGCACAGGATCGGAATCAATGGAAGGCAATAGTAAACGCTGAAAAAACTCACGAAGAGTTGTAAAAGCCAATGATGATGATGATGAAATTAAATAGACATTATTTTTGATAATTGATAATTGCTTTCATTAAAATAAAAGAATTTGTAATATTTAAAGTTTTATATTGTGTTAGAGGCGTGGCCAACAAAATGTCATAATTTATTCTGTCTTACAATGTTATGTTGACATATGACATTTTGGCTTAAATCTGCTGTTGTTGTGAAACAATTCTAATTTGACTATTATATAGAAAAGATATTTCATATATAAGGTTAAATTTTAAGATATTTTCATAAACAAGGATATCTTTAATTTTTAATAATCTAATTTGGCCATATTAATAAATAACCTAGGAACCATTTCGAAAATTTTTGTAGCAATCTCCTTTGTAAACAGATAAGCACGTAAGTTTTTGTTAATTTTGTTATTATGTTATTTAGTATGCTTCTTGTGCAATCTGTATTTTTGATAACTGTTTATTTAAGACAAAAATAAACAATTGATGGATTCGACCGTTACTTGATGGAAATTCATTTTATGTAACAATAAAACACTGAAAACTTTGTTTTCAAACTTCCACAAAATTTATTTTAAATTGTTATCACTACAGCTGTTTCGGCTGATTGCCTTTCTCAACTTGAGAAAGGCAATCAGCCGAAACAGCTGTAGTGATAACAATTTAAAATAAATTTTGTGGAAGTTTGAAAACAAAGTTTTCAGTGTTTTATTGTTACAAAAATAAACGTTTGATTTGTTTCTCTGATCCATTTGTTTATTTTAGTTTAGAAAAATCTCCTAACCCCTGTTCGTGTTTCTTTATTTTAAGAAGGAAGAACCTTTCTTTCCTCCAGCAGGAAGTTTTCTCGAAGCGGCGTCCCATTTTAAATAGCTAGAGGTATTTCTTCTTGTCTTTATTTGCCCATTTGTCCAGGAGATTTACGTAAGTAACCCCTTTGTTTCATTGTCTAGTTACCCCAATCCGACCCCTTTGCCATTTATTTCAACTTATCCACGACCCCAGCTCTCCAGTTAACCCCTGAGTGCCGTTCGCACAAGTAACGATTGTTTTGCTTGCCCTATCTTCGCCCCCATAGTTTCTGTCCCCAATTTTCTACACCCATAATCTTACCCTATGGTAGGCAAATAAATATCGTTACAAAGTTGCTAGGAATCGATGAAAGTTGCAACTTCTCTGTAAGCAGACCAAGATCCATAAAGAATTGTCCAGTCAATTATGAACCAATATCAACTTACCTACTTAGGATGGTCCATGTTAATTGGAATGCACTATGTCGTCACAGTAAAATAAGATGGCCAGTTCGATAACAAAAAACCAAGGCAAAGGCTTGTTTATCGTAAAGACATAATAAAAAAATTACAATATTTAGATTTCTTTCAACACCAACTTAATAATAGTTTATTTAAAAACAAAAGTGGATACGACATTATCCACGAGATCTACATGGCAATCTAACAATGGGCATCGTAATTTTCTAGTCAATTACCTAAAAACACGTTGCATGAAACATTTTAATTAGGAAAACAACAATTTATATTCACATTACAAGTAGTATGTTTTTATGCAGTAGAAAACATACAATAATTAAAACTGACTAACACTATCGGTATTATTTGTTTTTTTTTTATTTACAAAAAACCGCTTCAATAATAAAGTTATTAGCGGAACGGTAACAGTCAATTACACTTTGCTTAGTAAATTAAAATCTTTTAAAAACAAAAGTAGGTTATCTATAGTGTTTTCTAAATTTAAAATGTCTTTATGATTGTTTGGAAAATGGTATTTAATCCTGTGACGATTGAAATTTTCGCACTTTTCCACTTTTAGCACATGTTTTACCGTAACTGGTGAACCGCACTCATCACAAATTGGGCGTTCTTCTTTCTTGACAAATGTTCATGAGAAAACTGGGTATATCCAAGTCGTAAACGGGAAATAATTATTTGCTTTCGTCTGGATACCTCGGGTGGTTGCCATGGTCCAATCTAATTTTTTATCTCCTGAAGCTTTGATTGCTGGCAACAGAAACAAAAGGGGTGACAGGCTTATCAAATTTTGCCAAAACAATAATTTTGTTATAGCTAATACATTATTTAAAATGCCAAAGAGAAGACTATATACCTGGAAGAAACCAGCAGATCAAGAAGAGAGAATTGTAAGAAACCAAATAGATTATGTATTAGTTAGACAAAGATACAGGAACGCAATTATATCCTCAAAAACCTATCCAAGTGCCGAAATAGGATCAGATCACAACCCAGTAGTGACCAAAATTAGGCTCAAAATGAAAATAATAAAACGAAGAACAACACATGCAAAAATCGATACAAGTAAATTAAGGAACCCACACATAAGGCAACGCCTGGCAGATGAAATCAACAACGAATTAATGAATGTTAAAGAACAAATTCTACAAAATACTGAGACGAATAAAAAATGGTTATTAATAAAGACAGAAATAGATAAAAGTCAGAAAGAAATTCTAATATCAACCAGATATAAAAAGAAGCAATGGATGACGGAAGAAATTTAAGATTTAATGGAAGAAAGACGTCAATATAAAAACAAAGATGATCAGATGTACAAAAAAGTTGATAAACAAATAAAATACAGAATTAAGAAAGCGAAAGAACAATGGTTAAAAGAACAATGCGCAGAATTAGAAGAATACCAGAAAAGACATGATAGTTTCAACACACATAAAAAAATTAAAGAATTAACTCACAACAATAGAACAAGAAAACCGGAAATACTGAAAGATGCAAATGGGAAACTTGTGTTGAATACTAACGACAAATTAAAGAGATGGACCGAATACATCAATGAACTATTTAAGGATCATAGAACAGAACAGATGGAGATAGAAGTAGAAGAGGATATGGTTTTAAAGATATTAAAAGAGGAAATTAAAATGGTATTCTAAAACAGCAAAAATGATAAAGCAGTAGGTCCAGTCCAATATCCCTATAGAAACCTTAAAATGCATAAATGATGAAACCTTAGACATTATAGTAGACTTATTTAACTCAGTATACAAAACAGGACACATACCCAAACAATGGTTACTCTCCACCTTTTGTGCTATCCCTAAAAATACAAACGCTAAATATTGCAGTGAATACAGAACAATATCACTAATAAGTCACATTCTCAAATTATTCCTGAAAGTAATACATGGTCGTATAAATAAAAAACTAGAAGAAGGAATAGATGATAGTCAGTTTGGGTTCAGAAATGGACAAGGAACCAGAGAAGCGTTATTTACTTTTAATGTGTTAGCTTAAATATGCATATATATGAATGTTGATGTGCATGTTTGTTACGTTTATTTTGAAAAAGCATTTGACAAAGTAAGACATGAAAAATTAGTCCAAATTCTAAAGACAAAAAACATAGACCATAGGGACTTACAAATAATAACAAACCTCTACTGGAATCAAAGAGCACAAATCGTAATAGATAACGAACCCAGTCCAGAAATTGAAATCAGGAGAGGAGTTAGGCAGGAATATATTACTATTTAATGTATATAGTGAAGTCATTTTTGAAGAAGCATTACTATCTCAAAGTGAAGGAATAATAATTAACGGAAGATCTATTAACAACATAAGATATGCAGATGACACCGTGATTATGGCAAGCTCTGCTGAACAACTCCAATTACTGCTAAACAAAACAAACAGTTTCTGTGAAAAATATGGACTAAAAATGAATATAAAAAAGACCAAATACATGATAATAACAAAGAAAACAAATATACCAACAAACATACATTTGGGAAATGTACCGATAGAAAGGGTTGATAAATACAAATACCTAGGAACCTGGATTTCAGACAATAATGATCAAACAACCGAAATAAGAGCCAGGATAGAAATAGCAAGAAATGCGTTTGTAAAAATGAAAACAATTCTCTGCAACAAAGACCTTAGATTAGAACTGAGAGTAAGAGCTCTGAGATGCTACGTGTTTTCGATACTGCAATATGGACTTGAAAGCTGGACATTAAAGCAAGAACACATAAATAAGTTACAGTCCTTTGAAATGTGGTGTTATGGATGTTTAGAATAGCATGGACACAGAAGAAAACTAACACGGAAGTATTGCGAGAAATGGGCAAAGAATACGAAATAATAAACACAATAAGAATAAGAAAGTTACAATATCTGGGACACGTAATGAGGGGACAGCGATATGAACTGCTAAGGCTGATAATACAGGGAAAGATAAGAGGAGGAAAGAGTATAGGAAGAAGGAGATTGTCATGGTTGAAGAATTTAAGGGACTGCTTTAAACGTTTATAATTATTATTTTAGGCGTTTGTGTTTCAAAATAATCACTGTTTTACCGAGAACTGTCAATTTTGAAATCCGTTAGTGTCATGTCTAATTGGCAAATCCTTTACGTGTTTGGTTCATACGCTGGTGGTTGTGAGTTCGAATGCGAATGATGAATTTCCATTTTTATTTTTGAAATATTTAAAAACCTCACGTTAATCTTATTAAATATATGTAATATACGCAAAAAACATAAATTTTAAAATAAAATGAAAACTTACAACATAATCCGAGTTGTTGGTTTTTTATTTTTATCTTCGTAAAGTAAGTTATGTATATTGGCAGTTTTAAATATGTACTTATGAATATTACATTTTAATTTATATTGTATTATTATATTGAATTATGTTGCAGTGTATTTATTGTATTGTAATTTTTATATTAATAACAAAATAAACAATGAATTTTACTACAGAGTATATGTAAATTTTTCTTTTATACATAAAAATAAAAATATATATTTTCATTAAAATATGGATACAATCCTTCATTTACTATACTCCTACTACAGGTCAAATGTTTATATACAGCAAACGATGCACCATATACCTATATAACTAATTCTTTTTCTCTTTTTGCTCTCTCTTACCTATAGCATTATATATGTAATGATTGTGCAGATTGACTCCTATATAAATTTTTAACGGCGAACGCGTGTATAGAAGTATAACTTCTACCGGCAGTCCCACTGGACTGCCACACCCGTTTTTTTTTTATTTCGAATCTCGTTCTCGATAAAATATTTCATATTTTCAAGGTATTTACAACATACATTATAATAATAAAAACCATCGGTATTACGCCTGGAAAATTCCAAAAAAAATGTTTAAATAAAATTGAATTTCAACTGTCAAAATCGGTTTACGTAAAAACAATGTATTTTCTCGGCTTCCAATAAAGCAATTTTTTTTTTAATCCGACCTTAATCGAATAGAAGCATCTAAAAAATGAATTAGCAAATGCCAAAGAGGCTTTAGTTTTGTTATAAATAAATAAATTTATTTATAGTCCAGGCCTCAGAGACGAAAATGCCACTGAATCTATAAAACTCATACAAACAAGCTGAATTTTTTTGAGAATGTTAATTTTGGGACCCAAAAAATATGCATAAAAGATTACTATTCCTACCCAATTTGTAATTTTGAGCATTTAAGTAGCCTTTCAGGGAAACCTGATGGTGAACAGCAAAGTTTAATGTTCAAAACCGATCGTCTGAAATACAATAAACTAAATGTAAGTAAGTCTAATATTTATTTCTTTACCCTAATTTATTTCTATAAATTATTCCCTTAAAACGATATGTTCAGAATATATTTGGGATTCTCTTTTGTTATCATTTTAGACTAAAACAAAATATAAAAAAGCATTTTAATAAAAAAACAAAAAAAAAATATTAAATAATATTAATATAAAAAAACATAAAAAATATTGAAAATATTGAAAAAAAAAGAAAACAACAAAAAAAAATAAAAAAAATAAAAAATAACATTGCCTGCGGAACTGGATAATACTGGAAAAACATAACTTCTGCACACTGGATGCATGGATACGAGACTGAATACCTACTACTAAATGTATACAAAACTGTATACAAAATTGTATAAAATTGTATAAACAATATATGATTTTTGTAAGTTCACCAATTGTATTATTAATGTATTTACATTATTAATATTGTACATAATTATAAAAATTATGTACAATATTAATAATGTAAATTTCAAATATTAATAGATTTTATTTTAATTATTGTCTTAAGAATCAAAGTCAAACATGATTAGACGAATGAAACCATAGGTTTCGCAGTCAATATCCCAACCACACACAAGAGCTTTAGGTTTTATATAACTTAAAAACAAACCTCATTTTTCTGGATTACAGAAGTGTTTTCAAATAACAAGAGTTTGGAATTCTTGCTATATTGGTAGTCTAATAAAAGTACAAAAAGAAAAATTTCGAGGTTTGTAATAGAGTCCTCAAAAACTATTTTAAGAACGATTCTTATATGAAAATACTTCTATACTATTCTTGGCATTTTTAGTTAATGTATGCAAAAATTTAAAAGACATGGATAAATTCTCTCTTAATTAAACAGTGATATCAATTATACGTTTCGCATCATTTGATGAGTTGACATAGGTATTTACAATAAGTTTTTATCTGTAATTATAAATAGAAAGTGCATTATGCATTTGCCTATACAAGTCGGGATAAGTCATAAATTTTGATTGCAAGTTATAATTAAATTTTAACACATTATGAAACAACTAAAGAAATATTATATTACCAGAAATGGGTGTTATTATATGCGTATGTTCTAATATGTGAAGTAATTGGACGGAAATTAATAATACCGTCACAAGAAACATAATAGACAGCAAAAACATTCAAGAATAACATAATAAAAACATGAAATATATAATAATTATATCTATGTTAAATTAATAGCACTACAGAGTCTTTCACTGAATGTTTTTGTGTTGTACTCCAGTAAATGACCGTTTTGGAGCCCAATTTTCTTCGTCAGGACAGATTTGATTGAAAATTTGGAGTAAGGTTACTCTTACCCTCAACTTTACTTTTGGTCTTACGCCCAGGGTTGATTTTACATGTGCTATAGAGTTTTTTCACTAAGTCAATACTTTTTGAGTTAATTACGAGTTAAAATCATCATTTTTCAAAATGAAAACCACGGTTTCAATCGGTTTTTCACAAGTAACTCAAAAAGTAAGTATTTATCGAAAAAATATTCTTGAAGAAAATGTAGCTTATAAAAAAACAAAAAAAAAATGGTGTACTTATGAAGACTATAGATCCAGTAGAAGCAGAATTGTAGCTCATGAACAGTGGTTATTTATTAAATTCCAAAGCTTATTTGTTAAATTCCAAATCGAATATTTCAACAGGAAATCACCAAAAATTTAGGTTTTTTCAGGAAAAACTCATCAAAACTTTTTGATAGTGTTTAAAAAAGCTTTATTGTTTTTTTTTAAGCGAAGCTTCTCTACCGGCGTTGTATTACTTTCTTTCATCATCATCATCATCATCATCATCATCATCATCATCTTTTTAACTTTACAACCCTGCGTGTAGAATTCCAAGCATGTATTCCTATATTATATTACTTGTTTTCTCTACAGTAAAACGCTGGGGCAGGCGTCACGGAACTAGCGCTACAAGATGGCGTCGTCACGGGTAGCGTCATAGAATAACGGTTCTTAACATCGATTTTTATAATAACTCTCGTTTTTAAATAATTTCATATAAATACAATTATTAATTTTAAACATATTATTTAGTTCATATAATAACTAAATTTACCATCGAAAAATATTTATTTTTATTTTATTATTAATATGTGGTCTGAATTTGACAGGTTTATTACAAGTAAGCAACGTATGCTCTGTTAATACGTTAACAGGTGGCGTTAGGAGCAACCATAATAATTTATTGAATTTGTTTAAAGTATAAAAATAAATACCCAAAAAATTAGGTACTTTATTTAATTTCAAACATTTTTAAATTTTAAAAATAGAGAAAAGATAGTATGAAGCTCCGCGCTAATCTACGGTACCACCTACTGTTCCACTTTTTTTTATTTAAGTTTCTAGTGCCAATACTAAGTGAGTTACGCTCAAATTCAAGTTGGTTCCTTTTTTTTTGGTAAAAACATCGAGAAAATCACCCCCTAATTAGCACTCCAAGAAAAATGAATCGTTACCGCTTTACAATTTACTTTATATGTGTATTGTTTATATGATATGTATGTTTAACCAGTTCAAAGAGCTTGTTTTTAAAAAAATACGGTTTTAAAGTAAAAGAAAAATTTATGAAATTTGGAAAAAAAGTTGCTTATTTTTCAAAATAACTTAAAAAGTATTAGTGATACGAAAAATATTAAGAGTAAAAAAATATAGGTTTTACTTTTCTGAATATTTTCGTTTTTTTTTTTTTAGTTTTTCTGTAAGACAACAATTGGTTAATATATTGCTGTTCAAAGTTTACATACACTCGTGATTAGTGACTCGTTTAAGCCTTTTAAACTATAACCCTTCCTTGCAAATAAGGATTGTTTTTTTTTAAGTTGAAATAAAATAAATTTATTTCATTCATAAACATTTTGGTTAAAAATTAAAAATTATTGTATTTATAGTTTCAATGAAAAAAAAAAAATACTGCAACTATTGGAATTTTTTCGCAAGCGGTGGTTTTTATAAGGGTAGAAATTATATGGTAATACATTAAAACAGTAAAGAAATCTAAATTTAATATCAATGTATAATTTTTTCTAATAGGGGTCGTTTTCACCCCTAAAAAATTAAAAGCAACCAAAAGTACAAGTCCAATTTTGAAGTGGAGCCAAGTATAACCTAAATTCAAATTTCCATGCAAATCAGTGGAGATAAGGTATTAAATGACATTGTGTTAATTATAACTAATGTAGAGTCTAGCAAATAATAAGTGAAATGACTCATGAGCGTGATATAAAGAAAAATAGTGAAAATTGTAATATGTTAATTATATATACATATAATTCCATAATTTTTATTTATAATAATACAAAGTTTATGACAATTAATTTGTGTAAAATATGTTTAAACTGTTTTAGAGAAAAAGTAATTATAAAAATAATAAGCGAACGAATAAGCGTTTTATCCCAGTTAAAGTGACAATCTATTTTTCTTAATCACTCTGATGCATCGTCAATGTGGGACTCTTTTCTTCATACTGCTTTTACAACAATTTCTGATCATACAACCGAACGACAGCTATACAGAAATCTACTAAAACCTTGGATTAATCTCTCAGCTACCCATTTAATTCTACATAAGCGAAAGCTTTGGCGAACATATAAACTTACTGGTTTCTTTGATGATTTTCTCGCCTACCGTAATTTTTCTAACCAAGTCAAACAATTGTAGCTAAAGTTAAGAACAGAATTTAAAGAATCTATCGTTGCAAGTGGTAATAGTAAAAAGTTTATCGGTGCATTCGCACATCTTTATCTTCTAAAGTCTCCTTACCATTACTTCAAAAAGTAGAATATGAACCTAACAATACCATTCCTCAAATAATGTGCCCACGATTGTCTAAAACTCTTGACAATATATCTTTTATACCGGATGCAATTAAACATCATTTATGGAAACTACGAAATAATTTATCACCTGGATTAGACGGACTTACCTCCTTTTTCCTCAAACAATATGCAGAATCTGTAGCCATCCCTATATCTCTCATAATGAATGCTTGTTTTAATCAAGGTTCTCTCCCCTCGACCTGAAAATTGGCTTCGATTACTCCTATATTCAAGAAAGGAAATAAACTTGATTGCAATAATTATCGTCCAATCAGCCTGGTTCCTATTGTCAACAAGGTCATGGAATCGATTATTTCGGAAGCTATGTCTGAGTTTCTTCTTCAAGAAAATGTCATCCCTCACCAACAGCATCCTGTGAATGTAGTCTACTTAGACTTCCCCAAAACTTTCGACCGTATTCCAAAACGTCGATTACTAGCTAAATTGGATCACTGTGGTATCCACGGAAAGTTAAACATTTGGATTCAAGATTTTCTATCCGACAGATACTTCAGGGTTCGTGTTGGGAAAGCCCACTCACTAGATAAGCCAGTCAAGAGTGGAGTCCCACAAGGATCAGTACTTGGATCGCTACTTTTTTGTGTCTACACTAGTGATTTTCCGCTCATTGTATCCAGTAAGGTTTCAAGGTAAGATGATAGAAATTATATGTGAATCCAACTATTAACCAACATGTTCTTCAACACGATCTTGATGAAATATTCAAATGGTCCTCAGAATGGTTACTTCCGCTTAACATTGAAAAATGCGTTGTTTTACATATCGGCAAAAATAACCCATCACTACCGTACTTTTTTAATGGACATCCCTTAACCTCGGTAACCGCCCACAACGATCTCGGAGTGATAATTAATAGTGACTTAAATTGGTCTGATCACATAGTGTCGGTATGTAAACGTGCTAACTCTAAACTGTTTTTGATCCGTAAATCTTTTACGCCAATATCTTTAACCTCTGTTTAAACTTTACTCAATATACGTTAGACCTACTCTTGAGTTTGCCGGGCAAGTGTGGAATCCAGATCTCAATCGCGATAAAATCCTAATTAAAAATATTCGTCATAAAGCTAGCCAAGACTGGCATACGGTCCTGTAAGACCTAATTATGATGATAGACTATCCATGGCTCATCTCACGACATTCGAGCAGCGACGTCTTCGAGGTGACTTAATTATATCCTTACGTATTTTAAAATATAATTTTAATTACCTTAACACCATATTCACTTTAAATCAAGGCGAAAGATTAAGAGTCCATCGTTACAAATTAAAGAGGGAACAAACTACTGCAAGGTCCTGGGGGAACTTCCTGCCAAATAGAATATTTAATATCTGGAATAATTTTGATCAAGACACCATATCGGCAACTAGTGTTAACATCTTTAAAAATAAACTTGATAGCTCTTTATTTTACTTATAGGATTGTGTTATTTTAGGACCACTTTATTTATTTATTGTTTTACAATTTCTGTATGATGTACTTAATTGTTACTTTATAATTGGTATTAGTTTTATAAGGATATTTTTCTTTGTTTTGTTTTTTGGGAATAATTTTTGTAAAATTTATTTTTAAAAGATATTTTTTATAACTATAATACATAAATGTTTAAGTTGCTTATTATTTTATAACCTTTTCTACTACTAGGAATAATAAGAGAAAAGTAAAATTTTTTAAAATAAATATTTATTTTAAATCATTTTAATAAATTGCCTACTCGGTTAAATATACAATACACAAGTAAATTATTTAAATGCATTTTTATGATATATGACACCAGGTACCCCAAATTAATAAAACAATATAAATTTTTATTGATTAGAACGAGATATATTGCGACTTTAATAAATTTGGCGCATCATGTACGCCTCATTTTTAAAGGAATCGTTTTTATTTTTTTTGTCTAAACTTTTAATGTTTCAAATTGTTTTTTTTTTTAATTGCTTATTGTTTATATACAAAGTTTCGGTGAATTTAAAAAAAATGCCAACTCTGGTTTAAAGAGTCGTAGGACATTATTATATATTTTTTGAATTTGTAAAAAAATGCCAATATGGCGATTAAAAAAAAATAACTTCCTACATGTTATTGCGTCTAGTTAATTAATTGTTTCTAAGCTTAAAATCAAAAGACCTTTTTCTTTAATCTGGTGCTTTCGAAATTCATGTAGACCCAATGGTTTACGAATAATAACGTTGTAGATAAAAGCTTTTTGGGATAAATAATTTCAATTTTGCAATAACTACTATTAAAATACTTTTTGAAAGTTTCAAAGCTGAATATTTGTAACATGATCCTTATTTTCAAGTAAAATCAAATTTTGTTGTGCATTTTGAGAAAAGTTATTAATAATTTACAAAAAATCACCGTTTGTAGCTATTTTTACGATAATTAAGCAACAAATTAATAAAAATAACTTTACAAACCCTCATTTTAAAGGATTTTTTATACTTTTTCAGTAAAACTGTGTCACTTTGGCATATAGTTTACCGGTTTTCATCTTTTAAAATCAAATAGTCATCTTACATTGTTTCTATATTGTTTATAAGTAAAAAATGACGTTTAATCTTTTGCATATTTTGTTGCTTACATATTTTTATCACAAAATTTATCAAAAACAGTCGTTAGAAAACTGTATCAACGAATGTCACGGGAAAATAATTCCCTGGTCTATGAATGCATTGAATCAAAAAACAGTTTTCAACTTCTAAAACTTATTTAAATTTATAAAAATGACATGCAAAAAAATTAAGACATATAAAACAACGATTAATGAATTAGTAGACATAAAGTCCAATTGTTCACGTTTGGAAAGCTGTCCGGCGGACAGAAAGCACTTTTACTTGCAAAGACTCACCTTCATAGTTGCGACGCGGTATCAAAGTCGAGGTCCAGGTCACATTCACTTCACTCGCGAAGAAGATACACCATACGATTGTGACACACACACACACTTAGTTTCACTCTCACTTTGAAAATTGCATTCGGCGTATTTGACACACTTCGTTATATACCCCCACTGTTACTTCATCCCCATTTGATAAAATTTGGTAGTGATCACAAATTATGCATAAGAAACCGGAAAGTTGGTACGCTAATCGAGGATTACGGCCGAAGATATGAGTTATGTGTTTCCCAACGGCTGCATCCTTGTCGGGTTCAATGGAACGGGTTAAATTACATAACAACTTCATTGTGGGGTTTTTTGCAGACAAATATTTTTATTTGTTTATATTGCTAATAGAAATAACAGAACAATGTTCTATTAGATAATAGTGAACACTTTATGATGAGAAATATCAGATATAAGTACAAATTTGTAGTAGAAGACTAAAATGCAAAGATTAATAACAAACTTCTGATTAGTGCTTGCGCGATTCAAAATAAATGCAACAGGAACAAAATATAAAGACGAAGATAGCAGAATAATATCTAAATTAAATAATAAACAAATTCCAGAAAAATACCTTCTATCTTTTACTAATACTAATAATACAGCGAGATTCCTAAGCAATAATAGACATCGGAAGAGAAAGAACAGAAATATTACAAATAAATGGAGTAAGACATGGAGATGCGTTCTCAACGGTACTATTTATTCTATCACTGGACAAGATAATAAAAAAGTTGTCAAACGCAGGAACTATAAACAAGAATGCAGTACAAATAATAGGATATGCGGACGATATAACCATAGTAGCAACAGATAAAAAGGCATTTAAGAAAACCTGCCAAGAAATAGAAAACGAAGCCAAACTAAGAGGACTAGAAAGAAATGAAAATAAAACAAAATAGATGAACGTAAGCAAGAAAAAGAAGACACAAATGACATAACTGACAATAAATGCACACAGTTTCGAGGTTAAAACATTCAAATATTTGGGAGTACTAGTCAACAAAAGAAATAATAATAATAATAGAGTTTATGACCTGTGGGAGTTATTATTTGTCAGTTCTTCTATCAGCTGCGGCCCCCTGCGAATGGGAGATGCTATCTGGGTATTCGTAGCGCAGATACCCAGAGGGTAGCAGGAATACCTGCCGTGTAACAAAAACTGACACCTGGCAATAGGTATAAAATGCACACGCATGATAATGAAGTATAATAATTTATGTTTAGGGTCGCTGCCTGGGAATCGCCAAGGCACGTCTGGAGCCGGCGCTGGACGTGACAGCATGCGGGATGTCGGTGGCAGGGTGTTGAGGAGGCGGGCCCCTGTCATACAATCATCTACAGCCCAACAAGAACAACAACCACAAGCAAGCTAAACAACAACAAGAGCTCCACTCGCTGAACTGCTGCTCTGGAACATCACCCGGCGCTCACTCAAGCGGGACGACCGAAGCAGCGCATGAAATGAACTATGTCTATAAACGAAAACATTTTGCGCTTCTATTCCAAGGTGACGCATCTCGGTCAAGAAACGATCGGCTATCGACAACATCTGTATGCCGAATTTTGCAGGAAGTACCCAGAGATTCAAGTATCTGAATAAAGAATAGCAGATCAATACCAGGTAATTATAAGAAGTAATCTTATCCCAGAGACTAGACGCTATACCATCAGTAGCGAAGTCGAAAGGGAGATTCATAACCTAGAGTTAGTTGTAGATCAAATCCCTAATGAAATACAAGAGTTTAATTTGAGGAACCCTCTTAGCAGACTCTTAGCGTCTCCCTGTCTCACCCCCATATTGATGTCAAACAGTGAAGACTGTATTCATTCATCCATCTACTGTAAGTGTGGCTTTTGAACCCTGCAACGTAATTTTTATGAAGCTGATATATTTTTTTGCCATACCTAGATTTGGATTTCAGATTTCGGAGGTCTTCCAGCATTTTGTCTCTTTTCCCACTATCAAAAGCTTGTTTAAAGTCTATATTCATATTATATGAAACTATGTCGTATTCATAAGCTTTTTCTTGTATTGTTCTAAGTATGAATACGTTGTCTGTAATGGCTCTATTTGGCCTGAATCCATTTTGATAATCACCAATTATATTTTCGGAGTATTCTGATAATCTAATGTAGTTAATACCAGAAAGGATTTTGTATATTACAGTAATTACTATTTAAATGGGAATAAGCCACAATCAAAGGCTAAAGCACGTTTATTGACGTTTCAATTTCCATTTCGGAAATTGTTGTCAGTGATGAGCGGATCAATAACGTCTTCTAATAAGTTTAAATAAGTTGTTCTATTGAGATTTCCTTTAAGAAATAATGGTCCAATAACGTGATTCCCTAAATTGCCAACCCATAGATTTAATTTCTGAGGTGATTGTGTATGTGTCTCCATAAATAAATGAGGATTACTGTTACTCCAATAACGACAATTATGTCTATTTACTTTACCATTTAACATAAAAGTACACTCGTCACGTAACTCGAAAAACACGTATTGTACAATAGATGTTGGTTGTTATTTATAATTTCACTAAATTTTTTACAAAATGAAGCCGACAATCAGAATCATCTTTGATTAATTGATGAAGTAATCGTCTTTTATAGGGGTGGAATTTATTGGATTTTATAATTCGATAAACACGAGATTCTGGTATAAAAGATGCACACGAAGGCTGTCTGATAGACTGTTCATTTGTAAATGATCCAATATCGTCACTTCAACTGCATCGAAAACGATTTCCGAAGTGGAAATTGAAACGTCAATAAACGTGCTTTAGCCTTTGATTGTGGCGTATTCCCATTTAAATATTAATTACTTTAAAATGCCACAAGAAAACAGCTTTAGAACAATATTTTGTATATTACATTTAACAATGTAATTGGTCTGTAATTCTGGCACTCCCTCTTATCTTCTTTTTTATATATTGGCTGTATAAGACCAACTGCCCATTCCTCCGGCATTTGCTCCTTGGTCCATATCAACTTTATCAGGTAATTTGAATTTTGGTGCATTTAGGTTTTACTCAAAGTATTCTTTCCATCTCATTTTAATTTTTTGTTTTTCTGTTAGTAGTTCTCCGTCCTTGTCTTTGCATATTGTCAATTTTGGTCTAAATGACTGTGTGCTTTCTTTTATTCTTTTATAGAATTTTTGGCTCTCGTGTCTGTTGTTATGTTCTAGGATTTCTCGTACTTGTTTTTTCAAAGCCTCTCTTTTTTTTTCTTCTGCATATTCTAGTCGCTTGTATTCTCTTTTCGTTATAAATTTCTCTATTTATTGTGTTTCTTTGAAGTTGATTAAGCCTAGCTTGCCTTTTTTCCTCTACTGCAGTTCTGCATTCTTCGTCATACCATTCCGCATTTCTTTGCCTTTTGGCTTTTCCTACAGTTTCCTTCGTAGATTTCGTTATTATTGTTTTTATCAGGTATTACAGTAAATGTTATTATTACATTACTATTTTATTTCATTACGACTTTGTTATAAAATAAATCGTTTTAAAGTTATATGCAAGGAAAATAGAAAATAGAAAGTATTCCCGACCTATTTTAGAGAGAGGATGAGTCAATTATTCTTATTGAAGTTATCAATTTAGTTGTCAATGAAGTTAACTTTTTCTGCAAAAATCAGAATACCTATCACATCCATCTCAAAACAGATCCGCCTGATCTAAAATGCAAATTTTCACAAATCTTTAAACAGAAGGTAAAGATGGTTAAAGTTTTATCAATCAAAATAATATCCTTTTCTGTTGATAAAATGTAGAGGCACAAAAATCATATTAACAGCCAAGATATATCTTTTTAAATGAAATCAAATTGACCCTTTAATAAATTTAACAAACTGTTTTTCAATTCTATTCATTTGTTTATACAGAAAATACTAAAATAAATACTAACTGGGTATGAATAAACTAAATGTAAAAGCTATACATATAACCCGCTTGACATTTTCTAAAGAAAACTTGTTAAAACCATATCTATTATTGGAGACTGGTTTCAATCAACGTGTGTGATCCACTTCCGCAGTGTTTACCAAGCCTGTTGACTTCATATACATTCCTTGTCAAGTTCAAAACATGAATAAATTGTAAAAAATACTATACTTATCGTTTTATTTATACAGCGGTACATTCTTATTAATTTCTGTGATGAGCAGTGAAAGAGTGACAGGTGAAAAAAATGTTCTTATGAAAATATACAGTGGAAGCTTGGTATATTCCTGATTTTTTAACTTATACCGAATACGACGTGACCCAAACCAACCTTTATTGTGAGAAATAAAGAAAAATTCATTATTATGCTAAACACTGTCTTGTTCACAGGAATTTTTTTGACAGTATCATGTGCTAGATGGTGTAGAACAGACTTTAACACCTCTTCAACAGCTGGCAAAATCAGTTGCTCTCCGATCGTGAGATTTTTCTGATTTTGCTATGAGTAGTGAGAAGAAGTAAGAATATGGAACAAGTACATTGCATAGAGGAATCCTGTGAAAGAATAACAATAGCTACAAACAAGTCTCACGAAACAAACACAAATAAAATAAAAACAAATCACAAAAACAAGTGGCTGGAAGAAATACTTGATCTAATGGAGCAACGCAGACAGTACAAACTACATCATAACCAAGAAAAATATAAGAAAAACCAACGTAAGAGAAGAGCAAAAATTAAATTCGCAAACGGAAGCTTATAAAAGTGCGTCGTGGAGAATTAAAATTAATAAAAGAAAAGGGGGCAGCTTTGAGAATACTGTTACGTTTATTTTAATTCATTCAAAAGTTTTCTAACACTAACACTAAAACGCAATTAACTTATTAACTGATAACATTTACTTATCAAATCGTACAATTTTATATTTTAGACTTACTCTAAAAAATATAAATTGCTCTTATATGTAGGTACTTTGCCCCGCTGTTTAGAAGGCTCCCAGAACCCAGTAGAATTTTCTTGGCGTAGGAAAGGCTTGGCATAACACTACATAAATAGATTTAAAAAATTCCGGTTGTGTACAGTCACTAGATTGAAAAATGATCAAGGAGACTACATTCATACCCAGGAAGACCTAGCTAAAATCTGGAGATACTATGATTCTTTCCTCTTTAGGAATAATAGACCGAATCTTCCAAAAACTATCTTTCCCACAGAAAATTTATCCTTCTCTTCCATTATTCGTGCCAACGTGGAGTCCGCTATAAAAGTAGAAAAGCTGGGCAAGGCTCCTGGATTGGATGGCATTACTACGGAAGCCATAAAACTATTGGAAGATGACAACATTTTCATGTTGGTAACAATCTTCAATGCCATATATAATACCGGTCATCTTCCAATGAATTGGCTTTAATCAAGATTTATTGTGATTTCTAAGTCACCAAGAGCGGCAAAATGCAAAGACTATCGACTGATCAGCTAAATGAGCCACCTGCTTAAAATATTCCTTCGCATCCTTCACAGAAGAATGTTCAGAAGGCTGGAAGAGCTAAGCAGCGAGACATAGTTTGGTTTCAAGAGCTAGTGAAGCAACTTTCTACTTGGATACGACGATTCTAACTCATACGACTCTTAAAGCGTATTTTGTAGAAAATTGAGCGGTGTATTGTGAAGGATAAATACTTATTATTTACATACTGTCACTATTACTGCCAAATCTTAAAATTGGTCGCCATTTTAACGTAAGCAGGAAAACAGTTTTTAATATTAATTAAAGAAGCAGAGAACAAGCAACTCTCGAAAGAAAGCAAGGTTCTGGAAGACCAAAAATATCTACCGCTTATGAAGATCGTACGCATTTGGAGAGATTAGAAGAGAATCCTTTTGGAGATGCGAAAACTGCAAGAATTATGTCATAGTTTCCGGGAAGAAAGTCAACAACTTGGCGCAGAATTAAAACATCGTGTCTTAGGTACAGAACTGCAGCAAAAAACAAGCTCTTACACCACAACAGAAGCAATCAAGACTTATATTTGCTTTAAACCATCAGCTACAAAATCAAGATTTTTTGGGTAATATTTACAGATGAGACCATTTTTCAATCTTCTACAAAAGGCAAAGTTGGGGTGTATAGACCAGATAATAATAGATTTAATCCTCTTTATGTTGATAAATATCGAGCAGCTGATTATTTTAGCGCCAATGTATGAGGATGGATTTCATCTCGAGGAATGGGAATGGTATAGCGTATATGGATATCTAGCTAGAAGCTAGAAGTGCTTTTAATAAGATGAAAGCAATATTATGCAATGGAAAACTCAACATCGAAATTAGAACTAGAGTATTGAGATGCTACGTGTTCTCTGTCCTGTTGTATGGAGTTGAGACATGGACAATTACAGAGGCAACAGAGAAAAAACTCATTAACTTTGAAATGTAGTGTTATCGAAAAATGTGGAAAATATCTTGGAAACAACACATAACAAATGCGGAAACGCTATGAAGAATGAAAAAAGATAAAGAAATAGTCAACACTATAAACAAAAGAAAAATGAGCTACTTTGGTCACATACTAAGAAATGAGAAATACGAATTGATGCGGCTGGTCATACAAGGAAAGGTGGAAGGCAAAAGAGGACCGGGGAGAAGACGCCTGGCTGAAGAATCTGGGACAATGGAGTGGAAAAATGTCAATAGAACTTCTCAGAACGGCTGCAAACAGAGTCAAATGGGCAATGATGATCGCCAATGTCCTTAGGGATGGGGCACGTTAAGAAAAAGAATACCGTATTAATGGCAGGTTTGTTGGGCAGACTTATCTGAATATTCTAAAAAAACATCATATTTCCTAATGTAGAGAAGTTGTATCCTGAAAATAATTGTATCCTCCAACAAGGTAATTGTCATGTTCACACTGCAAATATAATAAACAGTGGCTCCAGGATAACAACATCGAAACCTTACCATGGCCCAGCTACGGTCCAGATTTAAACCTAATCGAGAAGGTGTGGGGGGTTATTATTAAACGGTTGTATCGGCGTAATTTTATACTTCAAAATACTGAAGAGCTGTGTCACGATATATAACAGGTTTGGTAAGAGCTCTCTGAAGAAGACAATGTCATAGTTCCTTTCACGCAGATGAGCCGAAGATTTCAAGCTGTTATCAATGCTGATAGAGATATTACAAAATATTAATTTTATTTTTGTATAGTTTTGGTCTTCCAGACCCTCGCTTTCTTTCGAGAGTTTCTTGTTCCCTATTTTATGTAAAAACTATCATTTATATACTCTTTACAAAATGGAGGAACTCAAAATAATATCAAAATTTAGACCTTAATAATTACAATTTATGAATTAACATATATAATCAATTGTTTGTTGTTTGTTTGTTTATTTTATTATTTATCTGTCATAATAACTATAATATAATGTCAGAACAATCAAATACACTGCTCAAAATGATCAAATCTTTCTAAGAGTCGTATCAGTTTTTTAGGAAACAGCTGTACAAAAGCTTCTTTTCGTGATCTGTTTCTTTTTAGAGTTATTCCAATGCTTTTTTTAAGCCTGAATGGTAACTGCCGTTTCATAACTACGACAGAATTCAGAGGTAGAAAATTCATGTTAAAATTACTGCAACATTTGATACAAGAATGCTGACCCTAATCACAAAAGCATTGTATGCGAAGTACCACATGGTTCAGTATTGGCTCCTCTTCTTCTTCTTCAAGTGCCCTGTCCGTTGCGAACGTTGGCTATTAACATGGCAATTCTGATCTTGTTTGCGACGCTTCTGAATAGTTCGACCAATGTGAGCCCGAACCACTTCCTCAGATTTTGGAGCCACGAGTGTCTTCTCCTCCTCGCTTACTGTCTATTTTTCCCTGGACAATCAATTGCAGTAGACGGTACTTATCGTGTCTCAATATGTGGCCTAGATATTCAAGCTTTCTTTGTTTAATTGTATTCACGATTTCTTTCTCCTTTCCGATTCTTTGGATTACCTCTATGTTGGTGACATGTTCGGTGCAGGATATACGAAGAATGCGTCGGTACACCCACATTTCGAATGCTTCTAGTTTTCTCTTGAGCGTCTCCGTCAGCGTCCAGGCCTCCACACCATACAGTAAGATCGGAAAAATGTAGCATTTAACTAGACGTAGTTTTAGGGGAAGAGACAAATCCCTGCTTATGAGGAGCTTTTTCATATTGCTAAATGCTGCTCTAGCTCGTTCTATTTTCGCCTTAATTTCTGTGGCCTGTTCCCATTTTGCATTTACGTTGGTGCCAAGGTACACATAAGATTCTACATGGTCAATTAGTATGTTACTTATCCGTAACTGTCGAGCAGGCTGTTGCTTCCTGCTTATCAGCATCCACTTTGTCTTCTTGAAGTTGAGGCTCAGGCCGTATTCCTCACTAACTGAATAAACTCTTTCCATTACCTGCTGTAATTCGTCTATGGTACTGGCAAGGATCACCGTGTCGTCGGCATATCTTATATTGTTCGTTAACTCGCCGTTTATTTTTATGCCCTCATTTGCATTTTCCATACATTTATTAAATATTTCTTCGGAATAAATTTAAATAGGAGTGGGGATAATATACAACCTTGACGGACACCTATTTTGATTTGCACACTTTTAGTGAGTTCGTTGCCAATTTTTGCTCTTGCTGTTTGACCCCAGTATAGGTTTGCCACAATTCGAATGTCCTTGTCGTCAATACCTGTCTTTCGCAGAATATCTATTAATTGTTCATGATTGACATTGTCAAATGCTTTTCTAAAATCCACAAAGCAAAAATACACGTCCTTATCAACGTCTCTATACCGCTGTATAAGCACCTGGAGAGCGAAAATTGCTTCTCTAGTTCCAAGTGCTTTCCGAAAGCCAAACTGCGATCTATCAATATTTGACTCACATTTATCATATATTCTTCTATGAATGATCTTAGTGAACGCTTTAGTGACATGATTAATCAAGCTTATAAGCCGGTAGTCATCACAGATCTGGGCATTTGGTTTCTTCGGGATTGTAATAAATGTTGACTGCAGCCAGTTCTCCGGGATTTTACCGCTATTATATATGTTGTTAAAAAGTTCAACTAGATTATCAAGGAACTGTTTGTCTGATTTACATAGGATCTTTAATATTTCGCAGGGTACATTGTCCGGACCTGCTGACTTATTGTTTTTTAGTGCTGCAATGGCATCTTCTATCTCCGATTTAAGGATTGAAGGTCCTGTTTCTCCTTCTCCATATAGGTGATCATCAGTCCTGTCAGATGCAAATAATTTTTCTATGTATGATTTCCATGTTTCTAAGATCGTTGATGGCTCCGAGATAAGATTTCCATTGCCATCTTTTATGCTGTTGGGTGACTTGTTGAATTTCCTCTTGTTTGTCATTGATTTTATTTTTTTGTGCATATTGTAACTGTCGTATTTTCGTTCGTTTGTTCTATTTCCCTGCATTCGTTGGAAAACCATTTTCCTTTGGCTTCTCGAATTTTCGTTCTTATGATTTTGTGGATCTGCTGGTATTTTTCTTCATTTTTATTCTTGAATTTACGTCTTTCATCCATCATATCCATTATCTCATCAGACATCCATTCTTTCTTCTTCCGTCTGTCACGCTTGGCTCCTCTACATTTCCTTATCCATATAAATGACGCCAGTAATTTAAAAAGCAATGGAAAATATTTTCTTTTTTCTGTTGATACCAGTATCGCCTGGATAAACTCTAATATTTCAATTTTTCATACAACTATAACTTCTGATCTACTTTACTCTCTTTTAAAGTGGATAAGACAGTATCAGTTGATTCTGTGAAATTTCTTGCTATTTTTATAGGTAGACAGTAGCCTTAAATAGTCCCTTCAAATCGATTTATTAAGTAAGAAACTAGCCTCAGCCTGCTGTGCAATAAGATCTGTTTCGAAGTAAATCAATTTATCGTCTTTCAAAACAGCATATTTTTCTTTGTTCAAGTCGCATCTTTCGATATAGTCTTCCTTTTTGGTATTCTAGTACAGCTGCCCAATCTGATGTTATTTTTAATTTACAGAAAAGAGCAATACGGTAGCTGTTTGGCTCAGAAGAACAACACATTGCAGAAGCTACTTAAAAATCACGGGATTTTAACGCTTTCCTTTTTAAATGTTTTAGAAACTGTTTGCTTAATTCGTAAACACCTACATGTTTTCCAAGAAAGACCTAATAATGACTACTCCACCAGAAATTCAACCTTAGATGATTATTTACCGATCCCGTCCACTGAGTTCGTAAAGAAATCTACATTATATTCTGCAAAAAAACTATACAATCATCTCTCTTTACAACTTAAATTTGCAAAATCTTTCTCCAAGTTCCAATTTGCAATTAATTTAAATTTTGCAATGGATTGTTTATTTTATTACCTTTTATTTTGTGATATTGACGATTTATGTAATTTTAGTAAATTTTAATTGTTATTGTTATTTTTTTGACTTTTTGTAAGCTTTGTCTATAAAATTGTACAATTTTCAGTGACGATAAAGCATATTTCTATTCTATTCTGTAAGAAAGTTTCAAATAATTTTAAAATTCTTCATCACTGATCATGTCATTACGTTGAGGACTATAAGTTGTATCATAAAAACTTTACAATCAATTATTTTCAAATGAAGTATAGAGAGTTACAGTAGAGTTCTATTTTAGAACTCCAAGAGCCTCATTGTCAGTATAAAAACATCAACTCACAGGCGTGCATAGCCTATAGAGCTATAATTATTCATTGCGTAATAAAGTTTCTTAGTTTTATTTTTAAAAATAGTTATTACCTCATTGTTTTCCGCGAAAACTGAAATAATTACTCGTTCAATGACACCTACATACTGTACTGAGTCATTGTATGCTGTTTCTTTCAACTGTTGAAACACTTACATCGTGTTTGTTATTGTTAAGTGGTATACACAGATTATTTTATAGCATAACAATATTATCGTTGTAATTATTCACATCATCAACAAATATCACATCAATTTTGTGAAACATGTTTCCGTAATTTAATTAAACTTTCTCCTTGGTTGATTTGAACTATTTCAGAGGTTCTCAACAACGTGTGAGGAGTTTCCTTCATTTGCGCAAAATGTATAAAATGGTTTCGAAATAATTGTTTTCTTTGTGACCTCCCAGTTTTTATTTTTACCAAATATCTCATACAGTATTCTTTGCAATCGCATATGTTTTTTTTAAATCTTATGGTTTTTTTTATTATATTGCTAATATTTTTATTTTCTTTTAATACTATTTCTATGTTTATTCTTATAATTTTTTTGTATTTATATATAAAAAGGTTTGCCACCAAGATGGGATTGAAAATGAATTTTTATAAAACCGTATATACGCCAAAAAATTCGGATTTGGGAGTGGCTTGGGTACGAGAGAAGCCTTGTTCAGTATCTAAGTGCTCTGGATACTGAACAAGTATCAGTATGTATCCAAGTAGAAAGTTGCTTCACTGGTACCTATTCCGCGCTTAAAACCAAATTATGTCTCGCTGCTTAGCTCTTCCAAGTTTCTGAACATTTTTGTGTGAAGGATGCGAAGGAATACTTTAAGCAGATGGCTCATTAAACTGCTCAGTCGATGGGCTTTGCATTTTGCCGCTCTTGGTGACTTAGGAATAACAATAAATTTTGACTAAAGCCAATCTACTGGAAGATGACCGGTGTTGTTTATAGGGCATTGAAAATTGTTACTAACATGTTGATGTTGTCATATTAAAATAGTTTTATGGCTTCCGTAGTAATGCCATTCGATCCAGAAGCCTTGCGCACCTTTTCTACTTTTATAGCGTACTCCACGTTGGCACGAATAATGGAAGAGAACGATACATTTTCTGTGGGTCTGTGGGAAAGATAGTAAGGTGGGAGATTCGGTCTATTATGCTTAAAGAGGAAAGAATCGTAGTATTTCCAGATTTGAGATAGTTCTTCCTGGGTATGTAGTCTCTTTAATCATTTTTCGATCGAGTAACTACACAACCGGAATTTTTTTAACTTTTTATGTAGTGTTATGTCAAGCCTTTTCTACGCATTTGATCAAATATACTAAGCAAGGATTCGTTTTGCAGCTGTTTTAATAACGCCTAGGAAATTCTACTGGGTTCTTTGAATTGTGTTTTAGTGTTAGTGTTAGAAAACTTTAAATGGAAATTAAAATAAATGTTACAGTAGTCTCAAAGCTGTTCCCTTTTCTTTTATTAATTCTAATTCTTTACAACGTACTTTTAATTTTTGCTCTTGTCTTACGTAGATTTTTAAGTATTTCTTCCGTCAGCCACTTGTTTTTGTGATTTCTTTTTATTTTATTTGCGTTTGCTTCGTGAGCCTTGTTTATAGCTATTGTTATGCTTTCACAGGATTCCTTTATGCAATTTCCTTGATCCATATGCTTACTTCTTCGCACTACTCATAGCAAAATCAGGAAAACCTCATGAAATCGAAGAGCAACTGATTTTGCCAGCTGTTGAAGAGGTGTTCAAACTTTTCTAAACCAGCCAGCACATGATGTATTCAAAATACTTCCTTTCAGCAATATGACACTATAAAGACATGTTAATGAAATGGACCATTATCTTGAAGATTTCTTTTGTACTTATCTGTGCGATTTGCATTTGCAAATCGTGTATAAAGTGCATAAAACAGTTTTTTCCCATAAGAATGAATTAATCATTTTTCTTTATTTTTCACGATAAAAGTTGATTTGGGGCACGTCGTATTCGGTACACGTTCAAAAATCAGGAACCAATAATTAAGATCCAATGTATATTTGCATAGGAACATTTTTTCACCTGTCACTCTTTCACTGCTCATCACAGAAATTAATAAGAATGTACCGTTGAATAAATAATACGATAAGTATAGGATTTTTTACAATTTATTCATGTTTTGAACTTGACAAGAAATGTATATAAAGTCAATAGGCTTGGTTAGCACTGCGGAAGTGGATCACACACATTGATTGAAACCAGTCTCCAATAATAGATATATCCTCATAAAAATGACGTTGCAGGGTTCAAAAGCCGCAGTTACAGTAGATGGAGAACTGTCTCCCCTATTTGACATCAACATGGGGGTGAGACAGGGAGACGCACTTTCAACCATGCTGTTCAACCTACTTCTTGAAGCAGTCATCAGAAAAACCAATGTAACCGGCCAGATAAACAACAAAACAGTACAAATTACTGCATATGCAGACGATGTCGTCATTATTAGTAGAAGCAAGACACGACTAATGGAAACGTTTAATGAAATTGATCATGAAGCGCAAAAAAGAGGGCTTAAAATAAATGAAACAAAAACTAAGTACATGACCATCAAAAGAACACCTGAGAATGAAAATAATATAGCAATAGACAACTATACTATTGAACGTGTGGATGCCTTTATATATTTGGGAACAGAAATCAATCAGAAGAATTCCGTAAGTATCGAAATTAATGCACGTATTTCCAGTAAAAATCGTACATACTATGCTAATCGATGATGAGATCGAAAATATTAGACAAAAGAACCAAAATGACTATCTACAGAACTTTGATTAGATCGTAGTAACCTATGGTTGTGAACCTGGATAATGACGAAGAAAGAGGAAACCCAACTCAGGACATTCGAGATAAAGATACTGAGAAAAGTATATGGCCCGGTGCAAGAGGAAGACGGCACATGGGAATCCGGAGAAACGACGAGGTTAATGAACTGAATGAAAGGAATCACATTGTAAGATTTGTTAAAATCTACTGTCATGGCTGGGACATGTTCAGCGACAAGAAGACACGAAAACAACAAAGAAGATGTTACAGTGGAAACCAGTAGGAAGGCGGAAAAAAGGAAGGCCCAGGACGAGATGGTTGGATGACGTGGAAGACGACCTGAAAATCATGAATATAAGACAATGGAGGAGAAGGATCCAAGAGAGATCTGAATGGAAGGACATAGCCAGAAAAGCAAAGACCCATCCAGGGTTATGATGGCAACTGAAGAAGAAGAATGTAATACCTGATGATAAACCTGCTATTATAGTAGCTGAAGATATCGACGTGCTGGTTATATTAACATTACGTGCATGTGCGAAAACAATATTTATTTTTAGTAGCGCAGCAAAGTAAAAAAAGTCTGAGACAGCTTATGATTGTGATTCATTTTGTGATACAACTTAGGCATTCTATAACCAGCGTAAAAAAAATTATTGAGATATTACTAACCGACGAAAATTTGATGACTGAAGCTAAGGTATGTAATTTGCCAAACTCATCACAAAACCAACTAAAAAATGCGGGTTTTAAAATAATATCGGCCTTTTATGATGGCAAAAGAGGCGTTGGAATAGATTTAAGTGAGTTGAGGTAAACAAGTTTCAAATAGGAAAGTGCAAAAACAAATTTTAATGTGACTATACTGATACTGACTGAATTTTACTCCAGCATTTGAAGTGTTTTCTTCACCTCTAAAATGAAATACGTGTCCTGATTTAAGAGTAATTTGGACTTCTTATCTAATCCTTTAATTTAGATTTCTCATCTCCTACCAACTCTTACGGAAGTAGATCTATGTCAGTTTCTATTTCATTATCTTCAAAGAATATTCTTTTCCCTCTAACTTGTCAAGCTAGTAACATACCCACTGCGCTACTGTTGCCAGTGACAGGATGGCATTTTAATTCATAATTTTGAAGATAGTAGGCAGAGTTTAACTTAGTAGGATTTGATCCTCACCGAAATACATGTTCTGTCTTTAAATTTCTTGTAGTACAAATACACTCTCTTATTTTAGTAAATATTTTCTTTTTGTTATATTTTTTGAGTTTTAATTTTGTTTTCTCAATCAATCACCTAGAATATCATCTGTTATCCTTAAGTTAGTTTATAAATTCAGTAGATTTATTGGTGGCGATTTGTTAGTTTGCGATTATTTGGTATTATAAAAATTACCGTATGTAGCACAAATACCAAAATATTGAGAACTGCTGAAGCAATGTCCAGTTAAAAATTAAAATAAATGTAAGACGAATAATTTATGTGTTTTTTACGTAATTCGTCAGAGTCTTATAATATATAGTCTATCTCAAGCGGCAACTATTATTGTTGATAATTCTTTGGCTTTTTTAAAACAAATTACAATCATGGATGTACATTAGAGGACACAAATAATATCTACGGCTAAAATAACTTTAATTCTTAGATTTAATTAGAAATTTATGAAACAGAAATAAAGAGGGTATTGAAAGACATGAAATATAATAAAACACCTAGACAAAAGATCATAGTATGATTAACTGCAGTTTAAATAAATATATATATATATATATACATATATATATATATATATATATATATATATATATATATATATATATATTTATATATATATATATATATATATATATATATATATATATATATATATATATATATATATATTCCTCCTTCCTATATTTCCTCCTTCCTATGGGGCTCCATTCGGTTATTCTCTTTATCCATCTGCTGTCGCTAGTTCTTCTTACATGTCCATACCACTTCAGTCTTTTTTGTTCTATATATGTTAGTATGTTTCTATTGATGTTCTTTGCTTTATTTCGTCATTACTTCTCCTATCCATTCTTGTTACTCTGCAGCATCTTCGCAGGCATTCCATCTCTGTTGCTACTATCTTACTGCTGTTTTTCTTGTTTATGATCCAATTTTCAGCTTCAGCCCCATATGTCATAATACTTCGCACTAATGTTTTATAAATCTGTGTTTTTGTCTTCATATTTAGGTGTCTATCCCACCATACTGAGTTAAGTTGTCGGATTGCTGTTCTTGTTTGTCCTAATCTTTGTGTAATTTCTTCCTCTGTTGTTGCCTTTTTCGTGATTATAAACCCCAAGTATTTGAATTTATCATTTCCTTTGATTTTTACGTTGTCATCAATCTGTAGATCTTCTATGTCTTTTTCACTTGTAGATAGGTACTCTGTTTTCGCGAGGTTAATATCTAGGACAGCCTTGGTATATTCTTCTTGTAGTTTCTTCATCATGTAGCTGAGGTCGTCTTGGTCTTGTGCAATCACTACTTGATCGTCTGCAAAGCTTAACGTATATAGGTATTCGTTCCGTACCGGTACTCCCATGCCTTCGCATTTTCTTTTCCATGTTGTAAATTATCCGTTCCACAGAATATGGAACGGACCATAAATTACTGACAGCAAAAATGGGCATTAATTGGAAACATAACAAGACCCCCTCTACAGAAGAACCGTTGAACACTATAAGAGAAAAACAATACAATATAGAACTACCCCAAGAACAATCAATAAGAGAACTATACCAACAACGTCTAGACCAAAAATTAATAGAATTTAGATACGGCAACATCGAAGAAATATACGAGCATATAAAGGCGAGTATAAAACAAGCAGAATTCGAAGCCCTTGGAGAAAAAGAACATATAAGAAATAAACAGCACTATAATGAAATAAATGAACCAACAAAACGAATAATTGAAGAAAAAAAAGTAACTATACAGAAAATGGCTGACTACAAACAACGATGAAGTTTATAAAGAATATAGAGAAAAAGATAGAGAAGTGAAAAAACAAATAACACAACAAAAGAATGAAGAATGGGAAATAACCTGCTTAAATATTGAAACAAACATAGGAGGTACAAGAACTTCGGAGTCATGGAAAGTACTGAGAGGTTTGAAACAAAACTCAAAAAAAAAAAAATTGTGAAATGTACAGGACAAAGAATGGTAGGACTATTACAAAGAACTGTTAACAGAACAAAGACCACAATTCATTGGAAAAGAAAACAGGCGAAGACGAAGCAGATCCCCACAACAAGAAATAGAAATAACAGATAGGGAAATGAGAACGGCCATTAAAAGCAATCAAAACTAAGAAATCACCGGGACCTGGAGGCATCTCACCTGAGCTTATAAAATACGGATCAAAAAAATTACACCGGATTATACAATGGATATTTCAGAAAGCCATAATGGAGAACAGCTCCCAAACTCTCTCCAAAAGTCTCCAAAATGGACGGAGGCATATATGACATCTATATTTATGAAAGGAGAAAACGATGCGAAAACTACAGAGGAACAAGCGTAATATCATCAATAGGAAGATTATATGGGAAGATACTGCGAGAAAAGATAGAGCAAGCAATAAAAGGCAAAATCGGGGAGGATCAGGCAGGCTTCACGGCAGTAAGATCATGCATAGAGCACATATACACACTGGAACAACTGTTGGAAAAAAAATCAAAAAATAGAGATATACATTTAGCATTTGTGAACCTGACAAAGGCGTATGACTCTGTACCAAGGTCAGAACTATGGGAGGCAATGTACAAATTAGAAATACCGACGGAACTCATAGAAGCTACAAAAGCTCTGTATAAACAAATAAAGTGTTCATTAAAATGGGAATAAGAATCATAGGAGACTTCACCACAACAAAAGGACTCCTGCAGGGTTGATCCACATCTCCAACCCTATTCAAAATATACTTAGAGAAAGCCTTGACTACATGGAAAAGAACATGGAAAACTTTCATACATTAGTAATTAATTATTTTATTTACAAGTAGTAAATAAAATAACGGAGAGGAAAAAGATATTATGGGCATCTGAAATGAATCACTTCTACATAAAAACCGACTTCAAGGAAAACTCGATAAGGGAATGGAAAGTGAATTGAATAACCCGTTACCCTTCATTAGCGAGGCTGCTATCTCTCTTGCGTCGTCTGTCTCTCATTCGCTCCTATTTCGGCCTGCGACAGTTCGAACACTACCAAGGTGCTACTCGTTGGTTTTAAAATTCTGTTACAAGTTCCCTCTCCTCTCGTTCTTTTGAAGAGAACAGCTCCCTGATAAATTTGTGGATCCGTGTCCACCACCACTCATCCCTCATAATTTTCTCCACCATTTCTCTCTCAGAATTGAACATTCTGCAGTTACACTCTCTTTTATCCGCCCAACAATCACACTCCAACATCGTGTGTGTCACAGTTTCCGAGATACCGTAGTAACGGCACTAAACGGACTGAGCCCTCCTAAACCTAAAAAGGTAGCTACGGAAGCAACCATGGCCCGTGAGCATTTGCTTCAGATAATAATCCAGCTGCCTATGCCCACAGTCCACCCAGCTTCGAAGGTTCGGGATTAGTGATTTCGTCCACTCCGCCACATCACGTGTTGCCTCCCACTCTCGCTGTCAGTGACCGATTGAAACTAATCCCTCGGCCATTCTTATCTCAGTCAGTGTTCCACCCCCTACGACTATGAATCCTGGCCCTTTCACCTGCCAGCACATGTAAAAGAACACAGCCGTTTAATATTCCAGATTTTATTGTAATTGGAGGTTGCGTGTCGTTTCTTTTTCTCTTGCTCTATATAGCTCTATGTAGAACCGACTCTTCGACTATTGTTAATATTTCATCTTTGTTCTTAGTTTCTTCTTCAGCTCTTTTTCTTAGTTTTTAATTTCTATTTTTCCCTTTAATACACTCCTTCTTAAAACTTTCATGTCCTTATTTTGCTCTATTGCTTGTTTAGTTTTTTGCTTTGTAGTTTATTAGTGGCGCACCTAAAATTTATCTGTGGTGGGTTTTGGTTGGGCACCGATTTTTTTTATGCTAACTTCATTTTAAATCTCCTTAAAATTTGTGAGTAACAGTGTCGGAATAGTGGCCTGGGAGGGGGGGTTTAACCTTCAAAACCCCCTCTGGGTGCGCCACTGCAGTTTATGTCTTTTTATTTATTTTATTGGCACTTCTTTGCTTTTACTGTTATCTTCTTGCATCTGTCGCCTTAGTTCTACAAAGGTGTTCATAGATTGACTTAGTTTTTCATCCTTTTTGTTTGTTGGACAATATTTAGTTTGTCTCTGTTGCATTATGTTGACTACTTATTTGTTAAATATATTGATGTCTGTTGTTCTTATGTCTTTAAATGAATCATCAATATATTTTTTAAACTTCTGAATATTAGTGGGGTTTTTCCATTTCTTTGGGTGTTTCTTAGTTAATTCATCATATTAGTAGGTAATTCTTAACTTTTCCAATCCGTTTTGCAATGAAGGCGAAGGATTTTTCTGTAAGGTAAATATTGTTGATGCTTTGTAACTTATGTATATTATTTTAATATATTATTTTTTTCAATTTCACTTTCATACGTGTCTTTCGATTCAGTTCAATATCTACCACACAAGAATGTCATTCACCAAAACAAGGACAACCAACGTATCATTATTGCCGCATGGTTAGCACATAATACGATGAATTTCAATATTTATACCGACCATTGTATATTCATACTAACTATTATTACCAATGATTTCCATTAATTTTATTTTTAATAAAAACTCCGCATTTAAATATTTTTTTACTTTCTGACCGGCCACTTTCACTCGACGGTAACTTTCGTAGTTCCTGCTACAATAATTTGAATATTTGTTACAAAATTAATTTCAAAATTTAATCGATCGTTTGCCATCACCTTTTAATTGTTAAATGCATCGTTAATTGTCGCCTACTTTACATACATAAGTCATATTTCCGTATGTTAAGACATAGGGCGACGAATTAGAGGTGTGATGCAATGAGGCGCAAATGATGTTCAAATAAAATCGATATATACAAGGCTTAGTTTATGTTACAATGCTTGTGATAACTCCAAGGAATATTGACAAGAATTGGATGATGGTTTTGGGAATAATAATAAAGCGCTCTGGAGTAACGAAAAAGAAGATACATCGGGAATTAGAAATGAAAGAAATTAATTAAAAAACAAATATATAGGTATTTTCAATGTTGCGAGAGATAATTCCAATTATAGGGTATATCTTGAACACTGGAGACTTTTTTTGTATAGGCAAGTGCTATACAGCCAGTCACAACATGCTTATATGTTCTAAGCAATAGAAGAAACTACGACCTTATTGGAGTTATACTTCTATACGCACGGTCGGCGTTGGAAATTTGCATGAGAGTGAATCTGTGAAACCATTACATATGTAAGATAATGAGTAAGAGAGAGACAGAAGATATATTTTCTCTCTCTTCCTCTCTCTAGAATAAAAATGTTCCTTTTGTATTTAATATTATATATATTATATATATAATATTGTATATAAATATATATAATATTATATATAATATAATATATTATAATAGTATTATTTATGTGATATGTTTTGTATTATTTAAAAATAAACGTTTATAATTATTTTAGGCTTTTGTATTTCAAAATAATCACTGTTTTACCGAGAACTGTCAATTTTGAAATCCGTTAGTGTCATGTCTAATTGGCAAAGCCTTTACGTGTTTGGTTCATACGCTGGTGGTTGTGAATTCGAATCCCAATTATGAATTTCCTTTTTTATTTTTGAAATATTTAAAAACCTCACGTTAATCTTATTAAATATATGTAATATACGCAAAAAACATAAATTTTAAAATAAAAGAAACATTTACAACATAATCCGAGTTGTTGGTTTTTTATTTTTATCTTCGTAAAGTAAGTTATGTATATTGGCAGTTTTAAATACTTATGAATATTACATTTTAATTTATATTGTATTATTATATTGAATTATGTTGCAGTGTATTTATTGTATTGTAATTTTTATATTAATAACAAAATAAACAATGAATTTTACTGCAGAGTATGTGTAAATTTTTTCTTTTGCATTCACCTCCTTTTATACATATATAAAAGTAAAAATATATATTTTCATTAAAATATTGATACAATCCTTCATTTACTATACTCCTATTATAGGTCAAATGTTTATATACAGCAAACGATGCACCATATACCTATATAACTAATTATTTTTCTCTTTCTGCTCTCTCTTACCTATAGCATTACATATGTAATGATTGTGCAGATTGACTCCTATATAAATTTTTAACGGCGAACGCTTGTGTAGAAGTATAACTTCTACCAGCAGTCCCACTGGACTGCCACACCCGTTTTTTTAGTTATATATCTTTTAATTATATATAATGTCAGTTTACAACGTTCTTCGACGTCTTCCGATTTCCAATCTCCATCTCATTCTATCGTTCCATAGATCGTCCTCCAGTTCTCTTTCCCTGATTTCTTTATCAACTCCTTCTATCCAACTTCTTCTAGGCCTTCCTGGTCTCCGCCTACCTCTTGGTTGCCATTCAAGAATTTGTCTTGGTATTCTATTCTCCGACATTCTCCTTACGTGTCCGTACCATTTGAGTTGTGTCGTTTTGATGTCATCGACAATATTATGTGTAACCCCCATGATTTCTCGGACTCTCTCGTTTGTTATTCTGTCGCGTCTGGAGATTCCCGCTAGCGGCGCCAGAAATCCATTTCTGTTGCTCTAAGCATTTTCTCTGTTCTGTCTTTTAGGGGCCATCTTTTATCTTTTAATTACTTTATTATATATCTAAATTATCTTCTTCAAAGTTTTCCACATTCAAACTAGACAACACATTTTTAATATATGTAAAGTCATTTGCTAAATTCCCACATGTATTTGGAAACTATTAGTTGTAACTTCGAAAGCTTAAAAACTTTTAAAATATCAAATTTCTACGAATTTCTGTAGGTACGTAATTTGGTATCACGGTCGAAGGCGACAGTTTTAAAATCCTAATTTATTAGGGTACGCTTCCTTTAACTCTCCTCGAGTGAGATCACCTCCGTAATAGGGGTGGTGCAAAACAGACAAGCCACAAGCCAGACACCACCAGTGCACCAGTAGCAGTAGCTCACAAGCATTCGAAACGGTTAGACCCACAGTCTCGCGTTTACGATGACTTATTCTCGCGGTAGTAGGTACCACACCGAGCCCTTATGTATTGCAACGTCAGGGCCGCCGCTAGCATGTGTGCCAAGTGTGCATCGCACACGGGCGGCCAACAATAGGGGCGGCCAAAAGCAGTCCACTGATTCTAATACTTTTTTAAAACGAAAATAAATTCAAATAATTAAATAGTAATAATTCAGATAATTCTGTGAACTCTAATATTCCAAACAATAATAATTATTCAGTACGGGATAATACTCAAATGCGTTTCATTTATCATGTATACTTCTTTTTTATCCTAATCTAAAAAAATGTCAGAAAATATTATTTATTGAATGAACTGTCGCCCTTTTGCAGGTACAGTCTTAAAGCAGTTTCGTGAATACTTTTTAATTCAAAGCGGCTGGCGGCTTTTGGAGTTCAGTTATTTGGGATTTCACACGTAGATACTTTACAAGAATTTAGGCAAGTGGTTGTAAAGTTTCTGTTATAATATTGTTTCTATGGTTATGTTTATAGATGGGTCTTCTGTTCAGTCTTAGTTGAGAATTCGATAAATTGAAGAAGGTGCATTTTGAGTATGAAGGAGCTGATGAACCTATATTATCTCCGGAATTGTCATTTAAAATAAATTTTTATTTTAAGATTTTGTATGTTGCCATAAAAGCAATTGAAGAACGATTCCAATTATTTCAACACCATACAGACATTTTTAGTGTAATATATGGCATAACCAAAGTTTAAAACGATGATGAACTTAAAACCAATTGTGAGAAAGTGAATCAAGCCCTTACAGACATAAACAGCTCAGATAGTGACATTAGTGCAACCGATTTATATGAAGAAATTAAAGCTATTCAACCATTTTTTTCCGCAGAAAAAATCCTAGTGATATTCTTGAATATATTTACGAAAATAATCTTGTATCAACATTTCCCAACTTAACTATAATAGTACGTATATTCCTAACTCTACCTGTTACTGTAGCTACGGGTGAGCGGTCGTTTTCAAAACTTAAGATTATTAAAAACTATTTGCGATCCTCAATGAAGCAAGATAGACTTTCTGCTTTAGCAATTTTATCTATAGAACATGAAGTGTGTACGACATTGGACATTATAGATATTGTCTTATAGAAGTTTTCCGAGACGAAAGCCCGAAGTGCGTTTTTAGTTTTTTTATGTGTTTATGTTTCTATTCACGGTTTATTTTAATTAAATGGACGTTTAAATTAGGATATTACGATATACACATTCTGGACGTTGGATCATGGTTATCAAATTAGGATAAAGAACGTTTAAATTAGGATATAAGGATAATAGGAGATACATAGGATATACATTAGGATAATATATGGACGTTGGATCATAGAAATTAGTCTAAATGTTCAAGTAAGTATTTATCTATTTACAAATTATTATTGTTATATTATGCATCTTCTGCACATTTCTTTAAATAAAAATATATGTATGTCTAAAGTGTTGGAAGAGGGGCGGCAAATATTAAGTTGCACACGGGCGGCCAATACCTTAGCGGCGGCCCTGTGCAACGTCGTAGTCATCGATCTTTTTTTCACGATTTAATAATATTTAATGAGTTACGCCAGGTATTTCGCTTATTTCTATTATCTATTCTATTCAATTATTTATTATTTTTAATTATTTAACCAGCAATTTCAATATGTATAATATAAAACTATAATACAAACTTCAAACTTAAGTAGTATTACAAATTTTAAGCATTAAAATTATTATTAAGGGTGAGATAGGGCTAGAACAGAAGATGTGCAGAAGAGACAAAAATAATTATATTAAAACATGTGTACAACTAGAGGAATACGCTGACCGCCAAGAATCTATAGAACTTTTCTCAAAAGTTAAGTATCTAGTGAGAGAATTCAAACCGCCGACACAGGTCATCAAAGATAATAGTGGAAACACCATAACAAACCCAGACGGTGTCGCGGAGGTATGAAAACAATATTGCGAAATAGTATTCTCTAACAACGACCAAGACATTAATACAGAGAAAAGAAGTTATGAAAAAAAACCTTAAATATTGAAATCAGAAATTGAGAAAAGCAGAAGGAGAAGATGGAATAAAAGCTGAAACACTCGAAGAAATGGGAGAAGTAGAGACGGAATTAATGCTTATAATTTGCAATGAGATCTGGAAGTGGCCAAATGCCTTTGGTAAACTCACGTTTATTCCCATATATAAAAAAGGTTCACCGACAGATTGCAGTAATTACCGTACAGTAGCATTGATATCACACGCGAGCAAAGTACTTCTAACCATCATCAATGAAAGATTAAAATCAATTTTTTTACCACAAATTCCTCAAGAACAATGCGGATGATTCGTCTCAGGTAGAGGAACAAGAGAACATATTCTTAATATTCGTCAAATTATCGAAAAATCTTAATAGTTTAACATAGAAACATATTTATGATTTGTTGACTATTCCAATGCCTTCGATACCTTAAAATGGGATAAAATGTGGCATATACTTAAAGAAATGGGTACGCCAGAACATCTAATCTATTTATTACAAAAACTATTATGTAAATAATATAAAAAATACTATAAAACTATTATGTATAAATTATGCTAATGTGAGAGTTAATAATGCGGTTTCGAAAAACTTCAAATTAAAATCTGGAGTTCGACAGGGATGCATAATATCCCCTATTCTATTTAATATACATAGTGAACATATTATGCGTCAAGTTTTTGAGGAATGGCAAGGTGGAGCAACGATAGGAGGAAGAAAAATCAAAAACCTACGTTATGCTGATGACACTGTTATATTGGCGTCATCACTAGAAAAACTGGAACAAATTATGAATAGGCTAGGTACGGTGAGTACGAAATATGGTTTGAAAATAAATATGGCAGAAAACCAAAGTGATGATCATCCCTAGAATCAGAAACAACCAGGCAGAGAAAAGAATCATGGAATGTTACGAAGTGGTCAGGCAATTTAAGTACTTAGGCTCCATTCTTACAAGCAGTGGAGGATGCGAAGAAAGACGAAATCCGTCGACGCATCACAATGGCCAGATCAGCAACAGGCAAACTCACAAAAATTTGAAAGAACACTGACATCACAAAAAACACAAAGTTACGCCTTCTATGAGCGTTGATATTTCCTATCGCCACCTATGCTTCAGAAACTTGGACATTAAAAAGAGCCGATTCAAAGCGCATAATGGCATTTGAAATGTGGGTGTACCGTGGAATATTGCGCGTACTATGGACTGCCCATCGCACAAATAACTCAATTCTAGCAGAACTTAACATAAAAACTAGACTCATCACAACTCTCAACCAAAATATACTGAGATATTTTGGACATATAACTAGAAGAAGCGAAGGCATGGAGCTAATGATAGTTGAAGTTATCGTAGCGAACAAAAGACCCAGAGAAAGATCTCTAGTACGATGGTCGGAACAAATAAAGGACATGACTGGTTACTCATTCTCCACAGCAAAACAACAAGCACAGGATAGAGATAATTGGATAGAAATAGTCAAACAAATTACATGACCCCACTACATCCTTACGAAGGAGAAGAGATAGAGGAGGAGGGATAAAACATGGATAATTGTTTCTCGTCTAGGGACCCACGAAGACATTGTTTTTTAAGACAAAAAAGACTGGCTCGCGGACAGGAGGTAAAGACAAATGATATAAAATAGAGGTAAGGATTCTAATTATACTTAAATATTAACCTTGCTTTTACAGCTAGATTCCATTATAGATTTTATGTATTATTCACATTCGAAGAAAATGTGATTAAAGTTTCGTTTTGCCTCACAAATTGGAGTTAAGTTCTTGAGTCCCCAATATTTATTAGTTAAATTTTCTTCATTCAGTTTGCTGATATTTGAGTAAGTAGTAGAGTTACCGTATCGTATATTAATAAGAAACTTTTGGTCGAGGTATTCTCTTTTATAGTCCAAGGGATTTTCAAAAGCTTCCATATGTCCAGCACTATATAACCAAGAAGGCAGAAAGACTAGAATCGATTTTAAACCATCAAACATTACTTAGCTTTTCTCATTAATAGCGCGATCAACGTGAAGAGTGGTGGAAAAACATAAAACCAGGGCTGAGTTCCAGTTAACCTTCGAAATATGTTATTTCCTGAGGAAATTTTGAGTTTTGTATCTTGGCGGTGGCTTTAAAATGCAGTATACTGCATTCTTTGCAATACTCTAATAGTTGATATCCCCATCAAACAGTTCAACTGTTTCCTAGCATGCTGGTTGTTTACATAGTAAGTTTAGGTTTTTGAAGAGTTTAAGGATTACATTTTCACAAGCATATCAAACCAAAATCTCTGGTCATTAAGCTTTTACCAAGAATTTTTAGCAGTTAACAGTCAACATTTGCGATATGTTGTACAAAGTTTATTATTTAACCACAGGGATTTTTGCCAGTTTTACATCCAGCTTGTTCAGGTATGAGTTTTTTTATCAATAGTGACAAAGATTCGATTGCGTGTCATTCAAAAAGTTTAAAAAAGTGGCATAGTTAAGAAACGTCAAAAATTTTTGGCTTCGGTTGAGACTTTGCCTGGCTTCAATAGTGTCGCCACTCTGGATTTGCGCAATAGCTTGGCTATTTAAAAGCTTTTTACGCTTAGCTTTATCAAAAACAATAGATAATCTTCGCTATAACTGTTTAAATGTGAAATAGTTTTCTTGCCTTCCCAATGTTTCGTAATTTAGGTACATGCCCTCTTGTAAAGTTGTAAGAATATTGCCAAAATTAAGATTTTTTAACAATTTCGACGCATGGCAGATATTCTTTGCCATGTCTAGTCCTTCCGCCATGTCTATTGACATTTGGCGAGAAGAAACAATGCCAGATGAATGGAAAGAAGGGGTTATTGTACCAATACACAAAAAAGGAAACAAAAAGCAATGTACTAACTATCGGGGAATAACACTCCTAAATACCACCTACAAAATACTTGCAAACATCCTGCTAGAAAAAACCAAAACATACACAGAAGGAATCTTCTTCTTCTTCAGTGCCTTATCCGGTCCGGATGTTGGCGATCATCAAGGCTATCATGGTTTTGTTGACTGCTCTGCGAAACAGCTCCGCTGAGGTCATCCCAAACCATTGTCGGAGATTTTTCAACCACGAGATACGACGGCGCCCTGGTCCTCTTCTGCCAAATACTTTACCCTGCATAACAAGTTGAAGAATTCGATATTTTTCTTCGTTCCGCATCACGTGGCCGAGGTACAGAAGGAATCGTTGGAGATTATCAATGCGGATTTAGACCGGGTCGCTCTACCATTGACCAGATATTCACAATAAAACAGATAATGGAAAAATGCTGAGAGATGCACTTTCACCACAACTCTTCAACTTAGCTCTGGAACACATAATCAGAAGTGCAAGAATCGAAAAACCGAATACAGTATTTCATCGAGAAGGGCCAAACTTAGTACTGGCATTTGCAGACAATATCGATCTAATAGGAAACACACGATTAAGGATGAAGGAGACTTTCGTGAGGTTCGAGAAGGAAGCAGAGAAGATGGGGCTCCAAATCAACGAAAACAAGACGAAATATATGTATATGAGCCGCAATAACCAAAGCAGAGACAGAATCGGTCAGAACATCACCATCGATGACTTTAACGTTGAGCGCGTTAGAGAATTCAAGTATCTTGGAACAACAATAACTGAAGACAATAACAGATCACAGGAAATAAACAACAGGATCCAGAGCGGCAACAGATGTCTTTTTGTCCTCCAAAACCTTATAAAATCGAAACAACTAACGTGACATGACAGCGAAACGTGGACAATAACAAAGGCAAACGAAGAGAGACTATGTGTTTATATATATATATATATAATGGCTATACACCCCAGTGTGGGGTTAAACCGCAAATGCTTTCTAGATCCGATTTCTTAAGTGGATCAGTCTTTTTTGTTTATCTTATCTTCTTGACAATATCTCTCCATTTTTTCCTGTCTCTAGTTCTTCCTCTCCATTCTCTGACTCCTGCCCTTTGGAGGTCTTCTTCAACTTCTTGCAGCCACTTTGATCTAGGTCTTCCCCTTCTCTTTTTTCCTCCTGGATTCCATTCCATCATTGCGTATGTCACTGCCTCATCGCCTGCTCGCCAAATGTGACCTAACCATCTAACTCTGCATTGCTTTATTTTAGTTACGATGTCTTCCTTAAGTTCTTCCTTAATTTCTGCATTTGTTCTGCTTCTATATTCATTTTGCTCTGTTCTAATTGGTCCTAGTATGGTTCTCATAATCTTTCTCTCTGCTATTCTTAAGTCTTCTTCATCTTTTTTAACCATCGTCATTGTTTCTCCTGCATATAATAATATTGGCCTAATTATGGTGTTATAAATGCTCATCTTACTTTTTTTAGTCAGTGTTTTGCTTTTAAGTAATGTTTTGTTTGCAAAATAAGCTTTATTCGCTGCTAATATTTTTTCTTTTATTTCGGATTTCCTTTCTCCGGATTTACTTATTGTAACTCCTAGGTATTTGAAGTATTCTACTTCTTCAAACTCAGAACTTCCTATTTTGATTTTTTCTTTCATTGGTTTTTTCCCTAATCTTAATATTTTTGTCTTTTCTTGATTTAATCTTAGCCCCATTACCTCCCCTTTCTCTTTTATTTCTTCTAGCATTTCTTTCATTATTTTTCTGTTCTTTGCAATAATAGCAATATCGTCTGCATATGCAATTATTTGACCACCTCTTGTTCTGAGATTTCCTTTATTTATATTTCGTAGTACATATTCTAATGCTAGATTAAATAGCGTTGTTGATAAGGTATCTCCTTGTTTCATCCCTTTATTTATAATGAATTCCTCTGTCTCTCCTCTTTGTGTCTTTATGCTTATTTTTGTAGTTCTCATTGTCATTTCTATTAATTTTCTGAGTTTATGTGGAATTTTTAATTTTTTAAGTGCTATCATTAATCCGTTCCTTTTAATTGAATCAAATGCCTGTTTGAAGTCTATGAATAACATTTCCAATTCTAATTTATACTCGTTTGCTTTTTCCATTATTTGTTTTATTGTGTGTATTGCATCTATTGTAGATCTTCCTTCTGTGAATCCACATTGGTACTGTCCTACTGTCTTCTTTGTGATCTTTGATAACCTCTTTTTTATTATCGATGTCATTATTTTATATGTTGTATTTAGTAACGTTATTCCTCTATAATTTTCACAGATTTGTTGGTCTCCCTTTTTATGTACTGTTATGATCTGCCCTACCTCCCAGTCCGCTGGCATTTTCTCTTCTTTCCATATATTTTTCAATAGTGCCAGTATTTTTCCTCTTAGTTCCCTTCCCCCGTATTTTATTAGTTCCATATTAATGCCATCTTTACCAGGGGCTTTTCCATTTTTGCTTCTCTGTATTACTTCATCCAATTCCTCTAATGTTGGTTCTTTTAAAATTTCGATATCTACTTCATCTGCTTCTTCTTCGTGCACCGTTTCCTCCTCATTATGCATTTCTTCTTCTGTTGTTTCCTCCGTCAAGAGCTCTCTGTAGTAATCTCTCCATACTTGTTTGTATTCTTGGTCCTCTATTATCACTATTCCCTCTCTATTTTTTATTCCGTTTGTTATGCCCTTGTATTTTTTGTTTTGTTCTTTAATTTTTTTGTAAAAACTTTTCGTATTTCTGTTTGTTCTTTCCTGCTCTATTTCCTGCATTTTTTTGTCTACCCATCTTCTTTTATTTTGCCTTATCACTTTCTTAGCATTCCTTCTTAATTTTTCATATTCTTCTCTGTCTTCCTCTTTATCTGTTCTTAGCCATTTATTTCTGGCTTGCACTTTTTTTCCTGTTATTTCTCTACATTCTTGGTTATACCATTCGTTTTTTGTTTTAGCCTGACTTTTACCTATCTGCATATTTGCACCTTCTTCTATTGATTTTTTGATCGTCTCCCATTCTGTGTTTATATCTTCTGCTTTATATTTCTCTTTTATTTGAACTGTTACTGCCTCTTCATATTTTTTTCTTACTTCTTCATTACTCATTTTATTGACATTCCACTTTTTATGTTGGTTTTTTTGTTTTGTTTCAATTTTAACTTTTTGTCTTATAGTGGCTGTGACCATGTAGTGGTCTGAATCTGCACACGCACCTCTGAACGTTCTTACATCTTTTATTGACGATTGCTTTCGTTTATTAATCATTATGTGATCAATTTGACTATATGTTTTCTGATCTGGTGACCTCCATGTTACCTTATGTATTTTAGGGTGTTCAAATTTTGTTGAGCTTATTAACAAATTTGTTCTTGTTGCTAGGTTCCATAGTCTTTGCCCATTGTCATTCGTGTTTTCGTGTATTGTATGCTTTCCTGCAATTTGTTGTAAAAAGTCCTCTTTTCCAATCTGGGCGTTGAGGTCTCCTAGTACAAATATGACATCTTCTTTGGGTATTTTTTCTATCTCCTCTTCGACCCTATCATAAAAGATTTCTTTTTCGTCTGCATTGCTTGTTTCTGTGGGGGCGTATAAATTCAAGACTGATATATTAAATGGTTTGCTGTTGACTCTAACATAGGCCATCCTTTCGCATATTGGCTTGAAATTTATAATTTTCTCTCTTAGGTGCCTTAGTATCATGAATCCCACGCCTTTTTGCCCTTGTTTCTTTCCTCCTGAATATAACATTGTAAAGTCTTGTTTGTCAATCTGTCCCTGTCCCTCCCAGCGTAATTCTTGCAGTGCTGCAATATCTATTTTATACTTTTTGAGTTCTTTTTCTATTTCTAGCATTTTTCCTGAAGTTAGCATGGTTCTTATGTTCCATGTGCTTATTTTCAACTCTTTATTTTTTTTGTTCTGTTGTCTTCGTTTTTTATTTTTGTTTTCTTGTCTATCTTTCTTTATTACACTTTTGTTGTACCCGGGTTTATCTGCAGTCATTTCCTGTTTCTTTGCCTTGTCCGTCAACGAATATTGCATCGTCTCATCCCTTGCTAGTTTTTTGAACCACCTCCATGATGGTCCTCCAGCTGGTTGGTGTTTCTATTCCATCTTCTTTCTAGACCATCTATTATAAATTTGTTGGCTTTAGTTTGGACACGTTTATCTTTCTTTATTTCATCTTTTGCTATTCTTCGTATTTCCTTCTGTATTTGTAATTCCTCTGTCGTTAGATCATTGTTTATATATATTTTTTCTTTTTTCACTTCTTTAAGTTTACTTTTGTTTTCCATAATTTTTGTTTTTTCTTCTTTGTTTGGCAGTCTGACTAAACATGTTTTATCTCCTAGTTTCACTGCTTCTTCTATATTTACGGTAATATTTAGCTCTTTTGTCATAAAATTTCCTATTACTTCTTTTAGTATTCTTCTATCTCCAGTTTCTATTGTCATTCCCTGTATTATCACATTATTTTCTCTTCTTATTCTATCCAGCCTTTCAAGGCGTCCTTTTGTCTCATTCAGATCCTTTTTGATTTGTTCATTTTCTTTCCAGATTTCACTATTCTCTTGTTTTAGTTCTGCTAGTTCAGTTTTGAGTTTTGAGACTATGTGTTTGGGAAAGAAAAATCCTAAGGAAGATCTTTGGCCCTGTGCTGGATGAAGCATCAGGACAATATAGGATAAGAACTAACAAAGAGCTCGAAGAACTTTACTCAGACGCCAACATCATGAAAGAAATAAAGTCCAGAAGGCTCCAATGGGCAGGACACCTCAGAAGACATTCTGACGAACGAACAGTAAGACTCATGTGGGAGGAAGTCCCACCTGGAAGGAGACCACGCGGACGTCCTCGTCTCCGGTGGAGAGATAATATAGCAGGAGACCTAAGCACTATGGGCGTGGAGAATTGGATGGAGGTTGCTCAAGACAGAAAACAGTGGAGGCATGTTGTCGAGTTGGCTAAAACCCACGAAGAGTTGTAACGCCACGGAGTAAGTAAGTAAGTATGTCTAGTCCTTCCACCAACTTACTCCACCTTTCGGTCCTGAAATTGCTTTCTTAAATTGTTCGCCAAGCTGAATTGCTTCATAAAAGAATGGTTATTGCTAAGTTGATGTACCAAATGAGACATAGTTTCCATAATTTCCGTGCTGACGAATTCCTGATTCGGCGACCGAGGTTTTTATAATAAAAAGAAGAATATACAGCTACTTTTTATTTAAATAATAGTGCAAACTTATAACTAAAATAAATTAAAGTTTTTTATCACTTACAAAAATTCACACATATGTATTGTTCTAAACCAAGTTTGTCAGCTCTCTAGAATTAAAGAGAACAGCAAATTGAACACGGTGTTAACGATACAATCAAATTTTTTATCCTAACCATAATCATTAAGTTTTCTGTACGAACAAACGCAAGTGCTGGGAACTGGAAAATAGCTGTATTCTAGTTTACCAGTGTGTGTAACGCTTAGCAATCTGACAACGGTGTACGCTTGCTTGCAAAGTGTCTCGAAGTCGTTGGGAATGGCGCTATTTCCAAAGCACGATTCTCCAAGGTCTCTAAAAAAAGAAAATTTTTATTATTTATACTATTTATAAAAATTGTAATGCTATTATTGACATGACAAGGCAAAATATGGTTTTATGGATTTTGGGAAAGTGTATGCTAGTGTCGTTTGGAGTTTTGTCATCATCACCATCGTCGGTGTTCAATTCCTTTGTATTTCGGCTTTACCCTTTTGCATATCATCCTATTCTGAGGTAGATTTTCTATCTTTCTCTCTGTTTTCTACTTTCGTCCATTTTTGGACATAGGCTTCTCCCAACTCCTTCCATTCACGATTATCTATGGTCTATCTAATTATTATTATTTTTTTTTGGATGGCTCTGTATACAGAATAAGCTCTAGACAATCAAGATACTTCTAGAGTGACATATGTCTACAAAAAACTGATAATATATAATTTAAATGCAATGAAATTGCAATATTGCTCGTATTATAAGAGGAACATTAAAACAATATTTTGTAACATCGTAAAAAAGTGAAACCTGTATTAAGATGAAATAAATTACTAAAATTTTATAAATATTGTATCTCATATATTATCAACTTTCAATTTGTTATTTAAAAATAAGATTTCGCGCTGATAGTAACAATTTTAACGTTTATGGTGAGATGATTTTTTGAAAAGTAAATTTTTTATATGAAATACAGAACTAGTATTACCTCATATTGTTTTTTTTCTATTTAATTGTTTTTCATCAAATATGCCAGGTTATTAGCACAGCAAGATTGGCTGTGATCACAGTTATTTTGACTGCTGAACCAACTTTTCCAATGAGTTGAGTTAACCTACCTATTTTACTCAGAAGAGAAAAAGGCATTAAAAGAGTTGATTGATAGAGAGATTCAGACATCAGACCATCGATATAATAAACTAAGGATGGAGCCTATAAATAAATACTTGCGTCCAAAGTAGCTAGTAACAATGGCCGATCTTGTTTCCGGAATGTCAGTTGTGTACAAAAAAAAATTCCTTTGTTACATAGGTATATATAAAGCACAATAATTATTTATTTTTGTTGTTATTTACATTTGAATAAAAGATATAATGATGTGTAACATTGTAAAATTAAAAAAAAAACATTATTTTTATAACAAAAACATACACAACAAATATATTTTACAGGTACGTAGTTGCTCATCGCACGTCACTGATGTGACTGGATGCAAAATATTAAAAATTTTACGAATTTATTAATTTACCAAAAAGGATACATTAAATGATTGACTTAACACATAATTTTACCTATTTAACATTAACATATTTTGGAAAATATGTTCCATCGTCTATCAGCTACATATAAAATTATCAACATGCTCCGTCCTGAGTATATTAAATCTACAGTGTGTAAAAGCCAAATGGAATAAATTCATTATTTAGGTTACTGTACATATTTATAAAAAATCCCGAAACACGTCAAATTTAAATTATAACTTGACATTCTTTTACGTGAAAATGCAACCCCTACCTTCAACCCCCTTAGAATGACAGGTACAACCCCCAATTTTTAAAATAGGAAGTACAGGCTTGTGATATATCGTTTGAAAGGTCTTTTCATTCTCCATTCAAAAATGTTGTCGCTTTCAAGTTTATTAAGATTAATTAAGATAAAATAAATTAAAATCATGTGTTTACCGAAATTCGCTAAAATATACTCAAAACTTATTTCCCGTTTAGGTCTTGATAATGAGAAAGTGAACAAAAACCATAGCAATGTGGTTTTTAGATGGTAACCATTAAAAAACTTTAAAGAATTTCCGTGGCAACGTTATTTTAACACGCATTAGTAAATTGTTTTATTTAAGTTGTCAGTATTTTAATTTAAGTAAAAAGTTCGTTCAATTCAATTCTGAGAAATGGTTAGATTAACGGAAATGCATAAAATAACAGTTTTACAAATGATTGGTTACGGAGATAACACCCGAACACAACAGGAAGTAACTCGCCTATTTCATGAGAAATTTCCTAATTTACCACCTATATCCCAAGGAACAATAAGTAAAATAGAGAAGCAGTTTCGCGAGTTTGGTCATGTAAGGCAGATAAAAAAAGCAGCTGCCAATGCACTGAGTGATGAACTCAAATTAGATGTGTTGCTTGAGTTTCAGGAAAATCCACATACATCGAGTAGACAGGCATCCACTACATTCAATGCTAGCCATACATCGATAGTAAACATATTAAAAGAAAATAAATTGCATCCCTATAAGATGATACCTACTTAGGAGCTCATGGAAGACGATTTTGATAGGAGAACTTTTTTTTGTGAGCAAATGATGGACATGTTGGATAACAATATTATGAAATTAGAAAACGTTATGTTTTCTGATGAGTTTACTTTTTCACATAACGGTCATGATAATCGGCAAAATTGCCGCTACTGGGCCACGGAAAATCCTCACTGGATGAGAGAAGAACCCACTCAATATCCTCAAAAGGTTAATGTTTGGGCAGGGATTGTAGGAAACAATATCATTGGTCCCTTTTTCATTAAGGGCAACTTGAATGGCAACAATTATTTGGCATTACTTCAAAATGATGTCACTCCAACGTTGGCAAATTTATATCCTGATCCAGGAAACCTTCAAGTTCCAGCGAATACGATATGGTTTCAGCAGGATGGAGCACCACCACATTACCAACTTAATGTCCGGCAGTACCTCGATAAAATATTTCCCAATAGGGAGGCGAGGATCGATTGAATGGCCAGCGCGATCACCTGATCTTACATTATTAGATTTCTTTTTATGGGGATATGTGAAGAGCTATGTGTACAAAACTAAACCTTCTGATTTAAATGACTTAAAAGAACGAATAACGCTTGCGATTAGGTCGATCACGCCTGTTATGTTAAATAATGTTAGAAGACAGTTTTATTTGAGATTAGGATGTTGCCAAGACGTTCGCGGTGAACATTTTTAACATCTACTTCATTAACATTCATAGTTCTTTTTCGTGTTCTACATTTTATTACGTTTTGCATTACATTTTAGTTTTTGATTGTATTGTAGCGAATTTCGGTAACCACATGATTTTAATTTATTTTATCTTAATTAATCTTAATAAACTTGAAAGCGACAACATTTTTGAATGGAGAATGAAAAGACCTTTCACACGATATATCACAAGGCTATACTTCCTAATTTAAAAATTGGTGGCTGTACCTGTCATTCTAAGGGGGTTGAAGGTAGGGGTTGCATTTTCACGTTAAAGAATGTCAAGTTATAATTTAAATTTGACGTGTTTCGGGATTTTTTATAAATATGTACAGTAACCTAAATAATGAATTTATTCCATTTGGCTTTTACACACTGTATGCGTAGGTGATTTGTGATCTATGCATAAGACAATAACCGAGGAACTCAATCAATGAAAAAAATAAAGAATATAGGAAAAAATATACCCATACCCAACTTATAAACAGAATTAATTAATAAACTATCCATTAAATTACAAATGACAAATCCCTGGAAGGAAAAAGTGATTGTAGTAAATATCTGATGCGATATTAATCTCTTTGGTATAGCTTTGGCTGTAGACTTAGAATATTGTAGACAACCTTATCCTGACAGGTTTGTCAGTGTTTGGCATATTAAGTCAGTCTCAGTCATATTGCCATCGAGTTAGAATCTATGGAGAAGCTATGAGCATATTAACGTGTGTATTAAAAACGGCGTAGGTAGGCGTGGCTAACGATGATACCAATATGGCGGTGGGATCATGGCCGGACTCAATAATATTAAAATTACTATAAAAATATGACTAGTTATTCAGAAGATTTAATCATAATCTACAAAGTGCAATACATTTTTAATAAACTATGATTTATTTGTCCCGCGGTAAACACTAAAAACACGATATATTATACATAAAGATAAATTAATACAGTCAAATACTATTAATTTATTCTCTGAAGTACGGGCCATTGCTTTGTTTACATATTTGTATACTAACCTGTAGAATGTTATTCCTGAAAATTTTTTATTAACATTGCTTCTGCTGCTGCAACTACGTTGAGAACAAGAAACCATTATTATGCACTATCACAATATATTATTACAGTTTCTATAAAAGTATTATAAAACTAAAAATATTCGAAAAACAACAAACGTAAACAAACATATACGATCTGTCAAAAGTGTCAAAACAATCTTAACGATATGGCCGAAGTGAGGCCGTTTTTAGTCACGTGATGCCCTCTCCATAGATTCTATCTCGATGCTTATTGTCAAGATATTCTTCTATTGTTTTTGTGGGATTATGTACAATTTTACATCTTGACATTTTTCTACAGCGAAAAACTAAATAGTAATTAGTTTAAAACGCTCTTACGAAACAGGCTTATTCTACTTTCCGAACGAGGCCTTACACTATTTAGATACCTATCGAATACTCCTCGTATATTTTACATTCTATTAAGAATTACAGTCTTATATAGGTATATTTTATTTAGATCTTTTACATTTAGTCAGAAGAAAAAACGAAGCATTAAAATACAAATTCATTTTTTATAAAATAAATGAAAGTGGTCCCAAGTGTGTGTTCACATTAAAATATTTTTTTACTGCTTTAATTTCACTTTCATTAAATATTAAAATTATGAAATATTCGTTTTAATAAATTGTACCTATATTTTTTTCTGAAGTCGTTTGATAAAATGCTTTTTTTACTTTTTATTGGCAACAAAAAATTGACGTATATTATTACATTATCGGTGATTTTTAATTTAACTGAGACAACTGAGCACTAGCACAAAATAAAAATAACAATCACAATGCCCACTCTCAGATAACGCATTTGAAGTGTGTCAGAACGCGATCGCCATGTTTTAAACGGAAACATAGACTCCGATTGAGAAATTTGTGACAAACTACGACAGAACTGTAATTTAAATTTTTAGATATTAATAATTTAGTAAATTTGAATTAATTTAATCTATTCTTCAACTAAAAGTACGAATAAAATAGTGCATATTATGTCTATGGTTGCCGTAAATAAATTAAACCGGGTTAATTTTCTATGCACACCAGATAAAATATCACTGAACAGCACTGGTTCCGTCTTTTGCAGCGCTGTCAGCCATCGAGCCACCTCATTTCCTTGGATGCCGATATGAGAATTCACCCATATTATTGTCATTGAAGTCCCTCGGGAAGTGTGGACATGGATCGATTCTAGTATGTTGTAAACAAGGGGATGTTGATTGAAAATATTTTCTAACGAATGAATTGCGGATAAGGAATCGGTGCACAAAGCTACACTATGATGATTGTCAAAAGGAAACTCGAGAGCTTTTTAAATACTGAAGAGTTCTCCTGAAAACACGCTATGTTCGTTGGATATTCGGTATTGTCCTAATACTTTATCAACTGTAGTGATAGAATAGTCAACCCCATCTGCGTTTCGGGATGCAACGGTATAAAGCGCCTTATCATAGTGGGATGTATTCACAATATCCTTGAAAGCTTGTCGAAAAATAATATTATTTGTTTGTTGCTTATTAACTTTACAGAGGGAAGTGTTTATAAAAGAAGGTATTCTAGACCATGGCGGGGATTCTGATGTTATGAATGCAAGTGTTAATTAAAGTATTCCGCTTGCCTAACTGTTACAATCCTTGTTATGCACTTTCTTGTAAATCTGCATCTCTAAATCTAATTTTGCTACTCTTTCTTCCTGTCATACTTGCTTAAATGCTTCTATATATATTCAGGGATTCTACAGTATTCACTGCCTTCCCTCGCTCAACCGTTTCCAGCTCTCTCAATTCTCCATTGTTTAGGCCTCATTCCATGTTGCACATATGAATGTTCTATCTTTTCTTCGTTTTGATTTTTGGTTGAGCTTTGATAAGACTGGGTCTTCCGAACTCTTTGCAACATTGCCCCCCGTATCCGATGGGGCTCCCTCTATCAGACGTGTGGATTTCCACCCAGGGATGAGTTTCCGTATTTGGCTTTTTCATCTTGTGATTTTCGTTCTTCTTACCCTTATGTTTTTCTGTGTGTTAGGTTGCTAACTCCTAACGCCACAACCCCCGTTTGGAGGACCTATTCTTTAGACGCCCATTCTGGATCAGACGCTCTTGGTTCTTCCGCCCTCTCGACCGTAGTGACTTTTCCAGCCATCCTCTGCTCTTGAGACCGTTGACCGGTTTTCACCTGTACCCCAGGCAGGGACCCTCACAGGGTGCTATCAGCCGTTTTTTTTTAGAGGTGTTACTCCTCTATACCTCCTCTTTTATAGGGGCTTGGGACTGGCTGCATCGGTTATAGAGCTACTCAGTTCAACCCATACCAATCCAGGCAGAGTTTTAAATGGTTCTAATAGCATAATTATTGCGCTGCCTCTTATATTTGTCATAATTTCTGTTATTTTATTTTATCATTTCCAGGGACTTTCCCTTTTTTAGCCTGTGTGTAAGACGGTTCTGTCTATCTTTTATATTTTATTGTTTTTCTTATAATTTACATTTTTATAGACAGTCTCTGCTCCTTTCATTTTGATATATTTGTTATTATTTGTTATATCTCCTCTCATTTTCATATATTGCATTTTTGTTTGGTTTATTATTAATCCGTATTTGAATCCGTCTTCTTCAAATTTCTGGAATACTTTTTCTAAATGTTCCCGCTTTTGTTCCCGCTAGTATTACCACATCATCTGCGTACGCTATGCACTGTTCCCTGCTATTGAAAATAGTCCTGTTGTACCCTCTTTAATGACAGATTAGAGGTTACACAAAGAACGGTACTAGGCTCGGGCTTCAATCTGGTGGAGGTCTCTTGGTTGGGGCTCTTATTACAGCTCAAATTTAAAGAAATTTTAAATATGCTTCACTGTTTGTGCTCATATTTGATCTTCTTACGATATGTTCTAATACTAGGTTAAATAAATTCGTTGATCGGATCCCCTTGTTTTAAACCTCTATTCACTCTATTTTTAAAAGTTTCCTTCCATTGTTTTCCTATAAGCTTTTCTGGTATTTCTAATGTTCTCATGGCCTCATATAGCATCGTTCGATTTAGAGAGTCATATGCTTGTTTAAAATCGATAAATAGCATATGTAATCCAAAGTTCAAACCAAAGGAAAACCTGAATGGTTGTCAACGGAACTAGAAGAGAAAGTTTTCAAGAAAAAACAAGCATATCACATATGGCTTCAATCCAAAGATCCTCAAGACAGAGAAATATACGCTAAATGGAATAGAGAAGTTAAAAAAGACGTGGATAAGGCGAAAAATATAAACTGGGAGGCTAAGTGTGATGAACTGGACAGATTTATGGGTGGAACAAAAGTGGCGCAAGCTTGGAAAACATTAAAACAGTTTAGGAAAAATGAAGACAACATTTCTCTCATAAAGTTAAATGAATGGGAAGAATATTATACGAAACTGCTGAAAGAGGATAGAGTAGAGTACAGATGGGAAAAGATAAGGGAATTAATAGACAACAGAGACGAAAGACAGGAAATCCCTATAATAACATTATCTGAATTGACGGAAACCTTAAAAGAGGTTAAAAACGGAAAAGCCGCAGGGCCTGGAGACATTCCCATAGAGCTGGTTAAATATGGGCCGACTGCACTTTTAGAATTAATAGTAGACCTTTTCAATAAATGTATGTGTGGAGACCAGGAAATTCCTAAAGATTGGAATAAATCTTATATAAGCTCCATATATAAGAGAGGGAATAAAAGAGACTGTTCCAATTATAGAGGTATTAGTGTGACGAGCTCTGTGGGCCGATTGAGTGAAGAGGGTTGAAAGACAGATACAAGATATTGAAGAACAAAGCGGCTTTCGTACCGGGAGATCCTGCCTTGATAATATATTTATCCTACGACAAATAATTGAAAAGCGTGTCGAAAGAAGTAGAGAGACCCATTTGGTATTTATAGACCTTGAGAAAGCATATGATAGTGTCCCGTTAAAGAAAATGTTTGAGGTCCTCAAAAGGTCCGGATTGGATTCGACGTATATCCGAGAGATATATAAATTGTACGAAAATGCAGTTAGTTGTGTAAAAATTGGAACCAGAACCTCAAATAAATTTAAAGTCACTAAAGGCCTAAAGCAAGGATGCTGTTTGTCACCGACACTCTTTAAAATATACGTCCAAGAAGCATTGAGGAATTGGACAAATAAATGTAGATTTATGGGCATCGAAGTGGGACAAGAAACTCTGTATACATTGTTGTTTGCAGATGATCAGGTGGTGGTTGCAACCGATAAGAAAGATATAAATTATATGAATCGAAAATTATTTGAGGAATATGCCAAATATGGGCTTACTGTAAACATAAGCAAAACAGAATATTTAAAAATTGGAGGAAATACCACAGATCTGAGGCTTGAAAACGCAGTCATAAAAGGCTGCAACCAGTATAAATATCTAGGAAGCATCATATCAGCAGATAGCAGAGTTAAGATAGATGTACAAAACCGAATAACCCAAGGGAAAAAATGCATCCGAATACTGAATTCATTACTGTGGTCTAATAAAATAAAGATGCATACCAAACTTCGCGCATATACAGAGCAATTGTAGAACCAATTACCACATATGGTGCCGAATGTTGGACGATGACAAAGAATGAACGAGATAAAGTAGACGTTGTGGAAATGGATTATCTTAGAAGGTCATGTCGAGTATCGAGAATGGAAAGAATCAGGAATGAGGAAATACGAAACCGTACAGGAATTAGAGATACTCTTTCAGATAGAATACAAGGAAGGCAATTACAATGGTATGGTCACGTGATGAGAATGGAGGAGGAGCGGTGGCCAAAGAAAGCCTTAATGTATGTTCCGCCAGAAAGAAGGAAAAGGGGAAGACCACCAAATTCCTGGAGAAGAGAAATTACAAAAACAATGCAATCTAGAGGCTTAGAAGAGGGAGATTGGAGAGATAGGAAAAGATGGAGGCTGAAATGCGGGAAGCGGCAATCGCCGTAGGACCCCCGTTATATGATGATGAATCCAAAGTTTTGTTTGTAGCTATTATTTTGTATTAATTTTAACATACTTATTTGATCAAAAGTTGTTCTTCCTGATCTAAAACCATCCTGGTATTCTACAATCACTTTGTTATCATATTTTATTAATCTTTTCGTAATAATTTTTGCAAGTATTTTATAGACTACTTCTAGTAGTGCTATACCTCTATAGTTTTCGCACTCCGTTTTGTCTCCTTTTTTGTAGATAGAACAAATTAAAGCGGTATTCTACTGTTTCGGCATTTCTTCCTCTTGCCAAATTATTAGTGTCTAGTGAAATATCCTTTCCTTCAATATTTCGCCACCTTCCTTAAAAATCTCAGCTGGAATACCCCTTTCTCCTGCACTTTTGTTATTTTTTAGGTCTCTTATTATTTCTTTGACTTCATTCAAAGTTGGTTCCTCGCACGTCCTTTCCTCATCTTCTTGCCAATTCCCATTTCCCTCAAGTTCCTCTTGTTGGTCTGTATTTAATCGATCTTCGAAATATTTTACCTCAAACCACAATAGGACAAGAAAAAAAAATAGAAAGAAAGAAAAAAAATGTATAATATGAATGTAGCCATTCATAATAATTAATAAAAAGCATCAGGCATCTTGATTGCATTTGTTTATGTTGAATGGATCATGTTCTTCCCAAGTGTTTGTTTTTCGTTAAGATTGTTGGTCTGGTAATTTAATTGAAGTGAAACGATTAATTTCTATTCGTATTAATGAGCTCAAAACTAATATATTAAAAATTTCTAATTTGTGTTTCGAGAAAAGAACTTTTGGATATATTTTTAATAATGATTAATTGCTTTATAAATTCATATGTACTTGCTTCTATGTCGTTTTAATTTTACCAGGTTTATAAAAATAAATCATCGCCGAACACTCTCACTAGATTAGAGCAGATGTTTCGCACGCCAGTTTTTTCATTACATTTGACTAATAAAAAAAAACAAACAGCTATGATACAAAAAATTAAGAATCTTCTGGTATGTATGATAGATTTTGTTTTTAATATATCTATTAGAAAGGGAGACAATTATTTTCTCATGGGCATTATTTTGTCTTTATTTTTCAGACGTAGTATGTATAACCAACAGTATTCAAAGTTTCCCATTTATATACAGAACAATGAGTTTTTAGTGCGACATCGATTCCATTATGGTATAGAATATCCAAAAAACTTATTTAGAAAAAATGTAGGCAATGATATTCTCCATACGCTGTTCTCAGAATTTTACTTTAAAAATAGCTTCTCTCGTACTACCCATTGCAACTCTAATTCCAAATTGTGTTCTTCCCACCGAGTTTTTGTATTGTTTTAGTTCTATTCCCAATATTTGCACTAGTTTTCTTGATAATACGATAAACATAGATTTCTGTCTGTCTATTTAACCATCTAGAACTATATATAGAACAGCTATATCATAAATAAAAAATATATATCAGTCCAGACTGAAACATATTATTTAAAATGCTTCCTCGTTGATTACCACAAAAGAGGATACAGGATATGAAACCAAGTTTACAGAAAACCAACCCACACCAACAGATATTTAAATTACCACTCAAACCACTCAAGCATAAAAATATCAAAAAGGGAATTATCAAATCATTATAATGGTAGAGCCCAAAACACCTGCTCTAATGAAAAAGCATTCCAGGAAGAAAAAAACCTGTTAAGAAACGTTGTAAACGCCCCAAAATGGACATTTTTAGCAAAATTCAGCTTGTTCGTATGATTTTTAGAAGTGCAATGGCATTGTCTACACATAGCTAGAATGCATTACAAAGCACTTAAAGATTAAATCTTTGTGGTCTGCTCGTTCCAATGCTGTGACATCTTTAAAGGAAAATTATAACGAAATTAAACATTGTTTACGTCATTTTTCCTTAAACAAACACATATAGATCCAGGTTCATATCTAGTCGTCTTTGAGCGAGAACGTTAAAAACGAACAGAGCCTCTCTCGTTCCTAGTCTTTCTTTGAATCCAAACTGGGTGTCATCTATATCTTCTTCTATTTTTTGTATAGTCTTCCATGTATTATTTTGAGAATATCTTAGGTGTGTGGCTTATTAAGGAAATTATTCTGTACTGGGAGCATTCTGTCGCATGTACTGAGTTTGGTAGTGTTACAAACGTTGACAGCAACCAATTTTCGGTTCTAAAGTAATCCACTTCTGTTTTTTATTTGTCTTTTCAGGCTTTAAATTTTCTTCTGCAGCCTTTAGTAATGCCTTCTGAATATTGCTCCACTTTTCATTAACATCTTCTGATGTTAAGATTTCTTCTCCTAGGTCTGTTAGATTTGAGTTGACTTGTTGGATCACTTTTTAATGTATTTCTCCTTTTCTTAATTTTGTATAATTAAACGTTGGTTTGTTTTTAGGTATTACATTATTTTTGAGTTTCAGGTGCATTCTAGCTATCAGCGGGTTATGGTCTGAGTTGACATCTACTCCGGGGTATGCTTTTACTACTTTAATTGAGTTTTTGTATCTATTTTTGACTAATATACAGTGATGAGTGCCTTAAGAACCGGCAAAATAACGCAAAAGATAGAAAATATAATACGTTGTGAAATAAAAAGAGATGAAAGTAGTAGAGGTGGGAAATAATCGGTAGAAACCTATAATTAGCATTATAAATCGATAGTCTCACACCTTTAGACGTTAGCTTCGAGCTAAATCACCTCGGTCATAATTATTATGTGTAACGTATGTGTGACGTATTTCCATTTTTTAATTTCACATAAAGTAAAAACTGATTGACCACAATAAAGCAAAAATGTGAATAAAATAATTTAATTAATAGTAATTATTTAATCTAAAGTTTTAAATTATTAATCAAGAATAATTTCTACTATGATGTGAGGATTTCATACACTCTTGTCACGGAATAATCACTATCCTTCGTGGATTAGTGGTAAGAACTCGACACAGACGTCGCAGATGATTAGAGTTCAAAACCCACATGTGGTTTTTTTTTTAATAATTTGAAATTATGCAGAGATCGTTTTGCTTAAGTAAAATTCTACAAAATTAAAAAAAATATTGTAAATAAACGTATTTACAATATGTTCAAATAAGCCTTCATTAGCAGCAGAACAATAACCCAAACTGTCACTAAAGAAATATAAAAGTTTGATGGATCAGAGTTCAATTCACGATGTTCTCATGCAGGCGCTCAGGGTTCAAATCCCACAAGAAGGTTTTACTTTTTTAAAAATTTGAAATTATGCAGATATTATATCGTTTTGCTTTAAATCACTAGACATTTATTTCAGTTTTTATTAGAAGTGTTTATAGTAAAACATGAAAATCTTATTAAAAAAACAATGTCGTACTTTCGAAAATAAAGTAATAATTCTTCAAACATAAAAGAACGTTCTAAATAAATATACTTCCAAAAATATTTAAATAGGTAGAAATTCTATAAAAATAAAAAAAATTATTCTAATGAAATGTATTTACAATAAATGTTCGAATAAGCCTCCATTAGCAGCAGAACAATAACCCAATCTATTATAAAAGTTTCGTCTAACATTAGTTAATGTTTCTGGACTAATACCTCTCATTGAATCAGAGATCTTTTCTCTTAATTCTTGGAGAGAATTAGGCCTATCGTCTTCAATTCCATATAGCTTGGACTTGATATATCCCCACATAAAAAAATCACAAGGTGCAAGATCAGGTGATCTTGCAGGCCAAAAAATATCTCCGTGGCCACTAATCAATCGATTAGGAAAAGTCGCACTGAGATATTCACTGACGATGCGAGAATTATGTGCGGGACAACCATCGTGTTGAAACCATATGGAATCTAAAGGTATTGGTAAATTACGAAGGGCTGGGACAATTTGATTTTGCAGAAGTTCCAAGTATTTCCGCCCAGTCAACATACCGTCTATAAAAAATGGACCAATGACATGATTCCCTATTATGCCTCCCCAAACATTTACTTTTCGAGGACGCTGGGTACGAGCGACATAAATCTGACGAGGATTTCCTCGAGACCAATACCGAGCATTCATTGAATTGTGACGGCCCTGCAATGAAAACGTACATTCATCGGTGAACAAAACGTTCTCTAAAAAATGTTCATCTTGATGTGACATTTCCATTGCAGTTTGACAAAATTCTAAACGTTTATATTGATCCCCAGGGAATTGTTCGTTGGATTTATGAAGTTTATAGGGACGGTATCCATGTCTTTTCAAAATTTTACCTACACTAAATCTTGAAATTCCATATTGTTCTCCGAGACGAGATGTTGATTGGGTAGGATTTTGCTCAATACTTGCACAAATTAAAGTGTCCCTTAGTTCCAAATCTGGATTTACCTCCTTTCGTCTACGAACTCCTCTTGGAGTGAACACGGATCCATAAGTAAAAAAATTACGTATAATAGACTGAATTATTGATCGTGCTGGAGCCGGCCTATTTGGAAACATATTTACAAATTGTTGTCTAATCATGTTGTCTGATAATCCATTCACATGCCAGACAACAATTTGCACTTTTTCCTCGACCATTAAAACCATTTTCACGAATTGTTTTTTCAATAAAAAGTTTCTGTTTACCGTGCAAAAACACTTCTCGGTATGATATTATTTTTGATGGCTTGATGATTTGGTTAGCTGTAAAGCAGGCAGCTGTTCGCGCGCATCCATTACAATGTTGTTAATTGTATTAAAAATCATTACCTGTACAGAGGAATTTATATTAACACTGAGAATTTAGTGATGGATTTGGCATTAAACAGTCTTAACCGGATTATTTTGCAATCACAACTGAAGACTGTAAAACTGAAATTGAATTTGAATTATTTTGTATTTCTATTTTTTAACATTGGAATAAGAATAAACTGTAAATAATGAGTTTTTCGAAAACTTTTTACCCAATATGTATCATATTTTCTATTATTTTTTGATTGAATAAAACAAAAATTTTATCCTTGGTGTGAATTGAACCTCCAATCTTCTTGTCAGTAGACCACGTCTCTAACTATTACGCCAATTCTACACACAATGATTGTTTTGGATTGAACATACCTAGCTTTAGTTTCATCAAATATTTCAGTTGAGTTATTTTTATTATTAAATAAACTTAAAGATTTATAATTTTAAATCGCTAATAATTAATGTTTTTTACTATAATATATCTTAATTTATTCAATTATTTATTCTAACATCAGAAATTATTAAAATAAAATATTTTCGAGGTCATCCGTATAATTATGACTGAAGTGAAATAGCCACGTCAAGAACTAGCCTTATCTCGTACTATCTCACAACTTAATCTGTCTTCTATCCTTTGCGCTATTTTGCCGGGTGGTAAAGCACTCATCACTGTATAGTCTTTTTGATTTCTGACTATGCGGTCTTTGTTGTCTGTAGGAGATCTCCAAGTCTATAATCTGAGTCTGCATAATCTTAGTCCGTCACTGAGTGGTTATATAGAAATTCAAACAGGCATTTAAAAAATAAGAAAAAAAAACAAAATTGGGCAAAAAGACCAAAAAGGATTGGTCTATTTGGTAATGAAAAATCTACTTTTCCACCAGTAAAACGCTTCTACCCACAAGTCCTTTATTAAATAATGCCATCGATGATTCTTCTTTAGATCTCTAAGGAGGTTGGTAATCATAATGATCACTTTTACTTTTGACACGGCAACTCTGAATAGTTTTATGGAGCTACAGTCGTTTGGTAATTGTCCAAAAGATTCAGAAACTGTTTTCTTGTAGTATGTCCAAGCCAGGCATTACATTTACACGCGATGAAGTCACAATTGATTGTAACGAAAATTGTTTATTACAATTATCATAATTGTTTATGTAGGAAATATCAGAAAAATCTTGTTAGTTAATTAAAGCAGCAAACAATGAAATGAAATATATGATTGTAAATAATGAAAAAATCGATTGGCATAACTCATAAATTATTCTCAAATCTAAAGAAACACTCTTATCCTATGAAGTGGTGGATTGGCAGGTAGTAAGTCAGCTAAGCGTCGCCGTGCAGCAACGAATGATCGATGGCAGTCGAGGAGAAAAATGATGTCTTCGACGACTTGATGGTAGATAAATTGCGTATACATTTATTAAAGAAATTGATATTGTAAAACATTTTATTTCAAGAATTAGGGGTTCAAATTAATGGTTTTCCCGAAAACATGTGATGATTTAGATATGTGGTTTTCTGATTCGACAAACATATGAATATGCCAATTTTACCGTGGGAATTCTATAAAAGTAGCTTTTAAATAAGAATTTACTAGAATTTTATGTTAAAATATTAAAAAATAAAATATTTAAGTACTTTTCCAAAAAATAATAACTGAAAAAAAACTTACACGCAAGTCTCATAGGTTATAATCTGTTGAAAATCTTCGACATTAACAATATACTTCCTGTTCTTCTTAATATCGAAAGCTACTTTCGGTGTCATGGATATTTTCTTGGTCCTACACATATTTTCTTCAATTTCTGGAGCTCGTAGAAGATCACTGGTAAAATCAAAGGCGGGCGCAATCACAGATCCTGCAAGGTAGCCGAATTGTTTTTTGTTTCTTTTGAGCAGTCTTTTTATAGCAATCTTCGGATATGCGGTGGAATTCGTACAAAGTTGGTTGAGGTCACATACAGTCTTTTTGGGGATAAATCGTCGTTTTGTTAGTAGAGCTGATTTTTGTGTTTTCGTCTAAAATAATAAAAAAAATCTAAATCTTAAAACAGAAAAACATATAACTAAATTTAAAATGGAATTTGTTGGTTATGCTTTCAGACAGTATGATAAATATCTTTGATACATTTAGAAGAAAGGACAAGAAGGTTGGAGCTAATTTAAATCTTTATAAAAAGATAAGAAAATAAGTAAAATATCAACAAAACGCCGCATATGAGCACACTAATATTTGAAGATAGCAACGAAACCCAAAATACAGCGAAATAAAATTAGAGTCACTCTGTAATTTGAATTTATTTCTGAAATTAATATTATAACGTTTTTGTCCTTCAAAGTAATGAAAATGAACAATTATTTTCCTATGTTATACTAAATATTGACAAGGGACAATTTGAATTTGATGTGATTTTTTTTTCTTGAAACAAAGGAAATTTTAAGAACTTCAACACTGAATATTTCCTCCTCTGGCAGTGATAACAGCTTGTAAACGACGAGGCTGGCTTTGGATCAGATTGTCGATCCATTCTACGGAAGATTGTCCCGTTGCTGCACCAGTATGCCCTCATCTCATCCCAAACATGTTATATGGGATTTATATTTGGACTGCGGGAAAATCAAACAAATTGTGTGATAGTTGAAGATACTTAGTAACTATCCGAGCAGTGTGGGGCTGTGCATTATCATGCGTAAATGTTGCATCGTCTCCAAGAATAACCACTAACGGTAAAATATCCATAAAATATATGGCAGGTACCTACGTGCAGTCAATTTTCCATTCTCGATAAAGACTAACTCCGTGCGAGCGTCAAACGATATGTCTCTCCATGCCATAATTGACCCTCTGCCAAATAGAAGTAGTTCAGCAATACATGCTTGAGCACAACTCTCCCCTTGGCGTCTCCACACTATTTCACGTTTGTCTGAGCCCGTAAGACAGAATCTCGATTAATAGGAAAATAATACACGACTGCAATACTGTGTTTTCCAAGCCAAGTCTTCTCGTGCAAAATTCAATCTGATAAGTCGGTGTTCGCGGGAAACCGACGTTCTGTTTATTCTAGTTCGAGAAGATAAACTGGCAGCATAAAGTCACCTCCTAACTGTCCATTCATTTACCTTTACATTTTTCACTTCTTGCAGATAATTTTGGAGGGAAACTGTCGTGACCGTTCGGTTTCTCACAGCATTAGAAACGACAAAGCGGTCATCTCTAGCTGAATACTGCCTTGACCTTAAGTAAGTAGACCGGTTTCTTCGTACACGTTGCACACTTAAGAGACTTAGACCAACGTTTCTCCAATTTCGCGCTGACCCTGGCCATCTTCTAACACAGCAGAACTTATACTCATTGCAATACACTGACAGTGACAAAACTTTACAAACAATTTACAATTGACGTTAAAACCACAGAAACAAAAAATAGTGAAAATGTTTTTTAGGAATGAGAGTAAAAGTCCTTTTTTATCTCAAACGCTTATCCAAACAGCAACAAATCCAATTTTTTTCAAGCAATCCAGGAAGGAGAGGTAGAGGAAAAACGAGGAGAAGATGGAAGGACTGTATGATAGAAGACTTCTGAGAGAAAGGTTTAGGTGAAGAAGATCCGATGGACAGAAATGAGTGGCGACGAAGAGTAAGAAACAGCAACTCAAAAAGGGAAAAGCTGAGAAAGAAGAACTTTAGTTTTGTTTTCCAGTAGCTTCTTTCTTTTTTCTATAGATTTTCTACTTTTTTCTTGTTTCTTAACGATAGATATTCTGTAAAAATATATCTGTACTCCCAAAACACAAAAGTAGAGTAGAATAACAAAAAAGAAAATAAAATTACTGAGAAATAAAAGATACAACAACAGAAGAGAAGAACAAAACAAAACGATAGCTTAATAGAATAAAATAGAAGAACAGAACTAACTAAGACACAGACCAAAAGAATATTACTTAAGAATGAAGTAAAAGGGGACCTGTTTAGGGTCCCTTGTCCAGCGTTATGGATGAAGTCCACAACGGTAGCCACAGCGGAGAAGCGAAACTTCGGTACGGTGCGGATGGCGTAAGTGGCAACCCTTGATTTTAGGGTTGATATAGAATCAAGTCAAATACTGGCCAACTACAAGCTAGCACTGGCAACAAGTGGGAACCACTGCATTAAAGACTCGTAGATTACCCCTAGAAATCGTCATGGCAGTTATTGACAAACATCACCGTACTAATCAAGATTCGGCAGGGGGAGAAATAACAATGATGACAGGGCTCCTCAGGTCGTTAACCAACGAAATCCCTGCGTACTAAAAATACAAAAGTCAACTTTTAAAATAGCGTCATGGAATGTTAGAAGCATGTATGAGTCTAGTAAACTAAGGAACATAGAACAAGAAATGATGCGACTTAAGATCGACATATTGGGAATAAGTGACACAAGATGGCTCGACTCCGCCGAACTAAATACAACCAATGGTCGACTTTTCTACTCAACAGTACCGACAGCCAACATCGGCATGGAGTAGCAATTAATATCAGTAAAAAAGTTGCAAAATCAGTTGTAGGCTTTATACCAATATCGGAAAGAATTATGGTAATACAATAAAGACAAGACATGGGAAATTAAACCTTATTCAGATGTATGCGCCAACCGCAGATAAAACAAACAGAGGAAGTAATTGAAAATTTTTAAGTTGACCTTCAAAAAATCCTACAAAATACAACATCTAGAGATATAACAGTAGTCATGGGTGATTTTAACGCCAAAGTTGGAGAAGGAAGATGTGAGTCTACAATAGGACCATATGGACTCGGTGTTCGAAATGAGAGAGGAGAACGTCTTATAGAATTCTGTCTAGAACATAATCTTGTGGTAATGAATATTTTTTTCAAACTGCCTAAACGACGCCTTTACACTTGGAAATCGCCAGCTGACAAGGTCGATAAAATCGTTAGAAACCAAATTGACTATATTTTAATAAACCACAGATACCGAAACGCAATACAATAGGTGAAAGCGTACCCAGGTGCAGACGTGACGTCGGACCACAATCCTCTTGTAGCAAAATTCCAGCTTCACTTAAAAAAGATACAAAAGTGATAAACTAAACATACAAAAATTAGAATCAGAAGACGTCAAAGAAAAACTAAAACAAGAAATTAATGCAAACCTAGAATCCACACGGAACCAATTGATGGTGATGTAGAACAACAGTGGCAATTCTTTAAAAATGGAATTATCGAACCAAGTCGCAGAGAACTCACAACAACCAGATGCAAGAAGGGAGATTGGATAACAGAAGAAATCTTGGAAATGATGGAGGACAGAAAAAGGCAAAAGAATATCAACATAACTCAGTATCAACAGCTGCATAATCAAATAAGAAGGAAAATAAGAGAAGCTAAAGAGACTTATTTCGCTGGAAAATACCAAGAAATAGAAGACTTACAAAACAAATATGATAACTTCAATCTCCATAAGAAAGTTAAAGAATTAGCTGGGGTAGCAAAACAAAAAATCTCAAGCATACTAATGGACAAAAAAGGAAACATTTTAGTGGAGACAGAACAAAAATTAGGAAGATGGAAAGAATATATAGAGAAATTATTCCATGACCAGAGACAGGACAGTACATATGAAGATAATCAGAGTAAAGACGAGGGACCCGAGATAACAAAATCAGAAGTTATGCATGCAGTAAAGTCCATGAAAAATAATAAAGCTGCTGGTCCAGATGAAATACCAAGTGAATTGCTAAAACTGCTCAATGAAAAAAACATGGATCTTTTAGTCCAACTACTAAACACAATCTATTTAACAGGAATCATTCCACCTGAAATGCTGACATCAACATTTATTTGTCTACCAAAGAAAGTAAATGCCAAAGAATGTAATGATTATCGAACGATCAGTCTAATGTCACATACCTTAAAAACCCTGCTAAAAATCATCCATAATAGAATACACGTTAAGCTGGAGATGGATATTAGTGTGATTCCCAGTTTGGTTTTCGGAATGGAGTGGGCACAAGAGAGGCACTATTTTCTTTTAACGTGCTGATCTAAAAGTCAGAATTGAAAAAGTACGTGCCAACTTCGTGTCGTGAAAATGAAAAAGATTTTATGCAGCAAAGATCTGACATTGGCCCTCAGAATAAGGCTAATTAAATGCTCTGTACACAGTGTACTCTACTATGGAGCTGAATCATGGACATTAAACCGGAATACAATAAATCGACTTAACGCTCGTTAAGGATTCCATGGGTAGATAGAATCACGAATACAGAAGTGTTAAGGAGAATAGGCAGAGAGAGAGAGAAATGACAAATACAATAAAAGAAAGGAAATTGCAATATCTCGGACATGTGATGAGAGGCGAAAGAAACAACATCTTGAGACTCATAATTCAAGGAAAAATAGAGGGTAGGAGAAGCGTAGGAAGAAGACGCGTTTCCTGGTTGAAGAACCTGAGAGAGTGATTTGGCTGCAGCTCAAGGCAATTGTTCAGAGCAGCTGTCTCGAAGGTCAGAATAGCCATGATGATTGCCAATCGTCGTCGCGGAGATAGCACTTAAAGAAGAAGAAGAAGTAAAATGTTGAAATAAATAAAAAAAACAAAATAAATTGAAAAAAGTTCTAGACTCTAGAGATAAAAAAATCGATTAAAGAAAACCTGGGCCTAAGAAAGAATAAAAGTACGAGGAATCTTTTCTTTAAATAAAAATTTTATGAAGCAATGGAATTATTGAACATTTAAAACTGAGTTTACCTTACAACCTGTGATCTATTAAAATTACTTTTTCTAACGAAAAGACTATCATCATGAGCTGACTAGACGGACTAGAGATGCGGGAAAAATCATAAGGTCACTGAAACAAAACTCCACAGGACAAGGAAAAATGAACCCAATCGGTGCTGACAAATGGCAAGGCCAAAAAATTAAAATCTATGAAAAATAATAGATCTGGTTCTGCAGGTAGACCTGCGGACGAATTCTAAAGAAAAGTTGCAGAAGAAGTATATAAAAAACAGAGCTGTGTTATGGCTGGCCAATACACGCCCCCTTTGTGGATCTTAAAAAGTATTGAAATATTCTGGTCATGAAAATCGTATGCCATAAAAAAATCATGAATGGATACCTTAAGTAAGAACAAATAGATGATTAGCACTAATATTGTTTGATTATTGTTCGGATTCTGAAAAGCAGAAAACACACAAATATCTGCTAGCCATCTTCTTCTTGATTTCAACGACTCTTGTGGAATTTGCTGATCAACATGGCTATTTGCACTAAAGAAACTGTGTGGAATAATACGAGCCATGTATCATAGTAAATAAATACATATATAATACACTATAATGAAAAAAATTTTGATAAAAAACGAACAAACTAAAAAGTACTTACGGCAAACACAACAATTATAAGGAAGGAAAGCGTTATACAAAATGTCGAAATGTTAAGATACATTTTTGTCGGATTCTCGTTCGATACTGATTTTATTTTGTACTTAGGAAGTTGTACTTGAAAATCTGCTCATTTCCTGAACAAAACCGCGAGTAGGTTAGTAATCACACTAATATTTATATTAGCCACTTTGTTTTAACTGTAGGCCAGGTACCCAGATATATCTCAAGCGGATCTTAAGCTTTTAACGGCACGGGAAATTTAAAAATAGTAGTTGAATCAATGAAGGTTTTTTACTTCTTAATCTCCGACAATAAATAGGTTACATTTAGATGATTTTTTTTTACAATTTTAGTTTTTGAATTGTTTTGAAATAGATTTCGCAGAAATATGCCATCTGTTGTTTGAAAATAAGCATATTACAAAAAACCACGAAATTCCAATTAAATATACATTTACTTATTCTCATAAAAGAATAAATATACATAAAAAAACACTAAATACAAAAAAAAAACAAAATTCTACAGCAAACTACACAAAAACCCCTGAAACACTTGAAGAAGAAATCAGAAACCAATAAGATGTACCAGAAGTCCTTCCGGAAGAACTAGAATCGACAATTACAAAAATAAAAAGCGGTAAAGCAGATAGAATAAATGGCATACCAGTCTTTTTCTTCTTCAAATGCCATCTCCGCGGCGGAGGTCGGCGATCATCATAGCTATTCGGACTTTTGAGACGGCTGCCCTGAAAAGTTCATTTGATGTACATCCGTACCACTCTCTCAGGTTGCGCAGCCATGACATTCTACGTCCCTCTATGCTTCCCTTTCCTTGGATCTTTCCCTGCATAATCAGTTGGAGCAAGATGTATTTCTATCCACGTGTAATATGTCCAAGATATTCTTCCTTCTCAGAACCTCTTTGTTTGTGACGTGTTCTGTCCACGATATTTTCAGAATTCTTCTATACACCTACAGCTCGAATGATTCCAGTTTTTTCATTGATGTCGCATTCAAGGTCCAAGATTCCGTTCCATAAAATAAAGTCGAAAAAACATAGCACCTCGCCAACCTACCTCTTAGTTCCAATTTTAAATCCCTTCTACATAGCACTCTTCTCATTTTGTTGAAATTTGCTGTAGCCTTTTCTATTCTGATTTTGATCTCCTGAATGTAATCATTTGTGGAGTTAATCATTGTTCCCAGGTATGCATATTTGTCCATTTGTTCGACGTTGGTTCCGTTTATTAGAAGATTCTCGTTATTTCTTTGAGTTTCCGATATTCTCATAAATTTCGTCTTCTTGACATTCACTGTTAGACCATACTCTTTTCCATATTCCACTATTCTGGTCACCAGTCTCTGAAGATCTTCAATATTTTCGGCTAAGATCACAGTGTCGTCCGCATATCTAATGTTGTTAATGGGAACTCTATTTAACTTTATTCCAGCTATTTCACCCTCAAGAGCTTTTTTCGGGATCTCTTCGGAGTAGGCATTAAAAAGTATTGGCGACAATACGCATCCCTGTCTCTCCACATCTTATTTCAAGTTCTTCTGACAGCGGTTCGTTAACACGTACTTTTGCTCGCTGTTTATAGTATAAATTTGATATGATCCTGAGGTCGTTGTAGTCAATCTTCTTTGATTTCAGGACATTCATTAATTATTTATGTCGTACTTCATCGAATGCTTTATTATAGTCAATAAAACATACATATATATCTTGATTGACGTCCAGGCATCTTTGTATCAGTATATTAAGTGAAAAAAGAGCTTCACGCGTTCCTAGGCCTTTGCGAAAACCAAATTGTGTATCATTAACGTCTATGTCCAGTTTATGATATATTCGGTTATGGATGACTTTTAGCAGTAACTTTAGCACATGAAACATCAAGCTAATGGTGCGGTAATCGCTGCATTCTCTCGCGTTTTTCTTTTTGGGGAGACAAATAAAAATCGACGTTAACCACTCTTTGGGTAATACGCCTGAACTATAAATTTGGTTCAAGAGTGTCACTAAATCATCAATGTGCTTAAAGCACTGGTATACCAGTGGAACTGCTTAAATAGGCTAGCAAAAAAAACCTGGAGAATTTTACTAGGCATATTTACGAACTGCATAAGATCAAGATGCATACCAGACCACTGAAATACAGCAAACAAAATTCTCATTCATAAGAAAGGTAGCAAAGAGAATATCAAAAACTACAGACCTATAAGTTTATTACTAATCATATACAAGATATTCACAAAGATGATCAACGACAGATTAACAAATGCATTAGATGCTACACAGCCAACAGAGCAAGCAGGCTTCAGAAGTGGATTTAGTGCCTTGGATTATATCCATACGGTTTGAGAACTAATGAGTAAAACTGAAAAATATAAAATACCACTAGCACTAACATTCGTAGATTTCGAGAAGGCTTTTGATTCTATATATCTCAAGGCAGTAATAGAAGCTTTGACAAACCAAGGCAGTGACGAACGGTTCTAGAGATTTTAGCAAATATATACAGACAAGAAAAAGCTAAGGTAAAAATTTATGAAAACAATCCAGAATTTCCCACTACCAGAGGCGTCCTACAAGAAGACGCATTGTTAACAAATCTTTTCACTGCAACTCTAGAAAATATATTAAGCAAAATGAACTAGCAGAATCTATCCATTATTGGAGAATAACTCAGCCATCTAAGATTTGTAGACATCATTCTAATTGCAGCTAGCAATAAAGTTGGCCTAAAAATGAACTTCACAAAAACAAAAACCATGTACAACGAGCTAGTTAGTGTATGTCCAAGATAAATAATAAACAACACTGCACTTGAGACAGTATGTTTACCTGGGACAATTAGTATACAAATCTGGCTCCTTACTCCCAGAAATCAACGGAAGAATGAAACTGGCTTGGGTGTCTTTTGGTAAAAATACAGTTATATTCAAATCGAAAATGCTACTTTACCCGAAGAAAAAAACATTTGATCAGTGTCAACTACCAATCATGACATACGGCTGCGAAACTTAAACACTAAAGACATTTTTTTTCGAGTAATCGAAAAAGAAAAGTTTAAAAATCCTAAAAAGAAGAATGAGTACCAGCAGAAAATGAAAGTAATATTAAATGAAAGATGAGAACAAAACAACATTGAAGAAAAATGGAATGTTATTCAAACGACAATTACAAATATGGTAAAGGAAACATTAGGTGCAACCGCAAGCAAAAGAAACGAGGAATGGTGGATCAAGATTGCCAACAAGTAATAAATAGCAAAAATATAGCTAGACAGAAATATCTACAAAGGGATTCCCGATTGAATAGAAGGGCGTATGAAGAACTCAGAAAAGATGCAAAGAAAATATGTAGAAGAAAAAAGAGAGAAATGTTGAATAGAAAAATAGAACAAATTACAGATTAAAATAACAGAAGAGAGACTAGAAAATTTTACAAGAAACTCAAGCAATACACTCAAGGATCCATGACAAGATCAACAGTTTGCAAGGACAAAAATGGGGCAATTATCATCGAGAAAGAGGAAGTAATGAAAAGGTGGATGGAGCATTTTCAAGAGCTGTTAAACCCAGAAAAAGAACAAAACGAAGATGAAGAAATAATTCACCACATAGCAGAACAACTAGTTTAGCAACCAACATTGAAAGAAACGATAAACGTCATAAAGCATCTAAAAAATAACAAAGCACCTGGCATAGATGGAATAACTGCAGAACTGATAAAGAATGGTGGATATGCGCTATGGAGGCGTATCCATAAACTAATCGACCGCATATGGACACTAGAAGCCATCCCAGAAGATTGGAAAGTAGGAATCATACTTCCTACGTACAAAGGGGGAGACAAACGACTCTGCAAAATTATAGGGGCAGAACAGTTTTAAATGTCGTCTACAAGATATTATCAGGAATTATATACAGCCGCCTGGAATCGTTTTCGGAGGAGATGATTGGTGAATACCAATGTGGTTTCAAACCAAAGAGGTCAACTATAGACCAAATACATATGTTAAGAGGTATACATGAAAAATGTGTTGAATACAACATACCTATTTACAACTTGTATATCGATTTCAAACAGGCGTTTGATGGAATAGGTCGACAAAAGATATTAAAACAACTATCTATGTTAGGGATACCCAATAAGTTGGTTAAACTTATACGAATGACACTGGATGGTTCCAAAGCTTTGGTGAGAATAGATGGAGATATGACGGCCTTTTATATTGAAAATGCAGTTAGACAAGGTGATGCCTTATCAACAATACTTTTTAATCTAACTTTAGAAGCTTTTGTTAGAAAAGTGGATATAAACGGCTGTATTATTACAAAATCAATGCAAATATGCGCATATGCGGATGATGTTGCCATAATAAACCGCAACAAAAGGGTATTAAGCGGAAAAGTTATAGAACTGAAACGAGAAGCTGCTACGTTTGGTCTATATATAAATGAAAGCAAAACAAAATATATGGAGTGCACAAAATCGAATCAACATGAGAATCTGAAGGTAGACAACCATACCTACAAATACGCCTCCACTTTTCCCTATCTAGGCTCAATAATAAATGACAACAACATCAGTCAAGAAATACAAGCACGGATTCTTAGCGGTAATAAGTGCTTTTATGGATACAAAGACTTAATGAAAAGTAAGTTACTGAATCGTGAGTCTAAGCTTAGAATCTACAAAACGCCAATTAGACCAGTGGTCACATATGGATGTGAAACGTGGACTTTCTCAACCACTGATGAAAATCAACTGAGAATATTTGAGCGCAAAATACTAAGGAAGATATTTGGACCAACCCAATGCAGCGATGATTCGTGGAGAATTAAAATGAACCACGAGCTGGATGAACTAATGCAGAGCGCAGATATTGTTAGATTTGTAAATTCACAAAGACTAAACTGGCTTGGTCACCTAGAAAGAATGCCAGATAATCGAGCTGTAAAAGTAGTCCAGAGATGGAAGCCCCAAGGAAACAGAACAAGAGGAAGGTCCCGTAAAAGATGGATAGACGACGTAGAGAGGGATCTTAAAACCATGAACATCAGGCAGAGGCGAAGGAAATTATCCAACAGGGCAGAATGAAAGAACATTGTTAAGCAGGCCAAGACTCACAAAGGGTTGTAGCGCCATTAGAAGAAGAAGAATCGAAAAAGAATAGAATGGAGCAGACAAAAAATTCAAGGTTACTGGTGTAATCCACAGAATTAAATCTTTAAAATGGCAGTGGGCGGGACATTTAGCGAGAAGAACTGACAATAGGTATCCAAGAGGCGTCAAGAGACCAAGAAGATTGAAGATGGGACTATGACATAAGGAAACAAGTCGCTACAACATGGTACAGAGAGATCCAGAATGTGGGCCATGGACCCATCCGAGAATTTTAAAAAATATAAATTTAAATATTTGTAGTTCAAATGTTTTTAGTTTCAAACACATATCCCGCTTGCCACGGGAAAAATGGGTTTAGTTTTGAGGGTAGTAGACGTTGTGCTGAACGAGGTAAAGTGTGATTTAACCTAAGCTTTAGAACTCCATCTTTAGAAAATATAGTCCTCAGGTTTGTTTCTATATGTTTTTATTCTTTCCAACTCTTTTTTTCGATTTAAGTGGTTTATACTGCGTTTTGTTTTATAAATTATTATCAGTATCTTTCTCTTCTACTATTTTATTCCTTTCTTCATATTTTTTAACTCTTATATATAAATAGCTATCAATCTCTTCAGTAACTGTCTGCTAAAAGAATTAGGTCTTCTGTGTACTCTCTTGCGTAGTTTTAGTTTATGAAATTTGGATACAGCTTTTCTCTCGTTTCTAGTATCCGTTCTCTAATATTTTTAGTGCCGGAGTAGTTTCCAAGAAGGAGGGGTTCTGAATTGAGTAGATGTCTTCAGTAATTCTTGGAAAACACACTCGGAGAGGGGTAGTTCTCAACCTCAACACGGCGCATCCCAATGGCTGATAGGGAACGCCCTACAGATATGTGGGACAAGTGTGAATAAGGCTTGGCCAAATAAACACCCGCAGATCAACTGAGAGCATGGCATAGGGTAGCAGCTATATCATAACATTGGAGCGGATCGGAGCGATAGAGAAAAATCTCTTTACTGGTCTGATACTGAATAATCACAGGCGGTAATTATGATTTAACCAGTTGTGATACTGCGAAGTAACCGAACGATTACCGGTAAAAGTAGTCCCCCATTTGTTGGTCAACAACTACGGGTGGAAGAACTGACATGTGGTAGGTCACTTCATTGCCCTGGAGCTTACAAATTGACTCCAAAGGCGGAAGAGCTAAATTAGCCAACTGCATTGAGATATGGAAAGGCACGGGATGACTACCACATTAAAGATCCATAAGGATATCTCCAGGACACCACAATGGCTGAAAATCCAAAACAAACGGCCCTCGGTCCCGGGCACCCCTTAAGTGGGGAGAGGGTGCTAATAATCCCCCGGTCAGCCAATAATGTTCCAAAAGTTAAAAGGATCTGTACGTGGAACATTCGAAGCATGTACCAAGCAGGCAAAGCAGTAAATACTATTCAAGAAATGACTCGCCTGAACATAGATATTTTAGGATGTAGTGAAGTTCGATGGCCAAATTCTGGAATAAGAATTATAGGTCAACACTATATCTATTATTCTGGAGAAGACACAAATAAGAAAAAGAAATGGCGTAGCGATAATAGTAAAAAGGGAAATAGCCTAAAGCAATAATAAAATTTACGCCCATATCAGACAGAGTTGTATTGAAAATTAACTCAAATCCTTCTAATATAAACATCATTCAGATGTCTTTACAGATCATAGTCTATTGGTGGCAAATATCAACATACGACTCAAAATAATTCATAAGAAAATAAGGCCTAAGATAGATATAAGACTACTAAAAGAAAATGACATCCAGAAAAAAGTAAAAACAAAGATTAATAAGAATTTTGCGAATATAGTTGAAGACACTACTAGAGGCATAGAAGAACAATGGAACGAAATGAAGACATCTATTACCACAATGTCGCATTAATATCTAAAATCAAAAAGAGAAAAGAAGCAAGAAGGGATGACAGATAAAATATTGCAGATGATGGAAGAGCGAAGAAAATTAAAATGTAGAAATGACAACGAATATAAAAAGTTACATAAGACCATACTAGAGAAGATAAAAGGAGCAAAAGGAGATTGGCTGACGGAAAAATGTACGGAAATTGAAACTACAACGTAAAGATGACAATTTGCATATGCACAAAAAAATTAAAGATGTACCGAACACCAGAAAACAACGCAATACAGGCATAGTTCTAGGCATTGAAGGCCAGATTTTGACTACCAATGAAGATAAATTACTAAGGTGTAAAGAATATATGCAAGAATTATTCGAAGATGCAGCGCGAAGTCAGAAGACTGAAATAAACAATCCCTACGGCCCAGAAATAACAAACGGAGAAGTAACAATGGCCATTAACCGCATTAAAGAAGGAAAATCACCAGGGCCTTATAATGTGACATTTTAAAGCTATTAGAGGCACACAAAATCATAGCTCTTACAACAACATCTACGAGACTGGTTATTTACCAAAAGACTGGCTACTATCAATATTCATTCCACTTCCTAAACAAGACAATGCTAGAAAATGTAAAGAACATAGATTCTTTAGTTTGATGAGCCATGTACTTAAAGTACTCTTTACTACCATTCACTTGCGCATATACACCAAATTAGAAGAACACCTGAGTGAAGTTTAATTTGGATTCAGAGCAGGACTCGTAACGAGGGAAGCACTTTTTAGTTTGCAATTTTTACAGAGAGCCAGGGATGTCAACTGCGATGTGTATCCATGTTTTATTGATTTCGGGAAGGCATTTGTTAATTTCCTAAAAACATCAGGACTCGATGGTAAGGATATAAGACTGATCTCAAACTTATATCTCCAACAAAAAGCAACAGTGCGACTAGAAAATGAACTGTCCGAGATCTTCACAGTCATAAAAGGAGTTAGACAATGTTACATATTGTCACCGGCATTATTTAACACAATAACGTATGGAAGCGAGACATGGACTCTGAACCAGCGGGAAACGACAAAATTACTGGTACTGGAAAGACAGATACTGCGGACTATCTATGGGCCTTGCCGAGAAGAGACAACAATAGAATGGAGAAGAAGACACAATGATGAACTCCAGACAGTATATGGAGATGAAAACATAGTAAGCTACATTAAAGCAAACCGAATAAGATGGGCGGGCCACGTACTAAGATTGAGTGACGAAAGACTCCTGAACGCCACATTCTGGGAAAGGCCCGATGGCAAACGGTCAGTTGGTCGCCCAAGAAAGAGATGGAAGGACGCAGTAGCCAGTGATCTACGCAAAATGGGAATACAGCAATGGGAAATAGCTGCACAAAGCTGGAGCCTTACAGAAGATGCCATAAAACGATTAGAGGCATTTGAAATTTGGTGCTACCGTCGTATGTTGGTACCAATGTCAACTGATTTATTTCGAGCTGCTGTGAATAGAATAAGATGGGTCAATGTGGTCGTCAACATCTCTAGAAGATAGGTGCATTTAGAAGAATATTTTTAGTTATATGTATGAATACTGTCATTTGTTTGCTTTGCTTCAATAAAAACAGGATACTCTTCCATCTGCTCCCAACCATTTTACCATTTATGGTTCTATCCCATCAGCACCGCAGGCCTTGCATTTTATCCTTCGTATTTTCCATTTCAGATTAGAATATTTTATTACAATTTTTAATACCCTCCCTCAATTTAATATTTAGCTGAAGATTTGTTATCACAAATTGTTCCAGATGTTCTTGAATCCCCTGACTATCATTTATATCCAACGCTGAATACAAGATCTGTAAAATATAGTATAAAAATTTTATAATAAAGTCAAATAGTACGTTTAAAAGAACCTACATAGTTTTGGAGAAAAAATACCAAATCACTATTTTAGTAAATCTAGTATTTGTATAAACTTTCAATAAACTCTTGCCACATTTCCTTGGTATTTTTCAACACCAAATCATTGACGTAAATATTGTTTAAAAGATGACGAACGTTCTGTACATTGTTTAAAACGGTAATTTGCAATTGCTAGTTACGATTTGTGGTAAAAATATATCCAAACCACATATTTCCGTGTAAAGGTGCACAAAAAAAACTATATCCTACAAAATAGTGTTGTTTATTTTTGATGTTTCAGAAATAGCCATCTATTTATACATAGATTGATTAATTTTTGTAGAAATATGCACAAAAAGAGTTTTGTGTGATTTATTTTCTTCCTTCATTATAGTAGACTTGGAGCAAAGGTTCTAAGATCTGGCTAAACAATTGACAACACTTTGCAGTGAGGCCAATGAAATAGATTTTAAAATCAATATTGATAAAACTAAATACTTGAGAATCAATGGAAGAAATAATATAGTATTTGCTATTAACAATTCGAATAGGGCTGCATTTCTACCCCCTGTCCGTCATGGAGCGAGATCAGGTTCCACCGTAAAGAGAATTTGGTAGTGCATTATTAAGTGAGCCTTATATATCTAGAAAGACAGTTAACTCAATCTCTTCTTATGTTGATCTTTCTTCTTGGTAGGAATGCTGGTTGCCATTAAGAGAATGGTCCCTCTATGGCCCCTCCTTCATATGTCTATCGAGAATTTTTTCTATTGCCTTCAACAGAAATTATGTAAGACTGATCGACCTGTAGGATTATAGGTAGAGCGTTATCGTGTCGACCTATTTTGTGTTTGTGTTTTGACCACTCTTACAATGGCCCAAGTCAATGGTGTACTATGCTGGCTCTAAAGATCTTTGTTAGGATGGGCAAGAAAATGTCCAATCTTTTTGTAGTAGGGTAGGAAATATCCCATCCCTCCTGTAGATTTAAATGGAGCAAAGTGGTTTATGGTGCACTTTACATTCTAAGGCTTGACGTTTATTATAAAGGACTCCCAATCTTCTTTTTTAGGACGTTGGTAAGTGGTTCTGTAATAATAGCTCTAACGTTTCTTTTTTAGATTCGGTAAAGGTGCCATCAATTATGCTGTTTATTATTTAATATGAACCCTTCTCAGAGAATGTATTTAAAAAGGTACTCATCTCGTTCATCGGTTCTTTTGCTTCTCCATATTATGACATGTGAGTTAGCATTACAGTCGATGATCACTTGTAGTCCAGTCTTTCTGGTCCGACCTCGGGTAGATCTTCGACTGTTTGTAGCATAGTTTTCTGCATCCTCGTAAAATGATCATTATCTATTAGCTGTACTAGGTACTCAGGATGGATTATTCCTACCCTGATTCCACCAGTTGCAGCTTTATAATTCATTTCCTTGGTTCGGAAACGTTTCATCTGCGCACCCTCAGGGATGCTTGCATCTGGCCTAATTTTTTTCTCATTATTTTGGTAGAAGCCTCCCCTTTCTCTTTCCGAGGTTTTCTTGTTTGCAAAACCTCTTCTGGAACTTTCTTATAGAGTGTTCCTATTTTTAAAAGCCGCTTTAACTGCTTCCGTGGCGCCTCTTTGAGTCTCTTCCTTTTTCATTCGAGTTTATCTTATACTTATCTTATTGTATATTGTTACATGTAGCCAATTTAAATTTGTTTCTTAAATATGATGTCTCCTATCATGATTTAAAAAAATGTAATTATCAAGTTTTAAATTTATTTCAAAATATTATTTTATAATTATTAATTAATGTTGTTACCTGGAATGTGAGGACACTAAATATACCTGGAGCTCAAAACGTACTTCTGCAAGAACTAAAAAGATATAAGCTCATGATTACTGCTCTTCAGGAGACAAGATGGCTGGGGAAAGGTGTCAGGGACACTAAAATGGACACAATTCTATATAGAGGAAAGGAACAAGGAAGCAAATAATGTGGAGTTGCATTTGTGGTGGATAGTGATTTTAAGTCAAAAATCATATACTTCCAGGAAGTCAGTGAAAGGATATGCAAGTTAAGAATTTGCACCCACTTCTTCGACCTAACAATGATAGACATTCACTGCCCAATAGAATAACAAGAACAACATACAAAGAAAAGCTTCTACCAACAGCTGGAGATAGTATAATGACAATGCGCCCAAAAATGACACCAAGATTATAATGGGTAATATGAATGCTAAAACGGGCAAGGAGCCGCACTTCTATGGCACAACAGCAAAACCCCTACTGCACAATGAAACAAGCGAGAATGGCGAGTTCTTGATAAATTTTGCCACCAGCAAAAACATGATTATAATTTCCATATGCTTCCCACATAAAGACATATACAAAATGACATGGATTTCACCAGATAAAACCACAACCAATCAAATCGACCATGTGCTGATAAACAAAAGGGTAGCTAGTAGTATCTCAGAAGTTAGAACACGACGAAGATCATGTTGTGGATCAGACCATCTTTTAGGTACTCCAAACCAAATTTAGATGCAGAGTTAATAAAGAAAGAAACGAAAGACAATAAAGAACAAACAAACTGGACCTGGCAAAACTGAACATTTAGGAATGTAAAGAGAAGTTCGAAGAAGAAGTCGAAAATGAGTTAAGGACGCTATAACTGCACTCCATAGAAAGCAAATGGAATAATATCAAAACAGCAGTACTGACAGCGGCAGCGTCCACCCTGGGAAACAAGAAAAAGGCGAGAAGAGGAGCATGGTTCGATGACGAGTGCAGACGAGCAATAGAGAAAAGAAATGAAGCACACAAAATGTATATAACAAGAAGAACACGGGAAAGACGAACATCATTTGAAGTCGCAAGGCGGAAAACAAACAAGATATGTAGAAATAAAAAAAGAGCCTATGAATATATGCTACCAAAAAGAGCACTGAATGCTAGAATGCAGGGAAAGAGACCGGTTGGAAAGCCAAGAAAGCGTTAGGAAGACACAGTAAACAGCAACGCACTCTCACTTTTAGGAGTCCGTGTATGGAGAAGATCAGCCACAGACAAGCAAGGGTGGAGGCAAAATATAAAGGCCAAGGCTCAATTTGGACTGTAGTGCCGTAGAAGAAGAAGAAGAACTGAACATTGATGTAAAATAAAAAATCGCGAGGTGGCCTGAGGATTAATTTTTTTTATGTAACTGGCGGTTAACGTGTTAAGAAAACATCAATTCAACCAAACAAAAAACGGGTGTAGCAGTCCAGTGGGACTACCGGTAGAAGTTATACTTCTATACACGCGTTCGCCGTTACAAATTTATATGAGAGTCAATCTGCACAATCATTACATATGTAATGATTACATATGTAATGAGAAACAAAATTAGGTATAGAGGTATATGGTGCATCGTTTGCTGTATATAAACAACATTTGACCTGTAATAGGAGTATAGTAAATTCAATATAATAATAAAATACAAATTAAAATGCAATGTTCATAAGTATTTAAAAATGACAATATACATATCCTACTTACGTATATTTTTAATTTACCATGATAATAATATTAATAAAACAATAATAATAATATTAATAAATATTAAATATATTTACAAAAGAAACATTTTTATTCTCGAGAGAGAAGGAGAGAGAAAATATATCTTCTGTCTCTTTCTTACCTATATCTTACATATGTAATAATCTTGCCGATTCACTCCCGTACAAATTTCCAACGTCGAACGCGCGTATAGAAGTATAACTTCAAAAAGGAAAAGAAATATAGCATGAAACTAAATAGGAGAGAGAAACAATAATTGATAGAAAAAAATATTAAGTAAAAAATAGATAAGAAGATTGTAGAGGATCATAAAGATCATATATTTCACATAGTCACTTTAATTATACATATTTTCCGACTGGCCTATTTGTCATTTACGTATATTCTTAAAGTTCTTAAACACACATGATTCATTCACCAGAGCACACTTCGACTGACTAAAATCAATAAATATTTACAATTTTACTCTAAGTCAAGACACAGGCCTCCAATATTACTAAAATAAAACAGTGACGATGCCATAGAAAAACAAAACGTTTATCTTGTTCTAAATTGTTTCCAGATACTGAAATTGGGTGTGTATTATTAACTATATTTAGTTAAACTGGTAATTGTACGCTTGTACTTAATCTTTTACGTTTTCTTATTATAAATAGGCATTGAAGATCCTGCTCCAGCATCATATTGTCAGTGGTGTAATATTTTATCATAGACGTATTGACTCATCCCAGCGTCACTACTATTTAAAGAAAATATTGGAAACTTATCACACAACACTCAAAAATTCAAATATACACACCCACAAACAGATACGTGTGGTTACTGTGGTTAATATTGATATTAAACAGATCTTAAAGGAAAGATTATTCTTATTTTTGTGATTTTACCAATTCTGTTCTCTACCAAGGCTCTACTATTGATAATTAACTTTTGATGTTTAAAATACACCTATATTGTTTCTTCTTACATACTATAAACAATAAAAAATTGCTTATATTCCTAAAAAAGAAACAAATCACACTTTATATATTAATATATTATCAGTAGTAATATCCCTAGGACATTGATAACAGACGAGATAATTTCATGACAATCGAAAGCTCGTTCCTTAGCAACGAGATTGAGAAATTTGTCATGAAATTATGAGGCATTCATCAATGTCCGAGGGATATTCGGCGGATAATTTTTCGAAAAAAAAAAAATCATAACTCAACATAACGAAACATTTATTTATTAAAAGTACAGTTAAAGTACAATTATTAAAATTTAAGTTAAAATTAAAATAAAAACGTGACATTTTGAAATTTATTTGGATGAGGTTGTCAAACTCGATCGTGTTGTCATAGCATCATGAAAATTGCACTGAATGCAATTATCAGTCTAATGTTGACATGATTGCGTGAAATTGTTCCACATGACACAAAATGACGAAATTTGAATGGTTGTTAGAACCACAGGTGATCTGTGGTTAGAACAGTCAAAAAATTATCATAATAAGTACGTATTATTGGTTGCCTAAGTCAAGATTGCAAAACAATAAAGATCCATGTTTGTTTTGTTTAACCTAAACGTAAAATATCTATTTATAGACATGTATTAAGTGGAAAAACATTTAAACGTAGTGCTATTCGAGGCAAAAAGAAAAATAAAATTATTTTCATATATCGCTATGATCATGACGTCTCGTGGATAAAAATATCATAAATTTGAACATTGGCGTCACCATCACCAATATTAATCTATAATTAATATAGAAAGCCACGAAAAAAGGTTCGATTATTTTCATACTCTCGGCAAATAATTCAAAGAAGTGTATTTGTAAAAATAGTTTTTTAATGAAAGGAATTGAATTGGCAACCTTCATTTTTTAATAAAAGCTTATATACGCAGGTCAGGATACTTATATTATGAAACAATTTTCTGTTAGATTTGTAATGATTAGACATATTTACACTTTATATATTAACTGAATGATTAATATAAATTTCATTTTGCTATTGTTTATTTAAAGTGCTAACAGCATTTAATTTTTAAATTATTGGGGATCTCACATTAAATTGAATAAAGAAAACTATTATGCAACTATATTTACAATTTTAATAGTTCGAGTATGAAATCGAATCGATGATAATCGATGGCACTATCGATATTTCTGTACCTCTCGCTTTCCTATTCCTCAACTTCAAACTTCAACGAATTTTACAAGCATAATTTTGTGTATGTCTTTTCGGCATAGATAGTGGTTTGTGTTAATTGTTTTTATTAATAGCAAAAAGTATTAAAAGTTAACATTATTCGTATGTTCCAAAATGTTTAAAACCAAATCAGAGGTTGATCGCCATGTCAACAGTTGCTTAAAAAAGATTAATAACGAGACTGAGGTAAGTCAAAGCCAAATGAGAACCTTTGCTATAAACCGAGTTTTTATAAATCTATGGTAATTATTTAGTAAGCCAGAACGCCTCAAAAATGCCAAATTTTTTGTGGACTTAGCCGAAAAAGTGAAAAAAAACCCTCGGTAATAATAGAAATGGAAAGAGGTTAACTTACCCATGGAATGATAAGCCATTGGGGGGAATATTTTTCAGAACTTTATTTGCCGATTTTTTACGTAATTTCATTAGTTTTTTTCCCGTAATATAACTTTGACGTCCTGTTTTGAAAAAATCTTAGAATATCAGGATATATATGATCCAGCTATCGATATAAAAAAAGTTTAGTGTAAGGTTATGAATGAGGTATCTTTTAAAGTAATGCAATTTTTGGCAGCATTTTATTTGATTTTGATATTACCCATAATAGTGTCCATATGGCTTATCAACACCTTTACACCAATATTCAAACTAATAGAAATCATAAAATGGTGTGAAACTCACAATACTTTAATTTTTTCTTTTGCAGAGAAACTTAAGATGTTTCTCATTCGCCAAACTGTACTTTAATGTTGGCGATTATGACCAAGCTTACAGATATGTATCCTCTTACCTAACTGTCAAACCAAAATCTGCAGAGGGATATCAATTATTAGGAAAATCGCTAGAGAAGTTAGGGAAAGCAGATGCAGCCTTAGATGCATTCAAACATAGTCTGCAGATTGATCCAAAACAAAATAATCTAGTAATAAAAGGTAAGTGGGATATTTTAATGTAAAGGCAGTAGATTTGTTTTGATGGAGTGGCCAAAACTATGCAAAACAATGATTTTGGTCAAATAAAGGTTGTTAAAGGATAATTTTCACAGATTGCACACTAAAGAGTGATCTAAACAGTTTTTCAAGGTTACAAGTCATGATTTGGAATTATTTCTTTCTGGCAAACAATGATCAGAGCTAATTTCCTCTAAATATTGTCTGTTTGGTGGGAAAGGCATGTATCCAGTTTTATTATAAGTTAATAGTAGTTCTCTCCTGTTATGGTTTCACATTTTTCAAAATAGTTAAGTAGTGAAATTCCCTTAGCATCTCAAAACACAGATGCAATGACATTTCTTATTGATGGTATTATCCTCCACGTGTTTAAATCTAAATAACTTGCTGATGTCCACTGTTTAGACTGCTATTAGGTTTTAGATCTCTAGGTGAATTGGTGTTTCATTCATTTCAAATCAGTTCAGATTTTTATTTATTTAATACATAGGATAACCCCATATGTTGAAAATATCAAAATCGTGAACATTTAACACTCTCGCCGCCAAGTGTAACATTAATGTGCACTCTGTATTGACAAATGTGTAACATTAATGTACACTTACAGCGTTTCACGTTAACAAAATAATATAGTTTTGGCGCACGATGAAAAAATTTAAAATTTCATTGGCAGCGAGAGTGTTAATAGCCCCATGTATCTATCCAATGGGTTGTGAATACCATAGATTGTTCTGTGGAAAGGAATATTGAAAACATTCTGGTAACGAAGAGCTTGATTGGGAACATTAAAGTTAATCTGGCTTAATAGGTTTGGACAATCAATAAATCCGTGTGTGATCTTATATATAAATATAACTCCCGGCATATCATGACGGTTCTTGAATGAGGGTAAAGATAATTGTTGTTCTATAATGGAATAATCATGATTTTCAATAGTAGTGTGGACATGGTAAGCACAATATCTCAAAAATTTATGCTGGACCCTTTCTATGGTATCAATATTGTCCAAATAACTGAACAGTATTCCAAAATAGTTCTAACTAAGAAACAGTACACTAAATCTTGTTGAATTAATGGAGAAATACTTGCAATTCATAGTAACGAAACCAAGAAGTTTAGATGCCTTTATTGAAATAGAGTTTATGTCGGCACAGAAAGTAGGCTTCTCATTGAAAATAACACCCAAATCCTGAATAGAAGAGAAACATAATTCAGTGGCTGATTATTAATAGTATAGCTTATTCCAATTCTATTGACTTTACGAGAAAAACTTATAAAACATTTTTTTACAGTCAAGTGGAGTTTGTTCTGATTGCACCAATTTTGTAGTCTGTCTAAGTCATCTTGTAGCAAGGCTTGATCATTTAAACTATCTATAACTTTCCAAAATTTCAAGTCATCTGCCAACATTAGACATTTGCTATTTAGGAAACAGGAAGTGATGTCATTAACGAAGATATTAAAAAGAAGTGGAGAAGTGTGGCCTGCTTGAGGAACTCCAGATGTTACTGTGAGAAACTGTCAGACAGATGACAACCTATCTTGACTCTTTGACTTCTCCCAGATGTAGAGTTTTTAATCCATTCAACAAACCTGACATGAAAGCCTACATTAATTAATTTGCACAAAAGTATTTGGTGATCTACATGATCAAATGCTTTGGAAAAATCTATGTATATTACATGTACCTGTTTACAGTCTTCCATATGAGATAATATATCAGATTGATAGCAAACCAAGTATGTCGCAGTGGATTTTTTACTATGAATACCATGTTGTGATTGAGATATTAAGCTTTACGTAACCAAGAAAGTTGCTTTGCTATAAGACTGTCAAAGAGCTTAGGGATTGCAGACTATATACAAATGCTACGATAATTTTCAATGTTGTCTTTCTGACCATTTTTAAATATAGGAACAACATAATTCCTTTCCATGAAGATGAAAACACAGAGTTTTCCAGAGATCTATTAAACAATATAACAAATGATATTACAAGGTATTATAAAACACTTTTTTAATAAAAAATTAGGCACTCCATCTGGACCAGCAGTAAGCTTATTGGGCAGCTCATTTATGCCATTAAAAATATCGGTTATGGTAATCTTAGAAGGACAAATAACATAACATAACATAACAATATCTTTATTTTTAGAAAATAATATACATTCCGTGAACATAAAATTATTTAAAAAAAACAGTGTCACAAACGAAAATATTATTTACTTATTCCTAACCGTTACATATACAAATAGTCCTCCACAGAATATGGCTCAAGAGCTACCAGTAATTTAAATATTTGATGTTTATACAAACTTAATCTTTCCTCCCTTTTAATAGGTTCAGGCAGTTTATTAAACAATTTGATGCAGCAATAAAGAGCGTTTTTTTCTGTTATACTTAACCTGTGTATTGGAATTTTATAATTATATAACCTGGTATTTGCTATACTATTGGGCTCAAAGTTCCTAAAGAGTATTTTATTCTTATATAGAAACAGTAAGCATTCTTGAATAAATACAGCGTAAACTGTTAAAATATTATTACTCCTAAAATGCCCTCTACATGATTCCCTACTTTTTAAGTCAAACATAACTCTGATTATTTTTTTCTGAACCAGAAATACATTATTTATGTCCCTACTGTGGCCAAAATTTATTAGACCATATCTAAATTTTGCTTCAAAATTAGCATGATACACTGTTTTTAATGAGTTACTATTCATGTATTTTTTTAGAACTCTAAAGCTGTAAATCACTTTACTCAAAGACATACATAACTGGTCAACATGTTTATCCCAACATAAAAAACTGTCAATATATAATCCTAAAAATTTGGTACTGCTGCTAATATTTAAAGTGTCATTATTTACAATAATACTGTTTGGCATATCTGAATGTGCATAATTTGTCTTAAACAAAAGAAGATCTGATTTATTTTGATTTAAAACCAACCTATTCATAGAAAAACAGTCTTTAGCTTTCTGGAACTCTAAACTAGCATTAACGCTTAGAACAGACATGTCTTTACCACTGACTAAAATGTTTGTATCATCTGCATAATTTGTTATGCTGGAAGTAGTATTAGCCACTAGACCATGAAGATCATTGATATAGATCACAAACAGTAAAGGACAAATCACACTTCCTTGTGGTACTCCAATATTGATAGTGCTTTCAGATGAGATGCCTATTTCAGTGTTTTTATGTATTTTTACTAAATGTCTCCTATTTGCCAAGTAGGACTTAAACCAGTTCAATGCTGGTCCACGTATACCATATTTCTCCAATTTATCAAATAATAGGTCATGCACTAAACAGTCATATGCCTTTGATAGGTCCAAAAAGAGACCCAAAGCCATATGACCAATCTCAGTACTTTTCAAAATATCCCAGACAAATTGAAAAATCGCAGTCTGAGTTGATTTTCCCTGTTGATAACCATGCTGATTTGCACTAATAATATGACATTTTGTTAAAAATTCTGTTATCCGCCTATACATAGTCATTTCTAAGATTTTTGAAAAGGAACATAGAAGGCTAATTGGTCTATAGTTATTAATTAATTTAGGATCACCCTTTTTGTAAACAGGTGTTACTATGGCAGTTTTCAGGCATTCAGGAAATACACCAGATTTTAGTGAATTATTTATGATTGTAGTGAGAGGATTCACTATCTCCTTTATACACAGTTTAAGGATTTTAGTGGGTATTTCATCAATTCCACAACTCATTTTGTTTTTTAAATTTTTAGTTATATCCATAATTTCAGTTTCTGTCACAGGTGCGACAAACACTGAATTTATGTTAGTTGCAATGTTGTCTTTATATTCAGTGTATTGTAATTGAGATAAAGTGTTATTTAAAGCAGTATTTAAGTGGATCATGTATTTATCAGCAATCTCTTGAGGACTACCCTCTACTTTTATTGAATTTACACTTTTTAATTGACCATTAATTTCACTAACAATTTGCCACATGCATTTATTTTTGTTGGCAGCTTCAGACATCCTGTTTTCATATAGCTTTGATCGTTTTGTTATTAGTTTCTTATTATATTCTTTTTTTACCTGTCTATAGGAATCATGGAATTTATGGTTAACTCTGCTCATTGTCAACAAGATGTCTAAACGAGTCTTACATTCTATTATCTCTGGATCATCTCTTTTATTAAGGCCTTTTTTACGTTGCCTAGAATCTAACTTCTTAAAAGGAAAGCACTGATTGAATATATACAGAAACTGATTTAAGAAAGTATTCCATTGATCATTTACACATTTGTAACTTAAATTAAGCCAGTCATGATTATGTAATTTACTTATAAAGGTTTCAATATTATTTGTACTAAAATGTCTTTTCATTTCAAGAGTATTCGTTTCTGCTTCCTCTACCTGAAAAGTTAATTTTTGGGCAGAATGATCAGAGATTCCAGCGTGCAAGACTTCTACTGACACATATGATTGCATATTTGTTAGTATGTTATCTATACAAGTTTTGGATGTGGCAGTTACTCTAGTGTAGTCTTCAATTACATGACAAATATTATATGAGTTAATTAACATACAAAATTTTACTTTATCTAATGTGTTATTCTTAAGATCGATATTGAAATCTCCCCCTATAATTATAATTGTGTTTTCTATCATAATTCTTCCCAGTATAATATCAAATTTGTTTAAAAAAACTGCCAGATCGCTACCTGATGGTCTGTAAACTGATGCTATAATGAGTTTGTTATTACCTACATTAGCTTCGCATACAGCACACTCTATTACCCTATCTACTGATAACTCTTGTATATCCTTTCTTTCCTGTCTTTACTAAGATATATAGCTGTTCCTCCATGTTCATTCACATTATTTCTACAATGACTAGCTGTCAGCACAAAATTGTTAATTCCATATTCACTTAATTCTTCTTTAGTTTTCCAATGTTCTGTTGTGCACAATATTTTACAGTCACTGTTGTTTGTTAGAAGTTCTTCTATTTCATCAATACAATTTCCTATGGATTGGAGGTTCTGGTGGGTGATACTTATATTCTTTGCTCGTGTGACTGTGTTTTGTATTTCAATTTCCTTGTGTTGATGTGTCTTGTGCTCTCTATTTTCTCCTATGAAAAATTTCCACCTCGGTTATCTAGAAAATCCTTATGACGATGCATTTGGAACCTTTTTATGCCAACACCATTAGGCCAAAACTCTGGTTTATACATGTCATCCTTATATTCAAAGGGAGCCGATACAACAAATCTCTTCAACATATTTTCTTGACTTGGCAATTCCTTTACCATAATAGACTCTTGTTGCATTTTCCTCTTTTCTATTAGAAATTTACATATCTCCTCTTGTTTTGTTGTTCTCTTCACTCTATACTAGTATAGCCACACTTTTTTCTTTTCCCCTGCAAAACCACTTGTGCTATCGTCATCGCTTACTGCCGTTCCTATATTTTTTTTAGTTATGTACCGATGTCTCCTGTGTATAACTTTTTGGAACCCATCTGAGTCACTATCGCTGTTTTCCTCAGTTATTTTATGTTTTTTTATTTGCTCATTAACCCATTTACGGCCAAAGGTGCGTAAACGCAACCTTTATTGTTAATTTTTTTTTGGCCCGAAAATAATTTTTTTAATGTTCTCTTTTTATTGAAGTAACATTTCAATAGATTGAGGTATATAGTATCATTTTTCTTTTGATAAAAATATTACTTTTTAAATATTTTAAGATTATTATAATTTTGCATAATTTAATGATTTATGCACATCTTCATACAAAAAATTTTTCCGATACTAATTATAAACTTAATTCATATTTTGTATTCTATAATTATAAAAATATGTTGAAATTTTTATTATTCTAAAAACTTATTCATTCATACTTTAAAAATAAGGTCTATAATTGCATGTTTATACGATGGATTCGTATACGCACCTTTGGCCGAAACCATATTATATTTTTTTCGTAGACTTAACAATCTGAAATTACGATCTCGTCAATAGTCAATACTATTATATTTGCTTTTTTCTTGACTTAAATCAGTTTGAAAGTTTCTTTGTGTTTATTTGTTTTATATTCCATATAAGTTGAAATAAGGTAAGCTAAATTATTATCATATGAATGCGTGTATATAGTAGTAGTATATTTTTAGTAGTGCATGTTTTTGTTTATTTTAGTAAATTCTCGAAATAGGTAATGAAGAGGGCACTAATTACTAAAGAGTTAATGGCTTTGTTAGAAGAAGACTCAGACTGTGAAAATGCTGACTCACTTGATGTGGTTTATGTGCCGCCGGAAACAGATGAAATTTCCGATGTAGAAGACATTGATGATAATATTATTGGTATAGAAGGAATAAAAACAGATATTGCAGGTATATATGAAATACAAGTGAATGGGAATTCTGATGATGATATTCCTGTGAACCACAGATCAAATCGTCCAAAGAAAGAACCAGGCAAAAATAATAAATCCAAATTTGTCCCAAGTTGGGTAAAAACAGATACTCCTTCGTACTCGGCAGTAATTCAACATCAGTCTGATCAATATTTAGAAAATATAAAAGCCAACCATGGAGGCAAGTCACATTGAAGTTTTTTTACTCTTTTTTGATAAAGAAGTAAGTGAGAGCATTCGATATTTTACAAATATTTATGCATCGCAGAATAACCGCCACAGATTTAAAAAAATTTATTGGCATATGTATATTATTTGGTTATCACAGTCTGCCTCAACTTGATATGTATTGGTCGAAGGATGAGGATAAAGAAGTGCACATTGTAAGAGAAAGCATGAGCCGACATAGATTTCGTTCAATCAAACAGAACATACATTTGTCAGATAACACCTTACTGAATAAAAATGATAAATTTGAAAATTGTCACCAATTTTTGAAATAATTAACCGAAAGTTTGCACAATTTGGAGTCTGCAAAAAATCTTTCCATTGACGAGGAAATGGTTCCATATTTCGGGCGACATTCGTGCAAAATGGCCACATTGTAAAAAGAGACGATAATAGTGCAAGAAGAAAATGTCGGATGTGCAAAAGTAATACTATTTATTTATGTAAAAAGTGTACAGTGCATCTACACCCCGAATGTTTCGAAAATTTTCATCTTAAAATTTAATTTACAGTTAAGATACAATATGTTCCTTTTTTAAAAATTGTATGCGTATTCGGCCAAAGGTGCGTATACGCACCCACCTGTTTTTCCTTTCATGAGAAAAAAAAATTCTTTTTGGTTGTAAATTAGTCTTAATTTATGTGTTTTTAATCCAATCTAATAAATCAATTGTCAAATTTCTCTTTGTTTATTGTCTCGGCCCTTAATGGGTTAACCTCAGTTGTTTGTTTATTTTTGAGGTTGACATTAATGTTGTCACTTGTCTTCTGTTCAGAGGAACTACTTAAACTTTTTGACGTTTGAGCTACTACTTCTGTGAATGATCTATTTTGTGTACGAGGTGGTACCGACCTTGAGAATTTTTTATCAACAGAGTGTTCCATTATCTGATCTTGTTTATTTACATTTTCGTATTCAGTTTTTTTTTGCGGTTTTTTGCTCTAGATAACTTACTTTTTGGCGCAATAAATTATTGTTTTCTTTTAATACAACATTTTTGTCTTCCATTTCCATAATTAGTCTTTTTAAGAGGTCATTTTCTAATCTCAGTTTGGATAAATCTTCTGTAGTTGACATCTCGTTTGTTTTGGTATCACCGCCTTTTTTGTCACAGCATATTATGATATTTCTCTCACATGTTTCAAATATTTCAAAATATAATATATAAAAAATATAAAAATATAAATATAAATAAATAATAAATAATAAATAAATATAAAAAATTTTCAAAATATTTGTACTAATGTTGTTATTTAATGGATGGATAGATATGTAAAGGTTGTTGTTATTTGGTGAATACACAGTTTGGAAGAAGTTCATAAATAAATTAGCTATGTCTTGACAATTTGGTGCAGATTGGACTTAATAAAATAAGGAGTTAGGTAGGTTATGACTAGATCGCTTATCATTGATGTACTTCCAAAATGATTTTGGATCATTTTTTAGGCCAGTATCTATACCTTTAATATAGTTGCTGAAGTAAATTTTAGACAGTTGTTTACATTCAGCTCTTAGGTGGCAAAAACTAATATAGTCATCATCAATACGATTATTAACATAAATATAGTAAGCATATTTTTTCTCCAGAGTCAGTTTTCTAAGATCAGCAGATAACCACTTGGGAAAGTTGAAGTTCTATATTTCTTCAATGGCACAAAGTAAGCAATTCTTATAGAGAGAACTTCGTAGAATAATTTTGTAGCAACTTTAACATCATTAACCATACATACCTGCCAGTCTATGGAAGCAGGGAAGTTGTTAAGCTCAATGTAATCATCATTCCGAAAATCATAAAACAACTTATCATACTTATTAATTACAAACAACTTAAAACAACTTATTAATTATTCAATCATTTCTCAGAAAGTAAAAACATGAAATTTATCTTGCACAAAGCTTTTTTATGTTCACTTTATGTGGAGATATAAGACCAACATGTTCCATTCAGATCCTTGACATTTTTTATTAGCATCTTTATGCACTGATCTTGCAAAACCAAATCATACAGCAGAACTTCTCTAGTCCCAGTCATATGATCTGAGCGTTGATCTCTGGGTGATACTGAAAGCTTATTAGACCACCTTATATTCTTTTTTTTTTGTTGATGACACTTTAAACCACAAATGGTGTTGAATTTAAATCTTGTGTGAAGTTTTGGTCACTCAATGATAAGCAAAAAAGCATTTTTTTTATTAACTAATTGTACATAAATAGTGTTTGTATGTTCCTATTTCAGTCTGTGAGTTAATGTCATGTGACAACGTGGAATTGGACCTATCAGGAGCGAGATATTTCTGTGATCTAGCTCAATCATTTGATCCAAACAATTCAGCTGTACGTAGTTTAAAAGAAAGGTTAATAACAACAAAAGAAAGTCCATATGAAATTTCACAACTGCTACTAAAAGAACTAGAAGTCAGACCGACCGATATTAAACTTAGAATCAAATTGATTAAGCACTTCCTTCAGAATAACATGATTAAAGAAGCTTATAAGCATGCATCGGCTGTAGAAGAAAAAGACATTCCTAGTTTTTACAACAATATAAACTGGTATGACAGTTTTGCTGAGGTCCTTTTAAGGTTCCAGAAAGATGTATCTTTGGATTCAGAAATTAACTGGGATTTTTGGTTCCTTTCAGTGTCTGTTTTAGAACGACTAGTTGCTCTAAGTATAGATGATCGATACAACATCAGTAGTCCTGTAGATTGCATTACAGCTACATTTAATCTGGACCAGATGTTACATAAAGCATCTCAGAATATTTCTAGCTGCCCAGATCGGAACTTGGTAGCGATATTTTTGCGCCATTATCAAATGCAGTTGTATTTTCATTACTCAACACTGTTATTAAAGCAAGGGAAAAAAGACGTAATACCTTTTAAGGAAGTAACCTATCTCGTGTTACCGATTCTCTTCACTGCTTATCATTCAAGTCCTATAGACCTACAAAGTATCTGGTTTTTACAATCATCTGATCAAAACAAGAAATTGGTGCAGAAATGGTATAGAGACTCGTGCTATAGGTGCTCCCAAACTGGGCACGTACTTTTAGCAATGGCTAAAGATAAAAAATCCATAGTGCTTGAAAAAGCCGCACAATATTCTTCGGGAATGTGGCGGGAACAATTGTACAAGAAACTTTTTGTTAAAAGAGAGCAACATCTCAAAATATCATCCAGCTTCTTTGTTAATAACATCCCACAAGTTGATCCAACACTGAAACTACCAGATGCGCCAGATTTGAACAAATTTGACGAGATTTCTCAACTGTCTTTCCCAAATTCGTTGCACCATTACATCTGGATAATGCTTAATGGAAATATGGCGGATGTGAACATCGTTACATTCGAAGGGTTGCAGTATTCGACCAAAAATTTGACAAACTGTTCTGCCGAGTCCATAAATCTTCTCGATATTTTTTCGTTCATTTGCTGTGCTACGATATGTGCGAGTTCGAATTTGAATGACAACAAACTGTCGTATTACGTCACGTTGCCAGCGTCGATTACAGCAAATTTCGGAACAATTCAGCAAACAAACTTCATCGAATCTGCTTATAAAATGTACAAAAATGAAGCTTGTTCCCAATTAGGAGATATAAGGGCGTTATTGATTAAAGGTATCGAGGTGGTGAGATGTATTGGACATCACGGTTTGGATATTAAAATTTTAGTACAACTCGCAAATATATTCGAAGAACGGTCTAAGAAGTTGACCAAACAATCTGAAATCGACTTCAACATTGCCCGAGCAGAATTGTACTGGAAGACTGCTTTGCCTCTTTTAGAAAAAGTAAAGAATGATCAAAAGATCGCCTACACCAACAATAGACTGTTTCAACTGAAATCAAACGAAGTGACAGCATCCGAAGCGAGTGCTTTCATCGAAAAGGGTCTATTGTTCATAGGTACGCAATTAATGAAGAAAAAAGACCATGACCAAGCACTGGCTATATTTGAACAGCTGAAAGATCCATACGCGAGTTTTTACCAGTTTGAAATTTACAGACAAATAGCAGATAAAAAAATTAACGGTAGCAAAATTGAAAGTATCGACAGTGAAAAGAAACGCGAAGTTACTTTGTTCCTAACCAAAGCGAGAGATTGTTTGTATCTTACGCTAGATCGTTTGAGGGGCTCTACAGCCGATCCTAAACATCCCATAAACGCCAAAATCGGCACCGAGTTAGAACAAGTAGACAGACTTTTGTTAGATATGGAATCGGACAATGTCCACGATCTATTTTCGGACATAAACCGTTCTCTCGAAGTGAGCACGAGCGAGCAATACCTGTCGAGCTTAACGCACGTCAGCCACAGTGCTTACACGCCCAAACTCGGATCGTTAAACCAGTCTACTCCGTTGAAACATAGCATGTTGCGCCAAGAAGCCAGACCGAGTCCCGAAAGAATGGACGCCCAGATTCGAGAGTTGATGTCCATGAAAGATTCGATCTTTTCGCTCGTCGCTGAGCAAAATAGAAATATCGCAGAGGTGCAAAGGAGTCTAGTCGACAAGCTGAATTCAGTTGTCGATGAACTGCGATCGATCAAGAAGGAAGTGGAGACGTTGAAAGATGTTACGAAGTCGGTTAATGATATTAAGAACTCCATAGATGATTTTCAGAACGTGACGGACGTTATACAGGTATATATCAATCGTTTTTTAATTTTTCTGCTTTAACCCTTCAATATTTTTTAGGAAATGAAAAAGGAATTGGTAGACTTCAAGAAAAGTGATACCAAAAATCAACTTAGTGACGAAGATTTGTATATACTTGATCCAGACTACGGGGTGGACTACAACATTGGTTCTACGGCGAGTACGTTCCCGACTGCCGTCCCAGGAGCTTACCAGAACTTCCCAGCTGGCAGAATTCCGAATCCAAACCCCATTGCAGCTGCCTACGGTCCTCCTGTACTCTATCCTGGTCTCTATCCGGGACTACCTTATGCATATGGTGGACTAAACTTACAGCCAGGTAACTATTATAAAATAATACTTAATTTTTTTTATTTGCTATAGTTCGTCTGTGTTTTGTTATTACAAACGTTATATTTTTGTTTATTGTGTTCAACTAATTTTTTTAGATATCCTTCCATTGTTAACTTTATGTTTTGTTTTACTATTTTTCTAGTTGGCATAACTAGAAACAGGATATATAAATATCCTGTCCTATATGACAGGATATTTAGTTGACTAAACTAAATATCCTGTTAATTATTATTTTCCTATTTTGATTTTCTCCTAATATAGTTCAATTCCCATTTACTCTTCGTATAACCCTCGTATACATATTGTCATTCTATTTTAAATTAGTTTCTATTGGTAAAAGTAGGGTTAGATTCGAAAATTTCTATTTAAACAGTCTTTCTTGGTTAAATATTTCATTTTCGATTAAGTATTATAGTTATTATACCTCTTGGTGTCATTCATGGAATTATTTCCGGAAAATTTCGTCATTCATCAAGTTCGTCATGTAAGAGTACTGCCATCCGTTATCAAATCCAAAATCATGCATTAAGCATTCACTTGCAGCATGAGATAGTAGCAGTTCCAACAAACAGCGTTCTTCAGTAAAAACATAATTAATGACAGACGGTGTACGAGGGTTCTTCAAAAAGTAAAGGGGAATTGAGTTGAAAGGGAATTGTGAAAAAAATTGCTATATTGTAATTCCATGTCAACTATGTAAAGTTTGTCAGACGACCCCTCTCAATTTGGCTTAAGTTTTACAGGTATATTCTATACTACTCACTTTTGGGGAGTCACTGAACTTTTTGCGTAAAGTCGTCTTATGAAATCGACCTACGTAAAAAATCGGAGAAAAACCAGAAAGAGAAATACGAAAATTCTACCAAGAGATCAAACAGCTAATGAAGATCGCAAAGAAAAATGCTGTAAACATTATTATGGGAGATTTTAATTCCAAAGTAGGTGAAGGGTGGACAGAAGACGTAGTCTAGAAATTATAGAATTATAGAGGAGAAATACTGGTTCAATTTTGCCAAGAAGAAGATCTTACTTACTTACTTACTTAGTACTAAGCCTTTCTACCGTTAGGTGTAAGGCTGGTGGGGTTAGGTTTTGCACTGTTGTCTCCATGCTATCCGGTCTTGTGTTAGATTTCATGCACTTTCCCGTGTCAATCCTTTCTTTTCTGATTTCGTCTACCCACCTAACTCTTGGTCTTCCTCGTTTGTTTTTCCCTTGCATTCTCGTGTCAAACGCTCGTTTTGTTAATCTTTCGTTCGACATTCTACACACGTGCCCGAACAATCTTAGTTGCCCCTCTACTATTTTTTCGTTTATTGGTTCTAGTTTTAGGTTTTGTCTGATTGTTTCGTTTCGTATTTTGTCTGTCCTCTTTCTGTTTGCTATTTTCCTCAGGAACCTCATTTCCATTGCATTGAGAAGATCTAATGATCGCAAAAACCTGGTTTAAACTACCAAAAAGAAGATTATATACGAGGAAAGCACCTGGAGATAATCAAAACCATATAATAAGAAACCAGATTAATTATATATTAATTGACAAGCGTTATAGAAATGGAATCAGGGCAGTTAAAACAAATCCCGGGACTTACATCGGTTCCGATCCAACTCTGTTGTCGGTAAAATCTCAATTAATCTGAAGAAAATCAAACGCAGAGAGAAGATAAAACCTAGCCTCGAAAAACTTAAAGATCCAGCAGTACAGGCAGAGATAGAGTAAATACTCAATGGTACACTCAAAGAAAAATTCAGTGAAGCACCCACGGTAGCAGAGGAATCAGTAGAAAGTATTTGGCACACATTCAAAACAACAATCACAACTATACAAACAGAACAACTACAAGACAATACAAGAAAAACAAAGAATACATGGATGACAGAAGAAATGATGGACGTAAGAAAATGTTACAAAAACCGCAATGAAGTAAAATATAAAGAAACCCCGAGAACCATCCGAAACAAAATCAGGAAAGCCAAAGAATAATGGATGAACAACAGATGTGAGGAACTGAGGGAAATACTAAAAAAACATGACTACTTCAATGCATACAAAAAGATTGAGGAAGTCACAAATATCAAGAAAAAATTCACTATGTACAACTCTAGTAGATGATAACAACCAAATAGTATCTAGCCCAAAAAATGTAGGAAATATATGGGAAAAATACATCGAAGATCTGTTACCACTGGAAACTTCCCAGAAGACTGGCTTAGATCGACATTTATACCTATACCCAAGAAAAATAAAGCAAATAGATGCTCACAGTTCAGATTAATTAGCCTGATGAGCCATTTTCTGAAAATTTTACTCAAAATTGTACATTAACGTATATACAGAGAATGCGAAAGAAATTTGAGCGAAAAACAATTTGGATTTCGTATGGGGCTTGGTACGAGGAAGGCATTATTTGGTCTCCAGATATTACTACACAAAAATGCCGAGTTCAACGAAAAGACGTATTTCTCTGTTTTATCGACTACGAAAAAGCATTTGATCGAGTAGAACACACAGAACTCATAGAAACCCTAACACAACATTGTATAGACCATAACACGATGGCTCTTATTAAAAACGTATATTGGGATCAAATGGCGTTGATTAAAATAGACAATCGTATTACAGCAGAAATGTCAATAAAAAGAGGAATTCGCCAGGCCTGTGTACTTTCTCCACTATTGTTTAATATATATTCCGAAAAGATCTTCCTAAATGCCCTCGAAAATATTGAAGAAGGAATAAAAATCGATGGAGAATATGTAAACAACTTAAGATACACAGACGACACCGTCATTATTGCGGACAGTGCTGAGGGTTTGCAACGACTGAATGTCATAACCAGATAGGGAGATAGCTTGGGGCTGAATATAAACACAAATAAAACAAAAGTAATGGAAGTTACACGTGCACCAAATGCAGACATTAATAATCATATATACAACAAACAAATAGAAACCGTACAAAAAGTCCAGTATCTTGGTTGCTGGATAACAAACGATCTTGACTACGAAGTTGAAATACGTGCTTGTATAGAGAATGCTAGGTCCGCGTTTCAAAGAATAAAAAAATTCCTAATAAACTCTACCTTATTGTTGGATATCCGATACCAATTTGTAAAAACATTCATTTATTCCGTATTTCTATACGGAGTGGAAACATGGACTCTCGGAATCACAAGTATGAGACGTGTAGAAGCCTTTGAGATGTGGGTTTTTCGAAGGATGCTAACGATCTCTTGGACGGAGCACGTGACCAACAACTTGGTGCTGAGAAGAATGGGGACTGAGAAAGAACTCCTAAATATTGTAAAACCCAGAAAAACGAGTTATCTAGGACATATTTACAGAGGAGAAAAATACAACTTCCTACGACTGATAATGGAAGGGAAAGTGGAAGAAAGAAGAGGTCCAGGAAGAAGAAAATGCTCCTGGCCGAAAAATGTAAGATACTGGACAGACATGGACACATATTCGATACTAAGAACAGCTCAAGATAGAGAGCAATTTGCTATAGTTATAGCCAACCTTCAGTAACGGAGAGGACACCTTAAGAAGATAAAACTAGCGTAATTCTAGTTTGGCAATTTATTTGTTTGAGTTTTGTATTATATTTTTTACCAATCACCAAATTCGCAGCCAATTTTTTAGGATCAACAAAATCGACAAAAGAATTAAAAATTAAATTTTTAAAATAATAAACTTTGATTTATTGTGGTTCTTCGTATTATAATTATAGGTTAGTTGTTTGGTTTTTCAAATTTTCCGAATTGCCCTTGTTAGTTAGGCTACTTTTAACACCGGGATCGTGTTCAGCGGAAAATGTTACATCGAAATTGTATTTTTGGATATTTTTTTTGGCCATCTAGAGCTCGCTGTGCAAGAGAAAGTGATACAGGAAAAAAATTGACTTGGAAAAAATTAAATTTACCCATATAGACCGATATTTTGGATTTAGAATGCGGAATTTGGTAAATCATCATATTTTATAGTATATAAATACGCCTGTAAAATTTAATTCAAATTGAGAGGGGTCTTTTGACCAACCTTGCATAATTGACGTGGAATTACCCTATAAAATAATTGTTTTATTGCAAATTTTTATGTTTATTCCATATTTGTCGTCTTATACTTGCAGGAACCCTTCCATTTTTGCAAGATCAACAAGCTCCGAGTATATCAACATCTGTAGCATCTCATCTGCTCACTGGTCAGCCTGCTTTAAGCCAAAACTTAGGATTAGAAGCTCTCAGTGGTCAGATATTGACCCAAACTGCACCGCCTCCGTTTATGAGAGAATTACCTAAAGATTTAAGCGGAACTACCGCGCACGCAGCTAAAATCACGCCGTCGACGTCGATCTTTGGAAAAGCCCCGCCCGTGAACGTCGTTATAACAACTTCGGATCCTCTACCTGCACAGAACACCCTAACTAACCAGCCAGTTCTGTCAGTGACAATTCCTCCACAACATATCAAGGGTAACTTCTTGAAATCCGACGCTACAGCCAACGCAGCCGAATTGGAACCAGCTTCTTTCGGTTTAACACCAAAACTGAGCATTTCTGGACTGAACAAAACGTTGAACGAAAGCAACGCAAGCAACGTTTCGGCGACGTCGACTGAAGATTATGAACCGAACGTGAATTTTAAGCCTCTCATTCCGTTACCCGATGAGGTGTCTGTAAAAACTGGCGAGGAGGGCGAAACTGAACTCTTCTGCGCACGGGCCGAGTTGTTCCGGCATTCTGTTACCGGTGACCTAAAGGAATGGAAACAAAAAGGCATTGGAAACATAAAAATCATGAAAAATCCCCTGACAAATAAATACAGAGTTCTCATGAGAAGAGACCAAGTACATAAAATCTGCGCCAATCACTACATAACCGCCGATTTGGTCCTCAAGGAGATCCCAAGCAATAACAGATCCTTCATGTGGGCAGCTCAAGATTTTTCTGAAGGAGAGACCTCAAGGGAAACGTTCTTGGTTAAATTTAAACTTGCCGAAGATGCCAAAAAGTTTTCCGAAGTTTTCGAATCGGCCAAAAAGTCTTCGAAATCTACAAAGGTAGAAACTATCGATTTTACCAAGAAAGAAACTCCAAAAAGTACACCAAGTACTACGTCTTTGGGAGGCTTTGTTTTTACTGGCACTCCAACGTTTTCGCCCAAAGATATTAAGACGCCGGCACCAGTTGCAGAACCAGTTAAAGAAGCGAGCAAACCCGTTACACCTTTCTCGACTTTCGTCTTCGGAAAATCTGAAGCCAAAGCTGAGCCCATCAAGTTTACTCCTTTAGTGATTACGCAAGAAAAGGAAAAAGACGACAGATCATCTCCAGTTGAAGAATTTGTACCGACTGCCGAATTTAAACCTCTAATACCTCTACCGGAACTCGTCGAGATCAAAACCGGTGAAGAAAATTGCGAAATTCTATTCGAAGAAAGAGCGAAATTGTTCAGGATGGACACATCTGGAGAAACCAAAGAATGGAAGGAAAGAGGCGTCGGTGTAATGAAAATATTGAAAGACGAATCAGTTCGGCTTCTGATGAGAAGGGATCAAGTCCATAAAGTTTGCTGCAATCACAGAGTCCTCAAAGATATGATCTTCAAAATGAACTCGAAAAATCCCAAAGCGATCATTTGGCATGCCCAAGACTTCTCCGAGGGTGTGCTGCAAACCGAAATGTTTACTATACGGTTTAAAACTGCGGATATCGCTAGTAAATTCTTGGAAACGATACAAAAGGAACAGAGCAGTCTCAACGAAAGTGGGGACTTTTCTGTAAAAGAAACTGTGGATGCTACTAAAACTTCGGCCGCTTCCAAAGTCGATCCCGTCGGTTTCGGCGACAAATTCAAGGTAAAAGCCGGTTCCTGGGAATGCAACACTTGTATGGTTAGAAATGACGCCAGTGCCTCCGCTTGCGTGGCTTGTAACACGTCCAAGAATCCTACAACAAGTCAGAACGTAGAAGAGAAGAAGACTGTCACGTTTAACTTCCTCACAAACACGCAACCTGCCACGAAAACGACACCGATAATGGGATTCGGCGACAAGTTCAAACCTAAACCTGGATCTTGGGAGTGCAAAACTTGTATGATCAAAAACGAAGGGAAAGACTCTAAATGTGTAGCGTGCGAGACTCCTAGAGAAGGTGGATTGAAGCAGAACATTAAATCAGGTGAGTATCGATGAGATATTTTTATTATTACACTCGATTTTAGCAGCCTCCAACAATTTCTTTAAGGAACTGAACATGTTTGACGCCAATATCAATAGGTCGCTATTTACTAACGAAAATGGTAGTGGAAAGTACGGAAATCATTATAATAATAATAATAGCGTTTATTGTCCAACAGAATCCAGTTATAGGACAAAATACAATACTAAAGTTAAATGATATATTAATAATTCATAAGTACTAACTAAATAACACATTTTTCGTGTATTTTACCTTAACATAAAGAAACTACTCAATCACCTAGGTAGATCTCAGCCATCCTAATAAGCTGCTTTAAACTGCAGTGAAATATATCGCAGTAAGCACTTAAGGAATTATAATAGTTGCACATGAGAAATAGAGGAGAATTTAACATAAGATTAGTTCTACCTTGTGTATTTCTGAACGTAATCGAATTTCTCACTGGATAAGATGGAACGTTAAAATTTATTTGTCGAAGAATATCAGGGCAGTCAATGAGATTATGTAGTAGCTTGTACAGGAATATTAGGGAGGCATTAATTCGTCTAGATTCTAATGATACTACGTTCAAACCGCTACACAACTCACTATTGCTCATGCCCCTCTTGGGATATATGCCGTTAATTTTGAAAGACAAAAATTTTAAAAATTTACGCTGCACCTGCTCTATAAGTTGGATATGTACATCATAAAAAGGTGACCAAATGACAGAGGCATATTCAGTGTACAGCGTACAAAAGTGTAATAAAGTAATTTAATTGCCTTAATATTAGTGAGATTTCGACTATTCCTAATTATGAATCCATAAGATTTAAGTGCTTCTTTAACCTTTAAATTTACATGTTTAACAAAGGTGCGTTTATAATCAAATGTAACTCCAAGGTCTTTAATTTTATTTAAACGTTCAAGTTCATTGCCATTGATAATATAAGGATGGTATAAATTAGACTGTTTCCTAGAATAACTAACTACTTTGCACTTATTGGCATTAAGATTCAAATGATTTGCATTACACCATTCATGTACACGATTCAGTTCACTCTGCAAAAAATGACAATCATTAAGGTCACTTATCAATGAATAAATCTTTAAATAGACCTAGATTAGAACCTTGTGGAACCCCTGAAGAAGCTAGGTACTTTTCCGATTTGTAACCATTATAAGCAACAAACTGCGTTCTATTTGACAAGTAAGACCTCATAAAAGTCACGGCATCCTCAGAAAGACCAAAGAGACACAATTTAGAAAGTAATACGCCGTGGTGAATTCTGTCGAACGCCTCCGTAAAGTCAGTATTATATAGATATATTTTATAGATCCTAATCAGTTGTGAATGACCCGCGTCGTAATAATTTTGAGAGCAGAGTTTTACGGTTCATTGTACAGATCCGGATCTTTGATTTCTGAACGACCCATCACGTCAAAAAACGTAATCTATTATAAAAAATGAATCCCTATTTTCCCGTGTCACACCATAACTTAAAAACGATCGATGTTATTCCTCCATTTTAAGTTTTCTTTACCTTCACATTCTAGTTCTCATGCAGTATTTTTAGAGAACTTAGAGCATATTTTTGATGAATTATTTAAAAGTAATGTCAATTGTATTTTAATTGGTGATTTTAATTTGGATTTTTGAAGTACTAGCTTCTACACCCAGAAAATTAAAGCAATGTTTTTACAATATGGCATTAAGCAATTAGTAATTGAATCTACTACAATTACGAAGGTTAGTGAAACTTTAATTGATTGTGTTCTTGTTAATAATGATCTGGTTAGTTGTTTTGTTCATTCAACTCCCAAGTTGAGTGATTATTCAATAATATCGGTCAGTTTTAGTAATAACGTTAGGTCCTAAAGTTTTGGGAAAAATTTCAAAAGCATATAACTCTGACCACAATAATCTTATATTTTTATTAAATTATTCAACAATTTAACTTAACTATCCTTATTATAAATCAAACTTCAAATGACAGACAAGGGACCATTATTTTAGATTTGCCTAATAATTCCCCTGACACGTTGCATCATCCTTTGGACGACCTCGGCGTCAATTTCTCTAATTATTGTATATATGCGGCGTCTTAACTGCTCCTGATTTTGTGCTTCCCATCCGTTATTATAGACTTTCTGACTTAATATTGCCCAGAACTCTTCAATTGGACGAGCCTGAGGTAGGTTGGGGGGATTGTCTGCTTTCGGTACAAAGGTAATGTTGTTAGTTTCGTACCAGTCCCTTGTGATCCTCGGGTAATGACATGAAGCAAGATCTGGCCAAAAGACTATTTGATCATTTGCATGATGTGTGTTCACAAACTGAAGCAATTTAGAGAGACATCTTTGAATATAAATATTTGCGTTTAAGGCTTCGCCTCGAACAACACCAATGTAGGGCTGTGAGATAAAGCCAGCCTCAGAAATTGCACACCATACCAAAATTTTGTCCTCAAATTTTTTCTTACTGTTGAATTTTATTTCATCAGATACATTTTCGTAATCGTTCGTGTAAAACCCATCGTTACCCTTCATCTCAGAGTTGGACAAAGTAAAATATTTTTCATCGTCCATCACGATCAACTTGTTGACGAAATGCACTAGCCTTAACGCGCGGCAACATCTCGGAATTCTCTCTAATTGATCTTCTGTGTATTTTGGAGCTTTCCTTCTTCTCCGGTAGATAATATTGTTACTCGATAGGGTCCTGTATACTGTAGTCTTTCCAACATGAAATCTTCTGGCCAGTTTTCGCTGTGAGACCCCAGTTTTGTTCTTAGCTGCTTCAATCAGTCTTGCCTCTCTTATATGGTTGAAAATCCGCGGTCGGTCACTTTTACGCAAGTTAACACATGGTATCCCTTCTTCACATTCTCGATTCTGCGATAAATTGTCGATATGCTTATGTTTTGATCTCGATAAATATTAACAATATCTCGTTTCGACATTCACCCAACCATATTATAAACACCTCGACGAATATCAATTTTATAAGACATTTTGCAGAGCACAAACCAAAATATTCTGCTTTGTTTATTAAATGTCAATAACTGATGACATTTCAATTCCATGGCCTTTTTTGTTAAATGCATTTTGCTTCTTAATCAGACCAGGTGAAATTTTTCCCAAAACTTTAGGACCATACGTTAGTTTTCAAAATTTTAATGTCTAGTAAACGTTACATAAATGTTTAACGAGAAAAAAACATATCAAATCCAAATGAATTTTCTTGTGATTAGGATTTAAATTATACTGATGTCAATACTATTTACAATGAAATTTTAATCAGTCAGTCACAAATAAAATAGCACCTATTCAATCATGCCAGATCAAAAGTAACATACCATGATTTGATAATGAAGGTTATAGTAAAATTTAAATTAGGGACAAATTATGCAAAGAGTTTAAAGCTGCTAACATAAGTGATAGAAATGCCAGATGGGAGGATTTTGAAAGAGCAAGAAATGTGGTGGTTAATATGTTAAAAACAAAAAAAAGAACAATATTATTTTGATAAAATCGATAGGTATAAAAATAACTCTAGACTTCTCTTAGCTTCACTCAGTGAAGAAGTTAAGAGAAGAATACATATCGCTAATAAAACAAATAATGGACTAATTAAACATCTAAGATCTAACAACATCACAAGAAAAACCAAATGCAAAATATACAAGACCCTTATAAAACCGGTCCTTGTATATGGACCAGAGACATGGACACTGTCGAATAGCGATGAGAACCTATTAGGTACGTTTGAACGAAAAATCCTTAGACACATATATAAGGGGGTGAAAGAAAATGACATATGGCGCAGAAGATATAACTTTGAACTATACACAGCATACAATGAACCCGAGATCATAACATCCATAAAGATCGGACGTCTGCGCTGGATGGGCCATGTTGAACGGATGTTGGAGACTGAAACACCAAAACATATAATGAGGCAAACGCCAGTAGGAAGAAGGTCAAAGGGAAGACCCAAACTTAGATACATGGAACAAGTGGAACAAGATCTGAAAACACTTAAGAATACCAACTGGAAAAACAAAGCAAGGAACAGAACAGAATGGCGGAAAATCCTAGAACAAGCCAGGAGCCAGAAAGGGTTGTCGAGCTACTGATGATGATGATGATGAGACTTATGTGGAAAACGCTAAAAACACTAATTAACAATAATTGTCTCCGAAATTACCTTATTGCATTGAATTTAAGGTTCAGAATCAGTTATGCATTCTGAGTGACAAAGTATTCGTTCTGTAGTATTCGGCAAATTGTTGAAACTATCGACTCCGAAGAATTATGGAGTTATGATAATCAGAATTTGTATCCCAGTATTCATGAATTTAGATTACTATCACTGAGACTTGGCAGTCATGGTTAAGTCGTTAAATAATAGGAGTAACATTAATAAAATACTAAAATCCAAAATTTTAATAGAGTTTTTTGTAACTTGTGGTCATATTATCTTAAATTTTATAAATACAGTAAAACCTTTTTAACCGAAACATCGTTTAACCGAAACGGCTTACAGTTGCAATAATTTCGTCAATAAAAAGTAAATGTAAAAGACCGTCGACGAGATTTTCAATGCTTTAGAGGAAAGAATTTTATGCAGTAGGCCTAATTAGTTAGGGACACGACTAGATTCTTAATTTTTGCTGTCATTACATCAAGTTTTGTCCTTTTCAGATTGCTTTACGTTTTGTCGAACAATCGAATGAGGCAAACTCATGACGTTCTGCAAATTAACGATGGAGGGAGAGAGAAACATCGTTGTCAAACGAAAACGCAAAAAAAATAGCAAATTTCTTTAAAAAAGCATGTTAAACTTGTTCATTTTCCTTAATTTTATATTACTTTATTTTGGATTTACTTATTAGAAAACATTACGAAATCAACTCATAGTATTTTTTAATACCAAAACTTTGATCAAGAATATTATAAAAAACAATGTTATTTTTAACCGAAATTCTTGTTATCCGAAACGGCCTCCCCCCAATTATTTCTGTTAACGGAGGTTTTACTGTACTTCTCTTAGATCATCAAAAATTCCAGATTTATGAAAAATCAGTACAGTTGTTCCAATACCAAAAGTTAATAGTACTCTTAAGGCGGATGAATTTGGACCTATAAATATACTTCCGCCCATTGAGAAATTTATTACAGTTGGTAGTATATGATCAATTCAAGGATCACGTTGATAAAAATGAAATCTTAATGAATACTCATTCAGGTTTTCGTAAAAGGTATTCCTGCGACATTGCACTGCAACTTTCACTTTCTAAATTCAAGTCTGAATTGGACAATGATAATTATGTAGTAGTAGTATTCCTTGATTTAAAAAGAGCTTTTGAAACTATTGATTGATATAATTCTTACTGTATATGAAGGCTATGGTGTTGGAGAAAATATTCTTGAATGGTTTAATGGTTTAAAAATTACTTATCGGATAGAAAACAACATGAAAGAATTGATATTACTTCTTCTGAAATTAGTGTTAATGTTGGGGTACCTCAAGGTAGTGTCATAGGGCCACTTTTGTACATATTGTATTTAAATGATATAAACTTGTTTGTTACATGTGATTTCTTTAATTTGTAAGCAGATGACACCCTACTTGCATGTGTTGATTCAAACTGTATCTAGAATGAATTCAGCATTGCAGTCTGTTAATAAATATTTAAAGATCAACAAACTAAAGGCTATGATTAAAACAACTAAATAAAACTACTTAAATATTGATATAAACACTATGAATCTTTAAATTGACAATGATAAAAAAGAAATCATCACAACAATTAACCTTGGGTCTACCTTGGTTTGCAATATTGGATAATTTATTGTCTTTTAATGACCATTTTAATTACGTATTAAAAAAGATTTCTAAAAAATTATACTTTTTTTCAAGAATATCCAAAAAATTTGTCAACTTCAAATAAAATTATAGTTTTTAATGCAATTATTCAACCTCACTTCGATTTTTGCTCATATGTTATTTTTCTCTTCAATTTAAATCAATCAGGCCAGTTGCAAAAATTACAAAATCGGGGAATAAAAAAAATTCTTGGTGGAAGCTGATATACACCTATAGCAACCATGCTTAGCGTGCTGCAGTGGGTTTTAGTTCAACACAGGCTCTTTTATCTTCCGATGGTGTTAATTTATAAAATTTTAAATAATTTGCCCCCTGCTTACTTCTGTGAGTGTATTACGCAGAATTGTGATATTCACAACTACCCTACTCGAGTGTAATTGCAATTTACACATTGTGAAAACAAAAAGGACGGCTTCAAGAAACTCTTGTTTAAGGGTTTTGATCGTTTTAATAAGCTTAGTGTGTATTAGGGCTTTCTCTATTTTTGAATAAATAAACTTTTCTTCTAAAAAAAAGATGAATGAAATCGGTAAAGTAGATTCTTAAGTTAATAGGGAAATAGGGATTCATTCTTATATAATAGATATGTTAGTTTTACCATATAAACATTAGTGACAATTAAAATTATTCTAAATTATCATCATCATCATATAACGGGGGTCCTACGGCGATTGCCGCTTCCCGCATTTCAGCCTCCATCTTTTCCTATCTCTCCAATCTCCCTCTTCTAAGCCTCTAGATTGCATTGTTTTTGTAATTTCTCTTCTCCAGGAATTTGGTGGTCTTCCCTCCTTCTTTCTGGCGGAACATACATTAAGGCTTTCTTTGGCCACCGCTCCTCCTCCATTCTCATCACGTGACCATACCATTGTAATTGCCTTCCTTGTATTCTATCTGAAAGAGTATCTCTAATTCCTGTACGGTTTCGTATTTCCTCATTCCTGATTCTTTCCATTCTCGATACTCAACATGACCTTCTAAGATAATCCATTTCCACAACGTCTACTTTATCTCGTTCATTCTTTGTCATCGTCCAACATTCGGCACCATATGTGGTAATTGGTTCTACAATTGCTCTGTATACGCGAAGTTTGGTATGCGTCTTTATTGTATTAGACCACATTAATGAATTCAGTATTCGTATGCATTTTTTCCCTTGGGTTATTCGGTTTTGTACATCTATCTTAACTCTGCCATCTGCTGATATGATGCTTCCTAGATATTTATACTGGTTGCAGCCTTTTATGACTGCGTTTTCAAGCCTCAGATCTGTGGTATTTCCTCCAATTTTTAAATATTCTGTTTTGCTTATGTTTACAGTAAGCCCCCATTTAGCATATTCCTCAAATAATTTTCGATTCATATAATTTATATCTTCCTCATCGGTTGCAACCACCACCTGATCATCTGCAAACAACAATGTATACAGAGTTTCTTGTCCCACTTCGATGCCCATAAATCTACATTTATTTCTCCAATTCCTCAATGCTTCTTGGACGTATGTTTAAAAGAGTGTCGGTGACAGCATCCTTGCTTTAGGTACGGGACACTATCATATGCTTTCTCAAGGTCTATAAATACCAAATGGGTCTCTCTACTTCTTTCGACACGCTTTTCAATTATTTGTCGTAGGATAAATATATTATCAAGGCAGGATCTCCCGGTACGAAAGCCGCTTTGTTCTTCAATATCTTGTATCTGTCTTTCAACCCTCTTCTTTAATATTCTGCCGTACAACCGGCCCACAGAGCTCGTCACACTAATACCTCTATAATTGGAACAGTCTCTTTTATTCTAAATTGTCAATTGGTATAAAGATTATTTCACAAACGCCCATTTTATGATCTATTAATTCATATTGGCATATAAAATACATTGCCAGGTCACCACATTTTAGCAATTTCTGTCTCAACGTATTCGCTATCCCCTCTCCTTTCCAATGATGCAACGATCCGACAAGCTGTTGCGCCTCCACCAAGAAAAGAGCCCAAATTGACCAGAATAATCCATAGCGATTTTTAACGGGATATAACATGGGGAAACTATTGCCTTTTTTTTTGAATGATTTAAAAAATCGAATGCATTTCCATTTTGAGGGCTAATGTATCCATAATCACATTTCGCCAAATTATAGACATGCGAGTGCCATTAAAGTGGCTTCCTTTCTACTGGTAAGCCACTTCGCGATTATGGGTAAGTCATGCATTCAATTTTGGGGACCATTAGATTTTTTAAATCATTCAAAAGAAATCAATGTATAACAAGTATTCTGGTAAATATATTGATATACAGGGTGTTAGTCAGAAAATTCTTATGGACATTTCAGGATTTAAGGATGGGATTTAAGTCGGATCGTGACGTATCATTGTAAAAAAGAGGGGATAGCGAATTAACAATTATGATTTTTTGTTTAAAAATTCACTAAAAACTTAAAAAATTGATCTTGAGTATCCTTCGTCAAGAACCTGTTATGTTGCAGACGTCAAACCAGCCGTCCCTGAACAGAAATTCGTCTTCGGCATTCCCAATACCGCCCCGATCAATTTAAGCGGGCAAAGCAAGCCCCCCATCATTCCTGATATAAACCTAGCTGCAAGTGCGGCGAACACGCCCGAACAGAAGTGGACTTTCGGTATTACTAAAACCACACCGACACCTGTAACGTTCGGTAAAGATGCCGCCCCAGCTGCCGGCGCCGATAAATCTACTTCGGCAACGACGAACAAAAATAGTTTTTCGTTCATTTCGCCGACAAAGCAAGAATTCGAGTTTAAGCAGAGACCGTCGAGGAGGATAAGTCAAGGGCATGATGCAGAGTCAGATGCAGATGGTAAGTACATCGTTTATATTGTTTACATCTATTTAAAATTAAAATATAAATATTTTTTCTCTGTACGTCTCATATGCAATATACGCAATATATGCAATTTCTCTGTACGTCTGTCTAAAAATACAACTATATGCGCAGGAGTTAAAGCTCTTTATAATCCACAATGTTTAGTTTCTGTGTCTATAAAAGAATCTCCTAGAAGATCACGCATAGTATCATTCATATGTCAATTGTTAACTGTAATGTTTCAACTGCCATCTGTCATAGACATCTTCTTCAAGTGCCATCTCCGCGGCGGAGGTCGGCAATTATCATGGCTATTCGGACTTAAAACGGTTACTCTGAAAAGTTCATTTGATGTACATCCTTACCACTCTCTCAGGTATGCAGCCATGACATTCTACGCTTCCCTATGCTTCTCTTTCCTTGGATCTTTCCCTGTATAATCAGTTGGAGCAAGGTGTATTTCTCTCCACGTGTAATATGTCCGAGATATTCCAATTTTCTTGTTTTAATTGTATTTAAAATTTCTATTTCTTTATTCATCCTTTTCAGAACCTCTTTGTTTGTGGCGTGTTCTGTCCACGATATTTTCAGAATTCTTCTATACACCCACAGCTCGAATGATTCTAGTTCTTTCATTGATGTCGCATTCAAGGTCCAAGTTTCAATTCCATAAAACAAAGTCGAAAAAACATAACACCACGCCAACATAACTCTTTGTTCCAATTTTAAATCCCTTGTACATAACAGTCTTCTCATTTTGTTGAAATTTGCTCTAGCCTTTTCTATTCTGATTTTGATCTCCTGAATGTAATCATTTGTGGAGTTAATCATTGTTCCAGATATGCATATTTGTCCACTTGTTCGACGTTGGTTTCGTTTATTAGAAGATTCTCGTTATTTCTTTGAGTTTTCGATATTCTCATAAATTTGTTCTGCTTAACGTTCATTGTTAGACCACTCTTTTCCATACTCCGCTATTCTGGTCACCAGTCTCTGAAGATCTTCAGTATTTTCGGCTAAGATCACAGTGTCGTCAGCATATCTACTGTTGTCCATTTACCTTTATTCCAGCTATTTCACCCTCAAGAGCTTTTTTCAGGATCCCTTCGGAGTAGGTATTAAAAAGAATTGGCGACAATACGCATCCCTGTCTCACTCCAGTATTGCGAGAAATGGGCAAAGAATGCGAAATAATAAACACAATAAAAATAAGAAAGTTACAATATCTGGGACACGTAATGAGGGGACAGCGATATGAACTGCTAAGGCTGATAATACAGGGAAAGATAAGAGGAGGAAGGAGTATAGGAAGAAGGAGAGTGTCATGGTTGAAGAATTTAAGGGACTGGTTTAAAGATAGTGGTGATGATATCCAACCTCCGATCGGGAGACGGCACTTAAAGAAGAAGTCTCACTCCACATCTAATTTCAATTTCTTCTGACAGCTGTTCGTTAACACATACTTTTGCTCGCTGTTTATAGTATAAATTTGATATGATCCTGAGGTCGTTGTAGTAAATCTTCTTTGATTTCAGCACATGCATTAATTGTTCATGTCATACTTTTTCGAATGCTTTATTGTAGTCAATAAAACATGCGTATATATCTTGATTGACGTCCAGGCATCTTTGTATCAGTATATTAAGTGAAAAAAGAGCTTCACGCGTTCCTAGGCCTTTGCGAAAACCAAATTGTGTATCATTAACGTCTATGTCCAGTTTGTGATATATTCGGTTAGCTACGTCACATAGACATGTGACGTAGCATAAAGAAGGGAAGAGTGAAAACACGTGATATATAGTGATCATTATACAGTATCCTTTTTCTCATATACTGTGTGTTTCTCCAAACTATCTATACACAGACGATACAGCTCTATTTATACAATTAGTAAAGGAACTATAGAAGAACCAGCAATTGAGACCAAAATCGATAATCTTTCCTTAAAATGTTTTTTTGGGGAAACGTCTGAAAAATATAAGTTATACATTTTTGACAGATCATTCTGGTTTTACAACCCTGTGTGGGTCCTAGCCTCCTCAAGACTTTCTCTCCAGTCGTCCCTATCCATCGCCTTTCTACGCCAAGCATGTATTCCCATATTTCTCATGTCTTCATCGATGTTATCAAGGAACCTTGTTCTGGGTCTTCCCGTTCTTCTCTGACCAATGGGTTCAGAGGATTTTGTTCCAGGTGGATTTTTTTCCATCCGCATTACATGCCCTATCCACCTCAGACGTTATATCTTTCTTGGTATCTGGTTCCTGGTATATTCTATAAAATTCGAAGTTGTATCGTCTTCTCCACACTCAATTGTCATTCACTGCTCCATAGATTCGCCTTAGTACCGGAAATATTGACCTTTATAAGGAAATAAACTTTGAATTATAGCTAGTTACGTAGAAGAAGAAGAAGATAACATTTACTTCAAGCCTGTAGTTCCTTTACCGGATAAAGTTCAAGTGAAAACCGGCGAAGAAGACGAAGACGTTTTGTACTCTCATAGGGCCAAACTGTTCCGATTTATTGGAGGCGAATGGAAAGAACGAGGCCTCGGAGACATCAAGATACTTCGTAATAGATACTTTGGAAAATTGAGGTAAGTTCCAGTGGATTTTTATTAAATTTAATATCGGCATATGGTGTGAGTTTGTTCAGAATTTATAATGACTGTATATAGATTTTATACTGTATATACATTTGAAAAATTGCAGGCTGGACTCGTGTGACTCGTATCATGGATTTACAACTACGTGAGCTTAACTATCGCATGAACTTTTCTTAGTGTAGATACTAAATAAGTAATTTATCTGCCAATACAATTGCCTGTCGTTGTTTCAGAGTCGTAATGCGCAGAGAACTAGTGTTCAAAATATGTCTGAATCATACTCTCACAAAAGATATAGAATACATTGATAAAGACGAGAAATCTGTTATGTTCGCGGCAGCCGATTTTTCCGAAGGTGAAATAGTCAATGAGAAATTCTGTGTGAGATTCAAAAACGCTGAAGTTGCCGCGGACTTTAAGAAGGCCATTCGTGATGCTCTGGATGGAAAACCTACCGAAAATGAACGTAAGTTTAATGCAATTGCATTATAATTGTTGATTTTGGTGCCTCCATAAACATTTACTTAACTATTCTTATAAAAAATTTGTTAAAACAAATACGGAAATCAGAATACCATAAAAAAACGATTTAAATTTGCAGTTACCTCAAAGAAATCTGAAGAAGATGTAGTACTAATATCCGAGACCCAAGTAACACCGGAAGAGGAACAAGAAGCGATAAAGTTAGGGCTTCCGCCCAAGTTCATGTCTTATAAACAATTGCCAGACTGTAGTTGCGAACAATGCAAAAAAGACGACGAGTACTTGAAGTCTCTTTTCGCTACAGAAGCTTCAAAAAAAATCGATAGCGCAACAACCCCATCCAACAGATTTTCCTTCGCCACTGCTAAACTAACAGATTCTAAGACTGCGCCAAAAGACGCATCTCCAAATAAGTCTGGTTCACTTATAAAACCGCCAATTCTAACTCCTCCCAGTGCGAACAAAACATCATCCACCGTGTCTTGGCCGCCCGCATCAAGTACCAACATATTTTCTTCGACAAATAACTCCTTCAATACTGGCGGTCTATTTTCGAGTACCAATTTATTCGGAGGTGACACCCCCAATAAGGAAAATACCAATATATTTAATTCGAACATTACATCCGATGTTAAAACTACTCCGGTGTCTAGTTCAGCATTTTCCTCTAGCTCCAGTATATTCAGTTTCGATAGTCAACAACCATTCAAACCGTTTTCTAACATTTCGAACATTTTTGGACAAAACACGCCACCTACTACCAGCTCATCTATATTTAGTCAAACCCCAACCACCACATCTAACATTTTTTTACCAAATACTCCGACTACAAAGGTTTTTGGACAAAATACTCCAACTACAAATCTTTTTGGACCAAAAACTCCTACTCCGACTGCGTTGGGACAAAATACTCCAACCACAAATCTTTTTGGATCAAACACTCCCACTCCTACAGCTTTGGGCCAAAATACTCCAACCACAAATCTTTTTGGATCAAACACTCCCACGCCTACAGCTTTGGGCCAAAATACTCCAACTACAAATCTTTTTGGACAAAATACTCCTACTCAGACTGCTTTGGGCCAAAATACTCCAACTCAGAATGTTTTTGGTACAGTTTCGACCAATTCTACTTCCAGCGTTTTCGGCCAGAACACACTAACCAATACAACCTCAAATTTGTTCTCGCAAAACACCCCTACTACCACCGTGAACATATTCGGACCGAAAAATCCACCGCAAACCACCTCGATGCTGTTTGGCCAAAGTACACCAACTACTTCTACCAGTATTTTCGGGGTAAATGCTACATCGAACGTTTTTGGACAACCGTCAAATTCTGGGTCTATTCTCGGCAACAAGGCGTCGAATGCAGCTGAAGATAAAAGCCAACCAGCCGGTTTTCTGTTTGGTAATGGAGCTGCGCCTGCTGTTCCCACCAGTAAAATCGCCCCTAAAGTTCCATCGTCTACCACAGACTTGAAGGAGACTGATGAAGTCGTATTTAAGTGCAATTCGGACTTATCTTTCGGATCGTTGGCCAAAACGTCGTTAAATGCAGAAGCACCGTTTAAAATAGGTAAGCCACACCAGATCATACTTATTTTGTGTAGATCGTTTACATTTTTAACTTAATTTGGATCGAACCAAAAGGGAATAAAATATGGATCCGCTAAGAGATTAAACAGATTCTGCAATAAACCACTAATTTGTTTATTAAATAATTAAACTTTCTCCTTTTGTCGAAACAAAAATATTGTTTTCTAAAGTGTAAACGTCCAATTTTATTGGCCTATAAAAAAACATTAAAACATGAGTCACTTGTTACATAGCCGACTATATCTCCAGGCCGGAACATTAAATGTGATATCAGACTTATTTTATCCATACTTATTTTTTTGCAGCTTTTTTGATCATAATCATAAATGTATAACTTAATTTGGAATTAAATATGGATCTGCTGTTTTTCAGATACATCATTTTCGTTCCTTGGTACTGGAGCGCCGGTATTTAACAGCATTAAAAAAGCTGCCGACACTTCTAAAGGCGAGTCTGATGACGAAAATAACGCTTCGAGCGCGAACGAAGAGTACGATCCCCACTACGAACCAATCATACCACTTCCAGAGGCCGTTACCGTAACCACGGGGGAAGAAAACGAAGCCGTCGTGTTCAACGAGAGAGCCAAACTTTTTAGATTCGATGCAGATACCAAAGAATGGAAAGAAAGAGGAGTGGGGCAGCTGAAAGTTCTTTGGCACGAAGAGAAAAGTAAGTCGTGCTTTCGATTGCCTTTTTGCGTTCATTTCTAGACCGTTTAAATTTCAGATACCTACCGACTGTTGTTGAGACGCGAACTAGTATTCAAAGTAGTCCTCAACCAACTCATAACCCCCAATTTCGAGCTTCAACCGATGGTTACCAGCGACAAAGCGTGGATATGGGCCGGATACAACTACACCGATGACGAAAATTGCTTCGAAAAATTAGCGGTGCGTTTTAGAACTACAGAATTGGCTGCCAAATTCAGCGACGCCATTAGAGATGTTTTGTACAGTATAGCAAATTCGCCGAACAAAAGTGGAGATCTTCCCGTCACTGTAGAAGATTTCGGCAATGATAAAAGTCGCGATAGCGAAACCCAAGAGGATCCTTTGGATCCAGATAACGAGGAAAACGATGAGTATAAGTACGACGATGATGATGAGTACGTCGAGGATGAAGAATATGAGAGGTAACCAGCTTAATTTTAGCTAGAAACTTTTTTCTAATTGTATAAATTTGAAAAAAAAAATGTTGAATCGCACTTCTGTCCTAATTACGATCCTGCTTGGTTCGGTTCTTAAAGACGCCGAAATTAAACGAAATAAGCTTATAAAAACCTTTCCAATTTAGTCTTCTTGGCTAATCAGTGGCGCACATAGGGGGGGTTTTGGGGGTTAAACCCCCGGGCCCAATTCCGACACTGTTACTGACAAATTTTAAGGACTCAAAATGGAGGTAGCATCATAAAAAACATTTCGGTGCCCAACCAAACCCCCTCCCCCCCCAGAGGGAAATTCTAGGTGCGCTACTGTGGCTAATATCTTTTGGTCTGGTTCACTAGCCTTCTTAACTAACATGAGTACTTTCACAAATATTCCTGCTGGTGATCTTTATAGTCGAATAAACACTGCTGAACTTATTGTTCTGTTTTTTTTTGTGAAATTCAATTCTTATTCTGTGAAACTGAATTTTCATTCGTCTGTTGCTTTGTGACGATGAGTTCTTTTTTTGTTTTAAAATGTCGATTGTCTTATGTATATATATATATATATATATATATATATATATATATATAAGAATTAATGCGAGTTCATAATAAAATTAAGGTAAAAGATATCGGCATAGCTCGCAACAAAATAGAAAATATATAATAAAACATGCGTATAAGATGGAAGGCAACCGTATATACGTATTTCTGACTATTGGTCGTCTTCAGTACGGTGCAGCCAAGTTAGAAAAGGAGCATAGTGATCCTTTCCCAAGTATATATATATATATATATATATATATATATATATATATATATATATATATATATATATATATATATTGTAACGAATATTTTGCCTACCGCATAGGGTATTATTATAGGGGGTTGAAAATTGCTGACAGAAATTATTGGGGTATAGATAGGGCAAGCAAAATAAACGAAACTTATGCGAACGGCACTCAGGGTTTATTTGGAGAGCTGGGTTGTGGATAAGTGAATGTCAAAAATAGTGCTAGCTGTCATATGTCAATGCTAAATCTTAAAACTGAGAACAAATAAAATGACAGCTAAGCCACACCCTAAGTTTCTTCTTCGGTTTACATGTTCGTTCCAGTGTTTTTTTTTTTTTTTGTTTTTATCCACCTGTTAATATTTTGAATTGTTACTTGTTAATGTTTTGAATTACTTCTGTTGGTTTGTCTGTCTCTTAATGATATGCTCGCTATTGATCTTAATACTTTCATTTCGATATTGTATATTTCGTATAATTGTAAGGTGAAAAGTGCTTCACGTGTACCCATGGAATTGCTGATTCCAAATTGCATTTCACCGACATTTTCTTCGCATTTCTTGTAAATTCTGGCATGCATGATTTTAAGAAAAATTTTAAGTGCATGACTCATAAGGCTGATAGTTCGGAAATCTTCACACGTTTTCGCAGATCGGTTTTTTGGTAGTGTTACAAATGTTGACAATAGCCATTCCTCTGGGATATTACCTGAATCGTATATGGCGTTAAACAGTTCAGTTAACTCCTTTGTGCTCACTTCATTCATCATCATCATATAACGGGGGTCCTACGGCGATTGCCGCTTCCCGCATTTCAGCCCCCATCTTTTCCTATCTCTCCAATCTCCCTCTTCTAAGCCTCTAGATTGCATTGTTTTTGTAATTTCTCTTCTCCAGGAATTTGGTGGTCTTCCCCTTTTTCTTCTTTCTGGCGGAACATACATTAAGGCTTTCTTTGGCCACCGCTCCTCCTCCATTCTCATCACGTGACCATACCATTGTAATTGCCTTCCTTGTATTCTATCTGAAAGAGTATCTCTAATTCCTGTACGGTTTCGTATTTCCTCATTCCTGATTCTTTCCATTCTCGATACTCGACATGACCTTCTAAGATAATCCATTTCCACAACGTCTACTTTATCTCGTTCATTCTTTGTCATCGTCCAACATTCGGCACCATATGTGGTAATTGGTTCTACAATTGCTCTGTATACGCGAAGTTTGGTATGCATCTTTATTTTATTAGACCACAGTAATGAATTCAGTATTCGGATGCATTTTTTCCCTTGGGTTATTCGGTTTTGTACATCTATCTTAACTCTGCCATCTGCTGATATGATGCTTCCTAGATATTTATACTGGTTGCAGCCTTTTATGACTGCGTTTTCAAGCCTTAGATCTGTGGTATTTCCTCCAATTTTTAAATATTCTGTTTTGCTTATGTTTACAGTAAGCCCCCATTTGGCATATTCCTCAAATAATTTTCGATTCATATAATTTATATCTTCCTCATCGGTTGCAACCACCACCTGATCATCTGCAAACAACAATGTATACAGAGTTTCTTGTCCCACTTCGATGCCCATAAATCTACATTTATTTCTCCAATTCCTCAATGCTTCTTGGACGTATATTTTAAAGAGTGTCGGTGACAAACAGCATCCTTGCTTTAGGCCTTTAGTGACTTTAAATTCATTTGAGGTTCTGGTTCCAATTTTTACACAACTAACTGCATTTTCGTACAATTTATATATCGCTCGGATATACGTCGAATCCAATCCGGACCTTTTGAGGACCTCAAACATTTTCTTTAACGGGACACTATCATAGTGTCCCATCACTTCATTCATCACCTTAATAATTTCAACGGGTATTTCGTCCGGACCTGTGGCCTTACCATTCTTAGAGTGTTTTAAAGCTGCTTTCACCTCGCTTTCTAGTATTGAAGGCCCTGTCATGCAATTTATTTCTGGAAGGTTACGTCGGTAGTCCCAGAAAAGTTCTTCGGTGTACATTTTCCAGGTCACCAACTTCTCCTTAACTGTCGTCGCCAGGTTCCCGTAATTGTTTATGATGAGTTATGTGTTTCTCCTCTTGTATTGACCAGTGGCTTCCCGAATCCTTCGGTGGATATTTATATGATCGTGTTTCACTTGGAGCTCTTCGATTACTTTACATTTTTCTTGCATCCATGTCTCCTTGGCTCTTCGTATTTCTTTTTTAATTTTTTGGTTGATTTCTTGATATTTCTTTGCGTCCCTGTTTTTTATTAATCTTCTTAGGTCCATCATCTGCAGAATGTCATCAGTTGCCCATTCTTTATTTTTTACTCTTGTTTTCTTTCCTAGATGTTCTTTTCCCGCATTTTGCATGACGTCTTTGATATAACTCCATTTTTGTTGTACACTCTGTTCTTGTTGTTTAGCGGTTTCTAGTTTTTCTCTCATTACATCTCTTACGTTCTGACGAACTACGGGGTCTTTTAGAGTGTCATAATCCAGGTTCTGTTTAGGTTTACTTTTGATGAGTTTCTTTACTTTGAGTTCTATCTGGCCCACTAATGGGTTGTGATCTGATGAGACGTCTGCTCCTGGGAAGGTCTTCGCCGAAGTCAAGCTGTTCTTGAATCTTTTGTTAATGAGAATAAAGTCTATCTGGTTTCTGATGATATTGTTGGCTGTATCTGCAGGTGACTTCCACGTATAAAGTCGTCTTGGGGGAAGTCTAAACCAGGTATTAGCAATGGTAAAATCTTCTTCTCGACAAAATTGGATAAGTCGGTCTCCCCTTTCGTTTTTCTCGCCTAAGCCGTGTTGTCCGACGATGTCTTCTATTCTGTTTTTGCCAACTTTGGGGCATTGAAATCACCCATGATGATGGTAAGCTAGAACCCCTCGATATCGTCTTCTGGCTTTTCTGATGTTGGAGCGTAAATTTGAATGATGTTCGTATTAACGGGTCTGCTTTGCAGCTTCATCATAATCTATCAGACTCGTATCAGAGAGATGTAGCACGCTGATCACAGCCCCAGCGACCTTTTTGCTCAAAATCACCGCTACGCCGCTCCAGTGATGTGGTTTTCGTTTCCCGCATAATATACTGTATGCTCATCCACACAGCACTGTCCCGAGCCTGGCCATCTCATCTCGCTGATTCCCATCACGTCAATATTTAGTCTTTTCATTTCTTGAATGGTGTTGTGTATCTATCCCCCTTCAAACATACTTCGAACATTTCAAGTACAAATTTTTTGAACATTCCACGTGCACACTTTTTCTCTATTAGTGTTTAAATATTGGTAAGTACTTCGTGGGTTGACGACCTGGGAAGCCTTACATTTTCTTGTTCTTCCTCCCCTGGCGGATCTTGGTATCCGAAGTCCATGATCTGTACCTTCTCCAAATTGGTTTACATTAACCATGATGAATGAACTAGAGACTATTTATGGGGTGGTTTCCCGTTGCCTTCCCCATTGTAGTGTCACAGCCATTTGACTCATAATGCGAGTGGCGCCTGTGAGAATCTACAATTAAGCCTACAGGATTTTTGTACTTTCTCACAGCCTTAATCCAGTAATGACATTACTGCTGCCTAATGCCATGTCCTCAGTTGATCCGCGTGTGCTTATTTAGCTATGCCTTATTCGTACCTGTCCTGCATATCTGCAGGAACTTTCCCTATCAGCCATTAAGACGCGTCGTGTCGGGGTTGAGGACTTCCCCGCCTAATATGTCTTACGCAAAGTACCGAAAGGCCCCTACTCAATTCAAAGCCCCTCCTCCACGCAAGTTGAGACCAACCACGGGTAGGTATTTGGCATATGTTGAACCTCCAAATTTGCAAATTCTCTGATATTACGTTTTGAAGCGTCATAATTGAAAGTTTACGATTTTGAGATCATATTTTAATGTTAAATGACTACCGCTTCGACATGGTCAGTTACAAAATTATCAGGTATTTCAGTAGTTTTATGGAACTTGGTACTTTCATCATTTTCCACATAGTTTATCATTTGATTTTATGTCCGAAGGCACTTTCTTCTCAATTATTATAATAGCAAATATTCACTGCTATGGTCTGACCATGAATTAATACAACTGTTTACCAATATCGTAGGCAGGGGAATTTAATTTTTCTATTATTTCTTTATCCAGCACTATAGATTTTTAAGGTGAGTTTTTACTTCTAGGACAATGTTCACTAAGGAGTGTTCTTTGAGCGAACTAGGTTCCGACGATCAATGGAAACCAGTCGGCAACGGATACATACAGATATTTTATGATCCCAATATATACGCTGCTAGAATTATCTTTAATGATGAGAATGAAGTAAATTTAAGTAGCACTATGATTGGAACTAATTCCAAATTGGAGGTAAGGCTTGACATATTTATCAGAAACTTACAAATTCTTTCATTCTTGTATCGTTGGTTGTGAGAACAAACCGTAATTTTTACTGTACTAGTAGTTGTGTTACTCCCATAGCAGTTCATTTTAAACTGTATTTTATGAATTGGCTAATGTGAGATACAAATGACACAACAATGAAAACAAAAGTAGTATCAAAAAATGCTGGACCGTCCACTTTTTTTGCCTGACCTATCACTATGTGAATTTTTCAGAGAGAAGATAATGAGTGTATTTGGAAGGCTGTTGAGTGGGCAGGAGGTGTCAACAGTTGGAGAACTTTGAAGGCAACTTTCGACAGCGATTCGTCCGCGGCCGAATTTTATTTGACCTTCCAAGAAGGATACTCGTTTGCCTTCGAAATAAGTTTTGTAGACAAAATTCCAGAAGATTAAAGTTTTGTTTAATGTATTTACAGATGTTTATGTGTATTTTTTTTAACTATTAAAAATTAGATTTTAGAAAATTGTCTTTCTGAGGTTAGATTAGGTTAGTACTTCTACTTACTTCTTATTCAACAGGGCACAAGGTGTTCCGTAGCTTATTACAAGGCAAAATGGAACCGATAAGAGCAGTGGTTTTCAACCTGGGGGGCGTGAGAGAATTTTAGGGGAGGCGTGAGGGTACAAAGAAAAAAAAATAAAAATTAAAAAATATGTATTTTGTTAAAAAACAAAATATTTTGTATTTCGTATTTTTATTTTGTTTAGAATTTCTTTATTTAAACTTGATTAAAATCGTTTTACTCAAACACACAACCTGAGTTAAACACGACAGTTTTGTGTATGGCAACATCGTAGGAGCGCAAAGTATATTTACCAACACTGTATTGCAAGCACACCTGGCTCCAGTTCAGTGACTCCGTCTCACGCGTCAGTCTCAGTCGACAGCGTCTGTGTGCTGTTTGTACCAATCAGTGTAGTCGTTATTTAATAACAGAGTGATTGTTTGTGAATTATTTAATAGTGTTGTGTAACAGCTTTGAAAATGGTTGTCACTTCCAAAGAAAAGATTGTATTCAGACGATTATATCAAGTATGATTTTAACTTTATGGAGAAAAACGACATAAAGTTAAACAATTTACCTCAGTGTGTCAACTGCCATGCTGTTCTTAGTAATGATGCAATGCGCCCTGGACGTTTGGAACGGCATCTAATTACAAACCATTCTTCTTTGAAAGATAAAGACCCAGAATTTTTATTGTCAAAAAAAGCAGTCTAAAACGTATGAAACTTGACTTTATTGCAAATTTTCGTGTTGAAAATGAGAAAGCTGTGATCATACAAAATAGCACTTTTGATAGTTAAGACAAGAAACTATTGGTGAGTCACTAATTAAACCTTGTTTACTTACTGCTTGTAGTACCGTACTTAGTGAAGACAGTTGTAAGAAAGTAAAAAAAAATTCTCTCTCAAACGACACAGTAAAACGTAGAATTGATGAAATGGCTCTGGATTTGAAAAATCAACTATTGCAAAAATTAAAAGGTTCACCGTTTTTTTCTTTGCAGTGTGACGAAACAACTGATATTTCAAAGCGTGCACAGTTATTGTTTTACTGTCGATTTATTGACAGAAAACGGTTCCTGGAGGAAATATTGTTTTCAACATCTCTTAAAACAACAACTAAAGCCATTGACATATTTTCTGTTTTTGAAGATTTTTTAATAATCAATGAACTTCCATGGGAGAAAGTAATTGGCATATGTACTGATGGGGCCCAAGCCATGACTATGTCGATTTGGATTTATGGAATTGACAAAAAAGAAGAAACCTAGGATAATTGGTTCTCACTGCATTATTCACGGTCAAGCTTTAGCTAGTCAGACTTTAGCTGAACCTCTCAACGTCACATTAAACTTAACAATTAAAATAGTTAACCACATCAAATCCAGCGCATTAAACACTAGGCACTATGTGAAGAACCAAATAGTGACCAGGAAACCCTCCTGTTTCACACAGAAGTCCGGTGGTTATCCAAAGGAAATATGCTTGTAAGATTATTTAATTTAAAGTCAGAAGTTGAAATTTTGTTAATGACTTCAAAACAAGATCTTCACAGATTTACAGATGATAAAAATATCTTTTACTTGGCTTATTTGTCTGACTTTTTTGAGACACTTAATGTCCTGAATCTGAATCTTCAAGGCCGTAAAAACCTCTTAAACACTTATGATGCAATTAAGGGGTTTATAGAAAAAATATCGTTTTGGCAACGCCGCCTTCACAGTTCCAAGCCAAACTTTTCCTCTTTTCCTAAACTGAACGACCTCTTCGATGATATTCAAACCCTTCCACTACATCTAGTTTCGGATTTGAAAGACGTCATATCACGGCATTTGGAAGAACTGAAAAATCAAATTCAAAAGTACTTTCCAGATGTTAGCACGGAAAACTGGGAATTTAAGTTGACAAGAGATCCTTTTCATATCGAAGTTGACATTCTTCCAGTTAACCTTCAAGAGCAGGCAATTAACCTAAAATGTGATTCACAAAATAAAATAGTAATGTGTAGTAGGGAGTAAGGACTCTCGCTTAATATCAAAAAGACGAAGTTTATGAAAATTTGTAAAAACAACCATAATACTAACGACAGTAGAAGGCCAGCAGATCGAAAGAGTAAAAAAGTACGCTTATAACAGAAAATAATGACTACACTGCAGAAATCGAAAGTCAGAATCGAAAAAGCACGTAATTTTATGAAAATGAAAAAGGTCCTATGTGGCAAAAATTTAACATTAGCTCTTAAAGTATGCCTAACAAAATGGTACGTATACAGTGTACTATACTATGGAGTGGAATCATGGACGTTAAATCTAGACACAATTTAACTAAGACAACTTAACGCCTTTTAAATGTGGACATATAGAAGAATTATGAGGGTTTCCTGGGTAAAGTTACGAACAATGAAGTACTGAGAAGAATAGCTAAAGAGAAGGAAGTTGAACTTAGAATTAAAGAAAGAAAGCTACAGTATCTCGGACATGTGATGCGGGGCGAGAAGTATGGCATCCTGCGACTCATACATAATTCAAGGAAAGATAGATATCAGGAGAAGCATCGGAAGATGACGAAATTAATGGCTCAAGACTGAGAGAATGGTTTGGATGCAGCTCAAAACAACTATTTAAAGCTACTGCCTCAAAAATTAAAATAGCTATGATGATTGCCAACCTCCGTAGAAGAGATGACACCTGAAGAAGAAGAAGTGATTTACAAGCAAAAGCAGATTTTGCAAACATGGACTTTGAAGAATTTTTTTGGTTAACCTACTTTCCTGTTTACCCAGAAGTGGCTTTAGTATCTGCGAAGTTATTAGTCCAGTTTTCATCCACATATTTTTGCGAATCTGGTTTTCCTGCATTGGCGTATATAAAATCAAAATACCGTTCAAGGCTGGACGTTGAAAGTGACTTGAGGTGTGGTCTGACACAGTTTCAACCGAATAGCGAAAAACTTGTCAAGAACAGACAATGCCAACCCTCTCATTGAAAGTGCAAAAATACTCATATTGAGACTTTCAACTTTATATGCGTATTTGATTTTTTGATTATTCTTTTTCTCAAATAAATAAACAATGTTAAGTTTAATGAGACATCAAATAAACTTTCGTATTTAAATATATCTGGATTTTTATTTTGCATCCCAGCTTTTGCTAACATAGAGTTAGCATCGTCAATTTCACTGTTCTAACTTGAACCAACCAATTATTGACTGGAGGGGAGGCGTGAGCTATCTACAGTGTTCAAAGGGAGGGGGCATCAGTGCTAAAATGTTGAGAACTGCTGGATAAGAGGATGAAATAAAAATCTGCAATATTGTTCATTTTATTGTAATTTAAAATGCCAAAGATGTTCACATATTATCACTTTGGTTGATTTAGGGAGAAAACATCTATGAAAATACTTCTTGCGTCGAATATAAAAAATAAAAAAATAATTTTATCTAACACCTTATTACATACGACATTTGCGACTAATTTAGTAACATACACAAAGCTAGACGAAAATAATTTGTCCAATATAGTCATAAGTGGATTTGGTGAAGCTTAAACATATTACGATATCGATAGAAGTCATGTGCAAAGAATATTTTATATAAATTTCATCCATTACACCAGATTGTCTAGCAAAAGTAATTAATCTTCACATATAAATATTACCAACTGTATTTTTAATTCACTTGTTTCCTTCGACCGCCATTACTGAACTTTTAACCAGAAAAATTATTTTGAGTGTGATGCACTAACTTGTTCCTACTTAAGTTCATGTTGCTGTCACTTATCAACCATGTCATTCATGTTTACTACATTATGTATATCTCAGACACAATATGAGCATATACAATAGCCTAACACCTTCATTAGCTTGTTATGTTTGCTCGCACTAACCCAGTTGACTCATTTCTTAATTTAATTTTATCTGGGTACAAAACAATGATATGCCACTATACTCTGAGTAAAAAGTGACTTCACAATCAGGTCTTAGAGAGCAAAGTCCTTGCATTGGTCTATTGGGACTTCAAAGGTACTTTATAGGTTTACCTGTCCAAAATATTCACCAGCAATGTATATCGGGAGCTAAAAATTTAAAACAGCCACCTCAATCTGCAGATTTGACACCTTTGGATAATCCTATCATTAAATTAGATGAGTTCTTCGATACACAGCATTTTTCGAATGACAAATAGATCATCATACACTATAAATTTTAGTAAAATACATCCATTTTTCGATTTCTACCAACTCTTGCATTATTTTCTGTGTACTCTTCTACAGCCCTTCTGAAATTTCAAGAATTTGTCATTTTCAGTGATATTCTCTTTAAAAATTTTAATAAAATCGGCAGAAATATTCGAGAAAATTAAAAGTGAACTTCAAAATGAGGGACAAACTAGAAATCTCTTACAAGAACAGAAAAACTATGCTATTTAACCAATGCCAAAACAATTTTTGTAGTAAAAAAACAATTTTTATGGTTAAAGTCAAAAAACAAGATTTTAGAAGTATTTTCAATCAATAATGTGAAAGTAAAATGTATTTACGGAACAGTATTAAAAAACTGACACAGAAACAAGAAAATAAAATATTCACTAACAGCCTATTATAAATTTTTTGTGTTTTTAAAACAGTGGTGTTGGATAAAACTCCAGAGCACTTCAGTGCAGTATGTTACAACTTCAGAATGATTGTGCAAGTCCCCAGATAGCTTCAAGCAGTATATTCGATGTCATACCCACATTATGAAACCCAAACAGTCATTGTCAAGTTGTAAAGCGTGATTTGCAAACAAAGGTAAAATAAAAATATATGTTTAATGTCCTAAATATTTCAGGAACTCTAAGAAGCAGGTGTTTATGAAACTTGGTAAGTATAATAGTAAATTAAAAGCTATAGATATAACCTTTGGACCATTTTGCTACTTCGAATGGTTGAAAATTAGTTAACATAACATGATTCTCAAGTATTCAATAAAAAATTCACTTCCTCATGTCAATTTTATAATAAATGTTGCTTTAATTGATTTTCTTCACATATTTTGCACATTAAAATGATTTATAAACTGTTCTATATCAATTGTAAAATGAAAACGCTCAAAAACTAAATCGTTTGACTAGATGTAGACGATACTTAAATAAAAAATAAAACGTTGAAGTGACAAAATAGTCCAAACATTTGATCAATTTTATACCCTGTCACTTCCAAAGTTTCACAAATTGTATTAAGCAATCTAAATAAATACTTCATACTGCGTTAGATATAAAAAATATCGAATGAACTACTATAAATATAACAAACTATATAACAGTAAAAAGAAAATCCTAAATAATAAAATCGCTCCTTCAACTCAATCGCTAAAGTATAAAGTATATCATGTGCAATATGTGTTCCTTGTTAGAATCTTCTATAGACCAAAAGGGATCACACAAGTCAAATTAAATACAAGGCAGAGGTATATAGATCCTATTAAGCTTAGAGTATTCATCGAGTCTCTTTCGCAGTTAACTTATCAATCAATTCTTGTAGAGGGGCCAGTTCTCGACGTTCAATCAAGCTGAATTCCTAAAAGAAAATGCTTTATTTAATTATTGGAGTACTAAGTAATAGCAAAAACAAGGATTCAGTTATAAAACAAGATCACTACAGTAGTTTATTAAACATATTTAAAATTAAGAGAATACATTGATAATAGGTTGCCAGTCACAAAGTGACTGCAAATATTTTTAATTCAATTAATAGTAATATGTTTTTGACAAATATTTATTTCATTCACTTATTTTTTAAATCAAATTCTGAATGCACATACCAAAAATTCTATTAGATTTTATTGAAACAAAATATTTACCTGCACGAAAAATATAAAATGTTTAAAGGATGTATTCAAGTGTGCCTCTTCCCCCAATTGCACCACTTCACTAAAATGTTGGTGGTATATATGGGCATACACTCTAAACAGCCTCTTCAGAATAGTTTTAGCAATGGATTGAAAGTTTTTTGGAAATGGGACACCTGGAAACAAAGAATAAGTATTTAATAGGTAAAAATTGTTCAGAAGAAATACAAAATCGCTTACCTATTTTTGATGGAAATAATGTTTCATCATCTAATTGGTCCTGGACCCAAGTCATTAAATAGTCAATATATTTTGGTGCTGAACATTTAATGGGTTTTTTGACTGTATGACCATCTGCCCAATGGTATTCATATTTTGGTCCGGCAGACATAATAGGACAGCTGTCCTCTGTACAAAATTCGGTTATTGTTCCATAAAGCATATTAATTTGATTAAAGAAGTCAACAGCTACAACAAAATCAAAAATGGAATAGATTTTATATAAAGTATGTCTGTAATGGGGTGTCAAAGAAGAGCAACATTTTTATTTTTAGTAAATAATGTCTTTCTAGACAATGCCAAAAGATTTGGGACTAAACGATACCATTTGTTGTGAATGTTAGATCTACTTACTATTTACTGCAACCCATTCATTTAAGTCCTCGCCCTCTGGAAGCATCACAGCTAGTCTTAAGTTTCCTGATCCCAATGTAGCAGCAGCATGTTTCATTAACTCATACTGATGGGTTCCTTCTGGTATGTTTTTCTTTGGTTTAAATGTTTTAGACGAACGACTTCCGCTGAAAAAGTATATCAACTATTATTACCAAATATTTGTACAAAAATATCAAGATGACTAGCTTTATGCTTTCTGGAGTTAAAAATACATAAAATTTTCAATTACACATTATCAAAAGAAACATCAAATAATTTCTAAATAACGCCAATCTAAAATCTATACTGTTAATTAATAGTGTTACTCATGAAACGATTTATTTATTTTTGTCATGATAAATATCTCAATTCTTACTAAAAGTTAAAAATAGGCTTCATACTTACAACAAGAAACTCATTGTGAATACATAAAAACAAATGATTGTTTTAACTTTACAATCGTACACAATTGCCAATACGTTTTATATTTAATAACTTATTTTTAAGTTGTAATAAGTAATAAATAAATGCATGTAAATATTTTTTGTAATAAAAGTACCCTTTTCTATTTCATTTGTAGAAACATGTTCGTTCGTTATCAAAGATAACAAAGGGAATATAAGACAAGAATGACATCTGCCAATATGACGTGCCAATGAAAATTTTCTAGGAAAAACTTATAGGAAACAATATTCGTTTATAATAATTAAATAGTTTTAATTACTTCGTTTAATGATTTATTTTTATGTTTTCTGTAAATAATTGCAGACCAATGGCCTAACGGCATGTATGTTTATTTGCATAATATTTAGTACATGGCATTCAGAAATTATTGATATCAATTAATTGTATTATAATTATTATTTCAAAATAGCCTCTAAATTTAAAATAATATTATAAATAATACTGAAATGGTTCATAAATAAACTGCTTATTATAGCACTTGATAGTTTCAGAGAAATCTGGTTGGAAATGATGACAGTTCTTCCTTGATCAAATATCAAATCTAATTTTAACATCGATGGTTTGATTAATCGAAAAATTTTAATCTTTTTTGGTACCAAATAAAGAAATATTTGTAAATGAACCAATTATTTTTGAAAATCGTACACTTACTAAAAATAAACTAAAAATTATTTTTACTTAAACAGTTTTTAGAATCCATCTACCTTTATTCAATAAAAACAATCGATTCTTATTGTAAGTAATCGTTACGTCATCACAACCAATCATCATTTTTTGCTTGTTAATCTTGTTATCAATAACAAACGCCACTCCAATATCGCCATTTTGTAAGATATCAAAAACCAAAGAAAAGAAACGAGGTTTTTTATCGCAGTGAAGAATTATTTCTGTAAAATCGTAATTTTATTGCCTCTAGGCGGAGAATAGTTAGTTTTTAGGTGAGTGTTTCACGACATATACCCCTTAGTACGACTTCAACATGGCTTCTACTTAAATCATTGGTGGATGAACGATTTATTGACAAAATAGGTATAGCATATTTGTTTTTTATAGTCTAGTTAAAATAAATTTATAGCACTTTAGGACATCTTATCTATTTAGGGAGAATTTTTCAGTATACAGGCCGTAACGCTTTTGCACCAAGTAGTACAGGGCTACCTATCTATACAAATACTTGATTCTTGTTCTGTCGAGTATTATTCCAAATAAAGCTTAGAATCATTTTTATGACGAAAAATTCGTTTAAATCATTTAGATTTTTTAATTCTCCATTGCCGTTTCATCCTTAAAACACCACTGGTGATCCTTTTTGTTTGAAGCATTAAAAGAAATATATTCTCATAAGTATTGAGGTACAGTTAATTGCAATAAAAATTAGATGCTGCTCGATTTCGACTGCTGTCGAAATCAGCTGTCTAATTGAAACATCAAATATTAGTTAAAAATGGAATTTTCAATAGTAATACCACTAGTGATTCAATTTTCGATAAGTCTGTCGATTTACTTCTAAAAGAAACTGAGTTGCTTGAAAACACCACGAGTCCGTAGGACGAGTGGTGTTTTCTTTAAGAAACTCAATTGAGTTTAGAAATAAAAGACAGACTTATAAGCTAAATTAAATCATGAGTGGTATTTTATTAGACTATTTCATGAACAAAGTGATAGGTCAAAAATTCAGTAGAATAAGAATGAATGCTAGTCTTTTGTTGTTATTTTCTGCATCTAATTTGTAGTTGCGATCCACACAGAACATCATAAATTGTCTCCATATATAAGATTTAGATTTTCTTGTGTTACTCGGTATATTTTCTTCAATGTTTTGGTTTATAACTTCGTTTGAAGTACCACCGAAACGACTCATTTTGATGTATACAGCTACAATAATTTTTTTGGCAAACGTCAAACTTTGCTTTGCGATCGGTATCCATGCTTACGTCATTGAAAACACGAAGCTGATAGACCAATCAGAATTGAAAGACAGTTGGTGTTTTCGCGATAACACAAGCTGTCTTTGGTTTGTGATTGGTCAGATTATGTGAAAATTTTAAGATGAGTGAAATAGTCATTACAATCAACTGTGTCTCAATTACATATAAACATAATATTTAATATAACCCTTTGTCTAATTTTTATTCCTGTTAATTTGAACTTTCCATAATCATCTTGACACTGGTAGTCCTCTGATGCTAACAAGACCCATTAAAAATTATTCCTGTGGAATTTTAACAACGAAAAGGTTGACAAAAGTTAACAGTTGGCTTAATCATTTGTGATATAATTTTGTAAATTTTTATATTTGATCTGTAAATAAAAAATGACAAATGTCCTCCTTAGAGCTCAAAAGTTATCAACAGGTCAGGTAGTTCATACTGCTCATGGTAAGGATGGGATACAATAACTTGTTAGTGACCATGGGAATATTAGAGACATCATAATGTGGCAGTGCAATCCAAATAAACTTGCTTGATTTATATATATGACATTACCAATAGAGACTAATAAGCAAAGGCTGTGAACAGAAAGTTCATGGTTTTACTTATACAAAGTGTTACAGATATATAAATATTTTAAATCATGGTTTGTATCATTGGTCTAACTAAATAGTGGATGATAATCAAAAAATGTTAAAATAGGTAAATAATTTATTCAGATATCTGCTAAAACCATTATTTTTTTTTTCTATTTAATTTGGGTGTTATTAACTTTTGCAACTTATAAATTATTACACTTAACATGTTGAAATTTAGCACACTTACAGTTACTGATAATGGCCATTTTCTGCTTATATCTTGATGAATTATGTATTTACTTTAACATTTAAAAAAGTAATTAAAAGTTTTTCCTCAATCTTAAAGATCTATGATATTTTATCTGAGAAGCAATCAGAAAATTCCAGGATAGAAAATAGAATTTTTCAACTTTGACCATTGTTTATAAAATTGAATTGGATATTTACTACAGATAGTACTTACTTAAAATTGTTAGGTATCAGTATTATTTTTTTAACTAAAGGTTATTAATTTTATCTTGTACAAAAATGATATTTTGGATGATTTGTGCAAGACAGAATAAAGTGAATAAATAAAAAAAAGAATATTTGAAGGAGTTAAGTGATGTTCACCGAAAAAGAAAGGAATATCTTATCTGCTGAGGACATGAAGATGGAGTAGCAACTAGTGTTGGTCAACTGATCAATTTTGAATGAAAGTGGGACTCTGAGAATACAATTAGTAGTCTATATTTATAATTATTAATAAGCACTTATTTATTTAATGCTTTTTTGAATGTACTCTCTTTACAATCTCAATTTTTATATTGTATACAAAATATTCTTGTAAAATATGAGATAATAATAATAATAGCATATGGCATTTTTGCCAGGGTCTTCCTTCCTGATTGTTTTGGCACCAATTGCATCTTTAACCCTGTTTTAGGTAACTAGTAGAGATGCACACTAGCCTAGGGGACCGATCCTGTCTGATTGTTCTGGTACCAATTGCATCTTTAACCCTGTTTTAGGTAACAAGTGTAGATGCACACTTGTCCAGGTAGACTGACAGCTTTTATGTGCACTTCAAAGCACAGTGATGTCTCATTATTCATTTTTAGAAATGAAAATGCTGCTGTAAGTGCAGAGAATCAAACTTGAGGGCTCTGGTTTAGAAGACCAGTATCTTTGCTGCTGAGCTATGGCTGCCACAAATACTAGAATAAATTTGATATAGATGGTTCAAATTTCTACATTCTGCATAAGTTCTATGTATAAACTTTAGAGCACTGTTTTTGATTGCTTAACTTCTGCTCCTGCTTTAAAAAAAGTTGTATGTACAGGAATTGAAGACTTTGATTCATGAATTTTCTCTATAAAGTGGTACATTTTTTTTCCAGTTTTTGTTGGTTTTCTTCTTTGGAAGCCATCTGTTGTACTTCAGCCAATTGACTAATTTTATATTTGACATACTTATTATACTAGTTCTTGGGATGTTGGCAGATGTTTTATATATATTCACTCTTTGTTTATTCCTCTTCTGGGCATACCTTTTTCCTTTTGTCTTCGTGTGTTTGTATGTTTTGGTGTTTGTTAAATTTATTATAAAAAATTTACACTTAATGACACACCTGCAGCCCCTATGCCATGACCATCAGACCTCACATATTGTCCTATATATGCATAGTGGGAGTTCCTATTCTGAACTGAGTCAGTTCAGAGTTCAACTGTCATCTGATCACTCATGATCAATTATAATTGTAGCTGTATTGTCTTTAACAATGTCTGTGGTGGGTGTGGGCAAAACTTCTAGACTACAGCCTATGAACTTCAAAGACTGTAATAGCCCACATTCATTGATAATCTTCCCTCTGACCCTATTTACTCAAAAATTTAAATTGAAACTTTGAGATCAACTTTTGGATTTTTGATTTGTTTAAAATCTTATCTTGCAATTTAGTACCAACATTGAGTGTTTTTAGCCACTTCTAAGCTGAAAGTTCTGTGGTAATTATTAAAACAGGTATCCATTGAATATTTAAGAACTAAGAAATGGTTTGAGTTAAAAGTGTACATCATTTTAGTAATACATAAACATATACAACACTTTATATATCTTGATTTTGGTTAAATCACCTAAAATTATTTGTTAATTAAATAATTCTAACTTTAAAATTCACCATAAATCTCTACTACAACATTTGTTGGAAAAAACTAAGGTATCTATAGTTATATCGTCAGACAATGTCGTTTGAAACTAAAAACAATAATTTAATTGAAAGATTAAGAATTGGAGTACAGATAAATGCTACTTTAGTATTTAACAATATGTCAACTGAATTAGTTGTGATTGTTATTTCTAAACTTAAAATATTACTGATATATTATTTTTAAAATATCGCAATTGTTGTGCAACCATATCCATGAAGCTGTAAAACCTACAGAACCTCTTAATCATCGAGAAGATTTACAATCCATATTCTATTTCCCCTGTCGTTCCAATGTATTGCAAACCATTACCCAATCGCTAATCCTCGCATCCTTGTCTACACCATCTTTCCACCTTAATCTTGACCTAACTTTAAAAATATCTAGCGATGTTAGGAGAGAGACAAAATATATAACAATTAAAATGTGTATGTAACTGAAGTAACTGGAATATTTTTTAAAGAAATTGTCATATTCGATATAAAAACTAGTTTTGAGGAGTTAAGTCACTAAGAAATACAACAAAGTCTTCAAATGGTTCTGAAACTATTTTCTTGTGGCATGTCTAGGTGAAATATTATGTTTATATGGGACTAAGTCACAATTGATTTGGGCTAACTTTCAAAAACCAAATTGGACCAAAACAATTTGCGGAGTGGGAATCGAAACATCAACCAATCAAGTACCTATAAAAAGTAATTTTCATTACAATCAATTGTGTCCTAATCCCATATAAAAATAATATTTAAAGTCCTAAAAGCTTTGAACAGCATCGTAGCAGTAATAATATAGCAAATGACACATTGGTTTTCTGGATTAATAGGCTTTATATTCTAAAATAATTTCGGCATATTGCCTATAAACTCTGAAAACTCAAAAACTAATATTGTAACTAATATTTCGTTAGTTTCATAAAAATTTTATTTAGTATACTTCTTAAACCATGAATCGACATCTGTAAGGATGCTATTTATATGCTCATTTTTATAATGATTTGTCAGGCAAAATGGTAAACATATTGACCACTTTATTTATATAGTGTAATTTTCAACCTTATTATAATGAGAGTGAATGTATGAGATAAAAAAGTAGATAAGATGATATATTGGACAGACAACATTTCTTTAAGAATCAAACTTACAGATCTCTAATGTTACGAATATATTTTTGGATAAATGATTGATTATAGACTTTCACAGACTGTACATAAGTTAGATGTGGAAACTCTCAATGTTTTCATTTTTTATTTCTTAGATGATAGCAGTTTAAGTTTATAGTAAACCATCTTGGATAATTGCACATGAACCTCTTGGTAGCACAAATTGAGTAAAAATATGCTAAATAATTTGATAGAAGTGAAAAAAGTCATCCCAATCCATGCTAACAAAGTAGTTGTTAATGTTATAATATCAACAAAGATTTCGTGAAATTGAGGTCTAAATTACGCCCAACTCTTATGAATAGTGCCAGGAAACGATATCCACTAATATATAACTCTGATTACTTACATAAATTAGATGCAAAAACCTGTAATTACTGTTTTATATAGGAATCTATACTTGCGAGTGGTATGTAAACTTCACACAAAACCACATACTGGGAACCAAGCTGTAATCAGGTAAATGAGTGTTCAATAAGTATAACTCTCTATTCTCTACTCTACTATTACTCTAACTTCTAGAGAGTTTATAGATTTTTTACACATACTCGTATCATGATTCCATCAATACAGCAACGATTGTTACGTTTTTCTGTGGATTCAGGAATTAAGTGAAGTAAATGTGAGGTAACTACCTTTATTTTAACTTACTCAACTACAAAAACTCACCAAATATCATAAATTCTACTTACATTAATAAATCGCAATTATACTCACGGATATCGCTTTACAAAACAAACACTTCGCTAATCTCGTAAAACTGATTAATCAAAGATCGCCTTGTGACATTCTCGAACGTTGTTGATAAAGATTCGGCTTCTCGAATTACTCTTATGTCAGGCACATGCTTAGGGCGTTGTTAATCATAACAATATAATAAGTAGGAAGGCCAAGCAGCAGAGGAAGGTTCAAAATCAGGGTTCCGAAGATATCCCAGAAATCTCTTTGGACGAAATTTACAAGGCTCTAAAAAAGATGAAGAATAACAAAGCTCCGGGGGAGGACGGTGTCGTCACGGAAGCGATAAAGATAGGAGGCACAGTACTGATAACCAAAATTCAAAAGCTCTTTAATCTATGTCTATGGAATCAAAATATCCCAACAAAGTGGAATAATTCAATAACTGTACTCTTACACAAGAAGGGAGATATAGCAGACCTGGAAAGATACAGACCAATCAGTCTCCTTAACCATCTTTATAAGTTATACACCCGAATAATAACGAACAGATTAGAGACAAAGCTGGATTTTTACCAACCTCGGGAACAAGCCGGTTTCCGCCCTAATTACGGCACAAATGATCACCTGCAGTGCCTAAAAACCCCGATAGAAAAAACTAACGAATATAACCGTCCCTTGGCATTGATATTTGTAGACTTTAAAAAGGCGTTTGATACAGTGGAATTACCGTCCATCTTAAGAGCACTACAAGATTGCAGGGTCGACCACAGATATTGTAATATAGTTAAAAATATATATGAAAATGCCACAACAACCATAAGTCTACATTCAGCAACTAATAAGATAAAGATAAAAAGGGGAGTCAGGCAAGGTGATACCATGTCACCAAAGCTGTTCATTACCGTTCTTGAGTATGCATTTAAAAGACTAACATGGCAACAGAAAGGAATATCCATCGATGGAGAAAGATTAAACCATCTACGTTTTGCGGACGATATCGTGCTTCTGTCAGATAATCTGGGAGAGATCAAAGACATGCTCCAAGAACTGAATTACATACTACAAGAAACTGGGCTGGAGATAAATTTCGAGAAAACCAAAATGATGACCAATATGGTTCCCAGCGAAGAGATACAGATCAATAACAACAAGGTAGAATTAATCGATAAATACACATACTTGGGTCATGAAATCAGAATAACCAGAGACAACCAAACCTGCGAGCTAAATAGACGAATCACGTTGGGATGGGCGGCATATGGAAGGATGAGAGACATTTTTAAAACAAATACTCCAATTCACCTGAAAAGGAAGGCATTTAACCAATGCATCCTACCAGTCTTGACCTACGGAGCAGAGACCCTAACTTTAACGAAAGCTACTGCCGAAAAACTGAGGGTAACACAAAGGCGAATGGAGAGATCAATGCTGGGTCTGACCTTGAAAGATCGCGTGAGAAATGAGGAGATACGCCGACGAACTGGCGTTGACGATATTATACTGCGAATCAATAAACAAAAGTGGAGGTGGGCTGGACATGTTGCTAGAATGGAAGACGGAAGATGGACGAAGAGATTATTGGAGTGGAGACCAAGAGCCGACAAGCGAAGTCGAGGCAGACCACCCACCCGATGGACCGACGACCTAAGGAGAATAGAAACAAACTGGATTGCAGCAGCTAGAGATAGAGAGAACTGGAGACGTTTGGAGGAGGCCTATATCCAACAATGGATGTGAAAACGGGGCTGGATGATGATGATGATGATGAAGGCCAAGCTCACCATCAGTTATGTCTGTATGTAGATTGGTTTCAATAATCACAAATATGTTACATGGACGTTGATGGAACTTTGTCTGATCTCCACCAATTGTTGGGGGAAAGTTTATTAATTTCCTTTCCCCAGCGGGTACAGTACCGGGTCAGTGTCGACCGGACGGCGTCAGTCGTTACAACCCCAGGCCCTTATAAAGGCATTTATGAGACATATTTTGTAGGCAAGAAGTACAGTCTGTCGCATAAGATCCAAGCCAATATTTGCGAGAACGAAAAATAAACTAAAATTAATATAACATGTTGTTTTTACAACAGACGTTTTAACATTTAATTAGAAAGCTTCAATTTTTGGTCACCTTTCTCCAATGTTATGAAAATGAATGTGTAAAATAGTGCAATCCCTTAACTGACGTTTTTTGAGGGTTGATTTATGAATATATTGATTTATAGACCAATTTTAAATTATTTTCACCTTTCATTTAAATCATATACCATACATCTGAAAACCAAGGTTGCAAATATTCTTTTTGGCTTTTTTAATATCATGGCAACATTGCCGACGATAGTCATTTAAAAGCTTGACACTTTTTAATATAATTTATATCAATCAGCTCTTGAGAAATTTGGATAGCGATGCGGATATCATGTTGGATGTTATCTTCCAGGTACGCCACTTTTGATTCTCTAGCTCTAAGAACTATTATATTGCTATTAGTAGGTGCATTATCTAAACTTGTGTGTATGTGTGTGTGGAGAGAGAGATGGCATTAGACAAAGAATCTTTTTGCCACAGAAAATTGTTATAAGGATGTTTAAATTTTTATCTTAGAATCGTTTATAAACTTGATTAGAATATTATATATAGATTTGTCAGAATAAGATAACAGATTGATGATGTTAACCGGTAGGCTAATGTTGAGATTGATTAAACCTAAATATATAGGCTCTGAGTCTGTTTCCTATGATTAAGACAATCGAAAAATAAGGAATGTACTTTATTATAGGTAAAATTGAAATATTGAATATTTTTGGGTAAGCATGGATGAATAGAAAAGTAATGGTTTCTTGAAGTCTTGTGAACCTCTTTATATTTTAACATTCATCTTTCCCTGCCAATACTCCTGATAATAGAAAAAAGATCTTTAAAGTCGCAAACGTTTGTAATTTCGGATATCTCGGGTGTAGAGTGCAACAAATCAAGTTTGGGAATGTGACGTAGTGTTTAGCGCAGGTGGTCGGACTATTTCTACCAGTGGCGTACGGAAACAGGTAGATTTAAATAAGTTTTTTTAAGTATATTGCAATTAAGTTAAGAATAAATTTGTTAATTTTTTATTTTCATAGTTTTTAATCATTATGAAGTTTATAGTCAGTTGCACTCGAAAAATAATGAGTAAAATATTAGGAGTACTTTAATAAATAACAAATTCCTCAATACTTACAATTTATTAACACTACGAAGAAAGGAAAGGAAGGGTTTCAATAATACAAAAAAATAAGTAGTTTATTTAACTAATTAAGTAATATATTTATTTGTCTAAACAAGAAGTTAGTAAGTTAGTTATGATTCCTCGCATGATTATAAGATCTCTATTCCTGCATTTGAATCACTATCTTCATCCTCAGAAAAGCTTTCTTCGGATCAACCAGTATTAGCAACAAATTGCGTAAGTGGTCCAGCGTAGTGTCTAACAAATATTCTTTTTCGATTTGAATGTTTTTATATTTTTGCGCGTGTTTACATATTTTAGTCCACTCCTCTAAGAACACTCCTGAAAATTTAGTTTTTGCTATATTTTCAACATCATTTATATTAAATGTTGTATTATGAGTTGTCACTCTACCTTTTACAAAGCCCATATTTTTTCGATAGAGTTTAACTCCGGATGATTGGGAGGCAAACGAAGAACTTGATGTCCATGATGTTTAAGCTCAAAGTAGTATACATAAACAGGTGAAAAAAATGTCTAAACTTATCGTACAAATTATTTTAGAGGATTTTTCGGCGAATTAAAATAATCATTGTATATTTTTGCTGAACGACCTTTACCTCGTTATTAGTTTCGTAGACAGTCGTTAATAAGCTTTTTACGAATTTTTTGTCAAAGATAGAATTTGATTTATTATGAAACTTTAAAAGTAATTATGGCTTACGTTACTTTTATTGTTATAACAATTGACTTTTTAATTATAAATATGCACCTGATTTAAAAATTCACACGAACATTAACGCACACAGCGTTAGGTACAAAGTCTCTCCTCCAGCATAAACAATAATCAGCATTTTGCCCTTAGAAATCGGTTTCTTTGGATCAAAGTTTTTCCACTTTGATCTGCCCAGTGATATGGTGCAGTACGGCTGCTGTGTACCTATATATCTTTCATCGGTATAAATTATGGTTCTACCCTCGAATCAAAATTGAATTAGCTGGTTTAAATATTCTATTTATTTTAAAAGAATATAACTTTTTGTTAGGACACTCCTAGTGTCTTTGGATTTTTCATTGTCTTTGGATTTTCGTCACCTGCCATTTGTTCGAGATGATTTGAAGAGTATCTGTTCAAAAGTATGATGTTTTTTTTTGTTCCTGTCTTTTTAGAAGCCATATTGTTAAATAACTATTATTAATAACTAAAATAAACACACTATAGATACATTAAATGACTTAATACACTAATTACTACTAGCAATATACTAAGCACCAATCTGAAAAAAAATTAATAAAATATCCAACACGACCAAATCAACAAGTCAAACAGTCTCTGCGATACGTACTTCTCAAACTACGACACTGGCAAGCAGTACACTGGTCTCACAATAAATAGTGACCACCAAGTTAGTGCTTTCTGTATAGCAGCAGCCTAGGCTGTAAAAATAGAACAACATTCAGGAATTCGATAGTTCTCAAAATAGTTGCTGTTTAAAACAAAAAATGCGAAACCAGCAATTTAGACAGCTTTTCCATTTGTATAAATTATTGTTAAATCTTTCTCTAATTTGCTTAGTATGGATAATATGAAATTAAGTTCAATTTGGTAAGTCTGAATAAGAGGGCAATATAATGGTTGGTTTGTCTATCACAACTTCAAGGTCTTGTTCGTAAAAAGAAAATTTTGGTAGATGTAATATATCAGACTGAAATGAATTCGTATCAATAAAAGATTCTGCAAGAGGAGAATTTTTTTATTCTTCAGTAAGAATTTGTTAAATTTTCTGTCAAAAGTAAACCTATTTTGTGAACCATAGTTGCATTAAACGATCTGTATGTTATTAGACGTTTGTTGGCTAACATTTGCCTACGTATGTGTAGGGGGCTATTCTTGGACTTCTGCTAGAACTGCTTGGTTAGTCGAAGACATCATAGCTCCTAGACAAATTTTTATTTATTTAAATTGTATTCTGTCAAGTGTTAATACTATAATACTAATAACAATATACTGTAAATTAAGAGATGTTGATCTACACCCCATCTTTTTTTAAAAACGAAACGCAGAAGGTGAATTCCACGCTCGCTAATTAAACTTGATGTTTGGTTTTTTTAAATGAAAGTTCGAGAGCTTGAGTTGATTTTCACATTATGTCAATTTTGTCCTGGTGGTTAATAATATCAGCTTTATAGTTCTGGAGACTGACAACATCTTCCAGCAGTGTAGTGATATCCTCTTGCATTTCACTAATGTGTTTTATTAACATATAGTAACTGTTTAAAATTCATACCTACATTCTTCGCAGAAATACAGCAAGATCCATTTCTATAGATTTAAGTTCTCAAGCCGAAAATTGGCTACATTCTTTTGATATTTAGTAACTACAAGAGCAAATAAAATCTTTAATAGGATTGATATTATTTTTACATGTAGTGCATTTTGAAAGTGACATCACGAAGGACTTTCTCTAACCTTAAAACTACTTCCTTGATAATTTTAACAATCGCAAAACAATTCATATACTTTATTAACCCATTTACGGCCAAAGGTGCGTAAACGCAACCTTAATTGTTAATTTTTTTTTGGCCCGAAAATAATTTTTTTAATGTTTTCTTTTTATTGAAGTAACATCTCAATAGATTGAGGTATATAGTATCATTTTTCTTTTGACAAAAATATTACTTTTTAAATATTTTAAGATTCTTATAATTTTGCATAATTTAATGATTTATGCACATCTTCATACAAAAAATTTTTCCGATACTAATTATAAACTTAATTCATATTTTGTATTCTATAATTATAAAAATATGTTGAAATCTTTATTATTCTAAAAACTTATTCATTCATACTTTAAAATAAGGTCTATAATTGCGTGTTTATACGATGGATTCGTATACGCACCTTTGGCCGAAACCATATTATATTTTTTTCGTAGACTAAACAATCTGAAATTACGATCTCGTCAATAGTCAATACACTTCATTCACTATTTATAAAATTGCTGTGTGTTGTAAACGTTATATTTGCTTTTTTTATATTGTAACCAATTTTTGAAATAATTAACCGAAAGTTTGCACAATTTGGAGTTTTTGCAAAAAATCTTTCCATTGACGAGGAAATGGTTCCATATTTCGGGAGACATTCGTGCAAAAAGTTCATCCGTGGAAAACCTGTTAGATTTGGTTTTAAACTATGGTGTTTATGTTCTGATACTGGTTATTTGTTCAAATTTATTCCATATGGCGGAAAAACTGAGAAAACAGATAATAGTTTTAGCTTAGGAACGGCAGTTGTTTTGAATTTACTTTCGATAGTTAAAAACCCACAGCAACATAAGGTTTTTTTCGACAACTTCTTTACGTCATATGCTCTTTTTGGACTATTGAAAGAAAAAGGATTCTTTGCAACAGGAACAGTAAGGGAAAATCGCACTGCTAAGTGTCCTCTAGAAGAAAACAAAATTATGAAAAAAAAAAAGGAAAGGGGTTCATATACATGTGCATTCGATTCCAATTTAGAAGTTTTGGTGACAAGATGGAACGATAATTCAGTAGTGACTGTAATGACAAATACATGTGACGTTTTACCCCTTATGCAAACTAAACGTTATAACCGTAAAGAACACAAAGAAATTCTTATCCCTCAGCCTAATTCACCAATATAACCAATACATGGGTGGAGTGGATCTGCATGATAATGGCATTGTGAATTACCGTATTAAAATAAGAGGAAAAAAGTGGTGGTGGCCGTTGTTTACTAACATGATTGACAGTATGATGATCAATAGTTGGAAAAATTTTAAAATTGCGAATGATTCTAAAATTTCCCAGCTGGAGTTTCGTTCGAGATTGGTTCTTAACTTACTAAAATATAGTGGACGTGCAGAGAATAGTGAAGAAACCGCTACATCATTGTCAAACTCAGTATATGGACGTCCATCTAAATTTGCTTTACCAGATGAAACTAGATTCGACAATATTGGCCACATTATAAAAAGAGACGATAATAGTGCAAGAAGAAAATGTCGGATGTGCAAAAGTAATACTATTTATTTATGTAAAAAGTGTACAGTGCATCTACACCCCGAATGTTTCGAAAATTTTCATCTTAAAATTTAATTTACAGTTAAGATACAATATGTTCCTTTTTTAAAAATTGTATGCGTATTCGGCCAAAAGTGCGTATACGCACCCACCTGTTTTTCCTTTCATGAGAAAAAAAAATTCTTTTTGGTTGTAAATTAGTCTTAATGTATGTGTTTTTAATCCAATCTAATAAATCAATTGTCAAATTTCTCTTTGTTGATTGTCTCGGCCCTTAATGGGTTAATTGGACGCATGTTATTTCTAATTTCAATAGTCTTCTTATAAACTAAACGTCTCTAATTATATTACGATGTAAATTAAATTTACTTAAAGAAAATTAAAATACTGTTTATATAATAGCCTAACGGTTTTTGTACCTTTTTAATAAGGTATCCCTCTCACTACGGATAAAGCACAATTCGTGATTAGAATTAGAATTATTCAAAAACCGCCCTAGACGCCAGATTTGGCTCCGTTCGACTATGATGACGTATTGCATCTTCTCTAGACTGAAAAAAGTCTAAAAGATCAGTAAATTTTCGTCCAACAATGAGGTGATAGAAGCTGTGGAGAATTGGTTTGTAGAGCAAGACGAAAATTGTTTTTGAAAGGTCTGGCCGTTGCAGTCTTCAATTAAAAGGAGATTATACTGAAAAATAAAATAAGACTTTCAACTTTTGTTCGCTTCTACATTAGGCTAAGCAATTTTTCGATACCTCCTCGTAAAATAGATTTAATACCGAAGCCACTGTTTATAAGACAAATCTAACATTGTTGCCAATTTGCTACCATGCTATTCTCGCTATGGATTTTTTAACAAAATTTCGTGTGCGCTATACAAAACATAAATTGTTACAGCCTACACTGATTGATTATATTTCTTAGTTAGTGTTTTACGATTTTAAAGGTAAGTAGTAAAAGTAATATACTCAGTTTTCTCATCATTATTAAACAATGTAAAAAATAGTGCAGTCATTGAAGCATTATTGCTCCGAATTTTTTTACTGTGAACCGAATTGCATACAATTTTGGAATTAGGTTCATCTTACCCTTAACTTCAAAAGTGAAAATTATTTGAACTCCGCAACCACCCTGGGGGTGGTTGCCACCCCTTCTCGGCGGTGATTTTTTTTTTCAAAATAACCTCGGATATCGATAGAAGGCCTAATTTTAAGCAAAAAATCATCTATAAAGTTTTTCGAAAAATCCAATACTTTTCAAGTTATTGGCAATTGAAAATTCGCAATTTTTTCATCGGTTTTTTGCAAATATCTCCAAAAATATACGTTTTATCGAAAATTTTATAAAAAGCAAAATTGTAGCAGGTGAAAAAATGAACAATTTGGTGTTTTATAAAGTATTCTAAGTGCAATATTAAGCTAGATATTAAAGATCAAAGCCGTTTTTTATTTTGTCTGAAATTTAATCGATGTTGCCAATGCCATCTAGCGGCGAGCAGATGCATTTTAGGCATTCTAATAAAAAAGGGTTTTGTAGTGCTTGAAATAAGCTTTAAAATGAGCACTATTAAAAGTCTTTTGCACGTAAAATAAGTGAGCTGTATTGCAAATAAGAGGAGCATCTAATATTTTTTCTTTTAAATCAATGGGTTTCATAAGTGCCATTTCCACCAAAATAAAATTAATCGTATTCCGCCTAGAATTAACTTTATTATGAAGAGTTTGATAGATTGTATCAGTTTGGCTGCTTCAGGACACATATTTTTCAAAAAAGTCACGATTAAAAAAAAAATTTGAAATAAAAAAAACCGCCTTTTTTTTCATAATATCTCAAAAATTACGACAGATACGTATAAAAGTGTAGGGATAAAAAATTTAGTTATTTTTCTGACAAACAATTTGCATCTTTGCCTACTGTCGGTGGCGATCGTTTTTTCGTCTCTTTATATGGTGGAAATAAAGATAATTCTCGAACAGCATGAGATACAAACGATTCGCGAAGACAGGCCACAATTACATTTAACTTACCTTTGCTTCCGCTAACACAAGATGTAGCTCTCGTTTCCACAGTGTTAGAGTTTATCACCAAGAAACACTGCGATTCTGAAGATTGGGGCGGGAAAAAGCATGGAAAAATTTGGATACCAATTAAAACTTTCAAAACTCCAGCACCCCCCCTCCCCCGAACTTCTGAAATTAATTTTGCCGACATGTAGGCCTCAAATGCTCTGCAGTGTGCCCTAATTGTTCTGCTGAACATTGCAATAATGACATCATGGAAATATTTCGAAAATGAATTACCTACAATGACATCAATTCTAACTTCCGTTCTTTAGCAAACATCCACCGTCGATACTGAATTGGATCCTGAATTGCAGCCTGGACCATTAAAGAAAATGAAAAAACAATAGCTGGAAAATAACTTTTTAAATATATAATTATGCTTAATATTATCTCGTCTGGAAATTGTCAGTTAATTAGGCCTTATGAGGATACTACTTTAAAAAACGCGCCTCTAGTCTCTACCTCATAGGTGGTAGGTCGATAATAAACTAATAATACCATAGGATTATTAACAAAATAATAAATTATATGGATAAAAAAATATATAAAAAACTAAGCCCAATGGTTCGTTTTTATCGTATTCTTATCAGTATTCAAGAACCCGGTCAACTTCCGAGTTCTCAAAGAGTTTACACTCCCTGCATTCTATTAGACACGGTCCACAAATCTATCCAGATCATGCCTGACTCCTCAGGTTGAGATATGAACTTAAATAGTTTCAGATCATTTGCAATATGGTAGATATTAAATAAACATGGACCAAAGTGTGAACCTTGTGTTACCCTTGAAGTCTGACTATTTGAGTGCGCCCAGTCAAATAGCTTTGTTTGAATCTATTGAAGTATTTAACCAGATATTCCGTAAAATTTGAGTGTGTTGATTAGAATATGAGGAACTAGATCCAACTCTTTGGAAAAATCCGTATAAATATAGCTAACTTCAAGGCCCTTCTCCAAGGCATCAACAATTTTAGAAGTAGATATATATAACGTCGGTTTACAACGTTCTTCGACGTCTTCCGATTTCCAATCCCAATCTCATTCTATCGTTCCATAGATCGTCCTCCAGTTCTCTTTCTCTGATTTCTTTATTATATTTCCTTCTCTTCAACTTCTAGGCCTTCCTGGTCTCCGCCTACCTCTTGGTTGCCATTCAAGAATTTGTTTTGGTATTCTATTCTCCGGCATTCTCCTTACGTGTCCGTACCATCTTTGTGTCGTTTTGATCTCATCAACAATATTATGTGTAACCCCCATGATTTCTCGGACTCTCTCGTTTGTTATTCTGTCGCGTCTGGAGATTCCCGCAGAGCGGCGCCAGAAGTCCATTTCTGTTGCTCTAAGCATTTTCTCTGTTCTGTCTTTTAGGGGCCACACTTCGCATCCATATGTTGTGATACTTTTTATTATGGTTTTGTATATTCTTCTTTTATTTTCTTTAGAGATGTTTTTATCCCACAGTACGCTGTTCAGTAAGGCTATGCCTTTCCTTCCCTGTGTATTTCGTTCCTTAATGGCTGCATCTAATTTTCCGTTCTGAGTGATCTTTACTCCTAAGTATTTGTAGTCATCACATAGTTTGATCTCTTGATTTTCCTCTACGAGAAGGTTATGTTGATCTCCCCCGATACTCATGTACTCAGTTTTTTCCATATTCACTTCCAAACCCCACTCTGTAAACTCTTCTAATAGTTTTCGCAGAGTCCTGTAGTATAAGTAATAAAATTTAATTCCGTTTTTATGATGAGATTAGGGGATCAAATTATTATAAATTACATCTTATTGCGCCCTTTCCTTTCAAGAGTTGGCGATCCAAATGGCAATTGTAGCTTTGGAAATTGCTGCACGAAAGATTTCTGTGGATGAGCGGTCAAACTATCTCCTCAGGTCTTTCAGCCACCAGTTCTGGCGTCTTCCAACTGATTTTTTCCCTACTTTATCTTTTTTAAAACAGAGAAAACGTAACATCTGCTCATCCTAATTCTGAGTTCTAGCCTCAGGTCTGATCTTGTAGAAACTGTTTTTATGCTCATGAGTGTGTTCCTCGCTTGTTCGATTCTTGACAGGATATCTTTTTTCATTTCATTTCGAAATTCGAATTGTCACTCATCTGAAACTCACACTTCTTGTAAATTCGTGTATGAATGATTCTGAGAAAAGTTAGGACATGAGACATCATGCTTCAGTCTGATGGTATTTTACCTGTGTGTCATTATTTAGTTTACTTTCGTTCTCTGCAATTAATTTAAGTATTTCGATATTGATATTGTCTGGACCAGTGGCTTTTCCGTTCTTCTGAGCTTTTATTGCATAAATAACTTTTTTGTTATTTTTTGACCTTTTTCAAAAAGTCAAAAAGTATCTGAATGTATTCTTTCCATCTCTCCAGTTTGTCTTCTGTACCTATAATTATCTCGTTATTATTATTTCCTAATATTGTTTCCTGTCTCTTTCTGTGTCTACCTGTCATTTCTTTTATTTTTTTATGGACATTAAAGGTGTCGTATCTTTCCTGAAATTGTTCAATTTCTAGGTATGTTCATGTTTTCAACGTGTTTTGTTTTTGTCTTACGTCCATGAGGTCCATGATCTCTTGCGTGATCCATTTTTGTTTTCTGTTGTTTTTCGTGAATCCGATGTCGTCTTTTTGTATCTTTGTTATTTTTGTTTTTAGAGCAGTCCATAAATTACATAGATGATTCATATTCAACTTTATTGCTAATAAAATATACATCATAGAGCTTTTAACACGTTCACTACCGTTTACACCTATGTGAACAGACTCAAAGTGTAAAAAAAATGAGCGGTCGTCTGAGATCAACTTAAAGCGGCAGTAAACGTGTTAAGCGTTTTTTAATATTAATCATCTTCAATATAAATAGTGTATTATAATTTGATTATTTTTCTTTTCTTCGCATTTTCCATATTAAAAGGACGACTTATTTTCTTCTAAAATGTGACACTGTAGTGTTTTAAAATTATTTTTTCCTATATTGATTTTGTGGACAATAATTCTTCTGTGTAGATACATAATATGTAAAAGTACAGCTCTTAAAATTCTTTGTTTTAAATGAAACGTTGTAAATCATAAAAAGATAAAATGATACAGCGCTTAATTGGAGAAATATCAGTATCTAAAATTACATTTTAAGCATTGCAATAATGAATAATTTATGCACCAATCGCTAATAAGGACGAAGAAGAGAAAAAACGTATTTAAAAAGACATTAATTTAACGTCACGAAATATAGGCATAACGCTAATCAAGGAAGATTTTAACGCAACATTCGGCGAGGAACATCTACACGCAATCAAACCTGCTGCTATCGTAAGAGATCTCAGCATGATGGTAAGTATGTTATTGGCTCTCTAATAACCTCTCTTGGGATTACAAGAGCGTTTTTTATTAATTTGAACATCTTGTATATAGTTCAAATTGGAGAACATAGTTCTGACGGGTCTTTTGGTTTCTATAAGACTTTGTTATAGTCTGTGTTATAGATATTTGATTACGGGTCCCAACACATAAGCCGAATTTGAATTCCATACATTCCTAGCAGTAACAATTTTCGGTCTACGGTGTCAAATGTCTAGAATATGCCAATGATCTGCTGCATTTGACATTTTGACTCTCTTCCTTATCTTGTGAAGATAAACACTGAAGATTTTTTAAAATAGTGAACAAGATGCTGAAATTATTACGTACGTCATTTAAAACCAAAAAATTGTTAAAAACAAGTATTCTTACAATTTTTAAAATACTTAGATCAGTTAGCAAGATTTATGCTGCATGCAAGCTACTTTTTGACAGAAACTATATATGCCCAGTATATTTTTCGCATCAAATGAGTATACTATAAATATTGTGAAAGAAAAGGCGATTTATTCTCTTTCCGAATTTTCAAAACACAAAGATTTTCTTAATAGATTGTTTATCACGAGCAAATATAAAATTGTAAAATTAAGCCTGACATATACCTATATTTTACCTATTGTGTATATGAAGGAAACTAACAAAAGATTGAGACAAGTAAAAGGACAAAAAGAAACATGGAGAATGGAAGAAAGATGGAATACTTCCAGTTAAAGAAAACAGTAACAAGTGTATGGAATCAAAAAATGTAATAACTAGACTTCGGCAAATATGCAAATAAAAATGTAGAAAATATGCGCATAAATATGCACGTGTTTACCCGAAAATATGCAAATATTTTACAAAATATGCATAAAAATAAATAAAAAAATCGTAAAATAGTAACAATTTTATTTTAAAAAAAAGTGTACATAACTAAATATTTCCTACTATTCATTAAGATTTACATTTATTTTAAGTAACTACATCATTTTTAAGTATGAATAAACTTATTTAGAATTATGGTAACAATAAATGACCAAGTGGTGTTCAAAATTTTCTAACAAAAACTTGTGGCTTCTGTCTGAGTACATATATTTATATATGGAAAAACTTCGTTCAACATCAACTGATGTAACGGGAGCATTTTTCAAACTAACCAAAACATTTGGTTCTAAATTAATTGTTTCCGAAAAATTTCCAGCTAGAACACTGACTACTTCAGAAAGAATATGGTAATCTTTATTTTTTTCCATAGTAGCTTCAAATTTTTTTAAAATATCTTTTCCAATATTACCTCTAACGTTCCGACAACATGACGCAAATTCTTTTATTAATGCTGTACTTTCGAACAATGACAGTTTTGGTGATTCTGAGTAATTGTTTTTTGAACAAAACTAAAATTTAGAATCCAAAAGAGATTGGGAACTTTCATCTGTTAACGTATCAATTATGTTCTTTATTTTAACAAAATGATCTGCATAAAAATTAGCTGCTTCTAACCATGTTCCCTATCGCGTTAAAATAGGTTGTGGTGGAAGAGGAATGTTAGGTAGCATTTCTTTATAAAGTTGAATTCTTATAGGAGATTTAAGAAATACTTTTTTGACACTGGATATCATGGTATTTACAAGAGGAAACTTTTTTCGTATTTCCTCTGCAACTCTGTTTAATCCATGCGCTACACAAGTAACATGAATTAAATCTGGGAAAAATATTTTTAAATTTTGTCCTGCTTTCACCATATAAGGAGCAGCATCCGATAAAATAAGCAGTAATTTATTAGAAGGAATAGTTGTCGGAAGAAAAAAAGTTGCTAATGTTTCTTGTATAAAACGCGAAATTGTTAAAGCATTTGTTTTCTCAAGTTGCTTGCATGAAATAAGATGAGATTTTGGTAAGGTATCTTCTTTAAGAACACCAATCAATAAATAAGCAATATACTTTCCTGAGGAATCAGTGGTTTCGTCTACAGATATGTAAAAATAATTATCTGCAATTTCTTCCTTAATATTAATTAACACCGACTAGTATAGCCCGTTCACATTATTTCTTCTTAGAGACCGATCACTTGGAACATTAAGTTTGCAATATTTTTTTAGAAACGAACTAAAATTTACATTTGCTAATTTTGAAAGCGGTATGTTTGCAGACACTAATGCGCGACACAAGTCTTCATTAAAAGTTTCTTGCTCATCTAATTTTTTTGAAGTAGATTGGAAACATTTAGCCATTGAAGTTTGATGTTTTCCTCCTATTTTTCCTTTTTTTGCAATGTGTAAAGCAGTTCTCACATGTTGGTCTATCTGAAATTTCTTCTCACATGCTATCTATAAATAAAAATAAAAACCTTTATTTTAACCCAACCTTTAAAATATAAAAATATACAAGGTGTTTTTGGTTAATCAAATAACTGGTTTGGAAAAAAAAAACACTCGCTAAGTGTTTTAAATGCAGTATTAATCCACAAATTAGTTTTTGTTACTCACCATTAGTACATCATATAACTTATTTTAAAATTCAACAAAAGTTTTTTTTTTTGTTAATTCAATTACAATAAAAATAATTGTGTTTTAGAATAGCTGACTTCATAAAAAAAAGTAAAGGTGAAAAATTTTTCTAAATACACACCATTGTATTGTACCATGGACAATTTTTTCTCACTAAAGGAAGCTATTTTTCATTTAAAAACAACCTACGAGTACTAAATTTCAAGTAAATACGTTTATTGGTTTTAAAGTTATTGTTGTTATTAACTAAAAGAATTTAATTTTTTTTAATTTTAACACCCTGTATCTCGAAAAGTAAATAAGTTTGACCCCTCATTAACTATATCGTTTTGTTCAATTTTTCGAGAAGTATCTACAGTCAAACGTTGTAAGTGTCATTTGGAAACACCCTGTATGTATGAAATATTAGATATTTAATAGAAAATATTAGATACTTACAATTTTGCCACAGACTGAACAGTAGATTTTTCCCATATCCATAGACAGCTCTTTATAAGGTTTAATCCAAGTTGAAGCACTGGTTGTTTTAGGCATTATAAAATCACAATCTTCCTTTTTGTTACGCACAACGAGTGTTTACGCTATGAATATCAAAACAAAAATGATTTACAAATCTGAGCATCAAATTAGAAATGTTTAGGTACCTAATTCAATAAACTGGGAGATTTTGGAAAATCACTAAATTAGGAACAAAACTATTAGCCGTTTACCTGCTGTTAAGATACAATAAATTGTAGATAGATTTGAGGATTAGATCATAAAATGCAAATGAGCGAACCCTTAGCGATTATCCAATAACTGAATGCCTCAGTGACCGAGACTTTCTAAGAATGTTGAGGGCTACTTAAATTGATCTTCTTTGAAATTGTAAATGTTTTGTACCTGTAGAGATTACGTACTTAGATCATTTCTTGATTTAAATGACTACAAAATTTTATACAAGAATTGAAATAAATTGGTATGTTTAAAAATTTTCAAATACAGTATAAAAATCTGAACTTTTATGCACTTTATGCAAACTTTTATACAAATATGCCAAAATATGAAATATTTGCATAAAATATGCACAATATGCAATATGCATATTTGCCGAAGTCTAGTAATAACCAATGGACTACCTAAGCTTTGACGTCACAATAGGCGGGGTTTAAAAACCTTTCCAAACATTTCTAAGTTGGAAATATTGTTTTTTTTTTAAGTGTTTCAAGGATAAATAAGGACTTTTGGTTATGAACATTCATTCTGTGCGATTGGTATTATTTGTTGTTCGTGAATTTGTGAGGTAAGAATATCAAAGGATTAAGATATTTACTATGAATGTTCATATTTTAAGGTTATGTTATGGTTTGATTAAAACTTTGATTAATTTTTACTTTATTTCAACATATTTTACTATTAGCATATAATTATTGTTTTGCTAAAGGCACAGAAGTGTAGTAATTATCGGTTATTACAACTCTTCCTTTTTGTACATAGTCTTTTGATAAATCTAGTACAATTTTTCCCGATAACTCCTGCTTTTTATTAGCCATTTTGCCGGTATACATAATCATTTTTAAAGTATAACCTACAGGATTACATAATTTAAACGGTTTCAAGCCATAGCGGTGACGCTTTGAAGGTATATATTGTTTAAAAAGTAGTCTTCCTCGAAAGGGCATCATACTTTCATCAACAACTAGTATTGAGCCAGGATTACATTGTTGGGCAAAACGTAATTGTGTCATCTCAAATAATTTTCTAATTTTATGGCAATGATCGTTTGGTAAAGCAGCCGTTTTATCAGCAAAATGTAAGAATCTGAAATCCGTTTCTGGTCATTACAGAAGAAATAAAAGTAAAATTATACAATGGTGACTTACTCCAATAATGCTATAACGTTGTGGCATTTTTTACTTGCGCAGCATTTCTGTTAGTCTCCTCTACAATAAGTTGTAAAATTTCATCATCGATCAGTTTCCTATATACATGAAAAGGAGTTAGTTCGGTTCTATTTTGAGGATAACTATCATCATAGACATATGATTCATTACCAGGAAACTGTATATCGAGACGTAAATGAGTACAGTCAACTTCGTACCATTCATCGTCAGTATTTTGCTGGTCATTCGATTCTATCGATTGTTGTGCATTTTCATTCAATAATCTTGAATCACTGTTACACTCATCTTCTTTATCAGAATCTTCTTGGTCACTCAGTTTGTATTCTGAACCGGATCACAAAAATTCATCAGAATCCTCCTCCTCTAACAATTGGAGCAACTCCGCCTCTGTTAACTTTTTATTTTTATTTGGCATACGCTGCGTTTTACTTGTACTTGGTAAATTATCCATGATCTGAGAGACAAATTCCATTTAAAAAAAGTAATTTTAGTTTCACCATTTTTTATTAATTAAATGTAAGCAAAAACATTTGAGGTTATGTAAAATAAATACTGTAATATTTTTTTATCCTTACAAATAATTCAGCAACAATATTTTAAAACGAATAAGCTACATGTACTTACTTCATTTAATTTTAAATTCTCCAAAAACATTGCTAATTCCGAAGAAAAACTTGATAATGAATGCCATTAATCGTTTCTACAATGCCTTATTTTCAACTGTCGTTACAAGCTATTTACGACATTATCGCGCCTAACAAAAGAACATAAGCAAGCTAGGGGTTCCTACAGTCTGTCCCAAACCCTTCTTTCAGTGCGTCACTAATTTTGACGTCATATAGGATTTTAAGAATGTCGAGAATTATTGCATGACATTTTAGTTAAATTTGACAGTTGCAGGATCGTAATCTGTCTTTTTCTAATTGAAAATAATTTAATAATTTTAATATTAGTCTTTGTTCTTTCTCGATATATCTCGGCATATTTAAAATATTTTTATTATACAATAAATAAATACAAAATTAAATTTTCACTGTAAAATGTCTGAAAATATTAATCTGGAATGACAATTATCATTTTATCAGTTGACATTGTGAAAGTACTGTCACGATCGAGACAATCTGCATCAAATTATATTTATGCGCATCATTGATTGGATATCTATTTAGCGTATTCTAAACTCCAACCAATTATACATCCGTAAGTAGAATTAGCTTACGATAAATAATTTTCTAAGTTCTATGTATTATAATCACAGACTCACGTTTTTTTCTGTCACTTCTAGCTTAATGTGTTAGAGAGAATTCGATCAACTATGACGCACTGAAAGAAGGGTTTGGGACGAACTATACAAGTAGTTGTATTGTGCCACAGTAAAACTATTTGAGCGTCCTCACAGTGCCGACCGTAATAATTTTGAAAGTTAAATATGCACAAGTAACACCGGTGATCCTAATGGCACAATTTTAATCTGTTAGTTAGGATTGCCGGTGATCCTTACGGCAGCCAATGTGTTAAAAATAAGAATTACAGTTGACATCCTTATATAATAGAGAGCTTTACTCATAGAATACAGGCCATATTATTTTGCTGATTCAATTAGTAATAGACAGACTATACAATCTCTGAAGCTTCTACGTTAATATTCGTATTATCTGCTTCGAATAGTCTTTAATCAATCAATCGGTTTATATCGTTCTACGCCGTCTTCTGATTTCCAGTCTCCATTTATCTCGGTTGTTCCAAAGATTTTTTTCAACTCTCCTCTACCTTAAGTCTTTATCGATTCCTTCTCTCCAACTTAATCTCGGTCTACCTTGCTTTCTTTTTCCATGCGATATCCAGTTCAATAATTTCTTTGGTATTCTGTGTTCATCCATTCTTTGGACGTGTCCATACCATCTTAGTTGATTTATTCTGATGTCATTTTTAAGTTTTTTCCCTTTAGTGGCCATACCTCACTTTCATATGTAACAATGCTTTTTTATAATGCTGTTATAGATTTTGTGTTTGTTTTCTTTGGAGATTGTTTTGTCTCACACTATACTATTTAATTGCCTAATGGCTTGTCTTCCCTGGTTATTTCTATGTTTATTTTCTTCGTCTAATTTGCCATCGATGGTTATTTGCATGCCTAAATATTTGTATTTTTGACAGTGATTTATTTCTCGCTGTTTTTCTTCCAAGATTAGATTTTGCTGAGTTGTATTCAGTTTTTTTTATATTTACTTCTAGCCCCCATAGTTCGTATTCTTCGATAAGTTTAAGGGTCATATATTCGAGGTCTTCATAGTCTTGGGCCATCACTATCTGGTCGTCTGCAAAACTCAATGTGCACAATATTGCGTCGTTTAGAGGAATTCCCATGTTTCTGCATGTTCTTTTCCACGTATTCATCGCTTGCTCCAAGTAGATCTTAAACAAAGTAGGAAACATGCAGCAACCTTGTTTGAGTCCTTTGCTGATAGTGAAACCCTTGGATACCTCCTGACCTTTCTTTATTTTGCTTGCGTTGTTCTTGTCGAGGTCTTGAATGGCCTTACACTAATATTTGTTTTCTCGAGAGCTTCCCAGAGTTTTTGTTGTGGCACACTATCATAAGATTTTTTAAGGTCCACGTAGAGGAGATGTATTGGTTGATTTCGTGCTACTTTTTTTCGATTAGCTGGGTAACAGTAAACAGTTGGTCAATAGTTGATTTACCTGCTCTAAACCGGCCAGTTCTTCGGCCTCCATATCACAGAATTCATCTTCCATTCTCTTTTTGATGAGTTTCCCGTAAACTCTCGATATGGTGTTAAGGACTGCGATTCCTCGATAATTGTCACATACATCTTACTTCCCTTCTTATGTATTGTCGTGGTAAACGATGTCCTCCACTCCTCCGGTATACTCTCTTTGTTAATACATTTTTGGTAAAGGCTGGCTAGCTGCTTATATAATTTTTTTGTACAGTACTTGAGTAGCTCATGTGGGATATTGCCAGGGCCTGGTGATTTTCTATTCTTTAATACTTGACATACTCGTGCTACTTCTTTGTCGTCAATCATAATTGGGGAAGCTGTTGTATGTACTTGCACCTCTGATTGTGTTTGAGGTGTTTGCAGATATTCTGCCCTTTCTTCCGCCAGTAGATTTGCGAAGTATTCGTCCCATTTATCTAGGTTGATCGACGAGATGATGTCTTTAGTCTTATCTTGTCGAAGAGATCGAAGTATTTTCCAGTTTTCTTTGCTTCTGCTACCCTCCAAGTAAGTGTTTATTCTGGACTAGTTTCTTTCCCAGTTTTCGTTTTTCTTCTTAGTTATCGCACCTCATACATTTCTTTGGGCTGTTCGATATTCGTTTTTACTTTGATCAGTATTTATATTAAATGTTTGTGGTATTTATCTCGTTTAATCTTTATTTTTTCTTCGATTTCTTCATCCCACCGATATGGCTTCCTTCGTTCGGTTTTTTCATATTTACTCAGAGTTTCTTCTGCTGCACTTTTGAGGCATTGTTTTATGTAATTGTAATGGTGCTCAACACTATCAAAGTTTTCTTGTAATAACTTTTTGTACATCGAGTCGCTTTTTGTACAGTGCCTTTGTGCTTTCATGGTTGAGCCTATCCAAGTTGTATTTGGTTTCTGCGCTTGTTCCTCGTTGTATTCTTTTTTCTTGGCTAGTAGAGGTCGCTTCCACATGTGCTTCCTCTAAACGCTCTTACGTCTTGTATATTGAGTTGCGTATTTTGTCGAGCGATCACATAATCTATAGTGCATTTCAATTTTTTGATTGTTGGACCCAAGTGAATTTATGTATTTCTGGGTGCTGGAAAAAGCCGTTAAGTATTCTCAATTTGTTTTGTTCACATATGTTGATAAGCCTATCTCCATTTTCATTTGTAGTATCTTCTCCGAATTGACCAACTATTTTATCTTTAACTTTTTAAGTCTATTTTTGATATTTCCTAAAATAGTTTCGAATAGTTTTCACAATGCCATAATAATTTCAATCTTCTTCTTCTTGCACTACTCCTATCGGAGATTGGAAATCATCAAGGCTATCCTGACCTTGTTTACAGCTGACCTAAGGAGTTCATTAGTAGTACAGCCAAACCACTCTCTCAAATTACGCAACCATGACATTCTTCTACGGCCTGGATTCCGTTTTCCTTCTATTTTTCCTTGCATTATATTTTGAAGTAATGCGTATTTATGTCCTCTCATCAGGTGACCCAAATATTCGAGTTTTCTTCGTTTGTTGGTTGACAAACCATCAAGTTTCTAGGTCTTCCTATCCTTCGCATTACTTCAAAGTTTGTGACTCTTTCTCAACCCAACTCATCTTCAGCCTTCGACGGTAGCACCACATCTCGAAACTTTCAATATCTTTTATGTTGTTCTGTTTGAGAGTCCAGGCCTCTACACCGTATAATAGCGTGTTAAATACGTAGCCCCGTAGCATTCTTAATCGTAGAGGGATGCTTATATTTCTGTTGCAGAAGAATTTCCTCATCTTTATGAAGGTGACCCTGGCAATTTCGATATGTCTTTTTATTTCATTGTTTTGGCCTCCAGTTTCGTTTATTGCAGTCCCCAAGTATTTGTAAATTGATACTTTTTCAATTTGAATGCCGTTTATACTAATGTGCTGGTTGTGTCATGTTCTTACTAAAGACCATATACTTTTTTTTATATTGATACTTATGCCATAATTATTGCAGGCAATATTTATATTTGTAAGTAATCGTTGTAATTCTTCTACTGTTCCTGCAACTAGTACAGTGTCGTCTGCGTATCGAATATTATTTACAACCTCTCCATTGATTACGATTCTTCCGTTTGCTTGCAAAAGGGTTTCTTGTACTGTAGCTGAGCTGTAAAAGATCGACTACTACCAACAAATAATAATACTTGATAAATAAATGATGTTAGTAAATAAAAGTGTTTTTTTTATATTCCTGATCTCCTTCTGAACATCCCAATTATCCTTCTATGAAAATATGAAATGGAAAGAACTTATATTACTTTCAGGTTGCTATGAGTGTGATAATAAGACTCCAAAACTTACCATGGTCTGCCAACGCTTTAGATATTCGCCAATACTTTCACGGACTTAGCATACCCGAAGGAGGAGTACATATCGTGGGCGGAGAACTTGGGGATGCCTTTATTGCATTCAGGTACATTTAATTTTCTATTATAGGGTTTCTCTTAAGTGATATTTACGTGAATCGTACAAGATTGGCAACGATATCGAAGATTTTAAGAAACGACATGATAAAAGCAAAATTATATCTATCTAGTTATAAAATTTAATAGCAAAAAGTAATAGTTACTCATTTTTGTCTTGAAAAAAAGTGGTGTACAATGACTTAACAAAGGAACATACCACCGACTCGGAGATTGTGAGTTTACCAAAATTATTTATTATACAAATTTATTGACCAGTCTGTATTTTTAAAACTGTTGTTCCATTAGTGAGTATCGAAAAGATCCAAATGATCCGGATTACTAACTCGACTCTTTTAACTGATGCAAATCCGCCGATCCGAGTCTTTAAAAATGTGGGATTCCCAAAATAATTAATATGTAGCTGACTATATACAGCATGACAATTTAAACTGTCTTCCGTTATGTTTATCCGCGTAAATAAACATCGAAAAGGCAGGTCAGTTTATTTTCAAGGATAAACATCTCTTAACATTTCAGATGGAATTGAACCAGTGGCGGCTCGGGACAGTATGCGGGTAGGCGACAAATATACCTTTAGATATATATATTACTGTGATATTAAAAGTCAGAGGTGCGCCAAGCAATTAATTAGCTAATTAATTAATTAATTAAACTTATTTAATTGATGCAATTATGATTTTATCACACTATTTAATTCTCTTATCTCAGGGTTATATTCGTGCTTCAATATCTATGCTTTATATGTGATAGGTAAGGTCCAAAGAATACCGGAATAATAAAAAACATATATGATGCAAAATTATATATTGAAATAAAATTCACACTCAAATATCTTCAACAAAAAATATCTCATATAATGATTATCAAAATTTTGTTCTACGTACGTGAACCTTCAAAAATTAATGTTATATACAATATAAATTAAAATTTCAAATCAAAATTGTTCTAAATCTCCTGATCAAAATATTTCTATCTTTTCTAAAGCAATTAAAAAAACTTTGTTAATAAAGAAAAACTGACGAATGGTAAAAAAACTATCTCTCTGATGATGAGTTGTCCAAATCCTTGTTCCTTGTAGCCTACACTATCTATTCTTAGCAGTTCCCTAGGTAATCAGCAATCTTACACCAAATTATTGCTAGCCTCTCGTCTTTAATGATCTCCTTCAAATGCACGTATCGTTCAAAAGATGCTAGCCTCTTCTCCTCTCGATAAACTGAATCTCTCGTTCCGGCTTGAACAGTGACTCTTTGAATATATACGTAGAAAAGTATAACTTACAATATTTTACTGGATCAGCTTCCGTCAGATACACTTACTCCAAGAAAACTCACAAACATTCACTTCTAATGCTTACTATCACTTAGGAACCACCAGAGAACAACGACTGTTCGCCTTGCACCCTTGGAAAACAACTGATTATCTTTTCTCCCTCAAAAATCTCGCTAAACTCTCATTCCTACATACATATCCCACTTTTTTCGATCTCCTCCAATCAGAGTTCGTCACACTTATCCCCCTCTACCATTTAGATAACAAACAACAATTTTACCTACAATTATAAATTTCCTAAAAACTATTAACATGCTAATCGGTTTCTACAAATTTTTAAGAACTAACGGAGAAATATAATTTCTAAATATTCTATTCTATTGTCTTATTCACTGTACAAGTCCATTTGGAAAACCCGCTCGCATTGTTTATGATTTCACTTAAGCTCACTCACGTCACTCGAATATATTTTACAAAGAAAATAATTTATGTATATCTTAAATTTTGTTTACTACAGGTCATCCAGGATAATGCATTTTCATTTCTTCGAAATATCTTTTATAGTTTATTAGTTGAATTACTTGCATTATTATATTTTGTACTTTGAAATATATTAAGAGCAAACCAATATTATTTTCAATTTTACATAGCATAACAATATATATATATATATATATATATATATATATATATATATATATATATATATATATATATATATATATAATTATTTACATTTTTTTTGGGTATAGGACCTATGTATATTTAAAAAAAAATAAGCCGATTTGAACGACCTAGTTCTATACAAAACTCAGGAGTGAAACAGTTCACGTGGTGATGGACATATTTTATTTAGCGCTATGATACACACACCCCCGGTTCAATCCCTTCGGCATTCGAATTCGCTGGCGTGTATCCTGACCACAGCTCAGCGGTGGATTGTGGAATAAACCATCAATTAGATGTCAGTATTCGCTCCGTGCGTGACTGACGCGACATCTACCGCATTAACTGACAGTTTTGGACCTCCCAACTTGAGGTTAAACATATGTTAAATAGATACATATGTTAAATAGAAATTGACAAGTATTAATAATTAGTTTTTTAATTATATTTTTTCAGTTTATGTACAAAATAAATTTAGTATTAAAAACTGGGTTTCTAAAAATTCATCAACTTTATCTTTTCAACCCCAAACAGAAAAGAAAGGAAAAAATCTAGTACTGGCAAATCAAGTTTTTGCATGTGGAAGAGCATGTAATTAAAAACAATAATAGTAAAAATTATGATATAAAAGCTAAAGTCATCAGGCAGGCTGCAGTTAGCTCGAAGCCTCATGAAATATCATTTAAGGTAAATTATTTAAATATTTCCTATTTCAATTGCATAAAAATGAGATTATGTGATATTTACTTTTTCATATTAATAGCACGAATCCATCTTTTTCTTTTCTCTAATTTATATGTAATCTTTGGAAACCTATAAAAACTACACTCACTATTTTTGCTATTATTAGCACAATTAAATACACAACATGTATTTGCACCAGCGGCGGCCGGCCAGGTGAAGTAGGTGAAGGTGAGGTTCACCAAAAAAATATAATTAAATTGAGACAAATAAATAAAAAATGAAAACAACATTATTATATCTAAATTCTGAAATCAATTATTTATTCTCTTTTAATTAATCTAAAAATTAAAAAAGACAACTAGCTTTATTAGCGGTACGTACTTGACGGTCAAGTCCTGACCTGTGTCACTAGCCGTGTATAATAGGATTCAGGAAGAGGTGAATATAATTTTTGAAATGCAAAATCCATCTGCATCAGCGTTCACGGTTGCCATGGCAACGTGACGTCAGCCTATCCTTAGTGATAGCTGAGAAAACTGGTACGTGCAGTTCCGCTTAAAAATATATTATTCGTCTTCACCCACTGTTGGATGTGTATTTGGTATTCCTATTTTTCGGAAATTTCTCTAAGCGACAATATTTTGAAATTTAGTCCATTATATAGATATTTTTATATAGTATAGTGTATAGTATAGTATTTATTAGTTTAGTTTAGTCACAATATTAATTTTATTTGTTTAGTGCACTTTATTAATACATTTCTCTGTGGTTTGTTTCGGATTTCGGATATAAAGTGTTCTCGTGGATTTCGTTTGGACAAAAATAATTTTAGAGAGACATGAATCCAATTAATGACTTCTTCTTCTTCTTCCTATGCCGTCTCCATTAACGGAGGTTGGCGACCACATTTCTAAAAATTTCTCTGTCTTTTGCAACGTGGAATAAATCGTCTACTGTCATGTTTGTCCAGTCTCAAATATTTCGCAGCCATGATTTCCTCTTTCTACCTATTCCCTTTTTGCCATCGACTCTACCCTGCATGATGACCTGCAGAAGACTATATTAAATGGTGGCTAAATTAATGACTCGGTGTGTAATATATTAGAGACTCCATTTAGGCATTGGAAAAATTAAGATAAAAGGGATGTTCTTTTACATTGTCGACCAACCAGTATTTTAAACATCTGCGTCTGATCCAGAGTGGTCGGCTGCAATCAGCATCTGACTTAGAGTGGGCGGCTGAATCGAAACTCACCAACCCCAGGCGTGGTGTTTTAATCGCCAAAAAACCCTCAATGAAATGTCGAGGTTCAGAACTAAAATATCCCAGGCAAGCAGAACTGAACAAGAAAAATTGTTTTCAAGTTATTAGGGCCATAAACTCTAAACATTTTTTTTAACGAATTTTTATGAGATTTGGGCGTTAATTAGCTACCAAAACTCCTTTTTGCTCCGGCAAGCTTTCCTCATCTTTACTACTTTTTTAGGCCACGAGCCGCCGCTGATTTGCACCCATTTTTGATAAAATTTATGCGTAAAAAAATCCAAAAGGTCCAATTTTGTCATATTTCGCCGCTACGCACGCGGGCATCATTTCAAGGTACCCCTACCACGGTCGCGCACGGAGCGAATATGTTTAAAAATCTTAGGATGCCGGCCGATCTGAAGAGTGAAAAAACTGACCAAAAAATAGTTAAACGGTTTTATTTCCGATAAATTAATGTACCTGTCTTTGGTAGAAACAAACTTATTTATGATTGTGTCGTCAAATTGTTCATTTTTAGACAAAATGGAAAGAAAATAGTTCTTATTTGAAAGTAAAGACAAAGCTGTCAGTTAATTTTGCGACATTTTTTTTAAATAGTTTTTAATTCTTTTTAAAGAAGAAAAAGTAACGTTAAATGCAAAAAAATGTAAATCTTTTAAATCTCTATTATCTATAATTTCAAAATATAAATCTCTATATATTGTAGTGCAGTCCACATCGGACGACTCTTTCATTCTTTTAGATGGGTTTAAGTTGAACTCTGATACCTTTGTTTCAGCCACAGAAACGAAATTATTAAAAGCCTGATCGTTACGAAGTTGTCTTACTCTTCCTAGAGCTACATCTATTTCCTTTTGATACAAATTTATATCTAAACATTTCAATTGTAAAATTTTGTACAATATGTCAGTGATATTAAATATTTCGTTATAAAAGCAAAGAAGAAAAACAAACTCAAAATTTTTAAAATTTTGTAAATATCCTCGAGCACCATTTATAGATTCAGCTCCCGAATTTTCGTCTTCGATAATTTGTTTGAAAACTAAAATTCACTCGTTTTATTTTTAATAACAACGCTTACAATTTTCGACTTTGAAGTCCATCTATTTTCACAATTTGTCGGAATACTTCAATTTACAATTGAATTCAGAATCAATTTTCTTTTCGCCGAATTATTAAAAAAACCCAACAATTGATGTAACCGTTGCAAAAAATATCCTCCAATTTCTAATGCATTTTGAGCCGTCTTGCAAAACTAAATTTAATCTATGAGCGCAACAATGTGTAAAAAGCATTTGGAGCTTTTGGGGCATCTACTTTAATTTTTGATTGCAATCCGTTTAAAGAGCTGGCCATTACACTTGCACCATCGTAACATTCAGCAATTAATTTATTTTTGTAATCATGTAACGAAAAATTTTGCCTACCATAGGGTATTATTATATGGGGTAGAAGGTTGGGGATAGAAATTACTGGGGCGAAGATAGGGTAAGCAAAATAAACGCTACTTGTGCGTACGACACTCAGGGTTTGTTAGGAGAGCTGGGGTCGTGGATAAGTAAATATCATCAAGGGGTTTGGATTGGGGCAACTACAAAAATATGAAACAAACGGTCATGAATCTCTTGGGACAAAATAAAAAGAAACAGGAAACACCTCTAGTAATTTATAAAGAGCGCCACTTCAAGGTGCCTAATTATAACCATTACAACAACTAGTTGTAACTAGGGAAATAATTATCAGAAATGCAAAACATATCTTTTTCTTATTACTCAAAAAGGGTTAGTTAAAAAAATAAACAAATGTTGAGAAAAAAAATTTAACATTTATTTTTGTGTCACCATAAACAGTTACAAAAATAAGACAATACGAAAATATAATAACAATAGCTGCAAAATACAAAAATACCAAAAAAACTTACATGTGTCATCTGTTTACAAATTCCAGGAGTTGGAGATACCACAAAAACTTACAAAATTTACATGTAAGTTAACCTTTCTTTTAAAGAAAACAAAACAAATCCATATCAAAAATGCTAAGACGGGCTGTCATAAATTAACATTAAATTTAAAACAAAACTGAACAAATACAATGACAGCTAACAACAAACCATAAAATTTATTACTTTAAATATTACTATTTTTAAATTTTAACGAAAGCAATTAAGTATTGTTAAAAAAAAGTCTGTCTTTACTTTAAAATTTAAACACAAATAAGAGTTACCTGGATTTCACAAAAATTACACTTTAAATTCCTGAGGTCAGAAATTGGAGTTGGACTCTCTGGACACGAACACACGAACAAAGGGGACTGGATCTTACACTGTGAATTGGATCGACCATTTGAGGCCGAAGCCGGCACTGGACACAAAACTTATTACTCTGCCTTTAAAAAAATCAGGAACAGGTAAAATTAGACGACATACACATTATTAACTGCTACTAAAAATTGTTTTACATAACGTAAAACGAAGATTTCCCTGAAAAGGGACAAAAACAGGAAACTACAAATTCGACGAGAATTTGGACATAACGCTGGAAACCATATCACTCTTGACTTGACCGTAGCTCCAGCGAGAGTGACGAAATTATCTTAAAAAATTGATCGCATAAGTTGGAATAAACAAAGCACTTGGGCTTAAGACACATAAACAAGACACGATTAAGACGTAGATTATTAATTTGAAAACGCAATATCGGGCGGTTTGAACAAAGAAATATCGAAGAATTTGCGCCTGTGACATAAACAAACAATAAAATGATTTATTATCGACGGCGGCGACGTAAAAAGAACGAAAGATTATTTGGGTTTTAAATTGAAAGATACGAACTAAGAAACATTGAAAAAATTCTTCGTTATTATAATGCATATATAAGGGGATTTCAATTTAACACATATACAAGGGGATTTCAATAAATTTACAAATGCTACAATCATATGGCTCAAGAAGGTTTGTAATTAAACTATATAGAGCGTCTGCAGTCTATTTTCACTACTATCAAAAAACCCCAAAAATTGTTCTGTTATCTGACCAATTTTGTTAACAAAACGGATTGTTAAAATACACTGGGATTTTTTGGTTATATCAGTAGTATCGTCCAGTAGTAAAAAAAATGAGCTTCAATAATTTTCGCTTGAAATTTCATTTTTTAAATACCTAATCAGCGAGACAATCTATTAAATCGTTTTATATTGACAAACTCGTGAACATCCCTTCTGTTTTTTAATACGATCATGGATTTCCTGATAAAAATTTCTTTAAAATTGTCCATATTTGAAGAATTACGGCTTTCATCGCGACCGCGATTACAAGTTCTTGTTTTGCTAAAATAATCGTAACCTCAATTAAATATGATAATAAAATTGTATCTTTTCTAACTTCTTCATTAGATAACTTATTAGATAAAGTAATATGTCTTATTAAAGCTCTGTCAATAGTATGCGTATTTTTTTCTAACCTTTTTAAAACTAAGCAATTGTTTAAATAATATTCTTTCGAACATTCATGTTTTTTGCCACTAGCTGATAAATTTTTCAAATCTGAATATCCCTTACTCACCCAAAAACTTTGCTTCAAATTTGAAAGCAGTAGACAAAGCCAACAAAAAACTGAATTTCTAAAATAACTACCGTATAACCATTTATGGTCTTCATAACATATTGTTTTAAACGATCTCGAAAATGGTCGATTATCCTCCTTATCTGTGGATAAAATTTGTAAATTTAGGAAAGGATGACCCATTACAATAATTTCTAGTCTTTCTTGATTTTTGGCGCCTTGAAAAAGGCTTTTCAATCAAGCAGAAAAATTGTTTAAAATATTCATAGCCATCACCTGTGAAAACCACCAGCTGTGTTGCTTCTGCTTAAGCGTAAGACAGAGAGACTGATATACGTTTTATTCTCTTTAAGGCTAAAATTTGAATCGCCTCTCAACTACTACGAGGATCGAAAAATAATTATTTCGGAGAGAATATATTAAAATAGCCTTTTTATTTTAAATATCTATTATGTAAAAATTTTTAAATCACAATTTTGAACTAAGTAATTTATAATAATAAATAATTTACTATTGTACATTTGAAGAGGTTAGGCGGTGCCTACCTTGCCTACCCCAACGGGCCGCGATGAATTGAACGGTGGGAAAACCTGCTGTAATTCGTCTTTACATTTGCCAATATCGTCGGGTTATACTGTATAAAGAACAGATTTAAGATTGTTGTCGATGTCCTTTTTCTACAACAAAAAACGAGAATCAAACTTCTAATTAGTTGATTATAAAAACTTTTATTTTACAATTTGTCTTGAAAATAACTATTATAAACGACCACTTTGCTATGTCGAATAAGTATGTTTAATGCGTAAAAGTAGCGAGATAAGTAATTGTACGTAGAGCAAGATATAGAGAATTGTCCCACTGTGGACTAGAGAATGTTTGTACTTATACCACAAAAAAACAACATTTTATTGGGATTTTCAAAGTCAGGGAAAATTTCACGATCTGTTATGGATTTCTGATTTGTAAATTCAAAGGTAATAAAATATTATATTATGAACCATTAACAAAACCTTTTAGAATGTAATGATGAAAAATACTGTTCGAATTGCTTTTCATAACCATAAAAAGAATCTCGACCTAAATGACCGACGACTAAGATTAGCACTTCGGGTATTATGTAAATAAAAACAAGGATCTGATTTATCGGCAGGAGTGTAGTTTGCAAAACATTTGACATTTATGAGATAATAAAAATTACATTTAGACATTTAACGAAACCTCGAATTTTTAGTGACTACTAAGGTTAACTACAGTATAGAGGCGTATTTAATGAAGAAATATATTTGTCAAGAAAGAAATATATACTCTGTAGTACTAAGAACGAAATATGTTAGGGATGTAACAAAGATATTCCAAAAAAAAAGAAGTCTAACACTGGTAATCTCAGAAATCACCCAATGACAGCCCTTTTACCAATCGATCTATACAGTACGTTAAGTTTTGGATTAGACATTACACACTACATACAACGCTAAAATCGGCAATATTGCCTCTCCGATATCTAGACAGAAAACGAAAACCATTTATAGTAATACATAACAATGCATGGGATATACACCTCCATCTGTCGATTTTTGTTTTCATGCGTATGCCCGGTTCATTTCTTATAACATAAACTTGATAAAAGTACACTGACTTTTATAAAGGGATGCATTTGTATCGGTTTTTAATAATGTGAAAATTTTTTTTGTAGTTGAATTAAAAATAAAAGCGCATTTCTTTAAAAAGATACAACAAAAAAATATACTCTTATTGAAAATAAAAAATTATTTCAATAAAATAAGAAATGAGTCTTTATACCCTACAGAAATGACTCTAATATTTCCCCTTCTACTGCTGAACAGTATCCAAATTCGTCATAAAAACTTCTACGGACAGATGAAAGAGTTTCTGCTCTAACATGAATTGGAGACTTCTCTTATTCGGTTTTTTAATTCATCCAAATTTTGGGCTGTACGATGACGTAGATGATGCTTTTTAAATGTCCCCAAAAAAGAAGTCCATAGGTGTAAGATCTGGAGATCGCGCAGGCCACTTAATATCGCCTGTTCCACTGATAACTCGATTTGGGAAAGTATTGTGGAAAGGGTAAACTTTGTTGCCAAACTATCCACATTTAAGAGAGGCGTATTTGAACACCTAATTGCTTCAAAATATTTATAAAGGACCACTGAAGCAATAAAACAATTAAGAGGTATTTTCCTTCGATTTATTTACAGTGAACTTAAGGGCTGATTCAAACATTGACAATTATCGCAATTCTGACAGTTACATAAAGAGTTATACAAATATTAGCTTTACAGTGCTGAGAGGCAGTAACAGAGATACATAGACTTGAGAGAAACAAACTGATATACGTTTAACACAAAACACCGGGTTTACAAGCGCATTTATCACTTACGGACCACGCACTTTTCGGGATCGACAACACACGCCCGGCCTTCACTTTTCGAGAGGCAAACTGTCACTGTCTAGTCCTAGTCCTAAGTTATATAAAGCGGGGAGTAGAGTGTTTATGATGTAGGGAGTCAGTCGCACACACGCCAGACGACAGCTGACGACATAAGCGCACAATTCGATAAAATAACTATATTATACAGGTTGCTTTTTACAACATATTGTTTAAGTACTCTCTAATTATTCGAGCGTTGTGAACTGAACAGCCGTCTTGATGAAACTAAACATTCTCCTTATTTACATCAGAAAGGTTGAGAATAGCGGGAAGAACATGATTCTGTAACAAATCGAGGTATATTCTACTATTCAGTTGCCCTCAATAAAAAATGGACTTATTATGTGGTCTCCTAAAATGCCAGTCCAGACGTTAACTTTTTGAGGACGTTGAGATCGGTAAACAACACTTCTATGCTGGTTTTCCCGCGCCCAATACCTCATAATGGAAGGATTGTGAACAAAATGTTTTTAATAAAATTTGGTTCATCATTAACCTTCGTTATTAAGTTTCTCAAAAATCCATTCTTCGAAAGTAGTCGTCTGGATTAGTTTTCGAATATTTAAAATTCTTGTAACCTTGCTTTTTCCATATTTTCGTTACAGTAACATTGCTAACATCTAACTCTTTAACAACGCTTCTACTTCAACCTGCTGAATCTACCTTGATTGTTGCACAACTTTGTGTATCCCGGTATTCTCTTTCCTCAAATTTTTCTGGTGACACTTCTTAAGCGTGACATTTTGTGCAATTTTAGAGGCGACAACAACTCTTAACAATATTATGAAGTGACTGTACGCAGGGAATTGGTCTCCCCTCAAAAAAAAAAACACAAAAAATAAATCTACACGCTGTTGTTCAGAATTACCACCATAAAACCATTTTATTATTTGACCCTTTTCTGCGGGTTTATAAACAGACATGTTTTTTACAAAAGAGGTTTGTGGAAAGTCGACGTAATGCAGTGTTACCATTTATAGAGTGTATATCTAATTTAAAAGTTAACGTACTGTGTCTCATTTAACCATTGTCGGAAAATTCAATTATTGAAAGGAGTAAACCATGTTCAAACTTTATTGACTTATTCAAGTTATTACTGAACAGCCAATGTCAGTAAAACTGAATTGACTGCACAAAATTGTTTACATTTGGTGAGCATTTCTACTTAAAAACGCTAATTTAGATCGGTTTTGAGGGATCACCATATGTTGAATTAAATCGATGAGATTTACACAAGCAACGATTAATAAACGCAAATGATTTACTTTGAAAATGTACCAGTCTTCGCGATTTTTATTTATTTATTAGAATGAAAATATTAATGTATATACAAACAAAAATAGTAAAAATCCGAAGATTTCTTACTTGTCGAAACTAAAATTCAGATATTTGTCTACTGCGCCTTTTATAATATATAAATCACTATCTGTCGTCTACCACGGCAAATATCTTTCTCGAATTAGTTTTTAATACTCTGAACATGAGTAAATAAAGCAGAACGTTTGAGATTTAATTTCAATGCAGGGCTCCTGCCTTCAGCTTATACGTATTTCGAGTTTATTAGATCTCCCAATATAAAACGAAATATTCACCAATTTTATATAATCTATATCACATAAGATATAGATTATAAATATAAATGAAATAATGTAATACGAATCACATAGAAACAGAAAACTGAAATGATTTTCCTTTTATTCCGATATACTCTGTACGAGTACTAGAAACCAATTCGCTAAGGATTTTTGCTTAGTTGAGGAGATATGTTGTGGAATGCAATTTTTAGATTCCCCATGTCTCTAATAACATCTTTATCAACGTCTGTTTTGCCTTGCAATTCTTAGAAGGCACAGATTAACCCTTTCGATACTGTTGCCGTAAAAGTACGATTTTTATTTGCAGCTTTGATGAGCGAGCGCCGTACTATTACGCAAATTAATCTCCATCGTTCAGGTTCTGTCACCGTACATTTTTAATTATTTACATCTTTGAAGAGCTATAATCGTAATAGTACGTTCTACATTGTCCATCTTTCTTACTAGTACCGTTCATTTACGTTTCGATCCACAAATACACCATACCGATGCCGTACATACACGGCAGTACATCACCCACCCTAACGCCGTACTTTCTGAATACCGTTTTTTTTAGGTTTATCGAAAAAAAAATTTCACTACTACGATAAAACGAATATAAACAAAATGTCGACAAACGAAAAACGATTCAACCACTTCAATATAAAGAATGTATACTACGGAGGGGCCGTCTCTATCGCGAAGTGCACAATTTTCCCGGCGCCGTATATGAGCAACGCGCAACCGATACTTGGTCTGTAGCGAAAGGGTTAAAGCAAAAATCTGAATTTGGTTTCGAAAATTAGTTTACGGATTTTAAATACTTTATCTTAAAGAAGAACTAAAATTAAACATGTGCTACATTATTAAATAAGATTACACTTGACAGTTGACAACCGAAATCACTACTGCCATTGTGAACTAGTGTGACCAAGTACAACATTCCAATGTTTATGATCTCCTAAACTGCTATCACCGAGCAACTGATAATTCCCGTTCTAAATTGCGACACTTCTTTATCAGTTTAAACCACTGTGCTCGGAGTTTTTATTTTATACCTATTACATACTGTTTTCTAAAACTGATTGAAAAATTTAATTTTTGATCTATAACGTAACTAACTTCTCGATTTTTTTTACAGTACTGACGAAGATGCCAGACAAGCGTATATCAGAAACAATGGGAAAATCAAAGAAGTCCAAATCAGCCTTATGCTCAGTTCACGCACCGAAATGCAACGGATCATCGAACAAGCCCGTTCGCAATCCTACGCGGCATTTATGCAGCCAGTTGCTACCGTCGTTCCGATGCCAGCTGTGGTCCCAGCCGTGATTCCTCAGGTAGTGGATATAAGAAAAGATGCCAAAGAAAAGGATAGAAGAGACAGTCGAAGAAAATCTCGCTCCAAGTCTAGAGATAGAAAAGACCGTTCCAGAGATAGTAGGTCTAGGGATCGTTCTAGAGACAGGTCTAGGGATAGATCGAGAGAACGAAGGGAAAGGCGGCATCGAAGAAGTAGATCTAGATCAAGAGATAGGAAATCGAGTCGACGTAGAAGCCGTAGTCGAGGAAGGTCGCGTTCTAGAGATCGCAGAAGTAAAGAATACAGAAAACGTTCCGATGACCGATCATCTGCGACCAGCCAGGAGTCTAGATCGGTCATACCTGACGTGTACCAAAAAAGGTTATCTGATTTTTCCCCAGCGGGCCAACCTGCGAAAATCCCTGGCAATTTCCCGTTGCCCAATCGAAGTTATCCAAACGAACTGGGCCAAGGATCTAATAACAGCATGCCAGTATCGGCATTTCCCAAAAATAACAATTGGCCACCGAATAAAAGCAACGAACCGCCATTTCCAAGTAGAAACTTTAACCCTAGAGATCGCGATTCCCAAGAAGGTGGATTCCAGAGCAGATTCAGTAAAAGCAATTTTCCGAACTACAGGAACAAAATAGAAGTGTCGGGTGGTACTAACTCCAGCGTCGCGCTAGAGCCTTACTACGGAGGTTACGGGGAGATAAGAAGATTCTTCCAAGGTTTGTTCATAAGCGGTAGCGGGATCAAATTCATCAACGATCCAAACGGCCGCAGTACCGGGATCGTACTAGTACGATTCGCCAATCAACGGTTCAAAGAAGACGCCTTGCTTCTTAACGGAGAGCACCTCAACGACGTGGCGGTTAGCATATCCCATATCAGCGACAAGGAGTTCGACGAAGCAACAGATAGATATATTCCCAGGAGATTGGGCGACAACGGCGACATGATACCTTTTAAAGGTAGAAATATTACGAAATACTTCAACAATTCGCCCACCGAAGAAATTAAAAACTACACTTGTCTTACGATCGACGATTTACCGACGTATTGTAAAGAACAAGATCTGCTTCATATATTTTCCAATCATCCTTTGACCGGCTTGATCCTCACTGCTAAGAAAAGGGGAGGCTCCATCGCTTACGTTAAATTTCTTAGTCCAGAAATCGCACGAAAGGCGTACGAGGAGAAGAATCTCCATGTTATTGCCGGCAAACCTGTCACCGTTAAACCTTGCAAAGATGAACAATTTGAAGAAGTCAACAAGCAACACGAAGTACATTTAAGGTCTGAAAAAGTGAGCGATATAGGAACAGACTGCTTAAAGTTATCGAGATTACCGGACAAAATAAACGATAACGATATATCAGACTTTTTTTCGGACATCGGAATCATTCCCACAGAAATACACCTAGTAAGCAACGAAAAAGGTTTCACCGGTGAAGCTTATTGCGAATTTGGTAGCAGCGATGAAGCTTCTCGTGCTGCCAAAAAGGACGGAACGTCTTTAGGAAACAGTTCGGTGTCTGTGCTTCCAGTCAAACGAGCAGATATGGACAGATGTTTAAACTCTACGACTTCGGCTCCAGCTTCAAAGCCAGAGGCGATAATAGAAGAGACTTCAGAACCAGAAAACGGCCAAGCAGTTCCAATGCCAACTCTTTTAAACAATGCTCCAACTGAATTGACACATTTCGTAGCATCCAACAACCTGAGACCTCCGTTTCCCGTGCGCCAGTTTGGTCCGAGAGGTCCTAGATTTGAACCTCGAGGTATGGGACCTAGGCCTCCTAGATATCCCCCACCCAAGGACATTTTCGACGACGTTCCACCAGGATGTACGGTGTATTTAAAAAACGTTCCGTACAAAGCCGACTCGGACGACATTATCAAATTCTTCGAGGGGTACGAGCACCAGCATAACGTCAGCAGGAGATATACGGCAAATAATCTACCGAGCGATGAGGCCAAGATCATTTTTGCTAGTGCAGAAGAGGCCTCTCGGGCTGTCAGGGAGTTGCAGACAAAGAAAATTTGGGATAGGCAGATATTTCTAAGGCAAGAGTAAATAAAGAATTTTAAATTATTTTGTACGAGAAAATATATAGTTTCACACACTTGTAAATATATGATGTACCTAATTGTTGTTTAATTTGGGTTTTAAGATGAGGTACAGTGTGTATCCAAGTTCATTTTTTGCTCTTTATCCATTGAACCATTTTTATAACCAAATAAAATATTCCTCCAATTGTTTCACAAGATTGAAATGGTTAAGCACAAGCAAAGAAGAGGAACGAGAAAAATACAAAGGTCAAAGGCAAAAGACAGAAATTATTTAAATCGAAAAATACTACTACTACTACTACTTGTCGGTTTATAACGTTCTCCGCCGTTTTCCGACTTCCAATCGCCCGTTAGTACGGTTGTTCCATAGGTCTTCTTCTATGGCCCTCTCTCTCTCAGTTCTTTATTTATTCCTTCGTTCCAATTTTTTCTCGGTCTACCTCGTTTTCTCTTTCCTTCTGGTTGCCATTTTAATATTTCTTTTGGTATTCGTTGTTCATCCATTCTTTGTATGTGTCGGAACCAGATAATTTTTTTGTTGTTAGGTCATCTGTGATTGTTCGTTTGATTCCCATTATTTCTCTAATGCGTTCGTTGGTAATCCTTTCTCTTCTAGATCTTCCTGCGGCTCTTCTCCAAAAATCCATTTCCGTCGCTTTCAGCGTTGCCAGTGTTCCTTCTTTCAGTGGCCATACCTCACAGCTGTACAAAGTTATACTTTTTATCATATATCCTCTTTTTATTTTCTTTGCTGATGAATTGGTCCCATAAAATGCTGTTTGACATTGTGATGGCTTTTCTCCCTGACGTATTTCTCTCTCTTATGGCTTTGTCTAATGTTTCATCTTGTAAAATAGTAATACCTTGATATTTGTAGTCACAGCAGTGCTTTATCGTGCTGTTATCGTCTAATATGAGATCTTTTTACTTTACTCCAATGCACAGGTATTCGGTTTTCTTTTTATTTACTTCTAGACCCCATATATCATACTCTTCAATTAATTTTCGTGTCATATAGTTTAAATCGTCATAATCTTGAGCCATTATTACTTGATCGTCTGCAAAGTTGAGCGTATATATCATAGTGTTGGTGAGCGATATCCCCATTGTCCTGCATTTTTTCCATCTTTTTAAAGCACTTTCGAGGTATATTTTAACATCCTTGACAACATCCTTGCTTTAATCCTTTTGATGTTATAAATCCTGTTGTTATTTGTGTCCCTGCTTTTATTTTTGTTATTGGTTGGTTGTATAGCACTTTGACGGTTTTTATTAATTCAGTGTAACGCTGTCGTAGGCTTTCCGTAGGTCAACGAACAACAAATGAATCTCTTGATTCCGTACCATCTTTTTTTCTATTATCTGGGTTAATGAGAAAATGTGGTCAATAGTGGATCGACCCGTACGAAATCCTGTTTGTTCCTCTGCTTCCTAATCTAAGTATTCTTTCTCGAGTCAATTCTTTAAAACCTTTCCATATATTCGACTCATAGATCTGGTTTCAGCTATTCCTCGGTAATTTTCACAATTATTTTTATCACCCTTTTTATGTATAGTACTGCGGTATGATATCCTCCATTCCGTAGGGATTTCGCTTAAATCGAAAAATCAAAAAGTAGAAGAAATTATGAACGAGATAGTAACAGAAAATAAAAGACAGCTCAAAACCATTGTACCAATACTTAAAAACTAGGTAACCGAAAACGGGCAGCTAATATAGATATAGAAGCAGAAAATGGTAGAAGGAATAAGAAGAAATATATCAAGAAACTGATAGAGAAGAAGAAAGAGAAACAATAACGAACACACAATAAGATGAAGAAGAAGAATTGACATATACAGAAGTGAAGGATAAAATATGCAAACTTAAAAACGGGATAAGAAAGGAATTTATTGAATGTAACATAAAGTAATGACTGGTATAATTAAAGACAGACTAACACTATATACTGAACAAAGCATAGGGGATTACCAATACGGTTTTAGAAAAGGAAGATTCACGATAGACGCTATATATACGCTAAATTAAGAGATAGAGAAAACATACGAATATGATGGAGAAACACATACTTTTTCTAAACTTTAAACAGACATTTGACAAACTAAACAGAAGAAAAATTATCCAAGACAAGAGAGTAATATACCAAATAAAGTTATAAGAACGATAGAAATGACAATGCCAATTTTCCCAAGCAATAATAGACACCGGAAGAGAAAAAACAGAAATAATAAAAATAAAAAATGGAGTAAGACAAGGACACTCTCAACGGTACTGTTTATTCTATCACGTGAAAAGATCATAAAAAATATTTCAAACGCAGGAACCATAAACAAGAATGCAGTACAAATAACAGGATATGCGGGCAATATAACCATAGTAGCAACAGATTAAAAGGCAGTAAAGAAAACCAAGTAAAACTGAAAGGACTGAAAATAAAACAAAATACATGAACGTAGCAGGAAAAAAGACAAATGAAATTTTTTTTTTTTATAAATTAAAGTGTCTCGGCAACTATGGACCATTGACACTGGCAATAGAAGATATGAAAGTTTAGATACGAAAAAGAGAATTCAAACGGGAAATACAGTGTTCTACAGAAATAAAAAAATATTTAGAGATAAGATAAGCCGAAACGCAAAAATGAAAATCTGCAAAACGACTAATCGTAGTTAATATATGCTGCAGATAAATTTACATTAACAGCAAGAGAAGAAAAGTAACTGAAAGTTTTTGAGAGGAAGATTATGAGAAAAATATTGGGATCAAAGAAGGAAAACGAAGAGGATGCAAGACAAAGGATTAATCACGAAATACAAGCATGGATAGATCAAAAGATCATAGAGCAGTAAAAGCACAAAGAATTAGATGGTGTGGACACATAATGAGAAGAGAGTAGAGCAAGAGTTATAACGAAATGGATACCACAAGGTAAAAGAATCTGAGGTAGACCTAAACTAAAATGCAGACAACAAGTGTACGAAGACTTGGGGAATATGGAAATTAGAAATATAGGAAGGATAATGAAAGAGAGAAGAATGGAGAAAAGCAGTGGAAAGAGCGAAGTCACACCAGAAACTGTAAAACCAAACCCAGAATAGAATGATCCCATACACAAAAAGGATCTTCAAGTGAAAACAACCTTTTTGGGAGCGTATAGCTTGTAAATAAAATCGTTTCACTACATTTTTCTCTTTACATTATTAAGGCGGTACTCTATTTTACTTGTATACAAAAAAAGTTGGTTTATTTTATAATATATTCCCTCTGCTTTGTGTATTTCTTACGAACACCGCGTTAAAAATTTATATTCCTAGTAAAAATAATTTTCAAAACTATATTTTTAATTAAATGCTTAATTTACATATTCTTATTCTATTTATTTTCTAATCACTGTTTTTTTAATTACTTTCAGTTGCCATTAACAGTATTTTTTATTATCTCTTTGTTAAATGACTGTATACAAAAGGTCCGTAATTAGGTTGAGTAGGCACCACCTTAAAACTCACAATTATTTGGTATAATCTGTGGTTTAAACATATATGATCTATCACTACCTCACATTTCTATTTATTATTCTTTCTTAATATATTTTTTAATCAAATAAACATTCTTGTGCTTTTTTTTTACAACAAACCACGATGTAACATACAACATTTTCTAATTTGCTTTGTAAAATGATGGCCTTTTATTCCTCCAGGCCGGAACATTAAAGCTTCCTTCTTCACTTCCGCAACTTACAGAACTAATAATTTTAAACTGAAATTGTAGAGATTTTTTGTAATTTTTATTAAATTTTTAAGTGTATGTTCGTTAATATTGAATTTTAACCGTAATTTCATTTATAGTACTAAAATTCAAGAGTAAATAACTGTTTAATATATTATTTTAAAATACAAATATCTAAGAATAAAATTAATTAAAAGTGTCAAAGAATGTTTTAGTAACAATAAAGTGAAACTCTATTGCATATTTAATTAATAATGAAAATATTGCATATTTTAGCAAATATTTTCATTATTAATTAAACAACATTTAATCTCCGAGAAAATGAAAAATCACTCAACTACAAGACACCTAATATCACCTAGGTGAAATCAATATAAACTACGCGTTATTTTATTTTAGCTCCTAAAACTTTGTATATGGTTTTTTCTTTGTATCTTGGGTCTTACATAACCACATTTTTTGTATATTAAAGCATGTTGCAGTGTTATAAATGATACAGACTACAGACTATATTTTTTATTTATCCAATAAAATATAATATTACACCAAATAAAAATACTCCCTACATTATTTAACAGCTCTAGCACATTTATGTTCCGACCTGGAGAGTTATTCGGCCGTGGTTGAATAAACACTACCCAAGTTAGTTTAATCTGTCATTACTTGTTGCTGTCGCTTTTTTATTGAATGTATTTGACTGCTTTTGCAATTTTACATCCTCACTTATGTTTTTAGGTCATAAAAAAACTGTTCAACTGTAGTTTACCCCAGTTTTTATTGCCTTACAGGCTATAAAAAGGTCCTACTACAATTCACATCTTTTTTATAATTTAATGTATATAATTTTATTGAAACTTTGTATATAAGTTTGTATATATTTAGTAAAATAAACTAGTTATTATAAAACATCTTTTATTTTCCACAAAACTCCTTATATCCATTTATTACATTTTAAAAATTTTGACAATACGCCCGAATCTAGGCAATATTTTATTGTCTCAAAACAAAAGAAAGATTCCTAAAAGTCATTATATGTAATTCGGATGTTGTTTAAAAGCTGGCGCCACTTCAGTACCGCCAAAGGTATTTTATAAAATATTACTTAAGTTCAGGTTGTCGTACGGTCGCATAATTTACAGATTCAGAGGTATATTCTGTATCTTGACGTGATAGAACCGCCACTAGCGATACGAAGCGAAAATCTTTGCTTCCATCCTCGATATGGTTGTTGTTATCTGTGTACTTGTAACACTCTCCAAGGCCAAGGACTCGAAGAAAAGTTTATCGGTGGTGTCTCTGTAGTATCATAAGGACCACTAACAATTCAGATTACCTCTCAACAGTTCGATGGTTCTTACTAATAGTGAATTTGTTTCAGGGAGCTATTCTGATTGTGCGGTGTACGCCTTGGATCTCACCTCCAAGTCTCCGCAGAAACAACCTTTTATGTCTTAAGATGGTAATTGTTTCCGTCGAAAAGGCATCTTTTTCTTTATCCATGATGACTCCCAAGTATTGATTGGCTTCGCTTTTCCACTCGATGGGATTGTTCTGTACAGTAAGTTGTTTCTCTGGTTGTTGGTGTTTCTTTTTGAATAGCACCGCTTGCGTTTTGTCGTGTTTATGGCGATTTATTTTATGCTCCACTCACCGACTTGATCTAACGAGGTTTGCAGATTGTTTACTGTTATACTCGTACATTTCGGTGCTTGGTCGCTATTGGAGTGTCGTCTGCATAAAGGCTTAATAGTATTCCTGGTGTTCTGGGAACTTCTGGGGTATATTAAAGGCGACAGGACCGCTCTTGTGGTACTCCAGCCTCCGGGGTTCCGATATCTGACAAGACATGTCCTATCCGAACTCAGAAGATGCGCTGCCTTTTGATACACTTCATGTTTGCAATTCAGCAGCTATCTTCCGCCGTAAGGCCAATAACAAAGCAGTTAATAAAACCGTTTGTTATTAGTGGGCCAGAGTGACAATCTGGGTCCTAATTGGTCACTTCTGGCGGCAAGTTGAGATAAAGAGCTCCAGTAACAAACTGACTATGGTAGGTCAATATTTTTCATCTCACATCACATAATAGATCAACCAAGAGACTATCTTCTCCAAATAGAAACAATTTTCTCACGGAATTTCAAGAGACTCGGCTGAGGTTTGCATCTTTTATTTTCTACGAAATTCCTTATGTAAATTTATTTCACTTTACAAATTTTAATAATACGCTCGAATCTAAGCAATATTTTGATAATACTCAAAACAAAAGAAAGATCCCTAAAAGTCAATATATGTAATTCGGATGTTGTCTAAAGGATGGCGCCACTTCAGTACCGCCAAAGGTATCTTATAAAATATTACTTAGGGTCAGGTATCTGATGAAGAGCTCCAGTAACAAGCTGACTATGAGGGGGTAGGTCAGTTTTTTTCATCTCACATCACATAATAGATCAACCAAGAGACTATCTTCTCCAAATATAGAAACAATCTTCTAACGGAATTTCAAGAGACTCGGCTGAGGTTTGCATCTTTTATTTTCCACGAAATTCCTAATGTAAATTTATTTCACTTTACAAATTTTAACACTACGCTCGAATCTAAGCAATATTTTGATAGTACTCAAAACAAAAGAAAGATCCCTAAAAGTCAATATATGTAATTCGGATGTTGTCTAAAGGATGGCACCACTTCAGTACCGCCAAAGGTATCTTATAAAATATTACTTAGGGTCAGGTATCTGATGAACAGCTCCAGTAACAAACTGACTATAAGGGGATAGATCAGTCTTTTTCATCTCACATCACATAATAGATCAACCAAGAGACTATCTTCTCCAAATATAGAAACAATCTTCTCACGGAATTTCAAGAGACTCGGCTGAGGTTTGCAACTTTTATTTTCCACGAAATTCCTTATGTAAATTTATTTCACTTCACAAATTTTAACAATACGCTCGAATCTAAGCAATATTTTGATAGTACTCAAAACAAAAGAAAGATCCCTAAAGGTCAATATATGTATTTCGGATGTTGTCTAAAGGATGGCACCACTTCAGTACTGCCAAAGGTATCTTATAAAATATTACTTAGGGTCAGGTATCTGATGAACAGCTCCAGTAACAAACTGACTATGAGGGGGTAGGTCAGTCTTTTTCATCTCACATCACATAATATATCAACCAAGAGGACTATCGTCTCGAAACGGAAACTTCTTAGGGAATTTCTAAGACTCATGAAGAGCTCCAAACAGAAACAAACAAAATCTTGTCAAGGAATTTTAAGACTCATTCTGATGTTTGGTGTATGCCCGCCCCCCTTTGTTTTCTCACCTTTTTGTTAAATTATTTAAGTACCTAAAATTCGCGAGTCCTGTATTTTATGTAAGTGGCCCCATCTATTGCAGCCCTGCTCAATTATAGATTATGGGTAAATTTTATAATAATAGGTGTATAAATATGTTTGTTTCAATACTCTTCTGTACAGATCTGCTCTTATTGAATTTTATCCATCAAGACAATTTGAACACTATTATTGAAAAGGAATATACTTGTAGAAATGATACACGATAAGATTCACTTAACATTTTATTAGCAAACCGAAAACTTAACACAAAATTAATCCTAAACTAAATTTACATATGGAAATTTTTAATCTCTTATTGACACAATAATATATTAACAATATTTGAAGTGCAGGTCAGTAAAGACAGGACATTCCTGATAGAGTTGTCTGCTTCTTTCTTATCTGTAATTAATAAAAGTTGATTATAAATTAATTTTGTAAAATAGACATTTATATTTATGAAGCAAAAATTGATATTTCGATTGTAATTAAATAAGGCCAACAATTAACAAATTAAGTGCCACCATATAGTACCACGTTGATACCAGAATTGAAGATAAAATATCAAATGATCTAATTAGTCTATAACTAGCAAATTAACAAATTAAGAGAGAAATTAAGAAAAAAAGGAAATCCAACTACGAATCAGGTGGTGAAAAACCCAGTAAAAGTGGATATGATATCACTGATAAAAAAATAAGCATGGAAAGGATATGTGCAAACAAAGGATCAGAGGGTGAAAGAACTATATAACAATAGAAACGCCAAAAAGGCAATAATAGATGCGAAACAAAAATCCTGGGAAGAATTTGGGAACAGTGTAAATGAAGGTTACAAAAAATATAGTTTTATTGACAGCTACTAAATTATTACACTATAGTCGTTGTTGAGGTAAAAATTTATAATTGTCTGCCTCTCAAACTAGTCCCGAAGCTATATTTATAATCTCACTAAAATGCCACGATTCATCAAATAAGTGTATTGCCCTCTGCATAGAAAAATATAAATGCAATCACTAGAGAGAGATTTAGAAGGTTACAAATGTTTAAAATTAAATAAGGCTATTTATCGGCTTAAACAGTCTTCTAGTCCTAGAATTATGAAGTAAATAATGTTTTGGAAAATATTAAGTCTAAGAAATCAAAATCATGAACCTTAGAGAAAATAATAAAATAAAGTCGTGGCAGTATATGTAGATGATGTTTTTGTGTTCAAAAGATGAAAGTGAAACAAGTAGACTAAAAAATGAGCTGAAAAGTAAATGTGTAGAATTAAGGAATGTTTATGTATGCAAATACTTTGATCCAAATAAAGGTTATATTGCTTTGAATATATTAGTCAGTTGTTAAAGAGATTTAACAATGAGTGATGCCAAAGGAGTTAAAGCTCCAATTGAACCAAAGTTATCTTTAACAATGGATGATAGTAACAATTGTATTAGAGATAAATTTTCTTATCAGAGGCTAATTGGCATTTGGATATATTTATCTGTTTTAACCAGAACCAATATATCATTTACAGTAGGTTTCTTGAGAAATTTAACAATGTATATAAAGAGTGTCATTGGAAATGTGTAAAAAGAGTATTGAGGTATTTAAAAGACACTATTAACTATTCTCTGATTGACTCAAAAGATTATTCAGAATTACAAGGTTTTGTTGATGCCGATTGGGCAAGCAATATATTAGATCGTAGATCCTTTACTGGATATGTATTTAAGTTTTGTGGCTCTGCAATATCTTGTCAAAGTGCAAAACAAAGAATGCTTTATCTAGCTGTGAGACAGAGTATATGGCCTTGTCAGAGGTTGCTAAAGAGGCTGTTTTTCTTAGGGATTTGCTGAGTGATTTAATTTAAAAAAATTGAATGGATTACTTCATTTAATGATAATCAATGTGCATTGATCAAACTGTAATTAAAGAATTTCCCTTTTAAGCGCAAATAGCACATTCTTTGACTGAAGGCTTTAAAGTCAATAATAGGGCCTTTTGTTCTCCCGTTTTACAATAAATCACACCCCATCTATATATTGGCTTTCATTGAAGCTGTAATATATGTAATGGGTTATGTTGTCACACACATGCAGTTCCCATCCACCGCATTTCCTGCAGTGCTAAAACACCTACGTTGTATGTGTTCACTATGTCTAGTAAAGCTGTGAGTGCTTCAGTTCGGTACAGGGTTCAGGTATTTCATGTTCCTAGTCTTAATTCCTGTTAGCTATGGGTAGCCTATAAATTTCATTTTTATTAAAAGTGGGGGTGTTAAAATATTGATATCAACTAAACAAAATTTAAATATTAGCGCCATATGTCATTTACTGGAAATTAAGGTTGGTACAACATAAACTGTAAATTATATTCACTTTCATAACAAAAATAAAGTATACTCAACTGGTTCGTTTCATTTACAAACTTTAACAAGAATCTCTTGGATAAGGGTCATATTTTATGTATTGAAAACTATTACACACCAGTAAGTTTGATAATAGCACATCTAAAGTGTCAAACCCATATTCTAGGAACATTGAGATTGAATAGAAAATTAAACGCAAAGAATGTTACACAGACAAATGTTAAAGAAAAGGAGTATCTGTTGCAGACGAATGCAGTAAATATATGGACAGACAGGACTCATAAGCTAAGTTACTCAATTAAACTATTCCTTCTTAGAAGAAAATTAGTATTGCAACAATGTAAACTTACAAATTGTTGTTATAATATAAGTTTCAAACCGGAAAGAATAACAGATGTTTAATAATTTTCTTAGCTGCAAAATATTTGGGAGATATCTTTGTAATCAAGGATGGGTCATACTTAACAAATTAATCGAAAAAAATGTTTTACTAACATAAATATTGGAATCTATTCCTGTATTTGGAAACATCTCATTTATCTCTTCATCTGGACGTTAGTGCTCATTTATACCATCTTGTTTGAATTGAGATATTTTCTACCCTGCAGTGGTTGCTTCATACACATATGTTGAATCTTCATTAATTACCCTAGAACTGTAAAACATAAAACTATAATAATGTATAAAATAAAACAAAATGCAAATAAAAAACAATTTCTTTTTTATATTTTTGAAGCGAAGCTAGCAGAACTAGCTCCACAAGATACAGTTGTCATGATTAGCATCATGGAATAGCAGGTCTTCACATTGATTCACTACTCTCCACTCCTACTTTAAGTCTATCATAAATTCACTCTTTATGATGGAATCAAAACAAAAATTTAAATACATTACAAAAAGTAACCATAGGATTATGTTCCAAAAAATAATATTAGTAAATGATTTGTTAAATCTTTAGTGGCACTAACATTTAGATTGCTTCTGATTGAAACATAACAAAGTTCTGAAATATTCTAACCTAGAAAGTAAAATGCAAGAAGTAATTGTTTAATTTCTCTGCTGGAAATTCTAATCTACGAATCTGTAACTTTTACGATACTATGATTTGCTTACCTTCCTTGTTCTCATCCAACCAGTTCTTCATTCTCCCATACTTCAGTAATACTGTAAACTATTACTCGCTTGCATATTTCCTTTTATCAACTGACTTTACTGGCCCATTTTCTTCTCTCATAAGTAGATCCATTCTGATAGGACCTTCTAAACTAAAAACATGGTATACTATGTTAGTTTACAGTTTAAAGGAAATGCTGTGTAAAAATATCTCCCAACTGTTTAATTAAAATCAGCACCACAACAAAACATATCACTGTGCCTATCTACATTTAAATATACTGAATTCCTTCAATCTAGCACAAATGATTTAAAATTAAAATATATTTGAGTTATATTATATCAACTGAAAGATAACATGTTTATATAACCTCTACCCCTGCTCATTCTTCTTCAATCAATTTTGTCATTTAACTCCACTGTCACCATGTTATCACTAGCTTATTAAGATATTTATATCCTTCCTTTTCTATTAGATCTTTCGATAAAATAATTAGATTTTTTGGCTTAGACTTATCGTCATACAGCCAGACACAAAAGGACTAAGACAGTCATCATTATAATTATTTACCTAAATGCCCTATCAAAATAAAAGACTATTACATCTACTAACTAAATAATTTTTAGAGAATTATAATGATAATTTGCTGTCTTTTAAAAATTGAATTAAGGAGTTGTAAATATCTACAGAGCCAAGTGATAATAAATATAGTATATTCCAAGGAGCTGCTATTTTATATTTTAATAAATCATTTATAAGTTTGGATGAGTACACTCTGTTTTTAGAACAACCAAAAAATATATGATCTAAATCACTTTCCTCTCCACAATGCTCACATTTGTCATCATCCAAAACCTTTATTTTAAATAAGTGCTTTGGATAACATGCGTGTCCGAAACGTATTCTAATAATGGAGGTTATGTGCCTCCTGGAAGCTCTAAAAGACTTGTACCAAGGAAATTTGGGAATATCTGGCTGAATTATCGAGTATCTATTTTGGTTCACAAAAGAGTATTCCTTCCACTGGTAGCTCCACTCTCGAAGCAATGTTAACTTGCAAGAAACAATACTGTCAGAAAGCGTTACTTTATGTAGAATACCAGTATCGGATAAAATGCTTTCTTTGGCTAATAAGTCGACATATTCATTATGTTCAAATCCTGCATGTGCTTTAATCCAGAGAAAATGTACATTGATTCCTTTAGTTAAAAGAGTTTGAATAATATGTTTAATTCTATAAATGTATGGGCAGTCTTGTAAGTTAGGTGGTCCATATTTACCAATGGATTTTAACACTGCTAAGGAGTCCGACAGAATTAGAATATGGGCAAACTCAACTTCAGCTACATATAATAAAGCTTCATATATTGCAATAGCCTCTGCTGTATAAATCGAAGTTTCCGGGTTCAGTTTGAATTTCTTTTCTATATGTTCCGATGGTATAAAAAAAGCGCATCCGGTTCCATCTGGAGATTTAGACGCATCTGTATATAGAGTTATTGCCTCTTTGTATTTGCTTGTTAAAGATAGAACAATATTTTTATTTAAATATATATTTTCACTATAATTTGGTACAATAATATCTGTATGTAAAAAGAAAGAAGAGTAATTTTTGAATATATAGTTCGTTCTATCTATATTTTTTAAAAGTAATTAAAAATAATTAGATGATTTTTATAATTATAATATGACAACTGTTAACATAACAAACATAACAAAACATAAACATTGTCAGGTATTCCTATAATAAAGGTAGGATATTATAATATTCATTTTTTTGTAATAAATAGTGATTCATTCTCCTGAACCATTTTTAACGTTTAGATTTACATTCTTCATAAATTATTTCTTCTTCTGGCAACTACTTCTTTAATCACTTATACTTCCACACAAACTCATTTATTTCCATTGGAATTTCCTAGTCTCATTCTTCATATTAGTTTCGTTTTCTTCATATTTTTGTGTTAAATAATCAGTTAATTATGCTTTCACCTCAAGCATAGATAATATGGAATACAACTGCAATCCTGTGATGAAATTTATACTTTAAAATAAATTCTAAAAGAAAAAAAAAAAAACAAACAATAGGCTTAGAGGCAATAAAATTTGAAGCCTGGGCTGAAAGTCCTGAATTTTTATATAAAACATGGAAATCCAGTACTACAATTTATTTTCTAGAAAATAAAATACATAGAAATTAATAATCATCTGCCAAACAAGTCCTTGTCAGGATTAATGAGATTGTTATTGTAAAAAGTTTTAATTTTTCAATTGTCTTTTAGTAATTTATGATATATAAACTAGATATGAATCAAATATAATGTGAAACAATTTGATAAGTTGGTTGAAAGGTTTTTTAAATCGAATAAACCAGTGGGATAAATGCCAGATGAATAGAGAAGCAGTATATAGTGTAATAACCACTTACAAAAGCAAATATGTTTAACAATATATAAATAACAAAAACTATTTATGAGATTTTAAAGCCTAAATATAAAGTTTTTAATTACTATATTATTGTTGTATTGATAATACAAACACAAAATTGATAATACACAGTAAGTTAAGAAGACAAAAATCTCCAGAAGCAAACACAGAGCTATATTACTGGAGTATAATCATTATAAAACATATCCTGTATTTAAAGTTTCATCCTATTAACAAAGAATATAGAAGCATATGCCTCTATATTCATTGTTAATAGGATGAAACGCATATACGTCTATATTCTTTGCTATTAACATGACTATGACTAGTGAGAATATAATGGCTTGCTCACCTTGTTCAATTCCTGGTGAAACTGGATCTACTTTTCATCTTCAAATCACTATAACCTTATGGCATTGTAAAGTGTAATTTAATAACCAATTTCATTTTATAGAAGTCTCTTTTTCAGACACATGTTTCTCCATTTCATTTCCTTAGCAAATGTTTTCATGTTGCCTTCTAATCTAAAAACAAAATGCAAACATTATTGTAAAAACAATATACAATCCAATTTCCACAAGTTTCATAAAAGTTAAGATACAAAAACTATACCTTGGTCATTGTAATTTCCTCAAGTTCCAAATATTTTAAATTAAAATATTGAAGATGATGTTGCAACTATTCTAAATATTTATTGCCACTTAAATTTCCATCAATTCCATCAATAAAAAATGGATCGAAGATATAGTCCCTCCCCCAAAACATTAAGTTTTTGGTGTTATCTGTTATTACTGGAATACTCAAGTGTTTATTATGCCGAGACCAATATGCGTCTACATCCTTTGCCAATATCGTACGCCAGAAGGATTATGTTTCGGATGTAAGGAAAATGTTGATTTGATTCATTCCTGGGTTAACATAAAACGTTTTTTAAAAAATATTCATTTTCATCTTGTTGATCTAACAAGAGTTTACAAAATTCCATGCGTTTAAAATTGTCCTCGGCTCAATAATCTCAGCTAATAATTCTCGTATTAATAATCTTTAAAACTTTAAAACAATGGTAACCACAAACAATATTACATATATATTTTTTGGTAAGTTACCCATTTCGTTTCCAAATATCTGGTTCTGACAGTTAATTGATGTCAAACTTATGTCAAGTTATTGTCAATGTCAACTTGTTCAGCAATAGATTTGAGAATGTCTACTCAACCTAATCGCCGATACGATTGATTTATTCTGGAAAAGAATCTGAAGCTTTGAAAAAATAAAACATCGACGTGTTTACTTAACCTACTTGTATATATATTCAACAAAGAAACAACTTAATATTTAACATCAAACAAAATTAATATACAATATTTTGATAGTTAACAATGTTTTTGATCTGTTTTTATCAAGAAAGTAGTGTCGATTTTATTATCCGTAAGTATTTTTCGAGCCGTTTTGATAATATCTTGAGACGGGTGTTGATCTCTAGTAAGAATCCATGCAGTGTCTACAAAAAATAGAACGAAATAATTAGACATACTTACTTAATAATTAGAGAATAAGAAATATCGTTTGACATTTTTTTTTGAAAAATTTGTATGAAAACGAAAACTATTTATATCAACGTAATCAGTAGATAAATACATACGAGCAGAAAAACCCAAGATTGTTTGGCAAGAATACACTACTGCATAGTTTGCATAGTCCGTACTTAGTACCCAATAAGGCGAAGTAACAGTCACTGAAAAAACAAGAAAAACAGTTAATTTGTGTGTAAGGGTTAAATCATATAGCGAAAATACTGAAATGCAATAACCTTACCCATTTTTCAACACTTTATGTTTAGAATAAGGAATTCCTACGTACCGGGTGTTTTAAAAGTGACTGATAGTTTTGCTTCTCCTTTATCTGATGCTAATTCAGCTGTTCCTTTAATTGATGATACTGAATTGGTTCTAAAATCATATAAAGTAATAATAAAATGGTTTGCATTCATTATTAAACAACAACAATTTTAAAATACAACTATAAAACAAGTTAGCTACCAAAGAAAAATTTATTTAGAGAGAAAGGATATGCCAACGAAAACATTGTCAAATAAAGGGTAAATATTTATAACAGAAAACTATGCAAATATAAGATATGAAGAATAATTTAGTCTTAAGTTAATACGGTATTATTATAAAAATTCAGTATACTAGTTTCTCGCTTTCCTTCTGGATATCTCTTCTTCCCTAATACCTCCATAAATGTTTTCCAAAGTTGTCCCTTCTATATATTTATTGTTTCAATTTTCAGTAGCTATACCATTCATATTACGCTTTCATACAGAACTGTCGGTCATAAAATGTTTTATATATGCTATTTGACAGTTTTTTTATACAAACATTTTGTATAGGATAAATCTATCTTTCCATTTTTTCTTGATATTCTTGTATTTAACTCGTGGTCTTCTCTTTTGTTTTCATCTATAACAGAGGTGGGCAACCTGCAACCCACGGAACGCATGCAGCCCTTTGCAACTTTTTGTGCAGCCCGCCAAAGCACCAATATAACCTCTCGTTTTATTAAAAACGCTACAGTGGTGTACGGTGTGAGGTAATTTATTTATTTAAAAATAAATTCAGCAGTGATTTTGAAAAAGACTTAAACTGTTAGAAAGTATTAGTCGACACTCAGCGGATACACTACACACAATGTAGCTGGAAGAACCGACCCCAGAATCTGGGGCATCCAACTCCAACTCTGTAACCAGATTGAGTACTTCGTTGTGATGTTCACAGAAACACTAAACGAAGGGCCGATGTATCTGCAGCCTGTAATAGGGTGAGCAGAAGAGTCGATTTACTCAATCCCTCTGTGATAAGTTCGGACCTACACACCCACGTACACTTATACACACGTACCTACAAAACATTTATCAGGCCGGTGATTAAATATAGAGAAAATCTTTATATCATGTTCAATCGCCGCTTTGCACAACAACTGCTGGGATTGGAACAGGGAATCCTGCGTGAAGTAAACAACAAAGGACACGACTACCCCTCCGCCCTACTACGTCAACTGTCGAATATCCAGTCCATCAATGAGAGGATCTTCTCTTTGAACAGGAGTTATACAATCAAAACTACCCACTAAATTGGTTACTCTTTCCAGCAACGAACTCTTTGATGAATATATTGATATCCTGGAAGCAACTCCACTCTATTTTCACCGTAATTATTAAATTGCTCCCTTCGAGCTTGCTACGACAGGGAGGAATCGGTTTTCTGTGGTTTCCCGATCCTATTGCACAATTATACCTGTCTATTGTTGAGGCTACAGCCACAGCTGCCCTCTCCGCGATTCATATCATTTATATACTTACGAATTAAATTCAGTCACAATTCATAACCATATAATTTTACTAATAAAATTCTAAAAAGGACCGTTTTAGCTCAACAGACTTTCGCCTCTGATCACCCTGGACACCACCTCCTCCCTAGGACTACAGCCATCGAAGCGTACCACCAGTGAGCACAATGCATCGACAAATGCTGACACCAACAAAAAAACAAACCACGTCCTGAAGAGGATATCTAAAACAGGACAACAAAATCAACCACAAAGAAAACAACAAACTGAAAAGAACAACCAGACAACGATAGTATAGTACGAAAAGTAGTTCGTAACACGATGCCGCAGAGAAGGGAGCCTAGCTGTCGGAATGGTGGCGAAGTATGCCTCATTCGCCGTAAATTGCAAGCAAATAATACAAGAGTTGGAAAACAATTCAACAATTCTGATGCTCTTTCGAGACGATCATTCAGTGCAAATTATAATCGCTGTATTAAATTAGAGGAACGACTTTGCCCTGTGAGACGAACCACCGTCATTAATGATCAATGAAAGCCTCAACAGTTACAAGAGGCTCAAGCAGATGATTCATGTATAAAAAGAGTATTGGATTGGATGCGTCGAAGTGAGAGACCTTCTTGGCAAGACATTGGTGCATGTAGCCCAGAAATTTAGTCTTCCTGGAGCCAATGGAATTGCCTAGTACTAAAAGATAATCTTCTGTATAGAACCTTTAAGAACGATGATGGTACAGAATCTAAGCTTTAGTTGATTATACCAAAAAGTAAAGTGTCAGAAGTATTGCGTCAGTTGCATGACGGTGCATCAGGTGGACACTTTGGTATCACGAAGACTCTGCAAAAGGTTCGAGAACGGTTCTATTGGGTGAACTGTAAAGATGATGTAAGAAGATGGTGCCTGAAATGTGAACTGTGTGCAACCAGTAATGGTCCAGCTGGTAAAAAGAGGGCACCCATGAAACAGTATAATGTTGGTAGTCCTATGGAAAGAGTAGCAATCGACATTGCGGGTCCATTTCCAGAAACGGATGATGGAAATAAATATATCCTGGTATTAGTAATGGAAATGATGGAAATAAATATATCCTTGATTTAGCTTTCTGAGAATTTGCTGTTGTATTTAATATTACGTTAACGTTCTTACTTTTATTATGTTTATTATTTATTTTTCTGGTATTTTTTCTGGCTGATTTTCTATTTTCTTCATATTTTTTTGCATACTCTTCCGTTTTCACATTTGTAGGATGTGAAAGACAAAATAATAAATCAATAAATAAATTAACGAAGGACCAAAGTAGTTTCTGAATATTTGTAAACAACTAAAAATTGTTGATAACTCGAGAGAAATGTAGAAAGTTTTAATTTCTTCACCAAATACTTACAAAACATTTTTCATCTGGTTGAAAACTTCAACTTTACCATCACTCCTTTTCGAATAGTCTGCGGTAATACATTTGCCGCCTATTTCGAATATTAGTGGATACTTTTCATACTCGTACCATTTACCTAAATACTAAAATAATAAGAAAATGATTAAAAAACGTTTTAGTGTGTAAATAACAACCACAAACTGAATTACAGAAAAAAAAGTTTCTTACAAAAATCACAAACCAAAATTTTTTAGTTTTAGAATCTATAAAGTAATATAATACGAAATATAATACTGAGAATTCTGAAACCACTAGAGATAATAATTTGCAAATTTTAAACGAAGTGTAATCAAAAATCGAAGAAAATCTAAAGAATCTATGCACACAATAGTTAAAAGTGGTTTAAAATCTAACAAGACCAGAAGAAACGAAGATTGGTTCGACGACGAATGTACATCTATTAATAATGACAGTAACATCTAATGATATTAATTTTGGAAGATTATGAAAAACTCCAACTAGAAAAAAGGAACGTTTAGAAAGGAAAAGAAAGAGTATTGCAAAAATGTTCTAAACGATATTGTTAATCACCATAACAGAAAAAACTCACGGAGATTCCACCAACAGATAAACAGCTGTAGATAGGAATTCAAACCCAAAATAATAGGTAGCATGTAAAGATAGGGATGGTTCTGTAATTAGTGACAAGCAGTTTGTACCTTGTCACTAATTTACTTTGTGGCTCAGTCATTGCAATATTAATAGATAGCGGGATATCTATTGTATTATATATAAAAAAAAATCAATTGCGATATTTGCTCACAAAATGTTAGTTTTGAGTGTTCAGGAATTAGTAAACAGGAATAATTAATTTTCAACCGGGATTGTGGAACAAAATGCGAAATAGAACATTTAAAACTACCAACAAAAAGTTTTTCAGGCGCCATTATATTTTTATTAATAGAATTTAATACAATTTTTCTAAAAGTAGAAAACTAGGAATTAGCGTAAAAATTAAACACTTCTTATTAGAAACCATTATGAATTCTAATAAAAAATGGTTGGATAATTTGCAAAGAGTATAATATGCTTGTTATTGATCAGTTAACCCTTTCAATCCCAGACGAAATTATAATTTGTCGACCTTTAAGTCCCACCGATACACCTAAACTTCATTTATTTTACATTAAAACTACTTTGACTAGTTTTAAGGGATTATTTCTCAACGGTACATCTAAGTGTAGCATTGAACAACGCGATTTCTTCTTCTTCTTCTCCCTACTTTATAAATAGGCAAAATGCCTGTTTTACTTCGGTTTTTAGCCTCAATTGACGTTGTCTGATCATTTTTTCCTCGATCGTCCCAATGATCTTCTTCCATTTGGCGATTTGTCTCTTGCTATTCGTACTATTCTATTTTCTGTCATTCTTTCGATGTGTTGATTCCATTCCACTTTTCTTCTTTTGATCCACGAGTTTATTTCCTCTATACCACATCTCGCTCGTATTTCCTCACTTCTTACTCTGTCTCTTAGAGTTTGGTTTGTTATTTTTCGTAAGACTTTCATTTCTGTTGTTTCTAGTAGTCTTTGTGTTTCGCCGTATCTGCTCTTGTTTCCGCTGTGTACGTCATTATCGGTCTTATTGTTGATTTATATATCCCGGTTTTCGTTTCCGTTGTGAGGTATTTGTTTCTCCAGATTGTGTTGTTGAGACATCCTGCTGCTCTGTTTGCCATGTTCACTTGTTTTTGAACTTCTTCTTCCACTTTTCCTTAGCTTGACAGTTTTATTCCCAAGTATTCAGTTTCCATCACTTGTATTATTTTGTTATTTACGACTAGTTTACATCTTCTCGGTTCCGCTGATATCACTATCGCTTTAGTTTTCTCTGTTGAGATCTCCATGTTGTATATGAGCGCCGTATCTTCGAATTATTTAATTAATCTTTTTTGGTCATCTTTATTTTCAGCTGTTATTATGGCGTCGTCGGCGTAGCATACTATCCTTATTTCCTTTTCTCCCATTCTATATCCTCTTCTTTTTTTAACTTTCTTTATGATTTCATCCATTATCAGATTAAATATTAATGGGCTCAGCGAATCTCCTTGTCTAATACCAGTTTCATATTTGATAGGTTGATAGTTTTCCTTTACATCTTACCATAGCTATTTCGCGATTTCATTGGTTGTAATTGTAGTTACAGTCATGCGATGTGCAGTGCGAATTCTTCATTTTTTGTTTGTATCATTGTTATGGTAGTCAGGGTTGTCTATAAGTGCTTCCTTCAAAGTGTATTGTTTATTGTTGAAATAACGTCTACACTTTTATCTTTAAAAAATGGCAGCATAAGAAGTTTTTTGTTTAACTTATTAATGTTTTTAAATGGTTTTGAATATTTAGTCACTAAAAATGACATTTCTTTCATTGGTAGTTGAGAGTACCGTTGGGCATAATTGTCTGTATTATATAAGTCTGTATCATATAATTGTCTGTATCATAAAGCTGCCTGTATTTGGAAAGAAGTTCATTTTAGAGAATGTGAGACCGCTTTAAATATTTTTGTTAAGCTTTTAGATAAAAGCATAGAAGATATAACTTATCAGAGTAACCTTTATGCCACACAAAAGGAAAAACAACTGAATATGTCCAAGAAAGAGCTCTTAACATTTATCGGGATAAACTTTTTAATGGGCTACCATATAGTTTCTGAACTCCGAAATTATTGGTTAAGCCAAGAAGATCTATCTGTTTCATTTGTTGCAGAAACTATGCCAAGAAATAGTTTGTAGACCGTTTTAAGATTTTTGCATGTAAACGACAACTCGTTAATATCAAAAAATAATACCGATCGGTTATATAAAATTAAACCTTTGCTGGATTGTCTAAATTTCCAATTTGGTAATTATTATGATGGACAGAAAATATGTGTCGACGAGTCAATTGTAAAATTTAAAGGCTGATCATCTATTAAACAATATAATTCGATGAAACTGATAAAAAGGGAGTATAAGCTCTGGTGTTACTCTGACGTGACTGGCTTTGTAAAAAAAATTTAAGTATATCAAGGCAAAGACGAAAAATTCAAGAGAAATACTCCAAATATAATTCAGGTGAACGAGTTGTTTTATGTATTCCTCAAGAATGGAGATCAAGCATTCTAATACCTCTCTTCAAAAAGGGAGACAAATCGGACCAGGAAAATTACAGAGGAATTAATTTATTAAACACAACAATAAAATTAACAACCAAAGTGATAACAGTTAACTGAATGAAATTATAACACTAGTAGAACAACAACAAGGTTTTAGGTCGGGATGATCATACACCGACACTATATTTATAATGAGACAAGTGCAAGAGAAATCATTAGAATACAATAAACCGGCATATCTATGTTTCGTGGACTTTACAAAGGCATTTGACCGGGTCAAATCAAAAGACGTTATCCACTTACTTCACGCAAGAGAGATACCTCTAGGAATAATCAAAACGATCGAAAATATCTACCAAAACAACACAATAAAAGTAAAAGTAGAAGAAGAACTAACCGACCCTATTGAAGCTGGCAATGGAATAAGACAGGGAGAATATTTTTCCACTCTGAATTTATCCCAGCGGTACTTTTCAGTAGCATATTGTTTTAGTAACATCACAACATCAATATTATAAAAATTAAATTGTTTAAAATTTATTAAAAAATGTTTATAGGGATCATCCATATCGGAACCATCCTTATATAGTATATATAAGGATGGTTCCGATTACTGGTACTTCTAAGTACCTCTGCGACTGAAAGGGTTAATTAAAATTAAAATTTTTTATACAGCTAAGAATTTCTGCAAAAACAGAAACTTTCGTGACAAATGTTTTTAGTAAACCACACAGAAAAATCAGAATTTTGTCATAAAGATCCTGTAACAAATTGGAGATATATTATTATTAATGAACATTGAACTAGGCAGAGGCCTACTGTGCCCATAATATACCTAACAAAAATAAAAAAAGAAAACCTATGATATAATTGGTAATACTAATTCAGATATTCAATCAACGCTAGAATAATAATAATAATAATAATACTTTATTTCTTTTTTGACAAATACAATTTGTATAGGATCAGTCACAGTTTAGAAAACAAAATAAGTAAATATAAATGCAAATCTAAAATTACGCTAAACCTAACATTACAAGACAAACACAAATAGAAAATGTAAAATTACTAGTATATACCTACTTAAAATAATGTCAACTACTAAAATATTCATTAACAGAATAAAACGTATTCTGCAATAAAAGTCTTTTAAAGTTAATTTAAATATTTTCATATTCTTACATTTTTTTATTGGCTCGGGTAACTTATTATATATTCTTTGACCTATTATTGCAGGTGAGTAAAAATGCATATTTCCTTTAGAAAAAGGCACATGTAATTTTTGATTCTGCCTTGTATTTATATTGTGAATTTGACTATTAGTTTTAAATTTCTCAATATTTGAATGAATAAAAACACAAACTTCAAAAATATATAAACACGGAACAGTTAAAAGTTTATATCTAGTAAAGTAACTCTTACAGCTAGTGATTCGAGAAATACCAGCAATACAACGGACTATTCTCTTTTGAGACAGAAAGACTTCACCGAATTTACAAGACCTATCCCAAAATACTATGCCATACCGCAAACGAGACTCCACCTGAGCATAATACAGCATAATTAGCTGTTTTTCACTTAGTATATCTTTGAGGTTTCGAAGTAGGTAGCATGATGAGTTTATTTTGGAAATAATATCATCACATTGCCTTTTCCAATTGAGACATTCATCAACATACAAACCCAAAAACTTTAGGCAATGAACTTTTTCAATTTGTTTAGAATATATTGATAGTTCGATATCTAACAGATGTTTCTGTCTATTGTGGAAATGAATAGCATGCGTTTTATCCGCATTAAGATGTAAGTAATTCGAGGAAAACCAATTACTAAGATCACACAAAAGTTCGTTACATTTATTTTCAAGAGATATATGTGATTTATCTGATATAAGTATTGAAGTATCATCTGCATAAAGTGTAAACTGTACAGCAGAATTTATTGAGACAATATCATTTAAGTAAATAAGAAATAATATTGGGCCAATTACAGAACCTTGTGGAACACCCATATGAATGTAAATGTAATCTGATTTGCAAATATTTACTGATTGTTGGGATACATCTGTTAAGGAGACATACTGACGACGTTCTGATAGGTAGGATTTTATCCATTTTAGAGAGAGATCTTTTATTCCAATATTTTCTAACTTATTAATGGGTAACGTATGATCGACACAGTCAAATGCCCTACTGAGATCACAAAAAATCCCGACAGGGCATTCATCCGCATCAATATAGTTAGTTAAAGTCTCATAAAATGAATGAACTGCTGTATTTGTAGACTTACCTGCCTGAAAGCCATGCTGATATTTACTAACAATACCTTTCTCCAATAAATAAGAGTTTAATCTGTTAAGATAACAGTATTCGAATATTTTTGAAAACACTGAAGGGACAGTTATTGGGCGATAATTACTAATATTCTTTGGATCACCTTTCTTATGTACAGGAACGACTTTTCCCACCTTTAGATAATCCGGGAAAATACCATTGCAAAAGACAAGTTTATTAGAAATGTTAAAGGTGATAATATGAATGGAATTACTTTTTTTAATAAAAATTGAGGTATTTCATCAAATCCACACGATTTTGAAGATTTCAATTTTCCTATCAATAATTCACTCAGCTCATTTGGAGTGTAAGGACATAATTGTAAAAAATTGTCATTTTCATTATAAGGCGGTTTCCTTAAAGTACTATTTTGATGACTGGGAATTTTAGAACGTACCTCAATTGGAGCATTCTTAAAGAAAACATTGAACATGTTAGCAACAATAGGGCATTCCTCTATTACACAATTTTCATCTGATTTTAGACATATATTTTTCCTTCTATTATTGTCAACATTATTAGTCACGTCGGCAACAAGTCTCCAGGCACTTTTTGTTGGATTATCTGATAATGAAATAATATTCTCTTAATAATTTTTCTTTGTCAAACATAAAAGTTTCTGGTGTTTCTTTTTTTCTAACTTGTAATATTCACGAAGACACGGACAGGATCTAGATAAAACATGCAAGTTTTTTAAGTTACTACTAGATAAGCGTACTTCAGTGTTTACCCATTTTTTACGATCATTTATAATACGTTTATTTTGCAATGGAAAATTAATGTTAAAATAATACGAAAAAATATCAACAAACACATTAAAAGCCAAATTAGTATCAAGTATACCATAAACAAGATTCCAATCTTCCAGCACAAGACTCGTAACAAAATTATCTATCCCACTCTCAGAAAAATATCGCTTTTGACAAGACATAGGCAATTTCGATATATCGATTTCAAGTTCGACTAAAACAGTTCTATGATCAGACACAGTGTTGTCAAGAATACATGATGTACCTAAATTAGAAAAAATTTACAAAAATATTATCAATTGTTGTTATGCTGGTATTTGTGAGAATCAAAGTTTTTTGTATATTTTTAGAAAAGTTAATAATAATTATAAAAAAATCAATTTTTAAAGCTATTTGTGCAATAACTAAGCAACAAATTAACGAAAATAATTTTACAAATACTCATTTTAAAATATTTTATGTTTTCTCAGTAAAATTGCGTCACTTTTCCAAATAACTTACCGGCCTTCACCTTTACTATTTAGATTTAAATACCGATCTTACATTGTTTATATATTATTTATAATTAAAAAATTATGTTTGATCTTTTGCATGTTTTGTTTATTACATATTATTATTACCAAATTTATCAATAGCAGTTCTAAAATACTTGTATCAAAGAGTGTCTTGGGAATATCTTATAGTTTCCTGGTCGATTATAGCATTAAAAAATCAAAATAATAACACAGACACACACAAAATAATAACAGTCACTACTTACGGCTGCAACATCAAAATTTTGTTGGACTTTCACACTAGGACATCTTGGTATAGGTATTTGTGCCAGTAACATCGGTATCACCAAACTTACAAGGAAAAATTCTGAACGCATCGTATCTTTTCTGCTTAAATCGACTAAACAACTTCCTTGACAAAAAACCAATCTATTAATGCGCTCCCAATAGTTCAATTATTGCACTTTATTCAACCTTCAACAGTTAAAAATGTTTACTTTGCAATTATGGAGTCGTAAAGTTAATGCAACGCATAATTTTTTAAATGGAAAATTATTATGTGATATATAATAACTAGTAAGTGGGGTAGATAAGAATTTTTTGCAAAAACAAATATTTGTTTATATTGTTTTTTATAATAATTAGTCATTAATAGTCTTTGAAATATATGCAATAACTACTTTTTTTTAAATATTCACGCAAATAGCTGTAGGTACATGTTCAAAAGTACCTGCATCTATAATATAAAAATGAATCGCAAAATGTGTTGGTAAGCGCATAACTCAACAACGCATGGACCAATCTTAACAATTCTTTTTTTAAAATGATCCTTGAAGTCTAAGGATGGTTTTTACGGCGAGAAATATTCGAATAATTTCCGGAAAAACCCTAAAACAGCCTTTTTATTTTTGAAGTTATACTTCTATACGCACGGTCTGCGTTGGAAATTTGCACGGGAGTGAATCTGTGAAACCATTACATATGTAAGGTAATGAGTAAGAGAGAGACATAAGATATATTTTCTCTCTCTTCCTCTCTCGAGAATAAAAATGTTGCTTTTGTATATATATTTAATATTATAAATATATTATATTATATATAATATTATATAAGTATATAATATAATATATATTAATATTATTATTTATGTGATATGTTTTGCATTATTTATTAAATGTTCATCATTATTTTAGGCTTTTGTATTTCAAAATAATCACTGTATGACAGACAACTGTCAATTTTGAAATCCGTTAGTATCATGTCTAATTGGCAAATCTTTTACGTGTTTGGTTCATACGCTGGTGTACTTGAGTTCGAATCCCAATATGAATTTCCTTTTTTGTTCTTAAAATATTTAAAAACCTCACGTTAATGTTATTAAATATATGTAATATACGCAAAAATGCTAAATTTTAAAATAAAATAAAAATTACAACATAATCCGAGTTGTTGGTTTTTTATTTTTATCTTCGTAAAGTAAGTTATGTATATTGGCAGTTTTAAATACTTATGAATATTGCATTTTAATTTGTATTGTATTATTATATTGAATTATGTTGCAGTCTATTGTATTGTAATTTTTATATTAATATCAAAATAAACAATGAATTTTACTGCAGAGTATGTGTAAAATTTTTTTTTTGCATTCAACTCCTTTTATACATATATGAATATAAAAATAAATATTTTTATTAAAATATTGATACAATCCTTCATTTACTATACTCCTATTACAGGTCAAACGTTTATATATAGCAAACGATGCACCATATACCTATATACCTAATTCTTTTTCTCTTTCTGCTCTCTCTTACCTATAGCATTAAATATGTAATGATTCTGCAGATTGACTTCCATATAAATTTGTAACGGCGAACGCGTGTATAGAAGTATAACTTCTACCGGCAGTCCCACTGGACTGCCACACCCGTTTTTTATTTCTATACAAATATTCTCTAATTAAATGTGGAGTCAATTTGAATTTTATTGCTTTTCAATTAAGGTTATATAGAAATGGATTCTTCTTCTTAAAGTGCCCTCTCCTCAATGAAGGTTGGCTACTACAATTTTAAACTCTTCTCTATCTTCAGCTGTTCTTATTAGCTGTTCAAAATTTAGTCCTGTCCATTGTCGGATGTTTCTGAGCCACGATAGTCTTTTCCTTCCTAGGCCTCTCTTTCCCTCGATTTTTCCTTTCACTATAAGTTGGGCATATTGGTACTTACTATTTCTCAGTATGTGGCCTAGGTATGATGTTTTTCTAACTTTTACTGTGTTAAAAAGTTCTCTTTCCTTGCCTATTCTATGCAGCACTTCTTCGTTTGAGGTATGCGATGTCCATGAAATTTTGAGCATTCTCCGGTAGATCCACATTTCAAAGGCCTCCAATTTATTTACGGTTGATGTTTTAAGGGTCCACGTTTCAACTGCATATAGAAGAGTCGACCAGGCGTAGCATTTTGATAAACGTAGTCGAATTTCGAGTTTTATTCGAGAATCACAAAGCAGTTTTTTTTATTTTTTCGAAAGATTTTCTGGCCTGTTCTATTCTCGATCTTATTTCTAGATCAGGATTTAGGCTGCTATCGATTCAACATCCTAGGTACTTAAATCTATTGACCTGTTTTAAAATGTACCCATTTATTGTGCAAGGTTGAGGTACGTTTTGGTTTTTTCGGATTGACATCACTTTGGTTTTTTAATGTTTATTTTCATACCAAATTGCTCACAGGTCGAGTTGGTCTTGTCGATGAGTCGTTGTAGACCTAAGTCGGAATCCGCAATTAACACTGTATCATCGGCGTATCTGATACTGTTGATATTTACGCCAAATCGATAATCTAATCTAAATCAAGTTTATCTTAAAATTTAAGATATTGAAATAGATAATCGCTGGATTGTTCTATCTTCACCCATTTTATCAAAGACCTTCAAAGCACACATCAACGTTGAATCTTGCTATTCAGTGAAATCTATTAAATACATTTGCAAATATGTAACCAAAGGGAGCGATATGGATGTGATTGCTATTAATGCAGAGAATTCCAATGATGAAGTTACCCAACACCAAATGGGTCGCTATGTTAGTAGTAATGAATCAGTTCGCCGAATATTTTCTTTTCCTATTCATGAGAGACACCCTACTGTTGTTCATTTAGAAAATGGACAAACAGTATATCTTACAGCACAGAACGCAGTACAAAGAGCTGCTCAGCCACCATCTACTAATTAACCAGTTTTTTTGAGATATGCCAAAATGATGCTTTCGCTTAAACATTGTTATGTTCTGAAATGCCAAAATATTATACTTGGAATCAATCCTTAAGGAAATTTATACGACAGAAACAAGAAAAACCAGTTCCTGGATACCCAGATACATATTCTACCGATGCCATTAGTCAATGTTATTAAATTAAAATTAAATTAGCACGCCTTCGATGGATAGGACATGTAATTGGGCGAGATGAAGATGCAACGATCAGAAAAATTTTCGACCGAAGAGGACCAGTGGGAAGACGAGCCAGAGGAAGACCAAAACTTAGGTATCAAGATAACATAGAGGATGATCTAAAATTCATCGGAGTTAAAGCATGGAGAAGAGTTGCCAGAGAAAGGGGCGAATGGAAGATTGTTCTGAAGAAGGCTTTGGCTCATAACAAGCTGTAATGCCACTTATGATGATGATTAGTCAATGTACGTGGCCCAACATCATTCCAACATTTATGAACTGTTGATGGCGATTTGTTTGGATCATACAGAGAAGCCTGAAAATATTTGCAACTGCTAGAAAATGACGCTCATTGGGATCAAACTCTCAATGATGCAGTAATATCATCACAAGCTCATCAAATACGAACATTGTTTTCTATAATCATATCTATATGCTTCCCATCAAACCCAAATGATTTGAGGATCAAGTACAAAGATAATATTGTGTGATGATATTTTGTATCAAATACGGATTAGAAGGAGACGAAGAAATTTACAATAAAGCATTGATTTCAATTGAGGACATGTGCTTGATGATGTCAAACAAACTATTATTTCAATTAGGCCTGACCGCGCCCAATCGTCCAATGCATGATGCTTTTAACTAAGAATTGCACCAAGAAAAACTGTATGATCTCAACACTTTGAAAGAATTAATTCAAACAAATCTTCCACTATTGAATGAACAGCAGAATTGTATTTGATAAAACGGGAGGATCTTACATGCACCTGGTGGTACAGGAGAAACTTTTTGATTTCATTGATATTAGCAACTTGCACTTGCACAGTTGCATACTTGCATACTTTTACAGTTTCCCTTGCTTCTGCAGAACAATAATTTAAGAAGTTCGGGAGAGGCTGGAGTTTTGATTGATATCTAAATTTTTCCATGTTTTTTCCAGCCCCACTCTTCAGGATCGCAGTGTTTTCTGGTAATTAATTCAAATACTGTGGAAACGAGCTGCATGTTGTGTTGGCGGAAGCGACGATTTTTAAATGCTTTATTTTTTTCGAATCCTAAGAAAGCTAGTAAATATTTTTGAAAAATTTAAACGCAGAATGAAAGACTACATTATTACCGAGGACAGAAAGTCTCTTAGAATAAACAAAAAGTTTCTTTTGAATGAGATATTTGAATTAAAAATCACACTTAAATTTCTGTTCCTTTTTACCCATGTAACTTACTAAAATAAACATTATATAAGTTTTCAGGGACTTTCGGCCGTCGGTAATAATGTAATCTTTCATTTTGTATTTAAATTTTTCAAAAATACTTATTAGTTTTCTCAGGATTCGAAAAAAATGAATGCATTTAAAAAGTATTGGCCCGAAATTTTACGCCTACGCTTTTACATGTAATTTTGGCGAATCGTTTGTATCTCATGCTAACAGAGAATTATCTGTATCTCCAAAATATAAAGAGACGAAAAAACGTTCGCTAACGACAGTGGGAAAAGACGGCAATTCACTGCATAGAATTTTGATTATCGATTATAAAAAAATAATCAAGATAGTCTAAAAATTATAAACCATACATTAATATGCAAAATGCAAATACATAAACAGCCGAAGCCAAATAAGTATTATCGTTGTATATTCTCCATCGCATCGTATTTGCATTTATCAGTGTCATTAAGTGTCAGTGTCAAGTAAAATACACTTTTTGTTATGCAAAAAATTATGTTAATCATTACACTATCTTTGTGATAGTATCCTGAAACTATCGAGTCAAGTGAACTGTGAAGCTATACTCTTAATTGTTATTAGCAATTATTAAACAAGGTCATAGTGTAATTATGTCGTGTATTAAAAATATCAAACTTGCTTACTTACTAATAATTAAAGAAAAAGCAATATATATGTAATGGCACTTATATTATATCTAATAACTATGATAATGTACTTACTATTCACTGGACTCGTAATTTTTCATAATTTCTCACCGTTTTCGGTATTTCTGTACATTAAAAGTGATACTTTTGTGAGTAACGTTCATTAAAACACAGCGACTTAGATGGGCTGGACACATAATACGAATGCCAGAAAATACGATTGCTAAAAAGCTAACCTCAGGAACACCTGTAGGAAGAAGAAGCAAAGGCCGACCGCGAATTAGGTGGTTAGATGGAGTTGAAACCGACTTACGGATATTAAAAATCAGAAGATGGCAGAAACCGAACAGAATGGCGACGAATCTTAGAGCAGGCCAAGATCCACAGAGGATTGTCGAGCCAAAGATGATGAAAAGTGATACTTATTGAATTGGAAGATTTAAATATTGTCAAATATTTGAAAATTATCTTAAATCTTAAGACAACATTTCTACACAAACAAAATGTATCTAATGTGTCAATAAACCAACAAAAAAATTCTGATCAGCATCAATCGTTTTAGCTTTCAGTGAACTTGCGGACCCTTGGCAGATACAGGTGTCTACGATCCTGTAATATCTAATCATTAAGGTATATTTGCTATTATAAGTAGTTAAAAAAATATGTCTACAATTATAGAAAAGACTAAAAAAAGATTAATTATTAAAAAAAATATTAAGAACTTTTTGGAAAAAATTAAATCCAAAGATTAGACTGTGTTTGACGATATCCACTGTAATTCAACCAACATGACATAAGTTGTTTATGAGATATAGGTATTATGTGTGAAAAATACAGTATTTTTGTTTTCCTTTAAAGAATATGAATAACATAAAACTTGCTATTTATTGGTTTAATCGCAAACTTCGAAATTTAAGAAAACAACTCTACGATTGTAATCCCAGATGTATTTCACTGTAACATCCAACATCCGACTCCATGGTTGATAAGCATCCCAAATTGCAACACCTCTTTAATAGAGTACTCCAAAAATTGCAATAACAACATACTAATCAAAAACAAACTAAATGAGATTCTTGAACGAGACTACCTTAACTGCAGAAACATTTTTACCGATGCATCTAAATCTACTGATGGCATTGGTTGTGCATTTGTTACTCCAACGTCTACTTTTAAATTTAAACTACCGCCTAGCTCAAGTGTTTTCACTGCTGAACGGTTTGCTTTGTACCGTGCCCTAAAACATGCAAATCTCTCAAGAATTTCAAAACCTCTGTTTCTCATCGACTCGCTCAGCTCTTTTCTTGCAATATAGCATCTGTATCCTAAACAGCCATTGGAGCAACTAATAAAAACTGAACTTCAAATTTCCCAAGAGAACCACATAACTCCTAAATTTATATGGATCCCATCGCATATAGGAATTATCGGCAATGAAGAGGCAGACAGTAGTGCTCGTGATGCAGCAACAAGTGCGGAATCTGAATTAGTACGTGAGAGTGTATGTAAAGATTTCAAAACGTTTTTTAAACAAAAAGTGATGGGTCAGTGGCAACGCGAATGGTTTCTATCGCAATCTAAATTAAGATCGCTAAAACCAGATACACGACAGTGGAAAACTAGTGCTAGTACACGGTTTATTCAAACGGTTCTAACGCGCCTACGCATAGGACACACTAAGATAACACTATGTGTTACGCCTCTTACCGTCGTCCATTTGTTAATTGAGTGTCCAAAATACCATAGAGAACGTTCAATAAACAATATACCAAATACTCTACCAGATTTATTAGGAGAAAACTGTCAAGTAAAAAACTTATTAAATTACCTAAGGTCAATTAATATTTTGTATCAGATTTAAAGTTTTGTTTACTGAGTAATGCCGCTAATAACCTTTTGGTGGATGCGGCAATGTTTCTTCTTAATAAAAAAAAACTCTACGATTGTAAAGCAACTTAAGGAAAACACACTACTGACAATTTGATGAAATATTGTCAAATGCGAAAGAAATACAAGTAAGCAATAAAAGCTGAAAAACGTACTGCTTATGCAAACATAATAAACAAATCCACTAACAAAAATAGGACAATATGGAGTATTGTTAAAAAAGAAACCTATAAGGAAAAGACTACGTCCATTCAAACGTAACACCACAAGAGATTAACCAATACTTTACGAATATAGAAGATATTATATCGAAATCAATAGGAAACTCTGAGCATGACATAAACTACTATCTTAGCAGGCTACCTAGAAGGTCGATTTCATTCTTTATGGCCCCAATAGTAGCATCTGATGTGAAAAAATGTTTACACAAATTAAAAAATTCCTCATATGTTGACAACTATGGTTTATATTAAAAGTAAGTCCGCTTCATTAAAAAGGAAATAAAAATGCTCCAGACAATTGCAGACCCGTTAACATAAAAACCAATAATAAGTAAAATTTTGGAAATCTTAATTAAGGATCATATAGCAAATTATTTGGATAACAAATCAATTATATCTAGCTCTCAATTTGGTAAACTAAAGCTTTATTAGAAGTAATATATTGTTCACGGTCTTGATGCAGGTGAACCTACTAGTGGATTAATTTGTGACCTTACCCCTCATTAATGTCAGTGTCTCGTTTTACGTTTTGAATCTTGACAAAGGCAAGGATTTCCTGCCGAAACGTTGATTTCTATGGAAAATAAAATCTAGTTCCACATGTAATATAATTTATTGAACCTAAACCCAAGAAAAACTAATTATATATATATATATATATATATATATACATATATATATATATATATATATATATATATATATATATATATATATATATATATATACATATAGTCATTAATAACCTTTGTTGGGTGGGGGTGGGACAGTTCGCTAAAAATGAAAAAAATACAAAACATTTCTCAAATAACGATTTATTGTAAACGATTTTGTTTGCTGTTTATTTAAACATTTTATTAATACAAAAAAGAAACATCACCCTATTTCATAATCTAACAATGTATGCAGTTGAATAAAATAAACTTGGTAAGTACAAATAATGATTTTTGGTGTTCTGTATGGTTTTCTTTTTAAATTTACAAACATTAAATTTTTACAACAATAACTTTTTACAAAATTACAATTTATATCAACGAATAAACGAGAAAACAACAATCTTTTTAATGAGACTGTAGGTTGATACAACAGTGCTAAAATAGATATTTCATAGTCAATAGTCAAAATAGCACAATTTTTTCTGTATTAAAGTTTTGAATGCTTTAATTTATGTAGTGTGATATTCTTCTCTGATTAAAATAAAAGTTTAACAAATTTAGCAAACGTGTTTCATAATTTCATATTGTTATTCTCTGTTGAAACTTCTAGGTGAGTAACACATTCACCAAGTAGTTTCAACGAAGAACAAGTTTGTGGCTTTTTTCTGATTACACATGGCATTGGCACATCATTTGCAATTCTTCTTTTTATTTTTGCACAGCTGTTCCCTTTTTAGGTGTCGGTGTCTCTGACTCTGCTTCTTCTTGTGACTGGTGTGATGAAACCATTGCCATATTTGTTCTTGAACCTTTATTGAGACTGTAGTAACTCCGGCTCTTTCTCTAATCAAGTAGTTCCTGATCTTATCCCTTCTAGTCTTACCCAATATAAACTGTAACATTTTCATTTCAGCTACCTCCGTTTTGTTCTTCTTTACAGTCCACACTTCATCACCGTACACCAATGCAGGCTCACCACACCCTTCCCCAATTTTTTGATCACAGAGTACTCCGCTGATTCGCTTCCAGTTAAACTAACAAGTATGTCCCCTTGGGGGGCAATTTCTCAATCTAGTACTCTATTTCCGTTATGTAGATGCCAAGGTATTTAAGCACTTAGATGTTCCCAACCATTCCTTTTTCTTGCAACCATTATATACTCCATTTAGTACCAGCTAACCTTAAGTCCTCCCTCTACAATAGCCCTTCTTCAACCGTTTATCTTCTCCTCCAACAATTCTTTGCTCTCTTTCACTAACTAGAATTATCCACAAAGAGCATTAACTAAGGAGTCCCCTCTCTTATCTTCTCTGTCAGTGCATCCATCTTCTCCTTCTAACGAAGCTTGGCTATAACCATTGAAAATTCGTCTCTATCTTCGGTCTAGTCGTGAATGTTTTCCACCCTGAATATTTGTTGTCTACCAGGACCCCTTTTTCCTTTGATTTTACCCTTCACAATTATCTGCAACAGCTCGTACTTGTCATTTCTAAGTATATGCCCTGAATATGCTGTCTTTCTTCTTTTAATGGTGGTCAAAAGTTCTCTATCTCCTCCCATTCTGTGCAACACCATTTCCTTCGTAATATGATCGGTTCATGGTATTTTCAAAATTCTTTTAAAAAGTCACATCTCAAAAGGCTGTTAAAAGATCTTTCATTACGAGTTTTAATAACGTAGCTGTGATCCCAAGTATCCTTAATATTGCAGCCCAATTAGCACATTTTTTCCACTCTTTCTAACGCTGTATCGCCTATTGTAATTTGGGCGTTTATGTTGGTGTTCTTGCTAATGATCATTATTTTTGTCTTCTTGCAATTTAGTTTGAGGCCGTATTTGCTACATGTTTTTACAAGGTGATCCGTCATGGAGCCCCTTTGGAGCCATCTTTGGAGCCCCTGTGCACTATCTGCCATCAACACTGTATCGTCTGCATATCTAATATTGTTTATAAGTTGGCCATTTACAGCAATCTCATCTTTTGGTTCGTCCAAGGCCTCTCTAAAGATGTTTTCAGAGTATATGTTAAATAATGCCGGTGACAATATGCCACCCTGTCTAACTCCTTTTTCGACTGTGAAGATCTCGGACAGTTAATTTTCTAATCATACTGTTGCTTTTTGTTGGAGATATAAGTTTGAGATTAGTCTTATATCCTTACCATCGAGTCCTAATGTTTTTAGAATATCGATTAGTTTCCCATGTAAGACTTTATCAAATACCTTCTAGAAATCAATGAAACATGCATACACATCGCAGTTGGCATCCCTGGCTCTCTATATTAGAACTTGTAAACTAAAAAGTGCTTCCCACTGGTCCTCTTCGGTCGAAAATTTTTATGGTCATTGCGTCTTCATCTCGCCTAGTTACATGTCTTATCCATAGAAGGCGTGCTAGTTTAATACATTTTACAACGTCAGGTTCCCCAAAACTTCTATATAACTCAAAGTTGTAGCGCCTACACCACAAACCCTGTTCTTGGATTCCTCCATATATTTTCCTTAGAATTTTTCTGTCGAAACGTTTAAGCAATTCTTGGTCGTTGTGTGTAAGTGACCACGTTTCAGACCCGTATGTTAACACTGGCCTTATTAGTGTTTTATATATGGTAACTTTAATTTTTCTGGGTAGTTTTGGGGCCATATGTTTCCTCAAGCCATAATAGCACTTGGCAAGCACTATTCTTCTTTTAATTTCTTCGCTGACATTGTTGTCTTTGGTCAGCAGCGAGCCCAGGTAGACGAAGGTGTTCACACCTTCCAGTTCGCTTTGTAGTGTTTCAATTTCCGTACATTTCTTCGTCAGCCATGCTTCTTTTGCTCCTTTTATCTCCTTTAGTATAGTCTTATGCAACTTGTTGTATTCGTTGTCATTTCTACCTTTTAATTTTCTTCGCTTTTCTATCATCTGCAATATTTTATCTGTCATCCATTCTTGCTTCTTTTTTCTTTTTGATTTTACATATTCATGCGAAATTGTGGTAATAGATGTCTTCATTTTGTTCCACTGTTCTTCTATGCCTCTAGTAGTGAATCGATTGGTATATACCTAAGCGAGTTAACTAGTATTAATTTAGGACGGAACAGAACTGCTAATTGATCTTTCTGACCAGATTGCAGTGTTAAATACACCTCTTAAACGGTGTTTTAATAATAAAAAAAGTGTTCACTCGTTTATACCCTTTACATTACAATTTCTTCTGATGTCTTCACTTTTTTTTTCGGTTAACTTTTTTTTTCGGTTCCTCAGAGTATTTATTGTAATTCTTCTGTATTCTCATCTGCACCGTTTCCAATAGCCTTTATGTTTGGTCTTGTTTCTGATGCATACATCATTTTGTCTAAATCTTAACCTGTATCTTTTGTCACATTAACACAATTCTTCAATATAACTATACGTCATTCTGTATTATTTTTGACACAGAGTGACATAGTTACTGCAGGTAACTTATTTTGAAACAAATCATCAAAATTATCTACATTTACGGAATCTTTTTTAACACTGTTGTACTGGAAGATTTATAAAGTGCTGATTCATGAAAAAAATATCTTTAGGTCTTTTTTGATGCTATATAAAACAGTCTGGATTAAGGGGGTTACCTAGTATGCTTGCTAAATAAGGCTAGAACGTGACCCACTCACCTGACCATCCAAACATGACACTCTTGCATTACTTTATTAAAGGGCTTCTAGTATAAACAGCACTTTTTGAAGGACGATATATTAGACAAATATAATCCATTGATATGGTTTTTTCATAAATCAGCACATTCGCATATTTATTTACTAAAAATGGCACAGGTAATCAAATTATCACGTTTTTGTCAAAAGTCAATAATTACTACGATTTTAAATTATTCTGAGTTACCTACACCATTTAAGAGGAGAGAAAATATAAGTAGAAAAAAGTAAACAACAGATAACATGCACAAATTCGGTTTTTTGATTCAATAGCATTTAACAAATATTTACAAGAATGCAGCATGATAAAAGCTGTTGAAAGCGTAAGAAATATTCGAGTGTAGCTACGAGGTTTGGTAAATTTATCCGATTTTAGACGTAGACACAAAAAAAGATGGACCCAGACTCAGAAGTGAATGACTCTTCTGAGTCTACAAATAGCAATATAAAGGGAATGAGCAGATAGGCAATCTAGATCTTTGATGCAGATAGGTTTTTAATGATTCCAAGTAGTTTTGCTGTCAAAGTCATGATCACTGTAGATGTGTTTTTATTTGTAAGTAGTTTCTACTTTTACTCTTTCTATATCTGCAATATCTACTGATATCACTGTATCAATAGCAACCCTTGTTTGCAAATATACATCGTTCTGTCTATTCATTTTATTGGCACTTTTTATCTGAATGAAAACTGTTCTTTGCAATCTGCGCCAACTGGTATGTGTTTCCAACTTTAATTTTCCGCGAGGAGGAATACACTCTGAAAGAAACAAGAGTTACGACTCTGGACTATCCAAAATATTTATAAAGTATAGAAAATACTATATTTACGAGCGTTTTATTGTATTAAGAGCTTTTAGTTGAGATTGTACGTTCCAACTAAATAAATTTTTTTATAAACCCGTTTTTTGCTGTGAGTTTTGTAATTGGCGCAGTCAATAGGATTTGAACCTACGCTCCCAAAGAAATCTGATTTCAATACAGAAATTATAAAACTCTCAGTCAACAGCGGGTTTTAAAAAAATTGTTTTGTAATAAAATATATCTATTTGATAGGTACAATCTCAATTAAAGTAGCAACTATAAAGTAAAATCTCTTAATACAATAAAACAAAGTATATTTGATCTTTTTTATACTTCATAGGCATTTTGTATAATCCAGGGACGTAATTCAGGCAGTAGAAAAATAACAGCATTCGAATTGTGGTGGTATTGTAGGATAATGCGTGTCTCATGAATGCATCGAGTGACTAACGCAGATGTATATGCTTAGCAATGAAAAGTCAAGAGAATGTTACATCATTACATATATGTTTCATTGATTATAGCAAGGCCTTCGATTTTAATGAGTTGGAGGAAGTTGTGGCAGATTTTCACTGAAATGGAAGAGCCGCACGATTTAATTTCATTGTTTAGGAATCTATATAACAACAACTTCAATAAAGTTAAAGTAAATGGAGAAGTTATTACTAGGTGATTTTTGGTATTTCTGAACATAAATATTATGTAGGCGATGGTCTCCAAGGTATCTGGTGCCCAGCGTAAACCTTATCTCCTGGAGTTTCATGCTAATTTCCAGGGTGTGCATATTGAAGTGTAAAAATGAATAAGAATAGTATAAATGACAATATTTTACCAAGTGGCTTAAATTCAAATAAAAATATAAAGTGGGATATGAAAAAAAAAATATCAGATGAAGAACTGTTAATTGATGTTATTAGAAGCGAGCCATGAAGAATTTAATAACTTTATTGATTCAGACAGTAAGTATTTACCAGAATCTGAGGATGAAATTGAAAATAACATACCTGCGGGACTTATTGAGGATACGGAAGATAATGTATGTTATAAAATTAGATGCAGTATAAAACTGTCTATGCATCAAAAACAGTAAGCGGGCCTTGGTGAAAACCTACCCAGAATAGATCGACAGTTAACGTATTAACGTGCGTTTTTTGCTCCTAGCTCTATTTCCAATTATTATCAAAATCACTATTTTTTATATAAAAATGTGGATGTAGAAAGAACGGCGAGACCTTTGAGACCATCGCAGTCGAAATATTCGTGTTTAGAAACCCCAAAAACCTCCGAATAATGACTTTTGACTGCCTTAAACATAAAACTTCAAGAGACAAGGTCCACCCTGAGCACCAAGTAGCTCGAGAAGCATCGCTGTCATAATATTCGTGTTCAGCGACCTTCAAAACCGCCGACTAACAAACCTGAACTCATTCCTGTCGATATATACCAAGTTTTAAGTTTTTCATTTTCTATACACTTTGGAAATTCAATTCCCTTAAGCACAAAATGCAGTTTTTATTTTACCATCATCAATTTTGTTCACAAATTTTCCTGACACTTTACCGAATCGAATGCAAAACTCTTCACAACCATTCATCTTGCTGCGGAACTTAATGCAATTTACTACTTTTATTGGAAACAAGCTACAATTTTACTTTAAAATAAGTTGATTTCGACATTTCTATTTCCACTTCCGAAATTTTGAGAAAATTTTCGAAGTGGAAGTCCAAACGTCAAAAAGAACTTAATTTTAAAGTAAAATTGTGGCTTATTCCCAAGAAAAACAGTAAATTGGAATCAGATCAAGATCTTTAAAAACACTTATATCGATATCATTTTAAATTAACAAAAATTTAATTTGATTTTAATATTAATTTAAATTATTATCCACAATACTTACTTAAATTAATTAAAATGTAAAAATAAATGATTTATTTGTGATGAAACGCTTCACTCGAATGTTTTTTACGAGCTTTCAACGATTAAAGATTGTCTTCCAGCCTTCTATTTTAAGTCTAAGCCAAAATTTACACTATTTATATCAAGTATACAATGAAATTTGAACGCCCTTATTAATGTTCGCATTTAGTTACATTTCACAACCGTTTTTATTGATTTTTTTTTGTTTTGAATCGAAGCTCAAATTTAAAATTATTCTTAAATTTAAAAATGGTATTTGGTGAACTAGATCGAATAGTTTGAATATTTTTTTGTACTTTAATTAAAATCGTTTAGTGAGAAGGTAATAGGGAGTTTATTTGATTTTTAATTGAGACGCACTGTAGATGTGGTCTGTAAGGTTTAATTTTTAATGAATGACTGATAAAGTAAGACAAATATTGTTCATAATATGGTGACACCGATATATTCATTGGTCGAAGGATCCTAAAAGAGTGGTAGAGAGGGTAGAAGGCGAGTTGTATCTTGAGTTAGGTTTGCGTTTGCTTGTATTTATCAGAATCTAAGTCAGATGTGTGGGGTTCAAATGGGATAGTTATACACATCATAAGGTCTTGCTTTTAGATAGCAAACTTTAGCCTCTCCTACCCAATTCCTATCCTCACCTCCAAGAAGTATGATCATGGTCACACGAGTGAATCCTGGTAACCTGAGTAACCCTACTGGAAATTGTGTAACCAACCCTAATTGAATATTGTGTCTGAGCTGACGAGGAAGAAAGCTTACTGTTCAACGGCTTCGGGCGGATGAGCTGGTAAGATGAAGGGCTCTCTTTTGTCCTTAGATTGACAAAGTGGTCTTAAAGGCGAATAAACCATGAATGGTCAACGGTATAAGGATGTAGAAGGCAAAGAAAAACCACTGCATCAAAGATCCCTAAGGATATCTCAAGAAAAATCTTCCCGAGTGCCTTCCCGTCTCTTAAATGGAACAGGGCTGCGAAGAATCTCCAGGCTGAAAACAAAATAAATATATGGTGTAGGAATCATAATGAAAAAAACACTACAACCGTATGTCTCTAACTTTATTCCTTATATTCAAAGAATAATAATGTTACAGTTGAAAACCGACCCAATAAATATAAATATAATTCAAAATTATGCCCAACATCGAGCAGCACCGATAATAACATAGATTTATTCTATTTAGGTCAATATAATAATCTTCTTCTTCCTAGGATGCCTCTCCGTTCCGAATGTTGGCGATCATTCTGGCTATAATAACTTTGTTGGTTGCTATACGAAATAACTGTGTTTGAGGTCTTTCTATACCATACTCTCAGGTTAGCAAGCCAGGATATTGTTCTTCGTCCTGTAGCCCTTTTTCCTTTAATTTTACTTTGCCAAATGCATTGGAGTAGCTCATATCTGCCTTGATTTCTCATTATATGCAGCTTACGGCCCTACGGCCCTTCACTATGTTGACCAAATCCGCGGTTGTGGTCATCCTCCATAGTACTTCTTTATTGGTGACTTCGTCTGTCCACGGTATCTTCAGGATCCTTCTGTATAACCATAGCTCAAAAGCTTGAAGTTTTGACAGAGTTTCCGCCTTCAATGTCCACGTTTCTACTCCGTACAGAAGCACCGAGTACACGTAACATTTAAGAAGCCTTTTGTTTCTAGGCTGATGTCATGGCTCTTGAACATAGAGCTCATAGTCAAGAATGTACTTTTTGCCTTTCCGATGCGACATTTAATCTCTTGGGTATTGTCCCACGACTCATTGATTATAGTTCCTAAGTAGTTGTACTGTGAGACACGTTTAATTCTCATTTGGTTCACATACAGATTTGCTCCAGTTATGTTTTTCTTGCTGATGATCATTAGCTTGGTTTTGCTGGTGTTTATATCCAGTCCATATGTTCTACTTCCGTTATTTTGTTCATTAAGTTTTGCAGTCCTTCTATGGTATTGGAAAACACTACTGTATCATCTGCATACTGCAGGTTATTGGGTTTGACTCCCTTTATTGAGATGCCTTCATCAATATTTTTTAGCGCCTCTTCAAAAATGTGCTCCAAATACAGATTGAATATCAGTGGTGAAATAATGCACCTCTGTCTCACTCCCCTTAAGATTTTGACCTGATCTGTATATTCTCCATCTATTCAGATTACCACTGACTGATTCCAATACAGGTTAGCTATAATTTTTAGGTGTCTTCCGTCAATCCCTGTCCTCTTCAACACTTCCATCATTTGTTCATGCCTGACTGTATTGAAAGCCTTCTTGTAGTCAATGAGGCATGCAAAAGCATCACAGCTGACATCTCTATATTTCTGAAACAATACCTGTACGCTAAATAAAGCTTCCCTCGTACCAATGGCTTTGACAAATCCAAACTAATTGGGCGCAATTTGTTCCTCGCATTTTCGGTAAATTCTTTTATGGATGACTTTTAAAAACAGCTTCAGCAGATATCTCATTAGGCTTATGGTTCTATAATCTTCACAAACTTTTGCTCCTGGTTTTTAGGCAATGGTACGAACTCCGATTTGAGCCACATCAGTGGTATTTTTCCTGCCTTGTATATTTCATTAAATATTTCAGTTATTATTTTTATTTGTTCTGCATCTAATAGCTTCAGCAGTTCTGCAGGAACTTCATTATTAAGTCCCGGTGCCTTTCCATCCTTCATTTGTCTGACGGCTGCCGTTATTTCTTCTTGTTCTTGTATTGTTCTAAGGTCGTGGAAAAGTTTTTCCACTTATTCTTCCCATTTAACGCCAAAGTCGGTAAAGGGAAAGTAGAAGATATTGTAGGGAATTATGGTCTAGGAATAAAAAATGAAAGAGGAGACTGATTAATAGAATATTGTCAAGAGAAAGAACTAATCATCACAAAAACCTGTTATTAATTACCACCAAGGAGACTTTATACATGGAGTGCACCAGGAAACAACGAAAATAATCTAATAAAAAACAAAATCGATTACATTATTGTTAACAAAAGATTTAGAAATGGGATTAAAAACGTAAAAACATCTAAGTGCTGATGCAGACTCCGACCACAATTTACTTCTAGCGAACGTTAACATTAAGCTAAGAAAACAACAGAAAAAAGAGTAAAATTGAGAATAAATTTGTCAAAGCTTGAGGATAATAACAAATAAATGAAGCAATTGCACCAGCTTTTACAAATACTAAAAAAAAAAGATATTAACAGTGCCTGGAACGAAATGAAGGCAGCAGCAAACGCTAGCAAAACGTTTGTGAGTAGAAAAGAACCAAGTGCTAAAAAAGACTGGATGGCACCAGATATTTTAAAACTAATAAAAGAAAAACAACAATACAGAAATACAAATAAAGAAAAATACAAGCTAACGAAGAAATTAGTAGAAACGCAGACCAAGGAAGCTAAAGAACGCTGGATAGATGAAAATTGCAAAGAATTAAGAATTTAGCTAGAAACTTATTCTGCAAAGCTCTCAGAGCAACTGAAGATAGTGATCAATGGGGAAAAATTGTTAGGAATATTTCTAGAAATCACGATCCTCAGTAATGGGGGAACAACAAGAGAGAAAGAGACTTTACCTGATGTTTGCAGATTAGTGAAGATTTACATTTGTGATGACCTGTCAGTTGTTAACAAATAAAGTATAGTTAACAATGTTAAAATTAGAAAAACGTCGTACTTTAGGCATATAATGCGACACAAAGAGTTTGAAGAACTTCAAGTACTATTAGATGGAAAGAGAAGTCTGAGGAGAAAGAAAAAAATCATGGCTTTGTTAAATAATCATAAGATAGGGAACGAACTTAATTATCAAGCTTGGAATAGACATATATTTACCATATTAGGCAAGTAGGAAGAGGTTAGAAGTTAAAGTAGCTGTAGCAAATGTTAAAGTGGGATAGAATACGTCACTAGGACTGTGGTAAGCACTGATTAAGCAATAAGTTATCTATCGTTATCAGTTTTTCATTTTAATCAATTTTACATAGTTACTGTTCAATTTTATATAACTGATCTGTAGTTTTTCACATAATTCAAACGATATGTTGACTACCAGACAGTTAATTTTTTTAAAATCTTCGATCTACTTCACCACTACATACGAATTTGATTTTAACATTATTAATTTAATTTATTTATTACATACTACTCAAATATCCATGATTCGACGAAACAGTTATAATTGACATTTTCTGTACTATGATTTAACGTAGGAAATAGAGAGAAAGAGAATAAGAAATCGAAAGATGTGACACTGATTTGGTATTGCACCACATTATATCGGTTTTAAAATCAAATATACTACGTTTTAGGCATTTTTTAATATATTTTATGTAAGAAATTACCAAATATTATTACGCTATACCCGCCCTTCTGGGGGATTTTTTTCATTACCAACATGAAGTTGGTGATACTGTTAGTGACAGATATAACAATCGCATACAAAACAAATCTGTAACTAGCTAGGTATACTACTGTGCCATAGACATTGTATAAAAACATAGACCAGACATACCGGCCGCACGTGCTGACGACAAGATCTCTTGCGCTTGTTGATTCTCTCTTTTTTTTGTAGCACATTGTATCGAGAAGCTTACGTACTTCTACTTCTCCCCATTTAAAAGATTCTGTCGTAGCTTTACTATTTGTAAAAGTTAAGGTTACTTCAGACCTACAGTCACGCGACGATCAGATGATAGTCAAATCACACCGTCAAGTCAAGGGAAAATCCATATCACACACACAGTCCGAGCAAATCACCGTCAGTCTACTTCAGCATTCATTAGATTAAGATGCTCAAGAGAAAAATACTACAAAATAGCATTATTTTTGTAAGATTATTAAGAAGAAGTAAGGCCTCGTCGAGAGTGGGTACACAAAATATTTTTATCGAGGAAAGAAGGAAATTTCTCAAAATTTTATCAACAACTAGTGGACGACGAAATAAATCCAAAGAGAAATGGTTCCAAGAAACATGTCAAGAGATAGAAGAGCTAGAACGAAGACACGATAGTTTTATTATGCATAAAAAAATCAAGGAGTTTACTTATACTTACAAGAAAAAACAGTTTGGTAGGTTAATAGACGAGAAAAACAAACTTATTGTAGATAAAGAACAGTTATAGACTTGGGCAAATTACATAAAAGATTAATTGACGGATTATCGTCATATTTCTATGAACACTCTTGATATGAATGGACCAAAAATATTGAAAAGTGAGATGATAAAAGCTATAGATCAAACGAAACATTGGAAAGCAACAGGATGCGATGAAATACCAGTCGAATTTTTAAAAGTTTTTAACGAGAACAACCTGAGTGTAGTATTAGAACTATTTAATAAGATATACGATACTGGTCAAATTCCATCGGACTGGTTGAAATCTACATTTGTGTCCCTTCCCAAAAACTCGAATTCTAAGAAGTGTGGTGAATATCTCCTTATAAGTTTAATGAGTCACACTCTTAAAGTATTCTTGCGTATTATCCATTCCAGAATACGAGAAAAATTAGAACACAGCATAAGTAAAACACAGTTCGGTTTTAGATGCGGAACTCGAGAGCCGCTCTTTGCAATACAAGTCTTGATTCAAAAATGTCTGGATCAACAGAAAGATGTTTACGCCTGTTCTATCGACTATGAGAAAGCATTCGATACTATCAAACATGACAAACTCATAGAACTATTACATCTTACAGGACTTGACACTAAGGACATCCAGATTATAAAAAATCTATATTGCAATCAAACAGCCCACATGAAGAATAGACATATGGTGAGTGAAAACGTAACCATTTCGAGAAGGGTTAGACAGGGCTGTATTCTTTCGCCACTGCTTTTCAACCTGTACACGGAACAAATATTTCTAGAGGCACTGGAAGAGTACAACGAGGGCATCAAGATTAATGGCGTACCAATAAGTAATTTTTGATATGCAGATGATACTGTTATACTGGCCGATAACATCGAAGATTTACAAGTGATGCTAAATAGAGTAAATACAACTGGCAACCAATTTGGCCTGAAGATTAATAGAAGGAAAACTAAATTTATGGTGATCAGTAAAAAGATCATTCAACATATCGACCTGAATATTGAAGCCGAACGTATTGAAAGAGTACAAAGATTTAAATATCTGAGATATACAGTAAATGATATTTAGGATTAAGATCCGAATTGAAATAGCAAGATCTAAATTTATCAAAATGAGAAAGCTCGTAAGCAACCGTCACCAAAGCGTTAACCTCCGATGCAGCAACTATAAAGAAGTTAGCGGCTCTAGAAATGTGGCTGTATCGACGCATACTGAGAATACCTTGGACAGACAGAGTGACCAACACAGAGGTATTAAGACGAATGGGTAAAGAGGTGGAATTGTTAACAACTGTTAAAAGGAGGAAAGTATCATACCTGGACCATGTGTTCGGTAATGATAAGTACAGTCTGCTACAGCTTATCGTGGAAGGCAAGATTGAAGGTAGAAGAGGTTTGGGCAGAAAGAAGAAATCCTGGCTGAGAAAATTGACAGAATGGTTTCAAATACCAGAAGCTGTGAACATAATACATGCGGGACAAAACAGAGAAACCTATCGTTTGACGGTCGCCAACCTTTGGTAGAAGACGGCACATAAAGAAGAAGAAGTGGACGACGAGACAAAATTCGTAAAGACGACATAACGAATATGGTCACTATATAAAAGCAGTAACTCCTGCCAAAAAGTTTATTAATAGTTACCTTGTTTTAGTATTTTACTAATTTCGTGGCTTACTTTTAATTTTGGCTGAGAATCAGAGTAAAATGGATCTGAAAAATCATAGAGTAATCTTTCTTCACGAATGCATTCAATTACTTTTTCGTCCTCCATTATTAACAAAAGCGACGAAACATGTGACGAAAATATGTAACAACAACTGAAAGCAGGTGGCTGACTGACTGTATCCTATTTACACCAACCTGGCAGTCCGGTCCAGTCAAGATCAAGTCATAGTCTTGATCGCTGGTGCAGCGACCGAACAGGCAGTAATCTTGACTGTACCGTGACTATGACTCTACCGTGCCCGCGTGTGGGAATTACCTCATTGGAAAACCACAAAAGCAATCTTGACTGTACCGTCTCTGACTGTGAGGTGACTGTTGGTCTAAATCAACCTTATAGAACGAACAATGAAAAAGAAAAGATGGTGTCGTTACTTAGCTCTCCAGACTACCTAGTCTATGTTATTATTTACATATATATGTACTATGCATAGCGGACTGTAACGTATATGCTTTTACGAATCTCTACCACGTAGTAAATATTGAGAAAATCTTGTAATTTGCTTTGGAATTGCAAAAAAATCTAGTGAACTGGGGATGCGGTGTATACATCTCTATGTAAGACAATGGTGCGAATAAAATTTTGGTATACTGTCCTTTTTAATTGCTTTGTACTTACCTTTGTTAAACTTTGAAAACATAGCATGGAGAATCACCAAAGTAACTAATATTTTTACTCCAGTCGTCATAGATGAAAATGCAACTGAATCAATACTGAGAATGCCAATTTTGGGACTCTAAAACAGATGCAAAAAAGTTTACTACTTCTACCCCCCGTTTCCCTCTAAAACCATTCCTAGTTGGAGAGAAAACGAAAAAAATCGATTTACCAAGAATGTGTACGCCGTAGGAAACATGTGTCAAATAGGAAATGTAGCTTGAGATAATTTACAAGAACAATAGATCGAAATCGATAGTGGAAGAAATACAAAACGCAGACGTGGTGGTTGGCACATCCCTTGGTTACATAACAACAAAAATAGGGAGGGTTACATTACCAAATTATAGTAAGAAAACCCAAAATAAAAAATAATTTGTAGTACAAATCGTCACCCTTTACGCAGGAGACGATATCTAGAGAAAAAGTAAATTTCAAATAAACTTATACTTTTTATAACATATTGTTGAAAGTCACATCTCCCTGTGTCTTAGAAACGTCCATAAGTCTCTCTTTATCACCGAAATATTCCACGAACTGATTCTATCGGCACAGAGAAAACCTTCGCCCAGTCAGCTATTTTCCAGACAGTTTCTTCTCATTATATAAGCCAGCAGGGGCGGGCTTTGATGAAACGATAATTATTAATGTAATTAGCAATTGTAATATTTGAAATTGAGCTTTTGAGTTAAATAAAGATACATTTAGTTAAACCATATCGTGCTTAAATATTTAACTATAACTTACAATAGTTGTTGTATTGTTTGTTAATTTTCTTAGCTTCTATTGTCTTAAGTATAACTAAAAATTGTTTGTACAACCAAGTATAAGACATTATTTTTGTTAGGCAACTTATATTTTTTACCCTGTATCACGTTTAAGGCAAATGTATTTATATATATTTTTAATAAGGATGGGCCAAGAGTTGTTTAAATAGTTCTGTGATCAATAGGGGGCATAAAATTCTGACATTCAACGAGAAATTAAAAAAATTATTACTCGAAAATACATATTTTAACGTTGTTTGGAAGTTACTCGTTACAATAATAGATTGTCTGCCTATTGTTAGGTTAGACTTTGGACTATGATCAAATCGCCAGTAGCCGTTCGATGACTCAGATCTTCTAGAAGCAGATATTCAACGAAGATGCCGAAATTTTCGATTGTTCCACACTGTGCGATGTAACGGAAATCTGACTTGTAAAACAAGTAGACCATTCGTTCGGGGAAATTTTGATTGTGAGAAGTTAGTCTAAATTATTAACTCCTAAAATGTATATTATAAATTAAGTAATTGTGTTTTAGTGTTAGTGTAAATGAACTAAATAGTGTTAAAAATAACTAAAATAAATACTTAATAAAATTAGTGTTAGAATATTGTACAATTAAAGACTGTAAATAACTTAAAGATAAAAACATTCCACTATATTTATTTGTGAGTTCTCAGTCGGTTTCCAATATCTTCTTTGTGCGTCATAATGACCATCAATCATTCCTACTAAACGGAGAATCCAAGTATAATAAATTCACAGAACATTAAAGAATAAGGAAAGGGCTGATATACTGATAAAACTTTGAGGCAATGTGCACACCTATTCTATTATATCAATACGACAGTTCGGTAAAGACATAAAGATCTATCTCTAAAAAATTTAGCGGAAGAACATGTAAACAGGGCTTAGTATAACTAACTCAATCTGTAGAGTCTACGGGAAGATAATTGAAAGCCGAACTGAAGATTGCTGGGAAGACGCTGAAGATCAGAGTGGCTTTCGTACTGGTCGTTCTTGTATAGACAATGTGTTCTGACTAAAACAAACAATAGAAAAGCGTTTGGAACATAATATGAAGACACACATGGTATTTATTGATCTTCAAAAAGCGTATGACAGTGTCCCATTAGCCAAGCTATGGCAGGTGCTAGAAGACAAGAATATTCCACCGATTTACATTAATGCTGTAATGGAGTTGTACGATGATATGACGAGTGTAATAAAGATTGGACAAAAAGTGACAAAAAAGATAAAAGTGGCCAAAGGACTTCGCCAAGGCTGCTGCATTGCACCTACACTCTTTAAGATTTATTTGGAAGGGGTTTTGGATATTTGGAAAAGAAAATGTGGACCTATGGGTGTTAAAATTGGAGACCATACACTGTACAGCTTGCATTTTGCTGATGACCAAGTAATACTTGCAGAAGATCAAGATGACATCCACTACATGTTACGAAAAATAGATGAAGAATATACTAAGTGGGGCTTATCAATTAATCCATCAAAAACAGAGTACGTAGTAGTGGGAGGTGAAGGAAAGCACTTAGAACTAGGAAACAAACAAATTCAAAATACTGATAGCTATAAATATCTCGGTGTAAACATTACAAACAATGGTCGGAATACAAAAGAAATAGCTACTAGAATTGGTCAAGGAAATTCAGCAATACGTCAACTGAATAGTATACTTTGGAATAACCACATCACCCGAAACACAAAAATTAGGATATACAAAAGTATCATAGAAAGCATTGCTACATATGGTTCAGAGCTTTGGGTAATAAATAAAAATGACGCATCCAAAATAAAAGCAATGGAAATGAATTATTGGAGAAGATGTTGCCAACTCACTAGAAGAGATAGAGTAAGGAATACTGAAATCAGTGAGCGTATGGGCATAGACATGACACGTCCTGGAAACTATAGAATGCAAAAGGCTGAAATGGTATGGCCATGTAGAAATGATGAATGATCAACGATGGCCAAAGAGAATGTTACAGTGGATCCTCACCAACCGCAGGAAAAAGGGAAGACCAAGAAGATCGTGGAGACAAGAAGTAAAAGATGCAATGGAAGATAGGGGTCTACAAGTAGATGACTGGAACGATCGCAACGATCGTTGGAAGCTAGGTTGCGAGAAACGGCGACAGCTGTAATAAACTCGTTATATATTATATATTATAGATATTTAGTTACTTTATTTATTATTGTGGTTCTATTTTTATAGCTATTGGAAATGACTTGGGGTTATTTGTGTTCGATTTTACAATCCTTAGTGCCTTCAGGATCAATATAAGTACCACAAACTCCAATGTTATTCAACGTCAAATTTAACATCGAAGAATTAAAGATACAAAAAGAAGGTAAAATATTGGTGACTATATAGTGACATGATCTTAATAAATAGCAAAATAAAAGGAATATCAAGGTGACTTCAAACAACTGCACAAAATACGTAATAAATCTCTGATTTTGATTGCGCAAAATTTTATAGCACAGTCAAATTGCGTTTTCACCGGTAACATATTTGATCACCTGCTTGACCCATCCTGTAAATATTTCCATTGCATTACCAAATCAGTGTAGTCCAGACACACGTTTAAGATACAAATTACTTATAAAATACGTAATCAGTTCCATGGAAACGTTTTGAAAAATAAAAAACAATTCGTACTTTCACTAGACACTGTAACTCACTATTATGCCCTAAAATTGATATAAACAAATGATTATTGATTGTGTTACTTAAGCGGGAATACGCTTTTTCGGGCAGTGTCTTACTAAAAAATATCCTTACAGTCTTTCAGAGGTTTCTTAATTGACCAGTTAGTTTTTTTTGTTGTAAGAATACATAAATCATTATAGTGCATCATTTTTGACTTTCATTTTTATATTTCGCAACAATATTGATTAAAAACGATACTAGTAGTACAAATCGTTTTATCATTGTCCAATTTGCCTTATGAAATATTAATTAAAATGAGGAACAAATATAGGAGTAGGTAAACTGAAGCAGAATTAACAATAATTTTTTAAGTAAACCAATTATTGTCATTGTTGTGGCAGAAACTTGTAGCATTTTTAAATTCTTTGGTATATATTGAAATCACCCCGTATATGTTAAAACACCGAAAAAGTATTTCAATCCCTTTTGCGTCGCCGAGTTGATAATAAACACATTAATTAATGGAATTAAGGTAATTCCTCGGCATTCTTTTAATCCAGAGCCGCTTTTAGCTCTAATAAATATTCCCGTTTATATGTTTTGTTTATACCAAGTTGGGCGAATGCATTTTAAAGATAATTACATCACTCTCGCTGAGGCCGCTGTCAGGCGTAGTTGGTTTCAGATAAGTCCAAATTATTCGTAAAATTTGTAATGTTTTGTGTTTTTTCGTCCGATGTTGTGGAAAATATGTAGTGAGCAGTTAATAGTTACAGTTTTAAGAGGTTTGGAAGAATCGTTGAACAGTCAAGACGCTGTGAGTGTCGGCGTCAAAAACCGGCAAGTTTGTTGGAAAAAGTGATTTATACTCAATGTAATGTGTTAATTTTTCATGAGTAATCACTGTGTTTTATTTTCCATGCCGTCTCTCATCTGAGATATTTGTAAAACGGCGTTTACAACAACTTTGAAGGATAACCACATGTTTCCATTTTGCTCAGCAGCTTCCATCCTCGTTTTGTTTGTCCCTGGTTGTCATCCCAGGATTTTTCGCAGTTTGGAGATGAATTTGTTCGTGTGGCAGTGGATCTAAGTCCAGTTTCCACCCCTAGAAATTTTAGTAAGTCCAGTTCCTTCTTTTTTTCTTTAGGTGCCGTCTTCTTAGCGAAGGTTGGCGATGACCTCTGCAAAGTCTTCCATATTTTGGGCTTTACTTATTAAACTTTGAAAGTCTAATCCTGTCCAATCTTTGATGTTGCGCAGCCAGGTCATTTGTCGTCTACCCGGGTCGCGTCTGCCTTCTATTTTTCCTTCTATAATAAGCTGAAGGAAGTTATACCTGTCGTGTCTAAATATGTTTCCAAGATAAGACGTTTTACGCTTCTTGACAGTTTCTGTGAGTTTACGTTCTCTATTCATACGCCATAAAACTTCTTCATTTCTAACGCGGTCGGTCCATGGAATTTTCATCATACGACGAAATACCCACATCTCAAAGCTCTCTAAACGTCGTAACGAGCTGACTGTTAACGTCCAAGCTTCCACGCCGTGTAATAGTACACTATATACATAATAGGTAGTAATAGTACACTATATACGGGTAGTTAGTACCTGTCGCATCTTTAAGAAGGTGTTTCTTGCCTGTTCTATTCTACATTTAACCTCTTGTTCTTGGTCTAAGGTTTCATGTATCCAACAGCCTAGATACTTAAACTTTTTCACTTGTTCAACTAGATTGTTGTTGACTAGTATGTTTATAACTGGTGTGTGTTTTTTTGAAATTACCATTGTTTTGGATTTTTTTAAATTCACCTTAACGCCGTCTAGTTCTCCTTCTCGCACTACTTTCGTTAACAGAATTTGTAGTTCTTCTTCACTGCCAGCAATCAGTACTGTATCATTGACATACCTGATATTGTTCATGATTTTTCCATTGACTTTCATTCCTTCTTCTGCTTCATCTAGAGCATGTGCAAAGATGTCCTCTGAGTACAAGTTAAATAATAATGGTGATAGTATACAACCTTGTCTAACTCCTCTTTGGATGTTTATAGTTTCAGTATCACCCATTTCAGTTTTGTCAGAGGCGTTTTGGTTCCAGTAGAGTCTCAAGTCCAGTTCCTAACCCCAGAAATTTTAGTAAAATCCAGATAACTTTTGTGTTTGAACTTTTAAAGTAAAAATAGACATTTTTTAATAATAATTTCTTTCATAACAATTTAAGAAATTGTAATAATTAAAATTGTAGATCTTAGGGTGTGGCCTAGGGCCTAGCTGTCATATTAATTGTTCTCGAGTTTAAAGATTTAGTATTGACGTATGACAGTTAGCACTATTTTTGACATTTGGTAAATACCTAATCATATTTGAGATTTTGTTTTTGTTTCTTTAAAAAAAAGGGTAAACTCTATGCGTAGTTTCACTTAAAAGGATATTTTTTTATTTGAATAATTTATTTCTACTACAAATTGTCGCCCATTACCAATTGTAAGTTTAGTAGTATCTTCAACTTTAAGAGTTTGTAAACTGATAAAACATAGTAAGTGTCTTTCTCTGTTATTTTGTATTTAATTTTTGTAACTATTAATATAGTATTTTTGTACTATTTACTTTTGTAAGTGTTTGTGGTGACACAGCAATAAATATTTAATTTTTTCCTAAAGCAATTTGTTTATTTCTTTTGTTAAATAAAGTTTCGAACCCTTTTTTGTAGTTTTAGGAAGAAAGAGCCTTTTCTTTCATACGACAGGAAGATTTCTCAAAGCGGCGTCCATTTTAAATAGCTTGATAACCTTCTTCTGTTCTGTTTGTCCAGGAGACTCATGTAAGTACCCCTTTTGTTTCATTTTTGTAGTTACCCCATTTCAGTCTCCTTGTCATTCACTTATCCACGACCCAGTTCTCCAAATAAATCCTGAGTGGCCTTTCGCAACGTTTCGGTTTGTTTTGCTTGCCCTATCTCCACCCAAATAATTTCGGTCCCCAACTTTCAACCCCCTATAGTAATACTCTATGTGGTAGGCAAAATAATCGTTACAAATTGGACCTGTTAAGAACTCTTTAATACACACGCCAGCTTATAACGATGGGCAACGATAGCTTATATGTAATAAAGTTATGTGTTACAGCCTTTTTAACAAATCCACAAAACATATTTCTTTCTTAATAAAGCTCTGTATTATATTTTTTTCTCGACAAACATAATCCAGCTCTCTACTATATTTCTTTGCAATGTTTACTCACCGCAAAAATTTTAGTTTTTGTTAAATGTCTAAATGAAAAATTTTATTACCTCATAAATCTCTCAAATGTTTTTGAAACAACACACCCACACACTATTTTTTTAATTACTCAATACTCGAAGTGGTAATCTTATCCGTCGATAGTTTAGTTCAAGTTTGTAAAAAATAATATAAGTAGTCCGTTTATTACCTTTGGCACATATCCGTCGGTCCAAAACAAACAATTTGAATCGATACCTGCATAAATTAGCACCTTCTTATCTATATAATATCCAAAATGCTAATTTATGTAACAGTAATTTGGGTCAAGTTTTATTTCGTCGTTATAAGAAATTATTTAAACCAAACACCTGCATTTTTTGTCGCTCTATTGGTACTAAATAGTTTTTTAATAGTGGATCATAAAAATATTTTACTGCTGTGATTTACAAACTAGAAAGCCATAGACAATAATCGGTAATTCTGCCCTTTCCTTAAAATTCCTATAAACGCTGATTGTTTGCCGGAAAAAGACACCCTCTGGTCAGCAATCTGACAATATACGTACAATTATTCTCAAGTCTGCAGTTGGACGATGATCTCGACGCTCTATATTCATTCTCAAGTCCGCAGTCGGACAACACATCACGCCTTGGTGTACATTTCGCTTTCAGTAACTTCGTCTGGGTCTCCCGTATTTTGTTCCACCTGTTTGCACTCTATAATTTATTAGTCTCTGGTTTTATCGACCAGTCTTTGTACATGGTCAAACCAGTTTATCTGTTTTTATTTCATATCAACGGTTTTACGTGCCTTACTTTCACGATTTCTTTGATTCTTGTAATTACCACTCTTTACATCTTTGACATGTCTGCTGCTCTTCTCCAGAAGCAAACTTCTGAGCTGTGCGTGATTATGTTTTTTACAATGGTGACATATATACTGGTTTTGTTTTTTTGCTTATATAGTTTTCTCTCAGCTTTCTCAGAAGTTTTATTCTCAGGTGTTAATATCCTTAAAAAATATTTTGTATTTGCATTTAATTATCTAGTCTAAGGTTTCTTTGTTATCCTGCTATACACAGAGCCTCTGTGTTTTTAAACGACTTTTGTTACATGTTACAATACATTTCATTATGATAAAAAATCTAAATTCGTTAAATGTCTTTTAAACATTTTATTACCTCATAAATCTGATCTTTTTTTATATATGTTCTAAGAAATATTAGTTGTATAATACCTTAGGCGGCAATAATATTAGGTCAGAGTTTCTTTTATGGTTATAAAAACAACAAAAACACAATTTAAACCACAAATTTGTACACAACTGTCTTATTTGTGGTTTAATTTTACGACTCCTCGTTAAAAGGGGTTTTTAATAGTCGACATTTTATTGGTTTTCGAATATACAAAACTAGAAAATCATAAAAAAGTTGGAAAATATCCCTTCACCCAAAATAATAAATAATATAACTAATTGTTTTCTTCAAGCTGCTTTAAATGAGGAATCATTTTAATAAAGTTGTAACAGGACAAAAATACTAATAATATCATTTTAAAGTCCTCTGCTTTGAAATCTATATTATAAATTGTAAGAGAGGTAAGTTATCCCAATGAGAATTACGAGAACATCCGAAACTTCCCCCATAAATTTATAAGAGCTTGGGTCTCTAAATAAGCTTTCAGTCGTTAAAACACTTTTCAGATTGTTTGAAAGTAAATTTTTATATGTCGAAAAATTGTTTTGTAAGGATTTTACGAATTTCTGTTATAGTAAAATGAACAACAGTCAGTTTAGTGAGTAGATAGTAAGCCACTTCAGCGCACTTTGAATTTTGACTCCGCATAATTTAATTTTTGGTACACGTTTTTGGAAGTCACGTTTTATGTCAAATATAACGTTTTATATCAAATGTCGCGTATTATGTCACGATTTATATCAAATGCCACGTTTTATATCAAATGTCACGTATAATGTCGCGGCGCCTTCACCAAAAATTAGTGGATGCAGGGTCATAGGTCAAACTGGCTTACTATCCACTGTAGTATACAATGTAGTTAGGAGCAGAAATAACACAAAAACTGACAAATACAAGCAGACTAGGCATTGAAGAACATTGGAAAGAAACCAAAATAAAAGTAATTAACGAAGCAAGACAAATTGTAGGTACGAAAAACAATGGTTGAATGACGAGTGTAAAAAGGCCATTGAAGTATACTGTATAGACAGCTTATGGCGTACAAAGTGTCACAAACATGATTCCCTTTGTTATTGTTTACTGTTTTGAAATATACGAAACATACGAAGCATACGAAGTTGTACGAAACTGAATACTTTTTCAAGTTCAATTAAATTTTTTGTTTTTCTTTTCTTAAAATCGTTTAAATATAATTTTTCTAATTAGTTTTTTTCATAGACTTCCTTTTGACCAAGAAAAATTAACTCTTTATAAAATAAGTCACTTAGATACACATACAATTAGAGTTTTGTGTCAATATTGAGAGTAAACTTAATGTAATACCAAGTATTTACCATGTTAAGATGAAATCATTGAGGTTTTTTCCTCATGATTTATTATGGGATTACTACCAAGAGAATTTTACTGTCATAATTAAATATGGTTGTCTTTTTAAAGACAAATCTCCTACTATTATTTTTTTTATGGGTATTCTACAGTTAAAGTTAATTTCGTGTTATCAAATGAACTATCCTCTAATAAAGTCGTCCCAGGAACGAAATTTGTTTGAGAAATTTACAAATAATTTGTAAAAATGTATTTACGTGTATAAATCTATAAAAAACGTAAAAGAAAGAAAAAGAATATCTGAAAACAATAGCAAAACTAGTAGTAAGTGATAAATGGACATATATGTTAATAATTATTTAATGAAATACGTTTAAAAGAAGTCTTTTATTAATTATTGTGATTGTTGTTAAGTAAATTTTATGCAAAATGTCTTATTTGACAAAAAATGATAAAAAAATGTATTTTTTAGTTGGTTTTAAAGAACAATTACTTATTTTGTAATAAGCAATAAATACAAAGAGTGATTTTACACTTTTCAAAACCAGTAAACATTGTCTGCCAATTTCTTATTTTAATTCAAATTTTAAATAAGAAATTAAGCAAATCCAAAACTTGTAAGAAACTTTAGTAAGACCTGCCCGAGGAGTAGAGAATACTATCAATCCTACTACGTCTTACGTAACGAACGACCGCCTCTCTGACCACTCCTGAACCCATCGGACTAATTCACTAAGCCAGAGGCGATCTCAGTCTGCAGTCTTCAATAGTGATATCGGCATCGCCCTCTTTGTTAACTTGTCCGTTCGTGCTTACTAATCTTCCTCCTTTTCTTTCTTCTCCTCTCGCTCTTTGGCTTTTTCGTCGGTGTCGAGGTTAAGGCACTCTTCAAAAAAATTCTGCATAGAATTGTAGACGTGTTCTATCACGCCCTCTAATAGATGCCCTTCGTCGGCATAACTCTGGAAAAATATGTTACAATTAAAATATACACACGAATCAGGTATTATGGGTGGTACTGCAAACTGTGCAAAACATACTTTGTGAAATGTAATAAACCTTGATAATATCAATACAATATGTATTGATAAGGATTTTAAAATAAGTGGCATTTTAGTTAAAGAATATTTAAGTAAAAAGTCAATGTATTGCGATAGACCTCCTCGTAATTTTAATTCTTCTTCTTTTGGTGCCTATTCGTTTCGAATATTGGCGATCATTTTGTCTATAATTATAGACAAAATGTCTATAATTATCTGTAGTCTGGGCGTCCGCAATCTACAGTCTGGAGAAGTTAAGATGTATGTATGGAATGAATCCGTTGCGTCTGGAGGAGCTCAGGAAGTCGGCTCCTGTCTTATCCATGATATTAAAAATTATGTTAGAAGCAAGAAAGTAATCATGTATTCCGATAGCTGCGGTAGTCAAAATAGAAATATTAAAATGGCTTTACTGTGTACTCATATGGTGCAATCGGATGACTTTCTAGTTGAAGAAATAAAGCATAACTTTTTAGTTAGTGGACATTCCTTTATGTCATGTGACCGTGACTTCGGTCTAATCGAGAAAAATATAAAATATCACCCCTAACATTTTTCATTCTAAAGATTGGATCAATGTAATTTCCACGGCGACAAGAAGAAATCATTTTCATGTAAGAGAAATGGAGTCCGAAAATTTCTTTTCAACAGTTAATTTGCAAAAAAATACTACACCTAGGAAAGTCTCGGCGGATGTAACGAAAGTCGAGTGGTTAAAAATTCACAGCATTAGTTAAAAAAAAGATGATCCTTGTATTATTTATTTTAAATATGGTGTAAGTAATCTTCATCAACTTCAAAAATTTAATATTGAAAAAATCAATATACCAAAGGATCGTTTAAATGATAAATCACCAATTTTATATCCTGATGAAAATGTTATAACTCCAGCCAAAAAAAGACCTGTTGAAATTGACCGAGTTTATTTCACCGATCTGTCATGACTTTTATAAAGATCTCAAATGCTCCGATACTGTTCAGGACGAAATTTCACTGCTAGGAGATGATTTGGACTAAATTTATATACTTTTGTATTTTTACGTAACTAACAATAAAGCTATTCCATAGTTATGTCTATTTTTAATAGGACTATTCTTCATGCATGGAAGATTTTCTAAATAGCATAGCGGATCAATCCATATTATTTTTGTAAATTAAAAAAAAAACACATTTTCTTGGACAATCCGTTATAAAATACCCACTACTATTGCCAGTGCTTCATACTAAAAAAATTAACACTTTTATGTAAGCCACAAAAAACTCTTTAAAATACCAGTGTTTGTTATTCTCAGTTTTCTCCATTTAATGTTTCAACAGGATGGTCCGCTCTAGTTCTCAACGCCTCAGTTGTTGTTGTGGAGAACCATTTTCTCAGGTTTTTTAACCATGATAATCTTCTTCTCCCAATTCCTCGCTTTCCGAATACTTTGCCTCGAAAGATTATTTTCAGTAATCTGTATTTAGTGACGTTTCTCATTATGTGTCCGAGATATTCTAACTTTCTCCTTTTAATCGTATACATCACTTCTTTTTCTTTCTCCATTCTTCGTAGTATAGTCTCGTTGGTTATCTTGCCGTTCATGATATCTTTAGGATTCTTCTGTATAGCCACATCGCGAAGGCTTCAAGTTTTTTCTCCATGTCCATCTTTCTCCCACACTGAGTGTCCAGGATTCAACTCCGTAGTATAATATCGAGAAGATATAACATGGTAGGAACCTTACTTTTATCTCCAGATTAAGGTTGTGGCTTTTAAAGAGTTTGGCCATGTTGTTGAATGCACTCCTAGCCTTCTCTATTTTATATTTTACTTCTTGTGAGTGATCCCATAAAGATCCCATAAAGAAAACAAATATACCAACAAACATACATTTGGGAAATGTACAGATAGAAAGGGTTGATAAATATAAATACCTAGGAACCTGAGTTTCAGACAATAATGATCAGACAACCGAAGTAAGAGCCAGGATAGAAATAGAAAGAAATGCGTTTGTAGAAATGAAAACAATTCTCTGCAACAAAGACCTTAGATTAGAACTGAGAGTAAGAGCACTGAGATGCTACGTGTTTTCGATACTGCAATATGGACTTAAAAGCTAGACATTAAAGCAAGAAAACATAAATAAGTTACAGTTCTTTGAAATGTGGTGTTACAGGAGGATGCTTAGAATAACATGGACACAGAAGAAAACTAACACGGAGGTATTGCGAGAAATGGGCAAAGAATGCGAAATAATAAACACAATAAAAATATGAAAGTTACAATATCTGGGGCGCGTAATGAGGGAACAGCGATATGAACTGCTAAGGCTGATAATACAGAGAAAGATAAGAAGAGAAAGGAGTATAGGAAGAAGGAGAGTGTCATGGTTGAAGAATTTAAGGGACTGGTTTAAATGCAGTTCTATAGAACTCTTCAGAGCAGCAGTAGATAGAGTAAAGATAGTGATGATGATATCCAACCTCTGATCGGGGGACGGCATTTAAAGAAGAAGGGTGATCTCATTGTTCGTTTACTATTGTTCCAAGATCTGTCCACTGGTGTATTTTTGATAAGTAGTTGGACGTCTAATTTTACTCTTGCTGATGACCATAAATTTAATTTTTGCTATGTTTAATTGTAGTCCAAATCTTTCACTTACTTCATTTACTTTGTTTAACAGTTGCTGTAAACTGTTTAAACTATCTGCACAAATAACTGTGTCATCTGCATAGCGAATTTTGTTTAGGCTTTCTCCATTTAAAAGGATTCCATGTTCGCAATTTTCCAAGGCTTCACTAAATATTTCCTCTGAATATAGGTTGAATTTTATAGGTAAAATTATACATCCTTGTCTAACGCCTCGCAGAATCTGGATCGCTTCCGTCGATTCGTCCTTAAGATTTGTTATTATTGTGGTTGATTGGTTCCAGTATAAATTTTGTATTATACACCAGTTTTTTTCATCTATTTGGGCTTTTGTTAGAATATTCATAATTTTTCGGCCTTGAACTGGGTCAAATGCTCTTTGGTAGTCCACAAAGCAAGTGTAGATATCGCAAGACATATCTCTGCATCTTTAAAATAATACCTGTAGAGTAAACAGTGCATCTCTCGTCCCTAAGCCTTTCATGAATCCAAACTGTGTGTGTTGTATTCTCTCTTCGCATAGCTTGTATATTCTGCGATGTATAATTTAAAAATAAAATTTTACTGTATGGCTAATTATCCTATATTCTAAGCACTTTTTCTCTCCCTGTTTTTTTGGTAAGGTAATAAATTCTGAAACTAGCCAATCTTTTGGAATATTGCCTGTGTCATAGATATTATTAAAGATTTGACATAGTATTCTTAAAGATTCATCAAGAAGTTTAAGAAATTCGGACTGTACTCCACCTGGTCCTGGAGCTCTCCCTTCTTTTATTGATATTATGGCTGCTCTTATTTCTGCCACTAGTATAGGTTAGGTATTGGGGACTGGTTCTCCCTCTCATCAAAAAATAAATTTCGTATGTAATTTTTCTAGGTATTATCAATACTCTTTGTTTCCACGATTATCTCCGTTGTCATTAACAAGTTTACTTACTCTTCTGTTTTTATATTTGCCTGTAATTTCTCGTACCTTTTTATGCACGTTGAAGTCTTCGTATTTACTTAATAGAATTTCGATTTCTTGCCATTTTTTCTCCAGTTTTTTCTGTTTGGCTTCCCTGATCTTTCTCTGTATATCTCGTTGTAATGTTTTATATACATGGAATTATTCTTCTTGCTTTTTCTTCTTTCTTACATCAGCTGCAGAATCTCTGTCGTGATCCATGTCTTATTCTTACTTTATTCGTTCTTCAAAAAATTGTCTTTAATGTCGTCTATCGTTTGTTATATAATATGTCGCCTATTAGAGTCCTTCGAGTCCTTGGAATAAACTTAAAAAGTTTTTAAGTAGTGTTGCAAATCCTTTGATGCAACCAATCATAGAAGATGCTTCCAACTATTTCACTTTGCTACATTTAATAGCATTTTTCACTTGTTTTAAGATATCATGTCCTGTTGGCTCAAATCTAATAGCTTCTCCACAACATCGAAACTATCTCTCATGGTGCGTGCAAATATGCTCAACTGTACAATATCTGCGAATTTTCGTAACTCTACAATTTCGTGTTTCTGGTGTAGCATGTGGAGTTTCTTGAATTTAAAACTCTTGACGAGACTGTATTTTTAGCCTTATGGCTAGAGATTATTAATTTTTATCATTTCGAATACGTATTAGTGTTTGTACTTAAGTCTCCCTTCTCGTAATAAATTATGCGTATGGGGTTAGAACATACGTTTTGTTTTAAACCACTTCATTTAAGTATTAATCTCACATAATCCTTCTTAAATGGTCTGATTAATCCGAAAACGTTTTGAACTTGATCCTTTTCGATTTTTAAATTTAATTTTTTAACTATATGGTACACAACCAATTCCTGGGAATTATTTTTTTTTAAATTATCCTGGGACCATATCGCATGAAACATTCATCGTAATTAGCCACAAAATTACAACTAATATATCTGGTGACTAATGTGGATGCCCAAAATTGTAGCTGCTGCTTTACAGTGCGAGCCAGTGGGGAAGTATAAAAATTGAATTTTAACTGACTTGCTTGCCATTTCTACGATTCTTCTTTGTTTGTTGTATAAATGTTTATAACTATTCCCATAAATTTTAAAATGTCAACAAGAAAATAAAACAAACGAAGAACAATAAAAATAAAAGTTGGAAAAAACCACTATAATAATGCCACGTTGATAATAATGTAACAAAAGTCTTAAAATTTACACTATCTTATTCAAATCATTGTTAATTTCTGTTACACATCGAATTAAGGATAAAAATTATTTACTTACTTGATATCTATAGAGGACCCTCGCCTCGGTGAGGGCACTGGCAAGCATCACCCCATGCTGATAAGGTGCTGTGAGATCGGCCATGCCGTGAATTAGGAAGAAGGATCGTTTGGGAATGTTTCGAGCTCTCTGGGTAGCGTCAGCTTCGACATACCCCTTGTAATTTTCGTTGGGTAGGCCCATTATTTTTTCCGTAAAGGCGGCATCTAAAAAACATTAAAAGTAACGGTCTTTCCTTTCAATTTTTTTATTTATTCGTTGCAATTAAGAGCCTACTCAATAATTAAAGAGAAGGATTAGTAAATATGATGTAAGAACAAGGGCTTGTCTAAACCGCTTGTCAAAGGTTTATTGTAAATTTCTCAAGTCTTCTACAGTTGATTTGGATATCGAGAAAACATTCCATAATTTAGTAGTATGGCAGAATTGTCAATAAAATTAAAGAAAACTGACAGGGAACTTTTAGAATATTTTGGATATATATAGTACAAAACAAGAGTATAAAGAAGGAGAAGAATATATTAAGAGGGTTATGGAATGTTCAGCAAATATTTGCACACTTTTTAATAATAAATTAATCAATTTTTACTTACTGTAGAACAGCCAGTCAGAAATGGGACTCACTGAAATACCACATTTGTACACTTTTTGTTGATTGCCCAAGCCAAGAACCATTGCTGTAACGTAGCCACCATAACCCCATCCCCAAATGCCTATTCGAGTTTTGTCCAGGTATTTATGCTTTTCCAGCAGATGTTCTAACACCGTTACCTAAAAAGGTAGACATATATATTAAAAATATTGTTATGAGTTACGGCGCTCTAATTGCAGCCCTGGCGTAAAAGTAATTTGAGAAGCCTAATTCACCTCTTTATCAGCAACATTCGAGAATATCGGATTTTTCGCGTATGAATCTACCATCACCCGCTAGTTATTTCTAGAACAGATGGTTTGATGTATAACCCACTAAGGCGGCCTTTGATTACCATAAGTTTTTATGAGATTAGCAAAGTTTTTATTTTTAAAGCGATATACGTGAGAATTAGAATCGCGAATTGTTAATGTAATTGGAATTTATATTTATTTAGTTTTTGCTGTTGAGTAAATTCAAATAAAAGGTAGTTAAACTGAGTTTACTCAATCCATCAATCTACAGAAAACTTAATAAGAATAATTTTTTGTTCACAATATAGGTCTATTTCTATAAGACATTACTGTACTAATATTTTATGAGAAATGTCAATATTTTACCTGTATACGGGGTGTAAAACTAAAGTTGTGTTTTTCATCTTATTTTGCAACACCCTATATATATATATATATATATATATATATATATATATATATATATGTATATATAAATATATATAACGAGTTTATTACAGCTGCCGCCGTTTCTCGCAACCTTTGCACCTTTTACTTCTTGTCTCCACGATCTTCTTGGTCTTCCCTTTTTCCTGCGGTTGGTGGGGATCCACTGTAACATTCTCTTTGACCATAGTTGATCATTCATCCTTTTTACATGGCCATACCATTTTAGCCTTTTGCATTCTATAGTTTCTAGGACGTCAATGTCTATGCCCATACGCTCTCTGATTTCAGTATTCCTTACTCTATCTCTTCTAGTGAGTTGGCAACATCTTCTCCAATAATTCATTTCCATTGCTTTTATTTTGGATGCGTCATTTTTATTTATTACCCAAAGCTCTGAACCATATGTAGCAATGCTTTCTATGATACTTTTGTATATCCTAATTTTTGTGTTTTGGGAGATGTGGTTATTCCAAAGTATACTATTCAGTTGACGTATTGCTGAATTTCCTTGACCAATTCTAGTAGCTATTTCTTTTGTATTCCGACCATTGTTGGTAATGTTTACACCGAGATATTTATAGCTATCAGTATTTTGAATTTGTTTGCTTCCTAGTTCTAAGTGCTTTCCTTCACCTCCCACTACTACGTACTCTGTTTTTGATGGATTAATTGATAAGCCCCACTAAGTATATTCTTCATCTATTTTTCGTAACATGTAGTAGAGATCATCTTGATCTTCTGCAAGTATTACTTGGTCATCAGCAAAATGCAAGCTGTACAGTGTATGGTCTCCAATTTTAACACCCATAGGTTCACATTTTCTTTTCCAAATATCCAAAACCCCCTCCAAATAAATCTTAAAGAGTATAGGTGCAATGCAGCAGCCTTGGCGAAGTCCTTTGGTCACTTTTATCTTTTTTGTCACTTTTTGTCCAATCTTTATTACACTCGTCATATCATCGTACAACTCCCGTACAGCATTAATGTAAATCGGTGGAATATTCTTGTCTTCAAGCACCTGCCACAGCTTGGCTAATGGGACACTGTCATACGCTTTTTGAAGATCAATAAATACCATGTGTGTCTCCATATTGTAACACCCTTTGGAATTTATTAGAAATAGCTAATACATTGCGAAATAGCTTCATCTTTTTTTAATATTTTCGTAAAAAAATAATCTCGATATCTCTATTATCAAAAATTATAAAAAAAATTTTAATGCGACAAATTTTTCATGCTATTGGTAGTGTTAATCGACCTTGGAGACGTACATTTAAGAGCATTCTATTTTCAATCAACAAATAATTCAAAACAAATTGCTGACCGACGATATGGGAGCCCACAAGCCGCGACCTATCTTAATTGTAAACACGTTAGAAGTTTGTATTAAAAATGAAATAAAATATCTGTCTTTGTTGAGTCAAAGCGGTGGAAGCCCAACACCTCATGGTGTTACTTCTCTTGTCCTGTTTCTGTAGCTAATTAGATAATTATATAAGCCCCTTCTCATATTAGTTGGCCCACCTATGGAATTTGCAGTTTAAGTCGATTACCATAAACAAATTATACTGTGCATGTTTTTATAGTCATAGTCATAGTCATAGTCATCTTTATTGATCCTTTAAGACATTCAAAATAAATGTATAGGATACGTCACTACAGAATTTGGTATAAAAAACATTAATGTGTATAATACAATATTCACAGTGTAAAAAAAATTGACAAAACATAAAAATATATAAAATAACATTTTTACAAGTAAATATGAAGTTATTGCAGTTTGTCCTCAAGATATTCATTTATAGAATAATATGCTTTTCTTAAGAGTAAATCTTTAACATTTTTTTTAAATTTAGAGATAAGTGGTATTTCTTTCACAGTTTTTGGCAAATGATTGTATAAGGTCAGTCCTATATATCTGAAGCAATTTTGAAATTTGGATGTTCTGTGTTTAGGAACTCGTAAAGATTCAGCACTTCTTGTATTGTAGTAGTGATTGTCTGAATTTACTGGAAATGTATTGATTTCCTCTTTGACATAAAGTAAACATTTATAGATATATAGGCAGTAGAAAGTTAAAATTTGCTGTTTAATAAAAACTGGTTTACAAGACTGTTGATAATCCAAATTAAAAATTTTACGGATAATTTTTTTTTGGTTAATGAACACCTTGTTACTATCTACTGAGTTCCCCCACAAAATTACATTGTAGCACATGTGGCTGTAAGCAAGGCTATAATAAACGTTCATTAATGCCGAAATGGGTAGTGTGTTTTTAATTCTAGATATAGCATAAAAAGCTTTATTCAATTTCATGTTCACTGAGTTCACTTGCTCTGACCATTTGAGATTACAATCAATGAATACACCCAAAAACTTTGTAGAGTGAGTGGAAGATAACATATTGTTTCTATCGTGGATGGTTAAGATATAGTCATATTTAGATGAGTTGTATGAATGAAAATAAAGAATTTGCGTCTTGTCAATGTTTAATATTAGTCTGTTGGTATTACACCAGCGTATAAAGCAGTCAACAACAGTCTTCATTGTCATTTTTAATTCCTCCAGTGTACGTGCAGAGACTATTAACGAGGTATCATCAGCAAACATTGATATTATAAGTGCCCTTATGTGATCTGGTAGGTCATTAATAAAAATTAGGAATAATAATGGTCCCAGCACGGATCCCTGTGGTACTCCTTTATTTGTCGTGTATGGTTCTGAGCTTGATTCTTTCATCTTAACAACACTCTTCCTGTTACTTAAGAAATTGATTATCCATTCTAGAAATATCCCTCTAAAACCAACGTTATATAATTTATTGCGAATAAATGTTATGTCTAAGCAGTCAAAAGCACGTGATAGATCAAAAAATAGTCCTGCCACGTGGTTTCTACTATCTAATTCATCATAAATACGCTCAAACAAGCTGCATACAGCCGTGAGTGTTGACTTTTTTGATCTAAAGCCGTGTTGGCTTGGAGTTAATAAATTGTATTCTTCTATAAAATTTAACATTCTGTTGTATAAAACCTTCTCTATTACTTTTGAAATTATGCTAAGGACAGATACTGGTCTATATAATTAGAAATATCATGAGGGTCATTCTTTTTGAAGATTGGAATAACTTTTGCCATTTTAAATATGGATGGAAATTGGCTGGTTGTTATTGAGAGATTAACTAAATGGGTTAAAGGAATCGATATATGATCACTTATCAGTTTTATTATTTTTACAGATATGTTATCAATACCAGTACTAGGCTTATTTTTTAGTTGATCGATTATATTTTTTATTTCAATTGGAGTTACGGGTAAAAAGAAAAATGTTTTGTTACACATTTTTGAGGTAGTACAAGAAGAAGGTAGTGCAAACGAATTAGCAATATCCCAAGACTTGGTAATAATTTTATTATCATAATGTAGAATAATATCAGACCTGTTCTTTTGCCTACCAGTTTCACTGTTTACTAAATTCCAAATTGTTTTTGGTATATTGTGAGATTGATTAATGAAGTCACTATGAAAGTTTTTTTTAGTATTTATTAATAGAGAATTATATTCTGTTTTTGCCTGTTTATAGGTATCTTGAGACTCGAGACTCCCTATATTTTTTGCTATCCAGTGTAGATTTTTTAGTTTTTCACTAGCGTGTCTTACCTCATTTGTTACCCATGTAGCCTTATTTGTTTTGTGTGCTTTATACCGTGTTTTTATTGGACAATATAAATTTAGATTGTAATCTAAAATGCTAACAAATGAATTTGTGGCATATTCAGCATTCAATTGTGAATAAACTTCATCAAAAACTGCAGAAGAAATTCCTGCTTTAAACATCAGCATATTTTCATCTGACATATCCCTGTAACTAATGGGGTTTTTATCTTTTTTCGATACTTTATTGGCTTGCAAATTTACACTAAGTGAAAATACTTTATGGTCACTGAAGTGACCCTCGAACACATTTGATTTATAAAGATGTGGTTCGATATTTGTCAATATGTAATCCAATTTTGTAGATGATGTTTTACCTACTTTATCTACGAAAACTCTTGTAGGAGCCTCAGATGTGACTCTCAGATTATAACTTACTAAAAACTCGTTAAAAGATTGCTTATTATTAGACATGACAAGATAATCAATGTTTAGATCCCCACAAATATAAATATCATGATATGACTTACTGCATAGCTCCAATATATTATGTAATTTACACAGAAAACTCTGAACTTCTCCTGATGGCGAACGATAAACACTAATAACACAAATTTTTCCCAGTTCCCATATTAATTAATATGACATTGTTATTAATATTTATTAAAAACATTACCCTTATGGTTTTTTATTTATTTTCAAGAATAAAAAAAATCACTTTATGTCAACATACGTTGATTTTTCATAATTACGTTAAATCCAGAGGTAGCTATAGAAAAATCACATCAAAACAATGATATTGTCAGTTAATGTCAAATGTATTTTGTAGTATTGTAAAGTTTTTCGCGGTTTGTGGATTGTACAATGGGTCGAGGTAAAGTTATCGTTGAGAAAATTTGTTCATATCATTAGATTTTTTCTTTCTGGAAAATCTAATTCGGAAATGGCGAATATGTTGCATATGTTACACTATAGTGTAAGAAATATAGTCAGAAGATACAAAACTACAGGTTCGGTCGTCGAAAAACCTAGAAATGTACGAAAAAATAAAATAACCAGATCGAAGGGCATTAAGAAGCATTATAGTGAAAAATCGACGAGCAAATTATATGGAGTTAAGCGTTTTATGGAGTGGCGTTATTGGAAGACACGTTTCTAAATCAACATGTCACCGAAAGGCCCACAAATAAAGATTTGGTACTTACAAAGTCAGTTTTCTAGTTGAAAAAATTAGTACGAATAGTTTTTAATAAATTTCATTTTATTTTAGTTTAACGAAAAGCCACTTTTAACATTACAACAAAAGAAAAATAGACTAAGATGAATAAAAGAGCAAAAATATTGGACTCAGTCGCAATGGGATTCAGGGATTCAATACAATAGTGAGATGAGTCCAGATTTGAAATGTGTGTTGGAGGCAGTAGGAGTCGCGTCATTCGCAGGAAAAATGAAGCTTTCCACCCCGACTGTCTGAAGAGAAAAGTCAAATTTAACTTAGTGGTAAACTTTCAAATATTTTTTGTTCATATTACATATTCTATGAGTTTTTTTAATTTATTATCATTCTGTTTAATCAATAATTAAGAGATTCAAAAATGTTGTTCGATATATTTAAACTTCTACAATTTACGCTGCGCTTTTATTTTTGTTCTCTAAAATTTAATTTTTTTATCAATCTAATGTTGGGCCAACTGATATGGGAAGGGGGTCGTATACCATTCTTCCTTGATACTTTACAGCATATTATCCATTACAGAGTGTGATATGTATGTTTCTAGGAATTTTCATAGGATTTTTACAATTTTATAATTGGCACCACTTTTACTCATAGACCTATGAAGTATGTATTATAATAACTATACAGTGTGGCGCACCGAAAACAAAACAGAGGCATTTACTGGCAGATGATTCCTTTTTTGAAAAAACGCTCGGACCCGTCGATTTTGTTTTCGAGGGGGACACAAAATTGGCATTAAATCACTTTAACATTTGCAGCCCCTTAAGCGGAGGTGGCATCATCCCTAAAATCTTAAATGAAAAGGGGGGTCGAATGATCCATTATTTGAAAGGTCTTTCAACTCCCTTTATAATGATGTAAAATTCATGTATTCAATTCAGTAGTTTTGGAGATTTATTGATTTAAAGTTTAAAGTAGACTTTAATAGGTACATCAAATTAGTTTGTACTTCTTTCACAAGAAATTTGAGTAAAAGCATTTTCTTGATAAGTAAATGCTTTTATTTACTACGCCCATGGTTTATTAATAATAAAAATAGCAATTGAAGTGTTCTTTGTGACAAAAAAAGTTGTTTCTTAAAGAAAGATAAGTAGAGAATGCCACGTACTTAATTTAAATAGGAAATAGTACATTAGTTTGCGATTGATTTGACCAATCTTTGTTGTTAAAATATCATATTTTGCTTTATACATAAATTAACCATGGTATATTCCACGGCAGAAAGGGTTGAAATTATTGAAATATTTTTCGGAAATAATCAGTGCGCTAATAGAACAGCACAAATTTTTAATGAGCGACATGAGAACAATAATGTGCACCGAAAATATGTTCTAGAACTTGTAGCTAAATTTCGGGAAACTGGATCAGTCGCCAATAAAAAACGTAATATTGAAAATCCTATAAGGAACGAAGCAACAGAAGTGGGGGTTTTAGGGCAAGTTATTGTAGATCCTACATTAAGTACCCGCAAATTGCAAACTTCGTGTGGTGTTAGTCGACGTACTATCCAACGGATTCTAAAGGCCCATAATTTTCACCCGTATAAAATTCACCTTGTACAAGAACTTAATGAAGACGATTTTGATAAGCGATTAGAATTTTGTGAAGTTATGAGTGAACGAATTACAAACGATGAACAATTTTTATTTAACATTTGCTTTTCCGACGAATGTTCCTTTTTTTTAAATGGCGAAGTAAATCGTCATAATTGTCGATATTGGTCGGACTCTAATCCCAGAATTTACCATGAGGTACACACATAACAGCCACAAAAATTAAATGTTTGGGCTGGCATTTTTGGCGATCATTTGGTTGGTCCTTTTTTCTTACCTGGAAATTTGACTGGTGAAATGTATTTGGAATTACTGCAAAATGCCATAGATCCTGCGCTAACAGATATAATTGAAAATCAGAATGATGGTCGATACGTTGAGAATATGTTGATGTTCCAACAGGATGGTGCCCCACCACATTACGCATTAAGAGTTCGGCATTATTTAGATCAGACCTTTCCAGGTCAATGGATTGGTAGAAGAGGTGCCGTTGAATGGCCCCCAAGATCGCCAGATTTATCACCTTTGGATTTCTTTTTGTGGGGTTGCTTAAAAAGCAAAATCTATGCTACTCAGCCAACATCCTTAGAAGATTTACGACAAAAAATTGTGAATGAGTGCCATCAAATTACTCCTCAAATATTGCAAAAGGTCCGGCAACGTTTTCAGCAAAATCTTTATTATTGCATGGAAAGTAGTGGTGGTCATTTTTAACATTTACTCGGCTGACAGGTCAGTTCATTCTTTATTTTTTAACAACTTTGCTGCTATGTATTGATCTCCTCTTACGATGATGTATTTAAACTTTAAATCAATAAATCTCCAAAACTACTGAATTGAAGTACATGAATTTTACATCATTGTAAAGGGAGTTGAAAGACCTTTTAAATGATGGATCATTCGACCCCCCTTTCCATTTAAGATTTTAGGGATGGTGCCACCCCCGCTTAGGGGGCTGCAAATGTTAATGTGATTTTATGCCAATTTTGTGTCCCCCTCGAAAACAAAATCGACGGGTCCGAGCGTTTTTTTTTAAAAGGAATCATCTGCCAGTAAATGCATCTGTTTCGTTTTCGGTGCGCCACCCTGTATAGTGGTCATCTACAATATTTTATTATTTTAGCTTTGTTATTGTTATTGAATTTAACAAAAGTTTTGGTCAATTATTGAAAGTAACATAAAATATTGTCACTGTCAAAAATAGTTAATTAAATGGTCAAGTTTAATTCTTTGTTTTTTTTTGCTTAAAAACCTCCATAACCACTAGAAACTTTAATATTTTCATCCTAAACCCAATTAAACCATTTATTGTAGTACTTACCTGATCCTGGACTTCCACACCACCAAGTTGATGGTATATCGAGCGGTCGGTTTGACCTCTGGCACCTCTAACATCTAGTTTAATGTAAACTACATCACAGTGACTAGACATATAAGTTCCCCAATCCACTTGGAACTCCTCCGTCACTGATTTGCTGCCTGGCCTACCATTACTGAAAAGAAACTAGTATAGTGAATAATAATTAATTTTGTTTTGATCGATTGACACATCATTTTAACAATAACAGCCTCCTGCACGTTTATCTCTTGCAAGAAGACGAGGAATCATGTGTACATGTTTAATATGCAGCTATTTTTGACGTGACAACGTCTTAAATTAGGTTGTGGCTCGGAGTCATTTAAGAAAAAGTGTAACGCCCGCTCACGTCTGTTACAGTGAGTCACCGAACGAGAGAGAGGCCCGCCGGACCGGCGAATGCCTTGCGTCTCTCTCCCACTCAAACATGATCGGTCCGCTGCGCGCGGCACTAGAGAATTAGGCGCGTTGAATCGCTAAAGTTGAAAATCGTTGAAAGTATCGTCAGCTGTGTCTGTAGTGAAAATGTGGAGTGCTTACAGTGTCCTATTTTAGGGGGAACCACCAGTATCAGATATAATTTTAGGAAATTACCTAGGGACCTATATTCTTTTATAATATTGCTATGGATTTATCCATTTAATATTGAGCAATGATTGTAAATATTCTTATTAACTGTGTCTAAAGACATATATGATATGAGGTATTTTACCCAAGAGTATTAAGTATAATGAATATACATAAAAACATAATTTTGTTTTTTTAGGATTTAACATTTTGTCAGCACATTATCTCAAATTCACACTTAAATCAATATGTTTTTACTATTAGGTCTGTTGAATGTTTGTTCTTTACACAAAATTTAGTCTATACTTCATATTTATTAAAGGCGGTAAAATATACATTACAATTCAGTTGTTTATAAACCACTTTCAAAGCATAAAGAACCTTTTAAGCTTTGTTTATATTATTTTGTGTATATTAATTGAGTTAATTGGAGTAGCCCACTTTGATACAAAAATACAGTCAATTTATGGATATTTCAAGGTGACAATCTAAAAAAAGCTGATTTCCTCCCATGCATTTTATTAGAAACACTTGAAATTTAAAAAAAATTTAAAAATCGTAAGATGTAAGACCTTAATCGTGAGATCGTGAGATTTGTCTTCAATTCGTGAGTAGATTCGTCATTTACAACAACTACAACAATAAAGGTAAATAATTGTACACTAATATTTCATTATCGTAAACTATGATTGATTGATTAATTGTTAGATTGACACAAAAGTTGAGAAACTGAGTTTATAGCTGCAATTCCTTGTTTCTATTGTGCAATTTAATAATAATCATATCAATAAATATTCTACCGAGAAAAAGACGTTGTCACGTAAACTCTTCGCCCGTAAAACCGACTTTACAGGCAACCGATTTTTTTTTTCTAAATTTGCCTAAAGATACAAATTCATATTAAAAATAGTCAAAAATAACAATATATTAAATATAAATATTAAGGCTAAAAACCGAAGTAAAACAGGCATTAAGCCTATTTATAAATGAGGAAGAAGAAGAAGAAGGTTTCATATATAATTATGTTTCACATAAAAACAAATGAAATGACACACAAAAACTGATATTATATATAAGAAACTAAAACATTATACTATGAATTTATAATTAAATATTTTTCCAAATTTTTTACTAAAAACTTTTGCCTTGTATTACTAAAATATGTTTTGACACAGAAACAGTTCGTTCTACATGTACTAATGGCAAAAGGCAATTTTTAAGTTGTAAGATCTTCAGTTACACACTGTGAGCTACTTTGAATATCTAACACACGTCTTTTATAACATCAAAATGATTTGGGCAGAAAATTGATGCTTTAATCCATGTTCTGTATGAAGACAAGCTAACACCTGATAATTTTTCTTTATATATTTGCACACGTAAAGATGCCTTCAAATATTATTTTTTAACATTTAAAATTAATTTATTGACTAAATCATATTCACTTCTAAGAACTTCTGATAGCTCTGTTTAGGCAATTTAGAAGAAAAGTGACGTACCATATTTGCATAAAATAGTTTCAAATGTTGTCCTACCTTACTTTATCATATTCTTCTTATTCTTCAAGTGCCATCTCCGCGGCGGAGGTCGGCAATCATCATAGCTATTCGAACTTTTGAGACGGCTGCTCTGAAAAGTTCATTTGATGTACATTCGTACCACTCTCTCAGGTTGCGCAGCCATGACATTCTATGCCTCCATATGCTTCTCTTTCCTTGGATCTTTCTCTGCATAATCAGTTGGAGCAAGGTGTATTTCTCTCCACGTGTAATATGTCCGAGATATTCCAATTTTCTTGTTTTAATTGTATTTAAAATTTCTATTCCTTTATTCATTATTCTCAGAACCTCTTTGTTTGTGACGTGTTCAGTCCACGATATTTTCAGAATTCTTCTATACACCCACAGCTCGAATGATTCCAGTTTTTTCATTGATGTCGCATTCGAGGTCTAAGATTCCATTCCATAAAACAAACTCGAAAAAACATCTCGCCAGCCTAACATATACGGAGCGATATCTGATAAAAATATTATTACTTTTTATCTCTTTGGCAAAAAGAAAGCAGAAGGTGTTTGCTGGATAGAACAGCTTACAAATATATTATTAGTTTTCTCCAGTTGTTTTGCAGCCATTGAATATGGTTTTCCTGATTCATCCTCTTTTAAGGCGCCGATTATAAGATGCACCATTTACCGACCACACGCATCTGTACTTTCATCGACAATTACGAAAACTTGTTATCGGTTAAAAAAACTTTAATTTGCTCAATTACTCCGTCATACAAAACACGATTAAACGTTTGCTTTAAACAAATGTTTGATGGAAACTGACAAAACAATTAGACCCTTCAAACCAGGTAGGTATCTACGACTCGTTACGCAAATATTTTAATATCATTTATTTTAAAATATAAATCGTGTTCAGTTTAAATATGCAATTTTGTTTAAAATGAGCAAAAATCACTTTGTATATATTCTGCTCTCTAGTAATGATCAATAGGAACCGAATCCTGACGTAATTCAACATTTTTCTTTACAGGAATCAAATACTGATCTTATAACATAATTTATTTGACATTTTATATTCTATAACTTTTTTAATAGCCGATATTATAGCAAACCGTAATACTAAGGAAAAATATTTACAGGTGTCATAAAATAGGAAAAAAAAAACGTTACTTACACTTCAACTAGCACTGGATAGGCGGCATCCCTGAGTTCCTCTCTCCATGAAGGCGGCAACAGGAGCTGTACTTGCGCTCTGCTGCCCTGCGGCAAAGGCACCTCTAAAGATTTCTTCTTGGGCATGGCTAACTTCTCCAACAGAGGCCACTTCGAGGCCCGACTGTCGTAAAGGATTTTGAGGAGTTTGTGCGTGCTGGCGTTGTGCGCAGCAGCTAATGGAAGCCCTGGTCCTTCGCAGTGAAGGACGTAGTATGAGGCATTGGAGTCGTCCAGACGAGGACTCACCTACAAAGAGAAACAGCTTTGTATTATTGTTTTGTTTTTGAATTAAGAACTAATTAGGAAACAATTTTCTTGAAGGTTTATCTACTGCAGTTATAGGACTTTCATGCAGTAACGGATTACAAAATTCGCGTTATTTTAAATGTAATTTATATTTAAAAATTAGCAATTAGCAGTTTGTGATGGACTTTATCGCAAGCCTAGTTGTAATCTATGAACCAGACGTACATGTTTAGTTTAACATCCAAACATCTCCGCATTACCCATTGAACGTTAAATCGATGCCAATTTGTAGAACATATGATAAATTAAAACTCTTTTAAAGAAAATGATTAGACACAGACTAAGACTAGAAGTAAAGTCCACAAAAAGCGAGAAGTAAAGGACCATGATGGAACGGCCGAATTTTTTGAAATTATCGCTGAGGAATCAGTATTTGCGTGAGATAAAAAAAATTTGTTGCTAAGGTTACACCGTCGTTTATTTGGATGAAACTTGTGTGAATGTCGGACGATGATGTTTCCAAATAATGAAAGGACCTCTCAGTAACTCCAGCCAGAGCTGCGTTTGTTGAAACCAATTGAATCCAATTAAAAAGGTATCGAGTAAAGTCAAAATACATATAGCCTCATGCAACACAGAGTTTAAGAGCGCCGCAATGGAACAAATAACAGGAAATGCATTTGGTGTAGTAACTGTGGACAATTGGAAAAACTATTGTAAACTTGCTATTAAGGAAGAGCAAGAATTTTGGATTATTGACGGATTAATAACCGATATTGATCCTGTGGTAATAAATGTGACACTTGGCAGTGATATCGATGATAGTAATAGCGATGATAAAAAAGATGAGGATGAAAATTAGGTAATAGTGCGAAAAATTTCAAACAATATAACATCCTTAAGGGGAATGCATGATATAGATAAGAAAACATTTTTATGTAAGCAATTCTTGTTATTGTTTACATGCAAATGAAACTTGCTCTTGTTTTTATCTTTTAGTTAAATCTAATTTATAATATAATATATTATTTTGTATTCACCTGTACGTATCTGATTATTAGTGAAATTAAATTAACTACATCTACACAGTGTTGAATACGGCTCTGATTATGATGACACGTATATCGGCAGTCTAGTATCAACACGTGCCTGAGAGTTTTGGCAACACATCTGCATAACTAGTATCACAGTATTAACAACTCTGTGTCCTCGCACAGTGCAAACTCAGGTAAATTTGAATTAATTCAAATAGCCAATATTCCAACATACCTTGATAACGATTGACTAAAGTTATTAGTCTGTTTTGTTCATTAACAATTTAATGACTGAAACTTCTTCTTATTGTGCCGTTTTCTAACCAAGATTGGCGATCATTTCTTTAAACGCTTCCCTACCCTTTGTAACGTGAAATATCTGTTTAACACTGAGGTTAGTCCAATCTCTGATAATCCTCAGCCGAGATTTCTTCTTTCTTTACGTGTAAACTCCTTCGTTTGAAACTTTTGCAGTCCAAGAAATCTTTAGAATACGCCTTTATAGTCACATTTCGAATGTTTCAAATTTTTTTACGAATTGGGCTTTCACAGTCCAAGCTTCTACTGCATATAGCAGTTGCGACCATACAAAACATTTGATGAACCTCAATCTGATAACCATACTCAATTTCTTATTTGTAAACATTGAATTGAATTTTATAAATCCTTTTCGAGCTATTTAAATTCTGACCTTTATCTCCTCATCTTGATCTAACTGTGAGTTTATAATTGCTCCGTGGTATTTATACTTGTCGACCCTCTCTAACGGTTTACCCTAAAATGTCAGATGTATATTGTCAACAGGGGTTTTCGAGATCACCATGTATTTGGTTTTATCTACCTTCGTTGTTAGTCACATCTTTTTGCTTTCTCTGTTAATAATTTCTATAAGAATTTGAAAATTTTCTATATTTTCTGCCATGATTGCGGTATCGTTTCCAAATCTTATGTTATTAATGATCTTCCCTCCAATCCTTACACCTTCAGTTCTTTCCCATAGTGCATCATGCAATATTGAGAGTACACATGAAATAATTGTGGCGACAACACACATCCTGGTCTGACCCCTCTTTGAATTTCCATTTGATTTGTATCACTATCTTCCACTCTTACGACCGCTGTTTGATAGCAGTATAGATTTTTGATTAAATTAAATATCTTTACGATCTAGGTGTATGTGTTTTAATGCATGTATAAGTTTACCATGATGAACTATGTCAAACGCTTTTTGAAAATCTATATAACATATGAATACGTTTTTATTAAGACTTAATATGAGCAAAAACCTAAAAACAGTGAATATAACATATAGAGACCATAAAAGGAGATACCAACCTGAGCACTAAAGTGAGTGCAGTTTCGGTAGAGGAAACGACTACTCCAGAGAACGTCCCCCAGGTCACACGTAATACAGTGTGACTCAAGTCGACGTGGATCGTCAGTGCTAGGGTCTCGGACGACGTAGAGATGTCGTTGGCCTGGACGATTTTCCTCCGTAGCTAGATAATAACTGTAAAAATAATAGACAATAAGTTTTCTAGAAGTCTAAGAAAGCTTCTTTTAACTTTTATAGATTCTTAAATAAATTGTGTTACCAAGGCTACGAAGTAACATATATCTTGATCTTACGTTGGCATTGTACACTGCACTAAGTATACTCCTTTCTTTTAACACGTTATTGATGTTATATTGTATATCCGTTATATTTTCTATAATAGATAGATATATTTAGAGAGTTGGCCTTTTGGACTATTCCACTGCGACCTTTTCAGATCTATGGTAATCCTCTAGTCCTAAATAACATTCTCTAGCCTGACCCTTTTTAAAAAGTCTTATAGCTTCGAGACTGTACCTTCCATGTAGCCATTTGCCGGTGGATTTTCTTCTCCTAATACAAACAACCGCACATTTGCCAGACTGTCACATTGACATAGAATGTGCTCTGCTGTTTGTTCTTCGAGGTGACAGAATCTGCACAGGTCATCATCTGATAATCCCATCAGCTTCAAGAGCCTATTCAGCTTACAGTGTCCTGTTAGAAGAGTTACTATGGCTTTGACTGTTTTCTCATCTTTGCTTATTAGGTCAGCCGTAAATTTTGGCAAATGTTCTGTAATGAATTGTTGCGCCTGTCTTTGTCCTAGTAAATTCCTCCACCATTCCAGAGATTTGTGAGCTACCCACTTCCTTGAAGCCGTTCTTGTTACTGTAATGCCGCAGAAGGATTCTGGTCCAATGAATGGCATTAATGAGCCTTGTTTGGCCATTTCATCTGCTTTTTCATTGCCCTTATGACCCTTGTGCCTAGGTATCCAGATTACCGTAACCTTGCTATGGTCTCCTAGTTTATTTATGGCACATATACAATCCCATACTAGCTTAGAGTTGACCTCTACGCCCTTCTATTTCTTCCACGCAGTGATGTATTACCGTTATTTCCGCTGGAAAACTGTAGGATCCTTAGATAGACTTACCGGGAAATGTATCCCTTGATTTGTCCCTACTATGCCGGCTCCCACACCCTCCGATGTTTTTGAGCCATCCGTGTGCTAGGTGGCAGCAGCTTGTGTGGGTACATCTTTATTCCAGTCTTCCCTGCCTGGTATCTTAATTGTGTACTTATTGTTAAAGCTATATCTCGTAACTGTTGCATCGATAGGTTTCCCCATCACAATATCGGCTTTTAGCTCCTCGATTAGCTTTCTGTTGTCAGTACCATGCATCTGGCTTATATGTAGCTGACTATGGATTAATCTGTGCATCACTGATCTGGCTTCGCCCTGTATAAAGATATGAAGTGGTCGTAGATTCAGCAGGACTTCCAACGATCCAGAAGGAGTTGTTTTTATGGCCCCCCTAATACACAGGCATGCTAACCTTTGTGTATTACCTAGCAGCCCTATTGCTTTCACTTGCTGCGTCTTTGTCTACCACGTCACCGAGCCATAGGTTATCATTGATCCAATAACCCTTGTGTATAACCATAAAGTTATTTTGGGGTTAAGTCTCCAATTCTTACCGCACATTTTTCTACATTTGCTCAGGGACATAGTAGCTTTCTGTGTGGTTTTCAGAATGTGAGTAGTCCATGTAAGCCTGTGATCAAAATACACCCCAAGGTATTTCCTTTCTTTGGCAAATGAAATCTCTGTTCCTTCCAGCACCGGTGGTTTTAGGCCTTGTAGTACTGTTTTTTTGGTGAAGTTGACAATTTGTGTTTTCTGAGCATTGACTATCAGTCTCTCTTGTTTACACCAGTCATCAACTATATTTAGGGATGCTTGCATTCTCTCAGACAATACCTGAGCAAACCTGCCCCTGACAACGATTGATATATCGTCAGCATATCCTAGACAATAAAAGCCTTCTGTGGACAGATTTCTGAGGAGATCATCTACCAAGGTTGCCCAAAGTAGAGGGGACAGAACTCCTCCTTGTAAACAGCCTCCACCTACTTTTGCTTTGATGCTTGCTTTACCCAGAGTGTACATTACTGTCCTATTCTCCAGAGATGCTCTTATACATCTGCATATTACCGCAGGTGCGCCTCGTCTACTCATAGCTCCTATCAAAGAGCTGGTAGTAACATTAAATGCTCCTTCTATATCTAAAAAAGTGGCCATTATCATGCGCAGAGTCCGTAGATTTACCAGGTTGGTATGCATATTGATGATTGTTTAGAGGATTATATTTTAGCACTTCGTCTCTGATGTACCTATCAAGAAGCCTCTCCAGCGTTTTTATTAGAAAATAAGATAGGCTTATCGGTCTATATGACTGGTGTTAGGTCTGATACTTAACCTACCTTAGGCAAGTATATGACTTTAACCTTTTGCCATATTTCCGGTACGACCCCCCATGCTAAACTGGCTTTGAGGAGCTTACAGAGGTGTGGTATTAATACCTCTAATCCCAAAAGCAACAGCATTGTATATATGCCATCTGTTCCTTGAGATTTATATGGCCGAAACTTATTTATAGCCCATCTAATTCTGTTTGGTCTTATGATTACTGTGGCTATTTACCAATCTGTGGACTGTAATTTTCTATATTACTTAGTCATTATTTGTTCTATACATTGTTGTATTTCTGCTTTCTTTTGTGCATTTTTAATTATTCATAAATGATATTCTTCTCTTTCGGAACAATTAAAGCCTCCCAGCAAAACAATTTTTAATTTTTTCACCGATCAAGTAATCTAATTTGCTAAAGTAGCTGTGTATTCAGTCATATGCTAAATGTACTATAATGAAAGCGACTCCAGTAATTAATATTTGGTTATAATGATCGTTTAGTTACCATTTCATTTATGAACTGAAAGAGTGCTGAAGTGCGGGAAATCAATTTCCATTACGAGATTAAAATCCTTACAAAGTAAATTCCTGGACAAAACTAACAGTTTTTCAAAATGATTGCAGATATTGATAGTTTTTAACGCAATAATTGTCTTCTTTGGAATTTCAAATATGCTGTTTTAATTAAAACATTGAAATGGTCATTCATGTGTTTATGACACTTGCGATATAAGACACTTTATAAACTTTTGTTACTTTTGTAACATATGCAGGGCGTCTACTTGTCAAAAATGTAGTAAAATTTAGAAACAAGGTCATTTAAAGTTAAATCTTGTTTGCTAAATCTTACCAAACAAAAATTGTACATATCGCTTATTTTTGGCCATGCGTTTGATTACAATTTAATTACATTTCATGTTAAAAACTAACTGGAATGTTTTCCAAAATTCTGTAAATACAAAGATTAGACTATATATTAGGATAAAAGAAAATCAAGAAGTAGAAAAAGCAGTGAACTATTTACAAACAACAGGATGGGAGGCAACACCACGGCGCCAAAGAAGTGTGTAAGAAGACCATAGTATCCCCCTCCATATAAGAGAACTTGTAGCAGAAAAAAGGAGAGCTCGACGCGTATGGCAACAAACGAGAAATCCACTAAATAAAATGTACCTTAACAGAATAAGTCATAGACTAAATAGATAGAGCATTCTTCTTCTTCTTCAGTGCCTTATCCGGTCCGGATGTTGGCGATCATCAAAGCTATCATGGTTTTGTTGACTGCTCTGCGAAACAGCTCCGCTGAGGTCATCCCAAACCATTGTCGAAGATTTTTCAACCACGAGATACGACGGCGTCCCGGTCCTCTTCTGCCAAATACTTTACCCTGCATAACAAGTTGAAGAATTCGATATTTTTCTTCGTTCCGCATCACGTGGCCGAGGTACTCAAGCTTACGTTGTTAGAGATATTACGTTGTTAGAGATAGAGCATTACATGAAGAAAAAAACGACTCTCACATGAAGACCACTCTATATGTAAAGCTACAAAAAAATTTAAACGACCGACAATAAAAAATTTACCTTTAAGAAAAATAGATATGACTTGGGCTCGCACAAATGCAGAAAAAACAACAGTATTCGCAGAGCGTCTTGCAACTGTATTTGCAGCACCAGATAACGTATAGTCCTAAAGTTTTTGGAAAAATTTCACCTGGTCTGATTGAGAAGCAAAATGCATTTAACAAAGAAGGCCATGGAATTGAAATGTCATCAGTTATTGACATTTAATAAACAAAGCAGAATATTTTGATTTGTGCTCTGCAAAATGTCTTATAAAATTGATATTCGTCAAGGTGTTTATAATATGGTTGGGCGAATGTCGAAACGAGTTATTGTTAATATTTATCAAGATCAAAACATAAGCAAATCGACAATTTATCGCACAATCAGAGAATGTGAAGAAGGGATACCATGTGTTATCTTGCGTAAAAGTGGCCGACCGTGGATTTTGAACCATATAAGAGAGGCAAGACTGATTGAAGCAGCTAAGAACAAAATTGGGGTCTCACAGCGAAAACTGGCCAGAAGATTTCATGTTGGAAAGACTACAGTATACAGGACCCTATCGAGTAACAATATTATCTACCGGAAAAGAAGGAAAGCTCCAAAATACACAGAGGATCAATTAGAGAGAATTACGAGATGTTGCCGCGCGTTAAGGCGAGTGCATTTCGTCAACAAGTTGATCGTGATGGACGATGAAAAATATTTTTTTTTTAAACACGAACGATTACGAAAATGTACCTGTTGAAATAAAATTCAAAAGTAAGAAAAAATTTGAGGACAAAATTTTGGTATGGTGTGCAATTTCTGAGGCTGGCTTTATCTCACAGCATTACATTGGTGTTGTTAGAGGCGAAGCCTTAAACGCAAATATTTATATTAAAAGATGTCTCTCTAAATTGCTTCAGTTTGTGAACACACATCATGCAAATGATCAAATAGTCTTTTGGCCAGATCTTGCTTCATGTCATTACGCGAGGATCACAAGAGACTGGTACGAAACTAACAACATTACCTTTGTACCGAAAGCAGACAATCCCCCCAACCTACCTCAGGCTCGTCCAATTGAAGAGTTCTTGGTAATATTAAGTCGGAAAGTCTATAATAACGGATGGGAAGCACAAAATCAGGAACAGTTAAGACGCCGCATATATACAAAAATTAGAGAAATTGACGCCGAGGTCGTCCAAAGGATGATGCAACGTGTCAGGGGAATTTTTAGGCAAATCGAAAATAATGGTCCTTTGTCTGTCATTTGAATTTTAATTTATAATAAGGATAGTTAAGTTAAATTGTTAAATAATTTAATAAAAATATAAGATTATTGTGGTCAGAGTTATATGCTTTTGAAATTTTTCCCAAAACTTTAGGACCATACGTTACTAATAGCGATGAAGATGATGATATAGGAATGTACCTCGAAACTCCATGTCAACTATCTTTTCCTCTGACAACATTTACCCCGACAGAAGTTTGACAACAAATAAAAATGCTAAATCCTAAGAAAGTTTCTGGCTATGATTTGATAACAGGAGAATTACTTCAGAAGCTACTGCAGAATATTATACAACAGCATACTACGTTTTCGATACTTCCCAATACAATGAAAATTTGCTTAAATTACTTTGACTCCAAAACCTGATAAGCAGCAATGAAAGTAAATTCATATTGCCCTATAAGCCTACTCCCAATAATGTCGAAAGTATTAGAAAGGCTACCAATACATAAAATCGAACAAGTTGTTCCCATAAACGAAATTATACCACAACATCAATTCGGATTTAGACGCGAACACTCGACCATCCAACAATGCCACAGAATAATAAATATAAATTATAAAACAACTCTCGAAGAGAAAAAGTTTTACGCTGGAGTGTTTCTAGATACACAACAGGCATTTGATAGAGTGTGGTATAAAGGTCTCCTCTACAAACTGAAATTACACCTAACAGACCAACTCTACTTTATACTAAAATCCTATCTTACTGACCGTTACTTTCAAGTCAAAATTGAAGACAGCTACTCAAACTAGCACATCATACAGTCTGGCGTATCTCAGGGTAGCGTTTTGGACCCATTTCTGTATTTGATATTTACAGCAGAAGTTCCAACCAGCAATGATACCTTCTTAGCTACTTTTGCCGATGACATGGAAATCTTGGCAGTGGATATCGACCCTAATGAAGCATCACAAAAAGTTCAAAATCATTTAGTACAATTAAAAAACTTCCTTAAGCGATGGAAGATCAGTGTTAATGCTAGCAAATCAGTACGAATTACTTTTACAACAAGATACTCTACATATCCACAAGTTTATATTAATAATACTCCCATTCCTATAAAACCAGTTGACAAATACTTGGGATTGCATCTAAATGAAAAACTTTCATGAACAACGCACATTAAAACTAAACGGTCCCAGTTATCTTTTGAAAATAGACTGCTTCTTTACAGAGCTATACTTATACCAGTTTAGACATATGGAATAAAACTATGGGGCTGTAGTAAACCTTCAAATACGAAGATACTTCAAACATTCCAATCCAAAATACTCCGTATGATAAGTAAAGCTCCATGGTATGTATCTAACCAAACACTTCACAATGATCTGGACATCCCATTACTTATATAAGGACATAATAGAGAATCACTCAATTAAATATAAAGCAACGAACGAACTCAACGAACTCAACTCACAACAACGAACTGATAAATAATTTTTTTCACCCAACCACTTGCCGAAAGAAGATTAAAGAGAATATGACCAGAAGACCTATTGTGGTATTATCCCTAAAATATTACAATTCATAAAAAGATTAAGTTTAAAAGGAACGTGTAACACATTTTGCATTTTTTTATATAAAATATGTTTAATAATTCGAATCGAGGACATTCATAAAAGTAGCCTCGATTAGAATGTGTAAGTCAGCAGAATTGTGAATCGCGGACGCACGGTTGTCGTAGGTTATTAAAAATAAACTTGACCCACTAAGGAATGACTGCTGACTGTTGCAAGGACTATTATAAAAGAGACAACGACTTTTATCTTAGAGATCAGAACTAAATTAACGTCAAGATGGCAAGTTGATATATCGCGTATCAGTAATCATGAAGTAGTCTCATAGCAACTTCATTTAAGTACTAAATATAATTATAATAAATAATGTTAAGAAAAGAGTGTACAGTTGTGTTCCAAATAAAAGGTCATCAAATATAATAACCCCATTATTTACCATACTATCACAATAATACGTCACTGGACCGTACCTAACTCACGTTATTTTACTTACAGACTATTTACTTATTACTCTGTGTATAGAGTAGATTGTAAACATGCAATGTAACAATAAAAAAATGTTAAAAACAAAACATTTTAAAAATAATATGCTCGCCATCTATTTAATACTTACATAAGATGGTTAACGGCGTCCCAAGAAAGAATTTTCGCCACTTCGTGTCGTCCGTGACTTAGCACTGCTATACGTTGTTGTGTGACAGTTATATGTTTGATGTGGGTGTAGGTCTCCCTGCTTCCTTCTTGCACCGGTGCCAGCAATAAGTAACTGTCGCCGTCTGGAGAAAATACAGGATGCTCCTGAATTTCTAACCACGCTTTATCCGCAGCACGTTCGGTATGTGTCTGACAAAAAAATACTTTGTCAATGTCTTACAAAATAAAAAAAAAACAATATTTCTTCGGTGTATTTATTAACTGAAAATGCATTATTTAAAACTACTTGCATAATAAAACGAATAATTACCTCGACACACGTCCAGTTTGGTGCCAAACACGCCGAAACAATGCTCAGATTTTGCGCTCTATTTATCCATACGACAGCTACTTGCGTATTGTTCTGACCTATCCAACCCGCAGAGGTTAAATAGTAGTCCCTGAAAATAAAAGCCAAATTATTTAAAGTATATTTTAGTTGTTTTCTTTTATGGCACCTACATTAGTCTGCATGTTATTGATGAGATTTAATCAATCTGGCGAAGCTTAAAGGTAAGATAAACTACTATGCTATGACGCCTAACGACATGATCTCTCTTTGTCGTCTTGTGAGTAAATGCATTGTGTAACTTGTGTACCTATATACAGGGTGTTTCAAAAAAAGGTAACCCCGTCTCTAGGGTAGGTAAAAAACTGAAAAATAATTGGGGTTTGCTTAGTAAAAAATTTTTGTAACACCATCCGTTTTCAAGATACAGGGCTCTGACGAAAAAAAAAATTTACGCATTTTTTACAATTTTGCCGAAACTACTGGCAACAATTTAATGAAATTTTAAACGAATATGTTTTGGAAGCTGATACATCCCATGAATTTGTTTTTATATCTGATTCTCATAGAGAGCGCTAGTTACACGGATCGTACTAAGTATTAGTCAATATAACTTTAAGTTTTTATGACTATTATGAAGTAATAATTGATGCTGGTATAAAATAGTAATTAAACAAAACTCACAAGAAGAAAATTAAATTAATGACTAAGAACATAAAATAAAATTCAATTACAGTAAGGGTTCAAAATGCTCTCTGTTTTCGCGAATACACAAGTCTATTCTTTTTTCTAAAGATTCCATTAACCTTCTAAAAGGTAGGGGATCAGCTAGGATGTCATTAAATTGACGTTGAATTCTTTCTTCCAATTCTTGGCGTGAATTTACCTCTGTAGCATAGACTGTTTCCTTAATGTACGACCAAACTGCGTAGACCAAAGGGTTAAAATCGCATGACCGAGGAGGCCAATGAATCGGAGCTTCTGCACCTCTACCAATCCATCGATTCGGAAAATGATTACTCAACCAATTACGACACCTTCTATCAAAGTGTGGTGGAGCTCCATCGTGCATAAAAAATTAAGATCTTTGCTCGTTTAGGGTTAAATCTTCTAATATCTCGAATAAGTAATTGTTTCAAAATCAAGATACATATCACCATTTAAATTTCCAGGTAGAATATGATAACCTATTAATCTGTTACCTAAAGTTGCTGCCCAAACATTAACTTTAAATGAGTGTTGGTAATGTGATATCCTTTTGATCGTGGATTCTCATTATACCAGTAGTGTGCATTATGGGAGTTAAACATACCTTGTCGAGTAAAGGTGGCCTCGTCCATAAAAAGAATGCATTTTAAAAAATTTGGATTGTGGGCTGTCCTTTGTTGCAATGTTTCACAAAAATCCACTCTAACCGGTAGATCATATGGCAAGAGCTCTTGGACTTGTCTGTAATGATAAGGATGTAATTGCTGTTCTTTCAGTATCCGCCAAGTACTTGAAGAAGAAGTATTTGGTTGTCTTGCTATATTTCTTAGGCTAACTGTTGGATCTTGATCAAGTAAATTTAAAATAATATTTTCTTTATTAATTGTTCTTGTTGTTCTTGGTCTACCAGAATTTATTTTATTTGGTTTCACATTCCCAGTTTCTCGACAACGTCGTTCAACAGCTCTAAATGTTTTTTTACTTGGTAAGTTTCTTCTAGGAAACTTTTCTGTATAACGTGTCACAGCTGCACTAGAACATCCTAAACATTCGCCTAAGGTTAATACCATGTCAGTGTATTCAACATTTGAGTACATTTTAATTTGATTTTACAAATAACAAGGTTTCAAAACTTTAATTATTGTTGATCAATACAATGACAATCAATAAATGTCAGATTTCCATGGCACACTTGGAGAAAATAGAGGTATACCTATTAGAACTTTATCATTACTACCAGCATCAATTATTACTTCATAATTTTCAAATCAAAATATTCCGAAAACGGTACACAGTATCGAGTTTTACCAAGAGTACCTTTTTCGTGTAAAATTGAATGATGTTTAAGTTTACTTGAAAATTTGATTACTAATTATACTCTTAAAAAAGTTATACTGACTAATACTTAGTACGATCCGTGTAACCAGCGCCCTCTATGAGAATCAGATATAAAAACAAATTCATGGGATGTATCAGCTCTCAAAACATATTCGTATAAAATTTCATTACAATGTTGCCAGTAGTTTCGGCAAAATCGTAAAAATGCGTAAATTTTTTTTTTCTTTAATGCCCTTAATCTTGAAAACGGATGGTGTTACAAAAATTTTTTACTAAGCAAACCCCAATTATTTTTCAGCTTTTTACCTACCCTAAAGACGGGGTTACCTTTTTCTGAAACACCCTGAAGGTCAAGGCAATTTTTCTACTAGAGAACTGTGATATGGGGCAATATATATATATATATATATATATATATATATATATATATATATATATATATATATATATATATATATATTTAATGTTATGATTTACAAGTACGCCTTAAAGTTTTAAAATGCAGAGAAGAAGAAATATTTTACAAAGATTGCATTTCTAGATATAAGATAATGATAAGTGAAATGAGAAGACATTTTTTGGGAAAAAAATAAGTGCCCATACAATTACAGTGAACAAAGTTTTGGATAGAAAATATAGTACAGAGAAATAAGCAAAAAAGAGACACCGTTCGGGACTGTGACTAATCCAGATATCTGACAATTTTTTTAGTTATTATAGTTATATTATTTATCCTTTACCTCTAATGAAGTGCCATATTTCCTTTTGCAGACCGTAAAAATCAAAAGAAACAAAACAAAACCAAATATCAGAGACGATTACAAAAATTCAAGTAGTGGATATTAAAACATAAGAAAGAAGGTCTAGTCAGAGCAAAAATAGTAAAAAAAATGTGCTGAAACATGAAAGAAAGTTCTAATACAATTTGGATCAATATAGCCAGTATTATTACAGATACTGCTATTATTATACTGAAAAAAACCTCAGGAAAGAAGTTTAAGAATAAAGAGATGGTGGTCAAAAGATTTAAAAATTAATATAGCAACAATAAAATAATATAAGTATCATTAATGAAAAATAAAATAGAGGAAAACAAAGAAGAATATACACACATGCACACAAAGCAATCATGGAAAAAGTTTATTAGAGCTGATTTTCCATGTCCTTTCTCTACGATTTCTATATGATTTGGTTTAATTGAAAATTTGTTTGCGGTTATAAATACAATATTAAAAAATGCAAATTTAATTTCAGCAGTTTCTTTTTAGCTAAACTTTCCCCGTACGTGTATTACCCAAAATATGACTGCATTGTCTAACGACGCAAATGCTTTATGCCGTTTGTGGGGGGTTAGAAGATCACCTCCCAGCCAGAGCATGACGACGTCTTCTCGGAAAACCTGTAGGTGGAGGGATATAAATATGCAAATGAAGTCGAGAGACGAGTGTCGAGTGAGGAAATGATGGCGGAGACCCGAATCGGGAGCAAATGCATATAAAAGATAAAATGGTTTAAATTAAGTTTCGGTCGGACCGACCGGATATGAACTGGCGACCGTGCTGTGCCGGTTTGCTCATGCAAATTGTTACTTCATTACAAAATTACTTTATGGAAGAAGTCTAGTGTTTAATTGGAGTCCCCAGCAATGAATGTTTTTGTCTTTAAATAAATAGTGAATTGTGTAAAAAACACAAGTAGAGGAGTAGTTTTTACGAATTTGTTACATACTAAATTTTTAATTGTTTATAGTTATGCTCTACATGCACCATATATACAAGATTAATAGGAGACTTCAACTTCTTCTTCTTAAAGTGCCCTCTCCTCAATGGAGGTTGGCTACTACAATTTTAAACTCTTCTCTATCTTCAGCTGTTCTTATTAGCTGTTCAAAATTTAGCCCTGTCCATTGTCGGATGTTTCTGAGTCACGATAGTCTTTTCCTTCCTAGGCCTCTCTTTCCCTCGATTTTTCCTTTCACTATAAGTTGGGCATATTGGTACTTATTATTTCTCAGTATGTGGCCTAGGTATGATGTTTTTCTAACTTTTACTGTGTTAAAAAGTTCTCTTTCCTTGCCTATTCTATGCAGCACTTCTTCGTTTGAGGTATGCGATGTCCATGAAATTTTGAGTATTCTCCGGTAGATCCACATTTCAAAGGCCTCCAATTTATTTACGGTTGATGTTTTAAGGGTCCACGTTTCAACTGTATATAGAAGAGTCGACCAGACATAGCATTTTGATAAACGTAGTCGAATTTCGAGTTTTATTCGAGAATCACAAAGCAGTTTTTTTATTTTTTCGAAAGATTTTCTGGCCTGTTCTATTCTCGATCTTATTTTTAGATCAGGATTTAGGCTGCTATCGATCCAACATCCCAGGTACCTAAATCTATTGACCTGTTCTAAAATGTGCCCATTTATTGTGCAAGGTTGAGGTACGTTTTGGTTTTTTCGGATTGACATCACTTTGATTTTTTTAATGTTTATTTTCATACCAAATTGCTCACAGGTCGAGTTGGTCTTGTCGATGAGTCGTTGTAGACCTAAGTCGGAATCCGCAATTAACACTGTATCATCGGCGTATCTGATACTGTTGATATTTACGCCATTCACATTGACTCCATCCTTGGAATCCTCCAAGACTTCAACTATTGGACTACAATTGGATATCAATTAAAATAGATTGAAGATTGCTTAGAATTTAGTTATGGTGTTAGAAATGAAGGGTTAAATCTCCCGTGAACTTCTTAGAAATGAACAAATACTATTATAGTGGAACTTGGATATTACGGGCTTGGTAGTTACGTCATCTCGGTTGTAACGTCAGTTTTTAATAGGTCCGGCCAAAAACTATTCGATAACATTATTGAAAACCCGGTTTAATCGGCTAAAAATAAAATAAGCCTCGTCTATAGCGTCATAAAATTTTATAGTAGGTATTTTATGAAGAATAAAGTGCAGTGTGTTTCCGTCTTTGCGACATTGTTCTTATTAATGCCATCCTAACAGTCAAATTTTCTCCTTCATAACAGTCAGTTTAAGAATTTTTCGCTACCGTGAAATTGTTTTCAGCTCGTTTTGTTTTTAGATTTTAATTTAGTAATTAACTTTTTATTTTTTAATATGGCAAGTTGTAGTACTAAAAGGAAGTCTTTGCTCATTAAAGATACAGTGCGTGTTATAAGAGTAGTTGAAAGTGGTCAAAAATTGCTGATGTATGTTGGCAATTTGGACTTGTTAATTCGACTGTCGCCTCAATCCTAAAAAATCAGGACAAAATTTTAAAAGTCTTTAATAAGGATGTAGATTCAGCTCTACTAAAATGGTTCAAGCAGTGTCGCAGTTTTGATATTCCTGTGTCCAGGCCACTTTTAAAGGAGAAAGTAACAGAATTCGGAAAACTGTTTGGTGAAGATTTCACATGCTTTAAGGGCTGGCTAGATTGGTTTTAATCCCCGCACTCAATATCCTTCGCGAAAATGGTTTGAGAGGCAAAATATGTGAACGAAAACATGACAAGTGATTGGTTACAAAACACATGGCCACAACTAAGGCAACCATACAAGGATGAAGATATCTTCAATGGGGATGAAACTGGTGTCTTTTACAAAAAAACGCCAGACAAAACTTTAATTTTCAAAAATCAAAAATATGTCAGTGGAAAGCTTTTAAAACAAAGAGTCACGGCCTTTGTTTGTGCAAACATGACAGGTACAGAGAAAAGAAAGCATTTGGTTATTGGGAAAAGTTTACATCCTAGATGTTTCAAAAACATATAAACACTGCCTATAAACTACACAGCCAAAAAAAAAAGCGCGGATGACTTCTGCTATTTCTGAACAAGAATTGAGAAAGTGGGACAAGAAACTCTTCAGAAAATTCAGTGGGACAGAAAAATTCTTCTGTTAGTTCACAACTGTGCAGCTTATCCCAAGCTTAATTTGACCAATATCAACCTAGTTTTCTTACCAGCTAACTACACGAGTGTCTTGGCAGCCTATGGACCAAGAAATCATAAGAAGTTTAAAGTGCCATTATCGAAAACAGCTTTTAAAAAGGATGATTTTTTGTATGGACAATGGGGAATTGTGAAATTATGAAATGGAACCCGTGAACATTACAATTCTTGATGCAGTTCAGTTTTTAGACAACGCGTGGAGTGCGGTTACGTCAGTGACAATTTGTAAGTTCTTTCGTCAAGCTAAATTGACTATAGTTTCTCTCAATGTTCAGGATGTTAACGAGGATGACGAAATGTCTTTCGTCAGAGTGGATACAAAAATTTAATGTAAACCAGTGAGAGTTTGGAACTGATCTTAACTCCTACATTTTAGTAGACGATCAGGTAGAAACATTTCAAGTTTTAAGTGATAAAGAAATTGTGGAACAAGGACAAAATGTGAAAATTGATGTTGATATAGATAATGAAGAAGAAGAAGACGGCGACGATTGTCCTACAATCCAAGAAGCAATGAAAGCTACTGTGACCATATCCAGGTTTTACCAGTTCAGGGAGGCGTCCACAACTACCAAAGAAACAACTCAGATTATTAAGGATACTACAGAGGAAAGGGTTGTGAAGAAGAAAAATAACTGACTTTTTTTAGCATTAGAGAACTTTTTTATAAAAAATGTAAATTTAATATACATAAAATGTTTTGTTTCTTAATTTTTTTTGTCCAAAATGCAGCTGTAATAATAAATAATGCTGTAATAAAATTTTGCCTCATTAAAATTTCATTTTTTTCACTCTGATACAGTGTCATTTTTTTACTGGAACCTTCAAGGACGCTATAACCAAGTTCCACTGTAGTCCATTGAAAAGTTACATTGAGATTACATTTTTGAAAGGATATAATTGTATTTTTTTTATATATGGAGGTAGTTAGTATAAGTTTAAGTTTGTAGGGTCGCCACCCTTGTTCCCCGGCCGCCATCTTGAAAAAAGGGTTCAAAGAGTCTTCGCACTGTATCTCGTAAACTGGCAATTCTACAGAAAATTTGATTTGAAAATAAAAAAGGTATAAACAAATATAACTAAAAATTTTTGAACAAATTCCATTTTAGGCATAAGAACTTTTTTTTTGGTCATTTTACAATAACATGACATTAAAGCAATATTATATAGAGTAGAATAGTCTCAGGTTTTTATTATATATTTTTTTATCCATATAATTTATTATTTTGTTAACATTCCCATGGTTTTATTAGTTTATTATCGAAATCTCCTATGGGGTAGAGTCTGGAGGGGCGTTTTTTAAGCAGTATTCCCATTATGCCTAATTCACTGACAGTTTCCAAGCGTGATAATATTGAGCATAATTATATATTTAAAAAGTCGCTTTCCAATTATTGTTTGTTTGTTTTTTTAATTTCTTTTGATGGTCCAGACTGCTGTTCAGAATCTAATTCAGTATCGAAGCTAAAGGAATGTTTGTGAAGGAACGGAAGTTAGAATTGTTGATAATTCATCTTAGAATTCTTCGAATTTCTTTGGAATAATATTGGTACTGTACTCTTTTATTAGTTTTTATTTCTGTGCCAAAGCTTTTGTTTGTATAAATCACGACATTTTGATAAAAAATATAAATTTCTACGGAATTCGAGGTATTTCTTTGAATTGGTCCCAATCTTATTTGAGGAATAGGAATCAACTAGTTAGAGCAAATGATACTGACTCTAGTCACAAAAGCATTGTATCTGGAGTACCAACAGGTTCAGTACTGGGTCCTCTACTTTTCCTTATCTTTATAAATGACTAACTTAAAAATCGATGGATGGAAAAATTTTTCTTTTTGCTGATGATACCAGTATTACCTAGAGGAACTCTAATATTGCAATTATTCATGCAATTATATCGTCGTGATATTTATAGCCGAATAACTCTGTTAGGAGAGGACCTTATTCTCAGAAACTCGGTTTCCTACTTGGGAGTTCATTTTACTAGAACTCTCAACTGGAAAACGGACATTCAAAATACCCTTGACAGGGTGAGAAAGAGGTTTAAACTCCTGGCAGTGCTATCCGGCAAATTGGACAGGATGGCATCTAACACACTATTGCACACCTATAAGACATCCATTAGACCTATCATCGAATACAAGGCATGCATCTACGCCTCCCTTAAACACTATGAAATCTAAGCCATCATGGCTACTGAAAGAAAAATCCTTAGATCCTGCATGAGGTGAGTAGTCACTAGCCATTAGCCCACATGTACATATTGGCAAATATAACACCTATTAAAGACGTAATCCTATCCCTCAGCAGGAGGTATGTCCTTCGAACCATCGCAGGCTCGAACAATCGAGCCAAACAAGCAATAAAGACACCTTGCAATCGCCGAGGGCAAATATTCACCAGATTTCCACAAAGAAAAGTTCCGTTCCCCCCAGCTAATCCTCTACATAACACTAGATACGAACTTCCTGATGAGTATTTTGAAATCTTAGACACAACCGCCATTAAATATTGCAGCTAAAAACTGCACGTCAAAGATTCTGATTAATAGCCATTCCTATTGTATGGATGGTAACCCCTGAAGTACCTCCTTCGACATGTTTGGCATAGATTACCTAAATTCCTCTTGTGCACTTCGTAACACATCGTGCACACAAATACGCCACCTTCCGAACTCCAGCTCCTTAGTAGTCCACTACTTATCCACATAACACATCAATCACGTTTTGTCATACCACCACTACTCCACAAAAAAAAAGAAGTACCCCTTCCTTGAAGAAGCGTAAAGCTTGAATAAGGTTAAAACTCTGGTTCCATGCAATTATAACCTTTGATCTGCTTAAAATAAAAACCTTTTCACGTGGACAAGACTACCCTATAAAGGAGCTCTTCAACCCTTGTTTCTTAATAATAGCCAGATCAGTATCGTCGATTCTGTAAAATTTCTTGGTATTTTTATAGACAGCAACCTTAAACGCTCCCTTCATATCGATTTGTTAAGTAAGAAACTAGCCTCAGCATGCTATGCAATAAGATCTGTTTCGAAGGAAATCAATTTAGCATCTTCCAAAATAACATATTTTTCTTTGTTCGACTCTTATTTTCGATATGGTCTTTCTTTTTGGGGTTCTAGTACAGCTGCCCAATCTGAGGTTTTTTTAAATTACAAATAAGAGCAATACGGCAATATCTTTTTTCCCTCAGTAGAATAACACAATGCAGAAGTTACTTCAAAAATCACGGAACTTTAACTCCTCCCTCTTTATATATTCTAGAAACTATTTGCTTAATTCGTAAACACCTACATGTTTTTCCAGTAAGACCTAATCATGTCTAGTCCACCAGAAATTCAAGCTTTGATGTGTATTTACCGATCCTGTTCACTGAGTGAGTGAAGAAGTCTATATTATATTCGACAAAAAAATTATACAACTATCTCCCTTTTCAACTTAAATCTACAACTTCTTTCCTTAAGGTCCGTAAATTGACAAAAGCCTATCTATCTGAAAGACCATATTATTCAGTGGAAGAGTTTCTTAACGAATAACTAAAAAATTACAGTAGGTACGTTTAGGTACAAGCAACAAAGTATTTTTATATATATTTGGGTATCATATGCAGCAGCTTAAACTTTTTCGTAAACTAGTTCGTAAAGTTTTATTATGCAATTTGCAATTTAGTTAAATTTTGCAATGGATTGTATATTTTTTTATTATCTGATTTGTACATTTTTATGTTATTTTAGTACTGATACTACTACTGGTACTAGATACTGATGATAGAATATGGATTCCGAAAACGTTTTGTCTTCATGACATAGCCCGTTTGGGTTTTTTAATTTATATACCTTTTATAAAGGATTTTACCAAAATTTTTTTAATTAATATTGTTATTTTTTTGACTTTTTGTAAGCTTTGTTCATAAAATTGTACAATTTTCAGTGACAATAAAGCATATGGTGGTCACCGCACTACAAAGAGTAGGATTGGATGAGAAGGACATTCGGATCATCATGAATTTATACTGGAACCAGCGTGCTCAAGTCAAGGTCGAAGACCAACTGACCGACCAAGTGAAGATCATGCGAGGAGTAAGGCAAGGATGTGTGCTATCGCCGACTCTTTTCAATATATACTCTGAGGAGATTTTTAATGAAGCCCTCACAAACCTAGACATGGGAATCCGAGTGAACGGTGAATACATCAATAATATCCGCTACGCCGATGACACTGTGTTACTAGCAACCAGTCTAAACGATCTGCAGGCCTTACTAGACCGAGTGCGAACTGTGAGCGTATCATACGGACTGAACCTTAATATTAAGAAAACTAAATTCATGGTTGTCAGCCGTACAAATTTAGATCCCGGGGCACTAATGGCAGGTAGCGAAGAGATCCAGAGAGTCGACAGATTCACTTACCTTGGAACTACCCTCAACGTACAATGGGACTACGCTCAAGAGATTAGATCCAGAATTGAAATGGCACGGTCTACATTTATTAAGTTGAGATCCTTGCTGTGCTGCAGTGATCTCAGTTTGGGAACCAAGATGCGGATAGTGAGGTGCTACGTTCTTCCAGTATTATTATATGGAGTTGAAGCCTGGACACTGACGCAAGCCACTGAAAAACGAATCGAAGCCTTCGAGATGTGGATATACAGAAGGATACTAAAAATATCTTATGTGGACCATGTCACCAACGTTGAGGTCCTACAGCGCATGACAAAAGAAAAAGAAGTGCTTAATTTAATTAAACAACGTAAGCTTGAGTACCTCGGCCACGTGATGCGGAACGAAGAAAAATATCGAATTCTTCAACTTGTTATGCAGGGTAAAGTATTTGGCAGAAGAGGACCGGGACGCCGTCGTATCTCGTGGTTGAAAAATCTCCGACAATGGTTTGGGATGACCTCAGCGGAGCTGTTTCGCAGAGCAGTCAACAAAACCATGATAGCCTTGATGATCGCCAACATCCGGACCGGATAAGGCACTGAAGAAAAAGAATAAAGCATATTTGTATTCTATTGTATTCTATTCTATTCTGTCCATTGCTGCTTTTTCGTGCGACGTAACTGCACGAGGCGGGGTATAACTAATGAGGCCTTGCACGGCCTACCCAGCTTTCATAAAAATTGAAAATGTGACTAAGAAACAAAAATTTAAAGAAAATGACGGACAATGCGCTCTTCTACCTCGCCTTGTTTCGCTTTTTTGATAAGAATGACCTGATTTGTAAGTGTCAACTAATAGGCCATAGCAAAGAGAGATAGGCGATCTTTACAACTTGCTTATCATTCAATTTGTTCTTGTTAAAATATCCATAAACGGATTAATAATCACTGCGCAAATATTCACACCTTCATTGTCGTTTTTAAAATGTTACCTTCAATATATTTGCCGCCGATATTCGGTAAAAAATCCAATAGTAAAGATAGATAGGTAACACATTATTTATAGTGCAACAGTAAAAAATTAATTATAGTATATTTGAAGAATAAGCTGGAGTAAATTCTCAGAATACTAATCTTCGAACCTCGAAATACATAGGCGTGCACATCTTCTAACTAAAACGTAATTAAAAGAAAAGTTTGCGTTAAATTTACTTGGATATTTAGAACAAAGAAAATAATCCAATTCAATACTGGTTTAAAATAAAAAGATACACATAAAAAGAATAAAAGTTCTATTATTTGTGAAACATACAGTTAATATAAAATAATAAAATACAATAAATTATACTGAACCGTAAAATACATACACAAAAACTGTAAGTTTTTGTATATTCCTATTAATAAATAATAATATTCTTAATAATAATAATATTGGAAATAATAATGAAAATTATATTAGCAATAAAAAATAAATAAAAAATAAACAATGAAGTTGTCGGCAATTAGTTCAAATGTAAAATAAACTTCTGAGCTACAGTTTAAAGCTAAGCTTCCTCATATTCTGTTTCAGACAAAGTATTATCCGATCCGGGATGAATTATTATAGGTTCTATACTGCTATCTATTATATACTCCCACATATTTTTCTCAATATCCATAACGTAATTAATACATTTTTGCCAATGTTCAGTCGTTGGATACATACTTCGGATATTGATTTATGAAAAAGAATAGTAACATCTGACAATTTAAAAGTTGTATTATTTCGAGCAACGTTACCTTTAACTTCGGTCCATACTAATTCAATCGAATTTAGCTCGCAATGATACGGTGGTAGGCGAAGTATTTCAATTCCTCCTTTTTTGGCTATTTTCTCAATGACATATTTTTTATAATTTTGTTTATTAATTTTAGCAAGCTCTAATAATTCTGCTTTTGTCATTGTATCGTCAAAGATTAAATTCTTAGAAGTTAACCACATTGCAATTTCAGCTTTCCTCCATTGAGTAGTTGGTAAACGTTCAACTAATCTAGAGTGGTAACTTGCGTTGTCCATCACAATAACTGAATTTTTAGGTACGAATTCAATCATCTGTTCGAAATATTCTCCAAGCACGTCTCCGTTCATCTCTTCGTGATAATCACAGGTCTTTTTTGATTCAAACAAAAGTAAACCCTTCTTAAGAAATCCATTCATACTACCTATATGGGTAACAATTAATCGTCGACCTTTACCTGTTGGTTCCTTGAAACCAGGTGAATATCCTTCCAGAAATGCTTGTCGACATGTTTTTATAGTTTTGTCTTTCCAAACTCTCCCTACAGTATGCCCTTCATTAACCCACATTTTATTTAAATAATAAATGTTCTTATTTTCTGTCCTCATTTTTTTTTTTATTTTTCTGAGGTAGTCTCGTCTTCAACACACAATTTCTTCGGAATCGATAAGCATTGACTGTCTGCCCACTTTTTCATACTTAAAGTTTAACTCATGCAAAACTTTCCAAAGTTTGTCTCTACTTATTGTGGGTAAATCGGGATCGTCGGTAATGGCTTGTAAAACTTTATCTAAAGTTGGTAAGTTTGTTAAAAAAAAAAAAAATGAGTGGACCATTCTACGAATTGCATTTTTGAAAAATTCATCCACATTCACTTTTGACAATTTTGGTCTTCCTGGTCTCGGTTTGGGTGGTGTTATACCAGCTGATTTTTCCTCTTTTAAAATGTTATATACAGTTGATTTTGAATATTCCATTACTTTAGACGAAATTTCAACTATACTATCAACAGTATTGGAGGGATTGTGTTGCTTAAAATAATTGTAGACGTTAAGGATAACACTCATTTCGTTAAGTGATAAATGATTCAACTTTAATTTTTTAACTGGTGTATAATCACACGTTAATTCCATATTCTATAAACTCACTATTCACTATTGCAAAAATCAACTGTGTCAGATCTATTCACTCGCTTATAATCGACTAACCAAAATTTTCTGATATTAATGAATGACTATTTAAAGACCATTAACCATTTCATTAATCATTGGTTTTCCAAACAAAATCGAAATTTATACTATTTAAAATAGCGTTCACATTTATCAGAAACCATCTTTCGCTAATCGACTTTTTCTATCTAAACTATCAAAAGACCATTAACTAAATACCTATGTATTTTAAGAGTTTCTTTATTTCTTGTTATTTAATGGGACATTATCGTAACGACAAAAATAACCATAAATAACATTACTAAAATAAACAGATTTATATAAATATAATATGCTTTGAAAATGGTTTAAATATTTAAAAAATCGAAACAAATAATGTAATACCCTTAAAGTACGTCTATGACCAGCTGAAAAATTCCTAGCCTACACAGTTCTAACAATAGCATGTATTTAAATTTTACGATAGTCCATGTGACATGGAAAAATTTCTATCTAACTAGTCAAACCCAACGTATAATAAGCTAAAGTATTGACGTTGTACGAAAAGCACACGTACTAAAATATGATTAACAATTTAGTTTTTTTTCTGAGAATTTACTCCAGCTTATTCTTCAAATATACTATAGTTAAACAATACAAGTCTTTAGAATGCTTAAAACCCAAAAAACGCCGTAAAAATATGTGGATTTTAATTCACAATAATTCATCAAAACCTCTCTACATAAATATCTATTTCTTACAATTTAGTCAAAGAACAGGTTTCTTTTTCCCATGTCTGCAAAAACTGACTGGTTTTATTCCGATGATTAGCATCTTCCAATCAGAAATAAGACTAGCCCGTTAACAAATGTATCGACCCTATGACACACTGTGTTTTAGTTATGATTTGTCTATCGGCATTGATAATCACACCCATTAAATAGGTAGTATTGTCATTGGAACAACTGCTCCTAATCAAAATTAATGTAAAGATAGTTCCACCTACAGACAAATACGTACAAATTTAGTGATTTCTCGCAGGTTTTAATATTTGTCGTGAGTTTTGCAGTTAAGTTTTCGATGCAGATTAGTAAAAAAATGTATAGGTATTCGGTGTAATATATATCAATATAAAGAATATTTAGCAATTAAAGTTTGCTTTATCAAAATCTTTCTCAGGTGTCTTACATAGTCATTAAAATATAAATAGATGGCTATTTTCTGATATAACAATTCTGCATTAACACGATGAATTTAATTATTGCTTCTCGGGTACCTAGATTGTCTCGAACCTAGAACGACTCTTTTAGCAACAAATAAGATGAGGTCTTCCGCTTATAATCCACCAAGAAGAATCTTACCAACAAATTAAACCGTTTGATTTTGCAAAAACAACGTACAGGTACCTCAATACTTATGCATAAGTTTTCAGGTCATCAATTTCATCCTAGAGTATTAAATCTAAGTAACACTAACTTTTCAGAGGATGAATTGTATTTTTTAGGATTGAGCCTTAAGTTTTCTTGTCAGAATTTTAGGTTAACTGACTCAGAGCTAGGAAGCTTTGCAGTGGAGCTGGATACTCTGATTGAAAGTGTGACAAACAATGCTGAAATTAAACAGTATTTGAGAAATTCGTGCATTAGTTTACTTCAATGTAAGTACAAACGTAATTTTAGTAGAAATCACGATTCTTTTAAAAAACAAAACGATTTGCTAAAATCAAATAAACAAAAAATCGATAGAGATTCCCTAGTACTTAGCAAGACTGATAAGAGAAATTGTGTTGTAATCCTAGAACAAATTCAAAACATAGAGAAAGTAGAATCTTTCCTTTCAGATAACAGTTTTGTAATATTGGAAAAAATCCAGTTAACACCTTTATTAATAAAACAAAAGCAATGGTTGAATTTTTTAATAATTACTACTATTACTAAATATAATAACAGAAAGTTAACTGTATCAAGTCGGTCAGATAGCCAAGCGGGCTAGGCGGCCGTTTCCCAGCTCGGTGTACAGAAAACAAAAAATAAATATAAGGTTGAATGCTCGAATAAATGAACTTTGATCAGATAAAAGGCATATATCGAGCACAGTTTAATTAAATCTTGCCCAAGTACTTTCGATCCCTAGATCATCTTCAGGGGCATTTCGTCAATTGTGGCCTATCCGGCAAGAACAAGATGTCATAAACATAAAGTGTGTAATGTACAATTTTATGTTTATGACATCTTGTTCTTGCCGGATAGGCCACAATTGACGAAATGCCCCTGAAGATGATCTAGGGATCGAAAGTACTTGGGCAAGATTTAATTAAACTGTGCTCGATATATGCCTTTTATCTGATCAAAGAAAACAAAAAGTCTAACGCAGCAGTTTAAAATTCTAAATGAATCTGCGGCTTAGACTAGAATATGCTGGTGTCTGATCGGCCTATGGTGGAGCAGTACGGCAAGAGATAAGGGCTTGTGTCTCGGTGATACTCCTCTATAGATCCCTACCGGAAGGGCGTACCGCCTAAAATACCGGTGTATATATATAATTGTATCTAATCCTATAACACCTAGGTTATATGGACTTCCTAAAATTCATAAACACAATTGTCCCATAAGGCTTGTTGTAAGTTTCTATATTATCAGAGTTTATTTACAACACAATTCTTCTTCTTGCAGTACCGTCTCCTATCGGAGGTTGGCTACCATCACAGCAATCTTTACTTTGTTGGCTGCAGCTCTGAACAACTGTATTGAACTGCACCCATACCACTCCCTTAAATTTCGCAACCAGGAAATCCTCCTACGTCCCACATTTCTCTTTCCCGAGATTTTTCCTTGGATTATGAGTCTAAGCAGAGAGTACTTTTCTCCTCTCATTATGTGGCCCAGATATTCCAGTTTTTTCGTTTGTATGGTTTTTATAACTTCGCATTCCTTCCCCATCTTTACAATTCAGTCTAAGTTCAAACACAATTCAGTCTATTACTATTTTTAAACTAAGTTCTCCATTACAAATTCTTTAGATCTAATTGAACTTTTAAATAACATTAAAATAGAGGAGAGTTTTTATTTAGTTTCTTTTGATCTTTTCAATTTGTTTACTTCTGTACCAACAGATGAAACTTTACCTTTAGTACATAAACTTTTAAACAATTGCAGCATATCAGCAAAAGACAAATATGCCATCTTAACTAGGTATGCTTAAATTTTGTCTTGATCAGGACTTCTTCCAATTTAATCAAAATATATATATATATATATATATATATATAAACAACCAACAGGTTTAGCGATGGGTTCTCCATTATCACCTTTTTTAGCTAATATCTTCTTAGACAGCTTAAAACAGAAATTTGTTAACAACAACAACAAAATAGTTTTTTGGTCAAGATATGTTGATGGTTGTATAGCTCTCATACAGGGAGCTCTCATACAGATTCTGGATGATCTTAATAACCTAAATCCTAACATCTCTTTTTCATTGAAACCAGAATCTGACAATAAGTTGTCAGGTAACCTCTTGGATATGACTATATCTCGTAAAAAAGATTCTCTATAGTACAACATTTACAGAAAAACTACTCAAAAAGATCATGTTATACATAAAACATCTAATCATCACACTCAACATAACAGTGCTGCTTTCAACAGTTACATTTATAGGCTTCTCAAATTTCCACTTTCTAATGAGAACTTCAATTGAGAACTTAATACTCCCAAGCAAATTGCTTTCAGTAATTGTATATGATCCCAACATCATCCATAAGCTTCTAAATAGAGCTAAACTTAAAATTGCAGAAAAGCTTGCTTATTCATCATAATGCTTGCTTCAACCCAATGCCCCAAATAATATCAGATATTTCTCCTTTACTTATATCAGCAACATTTCCAAAAAAATATCAAAACTATTTACTTCTACAATTGAAGACAATCAAATTTCCTTCAAGTCACACAACACTTTAGGTTTCTTTTTAATCAACACTAAAGATAGGATGAACACTCTTGACAAAAGTGGTATTTCTAAATTAAATACATGACATTAGTAGAAAGAAAAACTATTTGAAGTTGGATTTATTGGAAGATTTGAAAATTACAAGGGAAACAAATGAAAACTCTCACTAATAGTCAAATTAATTTAAATTGTACTAAATTTAAATCTATTTTTAAAAGTTTTATTGCAGCTTCACCTCGTAGGGGACCCAGCTCGACTGTTTAGACTTCCTACACTGAGTACACCCATTAAGAGTTTATTAATTTGCAGATCACATCACCATGATTTTGACTGCCCATAAGTTGTCATATGTCAGATGTCACTTTAACATTTCCGTTAAGACCAGGAGCCATTCTCTCTCCTGCTGTCACCCACTATGTAGCTTCTTCAAATTAAATTTTTTTTTATACTGTTTGTCATTTGTCTACTGTTGTTAAAATATATTATTTAATGTTTATGACATTCCTAAAATTGTTGAATAGCCTATAAGTTTGACGAAGTAAGTCTAAAAGGTTATATTAAATTTTTTTTATCAACCATCAACTTTCATCAACCAGTTTTTTCGAAGTTAATTAATTTTTATTCATTTGAAAAAACGTTTCTTGGCTTATTTCCGATGCTCTTGACAATGCTCTAAGAGCGAAAGTACTTGAATAAGATTTAATAAAAAACTGTGCTCAATAAATGCCTTTTATTTAAATAACGATTAATAAAATGTTTGTCTCTAACACCCTTATTTATACTTAATGTACGACAAAAAACTGCGCTGCAGAGATGCACACGGTAGGTAAAAAGAAAACATCTTACTAAATTGCACTAAAGAAGTTTGATGAAACGAATACCTCAATGATATGAGCAATTTTACGAATGTGGCATAAAAACTGTTCTCAAATCAATGATTTTCAAACGGTGTACAAAAATATTAATTTTTATCTGCTCAATTACTTTAATAACCTCTCGAAACGTTTGTGATAAAGTTTCACGTAAAAGAAATTAAATAAAAATTTATTATATAAACTTGGACAAATTATTTCTACTAACAATTTCTCCGAAAAACTAGAGACGACTCAATAAATCACTTGTGCAGCATTCTGCTCTCAGGATATGAAGATGCTAAAACGATGAAAGAATTCTAAGTTAGGGAAACTTGAAAATTTGGCGTTGGCGTCTGTTAGAGCTGAAATTTAATTTGGAAGTGTAAGTTTCCAGGGCTTTTTAAACTATTGAGTAAAAGACTGAGGAGTAAAAACATTGGATCTAGAAACGATATTATTTTGTTGACATAAGGCGAAACTATTAAGAAAGTTTTATGATGTTGATTTTGGAAGTAGGGAATTTTCTATAGAATTCAAAAAGTTTTTTTGACGCATGAATTTTGGACTATGACGTCATTTTAGTCTCTCAAGGTCGATCATAACGCGGTGTTGTTTAACAAATTAAAGACAAACACTGAAAAACGAAGTAGTACCAGAAGCCGCTAGTAAAATTGGAGCGAATTTGATGCTGGAACATGCAACTAATTGGCAAGAATGTATGTCTTCTATTAATACCAATATGCCTATAAGTACCGTATAAAAAATGTTAGAAAAATATTTGGAAGCAATACACATAAAAGAATTCCATTCCTATGCAAAAATAAACATATAGTAACATCTAATAACGACGTAGCAGAACTACTAGCAGAACAATTTGAAATGAACTCCAGTAATGAAAACTTTTCTAAACAGTTTATCAATACTAAGATGATTTCGGAAAATCAATTATTAGATTTTGATTGCATTAAAGATAATCCTCTTAATAATATAATATAATAATAAAATGAAATTGAAAGAGTTAAATTAGGCAAAGCACCAGGCAAGGATGATATCACCCCGGAAATGATAACATTCATGGGAATAGAGGGAGTGGACAGCATGAAAGAACTAATGAATGATATCATAAAGAGAGCAGAAATACCACAGGACTGGAAGAAAGACATTATACTACCAATACACAAAAAGGGCGACAAGAGAAACTGTAATAATTACCGAGGTATTACTATATCAAGTATTCCTGGGAAGGTATTCGCAAGAATAATAGAAACAAGAATAAAAACCCAAATAGAACCAACTATGGAAGATACACAATGTGGATTCAGGAAGGACAGAAGCACGCAAGACCACATATTCACAATAAGATAAATAAGTGAGAAAGTAATCAATAAAAATAGAGAAATACATATATGCTTTATTGATCTGGAAAGGCGTTTGACAGAATACAAAGAAAGGACGTATGGAGGACATTAAAGGAAAGAGGAGTTGACAGGATAACAATTGATGTAATAAAGGATATGTACAATAATAATACAAATACGGTGAGAACCAACAACGAGGAATCCGAAGAATTTACTACAAGTCAAGGCGTCAAACAGGGATGCGTGTTGAGCCCACTGCTGTTCTCAGTGATACTGGATGAAGCAATAAAGAAAGCCAAGAGAAGAATGAGAAAACTAACATAAGGATACTGGCAAATGAAACAGACTCAACTATCAGAGCTTCTATTTGCAGACGACATGGTTTTGATAGCAGAAAACAGAGAAGACCTACAGAACAACCTTGAAATCCTAGAAGAAGAACTGTCAAACATAAATATGAAAATAAATACAGAGAAAACAAAAACAATGATAATTTCAAATAAGAGAAAGACACACGCAATACAATTAAACGGAAAACAACTAGAACAAGTGGAACATTTTAAATACCTAGGAGCAATAATTGAATCAAACGGTAAACAAGACATGGAAATAAATGAGAGAATGGGACGAACAGGAAGCTTATTTAACACTATGAAAACAACATTTTTGGGGAAAAAAGAAATACCGGAGAAGGTAAAAACGGCAGTCGTTAAATCAGTAGTTAGACCTACAATCATCTATAATAGCGAGTCGTGGACATTGACTGGGAGACAAAAATCTCGAGTCAATGCTATGGAAATGAGGTTCCTGAGGAAAATAGCAAACAGAAAGAGGACAGACAAAATACGAAACGAAACAATCAGACAAAACCTAAAACTAGAACCAATAAACGAAAAAATAGTAGAGGGGCAACTAAGATGGTTCGGGCTAGTGTGTAGAATGTCGAATGAAAGATTAACAAAACGAGTGTTTGAAACGAGAATGCAAGGGAAAAACAAACGAGGAAGACCAAGAGTTAGGTGGGTAGACGAAATCAGAAAAGAAGTTGAGAAGAAAGGATTGACATGGGAAAGTGCACGAAATCTAACACAAGACCGGATAGCATGGAGACAACAGTGAAAATCTTAACCCCACCAGCCTTACACCTAACGGTAGAAAGGCTTAGGACTAAGTAAGTAAGTATAATAATAATAATATAATATTTACCATGGAAGAGCTTAATCACTCTTTAAGTACCAGCAAAAAATCGGCGCCAGGACCAGACGATATTCCTGTTAGTTTCTTACAAAATCTACCAGATAATAAAATATCTCCTTAACGTATACAACAGAATTTGGACAAACAAAGAGTTTTCCACAAAATGGACGCAAGCGATAATAATTCTATTACTAAAACTAAATAAATCACGAACTGATCCTGATTCATATAGGCAAATTTCTCTTACCAATACAATCTGCAAAATCTTAGAAAAAATGGTGAATTATAGACTAAGATAGTTTTTGGAAAATAATGAATTAATGATCAATGAACAACGTGGCTTTCGCAGGAACAGATCCACCATATATAATTTAATAGACCTGGAGTCCGAAATACATGAATAATTTGCAATTGGACAGAATTGTCTTGCTGTCTTTTTTGATGTAACAAAAGCGTTTGACATGGCTTGGATATACGACTTTCTTAACACACTTAATCATTGGGGTATCAAAGGTAACATGCTATATTTTATTCATAATATTCTCAACAAGAGACAATTTAAAGTTAAGATAAGTGGTTCAATATCCAGCACTAAAGATCAAACAAATAGAACACCTCAAGGATTCGTTATTAGTTCAACACTATTCTAAGTAGCGATAAACAAAATCTAAGAAAACTTTCCAAAACTTGTTAAGGCGATATTATACGCCGATGATTTGGTTATATATTCAAGAGGAAAAATTATTCTTTCTATACAGAAAAACTTACAATGTGCAATAAATCACCTTGAAAACTGGTCATAAGCTGTATGATTGCAATTTTCTACAAATAAAATCAAATGTATTTTATTTTCAAAAAAAAACGGCACTCTACAGATCCAGATCTTCAGTTATGTGGAAACAATTTAACTCATGTGGAACACTTAAAATTTTTAGGAATGATCTTTGATAAGAAACTACCTTGGAAATACCATATCATGCAAATCAAGTAATCTTGTCAATCTGGTCTCAATTTAACGAACACTATGCAATCGTAATTGGGGCTCAGATTTTAAAAGTCTGATTATTATTTACAAATCACTAGTACGATCAAAATTCGATTATGGATCAGTTGTATACTCATCAGCAAAGAAGAATCTTCTTGCTCAACTAGAAGTCATACAATACAGCACTAAGAATAGGTACAGGAACATTTTATACTAGTCCCATTAAAAGTCTACAATATTTAACCGGGGAACCACCTTTAAATTTAGAAGAACGTACTTGTCATTAACATACGCATCATCTATATGTGCGATAAAATCGCATCCCAATTTCCATCATACTGTTACGTAAAAATATGAGTCATATTAAAAACCTGTAAACATGTTTTTTATTCACTAATATGTTGTAGATTGTACGAGATCCTTCTAGCAGCTGGCAGAAATTTACCTTCCAGAAAACGGTCAAAACGATGACCCGGATTGACCTTCTAGTATAATCAGGCTGAATTCTCGACCGGCTGTGTTTTGATATATAATAACGGAGCTTTCATGGAAGGGACAGTTAATGAAGAAGATTCGCGCCCGCGATTTAAATTTTACGTTCGGATATATAAATTATTGTAAGACAAATTAATATAAATAAAAAAATAAATTAAATTCGTAAGTGTTATAAATATTGAACCTTTTAATAAATTCACAACAATACTATCATTGAAGAACAAACCCTCCCTTTTACGAGAGAATTAGAAAATATCTCTCTTTCCATAATATTCAATTCCCAAAATTTTTTGATCAAACAAATACAGTTACACCTCCCCCCTGGACCTTTCCACCTGCAACATGTGCTCTAACTCTTTCTAAATAAAATAAGCTTGAGGCCCCCAACAATTTTCCCCCTTACAACAACTAGTCAATCATTTTACAACATACTTGCTTCTTTCCCAGATCATTGTCGTATTTATACAGATTCATCCAAAACTATTGATGGTGTGTGATCAGCAGTTATAACTTCGAGCATTGTATTACAGTTTAAATCATTTTCCAGTTGCAGTATTTACGCTGGAGAACTATACTCAATTCTGCAAGCCCTCATTTATATACGTACCCAAAAAATTCCAAATTCTGTCATAATTACCGACTCTTTCAGTGCATTACATACGATAGAATAGTTATATACAAGTAATCCCATAGGTATTTTAATAAAAGAACAATTACATTTTTTGCTAAACAACGCGATGCAGCAAGTACGCTTTATATGGGTTGCATCATACATTGGACTTCAAGGAAACGAACAAGCAGATTTTCATGCCAGATAAGTAATACACAGTGTCTCTTCAGTGTTAGTGAACTTAGTGTCTGTTTCCGACTACAAATCGTTCCTTAAAGAAAAAGTGACAAATCACTCACAGCTACCTAATCTCCAAATCAAATCGTCCTATTTGTGACTTATGTAACTGCGACATTAATGTAACACATATCTTAATAGAGAATAGAATAGAAATATGCTTTATTGTCACTGAAAATTATTGAACAATTTTATGGACAAAGCTAAAAAAAAATCAGTCAAAAAGTACAAAAAGTATAAACCAAAAACCAATATAATAAAAAAACAGAACAATACAATTTTAAATTAGTAATATTATTGTTTCACTTACATAATTTGTACAGACAACAACAAATGAGACAAATTGTAGCCACTGCTTGAGACACCCAAATATAATTATAAACGATACTAATTTTATTTCTTTGTTATACATAAAGAAACTCGTCAACTGAATAATATGGTCTTTCAGATAGATAGATTTTGTCATCTTACGAAACTTAATGAAAGATGTTGCGGATTTAATTTCTCTTGGAAGGTGATTATAAAGTTTTTTTGCACTATAAAGAATAGAATTCTTTACTACCTGAGTGGACGGGATCGGTAAATAAACGTTACAATCCGAATTTCTAATGGAGTAGCCATGATTAGGTCTATCGGGAAAAATGTTTAGATGCTTGCGAATCAAACAAACCGTTTCCAAAATAAATAAAGAGGGAAGCGTCAAAATTCCGTGATTTTTGAAGTAGGTCTTGCAATGAGTTGTTTGTTTGAGACCAAATAGATAACGAATTGCTCTTTTTTGCAACTTAAAAATAGTATCAAATTGGGCCGCTGTACTAGAACCCCAAAATGGAAGCCCATATCGAAGATGGGACTCGAACAATGAGAAATATGCCATTTTGACAAAAGATAAATTTAGTTCCTTCGAAACAGATCTTATTGCAAAGCAAGCTGAGGCTTGTTTCTTCCTTAAGGAGTCAGTATGCAAGGACCATTTAAGATCGCTGTCGATAAGAATACCTAGAAATTTCACGGAATTAATGATACTGATTTGACTCTCATTCAAAAGCAAGGGTTGAATGACTCCTTTATAAGATAATGCTAATGTCTTATCCACGTTAACGCTAAGTAAGTTGGAGTCTGAACAAGCCTTGATTATAAGCAAATCAGCGGTTATAATTGAATGAAGCGTTGAAGTATTAGAGCTGCTCCAAGTAATACTGGTATCATCAGCAAATAGAAAAATTTTCCCTTTAATTTTCAAGTAAGTGATGTCTTTAATAAAAAGTAAAAAAAAGAATGGGATCTAATACTGAACCTTGCGGTACTCCACACTCAATGTCTTTACAACTAGAGTCGGTGTCTTTTATTCTAACCAATTGTTTCCTACCTACCAAGTAAGTTTTGAACCAATTTAAAGACACACCCCGAATTCCATAGAAAGTTAATTTTTTTAATTGAATGTCGTGATTTACGCAGTCAAAGGCTTTGGAATAATCGCAGAAAACGGTGGCGTAGGAGAAGTTACTATTTAGTGACAGATATACCTCATGTAACACAGAAAACATGACATCACTAGTACATTTATTAGACAAAAAGCCGAACTGATTTTGCGATAAAATATTATGTTTAAGGAGAAAGGGCATGAGTCGAACTTTTATAAGCCTTTACTTATAAGTAATTTTTGATAGTGCTGGTAATAAGGCAATAGGTCTATTGTTGCAGACATCAGATTTGTCTCCACCTTTATGAAGAGGAATAACGATGGCAGTCTTTAGGCAGTTAGGGAATGTACCTTTTTCAAGGAAATCATTTACTAGCGAGACCATGACCCCTCCAATACATTATGCGGAAGATTTGAGAACATTTTAATAGATAATCCATCTGTACTACAGGACGATTTGCTTTTTATACTACGAATTGTTCGAATGAGTTCAGTCTTATCAACTGGTCTTAAAAAGAAGGTATCAGCAATGTTTTTTGAATTAGGGAGATAGGAAACTGGATTTTGTTGTGGCGAAATAGTAGAGGTTATATTTTTACTCACATTAACAAAGTAATCATTTAGATTTTCGGGGTTAGGAAAAGAAAAGGTTTGATTCGCTGCACTGGTTTTATTTCGAAAATCGTTTATTATTGACCAAGTTTCTTTTGAAATATTTTTGGAGCTTGTTAGGCGATTATGAAAGTAGGATTTTTTGGCTACTTTGAGTAGTTTTAGATTGCATTTTCTGTACGTATTGATATAATCAGAGATGGGGATACTATATATATATATATATACTATATACTATGTATATATATATATATATATATATATATATATATATATATATATATACCACACAACAGCAATAGAAAACTTTCAGATCAAACAACAGCTCTCCTGAAACAACGAAGAGAAATGAAAATTAACTCCAATATTAATAGAATTGAATATACCGAACTGTGCAAAGTAATACGGAAAAAAATCGCAGAAGATATATAAACCTACAATGAACGACTTGTACAAAATACAATCGAAAACCGTAAAAGCTATAGGAAAACCAAGAGGAAGTTGGCAATCGGTAGAAAACAAATAATAGCATTGGGAAACAATAACGGAAGGATCACAAATAGGGATGAAATAATAAAACATGTAACCGAATTCTATGAGGGTCTATATAAAGCTCCGGAAGCACAAGAAATAGGCAAAGAAGAAATTGCGGTTCAAGAAGATGTACCAGATGTTCTCGTGGATGAGGTAGAGGCAGCTCTTAAGAGCATGAAGAACGGCAAGGCAGCCGGTAATGACGGTGTTACAGCCGAACTTCTAAAGATTGCTGGTAAAACAACTTGGAAAATCCTAGCAAAAATATACACAGACTGCCTAAAATCGAGACATATTCCAAAAAAGTGGAATTCAGCCAACATAATCCTTATTCACAAGAAAGGTAGCAAGGAAGACATTAGAAATTATAGACCGATCAGCTTGCTACCTGTGATATACAAGGTATTCACCAAAATCATTAACAACAGAATACAGAACACACTTGACGCTGCACAACCCCGAGAGCAAGCAGGCTTTAGAAGTGGCTTCAGCACAATGGATCATATTCAAACATTAAGGGAAGTAATGAGCAGAACAAAAGAATATGATCTACCACTGGCGCTAGCATTCATAGACTTCGAGAAAGCATTTGACTCCGTATACCCAAGAGCAGTCATAGAAGCTCTTGTCGACCAAGGAGTAGATAAACCATATGTCGAAACGCTAGCAAATATATACAAAGAGGCCACAGCTAGAGTAAGCATATATGAAAATACCCCAGAATTTCCCACTCAGAAAGGAGTCCGACAAGGAGACACCATATCCCCTAAGCTCTTCACTGCAACCTTAGAAAATATCTTCCGGAAATTAGACTGGAACAACCAAGGTCTATGTATAGATGGAGAATACCTAAACCATCTTAGATTCGCTGATGACATCATTCTAATTGCTAGAAGTCCTGAAGAATTACAACTGCAAATTAATGACCTTAATACAGCCAGCAATGAGGTAGGCCTAAAAATGAACCTAGCAAAGACTAAAATAATGTGCAATGATCTGATCGCCAACATGGAAATAAAAATTAATGAAACCTCGCTAGAAGTAGTAGATGAATACATATACCTGGGACAGCTCATACATAAATCGGGATCACTACTTCCGGAAATCAACAGACGAATAAAACAAGCGTGGTCAGCATTCGGACGAAATTCCATAGTCTTCAAGTCCAAAATGCCACTATACCTCAAGAAGAGAGTATTTGATCAATGCATATTACCCGTCTTGACATATGGATATGAAACTTGGATATTAAAGAGAGAAATAACGTCGAAACTCCAAGTAACTCAAAGAGCAATGGAAAGATGTATGCTAGGGATAACAAAGAGGGATCGTAAAAGAATTGAATGGATACGGAGGCAAACCCAGGTGACTGATGTAATCCAAAGAATAAAATCCCTGAAATGGCAATGGGCAGGACATATGGCAAGAACAGATAACAGATGGACCACTAGAACAACTATGCGGTACCCCAGGAACGCTAAGAGACCAAAGAGGCGCCCAAATCTCAGATGGGATTATGATATTAGAAAATTAACAGGAACAACGTGGTCTCGAATAGCACAAGATAGAAAAATATGGGCGCAAATGAGCGCAAATTATTAGAACAACGTATAACTAAGACATCGTCGAATAATAATAAGAACATAGAATAACATTGAAATAAGGGAGGCTGCACCGGTTGATAAAGCTGCACATGATGATGATGATGATATATATATATATATATATATATATATATATATATATATATATATAGAGTGTCCTAAATAAATTAGTGAAAGACAAAACACTCACTACCTAACAACATAAAAGCAGTCTTAGGAACACATTAATCAAAAATACTGTTAAGATATAAGTATCTATGTATTTACTATCGTTCAGTCAATAACCCAAAGTGATTGAGGCTGCTATCAATAAAATAAAAAAAAAAAGTTCAATTTCAAAACACATTAATTGCGAATTATTGTGTAGACAGCCAATTTGTTGATTCAAAGCAATTTTCTCTTGTACACCTTTGTTCTAATATCAATTTTTAATGTTATCTCCCTCTTTAAACTACATTACACTCCATATGAAATGAAGATGGTTGTAAACTTGGTGAATATATACAGGTGTATTAAATTTACGAGTGAGTTTAACGGGCACCGTCTTAAACCCTTCTCTTGGCTAATAAAGCAAATTTATAGAACAAGTAGTCAAAGTTATTTACCAGGAGTTTCCCAAATACGTAAAATAGAGCAACTGCCCTGATATTAATGAAGTTGTTAATGGTTCATGTAAGAACAACTGCATATTTATGGTCCTCTATCGAAGGTTAGGGAATATCCATAAACTATGTCGTAAAAAATTTGGACTTAGAATAGAAAAGAATAAAAATATGCTTTATTGTCACTGAAAATTGCACAATTTTATGGACAAAGCTTACAAAACGGCAAAAAAATAACAATTACAATTAAAAAAAATTTGTTAAAATCCTTTATAAAAGATATATATAAATTAAAAAACCCAAACGGGCTATGTCATGAAGACAAAACGTTTTCGGAATCCATATTCCATCATCAGTATCTAGGTGTACATGTTTTGAGCCACTAAATATCTGGGATTTAGTTTACATTATTTAGTCATATATTAGGATGTTAAAGTTACCAGTGGATATGATAACATAGCAACGTACGACTCCACATGAAGTTACTGGTCCTGGGTTTTTAATTTAACGTATGGTCCTAAAGTTTTGGGAAAAATTTCAAAAGCATATAACTCTGACCACAATAATCTTATATTTTTATTAAATTATTCAACAATTTAACTTAACTATCCTTATTATAAATCAAAATTCAAATGACAGACAAGGGACCATTATTTTCGATTTGCCTAAAAATTCCCCTGACACGTTGCATCATCCTTTGGACGACCCCGGCGTCAATTTCTGTAATTTTTGTATATATGCGGCGTCTTAACTGTTCCTGATTTTGTGCTTCCCATCCGTTATTATAGACTTTCCGACTTAATATTGCCCAGAACTCTTCAATTGTACGAGCCTGAGGTAGGTTGGGGGGATTGTCTGCTTTCGGTACAAATGTAATGTTGTTAGTTACCAGTCCCTTGTGATCCTCGCGTAATAACATGAAGCAAGATCTGGCCAAAAGACTATTTGATCATTTGCATGATGTGTGTTCACAAACTGAAACAATTTAGAGAGACATCTTTGAATATAAATATTTGCGTTTAAGGCTTCGCCTCGAACAACACCAATGTAGGGCTGTGAGATAAGGCCAGCCTCAGAAATTGCACACCATACCAAAATTTTGTCCTCAAATTTTTTCTTACTTTTGAATTTTATTTCATCAGGTACATTTTCGTAATCGTTCGTGTAAAACCCATCGTTACCCTTCAACTCAGAGTTGGACAAAGTAAAATATTTTTCATCGTCCATTACGATCAACTTGTTGACGAAATGCACTCGCCTTAACGCGCGGCAACATCTCGGAATTCTCTCTAATTGATTCTCTGTGTATTTTAGAGCTTTCCTTCTTTTCCGGTAGATAATATTGTTACTCGATAGGGTCCTGTATACTGTAGTCTTTCCAACATAAAATCTTCTGGCCAGTTTTCGCTGTGAGACCCCAATTTTGTTCTTAGCTGCTTCAATCAGTCTTGCCTCTCTTATATGGTTCAAAATCCGCGGTCGGCCACTTTTACGCACACTTTTAAGTTATCACATGCTATCCCTTCTTCACATTCTCTGATTGTGCGATAAATTGTCGATTTGCTTATGTTTTGATCTCGATAAATATTAACAATATCTCGTTTCGACATTCGCCCAACCATATTATAAACACCTCGACGAATATCAATTTTATAAGACATTTTGCAGAGCACAAACCAAAATATTCTGCTTTGTTTAGTAAATGTCAATAACTGATGACATTTCAATTCCATGGCCTTCTTTGTTAAATGCATTTTGCTTCTTAATTAGACCAGGTGAAATTTTTCCCAAAATTTTTGACCATACGTTATATACCTTTTATAAAGGATTTTAACAAAAAAATTTTGTGATAAATGGTATACAGCCAGCTACAGGAACTTAATTTCCTTGTGGATAATAACAATTAAAATTTAATAAAATTACATAAATCGTCAATATCACAAAATAAAAGATAATAAAATACACAATCCACTACAAAATTTAACTAAAATGCAAATTGCATAATAAAACCTTACGAAGTAGTTTACGAATAGGTTTAATTTGATGCATGTGATACCCAAATATATATAAAAATGCTTTGTTACTTGTACCTAAACTGTACTTTCTTAGTTATTCGTTAAAAAAACTCTTCCACTGAATAATACGGTCTTTCAGATAGATAGGCTTCTGCCAATTTATGGAACTTAAGGAAAAAAGTTGTAGATTTAAGTTGCGAAGGGAGATAGCTGTATAATTTTTTTGCCGAATATAATATAGATTTCTTTATTAACTCAGTGGACGGGGTCGGTAAATACACATCAAAGGTTGAATTTCTGGTGGAGTAGTCATGATTAGGCCTTGTTGAAAAAACATGTAGGTGTTTACGAATTAAACAAACAGTTGCTAGAATATATAAAGAGGGAAGAGTTCTAAGGCCAAAAAGATATCGTACTGCTCTTTTGTGTTATTTAAAAATAACATCAGATTGGGCAGCTGTACTAGAACTCCAAAAAGGAAGACCATATCGAAGATGAGACTCGAACAAAGAAAAATATGTTATTTTGGAAGATGCTAAATTGATTTACTTCGAAACAGATCTTATTGCACAGCAGGCTAAGGCTAGTTTCTTACTTAACAAATTAATATGAAGGGACCATTTCAGGTTGCTGTTTATAAAATAAATAATAAATTCTACAGAATCAACGATACTAATCTGGCAGTTATTAAGAAGCAAGGGTTGAAGAGCTCCATTATAGGATAATGCTACTGTCTTATCCTCGTTAAAAGAGAGTAAATTAGATTTAATTAAATTAGAATTAGATCAAAAGTTATATTTGCATGAAGAATTGTAATATTAGAGTTCCTCCAGGTAATATTCGTATCATCTGCAAAAAGAAAAATTTTTCCATCGATTTTTAAGTTAGTGATGTCATTTACAAAGATAAGGAAAAGTAGAGGACCCAGTATTAAACCTTGTGGTATTTCACATACAATTCTTTTGTGACTAGAGTTAGTATCATTTGCTCTAACTAGTTGTTTTCTATTCCTTAAGTAAGATTGGAACCAATTCAAAGAAATACCTCGAATTCCATAGAAATTTTGTTTTTTTATCAAAATGTGATTTACACAATCAAAAGCTTTGGCATAGCCACAAAAAACAGTGGTAGTGTAAAAATTATTGTTTCGTGCTTGATAAACCTCATGTAGTACAGAACGTATAGCATCGCTGGAACATTTATTAGATAAAAAGCCGAACTGACTTTGTGATAAAATTCTGTTTTCAACGAGAAAGGACATAATTCGGGCTTTTATAAGTCTCTCAATAATTTTGGATAGGACCGGTAGTAAGGCAATAGGTCTATAGATGCAGATATTAGATTTGTTACTATCCTTATGAAGAGGAATAATTAAGGCGGTCTTTAGGCATTCTGGAAATATATCTTTTTCAAAAGATTCGTTATTTAGTGAGACTAGGACTTCCAACACATTTTTTGGGAGATTTAAGAAAATTTTTGTGGATAGTCTATCAGTACTACAGGAAGATTTGCTTTTGTTATTACTGATTGTTTGGATCAGTTTAAATTTATCAACTGGTCTTATAAAGATTGAATTCGAGACCGTTTTTGAATTGGGGAGGTAGGAAATAGGATCTTGTTGTGGCAAAATAGTTGATGTTATATTTTTACTCCCATTAACGAAGTATTCATTTAGATTATTAGGGTTTGGAAGAGAAAATGTTTGAGCTGTGTTACTTTTATTTCGAAGATCGTTTATTATGGACCAAGTTTCTCTTGTGACATTTTAGAGCTTCCCAGACGATTCGGATAGTACATTTTTTTAGCTGTTTTGATAAGTTTTAGATATATTCCTCTGTACTTGGAGATATATTCAGTGACAAAGACGTTGGCAGTAAATTTCTTGATGTACAGTAGTTAACGCATATTCTAGACTGATTTGCCAATACCTTTGGTAGTCGAGGGTTTGTGATGTTTTGACTTAATTGTAATTAAAGGAAATACAAAGCCTTATTGAAAATACAAACAAGCCTATCTAAAAAATCACTGAAATTATAGTCCATGCCCAGAGGGAACCCAGAAGTCAAGCATAAATTTTGGAATTCATGTAAGTTCTGAGCGCAAAAAATCCTACCTAAACGTTGGGTTTTCAAGGATTGTTTATTAAGAGTGTTAAATTTGGTATACACTGCTTCATGATCACGATCAGATAGTCTAGGGGTGAGAAATCTAAAACAATATAATCAATGATGGCAGATGTTGTTTTAGTAATTCTTGTAGGAGAATTAACGTGCATTGTGAAACCATACGATTCGAATATATTGACCAAGGATAATTGATTAGTACAAGCAACAGCGTAACCAATATTCAAGTCACCGCACAGAATTTTTCTGATTTTATTGAGCAGGTCGTTTAACAAATTTAACGAGTTCTAAAAAATAGTTCCGTGGAAGAATCAGGTGATCTATAAATGCAAAGAATGTATAGACTTCTTAATACCCTCCCTCTCTTTTGTGGTAAAGTGTCGTCACAGTCGTGCCCCCTTAGGTCGATTTTTTTTTTAAAATTCAATGTTATTTCTGGATTTTTTAAAATTAACTATTAAACTTTATTTACGAATGTATCATAATAAGAATAAATTATTAAGATTAATAATTTACTTAAAAATATTCTACCCTTTGGTAGAAACTAGTAAAAATTTATGCTTATAGAGACAATAGCGACAAATTGAAATACACCAAACATCGTCAGCTGCACTGATACTCCGCTTCCTCCTGTCGTATACCATCGTAATAAGCAAAGCTCCCTCTTCTCTACGACGTAGTTTAAAGATGTTCTTTAGATAATTCTGTAAAATTATTTAGATCAAAAGCTATTTTAAAAAGTATACATCCAAACCAGCCCAATTTTATGAAAAGCAAGTTAAAAATTTCTCTACAGACATTAATGTAAATGCTATCAAAAACTAAATAAAATTAACCTATAAAGCACATAACAAGTACAAGGTAAATGTTTAGAACGGTAATCTCTCCTCAAATTTTACTTACTGTCTTTGTAAGGCTTTTGGTGGTTGAACAAGATGATACTCTAACGAAGTTAAATTAGAAATATCTACAATCCACAGTTGTACTGAGGGTATAGGTGTCCCAGGCTGTAACAAAATATTATTAAAATAGTAAATATACAATTTTAAACGAAAAATATTGAATGCGCAGTAAGTAAAAATTATCGATTTTTACTGTACATTTTTTCCCCTTTATATATCATCAAGATTGCTTAAAACACTTCAAGAATTGCGTCTTAAAACTTCGAACGAGAATAAACATCATCTAAATGTTTATTTATGTAGCTAAATAGCCCGCTTAATATTCAACTTTAAAGAATATTTGAATAATAATATTGAATAGGTTTGAATTTAATTATTCAATGAAAAGAGGCGATAGGCGCAGTGCGAGAGCGTTTGGACGCTAGCATCACGGAACATTTTACTTTACTTCCATCGTAATATGTGACATGTGACATATGTACATGACAAGGTCATGTACCTGTGTCACGCATAGGTGTTGATATGAAAGCCGATGATCTTCTAAAATTCTTGGGTGAAACAGCTTCCGATATTACTTTTAACTGTGTGGAATGGCACAGAACTGACAAATACTATACATATAAGGTATCTTTGCCTTACAATAAAATTGACGAAATCTACAGATCTAATATTTGGCTCAAAGAAGTTGCAGTTAGGAGATTTAACTTTAAAAGAAATTTTCAGCACATAAAGAAGACGGAAGAAGAAACCTAGAAACTTCTTCAAATTATTTTTAAATTAAACTAATTGGACAAGGCACGGTAGACATGTTTTATGTAAATTTGCAATGTATTTCAAATGAAGTCGATATGTTCAATGATTTTTTTGCGGACATAATTTCTGTGACGTCATATGTGAAGAAAATTTAAAATTAATTAACACATCGAGCGTTGCATTAGCTAATTTATTTTATAGGGTAAGAAAGAAACAAGGTGAAGTTGCAATTTATATAAAATAAAATCTTATGTATTCTTCTCTTAATCTAAATGAATATAATGTAGAGCAAAGTTCAGAGTTTTGTGCAATTTATGCAACTTTAACTAAAACTAATATTTTAACTGTATACAGATCAGATTAGGGTGATTTTGGTCTGTTTTTGTTGAATTTTGAGAATGTTATATCGTTCTTGTTTAGTAAAGCAGATACACCGATTATATTTGGTGATTTAAATATAAATTTTAAAATTAAATCTGACTTTTCTTTTGATATTCAAAATATATTAATATCTTTCGGTCTAAAAGTAACTATCAACGATTATACTAGACTTATATCTCAGTCCAGCAGTTGCATCGACAACATTATGACAAATTTTTCTGAAAATATCGACAAAGTGGGTGGTATTTAAACCTTGTTTATCTGATCATCAGGCTGAATTTACTCTGAGCATAAATTTATTGACACTAATCAAACATTTCAATAGTATATTACTTCTTCTGGTTTACGGAAGCTTAAACGTGCAGTAGCTAGTACAAAGATGGACTTTTTCTATGACACCAATAATAATTTTTTGACTTTAGTTCTCACCGAAACTTAATGTTAAAGAATTTCCACTAAAAAAAGTACGACAAACTGCTGAAAAAATAGCCGTGCAATATTTTAATAACGAATTAAGGCCTTACAGATCTAATCTTTCTCTTACTAAACACATCGGAGATGCCACTAAGGATCCGAAATGTTCAAAGTATATAAACAACAAAAATTTGAATATAATCGGCAATTACAAAAAGGTAAAAAAGAGCTTACTCTTATATATTACTAATTTCAATAATAAACCTAGAGACTGCTGAAAAATAGTAAGTTTCGAAAAAAAAAAACAATACAATATCCAGTTCGGTACAACCTGACCAACCTCTAGACGAAATAAATTAATTTTTTTTATTACAATTGCAGAGAATATAATTACAACTCTTTCCACTATTAATATTAATGTCCTCTTCAGTTACAGAAATTATCCTTCTCCAAGCAAGTCCTTTTTTTCGCCCCGTTGTGAAATAAGAGATCTTTCAAATAATTAAGTCTCTTAATAATTTGAATTGTATGGACTTTCACGAAATAAATAGCAAGATTTTAAAAGAAACTTACCAAATAGTTTTAACACCTTTCACTCATCTCCTTAACTTAATTCTATCAACGGGAGTATTTTTGGAAGTACTAAAATACTCAAGAGTACTACCTATCTATATAAAAAAAAAGATTCTTCAAAAACTGTCAATTACAGACCCATAAGCACTGTTTTTACTTTTGGGAAAGTGATTGAAAAGGTTATCAAACAACAATTTTATTCTTATATTGAGTTCAATAATTATTTTAGCATCTCACAATATGGATTGAGAAGTGCTCCTTCTACTACGAGCGTGGTATATAATGTTGTGAGCGAGGTGACTGAGGGGCTTGAATGCGACAATCGCATAGCAATTTCTCTTTGCGACTTGTCGAAGGTTTTTGACTGCGTTTCACACCACATTTTGCTCCACAAATTAAATTATTATGGAATCAGAGGTCTCTTAAGCTTATAACTTCTTACCTATGTGGCAGAGACCAGGCGGTAGTGTCTAAAGGTCATCTCTCCGATTTTTTATCCGTACAAATCTGGATAATTCGCAGATAGTACGACATACGTTAAAATAATGATGATTTAAAAATATCTTACGAGGAAGATATTTTTAATATCTTCCTCGTAAGATAGCTACTATCTACTAAATCTAGCACATGGTTTGCTGCAAACAAACTAAAACTAAACTCCGATAAAACGTAAAACTTGGTTATGTCTGCAAGTAATTTACACAATGATCCAGATAACAAAGAGACTGTTAAACTCTTGGGAATAACCATATACAGAGTGGCCCAAAAGTCTGGAAACGACCAATTATCTCGTAAATTGCTAGTCATAATTTTACAAAATTTGAGCTACACATATTCTGAGATATGGAGATGTTTGATATTTGCAATGTTGCCAGTTAGCCGTTTTTCTTATATTATTAGTAACTTTGGTTTTTCAAATTCATCACACTGTACATTCCGTCATTATTGAAATTTCCTATTCAATACGAGTTCAACCATGTGCAACACATGATTTTATGTAGTCTGAAAGGTCTTAAATACATAAAACAGTGCAAAATATGTAGATTTTAATAAATTTTAATATTTAAATTCAGAATGCTGTGATTCTGACATTAGTTCACCATTTACATTATTAACTAAAACTGACAGTAGTTGTGTTTCGAAAAGTTCTGCAAGATAAATTACTTTCCCAAACCGTTTTCCTATTCATAAGGTAAAAAAAAACTGTAAAGCGATTTGAAGAATCTGGAGAAGTAGGATGAGGTAGTCCGAAAAGAGTTATGAATGTCAACAAAACTTTAGATATAATGCAAAGTTTTGTTGAAGTTCCACATACATCCTCACGCAGGGTTGCACAAGTATATGATGTAGGTCGTTCTTCAAAACGACTTCATCGGAAAACAGAATATGTTTTCTGATGAAGCAACCTTTACACTGTGTGTAAGTGTAAATCGACAAAATTTAAGGTACTGGAGTGACGTAAATCCACACTAGAAGCGGGAAAACCATATTCAAAGACCACAAAAATTAAATGTATGGTCAGGTATAGTAGGTACTCAGTTAATTGAAAATTTAACGTCAGATAGTTACGAAAAGTTACTTAAGAATAAAATTGTACCTACACTGAGAAATTTGTTTGGGGCAAATTTTAATCAGATATGGTTTCAGCAAGATGGAGCCCCAGCTTATTATGGTTAACTTTGATCAGATAAAAGGCATATATCGAGCACAGTTTAATTAAATCTTGCCCAAGTACTTTCGATCCCTAGATCATCTTCAGGGGCATCTGAAATAAGCCAAGAAACGTTTTTTTATAACCAAAGAAATTTAATAACTTCGATAAAAACTCGAAGTTTTATGGTTGAAAAAAGGTTTTTTATATGATTAACGTTTATAGACTTACTTCGTCAATTGTGGCCTATCCGGCAAGAACAAGATGTCATAAACATAAAATTGTACATTACACTACACTACAAATAGACAAACAAACACTTTAAAATAATTTAAGGGAGGCTACATTGCTTGAAGAAGTCGGAGACAGAATGGCTCCTGATCTAACGGAAATGTTGGGGTGACATATGACAAATGACAACTTGGATGAGCAGTCACAATCATAGATATGTGATCTGCACCTTTTACAATTCTATGAAACTAAGTATTGACCAAAAGTCCAACTGACACTACTATAGGAGATCACTGATGAAATATAAAATTATATAGAATATTTTTAAGTAAATTGAATAATCCAGATCTCACACTCAAACATGTCTGTAATAATTAAGGTGTTAGTTTGAGAGCAACTGAAATAGACGAAAAGTAAGAATGCAAGAAGCGGACTAAACAATATGTTAAACAGTGGGTGGTTGACTACAATAAAATGGTCTACCAAGCACTATCTGTAATATAGAAAGGAAGAGATCTGACTATGTAATTAAAATACTAATAATTGAAAATCAAAATGGAAAGCAAACTATATAAATGGGGTGTAATCCAAGTAGTTCAGTTGAACCCACAGTCAATGGTATAACTATAAAATTACTATGGATGTGCTCAGTGCAGGAAGTCTAAACAGTCGAGCTGGGTCCCCTACGAGGTGAAGCTGTAATAAAGTTTTTAAAAATAGGTTTAAATTTAGTACAATTTAAATTAATTTGAGTATTAAGACAGTGAGAGTTTTCATTCGTTTCCCTTGTAATTTCCAAATCTTCCAATAAATCCAACTCCATATAGTTTTTCTTTCTACTAATGTCATGTAAGATAGATGAACCAGTGTTGATGTTAAAATTGTGTTTACTGGATAATAAGTGTTGACCAAAACTTGAAGAGTTTGGTCTTTTCAAATGTTCTGAAACTCTAGTGGATAACTTTCTAATGGTTCTACCTACATAAGAGGCATCACAATCATCACATTTTAATTTGTAAATACCACTTTTGTCAAGTGTGTTCATCCTATCTTTGGTGTTGATTAAGAAGGAACCTAAGGTGTTGTGTGACTTGAAGGAAATTTTGATGTTATCGATTGTAGAAGTAAAAAGTTTAGATATTTTATTGGAAATGCTGCTAATGTAGGTGAAGGAGAAATATCTAGTGTTATTTGAAGCAGTAGGTTGAAGAAAACATTGTGATGAATATGCAAGCTTTTCTGCAATTTTTAGTTTAGCTCTATTTAGAAGCTTATAGATAATGTTAGGATCATAACCATTATTGAAAGCAATTTGTTTAAGAGTGTTAAGTTCTGAATTAAAATTATCATTAGAAAGTGGAAATTTGAGTAACCTATGAATGTAACTGTTGAAAGCAGCCATTTTATGTTGGGTTGGATGATTAGATGTATCATGTATAACATGATCTGTTTGGGTAGGTTTTCTGTAAATATTGTACTCTAAAGAATCTTTATTACGGGAAATAGTCATATCCAAGAAGTTCAACTTTTTATCATATTCTGGTTCCAGAGTAAAAGAGATGTTGGGATGGAGGTTATTAAGATCATCCAGAATCTGTAAAGCATCATCTTGGGTTCCCTGTATGAGAGCTATACAATCATCAACATACCTTGACCAAAAAACTATTTTGTTGTTGTTGTTAACAAACTTCTGTTCTAAGCTGTCTAAGAAAATGTCAGCCAGAAAAGGTGATAGTGGAGATCCCATTGCTAAACCTGTTGGTTGTTTGTATATTTTTTGATTGAATTGAAAGAAGTCCTGATCCAGACAGAATTTAAGTATAGTTAAGATAGCATCTTTGTCTTTTGCTGATATGTTGCAATTGTCTAGAAGATTGTGTACTAAAGGTAATGTTTCATCTCTTGGTACAGAAGTAAACAGATTGGAAACATCAAAAGAAACTAAATAAAAACCCTCTTCTATCCTAATGTTATTTAACCGTTCTATTAGATCTAAAGAATTTTTGATGGAGAACTTAGGTTTAAAATTAGTGATAGACTGAATTGTGTTGTAAATAAACTCTGATAAAATAGAAACTGGAGTATTACAAAAACTTACTACCGGCCTTATGGGACAATTGTGTTTATGGATTTTAGGAAGTCCATATAACCTAGGTGTTATAGGATTAGATACAATTAACTTTCTGTTGTTATATTTAGTAATAGTATCATTAAACAATTTGACCATTGCTTTTGTTTTATTAATAAAGGTGTTAAGTGGATTTTTTTCCAAAACTACAAAACTGTTATCTGAAAGAAAAGATTCTACTTTCTCTATGTATTGAGTTTGTTCTAAGATTACAACACAATTACCCTTATCAGCCTTGCTGAGTACAAGAGAATCTCTATCAATTTTTTGTTTAATTGATTTTAGCAAATCCTTTTGTTTTTTAAAATTATGGTGATTTCTATGAAAATTGCGTTTGTACTTACATTGTTGTTGTTGAAGTAAGCTAATGCAAGAGTTTCTCAAATATTGTTTAGTATCAGCATTGTTAGTCATACCTTCTATTAGAGTGTCCAGCTCTACCGCAAATCCTCCCAGCACTGAGTCACTTAACCTAAAATTCTGACAAGAAAACTTAAGGCCTAATCCTAAAAAATACAGTTCATCCTCTGAAAAGTTAGTGTTACTTAGATTTAAGACTCTAGGATGAAATTGATGATCTGAAAACTTATGCAAAAGTGTTGAGGTGCTTCTCTGTTGTTTTTGCAAAATCAAACGGTTTAATTTGTTGGTAAGATTTCTCTTCTTGGTGGATTGTAAACGAGAGACCTCATCTTCTATGTTGTTAAAGGAGTCATTGACTAGAAACCAAGGATGTTGTTGCAAAATTTGATCATAAGTAATTTTAAGATTGACGTTAATATGGTGAAGTTTGGTATAGTGCTTCTTAAGTTCTCTTTTCAGGATCTTTTTCTCCAAAATCTGTTTTTCTTTATCGGGTACATTTTTTGATGTTTTGACCTTAGCAAAAGTAGGAGTGACTTGATGTGAAATGCACTGTCTAACGAACCAAATGTTCAAGAATATGATCATTCTCTTGCAGGATAGTCTTCTATAAGTATCAACCAAGATTGCCATAGTCAATAAATAAATATAAGGTTGAATGCTCGAATAAATGAACTTTGATCAGATAAAAGGCATATATCGAGCACAGTTTAATTAAATCTTGCCCAAGTACTTTCGATCCCTAGATCATCTTCAGGGGCATCTGAAATAAGCCAAGAAACGTTTTTTTTTATTTTTTTTTATAACCAAAGAAATTTAATAACTTCGATAAAAACTCGAAGTTTTATGGTTGAAAAAAGGTTTTTTATATGATTAACGTTTATAGACTTACTTCGTCAATTGTGGCCTATCCGGCAAGAACAAGATGTCATAAACATAAAATTGTACATTACACTACACTACAAATAGACAAACAAACACTTTAAAATAATTTAAGGGAGGCTACATTGCTTGAAGAAGTCGGAGACAGAATGGCTCCTGATCTAACGGAAATGTTGGGGTGACATATGACAAATGACAACTTGGATGAGCAGTCACAATCATAGATATGTGATCTGCACCTTTTACAATTCTATGAAACTAAGTATTGACCAAAAGTCCAACTGACACTACTATAGGAGATCACTGATGAAATATAAAATTATATAGAATATTTTTAAGTAAATTGAATAATCCAGATCTCACACTCAAACATGTCTGTAATAATTAAGGTGTTAGTTTGAGAGCAACTGAAATAGACGAAAAGTAAGAATGCAAGAAGCGGACTAAACAATATGTTAAACAGTGGGTGGTTGACTACAATAAAATGGTCTACCAAGCACTATCTGTAATATAGAAAGGAAGAGATCTGACTATGTAATTAAAATACTAATAATTGAAAATCAAAATGGAAAGCAAACTATATAAATGGGGTGTAATCCAAGTAGTTCAGTTGAACCCACAGTCAATGGTATAACTATAAAATTACTATGGATGTGCTCAGTGCAGGAAGTCTAAACAGTCGAGCTGGGTCCCCTACGAGGTGAAGCTGTAATAAAGTTTTTAAAAATAGGTTTAAATTTAGTACAATTTAAATTAATTTGAGTATTAAGACAGTGAGAGTTTTCATTCGTTTCCCTTGTAATTTCCAAATCTTCCAATAAATCCAACTCCATATAGTTTTTCTTTCTACTAATGTCATGTAAGATAGATGAACCAGTGTTGATGTTAAAATTGTGTTTACTGGATAATAAGTGTTGACCAAAACTTGAAGAGTATCCTGCAAGAGAATGATCATATTCTTGAACATTTGGTTCGTTAGACAGTGCATTTCACATCAAGTCACTCCTACTTTTGCTAAGGTCAAAACATCAAAAAATGTACCCGATAAAGAAAAACAGATTTTGGAGAAAAAGATCCTGAAAAGAGAACTTAAGAAGCACTATACCAAACTTCACCATATTAACGTCAATCTTAAAATTACTTATGATCAAATTTTGCAACAACATCCTTGGTTTCTAGTCAATGACTCCTTTAACAACATAGAAGATGAGGTCTCTCGTTTACAATCCACCAAGAAGAGAAATCTTACCAACAAATTAAACCGTTTGATTTTGCAAAAACAACAGAGAAGCACCTCAACACTTTTGCATAAGTTTTCAGATCATCAATTTCATCCTAGAGTCTTAAATCTAAGTAACACTAACTTTTCAGAGGATGAACTGTATTTTTTAGGATTAGGCCTTAAGTTTTCTTGTCAGAATTTTAGGTTAAGTGACTCAGTGCTGGGAGGATTTGCGGTAGAGCTGGACACTCTAATAGAAGGTATGACTAACAATGCTGATACTAAACAATATTTGAGAAACTCTTGCATTAGCTTACTTCAACAACAACAATGTAAGTACAAACGCAATTTTCATAGAAATCACCATAATTTTAAAAAACAAAAGGATTTGCTAAAATCAATTAAACAAAAAATTGATAGAGATTCTCTTGTACTCAGCAAGGCTGATAAGGGTAATTGTGTTGTAATCTTAGAACAAACTCAATACATAGAGAAAGTAGAATCTTTTCTTTCAGATAACAGTTTTGTAGTTTTGGAAAAAAATCCACTTAACACCTTTATTAATAAAACAAAAGCAATGGTCAAATTGTTTAATGATACTATTACTAAATATAACAACAGAAAGTTAATTGTATCTAATCCTATAACACCTAGGTTATATGGACTTCCTAAAATCCATAAACACAATTGTCCCATAAGGCCGGTAGTAAGTTTTTGTAATACTCCAGTTTCTATTTTATCAGAGTTTATTTACAACACAATTCAGTCTATCACTAATTTTAAACCTAAGTTCTCCATCAAAAATTCTTTAGATCTAATAGAACGGTTAAATAACATTAGGATAGAAGAGGGTTTTTATTTAGTTTCTTTTGATGTTTCCAATCTGTTTACTTCTGTACCAAGAGATGAAACATTACCTTTAGTACACAATCTTCTAGACAATTGCAACATATCAGCAAAAGACAAAGATGCTATCTTAACTATACTTAAATTCTGTCTGGATCAGGACTTCTTTCAATTCAATCAAAAAATATACAAACAACCAACAGGTTTAGCAATGGGATCTCCACTATCACCTTTTCTGGCTGACATTTTCTTAGACAGCTTAGAACAGAAGTTTGTTAACAACAACAACAAAATAGTTTTTTGGTCAAGGTATGTTGATGATTGTATAGCTCTCATACAGGGAACCCAAGATGATGCTTTACAGATTCTGGATGATCTTAATAACCTCCATCCCAACATCTCTTTTACTCTGGAACCAGAATATGATAAAAAGTTGAACTTCTTGGATATGACTATTTCCCGTAATAAAGATTCTTTAGAGTACAATATTTACAGAAAACCTACCCAAACAGATCATGTTATACATGATACATCTAATCATCCAACCCAACATAAAATGGCTGCTTTCAACAGTTACATTCATAGGTTACTCAAATTTCCACTTTCTAATGATAATTTTAATTCAGAACTTAACACTCTTAAACAAATTGCTTTCAATAATGGTTATGATCCTAACATTATCTATAAGCTTCTAAATAGAGCTAAACTAAAAATTGCAGAAAAGCTTGCATATTCATCACAATGTTTTCTTCAACCTACTGCTTCAAATAACACTAGATATTTCTCCTTCACCTACATTAGCAGCATTTCCAATAAAATATCTAAACTTTTTACTTCTACAATCGATAACATCAAAATTTCCTTCAAGTCACACAACACCTTAGGTTCCTTCTTAATCAACACCAAAGATAGGATGAACACACTTGACAAAAGTGGTATTTACAAATTAAAATGTGATGATTGTGATGCCTCTTATGTAGGTAGAACCATTAGAAAGTTATCCACTAGAGTTTCAGAACATTTGAAAAGACCAAACTCTTCAAGTTTTGGTCAACACTTATTATCCAGTAAACACAATTTTAACATCAACACTGGTTCATCTATCTTACATGACATTAGTAGAAAGAAAAACTATATGGAGTTGGATTTATTGGAAGATTTGGAAATTACAAGGGAAACGAATGAAAACTCTCACTGTCTTAATACTCAAATTAATTTAAATTGTACTAAATTTAAACCTATTTTTAAAAACTTTATTACAGCTTCACCTCGTAGGGGACCCAGCTCGACTGTTTAGACTTCCTGCACTGAGCACATCCATAGTAATTTTATAGTTATACCATTGACTGTGGGTTCAACTGAACTACTTGGATTACACCCCATTTATATAGTTTGCTTTCCATTTTGATTTTCAATTATTAGTATTTTAATTACATAGTCAGATCTCTTCCTTTCTATATTACAGATAGTGCTTGGTAGACCATTTTATTGTAGTCAACCACCCACTGTTTAACATATTGTTTAGTCCGCTTCTTGCATTCTTACTTTTCGTCTATTTCAGTTGCTCTCAAACTAACACCTTAATTATTACAGACATGTTTGAGTGTGAGATCTGGATTATTCAATTTACTTAAAAATATTCTATATAATTTTATATTTCATCAGTGATCTCCTATAGTAGTGTCAGTTGGACTTTTGGTCAATACTTAGTTTCATAGAATTGTAAAAGGTGCAGATCACATATCTATGATTGTGACTGCTCATCCAAGTTGTCATTTGTCATATGTCACCCCAACATTTCCGTTAGATCAGGAGCCATTCTGTCTCCGACTTCTTCAAGCAATGTAGCCTCCCTTAAATTATTTTAAAGTGTTTGTTTGTCTATTTGTAGTGTAGTGTAATGTACAATTTTATGTTTATGACATCTTGTTCTTGCCGGATAGGCCACAATTGACGAAGTAAGTCTATAAACGTTAATCATATAAAAAACCTTTTTTCAACCATAAAACTTCGAGTTTTTATCGAAGTTATTAAATTTCTTTGGTTATAAAAAAACGTTTCTTGGCTTATTTCAGATGCCCCTGAAGATGATCTAGGGATCGAAAGTACTTGGGCAAGATTTAATTAAACTGTGCTCGATATATGCCTTTTATCTGATCAAAGTTCATTTATTCGAGCATTCAACCTTATATTTATTTATTATGGTTAAGTTAAGTTAAGTTAAGCTTATTATTGTTCGGCATTATTTAAAAATGAGATATTTCCCGGATGATGGATTGGTAGACGAGGTAGAATTGAATGGCCTCCACGTTCACCTGATTTCAATCCTTAAGATTATTGTTATTGATGATACTTAAAAAATTCAGTTTACAAAACAAGCACATTTAAAACACTTGATAAAGTAACTATCATGTTAAAAAATGTTCTAATCTATCAATTGTTACGTTTTAATGTAGTTGAAAATGTTAGTATTAAGAAATTTATTGAGACAATTAGGCGTTGCTAGAATTCTCTTTTATGTATTTAAGACCTTTCAGACAACATAAAACCATAAGTGTTACATATGGTTAAACTCGTATTGAATAGGAGATTCCAATATTGATTGAATATACAGGGTGATGAATTTGAAAAACCAAAGTTAATAATAATATAAGAGAAACGGCAAATCTGGCAACATAGTAAATATCAAATATGGAATCTCTGTATGCCAAAATAGGTGTACCTTTAATTTGTTACAATTATGACTAGCAATTTACGAGATATACTCGGTTCGCTATTCCCACTCCAAACTGTCTAGTGAATTTAGTAATTATTTTTTTTGCGAAGTTAGTTACTTTTTGACAGACTAAAAGTGGCTGGAAATTACTATACAACCAAGCGCACGTACTCATAGCCAATATTAACAGTAAACAAACTAAATAGTAAATAAAATAGAACTTTGCGAATTACCGACAATCAATATTTATTTATCTGCACCATATAATAAATAGTTATGTTAAATTATAACAACTAAAATATATTTTTTAAATATACACTACCCAAAATTTGATGTGTTTAGTATACACTTCCACTATTTAGAATAATTCTTCTTTTTTTAAAGAAAAAAGTCTGCAATAGTAGGATACTTGAGCTGTTAATACTGAGAAGTAGGAATTGTTGTGTTGTAGGTTTCTGACAATAAATCTGTCAAAATATGCCCGAGCTAAGCGAATGGAGTTTAATTGGCTTTCTTCAGACTTTTGGGCCACTCTGTATAATCGACTGAACTGGTCGGCTCAAATCTCACAACTTAAGAAAAAGTTATTAGTCCATTATTTGTTATTCGCTAACTAGAAAGGGTAAGCAACTTTGAAATATCAATAATGCAATAATAACATAATTTTCTTTATTTTAGTCACAGCTAAGCTGTGGATTAATCATATCCTGGATATATCCTAGCTGTGGATATATCATAAACGGGCCCATTTAATAAAGCAGTCTCATGTTCACGTTTTCAATAAGAGAAATTGTCACTACTTACGAACAAATCGCTGTTTATTGCACCTTTCAGATAAATATTGCCTTAATTGTAATTATTAGAATATTTTACCAAAAAATATGACATATTAAAAATGTTACAGCTAAATTGTAACAGTTTTAAAAAAAGTTATAAAGAAAATGTTTGCTGAAACATTGCTTTTACTGAACTGAATCACCATTCACTGAACTGCTTACCGTGACTTTGCCATAAATCTTTTTCTGTTTAATATGTGTTCTTGTTTGTGATATCGTCGCCTGAGAATTATACTGTTCCATCTCCTAAAACTCAATTTTACAGGAGAGCGTTTTTAAATTTAATGTAAAATATTTTTGATATTATTGAAAAATTGTTTTACAGATCATGATCACTGTTTGCATATTAAATTACTTTTTGTTATAGTGCTTTATTATTGCCAATTAAAACAACATTAACATGTAATACGGAAAAATTTATTTGGATATAGAACAAAAGGAACATTTAACTGAAATATTTGGGATATAGAACATGTATAGTGGATATAGAACTAACTAATTCTTAAAATGTTTTATTGGTGGTAACGACAAATTATCAAATAAAAACCAAAATTTATTAAATATATGACCGTAACTTAAACAAAAATACAATTATTAGGTGTACTAAAAAAACAATAATCTTCTATTTCTCGCTACTTTCCTTATTTGTCTATTTCTTTTGTTTTTCTTTGTTGCACATGATACTTGAATTGTGCTTCAAAACAACATTGTAAAACTGTTTATCAACTTCCGGCATGAACGGTATCATCTCTTTGAGATGCTTTTTCTTTAATTCAGGTAATTTTGGTGTTAAATTAACGAGTTGCAGCACTTCTGGTAAATTATTATGTATTTGACATCGCGTTTTTTTAACGTTTTCCAGTTTAATTTCCTTAAGTGGCCCTTCATATAGTTCACCATATTTTATGATTAAAGGAAATTCTTTTTCGTATATCAGATGTTTCACTTTAGTGTAAGGTACGTTTCGATAGGATAATTTTTCTGATTCTGCTTGGTAATTTTTATAATCTGCAGTGATCATTTGAAAAAATTTAAATTTCATTTTCCACTAGTTTGGAATCTTCGTTAAAATTTTTAACAAACTTACGGGGCTCCAAATATCTACATTTTTTACAAATCTTTCTATACAACTATGAGCTGCATCGACTTCTTGTACACAGCTGTGACCCGGTTCACCAAATTTCTGCTCTATTATTTTTATCTGACCTCAAGAATTGGATTGCAAAAAATGTTGCAAAGCAAATGTCATTATTGAATTTTTATTTTGAGGTACACAACTGTCTGACCATAAAATTAATTTTTCAAGTGCAGGATTATCTAGTACTACTATTTTAAGTATTTTAATCAAAGCACAAGAAATATGAAGTCCGCTTCTACCAGAAATCATTTCATGCCATAAGGCATTATATACGATCTTAGTTTTGTCGAAATGAGCAGTTAAATTATAACAAGAAAATTTTGTTTTATAATAAAAATTGCTTACGTTAGATTTTGGTAGCGAAAAAACTTTTTGCAGATCAAAACATAAAACACCAACACATTTGCCCTCGGAGGATATAAATTTGTCTCGGTTTTTTTCCTGATGTACCAAATCTTTATTTTTCTTGTGAGTTTCAAATTTTAAAATATCTGCTTCGGTCGGATTAGTAAGAGAATTATATGCTGCACACTTATCACATATATCTTTCTTGGGACAAAAGAATGTCAAATTAAATTCAGTATTGAATATTGTCCGATACATATGATATTTGACTGGTTCTGATTCTTGAGTTTTGTATAGATCATACATTTTTTGTAAATTTAAATTTCTTTCCAAATATTGTCTGGTAGAACTCTGTCGACAATAGTGAGAGTCGACTCTTTGAAAAGAGTTAATATGTTCTCGTACTTTCTGTTTTTTTCCCTCGGAGATAGTTTTTTTCTGATGCCTGCCACGAATAGGGGAACGAACAATGCATCTAACATCATCTTTTACACTTTTAAAAAAGTAGTAAATCCTCTGTTTACTAATATTTAATGTATTAAAAAAGTAATGTTGGCAAACTCTTATTTTAACTCCACATACATAAAAAAATATTGATATGAAAATGTTTTTTTGCTGGTTTCATTGTTTGTTCTTTTTCTTACTGCCAAAATACGCTTCACATGTTTTGAGTAGAACTGATTCTTTTTGTCATCATTAAGAGACCAAAACTGTCTATGAATTGTATCTCTTTCGTCAGGAGTAATTTTAGCAGTACACTGTAGTACACAATTTTCAGATCGACATGTCTCTATTTTCACAGATTTCTTTTCCCTGGTCCGCTTCATTGTATCAACATATTCTTGTCCAGATTGTCGTTTATGTTTTCTTATATTTTGTTTCCAATCTGATGGTCTTCTTTTTCGTTTTCGACTAATCACCGCAGGTTTATTAACTTCTTCGTTAAGATACTCTTCTTCCTCTGCCATCTCAATTTGACTCTCAGGTAACTTTTGTAATTGAAGATTATTTTCTTTTTCTTCATAGTTTTGTGCCAAGTTCTACTTCTTGCAGTGTGCTAAATTGTAAATTTTGTGTATCCATAGTGTTTAAAGTAACCATTTGTAAAACAACAACTTTTCCTTCATTTGGTGTCGCTTTAGGTCCGTGCTTATCTTGATATGTTTCTTTACTAATGTTTTCTTTGTCGTTTTCGACATCCTCTACGATAATATGCCACAAAGAGCTAAAATAAGATATTATTTAGTGGTATTATTTCTCAAAAAATTTAATGTAAGCTTACTTCCAAACGTCACTAGGACATGAAGAAGGCCTTGTTGGCGACGGTGAAAGTTTTGCACTCATTATAAACTGCAAAAAGAAATTGATTTAAATATCAATGTAGTAAGAAACACATGCAATTCGAATCAAAATTACAAAATTAAAAGGAACGAATTTGAAATATGACCACATTACTTTCTGAAACATTCATGCTAATCCATTGCTAATACACCCCTGTACTACTCTATTCATATCAAAACACATACAACTCGTATTAGTAATTTAATAGTTACAAATACATAATAATGTGTAACATATTTCTTTTTATAATAATTATCAAGATTTTTTATTGATTTGAATAGGTTTAATTACATTTTATTCAATAAAATATCCGTGTCTATGAAAATTTTGAGGTTAGGTAATATTGCAAATTCGTTTAATAAGGATGATTAAATCAACACAATAATATTAAACGTACTTACTTAAATTATTGCAGGAATACCCACTACTATTTAGTTTAAATACATTTTCTTACTATTCACTTTTTACAAAAAACAATAGATCATTTACCAACATGCCATGATGTACATACACGTACAGTCCGGTATTAAGCACATTATGCGTAATGGATATAGAACACTATAATTCTAATAACGTATTTATTCTAAAAGTTAAAGAGGATATAGAACAAAATAATTTTAAAAACATTTTGAGGCATACGGGATATAGAACTAAATGTTACTGAAAACTTTTAATTGGTTCTGAATATTATCATCATTTGAATGGATATAGAACAAGCTAATTTTTACAAAAAATTCTATGTATATAACTCCAAACTGCCAAAAAGTGGATATAGAACAGTATAATTCTCAGGCGACGATATGTTTGTGATAAAGTTACGTTTTATATTTTACTTTTTTTATATACTATGTATTTTTGACTTGCTACATGAAATATTTGTATTTGCAAAGTAGGTAAATAAATAAATCAAATCAAATCCATTTAGAATTTCGAGGAAGTCAGTTCGAATTCTGATTTTTGCGGTGTGGAAGGCCAGTCAAGTTGTACCGGGATGATAGTGGGAGATTTGAACTTATCGAAGAAGGCTTAAACACGTCGTTTGAAATGTGTCTTTTACACAATGGTAACAAATTTGAGTCAATATCCATTGATAATTATACCAGTATAAACGAGGAATATCAAACAATATCATTAGTCTTGAAAAAGGTTAAGTACGAAGAATATTTCTTGACAGGAAGACACTACTTAATATCACAAAATATATAAATAATGCTCATAGCATTTTAAAAGCACAAGTACAAAAAATCATCAAACAAAACAAATTTGAGAAAGCCTCAGTTCCTGACCAAATACCGTATTGGTACATGCAGGACGAGATTAAGAAATGTAGAGACTACCAACGTTTAACTTTGCGAACGGTACTTCTTATGTTTTACCAAACGCCTTTTCCAAACTAAGTAAGGATGTGTTGTTTTAAAATTAATCAAAACTATACATAAATCGAGTACTTACCGTTGGATACCTTAATGTTCTAGAAGAGGGAAAGGAAGGGGCTCTTTGGTACACCCCCGGCGATCCTAAAACGGATCCAGTTTGGAACTGAAACCACGGAAAGTTCATGGTTCCCACTTGACTGTCGTTGAAAGTAGCATACATTAAATGAGTTCCGTCGTAGGAACTCCACAAGGCCTCTGGACTTTGTAAGATATCCTCTGAAAAGGAAAAGAAGATTAATACAATTAAAAAAACATGTTCATAAAGATAATCAATGATAACACAACTGCAGAAGTGTTTGTGTTAAAATATAGTATATCAAATAATTAAATCACGATTTTAGAGTACAGCTTCTATTTATAATCACGTCCACCAAGTTACATCGTCAATTAGAAGTTTCAGAAGTGCCCATAATACTAAATAGCTATTCTTTTTTTTATTAACTATTTATATTTTTATTTGTATCTGCCTCACTTTTGACTATATAATCTATGCTTCGACTTAGTAATTCATTCAGGACTTGTATTTATATCGTTTTACATATTTTGATTTGTTGTTCGTTGCTAATTGAACTGTTAAAATATTATTGAGGTATGTAAATATTGTTATACATTTTTTTTTGGTTTATTTTATATCAACTCTGATATTTATCTCAACAAAAGCTCAAGGTAAGTACGATATATTGCCCACTCAGACACATTTTTTTTTTATTTTCCAAGTAAAGATTTACAATCTGTCCTGTTAGGACTATAATCAAATTTGACAATTCAATCAAAGAGAAATTCACATGAGTGAAGATTAATTGTCATTGTTGGTACGTCGTCATCATCATCATTCTGGCGTTACAATCATGCGTGGGTCCTATTCTCCTTAAGAATTTCTCTCCAGTCGTCCCTATCCAACGCCTTTCTCCGCCAAACACATATTCCCATATTTCTCATGTCTTCATCGATGTTATCAAGGAACTTTGTTCTGGGTCTTCTTCTTCTTCTCTGACCAGTAAGTCTATCAAGGAGCGTTTTTCTAGCTTGGTCATTTTAATCCATTCGCATTACATGCCCTATCCACCTGGTATATTCTATAAAGTTCGAAGTTTTATCGTCTTCTCCACACTCCATTGTAATTCACTGATCCATAGATTTGCCTTAGTATTTTTCTTTCGAAACATCCTAACATGTTTTCATAACTTTTTATTAGAGTCCAGGTCTCTGACCCATTAGTTCGGACTGGGTGTATTATTGTTTTGTAGAGTTTTATTTTTGGCCTTTATATATCTGACTAGATTTTCTTTTCCGAGGCTAAAGGCCAATAGACTCAGATGGGCAGGGCATGTGATACGCAGTAACGACAATCGCCTTATAAACAATGTGTTCTGGGAAAGGCCAGAAGGAAGAAGGTCTGTAGGGCGGCCTAGAAAAAGGTGGAAAGATGCAGTCAAAGAAGATCTAGAGAAAATGGGGGTGCGACAATGGGAATTACTATATATATATATATATATATATATATATATATATATATATATATATATATATATATATATATATACCGTTTCCATCTCTCTTTGTTCCCATTCTCCATCGTTTAGGCCTCTCTTACTCATGGCGTCGTCTACTTCGTTCCTCCAGGATTTTCGGGGTCGTCTTCTTTCCCTTCTTACTATGGGGCTCCATTTGGTTTATCCATCCGCTGTCGCTAGTTCTTCTTACATGTCCCTTTAGTCTTTTTTGTTCTATATATGTTAGTATGTCTGTTTCTATTGATGTTTTTTGCTTTATTTTGTCATCACTTCTCCTATCCATTCTTGTTACTCTGCAGCATCTTCGCATGCATTCCATCTCTGTTGCTACTATCTTACTGCTGTTTTTCTTGTTTATGATCCAATTTTCAGTCCCATATGGCATAATACTTCGCACTAATGTTTTATAAATATGTGTTTTTGTCTTCATATTTAGGTGTCTATCCCACCATACTGAGTTAAGTTGTCGGATTGCTGTTCTTGTTTGTCCTAATCTTTGTGTAATTTCTTCCTCTGTTGTTGCCTTTTTCGTGATTATAAACCCCAAGTATTTAAATTTATCCTTTCCTTTGATTGTTACGTTGTCATCAATCTGTAGATCTTCTATGTCTTCTTACTTGTAGATAGGTACTCTGTTTTCGCAAGGTTAATATCTAGGCCAGTCTTGGTATATTCTTCTTGTAGTTTTTTCATCATGTAGCTGAGGTCGTCTTGGTCTTGTGCAATCACTACTTGATCGTCTGCAAAGCTTGTATTTGTATTTCTCGATTTCTCTCAATTTTTGTATTTCTCGATATAATTGTGATTTTAAGGAGGAGATTGAGCCCAAAATAGCATCTGTTGGCCAAGCAAATTTATCTCTACGGTAGTATTATTTTCATTATTAAGAAAGCTGCTAGGTATATAAATTCGTTCACTGCTTCGATGACGTCGTTTTCTATAACAAGTGAAGTAGTGGTACCTTTTTAATTAAATTAACTAACTAAGAGTAGAATGAAATCATCATATGAGCCAAATGACAACAAATATTGTAATAAAGATGGCAAGAGACGTTTCCCCAATAGGAAGACTATCAGTAGGAAGACCACGAAAACGATAGAACGACAACTTACTGGAGTCACATTGAAAAGCAGACAGAGTCATGTTCACATAGAAAAAAAAAAAAAAAGAAAAACTTGGATGTAGATGGTGTTTTGATGATGCTCTTAAGGAATATTATGTATTTGTAGAGGTGAATGTTGTTGCTGATATGCGACTTGTTTTTTATGAATATATTGTACTATTTGCCTTCATGTTTGGAAAAAGTCATTTGGAACAGCTTTAAAATGAGTTATTATATCTTAAGTTTCTATTGGATTGTTTTTTGAGCATCTACTGGAAAGATAACCATGTGTTTATAATGAAAAAATACGTTAACCAGTACTAAAAATCTAAATAGTAGGGTCGGCTTGGGTTATTGTTATTATAATGGAATCAAGAATTGAATTTGTGGGTAAAGATATATAAACACGCCGGCGAATGCCAAGAACATATTTGTATTTCGGATTGATGGTTCCTATTAAACTCCGTTTGAAAATAATTAATAGCATAACTGATAATCCGCAACACAACCAGTAACGAAGAAATTCTCAAAACTAATTAAAATTCCCTTTCTCATATAAGAGAGTAATTTTAATAACAGTAATTGGAAAAAGAAAGAGCTTTTAGATTAGTTAATCAGCAAAGAAATAAAGGTTGTAAAAACGATGATCAAAAAAGAGAAGAACGTGTAGTTGCCTATCAATATACATATAATGAAATGACTCATCTGTCAATGTTAACATCGCCTAAAGCTATAATTGAAACACAACCCACACTTACCTTGGTATAACCAATCAGGTATCCCGTTATAGATAATATCAGAATGACCGGTGAACGTTATTCTTGTGTCAAATTCCTCGGTCGGGGATTTTCTATGGTAAATATCGTTGTTGAATACAATCAATAACGAAGTGGTGTCACCCAGCCACGAGGCAAACTGTAGACGCTCAGGCTGTGCTTTAGGCGAAGATTCTAACCGAACTGGAATATGGTGACTGTAAAAAAATAAACATATTATTAACTCATTACTAAAAAGTTACTGCTTTACATGAGAATATAAAAATGGGCAAACAAAAACAATATTTATACTAGTTTTTTTTATTCACTTTGGATTACAAAATTACTAATTCAAATAGAAAGCAAAGGGCACAGCAAAATGGAGGATATTCCTCCCACGTAAGAGGACCCGTAACGTCTCCAAAACCTTCCCCTTTTAAGTGGTTCGCGTACAGAGGTGCCATCTACCATTAGTTGGACTTTTCGGATTGAATCGGAATCAGCTCGAACAGCTGATGAGGTAAAAATACCGAAATAATAGTTATATCGCTCTTAGTCGCAATGGGATTTAATACAATGGAGTGATGAGTCCAGATTTGAAGTGTGTGTTGGAGACAGTAGGAGTCGCGTCATTCGCAGGAAAAATGAATAAAAAAAAAATGAATCTTTCCAAGGGCGTGGGAAAGTTACATTTTATCGATGGGATTGTAAACACGGACAAATATTTGAATATTTTAGAAAAATATCTTTTACCGATTATGAAACACCATTTAATATTAGCGGAAGATTTTGTTTTCCAACAGGACGGCGTGGCTTGTCATACCTCAATAAAGAGTTTAAAATGGATTGAAGACCATGGCATACCACTTCTGGAATGGGTTTTTAACAACAGTCCCGACTTGTCCCCGATAGAGACTTTGTGGCGCGAAATGAAAAAAAGCTTTGGGAAAACATCCTGCCAGGTACGTCAACGAATTGAAGGAAAAATTGTAAAAAATATGGGATTCATTTATATTAGAATTTTGTCATTAAAAATAAAGGGGATGTAATAAACTTTCACATTTTTTTTTTGTGAATATTACATCTTTTATGCGTTTTTTTAAATTTATTATAATTCTGTTTAATCAATAGTTTTCAATGTTTTCATGAATATATACACACAACTGCAGAGAAATTTAGATACCAATAATTCCGAAAAGTTGCATTCTAGTTAAAAACTGTCAGAAATTTAAAATTTAAAATTCCCAATAAAGTGACTTTGAACGTGGAGAAAAGTGAATCTCTCATGCATAGTCATGACATTTTGATATTAGTGGAGAAGTTATTAATAAATATATGACATTTTCAAACAATTTGCTAATAAAAAAAATGCATCTTTTCAGTTTCTGCAGCATATTTGCAACAATAAAGTGTAATATTGTTCTGAAGCTATTTTCTTGTGGCATTTTAAATTAATTACTATTTAACTGGGAATAAGCCACAATTAAAGGTTAAAATACGTTTATTGACGTTTCAATTTCCACTTCGGAAATCGTTCTCAAAATACAAACATTAGTAAATTAAACAAATTTTGTTTTTGTTACTTAGTGAAAAATTCTTCTATTGAATATTCAATAGAAGAATTTTTCACTAAGTAACAAAAACAAAATTTGTTTAATTTACTAATGTTTGTATTTTGAGAACGATTTCCGAAGTGGAAATTGAAACGTCAATAAACGTATTTTAACCTTTAATTGTGGCTTATTCCCAGTTAAATAGTAATTAATAAAGTGTAAGTGGTTATTTAAACAAACGCTTTGTGCTGATAGTTGTGTCGAGCTATACAAATTGATTGATCTTATATTTACTCCCATATAGGGGAAATATGCCTATGATGGCATGTTGCCTTTGATGGCATACCACGTGTAATTTGTAAATCGTTTCCTGTCGAACGATATTGGCTGCATAGGCATGCGCATAGAGAGTGTTTATTTGCAACGGTAAAGTTACAAACACTTATTAGTTCCACAGATAAGTCTGTAACGGAAAGTGTGATTTGTTGAATGTTGAACTATTATAACGCACGTTAACACAAACAGTTTTTTGCCGCCTCTCGTCTGAAGTTAAAATATCCAAAGTAAGTATGCAATTTTGATTATTATTAAGCTTCAGTAGGCAATGCATTTTAACTTCTGCCATTGTAGTGCTAGAAGATAACGCTCTGCTTTAAATCTGAAATCTGATGCGTACTTGCCTATGACGGCATAGTAGATGTGTTCCAATGATGGCGCAGTATGCCATCATGTGCACATGTTATATTCCATTAAAGGAAAATGAATAATAATTGCAAACATTTCAAAAACTCAACTTTTTACTTATATTAAGGTAAAAGTAGATAAACAATACCATTTCTTAGGGTTTTTAAACAAATTTGGAGCTTTAAAATCGCACAAAATCTTCAATAGTAAATTTAAGCGTATCTAAAATATCCTTAAAGGTTTAGTACTATCCTTAAAAATTGGATTGACGTTATCTAGTTATACCTTAAACAGTCGAATATCTCCTGATATCAGATATAAGGGCTTTGTTTTGTTGCAGGGCCTTTGTTAATATAGCGTCTACCAAGAAACATAGGCAGAAGTGGTCGGAAGAGAACATGAATATGACAATTCAACACATCCAAAAAAGGAAGATGGGATGGCTGTTGGCTTCCAAAACTTTTAATGTTCCGGCTACGATACTCCGTAGACATTTTGCAAAAAACTCCGCTGGAAGAAAAGGAGATTTTGGTGGCCGAAGAATTACACTACCTCCTCATCTTAAGAAAGAGTTAGCTACTCATGTAATTGATATACATACAATAGTTTTTGGTCTCACAACGCTAAACTTGAGACGATTAGTTTTCGACCTTGCTGAGAGAGATAACATCAAACACAAATTCAACAAAACGACTCGTCTTGCTGGATGGAAGTGGGTGAGGGGTTTTTTAAAAAGAAATAGTACCACTTCACTCAGAACACCAGAAAATACATCTCTCGTGCGAGTACAAGCATTTAATAAGAACAATAATAAAGCATATTTTATCTCTTTAGCAAAAGTTTTAGATACATACAATTTTCAATCCGAAAATATATTCAACGTTGATGAATCAGGTCTTAGTACTGTTCAAACAAGGCCTCAAAAATTTGAAGGCCTTCTTGGTTGCAATCTGCAACCAAGAGATGGAAACAAGTTAGAGCACTGAGCAGAGCAATTGTATGTTCAATGAATGCAATTGGTACTTTTGTACCACCTGCATTTTTCCCAGAAAAAAGGTTCAAAAATGAATTAATGGACGCTGCCCCACCGGAAAGTGTTGCTTTTTGCCAGGAGAAAGGGTGGATGTCTTCAGACATTTTTGTTCAATGGCTTAAACATTTTATTCACCATACCAAAGCTTCGAATGAGAACAAAATATTATTATTGTTAAATGGCCACAGTAGTCATAAGAGACTGAAAGTCTTACAAGTTGTAAAAGAGAATGGTATTGTACTTTTCTGCTTTCCACCACACTGTTTCCACCGGGTGCAGCCATTCAACGTGGGCTTTTTTAATCCTCTAAAAACCTATTGTAACCAAGAGATTCAAAATTGGTTAAAACAAAATCCTGGAAGACTCGTTACGCACTTTCAAGTTGCTGGGTTATTTAAAACAGCTTACCTTAAAAGTGCTACTGCTGCTAATGCCATAAATGCCTTTGGAAAAACAGGGATTCAACTTTTAATCCTGATATTTTTGAGAAATGGTTATTCGCTCCATCATTGGTTACAGATAAACCTATAGAGAGCAATCAAGATCGAACTCAAAACATCCATCTAAACAATCCAGATTAGAATCTAGAAGAAAACCTAGAAAGAGGACAAAATCACCCACCTAAAGACTGCCAACGGGTCCTTCTAGAAAATACTCAACAGGATACTCTTCACATAACAATCCAAGATTTATTACCCATTCCAAGTGTTTCGCAGTCAAACACAAAAAACAAAAGAAGCGTGGAAAAACAGGGGTAATAAATTCAACCCCTGAAATTTAAGAATTGAAAGATAAGGTTGTTGAAAAAGAAAAAGTAAAAGGAAGAAAACTGGCAAACAAAGTAAGACGACAAATAAAACAGAAGATAGAAACCAAAGGAAAAGCTACGTACAACAGTGGATTAAAACGGAAATCTGTGGATGACACTTTTCCTAAAAAACGAACATTATACCGAATGGCAAAAGAAGGGATAGAGAGAAATGGTGAGAAGGAACAGGAATCCGCGAGCGATAAAGAAAATTTTTAAGATGATGATTCTGGCGTTGCTTGCTTGTATTGTAATGGCCTGTATTCTCTCTCAAAGTCGAAAGAATGCTGGATTAAATGTCAGGAGTGCCAATCCAGGTGTCACCCTGAATGCGCTGGGGTCGATAAAAAAATGTAAGATGTTTTATTGTGATTTATGTTCTTAATTGTTTTAATGTGTGTTACTTTTTTATTTGTTGTATTATTGTTCTCTTTGAATAAAATGCGAAAATTCCGCTAAAACATTTTTTTTCTATTAACTGTGCAGCTATGCCATCATAGGCAAGGAATGTGCCTATGATGACACACTTGACATTTCTGATATTTCAATTTTTTAATATAAAAATCCATATTCCCTTTGACCTTTATATATCTAGCTTAATTGGTACATTCAACTGAACTAGAAAAAAATTGTAACAAATATAATCATGTATTTTAATAAAAAAAAATCGAGAGGTGAAGATAGGTATGCTATCATAGGCATACTTCCCCTACATGCCATTTTTACGGCTTACATTAACTAACCATCTAATTCTATATTTTCTATATAAAAAGCAACACTTTTCAAATAATAGTAATGATTTTCATATATTCAGATACTCTTGTTGTTCTTCTGTGTTTAATATATGTGTAAAACATCTCGTCTACTTTTTTAAAGATAAAATAAACTGGCAAAAATCCATTACTATTCATGTATATGTTAATACAGTCATTTATGAAGATGTTATCACCGTTTCAGTACATCACTATTAATCAAGATATCCAGATTTTGTGCCATTGATAATTACCGAAGAACTTCTTTCTCTATTTATAGTCTCGGGCTAATAATTTATCATCCTAATTTTCTGTAACGCTTTTTATGTACGCCCATAAAAAAGCTCACAACAATAAATGGTTTCGAAGGTGAACGCTACATGTAATTATGTGGACGGTTAAAACATGCAACGGTCTTAAGAAATATTACTATAGCACCCCACATCCGATGTTACCAGTCTGGATGTCGTCGTAAAAATCTAAGTGTTTTCCCGCCAGTGTCGCAGAATTAGAAAAAAAATTATCACTTAAAATTCATAGATTCAGTTAAAGTATATTTTGTTGTAGAAAAAATCACTATTTCATTATATAAAACAGTAATCTACAAGAAATACTTAAAAAGCTTAAAGAGGTTCGTCTAGATAAAACAGCTTTCAAAACTGAGATGAAAGTGTTAAAAAATAAAAATAACCTGTAACAAGAATTTGCAGTATCAAAGAAAAACATATGAGAATTAGAAAGAAAAGTAGAATGTTTGGAAAAAGAAAATAAAAAAAAATAGTTATGACAGGCTTAAAAATAGATACATACACCTGACGAAAAAAGATTAAAAAATGACATGAGTAATTTCTTCAAAAAGCATTTAAGAAAAACTATAAAAATGGACCAAGCAATAAAAATAGTAGAAAAACCGTATAATAAACATGACTGATATGATGAAAAGTATTCTGGAAGATCTGTGGCAAACCCTATAAAGACGGGAAACTACCTAGATAGATCATGTATTGATTCACACCAAATCATCATCATCTAACCTCTAATGTTCAGTGATCAACATAGGCCTCTCACATGCTTTCCACGTAGTCCAATTTTTTTGAATTGAGTGCTTCTTATCTCTCAATAAAAAATTACATCTCAAAATGTTTGTTTCATATATATATATATATATATATATATATATATATATATATATATATATATATATATATATATATATATATATATATATATATATGAAACAGTAGAATAAGGAAATAATATTCTGTATAAACGTTGAAAAGCTAAGCTAACTTTCAAAAGCCAATTTCTACTTGATTTTTGCCAGGCATTATTTTTTACGGACCCGGGCCTCAACCCTTAAATGCGAAAAGTTTGAAATTTTGGGGTATAAAAAATCGTAAAACTGGCTTTTATTATCCTAATAACTAATGAAAAAGTTTATACACACGATATAATCATAGCACTTTATCACGATAAAATATCCAACATTAATATTTAAAGATATTATATATATATATATATATATATATATATATATATATATATATATATATATATATATATATATATATATATATATATATACATATATAATATAGTATATATAACGACCCTAAAAATACACTTCTTTGGTAGATAACTATCGGGAAAGCGTCTGGTAAAGGATTGACTCAAGATGGTATAAGCCAGTTTGGTGAAAAACTTTATTCGAAATGTGAAATTTTCGGTGATAGGCTGTCACATTCATCAGCACCTAAATGGAAAACCTAGTTAGTATAAGTAGTGGAAGTAAGCACCTAAAACTTACATTGAAAATGTTCAGTTAGTCCTTTTAGCGAACATTGTCATAAAATATGTTAAAAAATAATTTAAAATTTTATATAAAAACATTACAACATAAAAGGGTATTTTTACAAATACAACACAAAAACATCTAAAAACAACCAAAAACTACCACTTCTTGTCAAAGGAACCTCAAAAAGAAGAAGTAGAATAGAAGAATTCTTCTTTTCTTTTCTTTTGTTGAAAATCTTGCTATCTTCTGTCAATATCTCGATGTCATATGTAACAAGGTTATGTTTATATTTACACCTCATGCAATAACATGGAACTGCCAGTTGAAACAAAGCTTTAAAAGTGCAGGTAGGTCATCTGTGTATGTTATGTTAAGTTGTCTCCATATTCCAGTCTCTTACGTCTTGTCAAGTCTTGTTGAAGCATAAATGAGTAAATACAACTCAAGTTTTCCGCATATTCCTTACAGTTCATAGAAGAGCTACAGTTATGGATGTAGCACATTTCTATGAAATTTCTCTTGAATTGGTTGTCAACCATTTTTTAGTACTTCAACATTGTCATAGTTGGCAATGTATTCAGTATTCTTAATATGTTGACTAAAATCTGTACTTGTAGGCTTCCTCACAACATCACTCTTGTGCAAAGCTATTCTTTTTGATAGTTTTTGGCTGGTTTGACCGACATAAACTTCCGAACAGGAACCGCATGAAATAGAATACACTACATTGAAGTTATTCAGTTTTTTACCTCTTTCTGTCAGGTGACTGAAGTATGTCCCTAATCTTTTGTACACTGAATTTGCTATCACTATGTTAAACTATCTGAAAAGGTTTGTGATCTGTGGTGATACACCCCTGATGTAAAGCAATCTCCCATAGAAAAGTTCTACTGATTCTCCTTCTAATGCTTGTCTTTGGTGTGTTTTTGCCGTTGGCATTTCTTGGAAGAGCAATTTGTTCAGCAGCATCTTAGGATAGTGATTTTTTCTAAGAATCTCATAAAGTATCTTGATGTTCTTATTGTAGTTAGAAGGTTCTCAGTTCGGCTCGCGGAGATAAGAGTACGGCCGAGGTCAGAAGGCCCTTCCTGTCGTAAGAGGCGACTAATGGGTAGGAATTGAGAGGTGGAGAGCCGTCGCTTGAGGTGTCGGGTCTGTAGAAACGCACTCGAGGCGCTTAGGCTTCACGGTCACCGGTCTACACTCCTAGTGTCCGAGACGAGACTCTCGTGGGACCACTCTACTCTCATTCCAAGAGAACCAGGTGAGGTTGAACGAGCTGGGCCTATACACACCTCTTTTTGCCTTACACCACCAATAGTGGCGTCGGTGTCTCGGCACGTACCCGCCTAGAGATTTAAGAGTGGTAGAGGAAAGATCCTCGGCGGCGACCTGTCTACGTGCGAGGTGGAAATTCCTCTGCCTGCGTCACCTGCCCGCCCGTGGGAGGGGATAACGGATGGGTGAGGTAATCGCAACACAGCTACTATGGGGGAGGTGGAGCCCGGCGATGCGTATACAACGCGCCACCTTCATTTTGGTGTAGGACTCGTAGGGGCAGTGGAGGTGCTAACGGTCGTATGCCGAAAGGTAGACCAGGGTCCTGCCAGTTTTTATAATTGGGCACAAAGCATAGCTATGTAGTTAAAGGGGTGACAAATTCTTTTTATTCTGTTTTTCAGACCTTTGATGATGTCAATCTTCCGTTCATCTGGATGATAGGAGTGAAAAGACATATCTACCTGAGAATGTTTTCTTTCTGTACCAGTCCAACCTTATTGTATTATCCTTATGTTTGGATACATTAATGTCGAGGATTGGCACCATATTATTTTCCTCTGTTTCGACAGTAAATTGTAGGTGATTATTGTAGGAGTTAAATACGTTAAGAGTGTAATTGATTTTGTTGCTATGTGCAGTCCCAGCTGCATATTCAAAACCCATGTAATTTAGTAGCCTACGAAATGTGGTTTTTGGAAAAGCTAGTAGGTCCTTATTATCTTTTACTCTGTTCATTATGCTGTCGACGGTTGGTGGTATGTTTTCAAAAAAAAAATCAAGGACAATTTCCCTTTTCAGAGATTTCACTCCTTCGTTATAAGTAGACTTCGGCAAATATGCATGTTGCATATTTTGCATATTGTGCATATTTTATGCAAATATTTCATATTTTGGCATATTTGTATAAAGGTTTGCATAAAGTGCATAAAAGTTTAGATTTTTATACTGTATTTGAAAATTTTTAAACATACCAATTTATTTCAATTCTTGTATAAAATTTTGTAGTCATTTTAATCAAGAAATGATCTAAGTACGTAATCTTTACAGGTACAAAACATTTACAATTTCAAAGAAGATCAATTTAAGTAGCCCTCAACATTCTTAGAAAGTCTCGGTCACTGAGGCATTCAGTTATTGGATAATCGCTAAGGGTTCGCTCATTTGCATTTTATGATCTAATCCCCAAATCTATCTACAATTTATTGTATCTTAACAGCAGGTAAACGGCTAATAGTTTTGTTCCTAATTTAGGGATTTTCCAAAATCTCCCAGTTTATTGAATTAGGTACCTAAACATTTCTAATTTGATGCTCAGATTTGTAAATAATTTTTGTTTTGATATTCAAAGCGTAAACACTCGTTGTGGGTAACAAAAAGGAAGATTGTGATTTTATAATGCCTAAAACAACCAGTGCTTCAACTTGGATTAAACCTTATAAAGAGATGTCTATGGATATGGGAAAAATCTACTGTTCAGTCTGTGGCAAAATTGTAAGTATCTAATATTTTCTATTAAATATCTAATATTTCATACATACAGGGTGTTTCCAAATGACACTTACAACGTTTGACTGTAGATACTTCTCGAAAAATTGAACAAAACGATATAGTTAATGAGGGGTCAAACTTATTTACTTTTCGAGATACAGGGTGTTAAAATTGAAAAAAAATTAAATTCTTTTAGTTAATAACAACAATAACTTTAAAACCAATAAACGTATTTACTTGAAATTTAGTACTCGTAGGTTGTTTTTAAATGAAAAATAGCTTCCTTTAGTGAGAAAAAATTGTCCATGGTACAATACAATGGTGTGTATTTAGAAAAATTTTTCACCTTTACTTTTTTTTATGAAGTCAGCTATTCTAAAACACAATTATTTTTATTGTAATTGAATTAACAAAAAAAAAATTTTTGTTGAATTTTAAAATAAGTTATATGATGTACTAATGGTTAATAACAAAAACTAATTTGTGGATTAATACTGCATTTAAAACACTTAGCGAGTGTTTTTTTTCCAAACCAGTTATTTGATTAACCAAAAACACCTTGTATATTTTTATATTTTAAAGGTTGGGTTAAAATAAAGGTTTTTATTTTTATTTATAGATAGCATGTGAGAAGAAATTTCAGATAGACCAACATGTGAGAACTGCTTCACACATTGCAAAAAAAGGAAAAATAGGAGGAAAACATCAAACTTCAATGGCTAAATGTTTCCAATCTACTTCAAAAAAATTAGATGAGCAAGAAACTTTTAATGAAGACTTGTGTCGCGCATTAGTGTCTGCAAACATACCGCTTTCAAAATTAGCAAATGTAAATTTTAGTTCGTTTCTAAAAAAATATTGCAAACTTAATGTTCCAAGTAATGTTCCAACTTTTTTTCTTCCGACAACTATTCCTTCTAATAAATTACTGCTTATTTTATCGGATGCTGCTCCTTATATGGTGAAAGCAGGAGAAAATTTAAAAATATTTTTCCCAGATTTAATACATGTTACTTGTGTAGCGCATGGATTAAACAGAGTTGCATAGGAAATACGAAAAAAGTTTCCTCTTGTAGATACCATGATATCCAGTGTCAAAAAAGTATTTCTTAAATCTCCTATAAGAATTCAACTTTATAAAGAAATGCTACCTAACATTCCTCTTCCACCACAACCTATTTTAACGCGATGGGGAACATGGTTAGAAGCAGCTAATTTTTATGCAGATCATTTTGTTAAAATAAAGAACATAATTGATACGTTAACAGATGAAAGTTCCCAATCTCTTTTGGATTCTAAACAAACTTTTCAGAGTAACTTGCTTCAACAAGAACTTTCATTTATAAAATCAAATTTTAGTTTTGTTCAAAAAACAATTACTCAGTTAGAATCACCAAAACTGTCATTGTTCGAAAGTACAGCATTAATAAAAGAATTTGCGTCATGTTGTCGGAACGTTAGAGGTAATATTGGAAAAGATATTTTAAAAAAATTTGAAGCTACTATGGAAAAAAATAAAGGTTACCATATTCTTTCTGAAGTAGTCAGTGTTCTAGCTGGAAATATTTCGGAAACAATTAATTTAGAACCAAATGTTTTGGTTAGTTTGAAAAATGCTCCCGTTACATCAGTTGATGTTGAACGAAGTTTTTCCATATATAAATATATGTACTCAGACAGAAGCCACAAGTTTTTGTTAGAAAATTTTGAACACCACTTGGTCATTTATTGTTACCATAATTCTAAATAAGTTTATTCATACTTAAAAATGATGTAGTTACTTAAAATAAATGTAAATCTTAATGAATAGTAGGAAATATTTAGTTATGTACACTTTTTTTTAAATAAAATTGTTACTATTTTACGATTTTTTTATTTATTTGTATGCATATTTTGTAAAATATTTGCATATTTTCGGGTAAACACGTGCATATTTATGCGCATATTTTCTACATTTTTATTTGCATATTTGCCGAAGTCTAGTTATAAGTATTCTCAAGTGAATTGGACTGGAAACTCGTGAAAATGTTTTTATTCGTTTTCTGTACCGGTTTCAGTTCGACTTGCTGGACTTCTTCGCGAAGGTCATAAATTTTGCGAACATTCACACCGCACATTTTCGAAACTTTTAACACAGTAATGGTCAAGCTGTCACCATTTTTTAAGTTGAAATGATATTTTAATACATTTACCACCACACATTTTATTTGCACACTTAGAGTCATACCCTGTTTGAAATTCATGACAGATACTGGCAACGGCTCCATGATGTAGGTATTTTCATCCGCTTGCGAAAATGAAATAGAACTTAGCTTTCATAGTTTTTGTCAACAAGTTTTTGGTCTAATGGCTAGTACTAAAATCGCTTCTCCAAATGACTTTATAATGATCTTTATTTCCCAAAGAATGTGTTTACGATGGAAGCAATTTAAAATTAATAAAAGATAAGCTATTGACAATGAGTTTTTGATATATTTTACCTTTTTATAGTATTTTTCTTTATGTTATTGTTTAGTTTGACAATATAACTCTCTTATTTATACATTGATAATTGAATAATGCTTTAGTTCAAATAATAATGACAGTCTTTTAAAAAAACTGTAGACAATTGTTTTTTGCGCGTATATTCCACTTTCTATGATTCTTAAATCCGGTTCTGATGCACCGCTCGGGACAAACCGGCAACGTGGTTCGCTGTTTTTCCGTAAGAAATACATCGCCTATCTTATCTGCACTGTATTCTAACTGTGGCTTTTACTATATAATATATTATAGGGGCAACCTAACTGCTGAACTGCAAAGCCAGCCGGTTTTGACAAATTATCATGGATATAATAATATATAGTGTACAATGATAAGCGCAACTGATAAAATTGTGTTTTAAAAATGGGTGTGCATCAGTCGTCTTTTTTTTTATTTTAGTTTTTGCTATCAGCAATTATACCAACTGCATTTCTATTGTAACTTATACCTACATATCACAATTTGTATCATTCGCATAGTTTTTTCGACCTCTGTCCTTGTCTCTTCGTTTCTTAAATGCAGTTTGTAGTACTTGTAGATATTTATTACACTATTATTCTTATAAATCCCGATCCTAACGTAATATTCCTTCACCCCGCCACTGACGTGTTTTGCGTGACACATAAAGGATTACGAATATATTTCTTCCTCATTGTTTTTTATCATAAGGCTAGACTGTTGTTTCGTTTTTTATCATTTAATTGGGGCTTTTTATTTCCGTCAGCTTCAAGCTGACCTTAGAACAGATTTCTAGTTGAAAAATAGAAACCGTGACATTGTTTTGCTTTTTACAACTATGTCTGCACAATGTTACATGCTAATAGTAGTAACTGCTAAATTAGAAATAATATTTGTGCACTTAAAAACGAACAATTAAATGGCCAGTTGATTTTTTAATTATTTCTTACAGTTTTTTTTATAAACTAGTGTTTTCAAGAAAAATACCTTAATAATAATGGAGAAAAGAATCGAATAAAGTAAAGAAAAGCAGTTTATGTTTGTTTCATAGACTATAGTAAAAAATGGTAAAACTTTTGATATTGTCTACATAAAAATCAAATAGAAACTTTACTTATCATCGATTATATAGGTATACCAAGAATCCACACACATTAAAGAATCTGACAGGATCAAATTGCTAATATCATTATCGAAAACCTTGTATTGCTTGTAAAGCTGATAAGGATCTATTCTAGATCTGTTCAAAGATGATCAATCAGGATCTGTTTTAGAACAGGTCTACAACAGGTGCTGATCAGCTTTGAACAGGTTTAGAACAGATATTTTTTATATTATTCTAGCTCCCGTTATACCCCATCCCACAAAAAGCGTCAATAATGAAAAGAATGAACCTTTTGACGTTCACCCATAAGAAATGACACATGGCGCATTCACCAAAAAATCGTCCTCTCTTATACTTTATTTCGCTAGAGTTGCCAAAACTATCCTTCTTTTGTAAATAATATTTATTTAATTAAAACGATTGTTTCTACTTTCCATCTCTTGTATCCGATGGGCACTTGTGGTCAGTTACGTTAGAAAACATTCATTTTAATTCATTTCTGTGAAAAAAAAATACATATACTCGTACAACCACGAATCGTGCTTGTTCTCATCGTGGCGTTGGAGCGCTTGTATCGTCCATAAAAAATACCTAGCCCTATCTTCCGTTCTTAACTTAAAACGCTCTATAAAGCCCCTTTACTTGAGCGTATCATAAAGCAACGTTCTAGAACCAATACGCAATTTCCTATAGACTTGCTATATATTTCTAGCATTATAAGACTGGTCTAAACATGGGCAAAACTTCAAGAAGACCACAAAAAAAAATAAACCAGTGCCAACTCCTTGCCAGAACTAGATTAAGAAAAACGATCAAAGAAAAGAAACCACTCGAATGTGAGCTTCAATTAAGTGATAGTACAACAAACATTTCCACACTCCATTTGCCTCTCTTTGAGGCTATTTGGGTGCAAACTTGGAAACCTCAATGGGAAATTCTGAGATAAATAGTTAGTATTAAAGAATTGTAAATTAAAATTGTAGATAAGTCATTCAAAAAATATAGCAATTAGCAAAAAAATAAACAAAATCGTTAATAAATATTAGTGTGGTTAAAAAGTTAAGCATAAACTATAAAATACAATGACATTGTTAAGCAATTCAAAAGTTAAGCATTTTAAAATGGCTACTAGAAATAAATCTATCAAACCAATGTTAGTGTATTTTGCACTCTTTTTTAATTCGCACTCTTTTTAACCTTTTTCGTGACTCCGTTTCTTGAAAAACTCTATCGGAAATTTTTAGTGTTTTGTAGTGGCTGAAAACAGTTAAACAAAGTTAGTAAGCTATTAAAAAACGATTTTATTATTGTTTACATTATTTATTTACAAAGTTAGAAATAGCGGTTTATAAAGACAAACCATTTTTATTTACATACGAGGACTGTGCGATAACTTTGTCTTATAACAAACAAAATGCAAGTAGTGTTGGTTACGCTGCTGTCTACTACTGTAATGGAAATTCTTATAGCATATCAATACCAACAAACTTCAGTATACTTACAGGCGAGGCTATAGCTATTTTGAAAGCCCTAATCTTCTTCGAAAAAAGTAGAACGATGAAGCGTTTTATCGTAACAGACTCATTAAATGCATTACCGGAATTAAAACAAATATATAACGACAACCCTATTACACAGACTATAAAAAACGAACTAGAAACATTCCGATCATTAGGAAAGAACGCGGTTTTATTTGGTTATCTTTATATACAAATATCAAAAAGTTGTGATTCAAGATGAATCACAACGAAAGAAGAAAGGTGAACCAGGATATGATTCATTATTTTGGATTCGTACCCTAGCTTACAAACTGAATGACGATTCACATGGTTTTCCCCATCGTTTCGAAATTTGTAATGGTCCAGGAGATAATATAATCTTGCCTGGTACACCAGACCTAGGAGCAACATCAAATGTTGTGGTTGGTTTATCACAAACGATTCCTAATTTCGTGCATCACATCTTGTATTTTGACAACTTCTATACTTCGCTTCCTTTTTTTAGTAGATTTACGTGCAACAAGAATTTATAGTTTAGGCACAATAAGAGATAATTAAATTTTCCATAGTTTTTAATATTTAAATATAAATACATGCTTTAATTTTTTATTTGTTGCTAATCGTATACTATCGTGTAAACTGCCGACTGATAGTGAAGGAAATAAAGAAAGTAGAGGTTTTTCCATAGAATACATGACCTCAAGTTATGGGATATGGGTTATGGGACGTAAACACTGTATTATGGAAGGATAACAAATGTGTCCGCCTGGCATTGACATTATGTTGGCATTGAACCTTTTATAAGAACCACAAAGGAGGATAACAAATGTGTCCGCCTGGCATCGACATATGTTGGTATTGAACCTTTTAAAAGAACCACTCCAAATCAACAAGAAGCAAAAGTACCTCAGTATGACAGGAAGCAAAGAAGTTGATTGTCCACAAATACGTGAATATAATGCTCACATGGGTGGAGTCGATTTGAAGGATGGAAGGGTTGATATCATATTTGAGCTAAAAGCAGACACAAACACGTTCATACTTTATAAACGTATATGTGCTAAAAAGGTAAATAATTTCAGTGACTGCTGCGAAGACTTGCTGTATCGACTGGTATCATCGATACAGCAACGCAAAGTGGAACTGTCACCCATTATAAAAAGCAAGTGTGGATGAAAGATGAAATAATCGAAATGATGGACGAAAGAAGACAGCTTAAAAATAGAAATAACTCGATAATAAATAATAACGAGTATAAACGAAAGCATAATCTGATTCGAAGAAAAATCAGGGAAGCCAAAGAGTTATGGATGCGAGCAAAATGTGAAGAACTAGAAGAATTGCAACGAAGACATGACGAATTTAACACAATGATGATGATCGAGGATCACTACCTAACTTAAGTGCAAATACAGGACCATCAATCTTAAAAGCTGAAGTGGAAAAAGCCATACACCAAGCCAAAAACAACAAAGCCAGTGGACCAGATCAAATATACAGCGAATGGCTAAAATTACTCTCAAATGACAATATAAAAGAACTACTGTACTTTTAAATCAAATATATGATAACAGTGAAATTCCATCGGACTGGTTAAAATCGATCTTTATTCCTCTACCTAAGAAACCAAACGTTAAGAAATGTAGCGATTGTAGACTCATTAGTTTAATGAGCCATGCCGTTAAAATACTGTTGCATATTCTTCTAAACCGAATTAACAACAAGTGCGAAGAAATAATTAGTCAAGAGCAGTTCGGGTTCCGGAGATGCCTTGGAACTAGAGAAGCACTATTTTCTATGCAAACACTCCTTCAACGATGTTGGGAGGTAAGAAAACCCGTATATATGTGCTTCATTGATTTCGAAAAGGCATTTGATCGCGTTCAGCATACCAGACTAATTACCGCCTTGCAGAGCATCCAACTAGATGAGAAAGACATCAAACTTATTGCCAAACTTTACTGGAACCAAACAGCCATAATTAATACCAACAACAGAGAATCAAAGGCAATCAGTATTGAACGAGGCGTAAGACAAGGCTGTATACTATCTCCCACCCTCTTTAACGTGTATTCTGAGAATTTATTTAGGGAAGCTTTAAAAGATAAAAAAGGAATTATCATAGGAGGAGAAATAATTAACAATATACGGTACGCCGATGATACTGTGATTCTAGCTGAAAACATCGACGATCCGCAGGAGCTAATCAATAGAGTTGACATGGAATGCACAAATTGGGGACTGTCGATAAATATCGATAAAACTAAATACATGGTGATCAGTAAAGTGGATATCGGCGCAACCCAACTGATATTAAACCAACAACCGGTGCAGAGAGTTCAGAGATTCAAATACCTTGGATGTTGGATTACCCAAAATCTGGATCCATCCTTGGAAATTCGATGTAGAATTGAACAGGCAAGAAACTCATTTCAAAAATTCAAGCCTCTATTATCCAATAACTCATTAAATTTGGAAATCCGTGAAAAGTTTACAAGATGTTACGTGTGGTCTGTACTTTTGTATGGATGTGAAACTTGGACTTTAAACGCCGATATCATAAATAAAATCGAGGCGTTTGAGATGTGGTTGTATCGAAGGATACTAAAAATTCCATGGACTAGCAGAACCAGAAACGAAGAAGTTCTTCGAAGAATGGGACATCAACGAACTCTATTAAATATTATTAAGAGGCGTAAACTAGAATATCTTGGACATATAATCAGAGGACCAAGATATGAGTTCCTGCGGCTAATTCTCAACGGTAAAATCGAAGGAAAGAAATGGATAGGACGGAAGAAACTCTCTTGGTTGAGGAATTTGCGGCAGTGGACAGGTTTGACAGCGGACCAATTGCTACACGTAGCACAAGACCGAGATCAGTATAACAATATTATAAGCATGGTAGTCGCCGACGTTCCGTAGGAATATGGCACTCTAAGAAGAAGAGCTGCGAAGAGGAGAGGCTTCTATCTTATCCAAAATTCCGTGAAGAGATATTATCTGGCCTTGTTTCTTTCAAGAAAAAACGGAATCTAGGTCGACCATCATCAGCTATAAATGGTGAACCTGGTTCTTCTAGTAGAATTAGGTCATCTGGTGTTGGAAAAAGAGCCGTTCATCAAGTTGCTGATGTACTTTTTGATGGTGAAAATCATTTTCCAGTTTGGGTAAATAGAAAAGGCAAGAAGAGGTGTAGGTTGTGTAAAAAATCTAATACGCAGCTTGTCTTTTTCAAATGTGACCTCCACTTATGCGGTTAAGTCGATAAAAATTGTTTTTGGGATTACCACTATAAAAAATAACATGTTCTATACTCATTTCTCTCAATAAAATTTATTATAAACATCTACCAAAGTTATTTTTTACTTATAATATTCACTATTTCTCATCTAGCACTCAATCTAGACAAGATTTTTAGTAGAGAATTTAAAAATAAGCTACTTTTGCTTATATTTTCTTAAAAAAAATATCAACTTCAACAGATACTTTTTACGATGTGGCCTGTTTCAGATTTCATATTTTCTTGAAAAGGAATCCAAAATACAATAAAATAAAAGTAAAGCTCTTTATATACATCTAAATAGTGTCATAAATCATCTGATTTAAAATTTATTTTCTCGAACCAAGAAAAGAATAACTATTATGACAATTACGATCTAATTGGTATTTTCTCACACACTGAAATGATAAAAAGCTTGTTGCAGTTTCTAAAGATTACCGCTCAAAAGGAAAGAGAGATGCGGAAACGCTAAAAAAAGTCAAGTTAATCTTGCCCTTACTCATTACAGTAATTGTTCATCATTGTGTAAAAAAAGGTCCAGGGTTTTCTTAATGAACAATTTGTTTCCGGCGCAGGCCTTGTACAGGGGTGGCATACGTGCCAAAGTTTTCATTTAATTTTATGTTTTTTTTTTTATTTTTGTTTTAAACAAAATTTTAACCATTTTATATACTGTCTTATTTTTCTCTCTATTAGCGGCGTTTTTCTTTTCATACACTTCTCCCATTTGGTTTGAGATTTTGTAGTAATAGTTTAGCAAGTAGATTTTAATTACATCATTACTACGCTTTGACTTCTACATACTACTTGGCACATTCCATTTTGTGTCTAAGATGTACAAACCAAAAACGACGACCCTGCTATGAATAAGTGAGGTAGCAAAAATACATGTGTACTCGCGTAGCATTTTCAGTTTTTCCAATATTTTCAAAATAAAATCATGAGTATTACATTGTTAAAGGATCCAGACTTTACCTAACAAGCGATGGTTTTTGATTTTTCGAAATCTATTTTGTATCCTCTCTAAATGTGATGTTGGGCTAGGTTCAAGTAATATCGAAATGTTTTACAGACATGTTTACAGAAATGTTCGTAAATAAGGTTGTGGATCCGTCGGTTTGTCTGTCGTATGTATGTACATGAACAACTGGAACAGGGTATTTCGTAGACACCATATTTTCATTGGGGATTTGGTCTTTTACGAGATTGGAAAACTTGGACAAAAAACAAAAACAAAATGCCGTCTATTGAACTGCTACATATTCACAGTTCTGCTCTACGGAATGGAAGCATGGACACTGACTGTTGCATCTATGAATCGGCTCGAAGCTTTCGAAATGTGGTGTTATAGGCGCATCTTACGTATATCCTGGGTTGACAGAGTTACTAATGTGGAGGTCCTGCGTAGAATGGGGAAAGAATGTGAAATTCTCATGACCGTCAAAACTAAAAAGTTGGAATATCTAGGACATGTAATGAGAAATCAAGAACGTTACGGCCTTCTCCAGCTGATTCTCCAAGGGAAAGTAAATGGTAAGAGAGGACCGGGAAGAAGACGCATTTCCTGGCTTCAAAATTTACGAAAGTGGTATAACACGACTACCACTGAACTGTTCCGCGCTGCAATAAACAAAGTAAAGATAGCCGTGATGATCGCCAACATCCGGAACGGATAGGCACTTTAAGAAGAAGAAGAAGGACAACTTGGAGTAAGTAAGAAAGAAGGTTTTGATATTTAGAGGAATAAGAATTCTACTGATCTTGCCAGTGACACCTTTGATAAAAGAAAAGAATTGATTTCTGATGATGTCAGATTGTTGTCGCTAAGTCTTATGGAACGGAAAACCAGAGTGTTGATAACTGAATTGAGTTAAGAGGGGTGGTGTTGTGACTGGAAGTTGAGATAACCGTTTGTATGGGTGGGTTTCCGGGACACGGAATAGAAACGACTATGAGGTGGGTATTTCTGAATAGAACATCAAAGAATGATAAAGACATTTCAGACTCAACTTGCATCATAAATTGAATACTGGATGTATTCCATTCAGGTGGGAACATCAAAGAATGGTAAAGACGTTTCAGACTCAACTTGCATCATAAATTGAATACTGGAAGTGGAAGAGGAAGAGATCTAATGTCTCTTTACCATGGAGCCAAATGACAAAGGTGTCATCAACGTACCGTAATGAGCAGGTGGGTCTGAAATTTGATAAGGATAGGGCTGTTATTTTGAAATGTTTCATCTAAATGTCAGCTATTTCAGTAGAGAAGGAGATCCGAGTGGAGCACCTTTGATTTTACCATAGAAGTGATTTTGGAATGGGTCTTAGGTGTACATTGGGCTTATGGATTTTTTGTAGGCCGTATTCTTGGAATTCGGAATAATTTTTCTCTGGGTATAAGAGATTTTTTGATGTCTAGAGGTACAGTGTATTTATTTATCATAGATTTGGACGTTTTTTCTAAATACGTGGTAGGATCGTTGGAATACATATATATATATATATATATATATATATATATATATATATATATATATATATATATATATATATATATATATATTCGGATAAATTTCCGCGGTCAGGTAAATGAAAATTACTAAACTTTTGGGAAGAACCACGTTGAGAATTTAATATTCGACGTTTAGACACTCAAATTGGAGCCATTATCAAGAGGGATAGGGTAACGTTCAAGTTCGGTGACTCGACACTGAGGAGTAGGCAGATTGAGACCTCAGTACCGTTTGACGGTTCTTGTATTTCAACAGAACACGATACTGGTACGTCAGGAGTAAGGGGAGTAGGCAGATTGAGACCCCGAACTCGAATGGAACCGTATCCTCCGTGATAATGGCTTCAAAATGGGTGCCGAAACGTCGAATATCTAATTCTCAACGCGGTTCTTCCCAAGAACTTAGTGTTAGTGGAGGGTTCTCGGTCAACAGTTGGAGAATAATAGAGAGGCTATCAGCTAAATATTTAATTATTTAAATATTTTTGTAGATGAATTCATGATATGTATAGATTTAAAGATTTATTACACGAAAGGTCTTCATTAAAATGATGAAGTAGCTAATACCCTTTCTTTTCTGTTGACCGAGAACCTTCCACTATTTTAGTGAATTACATTTATTATTGAATTCAACGGTCGTACTCCTTTTCCCGATATATAATGTTCCTGACAAAATATTAAGAATATTATTTTATTAGATTGTTGTGTTTTAAAAAATATTTTAAAAATTTTTCTGAATCCGCCCCTGTTTGAAGCTACAATATCAAAGAAACTTGAGGATGACTTTTACACAGTCTCATAATAAAACTTTAATAAGAGACTTTATCCACAACAGTTTCAATCAATATCTCAAAACTTAGAAGAATAACATTTAACGACTGTTTTCTTTTGTTACGTCAAATTTTGAAGTGATCTTTGATAATTCAAAATTTATTTTAATACTCAAAATAATTTTATGATTCGTTTTTAATTAAAAGGAATCTCGTGTAAAATGTCCAAGATTCTCCAACTCCAGTCAATTAGAGTGATAAATAAAGATATTTCTTTATTCATTTTCAATCTATTAATTTTTTCTCAGTATTTTTTTCTAAGTTTTTTTTTGTCGGATATCTTGGGTTGAGTTTTAATTTGTTTGTCATTAGTCAGGTCTCTAACCCATGGATTATTCTTTTTTTTTTCTTTTGTGGTACGTTGGTGTACGGCGGTGAAGTGTAGCCTATGAAGATGTTTGAGGAAAAGAAACTGAAGGTAGCTGAAATGAAAATATTACGGTGGATGTTGGGTAAGATGTTTGGTGGATGTGCGAATAAGTCACAAACCACAATGGCCCTCAAAACCAACAAAACGATGTCATTGATCAAATTCGCCCTGATTTATGTGCCAGAGTCATAGAACATTTGATATTTCGGATGAGAGCCGCTCATTTTCATACAAAGTGGTATCCAGAGGACCTTTAAATGAGTAAAAAAGGCCAATGATACTTTAGACTTATTCAGGTGTTTAATAAATTAAAGATTCATATTATGTATAAGTTATTGTTTTCTGGTCTCTTACAGTGCTTTATAATATCGAAATTAGGTTCTTATCAAACACGTTTCCTTTAATAATCAACTAAAAGTAACCTCAACCTATCATCATTATGTTAACTAGTTTTAAGTTCAAATAGTATCAATTAGACCGCTTTTTAAAGATACCTAGAAGGTCGAACTTTAACAAAAGAGGTGAAAAATATTGGTTGTAACAAACCAAACTCTGACGCTGCGCCTCTGGAGGGCAACATATGGCGTCTCGAGAGTCCTGTGAGATGGATCAGTGACCTGAGTGTGTGTGGTCTCACCGTTTTATATATATTTTAGTTTTACATATGTGAATACAACACAAAAACACAGTATTTGCATTATATTTAGTAAGTTAACGTTTAGCTTTTGTAAAATAAACACGATTTTACAGCTTTATCAAATTATCGTAATTTTCATTATAAAATAAACCTTAAAAACTCTGAGATTACATCATTATTAGTATAACATCGTATTATATGTTCGGCTATTCCATGTATTAATATGTTATACGGTTAAAATCCCCTTTTCAACGAAACTAATAAAGCAATTGGTAAAAGAAAGATAAGAAAGCGACATACAATGTCAGAGATAAAATAGTTAACATAAAAATGATTATTTTTAATAAATAATTAAAAATTATGTAAAGGATGAAAAATATAAGTACTTACTCTTTACTAACGTCGTAGATTGTGTAGTGGGCTGTGAAGGATTGTCTAAATACCTGAAACAAACAGCATGTCAAAAAGAATATTTATTTTGATTTAATATTATACATTGTTATAACAATTTTGCCAGAAAATAGTAGTTAAGCAATCATAGAGAACCTTTGAGATTCAATGAGATTATTACCGAATGATGAAGGATTAGTAGTAACAAGACTTCATGTATAGAAATGTCCACAGCGGCGTAAGTTGGCCTTTATTGGAGGCTATCCCCTTAGGTTTTTTTATGTCACTAAATGCATATTTCATACTTTTCACTCAATTTTAATTGGTTTGTTAGGTATATCTTATATTCATACATAAACAAAAACATTTTAACAACTTTCAGAATAGACCATCAAAGATAATCGAAATAAGATGGCTTAACGATGTAGGTAATGACCTACTCCGGTATAAGTACATGTCCATGAAGTACTTATACAGGAAAGAATATTAGAGAAGATAAGAATGAAATATTGAAAAACGATAACACCGAGGAAAGCTGGAAAAAACTCAAAAATAACACAACATAATTAACGCAGCAGCAAAATCACAAGAAAACTCCATGGTCTAGAGAGGAAGTGAAGACAAAATGTAAAGAAAAAAATAAAGTCTTTTTACAATAGAGAACACAATAAACACAACAGGCATACAACCATTATAAATGAGTCAGAAATGAAATGAATATTAGTTAGACAAATAAAAAAGAAACACTGTGAGAACTTGTCAAATCAGATGGAACACGACTTCTACGGAACACAATGAGAAATATGGAGAATGATCAGAGGACAAATAAAAGAGATAAAAGAACTAATAAAGATGAAACACATTCAGAAGGAAACATGGGGACACCACTTTCGATCCCTATTTGCTTAAGGTGGCGATAATGAACCACCAACAGCAGAAGAGACGACAAACTCCCCTCAAAAAGGGTGTACATCGTGGAAAATTACAGAGAACTTACTTTATTAAACAAAACACTAAAATTAACAACCAAAGTGTATGATCTAATCAGCATATTGCCCTTGAATATGATCTGACTATTTCGATTGATGATCTCCAGCGAATATTCGTGTAGTCAATTTGATTTTTAGACCTATCTTCAGTACTTTTTCAAGTATAAAGTCGGCATTTGTTATTTGTGATAAAAAAATCTATTAAGCGGTACCCTCTTTCGTTTCTCTGATCTATGCCCAATTTTCAATACATTATTTAGGTCGCCATTATGTTTAGTGTTGCCCATTTTTGCGTTAAAGACCGCATATTAAAGTTAGCTCTTTATTTGGAATGTTGGTAATTGTTGTTTTCCATTTTTCGTAAAATTCTTCTTCTTTTTTTTCTTCTTGTATGCAGGCTGAAAAGCCTGTTTCCTCTTTAATATTGGCCTCTTAAATTGTTTAAATTATCGCACCATCTTTTTCTTGGTCTGCCAATATTTCTTCGTCCATTTGGTGACTTATCTCGTACTATTCGTACTACCCTATCCTCTGCTATTCTACTAATGTGTTCGTTCTACTCCTGTTTCCGTTTTGTCGCCAATCCATTTATGTCTTCTATATTGCATGCTCTTCTTATGTTTTCGCTTCTCTCCCTATCCAACAGACTTTTCTCTAATATTCGTCGAAGTATTTTCATCTCTGTTATTTTTAGTAGTCGTCTCGTTTTAGGTGTATCAGGTCTTGTCTCCGCCGTGTATGTTAATATTGGTCTAATTGCTGCTTTATAGATTCTTGTCTTTGGTGTTTGTTCTTCCAGATTGTGTCATCAAGAGATCCCGTCGCTTAACTTGCTTTTAAGCTTTGTTGTCGTACTTCTTCTTCAACATCTCCGTAACTAGTTACATCTATTCCCAGATATGTAAACCTTACTTCCTGCTTTAACATTTTCCCATCAATTTCAATTTTACATCGTAGTGGGTATTTAGATGTTGTCACACATTTGGTTTTTTCTGCTGATATTATCATATTGTATTTCTTGGCTATTGTATTAAATAAATGTGTTAATCTTTGGAGCTCGTCTTCTGTCTCAGCGATTAATGCGGCATCTTCTGCATAACGTAATATTTGTATTTCTTTGTTCCCCATTCTGTAACCATGACCTTTACGTCTGGCTTGTATTATTTCGTCCATTATTATATTAAAGAAAAGTGGGCTAAACGAGTCAGCCCGTCTGACTTCGCTTTGTACTGGTATATACTGTGTTAGGTTTCCATTTATCTTTGCCTGTATTTGATTATGGAAGTAGATGATTTCGATGGTTTGTATAAAATTGATTGGCATGTGTCTTTTATACAGTAGGTGTAAGACGTCTTCGACTTTGATGCTATTGAAAGCCGTTGTCAAGTCTATAAAACATAGATATAGATATGCTGGTTTATTGTACTCGATGGCATTTTCTGTGATTTATCTTATTATAAATACGGCGTCTACGCAGGATCTTCCGGATTTGAATCCTTGCTGTTCATCTGATAAAGTTGTTGGTTTATTGATTTTGCTGGTTAGGACTTTTCTGGTAAGCTTCAGTGCATTGTTCAGTAGATTTATACCTCTATAATTATTGGGGTCTTCTTTATCTCGTTTCTTGAACATTGGTATCATTATGTTGTTTCTCTATGCGTCTGATATCTTGCAGTGCAATATTAGTTTTTGTATAAGTTTTGTCATCTCTAGGGTTATACTTTCTGCTCCGTGTTTTAGAAGCTCGTTGGTTATTCCATCTGGTCCTGGTGACTTTCTATTTTTGAGTGAAATGGCTATCTCCACTTTCTGAAAACTGATTTACATTTCGTATCTTAATTCAGGTACGTTATTGTGTTGATGATTATTATTTTCCTTTCCTTTAAACAGTTCCGTAAGGCAGCTTTTGTAGAATTCCTCGACTTATATTTTGTCTGCTGTGCTGGTTGGTGCATAAACTTGTATGCTATTGAGTTTATATGGTTTGCATTAAAAGTTAAAGGAGAACTATCCTATCATTCACAGCTTTGAGTTCGACGACAGATTTTTGTAATCTTGGTGAGACTAGAATGGCAACAATTATACAGAATTAATTGAAGCTGACAATGGGATAAGACAGGAGACCTGAGTCCTTTATTATTTAATCTGATCATGGATTACATAATAAAAAAATAAGCATTAGAAAAGAATACCAAATGGGAGAAATACAGAGACAACGCAATACTACTTTCTCAAATTGAAAATCATGACAACGTATGCTGTAACAATTTAATATAACAGCCAAAATGTTAATTTCCCCAAAACAAACTGCATGGTTACAACAGCAAATTTACTAATCGTAAATTGGAGGTAAATATCATTAGATCACTGTTGTGTAATAGACGTTTCTACGTTTTGCTAAATGGAAAGAAGAGCAGATGGAGAACCCAAAAAAATGGCCTACCTCAAGGAAGCGTTCTGGCGCCGTCCTTATTTAACATCTACACCAACGACCAACCAATGCACCCTCAGACTGAGAGTTTTGTCTACGCTGATGACCTTGGTATAGCCGTAAAGGGGAAAACACTCACACAAGTAGAGTCGACAATGGAAGAGGCTTTAAACATGATGTCAACTTACTACAAACAAAACTCATTAAAGCCAAACCCTACTAAAACCCAAGTATGTGCATTCCATCTCAACAACCAACTGGCGCATGTAAAGCTGAATGTTTCTTGGGAGGGACAACGCTTGAAACATACTGATAAGCCCAAATATCTTGGAGTAGTACTAGACCGGTCACTAACGTATAAATTCCACTGTCAGAACACAAGACAAAAGGTTTCTATGAGAAACAACCTTCTCCGGAAACTTGTAGGGAGCAAGTGGGGTGCAAACCCCCAGGTCTTGAAGACAGCAGCTGAGGCCTTATGTTTCTCAACAGGGGAATATGCTTGTCCCGTCTGGGGTAGATCTAGACACGCCCAACAAGTCACCACGGCGTTAAATGAAACATGCAGAATAATTACCGGTTGTATGAAGCCTACCCCCCTAACCCCTACTGTACCGGGTAGCTGGATTCTCATCACCAGATGACCGTAGATGCGCCTCACAATATGTGGAGAAGTTCAGGCAAACTTTCGATGAAAGGCACCAATTATACGGGTTTGACGAACCACCAGGAATCAGCCGACTTAAATCAAGGAAAAGGTTTATGAGAAATGTCAGCGTCGAACCACCCGAACTGTTCCCCCTACATCCAGAACGACCTAATGGAATGAACCTGGACTGGAGAACCTGGCGGACACTGAATCGCATACGCACAGGTGTTGCCCCTGTAAAACAGAACCTGATTAAATGGGGCATCAAGACAGACAGCGACGCACTTTGTGAATGTGGGGAAATACAGAACATGGAGCACCTGAGAGTATGCAGACTTTGCCCATCACAGTGCACCCTCGGTGATTTATGGCTCGCAAATACAAAGGGTGTAGACGTAGCCCGATATTGGGCAGAAAAACTGTAGTCGGATCCAGACACGAAAAAGTAAAGTAAGGAGGTGAACGGTCAGATAATAAAACAAGTGATAGAGTTTAAATAACTAGGACAAAATCTAGCTTCAAAAAGCTCGAAACAGAAGTAGAAGATCAAGTCAATGATCTTTATGAATGAAATGAATGAAAGGAATGAAAGAAATGAATGAAATGAAAGCCAGAATTTACAAAACAGTCATCAGACTAGTAATGACATACGCGGCAGAAACACGACCTGATACAGAGATAAAAAAGAATGTCAGAAACAGCAGGGATGAAAATACCTTAGAAAAATTCATGGTAAGACAGTATGGGATAGACAAATAGAGTAGTAAGAAAGGCAAGAGAAGATTTTTCGATAGAAAAAAGATCACGAAATCGAGAAAAATTTAAATCATAGACTCATGTCTACAAAAAAGAAAAAGAAGGCGTTTAGTACAGTCCGATGCTGTAAAGAGTTTATTCTTGTGAGACAAACCTTCTACTTTTGTAAAACTATTTCCTGAATGTTGTTTATCACTATACTTTGAGTACGTTTTAGCTGAAACTGTAACCCACTTAATATTTGAGTGATAATCTTAGCCTTTAATTCAATTTATGTGCATTTCAGAGAAACAATACTTTTAAATCATAGACAATAATTTACAAAAATTTGTCAGAAAACTGAGTCTTCGATCTGAAAATTTTGAAAAAGTTTTTTTTTATTGTATAATGGCTTTGGCATAGCCAATTAGCCAGACTATTTGTGGTAATTTTGAAAAAGTTAATAGAGCTTCAGATACAAAATTCTTCGGTCCACTGTCAGCCATGGTAATACCAAAAAGAATGGCCTGCGACCAGAAAAAAAAATGGATACGAAAGTTATCTTACTGGAAAAACATACCCGGTCAAATAGATGACACAATGTATATTGGACGGACATGTACTAAGACTAATTATCATCATTATCAACTAGCCTATATTTGTTCACTGCTCAATGTAGATCTCCCGTAAAATGTTCCACCGATTTCTATCTTAAGCTTCTTGCATCTAATTTGTGGTTCGCTTTATACCATCCCTCAGTCTAGTCGGTGGTCGTCCTCTGTTTCGATATGCTTCTTGGTCTTGGTCGTCATTCAAGAATCTTTCTGGTCCGTCTATCATGCGTCAATATGGCAACATGTCTGTTCCAAGCCCATTTATCCATGGCTATTTTTTCAACTGCATCCGTGACTCCTGTTCTTATTTTTAGGTTTGGTACATTATTTCCAATTATAATACCTAATATTGACCTTTCCATAGCGTATTGTCTAACTCTTATTTTATTTATTGTTCCATTGTCAGAGTGTTTCTGAACCATATGTAAGGACCGATAAAACACATTGGTTAAAAAACTTTGTGTTTGTTTAAACAAACTAAAATATTAGACTTGAAAATGTTCTTCAATCTACCAAAGGCAGTCCATATGAGACTACGAAAACAAACAGAAATCAGCTGTCATAACATACTTACTTACTACACATACGTTAGTCAACATATTATTTGTGCTTGATATATTTATTGTAATTCTTTGTTTTGCTAATGACTTTAATTCTATTTCGAAATTTTTGTGCCTTTTAAATCACATACATAGAGAGGCTATTATTTCTTAAACCTGTTTAAACTTTGTGCATTTCGTCGTTTTATGCTCCTCATGTCACTTTTTCAGATCTTGTGACTAGGGTATTGATTACCGTATTTAATTGTGCAGGATGATGGAGCGAATCTGCGTGTAAATACCTGTTAGTATGGGTTGATTTTCGGTATACAGGATGTTCTATACTTTCGTCTTCTTTCTTTATAACCAACATATCTAATGGTTACCTATCTTTTTTTACGCCATATATCCGCATATTTCAGTTACATAAATAGTGTCAAAATATTTATCTCAGAAACAATGATAGTTAAAGCTCAGAATATAATCGTGTTTTAGTAGATATTGTTGATAGTTCTTATATCCAAAGAATCAGAAGCACAAATTTTCGTGCTTGTTAAAGTGAAAGTAAAAATATATAATATCTACTACCTCCCACTCAAAACGTACAACTCCATCGTATAGGGCCGAAGAGGATAGACCGGTTGGCGCTTCCGAATTTGGCAAGATGCCCCACATTCCTATTCCCTGCAATGCCTGCAGAACACTCGCAGAGATTTTGCAGGAGTTGCCAAAGCCAGAGACGGAACGAGAGAAAAAAATGAATTCGTCGAAAAAAGCTTGGAGGGCCGTGTTTGTATAGCATTTTATACAAGGTATTTTATTAGATGATACGGGCGTCATTAAATACTTAAGTAAAAAGGTGTATGTGTATATAATTTATTGTATTTATAAACTTCATTAACTGAACATACTTTTTTATTTAGAATGGAGTAAAATTTATTTACTTAATTTAATTATAAAAAAAATTTGTTTTTGACAAATCAAAATAATAATATAGTGTTAATTACTGTTTAAATGGGAATAAGCCACAATCAAAGGTTAAAATACGTTTATTGACGTTTCAATTTCCACTTCGGAAATCGTTCTCAAAATACAAACATTAGTAAACTAATGTTTGTATTTTGAGAACGATTTTCGAAGTGGAAATTGAAACGTTAATAAACGTATTTTAACCTTTAATTGTGGCTTATTCCCATTTAAATAGTAATTAATTTAAAATGACACAAGAAAATAGCTTCAGAACAATAATAATACAATGTACTTTAAATACAATACAGTGTATATACCGTAAAAAACAAACATATATAAGGTACTTCAGGCTCGATATGCAAATTTTTTTCTATACCAGCTCGTAGTTCTTTTGGCAAAGTTTGGATTCCGAGCCGTTCTCTCATTAAGGGACTAACTAGGCCGGTACTAAGTTTTTTTAGGAATGACCTTCTGTTCGGTATTAATCCCTTTTCTCTGGCATCACTATCTTTACAACTAGAACTATGGAATTAATTCCAATGAGGTGTAATGAATTGTAAAAAATTCCAGTGTGTTGATTTTCGAGCAGTGGTATATCAATGCGTGAGCTGGTTGAATGGGTCAACTCCGATTTTGGTTCGATTATAAAAATCAATTATTTCGGGAAGCACTATAGAATTTGGTTTGTCTCCTTCAGGATGCATGGTGGATAACATGACAACAATTTTTTTCTTAGCTTTTGGAAGACTATACGAAAGCAGTGTTAAGTTTTTTTATTATAAGCAAACATAGATGAGTTTTGATTTTTGTTATTTTTTTCGATGAACGTTACTGTGAGTTCAGCTTTATTTTTCTTCATGGTTCCAACTAATGTAACGGAATGATCATCACACAGCTTTTTGCCGTTCGGATTGAGGTAAACCAATTATCTGTTGTAAGCCTACGATATGTCCCATGAATTGGTTTTGTTAGACTCAACGTGTAGTATTCAGCTACAGGGACACCTATCGGTGTTGAATTTTTACCAATATACACTTCGACATTCAATAAATATAAAGTTTTTGTATCACATAATGCTAACATTTTAACTCCGTATTCATCGGGTTTTGAGGGTATATACATCTTGAACGGACATCTGCCTCGAAAACTCATAACCTGTTCATCTAACGTGCAGTACTGTGAAGGCGTATAAAGTTTGTTACATTTGGAAATAACTGCTTCAAAAATATCTCGCATTGGCGCAAAACGATCTGTTTTACGGCTCTCCTTTCTAGTGTCCCTGTCGTCAAACCTAAGGCAATTTGTAAGAAATGCAAAGCGAGCTTCACTCACTACAGCGCGAAAAAATTGAATTCCTGTTTCTTTGTTGAAAAGTTCTTTCAATGTTACCGAATTCATATTTAGAACCCCTGCGTAGTAATAAAGTCCGAATAATGCTTTGATTTCTATTAGATTCGTATCTCCCACAAAGGATGGCCTGATTGTTGTATTAGCCACTTCCTCCTCGTCAACATGTCGATCTCTTGCATAACGTTATCGTTGTAATGTAATTTCCTTGTTTGTGAAAGCGACATTATTTTTCAGAATATCATCAGCGAAAAACAGGGACCATGCTGAGAAATTCCACTAGTTACTTGTCAAGCAGCTCTTTTATTTCCAGGTAAATGAATCACTAGATTTCTTTGATTGGTCCGACGTTACTTTTCGTTGACTTTTCTGCTCCATTTTAAGCCATTTTTTCCACGTAGTTTGGTAGACACTTCCTCAATTTGCACATATTCAATGTCGTTTTCGTTATTTGTAGCTGAGAGAGATTCGCATGGAATTTCATGGCTTGCTGAAACTTCGCAGCCAGTATTACTTCTTTGCTACTGCATATCATCATCGTTGGAATCATCTTCATTCTCCGGAACAGAATCATCATCAGAATCTTCGTTATATTTCGGTATATAATCATCGTCGAAATCTTTGTCAGGCTCCGGACTATAATCATCATCGGAACCTTCGTCAGGTTTCGATTTATAATTGTCTATTATTAGGTCATTCTTCTTCAAGAGCCACAACTTCTCTCTTGATACAAAAGTAAGAATGCTGCGATTATACGTCTTCTCTGTATTTTTTTATGGTATTGAATCGTGGACTTTGAACGAACATATGTGCAGAAAACTGAAAGCATTTGAGATGTGGCCATATCGGAGGTCTGAGATCAGAGAGGTACTGATCACCAACAAATCTCGAAAGTTACAATTCTTCGGACATATTATGCGAAATGAACCCAGATATGCTCTCCTTCAAGCCATCCTGCAAGGAAAAATATTTGAAAAACGAGGTCCAGGAAGAAGAAGAACATCTTGGTTAAAGAACCTCAGAATCTGGTTCAATACAACATCTGTGCAGCTTTTCCGCGCTGCTACAGATAAGATAAAGATTGCCACGATGATCGCCAACATTCGTAACGGATAGGCACATCAAGAAGAAGAAGGTCATCTTCAGAACCATCATTTTGATCGTCGGGCTCAAAATCTGAGAGATTCTCGACTATTTCCTGTAGTTCTTTTTGGGTTAATGGTCTGCGAGCCTTATTATCCATGTTTGTACTATAAGAACTAGCGCATTAAAAACCCTAACTTTATCTATAAAACAAATTACTTATCAAAATACTATTTTCGGATCATGTAAAAATATAATGGTAGTACTATCCGGGGTACAGCACTTAACTTAATAACTCAGCGACCGAAAGTTTACAACTAACAACTGACCTGCTAAAACAAGAAATTACATGAGCGCGCGTTACCGTGTTGCCAAAAGTAAAAAAAATATTGGACTTTTACGCCAGCATGGGGTATACCTGTACCACGGGTGGTAATGTAGGGTTAATAAAAATAAATAGTCACAAAAACGAATAGAAATATGGACCAGTTTTGTCCTGGAATAATACCAAAATATACTTTACACTATCCAGTTTATGACCTACCACCTACCACACTGACAATATAACTTATGTTATTTTTGTGCCCTATATTGTCAAAGATTATATTTGATCTTGGTTAGGAGATACTAGTTCCTTTCTTATCTGAGAAGGCCTTCAAAAATCCTTGTTGCTTAGATAGTTGTACACGTGTTACATATTTTAGTACATTTTAACTTAACTACTATCGTTTTATTTGGTTTAGTATTGCAACATTTAAATGTTTTATTACCAAATGTTCCCTCATCTATCTGAGAAAGAAATGACGGCACATCGCTCCGTCCGCTATGTTGAAAACTGAAAATAGTCCGCCTCTCCATCTCTCCGCCTGGTAGATTATCATGTAGGAGATCGATGGGAAGCTTCACCTCTCTAAACGTCAATAATATTGCTGGAATGTAATCAGTTGCTTCAAGTTGAGAGCGTCGGTAGGCTAGCAGAAATATAGGCACCAGTTTGTTCTAGCCTTTCTGGTTTTTATGTACAGACAGGGACAGGTAGTTGTCGATGGTCCAATTATGTGTTTCTACGATGAACTCGGACTTGACTCAAGTTCACAACAGCTGTAGTAATTGGTTAGTATTGGAATAGAGCTTTTTGCGAATACATCCAGCAAACTAAAGTCCTTGTAACCCAGAAGAAGACAAAGGTGTTATAGGTCTATTATTGTTTTATTTATGACTGCAATGAGCTACAAGCAGTCCTCGACATAGAAGAAGTTGACTTGTGTTTTATATCCGAAACACATTTCACTAAACAATCTTTCATAAAATTTAGAGGATACAAGACATACCACACTATACATCCTGACAATGCAGCAAAAGGAGGCAGCGCAATAATAATAAAAAATAATATTCAGCATAATAAGGAGCTAAAATGAAACACATACAAGCAACCACAGTATGTGTCAAGCTCAAAACTAATTGCGAAATTACTATAAGTTCAATTTATAGCCTCCCTAAGCATTCCATTAAAAAAGAACAGTATGAAGAATATCTGAAGAGTATGGGAAACAGATATATCATTAGAGGTGACTTTAATGCAAAGCACACTCAATAGGGATCAAGATTGACAACACCAAAAGGGAACGGGTTGCTGGCAGCCATGAAAGAACAGAAATGTGAACCAATATCAACGGGTAGACCGTCGCATTGGCCAAGTGATCGGAACAAGATACCGGACTTAATTGATTTTTTTATTACTAAAAATATCTCAGCCAATTATGTAGATATTGATGATTGTTGGGATATAAACTCAGATCATTCACCCATAATGCTCACATTAAGTGACACGATTATTAGAAAGGAGTGTAATACAATATTAACTAACAAATTAACAGACTGGGAAAGTTTTAAATAAACCCTTGAAGAAAAAATTTAATTATCTGTACAATTAAAAACATCTGAACAACTAGATGAGGAAGTAGAGTTGTTTGTTCGAAATATACAAAAATCAGCATGGGAAAACACTTCGACTCAAGTATCAAAAGTAAAAGGAAACAACTATCCGAAGGAAATTAAAAAGTTAATTAAAGAGAAAAGAAAACTAAGAAGGAGGTGGCAACAAACCAGAGCTCCTCAAGATAAAACTAATCTGAACAATGCAACTCAAAAGCTTAAAAGAGAGATTCAAAATATAAAAAATGAATCAATGAGTTGTATCCTGAGAGAATTGACGGATGATAGCAGCACTAAATACTACCTATGGAAGGCAACGAAAAGTCTAAAAAGACCAGTAATCCATTCTCCACCCATTAAACTGGAAGATGATAGTTGGGTCGGGAGCAATAAGCAAAAGGCAGAGAGATTTGCCACATATTTAGAAAGTGCATTCAAACCACATGAAGACCAAATTAATGATCAAATATGGATAGAGCCTAATAAGATAGAAGAGACAATCATACCAACATCCCCAAAAGAAGTAGCTGATGAAATAAAAGAAAACATAAATCTGAAGAAAGCCCCAGGATACGATCTAATTACTGGAGAATTACTAAAAAACCTGCCTCGCAAAGCCATAGTAAAATTGACCAACCTAATTAATGCTGCTTATATATTAAGATATGTCATAAATTTATAGAAAATAGCTGAGGAAATAATGATACCAAAACCAGGGAAATCACCTACTTAAGCCTCTTCTTACAGGCCAATATCACTCTTAATAGTGATGTCAAAGCTGTTCTAGAAACTCTTGCTAAAAAAAATGAAACCGATAATAGAAGAGAAAAAACTGATTCTAAACCACCAATTTGGCTTCAGAAATAAACACTCTACTATTGATCAAGTACATAGAATTACTAACATAATTGAGAAATCGTTACAGGAAAAGAAATTCTGCTCTACAATATTTTTAGACGTAGCTAAGGCATTCGATGAAGTATGGCATGAAGGTTTACTGTATAAACTGAAATCCTTTATGCCTAGATAATATTCAGAAATTCTACAGTCATACATATCTGATAGATACTTCAGAATCAAACAAGAAGAAGAAGTTAAGACAGATTTAAAAGAAATTAAAGCAGGAGTCCCTCAAGGAAGTGTATTAGGTCCGGTCCTCTACCTGTTATACACATGCGACATACCTGAACTAGAAAATGATGCTATAGCCTTTGCAGATGATAATGCCATTCTAGAAGTAGGTGATACCAGTGAAGAAGCAGCAGAAAAATTACAGTTGTCAATAGATAAAATCCATAAGTGGACAAAAAAATGGATAATCAAACTAAACGAGTCTAAATCAATTCACGTTAATTTTACAAACAAAAAAATCCAAAACATCCCAATTAGAATAAATGATGAACAAATACCGCACGCATCTACTGCAAAATACTTGGGTATGACACTTGACGCAAAGTTTCGCTGGAAAGCCCATATCAAAAAGAAAAGGGAGGAACTAGGTATTCGTTACAAGAAAATGTATTGGCTGAGGGGAAGAAATTCAGTTTTGTCCACACATAATAAACAACTGATATACAAGCAAATACTGAGACCAGTATGGACGTATGGGTGCCAACTCTGGGGCTGGGCTAATAAAAGTAATATCCAAATCATCCAGAGAATCCAGAATAAAGTACTAAGAAACATCGTTGATGCTCCTTGGTACATCAAAAATGTCGACCTCCACAAGAACCTTGAGATGGAAGATGTAAATAAAATTATCAAGAAGATGACAGGTAGTCACGAACACCGGCTCCATAAACACGTAAACACCGAAGCTATCCAGCTCCTCGATAATACTGGGTTAGAAAGAAGACTCAAACGAACAAAACCATTTGAGTTAGTGTAAAAGCAGAGCATAGTACTATGTTGTGAATTTGCATGTTAGGTATTAGTCCATAGCTGTTAGATAAAATAAGAGGACGCCATAGGGTAAGCTCTTAGAATGCATCCTTTAGTAAATTAAGACAGATAAAAATTGATAATTGGTCAGCTTTGACCAGATTCCAATGGTATAAACACAGTATGTGTTTAATAATAAAAAAAAATTGTAACTGCAACGGATGAATGTCAAGTTTAAAGTAAAGCTCATCCACCTCTTTCATAAAAATATTGAAAGAAACTAAAGATGGCGAAAATCACACTAGTTAAAATGAAGATGTCATGATGAAAATCACATATATTATTTCATCTTAACGGACTATATTATCAACTCTGCTCTTGTATTATGTTTGATATTGATACCCAACCTTTTCGATGACATGTATTTTAGTAATTTTATGCAAACATGCAATTTTTATTACGTACTCAAAAGGCTTTTATTTTGCGTGTTTTTATGCTTACATATAAACACAAAACAAAAATCAATAGTAAACAACAACGATCCGCATACATCATAAATAATATTATTCTTAACGCCTCCATAAACCCGACTTTATGAGTTAAACAGTCAACAATCAACATATAAGCATTTATAAATTCACGTGCAGTTAACAGTAGTCACTGTGAATTACGAGTCACGTTAACCCAATTCCCAAAGGTTAATAGAATGTGTAATAAATGACACAGAGATGTTACTAAGATAGTGTAAAGGTAGCACTGCTTGGCTTGGCTGTATGCTGGTAGTATTATATACATTTCTCGATTCATCGGTTGACTAACAGCTCGTAGTCACGCACTGCAAGAAGTGGATCTACGCTGTTTTTAAGGCTAAATCAACAATATGTATACAGGTCCGGTTCTAAAGAGTTTTTAATGAACAGTATTATAAGAAAATATAAACAAACACAGTAGCAAAAAATTGTTATAATTATCTTTGTTCTTATTCTGTGCGGGGTTGATTTCTTTTTCTTTATAGCTCCACAGCATGGCTTTCTATTGAAGATCCGTTTAGAGTTCTCTATTCAAACCCCCAAGTCCTTATTCTCATTACATAGCTTTGGATTTGCTTCCATATCGCACAAAAAGCATATTTTTGTTGTTTAAACGTCGATTTTTGGACAGGATATTTATCTTTTATGCTTAAGGAGTTTCCCACTCGTCTCAATCTGTTTTACCATATTCGATTCTCTCTATAGGTCTATCAAATTCTCTATTTTTAATATAAGATTGATGTTCACTTATTCTAACATTTAATGGCCTTGATGTTTCACCTAAATAAAACTGATCGCATTCACAAGGTATTTTATAAATGCAATTCTTTGTCCTTTCTTGTTCATTTGGTTTGGTTTTAGACAAAATAGATCTCAATGTGTTTGTTGTTTTGAATGTTGTTGAAATGTTGAATTTATTTCCTATCCTTATAAGTTTTTCTCATAATCCTCTTATGTATGGTATTGTTATTTTCCTCGTATTATTTCCTGTGTATGCTGTAGGATCTGGAATGAAAATAAGGAATATAGAGAAGAGATGATAGCGCTGAAAAAAGAAAATATAAAGATAAATCAAGAATTGGAAGAAACACAAAACAAATTAACCCAGGTTGAAAACAAATTAGAAAGAATTGAAAAACAAATGAAAAGAAATAACATAGTAATTACGGGTCTACCAATAAACGCAACAGATGAAACACTCTTAAAAAATAACGTAAAAGATTTTATACAAAAGCACCTAAAAGAGGATGTCGAAATAGAATCTGCAATGAAGTTAAAGAACAATATATGTCTGGTACAAATGAAGGATTATGGCGAAAAAATTAAGGTAATGAAAGAAAAAAGCAAACTCAGATTTCTTACTGGAGAAAAGATCTTCATCAACGATGACATGACCGAAAAAGAAAGACACATGAGGAAGGAAATCGTAAATAAAAGCAAGGAATTAAGAGCTGAAGGTAGAAATGTAAAGATAGGGTACAGAAAACTAACTGTGGATGGTATAAATTGGGTATGGGCCGGAAATGGTACTTTCAAACGAGAAAAATCTAGAAATATGGACCCAAAAAACGGCATATAGTAGTGGAAAAAGGAAAAGATGGCCCATTATGCCAAAGAACCCTAGCGATGAACAGGAAAATGAGTTTAAACATAAATAGCAAAATAAAAAATAAGAATATGTACCTAAATATTGCGACATGGAATGTTCGAGGAGTATACGAGGAGGGAGCATTAATTAACCTAATAGAAGAACTAAAAAAATATAAAATACACATCTTAGCACTACAGGAAACACATTTAACTGGAAACAACGTCGAAAAGATTGGCCCATACACGTTTTATACAAGTGGAGGCAATAATAGGAATTTTGGAGTGGGTTTTCTGGTACATGAAGACGTGGAGCAGGTAAAACGATTCGTAGTAAAATCTGACAGAATGTGTGCAATTAGAATTAAAGGAAAAAATAACATGATATCGTTGATAAATATACATGCTCCAACAGAAGAAAAAGAAGAAGAAGTGAAAGATGAATTCTATGAAGAATTAGAGTCATTGTGTGAAGAAATGCCCAGACAAGACACTAAAATTATTATAGGCGACGCCAATGCAAAGGTCGGAAGAGAAGATATATATAAAAACATAACAGGGGGTGAAAGTAAACATTTGAATACAAATGATAATGGACAGAGATTAATCACATTCGCAATTGAAAACAGGATGAAGATAATGAGTACCCATTTTAGGAGAAAAAATATATATAAAGGAACGTGGAAAATTCCGGGGTCAAATGGAACTAATCAAATAGACCACATCTTAATACAAGAGAAGTTTGCGAATTTAATAACAAATGTGAAAACGTGCAGAGGGGCTGACGTAGACTCAGATCATTTTTTGGTTAGAATTAATATGAGAGAAGCAATAATTAAAAGGCATAAACAGAAAAAGAAAGTGCAACGTAAATTTAACTTTGAAAAACTGCGAAAATTTGAGGTAAAGCAGGACTATCAAAAGGATATACAAGAAACCTACGCTAAACAAGATAGTACTACTGTGAGTAATATACAACAAAAGTTCTTGAAAATGACAAACACTATAAAGGAAGCTACGTCGGAGAACATACCAAGAGCAAAAAGATTTAGAAAAAACCACTGGTTCAATGACGAATGCAGAACAGAGTTAAAAAAAAGATCAGATTTGAGATTAAAAAGTTTACGTTCGCAAAAACAAGACGACCTAGAAAGGTATGCCGTACAACGAAAAAAAGTAAAAAAAATCCTAAGGGAGCGGAAACGAAAGTATATGGAGAATAAAATTAAGCGCATTGAAGAAAATTACAAGAAAAATGAAATAAAAATTTTTTATAAAGAAGTAAAATACATTAAAACTGGGTACCAGGGAAGAACGATGAATGTAAAAGATAAGCAAGGAAACCTGATAGTGGATGAAGACCAAATATGTGAAAGGTGGAAAGAATATTTCGAAGAGATACTAAATGACGAAGTGACTACTGAAGAAAATTGTTATGTTCCTAGACCTCAAATAGTAATAGAAGAAATACCAAAGCCCACAAGAGAAGAAATTGAAGAAATAATAAAAGATATGAAAAACCAAAAAAGTCCCGGGGAGAACGGCATTGTGGCAGAGAACATAAAATATGGAGGAGAGGTCTTAATAAACAAACTTGGTGAGCTAATACTAGAAGTATGGGATGCCGAAGAAATGCCTCAAGAATGGAATAAGTCGATTATAATTCCTATACACAAAAAGGGAGATAGAACTGAATGCACAAACTATAGAGCAATATCCTTATTAGAAGTAATGTATAAAGTACTCGCCATACTAATTAAAAAACGATTAGAAATATATATAGAGAAGAATCTAGGAGAATACCAGGGAGGATTTCGGAAAGGAAGATCAACAACCGATCAAATTTTTATGCTAAAACAAATCCTGACCAATTGCTATGAATACAACATTTCAGCACAAGTACTTTTTATTGATTACAAAGCTGCCTACGATACAATAAACAGAAACAAGTTAATAGAAACACTAAAAGAATTCCAAGTGCCAGAAAAAATAATAAGATTGGTAAAAATGACAATTAGACAAACCATTTGTGCTGTGAGATGCAACGGTACAGTCTCAGAAGAATTCGAAGTGAAAAAAGGTGTTCGCCAAGGAGACCCGTTATCTACATTGCTATTCAATATAGTTCTAGAAAAAATTGTAAGGATTAGTGGGATAAATAGGTCCGGTACTATTTTATACAAGGAGCACCAATGCTTAGCATACGCTGATGATGTGGTTCTCATTGCAAGAAATGGAAAAGAACTATCAAATATAACAAAAAGACTGATTCGGGAAAGCTCTAAAATGGGACTGAAAGTTAATATTAATAAATCGAAGTACATGGAGATCTCGAGCAAAAAAGGAATAAGCACCAGGGGATCCTTTAAATTGGAGGTGGAGAATGGATCAGTTGTAGAATTCGAGAAGGTGGATGAATATATGTACTTAGGTACTCTTATTGATCAGACATGTAAAGAAGAAACTGAAATCAACCTGAGACTGACCAAGAGCAACAGGTGTGCTGGAGCCATGAGCAAAATAATTAAGGCCAAAGATATATCTCGTAATACAAAAATAAGAGTATACAAAACTATAATTAGACCCACAATGCTATACGCTGCCGAGACATGGACTATGAACAAAACCGTACAGAACACATTGGAAGCATGGGAAAGAAAGATACTTCGCAGAATATTTGGTGGAAAAGTTGTAGAAGGAGAATGGAGAAGACGAACTAATGCAGAAGTGTATCAGTTGTATGCTAACCCTACAATAACAAATGTGGTGAAAAAACGTAGACTAGAATGGCTCGGCCATCTAGAAAGAATGCAAGGTAATAGACTAGTCAAGAATATTGCTTGGAGAGTACCTGAGGGCAAAAAAAAGAGAGGAAGACCAAGAAAGAAATGGAGAGATGCAGTGATGGAAGATGTCAGAGAGATGGGAATCAGAGATTGGAAGCTGTTAGCTAAGAATAGAAAACGATGGAAATTATCCATCCAGCAATGGGCCTAAAAGGCCTGTTAACGCTGTACATACATACATGCTGTAGGATCTCGTTCTAAGTTGTTCTGTTCTATTCGGTCGATTGTTGGAAATTTCTTATTTATAAACGATAAAGAATAATCATTTTTTAATAAAACAGATGTTAACAAATGTTTTTCCTCCAAGAACGAATTTTCGTTAGAACAAGTAACTTTGGCTCTATCATATAAGGATTTAATGATTCCCTTTTTAATATTAACGATTTCCGAAGTGGAAACTAAAACGTCAATAAAATTAATTTAACCTTTAATTGTGGCTTATTCCCATTTAAATAGTAATTACTTTAACATGCCACAAGAAAATAGCTTCAGGTTTCTTTTTTGTATATATTTGAATCGTCAGTTAATTTAGGTCAAGCTCGATAAAAAACTGAATCGCCTCAAAAACATTCAGCCTTGATGCCTGAGTTGTAACCTGATATGACACGTGTATCTATTTCTCGTTAAAAGATTTCAATAGTTGGTTTTAAAACAACTTTATTACCTTTTAATAAATATGTAACTGTAAGCCCTAAATCACTCACTTGTATTTTTCTTGTTCTAAAAGGTTTTCTTAAGTCGATCAAAAACGATTTATTGCTTTGAATATATAAACAAAGTATAAACGCAGTAAAAAGGCACACCATAAAAGTTCGATAGGAATGTTCAGGTTGGTTAAAGACCGTTACTACGTTTTCCTATAAATTGCTGCTTCTGAGTAGTAACAAGACATTCTCATGGCCCGAGTAGGACAGTTTATCTACGCACCCACGTATTGTAACGTTCCAAGTTGAGACGATCGCAGCACCTACAGGCACTCGCTAGTTCCCAGTTCGCATCTTTAGAAGAAACTGATCAGAAGTCTGACCATACAACATCAAGTCCTACGACGCTTACCACGGTCTAAGTAAAATTATTGCGTTTTCACCACGCATTATTATGCACCCATAAGACATAGCAAACAAGTCAAGTTTTAAATTTAGTATTTTGTTAAATACAAATTTGTAAATTAAAAGTATTTTTGTGACTGTAATAAAATTATGTATTTGTAATATACCCAATGAATGGTTGACCTCAACATTTATTTTTCTCCCTAAAAAGAAAAATGCTAGAGAATGCACCGACCACACCATAAGCCACTTAAGATGTCTCACACACTTAAAATGTTTTTCAAGATCATTCATAAACGCATTTACCAAATACTTGATATGGATATTGAAGAAACCCAATTTGAATTCCGTAAAGGTGTAGGTATCCGTAAAGCTCTATTTGAATTCAAAGCACTAATCCAGAGATGCTGGGATGTGAACCAAGATATGTACGTCTGTTTCATAGATTACAACAAGGCTTTCGATTAAGTCTGCCACAAAGAGGTAATGGACGTCCTCAAAACAAAACATTTACAATACTTGACCTTCGAGTTGTAACAAATCTATATTATAAACAGCAGGCACACATACGCATTAATGAACACACATCAGAAGAGTTCGAAATTAATTATAAAATTAATTAATAAAGGTCAATGGAACATCAATTAACAACATTAGATATGCGACGATACTATCATAATAGCAGACAACCTTTAAAACATCCAAAAGCTAATGAACAGATAGTTGAGTATGGAGAAGAATGTGGATTATCAATAAACATCAAGAAATCCAAATTTATGAGAATATCAAAAACCCAACATAATGATGAAAGCCTGACAATCAACGGTAAAACTTTAGAACAAGTAAAAAACTACAATTACCTTGGCACAATCATTAATCACACAAAAGATTACACCAAAGAAATCAAAGTTCGAATAGAGAAAGCACGAACAAACTTCAATAAAATGAGAAAGGTACTTTGTGCGAGAGAACTGAAATTAGAGTTAAAACTTAGGCTGGAAAGGTGTTATATTTTCTCGACTCTGCTTTACGGGATAGAAGCATGGACACTTAACACGTCGACTACTAAAAAGTTGGAAGTATTTGAACTGTGGGTGTATAGAAGAATCCTGAAGATATCATGGACCGAGCATGTAACAAACAACGAAGTCATGAGAAGAGTCAACAAAAGAATGGAAATATTGGAAACCATCAAGACACGAAAGCTGCAATGCCTGAGGCATGTGATGCCTAATGAAAGATACAACATACTTCAATTAATTATACAAGGGAAAATCCAGGGCAAGAGAAGTGTAGGAAGGAGAAGAATCAGAGAAGACAGACACCCACAACACATATACCGTTGTTATTTATGGTTCCATAGATTGTTGTCAGGAATTGTCTTTGAGCCATATATTAACGCTGGTCATCTCAGTTTTTTAAACATTTTAGATTTTATACTTCTCGAGAAATTCCTTGGTGTTAGTGCTTTTATAGACGGAAGTAGTATTCGATTTGTTCTTCTTAGCATTCTATCATTAATTTTTGGACATATGTCTCTACCAACTCATTCTATCGATCTCTATCCAGAGCAACATACTGCCTATTTGTTTCGATTTGATTTGTTAGGGAAGAGGATTGGTTTTTATCAGTTAAAAAAGTCATAATAGACTGTGATTTTAATGCACATGTTTTTAAATTGTCCCCTGTATCTTAAATAGCGGCTAATATATTAGATAGATAAAGGCAAAGGGTAAGTTAACATTACAGTTTTTTTAGTGATTTTTAAGTGATTTTTTTTTGCATTAAATTATAGTATTTCGTATAATACCGCAAGAGTCAGTTTAGACAACGCTTTTAGGCGTAAGTACCTATTTATTCCTAATTCACTATAATTATTATCATTCTAAAAAAATGTAATACATAAATGAAAATGTAAAAATATAAATAAACTTTCATTGCTATAACATATACAACCCAAAAAAGAGATCCCAAAATTTAAAATCACAATAGGCACTCCTTCAAACTAAATAATAGAGGCGTTACTACAAATGTGTCTATTTGATCCACCTACTGTATCGTATTAATATTTTAATTAGTTGTCTGCAAAGAAGGAGGTTTTCTATAGCAATGCCTATAAATCTTCGGATTGGTTACTGTTATCAGTACAGTCGAAAACAAATTATTTAGGACCAATAAAATTGTTATATGAGTAATTTTAAGGCATGCCACATTAAGTAGAGAGTTTTTATTTACGATATCGATAAAACGAGAATGTGGAAAGTGTTTTTAAATAAATACATGGAATTTAGTATATTATTAAATACCTAGTTTTATTTAAAAATTACTACTCGTTTTAAAATTAAAATTACATGGTTTTGTTTTTGATTCCAGTCTGGAAATGATTTTCAAAAACACTCTAATACATTTAAAAATTGATATAATTCGTAATATTCATATTCTGATATTTATAATTATTTCGTCCAGTAACTTGGAAATAGGATCTTAGCTCTTAATTCTGTTGGACTGCACGAATTTAGTGAAAACTTTGGATTTAAACTTGTCTTACCCTCTTCTACAAAAGTTATATATGGGCAAAGTGTGCTTTTTAGGAAAACACGTATTTAAGCGTTTTCAATACATATTCAACATATTCAATAATAATTTATTCTTTGTTGGGCGCCGACTCCAAACGTGCCCTGAAGATCCCCAGGCAGCAAGATTACAGATTTAGCCGTACAGCTAACATTCCCTCTAAAGGAAAAATTCACACATCCCAGATAGCTAGGGAATCAAAAGGATTGAGATCTGGTGGGACTCTTTCAGTGTTATCGAGCCCTGGGTGACTTGATATGCTGGAGTATCTTACAAACATTTTTATCTGTACGTTGTGAGGAGTACAGACCTAGCTGTTTTATGTTCTCTAAGAGGTTTTAAGGTGTTCTACAACACCAGTTGTAGATAGAATAATAAATACTGTCTGGGTACGTTATATTCTCCATTGTCTCCTGATTTGTGTTTATAGATCTCTGTACTTGACGATCTTTTCGTTATATTTAACACGCAAATTATTGGTGTTAGGTATCGCCACATCAATAAGTGTTGTTTTCCTAGTAGTTTATTAACTAGTATGAGATCCGGTCTATTATGTGTTACTGGTTGGTCTGTGAGTACAGTGCGGTCTCAGTATAGCTTGTAGTTGTCATGTTCAAGCATTCTCTTAGGGACGTATTGATAATAAGAAAGATGGTCGGTTTGAAGAAGTCCCAGTTTGTTAGCTAGTTCATGGTGGATAATCTTTCCCAGTAACTCATGGTATTTTTTATAATCGGTACTGACAAACGCCTGGCAGTCCCCGGTAAGATGTTTTCTTGGGCTTGGCTTCCATATCGGCATTTGTTATTTAAGACTTCAGGATCTTCAACAATATATTTCAGATAATTTTTAGTTAGAATAACCTGATTCTGAATGGCAAGTAGGAAACCCTCAGTCTCGAAAACATCTTTCCTGACACCAATCAATAGTTCGACGCTGTATTGTCGACATATTCATGGCTTATCTCATTGAGATGTCGCCCATGCAGAGGTTGACTCATCCACATGCGCATTTTTTCTTGTTTACTCTTACTTACTTTTTGTTCTCTCAGTTTAAGCTACGTTGTATCATCTACTACTCGAATTGCTCGATAAAAAGTAGATGTCTCAGTCTGTACCTTAAAATAAGTTCTTAAATTAGCAACCTGTTTATTCAGTTGTTCACCTATATTCATAAGTCCTCTTTTCCCTTGATATCTCGGTAATGTTGTTCTCTCTACTGCACTGTGTGGATGGTGTTTTTGCGCTTTTGTGACAAGTGTTCTTACTTTCCACTGGAAACTCTCTATATCCGTTTTTGACCACTTTTTAATACTAAAGGAGTAGCTAATCACGAAACAGGCGTACGAGATCTTTGTAAATATAATTTTCACCAATTGCCTCGATGCGTTGGTCACCTTGCATATCGAAACCTTAGGGCTGAACCTTTCCTATGACTATATTTAGTATACGGTACTTGTTTAGTCCAAAGCGCATACTAATATCATATTTAAGAAAGTTTCCACAGATTTTAGTATCTGATCTAGGTGGTTTCGAGTGGAAGCCACTAAATTTCAAATCATCCATATAAACAGATGATTAAGCTTCGCCATAACAGTATTGTTAATTTTGATACTAAAACCTGAGTCAGTATAGTTCAGTAGCTGAGATAGTGGGTTCATCGCTAGACAGAACCAAAGTGGACTCAAAGAGTCCTCCTGAAAAAGATCCCGGTTGATTGGGATATCTTCAGTTTCGATATTATTTTCACCAGGTATTTGGAAGAAAATTTTAGTCTTCCACTCCGTCATTATATGTTTTAAAAAGGTCACTATATTATTATCGTCTTTATATATTTTCAATATATCTATAAGCCATTCATGCAACACTGAATCAAAGGCCTTCTTGTCAGCAGTTTTGAACTCCGTCTGGTCCAGTAGATTTCAACTTTTAAAGCTCTTTGATAGTATTTGAGACTTCTTCAGTGGTAAATTGTTCTTAAGGAATATTATTTTAATGCTGACAGTTATTCGTTGTGTCTTCAATCCATCCAGCATTGGTGTTATGTATAGCTGGCGTTGAAAGTTGATTTCCCCAAAACTCATGAATTTCTTCTTGCATGCTCAAAAAGTATATTGTCGCATTTCCGATTGTTGCTAACTTTGTTAATATTCTTAGACGGCGTGAATAAACAGAGTTTTTGTATTTATCATAGTTTTAAAAAGTTTCGATGTATTAGGCAAAAAGTCAATGGAAGAAAAAGTCTCCTTTGTAACTTACGATGTTTTGTCAAAAACCCGTAGATATATTATTTAGTAAAAGTTTGACAATGTTATTACTTTGTCAGTAAAGGATTAAAAAATAAATTTAAATATTCATGCACACTTTTGTATATAATTACACCGTACACATCCTAATAGATAAGATAAATTCTATATTTTCATAGATGATTATGTTGTCATGTATGAAGAGATTTATGAAGGTGTATTGACTGTTGGGACAATGGTACTCTCTAACAAATTTCTCTACCCTTTTGTATGGGGTTGAAGCTTGGACACTTAAAAAAATCCAACATTAAAAACCTAGAAGCATTCGAAATGTGGTGTTACCGACGTATTTTGAAAATATCATGGATGGATCGCAAAACAAACGAACAAGTTCTCGAACAACTAGGAAAACAATGCGAAGTTTTAAATTCCATAAAAATTAGGAAATTAGAATACTTGGGGCACATCATGAGAGGTGAAAAATACGAACTACTAAGAAATATAATGCAGGGTAAAATCAAAGGCAGAAGAAGCGTAGGTAGACGTAAAATCTCGTGGCTACGCAATCTCCGTGAATGGTTTGGATGCAGTTTAATTGAACTATTCAGGCGCGTAACCAACGAAATTATAATTGCCAGAATGATTTCCAATCTCCGATAGGAGCGGAACATGCGTTTACTACTTATTCTATTTATGGTAAAGATAGTTCAAACACTCCTGACCATGCAGCTGCGCGAAAGCGGAGTCAAATTCAAGTAAAGGCAGAAAGGTTGTATTGTAAGTGCATAGTACAATGCGTTTCGCATGAAAGTGGGGACTAAACCAAATTTCGTCTACTGCGCCGTGGTCAGGAGTGCTTGTACTACTCTAAAATCCGCTGCAGAATATTAACTAGCTAGTAAAATATAGGATATAAATATAAAATATATAGATAATCCAATTAAGATGATGTCTATTTCGAAGAGCTATTCAAAATTACACAAATTTCTGGACTACTTCTATATACTCTACTTGTGGTGGGTCCTGCATGGATGATATTCTGTTTTTATGCATCTGAAAATATAGATTTAAGCTTGTCTTACCCTCCTTTGGAAAATTTATATATAAGCGAAGTGTGCCTTTTGTTTCTAAGGGGTATTTTTAAGAAAAGCACTCGAAACAGCGGTTGTTCACACCAAGACATACCTTTTAATCGGTGATTTAAAATAAAAGATATGAATATAAAATATATACATAATCCGATTTAAATGATGTCTATTTCGAAGAGATTCAATATATATATATATATATATATATATATATATATATATATATATATATATATATATATATATATATATATATATATATATAAATGATACTGGGGAACAGTTTGGTTTAATAATAAACATAAAGAAATCAAAAACCATGGTTATCGGTAAGAGGGGCAAAGTCATTACAAGGATCCAGATAAAAAATGAAGATGTTGAGCAAGTAGACAAAATTAAATACTTAGGAGTCTGGATTACGGAAGATCTGAATCCGAAATCAGAAATTCGCTCAAGAATAGAGCAATCAAGAGCAGCCTTTTTGAATATGAGGAAATTTCTGAGTAACCAAAGACTCAATATGCAAATCCGATATCGGATGATAAAATGTTATATCCACTCTATTCTTCTTTATGGTGTCGAAGCCTGGACTGTTAATGTTGACTTAATGAGAAAACTGGTAGCTTTTGAGATGTGGCTTTTTAGGAGAATTTTGAAAATACCATGGACCGATCATGTTACGAACGGAATGGTGTTGCATAGGATGGGAAGAGACAGAGAACTTTTGACCACCATTAAAAGGCGAAAGACAGCATATTTGGGGCACATACTTAAAAATGATAAGTACGAGTTGTTGCAGCTGATTATGAAGGGTAAAATCGAAGGAAGAAGGGGTCCTGGTAGACGACAAATATCCTGGCTGAAAAATATTCGCAACTGGACCGGGTTAAACACACAGACGCTCTTAAGAAAAGCAGAAGATAGAGACGAATTTGCAATAGTTATAGCCAACCTTCATTAGTGGAGACGGTACTAGAAGAAGAAGATGTATATAAATGAAAAATTAGTACCTACCCTTGGACGGTTACACCAGAAATTAAAAAAAAAAGAAGTGGCGTGAAACTATAAGTGAAAATATAAGTGTCTTATAAGATAATTATGTTTCTAGAGCAACGCCGGTTCTGTATGTGCGTGATTTCCTGTAAGATTTAACACGAAAATTGCCGAGATTGGCATCAATTGAATTCGTTTATTAACGATTTGGATTTAAGTCACTACTAATTATTTGCACGTGTTTTTGATGTATTCGTGTCTGTTGAGCAATAAATATTAATATGGTAGATGGTATCTCATGTCACACATTTGAACACTGTGTTATTACGTCGCGGCTCGTTTGCTGCATGAGTCAAAAACTTCATTTCGAAAACAATTTTCTGTAACTGAGCCAGCCACTTAATTATATACATTTAGAAAAAACGAGCTGGCAATCTGTTTTATTCGAGGATTTAATTTTTTTTTTCTAAGACAAATTGTCGTGAATATTCATTATTTTGTCCATGTCTTTTAATTCAATTTTTAACATTGAACATGTAGTTTGTTTACTATGTTAGACTCATCTTATCTGTGGCTAAGCTCTTAATGTAACTGTTAAATGGTCATGAACATTCGAACTCTTTGTTCTATCTTTCTTTCTCATATCTATGAAAATTTTGGTTTTCAACAGCGTACTTGACGGTGTTTTTATTATAATTTTTTCCCGAAATAGCGGTTTGTGGTTCGCATTACAAATATACGCAGGGGAAAGTGGTCCACGTTTGGCTATAGGGTACATTTGTCTATTCGCAATAAATCCCAATTACATTTGAATTTACCGCCCAAATTCGATACCTGCCAGGAAAACAATATTCGGTCTGTTAGCAGAAGATATTTAGAGAAGTTGTAGATTTTATACTACCATCAGTAGGTCTATGGCTTTTAATAAGCAAGTAATCGAAGAGTTTTAAAAAAATTGCCGGCATCATGGAAACATATAAGTTTAACCCCGAACAGATATGGTATCTCAACGAAACAGGGTTAACAACAGTTATGCCACTTGCCAAAGTTGTTGCCCCGAAACTCAAAAAACAAGTGGCTCATATTTCTTCACAGGAGCGAGGTGAACCAACGGTCTTTGTATATCCTAGAGTAAGAAACCTTGAATATTGTTTCGGTGATAAGCACCCGACGTCTGCCATTGCTCTAGGGAATAAAAAAGGGTGGATGACATCTGATGTTTTATTGAAAGTACCTTAACACCTTGCAAGTACTGTTAAATGTTCTATAAAAAGGGATACTTCATCTACATAACCACGAGTCGCACATATCTGCAAATACCATTAAATTATGTCGAGAAAAAGAGATCGTTTTACTGTTTTTTCTACCTCCTACTACACACATAACTCTTGATGCACATCCACTTGAAGTTGGGGTATTTGGTCCCTTTAAATCATATCTAGCTATGGCTCAGCATGACTGGTTGCTTTCAAATCCGGCAAAAGCCATTACAATTCGACATTTGGCACGTCTGACTAAGTATCACAATTAAAAATATAACAAGTTCATTTAAAAATACTGGTCTGTGGCCCATTAATCGAATTGTTTTTAGCGATTCAGAATTTCTTCCAAGTGAAGTAACCGACAAATCATTGCCGGAAAATAAAGGATATTAGTACTAATGGCACCACACAGAGCGAATTAGAAACCAGAACAATTTCAGCAATTCTTTCAATATCAAAGAATACACAAGAAGAAATGAATAATAAGACACCTCTAGATTATTCTACAACAACTTCTGTGTTATGTCAGATTAGGCCGTATCTAAAAACACAACTTGACATTCCAGAGCTTGATATATTCCAAACAGTTCTGCGAAATAAATGGAACAACGTTGGTTTAATTTAAACATAATGTGTACTTGATTGTTTTGGATATATAGCACACAACTAACTCCTAAAATGGATTTTGACCCATGTGTGAAAATCCTATATGGCTTATTAAATTTGGCAAGTTGTTTAAGTTGAATGGCGTTGTTATCATCAAAAGTAGGGAAATAAACTTTGGTGTGGGAATAAAGAATATTGAAATTAGATTGGAAGAAATTAGTTTCAGCTGGGATTTTTAAATAGAAAGAAACATCAGGAAATGATATAGCTAAAGTTGGAGAATTTTTGTTATGCCACCATTTGTCAACTAAGTTAGACAGAGATATGTCGGATATTTTTTTGCAATGGGTAGGTTTGGTTATTAGGTGGTTAAAGGCTGGTTATGGACCTCGGAGGTAATATGAGATGTTTCTGACTTTTGTATTATAATAAAACTCTGAGAAATGTCTACCCGTTTCCCAACGAAAGGGTTAGGGGTTCTGGGAACAGAACTCGGCTCTTCCAGTAAATCCTACTCTCATGTCCTCGAAGACATATATGTCGCGTAACCACCGCGTACAATGGATGTGCGTTATATAGCAGCGGAGAGAGAGTGAAAGGTGAGTTTCTGGCGCCTTAAAACTGAAACATGTCGACTAAGGAAAGAAACCCCAACAGAAAATCCTGGTCCTCGAAGCTTGGGGGTTAGAGCGATGGGCCAGTCCCTCATCATCTAAAAAAAACTCTTTTGACTAAAAATTCTAACGCCGAGCCTCGGAATATGGATGGAAACTTACGAAGACGACACTTAGCAAAGAAAAGGAGTTTAAAAATTGGTACTTGGAACACTCAAGGCAAGACTCACAAGACAATGGAAATTTTAACTAAAATGACAAAGTAAAAAATGGACATCATAGCGCTCTCTGAAACCAAAAAGAGAGGCCAAGGGTTATCAAACATTTGTGATAAAATAAAAAGTCATCAAGAAATATTACCGTTAGGAGACCTAAATGCCAGAGTAGGTTCTCAAATAGACGATGACGTAGTGGAAAAGCACGGAGAAATAGTTAAAAATGAGTCAGGGGACAGCTTAATTCAGTTCTATCAACTTTTTGGTTTAAAAATAATAAATACCCAATTCCAACATGAAGATCTACATAAATACACTTGGGAACGACCTTCACTTCAACAGAAGTCGATCATAGACTATATAATAATAAGACAGAAATCAAAAGTTAAGTACCAAGACTGCAGAGTAAAAAGAGGATCTAACTGTGGGACAGATCGCTACTTTCTTTTAGCTAATATTTTGTGCCTCTTTAAATAATACTACAAACAGAACACCGAAAGTGAGAGAAACAATACAACACAGTACAAAACGGAGAGATACAAATTGCACCTTTTATTTCAACCAAGTATTAAACATCTTTTTCAATCTAGATTAGAAAAAGATGAAACTAAATGAGATGAAAAGGAATATGGATGTAGAACAAGAATACAACAACCTCAAAACGATAATAAAAAAATTGCTTTGAAGAATACAGACATTTGAATGAACAAAAAAAGAATAGGGAAAACCATGGTTGAATCAGTTCTTTGTTATGGCTCTGAAGTATGGACAATTACTGCAGACCTGAAGAGAAGATTGTTGGCAGTTGAAATGGATTATTTAAGAAGAAGTGCTAGAACATCAAGGCTGGAAAGGAAGACCAACGTGTCTATAATAAATAACATGAATGTTACAGAAACGGTCATTGACAGTATAGAAAGAAGAGGTTTAAAATAATTTGGACACCTATTGAGAATGCCTACAAAGCAAATGCCTGGCCTGGTATATGCCCTATAAAACATTAAGTTAATCTTAGGATCAGCGCCCCATTGGTGAGGGTTCATCATCATCATCATCCAGCCCCATTTTCACATCCATTGTTGGATATAGGCCTCCTCCAAACGTCTCCAGTTCTCTCTATCTCCAGCTGCTGCAATCCAGTTTGTTTCTATTCTCCTTAGGTCGTCGGTCCATCGGGTGGGTGGTCTGCCTCGACTTCGCTTGTCGGCTCTTGGTCTCCACTCCAATAATCTTTTCGTCCATCTTCCGTCTTCCATTCTAGCAACATGTCCAGCCCACCTCCACTTTTGTTTATTGATTCGCAGTATAATATCGTCTACGCCAGTTCGTCGGCGTATCTCCTCATTGGTGAGGGTTAGCTACCTTGAAATCATTTAGGCTTTTTTGCATTTAATTAAACAATTATTAATATGTTCCTCCCATGTTCGCTTTGCTCTTTAAACCTTTATCTTCGGTGCATCATGGACGGCTCATTTTTTAGGGAATCGTTTTAATTTTTTTTGTCAAAACTTCTTTTCTAAATATAATTTTTATTCCTGCAATTCCTTTTCTTTGATTTGGCCAATATGCTTGATAAAAGCACTAAATCGAAATAATTGAAGAGAATAATAATTCAGGATTTACATTTTACCAAATTAATTTCAAATTATCTACATAAATCTTAATCCTTGTATCACCTACATAATTTTTTGGGAAATATTGTTTTTTATTTAAAACAACTGCAGTACCCACAAAAATATCCAAAACACTTTAATACGGCTAATAAAGTGGGTCACGATTTTCTTAATAATCCTATTTTACGTTTTATACTCGATATTAAATATTCCCAAGAACATTCTTACCATAAATTCTTAAAGAATTATAATAAAGCCTGACGGAATTTTCTTGTGTGCACTTTCCTCTAATTTTTTCCCGTTTCACCTTTAAAGTTCAGAAACGCAATTCCACGAAAACAATGAAATTCCTGGCAAGGAAAACCTCTGAGTTCTTGATAAATGATAATTTCATCGCGTTCATTTTTATTTTCCTCCAGAAAACGCTTTTCCTCTAAGCCCAATTCCGCGTAGTGATTAAAAGATCTATTTCACTCGCCCTAAAACTTTCCACCAAAAGTAACGGTGTTCATATGAAATTATTTACATCAATTTTTCTCGAAAACAGTGTATCAATGTAGCAGAAATTGTAAGAGTATAACGGTGTATCATGGTGATAGAACTAATGTGTAACTATGGTGATAGAAGCTAGAACAAAGAAAATAAGAAAAACCATTATCCCAGCGTTAGACTTAAGCCAGCTAAAAAGTGAACACCTACGACAAACAGTGCAAGAATAAATAAACACCAGCCTCAGAATAGCAGAAAGTCAAATCCGCATAACAGACACCATAGATGAAAAACTTAAGTATATAAACACTACAATAAGAACTACGGGCAAAAAACACCTAACCAGATCTGCAAAGAAACACAAGGTATGGATGACACCAGACATACTAGAACTAATGGATGAAAGACGTAAAATGAAGAATAATACACAAAAATACAGACATGTTGATAAGAACATAAAGCAAAGAATAAAAAAGGCCAAAGAATTATGGATTGAAGAACAATGTGTAGAAATTGAAAACTATGAAAGAAAATATGACACATTCAATGTACAGAAAAAAGTAAAAGAAATTACAGGAACTCAAAGAAGACATCAAATAATAAGCTTAAGAACAAAGACGGAAAGATTATTATAGATTTAACAGAGAAAATTAATAGATGGAGTGAATACATAAGACAATTGTTTGAGGACAACAGAAATAAAATGTGTGATGAAAATACCGACAGCGACCATAATATTACAAGAGGAAAACAGGCAATTTCAAGTAAATTTTTTTTAACTGTTCCTGCTGAAAAATGTATTCATCTTGTAACGGATGTTGAGCCTTAATATGATAAAATTAGGCAACAGTTTAAAGCATTTTAATTTCATTTAACGTTTAATCTTTCTATCGTTAATATAATCCAGTTTTTATTTAAAAGATTTTGTTTAACGTATTCACTGAAATACTCTATAACTTCACTGATATTGTTTAACCAATTGTAAAAATAAACTGCTTGATCTTATACTGTCAAACATATCCATAACAAATCTAACTAGGTCTGGGTCTCCTTTGGTACCTGAAGATTATTATCACCCGGCACTAGAAATGTTACTAGAATATAAAGATAATTCATACACTGAGAGTAATATACAACAGTCTTATAGGTATGATTATGCCAGGGGGACTTTAATCTTCTGTATCAATTAATAGGGGATACTGACTCGTCAGATATGTATAATTGTATAACTTCTACAGATTCTATTAATCAATTTTACGATAAATTGTATGACTGCATTGATCAAGCCATCCCAAAAAAAATTATTAAAAATAGACAAAAACAGAAATATCCAGCTTATTTTATTATAGACCTTATTAAAAAAATCAGACAAAAAAACAAATTAAGCAAACATATAAAAATAGGGAAAGCTAGTGCTATCGATAACAATAAATTCAAGAGTCTTAAAAATACTATTAAAAAGCAAATCAAAAATGAATTTATGCAGCATCAAAATAATATTGAAGATAACATTTTGCATGATCCAAATAGTTTTTGGACATTCATAAGAAGTAGGAGACAAACCAGCGGTTTTCCTCACGAGATGTCTTTAAATGATCATACATATACAGGCCCTCAGAATATTGCCATGGCTTTCTCTCATCATTTTAGCTCAATTTATCAGGTATCATCCACACATCAGGGTAGTTCACAGGGATCTTTTAACTTTTCAGTTATTAGTGAAGAAGCTGTGCAGGTTAGTATAAAAAAATTAAAGCCAAAAAAGACCACTGGTAGTGATAATATCCCTGCCTATATCTTTAAAGGATGTTCTGATATATTTCAAAAGCCATTATCACATCTATTTAATCTATCTCTTAAAACTAACACCTTTCCAGACAAACTCAAAGTTCAATTTGCTCCAGAACAACATGGTTTCTTGCCTGGGTTATCCACAACTAGTAATCTGTGCATTCTGTCTAATTTTGCTAGTGAGGCAATAAATAATAAACTCCAATTAGATTTAATAATGACTGACTGCTCAAAGGCCTTTGATATGGTTGACCATGGCATTCTTTTATCGAGATTGAATGAGTTTGGTTTTTCACATGATGCTTGTACATTTATAAAATCGTATGTGGATTCAAGGTTTCAACGAGTCAAAATTGGTAGGTGTTTATCAGATAAATTTTAGGCTACATCTGGTGTCCCCCAAGGGAGTAACTTAGGGCCTTTGTTTTTCTTAATGTTTGTCAACTCACTACCACAATCTCTTAAATTTACTAATAAAAGATTATACATACTTCAAATGATTGTCAGTTACTACAGGAGGACCTGACCTCAGTTGTGGAATGGTTTAGGGACAACAATATGATCTTGAATATTAAGAAGTGTAGAGTCATATCTTTTACTCGCAAAATCGACTACATTCAAAATAATTATAGAATTGACAATTGTGTAGTATCTAGGAAAACCAAATGTAAAGATCTGGGAATATACTTACAGGCTAACATGAAATTTAATGAACACTATATAAATATTGTTAATAAGGCCTACAAAATATTGGGATTTGTAATAAGAAATTCCAAACACTTTAGTATAAATACAACCATTAGACTATATAACGCTTTAGTCAGACCAAACTTGGAATATGCATCAGTGGTATGGACTCCTGAAGCCAAAGTTCATATTAATCATATAGAAAAGGTACAAAAAATATTTCTAAGGTATTTATACCTTAAGAAATACAATGTGTATACTCACCTTACGCCATCAAAAGAGTTGCTTCAAATATTTGGCTTGCAGTCATTAGAGCAAAGAAGAAACATTCATTGTGTTGTGTTTATTCATATCATTAACAATGTTAAATATAAGACATGTGGTTTGATCAACTTTATTAGGTTTCATGTGCCAAAGGTCAACCTAAGGGTAAACAGTGATGACCTATTTTCTTGTAGTCCATATAATTCTTGTGCAATAATAAACTATATGCAATATCAGTGTAATGAGTTAATAAAGATCTGTGATATAGACCTCTTTACCTGTAGTGTAAGGGATATTAAAAAATGTTATGAATAGATAAGTAATGGACTGAATTTTAAAATTTTATTAACTTGTGTCTTTTTTTTAATGTGTTTTACTTTCTGTGTTTTTATTTTGTACTTGTGTGTATATTGTAGTTTTTGTGTGTATATTTTTATACCAAGTAATGAGCACTCTTACATGTAATTACTACCTAGGTGGTGTTTGTAAGTTTTAATAATAAAATAAAAAATAAAAAAAATATAAAATTTGCTCGCTGAGTCAACTTTATACACCTACTCTCCAACAAATCATCTAGATAAATATGCATATTAATACACTTTCGATATTAAGCGAAGTCTTTTTTAAATAAAGCCCAATAAAATATTATATAAAAATTTGATTTTCTACATTAAAAATTTTCTGCATAAAAAATAAATTTCCATTCGAAAAACGTGTTTTGGTGGAATACGCTTGGCAAACATCAAGCTTCGCATTTCACAATGATCTCTCTCAGAATTATAAATTAGGAATCGGCTGAATTACAAATGGCTACTTACTGATTTGAGGTTATGTTGAAATAGGACGTAGCTGAGATCCTTTGAGCACTGATATCCTTTAACGTTGAGTTGTCTCTGAAAAGAGGAAATAATTTGGTAAGCTAAATTGATAGAAAAAGTATAATAAAACGTTAATAAACGTATATATATATATATATATATATATATATATATATATATATATATATATATATATATATATATATATATATATATATATATATATATATATACTTGCTGCAGTTTTCCGGGTTTGACTCCGCGTTGAATAATTTTGGTTTTGATAAATATTATTTTGATGATGTTTCGGCAAGGTCGCACTTGCCATTGTCAAGTCAGGTAAGGTTGAAGTTTACTGTCGGCTTCTTCTTCTTCTTCTTCTTTAAGTGCCATCTCCGCGACGAAGGTTTACAATCATTATGGCTATTCTGACCTTCGAGGCAGCTGCTCTGAACAATTGCCTTGAGCTGCAACCAAACTATTCTCTCAGGTTCTTCAACCAGGAAACACGTCTTCTTCCTACACTTCTCCTACCATCTACTTTTCCTTGAATTATGAGTCTCAAGATGTCCGAGATATTGCAATTTCCTTTCTTTTATTGTATTTTCCATTTCCCTCTCTCTGATTATTCTCATTAACACTTCTGTATTCGTGACTCTATCTACCCATGGAATCCTTAACAATCTTCTAAATGTCCACATTTCAAACGCGTTAAGTCGATTTATTGTATTCCGGTTTAATGTCCATGATTCAGCTCCATAGTAGAGTACACTGTGTACATAGAATTTAATTAGCCTTATTCTGAGGGCCAATGTCAGATCTTTGCTGCATAAAATCTTTTTTATTTTCACGAAGTCGGCACGTGCTTTTTTAATTCTGACTCTTATTTCTGTAGTATAATCGTTATTTTCTGTGATTATCGTTCCCAAGTAAGTATATCTTTTTTACTCTCTCAATCTGCTGGCCGCCTACCATTAATATTTCGTTTGTATTGTTGTTTTTGTCAATTTTCATGAATTTTGTTTTTTTGATGTTAAGAGAGAGTCCGTATTCTCCACTATATCTTAATATTTTGTTCATTATTCTTTCTAAGTCTTTCAAGTTGTCGGCTATTATGACTGTATCGTCGGCATACTTAATGATGTTAATTAAACTTCTGTTTACTTTTATGCTGACTCTCTCGTTTACCAAAGCTTCTTGTATGATTTCTTCAGAATAAGCATTAAACAATAAAGGCGACAGTATGTAACCTTGCCTGACTCCTCTCCTTACCTCTACTGATTCTGACACTTCTCTTCCAATTTTCACATTTGATCGTTGGCTGTAGTATAAATTTGATATCAATGTTACATTCCTCACATCCAGATTCTTGTTTTTAAGTATTTCTATAAGTAGGTCATGTTTTACATTATCGAATGTCTTGTTGTAGTCTATAAAGCATACATATAGATCTCGATTAACATCCAAAAATCTTTGGGTCAGCACGTTAAAAGAAAATAGTGCCTCTCTTGTGCCCACTCCATTCCGAAATCCAAACTGGGAATCACTAATATTCATCTCCAGCTTAGCGTGTATTCTATTATGGATGATTTTTAGCAGGGTTTTTAATGTATGTGACATTAGACTGATCGTTAAAAAATCACTACATTCTTTGGCATTTACTTTCTTTGGTAGACAAATCAATGTTGATGTCAGCATTTCACTGGAATGATTCCTGTGGAATAGATTGTGTTCAGTAGTTGGACTAAAAGATCTATGTTTTTTCATTGAGCAGTTTTAGCAATTTACATGGTATTTCATCTGGACCAGCAGCTTTATTATTTTTCATTGACTTTACTGCATGCATAACTTCTGACTTTGTTATCTCGGGTCCCTCGTCTGATTATCTTCATATATTTTCTTGTCTCTGGTCATGGAATAATTCCTCTATATATTATTTCCATCTTCCTAATTTTTGTTCTGTCTCCACTAAAATGTTTCCTTGTTTGTCCAATAGTATGCTTGAGGTTTTTGTTTTGCTACCCCAGCTAATTCTTTAACTTTTTTATGGAGATTGAAGTTATCATATTTGTTTTGTAAGTTTTCTGTTTCTTGGCATTTCCAGCGAAATAAGTCTCTTTAGCTTCTCTTATTTTCCTTCCTATTTGATTATGCAGCTGTTGATACTGAATTATAATGATGTTCTTTTACCTTCTTCTGTCCTCCATCATTTCCAAGATTTCTTCTGTCATCCAATCTCCTTTCTTGCATCTGGTTGTTGTGAGTAATCTGCGACTTCGTTCGATAATTGCATTTTCAAAGAATTGCCACTGTTGTTCTACATCACCATCAATTGATTCCGGTGTAGATTCTAGGTTTGCATTAATTTCTTGTTTCAGTTTTTCTTTGACGTCTTCTGATTCTAATTTTATATGTTTAGTTTATCACTTTTGTAGCTTTTTTGTATCTTTTTTAAGTGAAGTTGGAATTTTGCTACAAGAGGATTCTGGTTCGACGCCACGTCTGCACCTGGGTACGCTTTCACCGATTGTATTGCGTTACGGTATCTGTGGTTTATTAAAATATAGTCAATTTGGTTTCTAACGATTTTATCGACCTTTTCAGCTGGCGATTTTCAAGTGTAAAGGCGTCGTTTAGGTAGTTTGAAGAAAGTATTCATTACCGAAAGATTATGTTTCTAGGTAGAATTCTATAAGGCGTTCTCCTCTCTCATTTCGAACACCGAGTCCATATGGCCCTACAGTAGACTCACATCTTCCTTCTCCAACTTTGGCGTTAAAATCACCCATGACTACTGTTACATCTCTAGATGTTGTATTTTGTAGGGTTTTTTAAAGGTCATCGTAAAATTTTTTAATTTCTTCCTCTGTTTTATCGGCGGTTGGCGCATAAATCTGAATAAGGTTTAATTTCCCATGTGTTGTCATCATTTGTATTAGCATAATTCTTTCCGATATTGGTATAAAGCCTACAACTGATTTTGCAACTTAATGTAATGTAATTCATTGTCAGCTAGTTACAGTCAAAGTTATTGTCTACTTAACGTTCTGTCATCATGGATTTCTTGATCTAAATCAATGGTTCTAGATTTAGATTAGATTTAGATTTTAGTTTCTGTTGATTTATTTAGTTTTCCAATCTCTCTGACTTCTATATTTTCTCTTTTCCTCTTCCAAAACATTCTATGTTATTTTTTTAACAACCTATATTCTTTTTCTGCTTGTCGTGTTCTCTGCCGTTGTTGTGGTCATCAGTATACACACCTTTTTATTCCTCAACTTTTATTCCTTAACCCAGGGGTGCTCGGACGGGTAGCGTCTGCGATCTATCACAAAATATTTTAAAGACAAGCGATCGACTACGGATTACTACAACAAGACTGGAGCCTAGACACTGAAATAAGTAGATTTCTGAAAAAACTTGTATTATAAATGCTTATAAATAATACAAACTATAATTAAGGCATCCAATCAAGCATGTAATCTGTATGCCTAATCTGAGATATTCTTCCGTACTCATTTCGTGTTTTAAATATCTCTATTTAACTTCTTCAACTTCTACTTTTCGTAATTTGATATTATATACTGACATAATGCTCCGTCACCGCAGCTTGTTATACAAGAAACAGACACTCGAAAATGATCGGTAACATCAAACGTCGCGCGGTCACATTGCCTCAGAATCTTGGAATATTTCAATTAGGACCTTAACCTATTTACTAAGATAAGATTTTAAGAAAATTACTTACCAAGGTATTATTGGTAACCAAAACAGTGACACTAAAATTTTTACTGGTATCTAAAATGGACAGACTTCCGTCGTCGGATTGAAAAACAAAGTGGGTAGAAGACAGCCATTGAGAAGGAAGTTTTTTTGGCGTTAGATCACCCTAAAACAAAAAAACATATATTCATGATTATGTTTGTATACAGTTAATATTAATTATTTTTTAATAAAAAACCAGAAATTGCCTATAGACTAGCGAAGTGTTTTTTTTTGCCGTTAGAATTAAAATTTACATCGCACAAAATAGTCTGACTAAAAAAAAATGATAATAGAGCACGTAATTACACAAGACTTAGGTTAGATAGGGTTAGGTTAGGTTAGGTTAGGTTAGGTTAGGTTAGGTTAAGCTAATTCTTAAAAAAAACTGATACGACTCTTAGTAAGATTTGGTCATTCTGAGCACTGTATTTGATTGGTCTGACATTATATTATACAGTATAGCCCAAAATAAACAGTACTCAACTAGTAATTGTTTTATTGTTTTAAAAAATACATATTATTGACACTTTATAACATGTTCTAAATGAGCTCCTCCTCTCTCAAGACGAACTTCATACCTATATTCCAGATTTCTCGTAATGTTATGGAATAAAGGTTGTCTCAAGTCCGCGAAGAAGGTTCTAACGGCATCCCTTAACTCATTGATGGTTTGTGGTGCCTGTTTAAAAACGGCAGTTTTAGCCATGCCCCAAATGTATGCGTCTGGAGATGTTAAGTCTGGAGAATGTGCAGGATAGGGGAAGTTAGTAAATCGTGAAATGAATTTGTTTGGAAAATGTCCCTGAGAACTGCGACAGCAGTATGGCAAGTTGCCCCATTCTGCTGGAAAAATTGGTATCGAAATGCCAATTACGTGTACGACAAGATTGACGTAGATCAGGGATAAAGCGTGTTAAAATTTGTATGTACCTCTGTTGATCAAGTGTGACTTGCCTACCATTTTTTTCTCTGTCCAAAGTATGGACTAATGATTCCGTGTCCCGACACTGCACACCAAACACTCACTTTTGCGCTGTGTGAAAGAACTTCTTGAACTTCATATGGTCTGGCAAAGCCCAGAAATTGATTTATGTGACGATTTACATGACCTGACAAATGAAAATGTGCTTCGTCTGAAAATCATACATTTTTCAAAAATTGAGGATTTTCATACTGTTATGCAAGAATTCTGGCACAATATTCCACTCTACTGTGATAATCTCTGGGATGTAATTGTTGATGTACCTGAATCACATACGAAAATGCACCCAGTTTCTTCAGGATTCTTTGCAAGGAAGTTCGTTTTAAGCCAAGATGCAACACTGTTCTTGTCTGGCTGGCTTTCGGATTTTCCAAGGTTCGCTCAAAAACACGTTCATGGTTATCGTTGTTGTTAACTGTCCTGGGTTTGAGTTTCCTTTTTATTATAAAATTATGCCGATACAACGGTTTTATAATAGCCCCCCACATATTCTCGATTGGGTTTAAATCTGGACTATAGCTGGGTCATGGTAAGGTTTCGATGTTGTTATTCTGGAGCCACTGGTTTATTTCATTTTCAGTGTGAACAGGGCAATTATCTTGTTCACACTGAATATATGCACTATATGCACTTCAACTCTGCGTGAAAACAACATTCATTTAATTTGTCTACCTCCAAGCAGTACACATTTGACGCAACCTCTAGACGTGGCTTTCTTTAGTCCCCTAAAAATAGTCTGGCGAAAAGTTTTGTCAGATTGGAAAAGTAATGAAGATGGCATCCGCATCACTAATATACCAAAGCAACACTTTCCTCCATTATTGTCAAAGGTTATGGACTTGCTTGGTCCACAAATCAAATCTAATTTAGAGGTAGGGTTTCGAAAATGCGGAATATTTCCCCTGAATGTTGTGGAAGCGCTCAGCCGAATACCACGAAAATGCGACCCAACTGTTGTGCAATCGTAGTTTTTAAAAGCCCTCGAAGCAAAAAGATCCGATTTGACAAACACTATTACGCACCACAGAAAAAAATTAATGTTCCAGCTGGAAAAAATGTTTGTGCCATCAACGATGCAGATATGGAAGAACCTACAACCTTTGGCAATAATACCAATAAGCAACCAATGACTCCTGATGAATCTTCGGATGAGGAATCAAATGTTGTTCGCTTTAGAGCTAAAGAGATGGTATTTGATGACAATTCATCGAACGATGTAGATTTTGAAGAGCTTGTTAGAGAGAAAGAAATTGAAAATGAATTTGGAAATTTTTTAAAAGGCAAAAAAAAACAAATATAATAATGTTGAAAGTGTTGTTCGAGAAGTGGGACGTTTTGCAGTATTTTCATGCGAAATCCACCTATACCCCAGGCGCATTATGGCTTTTGATGGTAAAACGGTAACGATTAGTGCAATGGAAAAATCTCTCAAACTGTGGAAGTGGCCTTCAAAAAAGGATGAACTGACTTACGTTTGGACTGATTATTTTTAAGGCTTTATTAATACTCCAAAACAAATTTCTAAAAGGGGAACTTTTACGATTCCTAAATTAAGTTCACGTCATAATTAACACTTATTATTGGGGTTAATATAAGCAACCCATTAACTTTGCTCCAACTATATGTTACTGTACAAAATTTCATGCTTTTATGAGTTGGAGCAAAGTTACCCCACCCTACAAGTAACTTTGCTCCACTTTTTATTAAAAAAATATGTAATTAATTATTTTTAGTATAAAAAATACCATACAGTAATTAAATTATATACTTTCTTCATCACTTATTAAAAAAACATAATACTAGTAGCAATTTTATACACTTTCCCTAGCAATTCCTTTAGTAACTCCTAAAAGTGGAGCAAAGTTATCCCAGTTTACGGTATAGAAAAATTTTCTCAGCTGTAAATATTATCCTGTCTCAAAAATCTTGATTTTGTAGCTGATGGTTTAAAGCAAATATGTCTTGATTGCTTCTGTTGTGGTGTAAGAGCTTTTTTTTTCTTCAGTTTGGTATCTAAGACGCGATGCTTTAATTCTGCACCAAATTGATGTCTTTCTTCCAGCGAACTGTGGCATAATTATTGCAGTTTTCGCATCTTCAAAAAGATTCTCTTCTAATCTCTGGTGATGAGCCGTAAATATTTTTGGTCTTCCAGAACATCGTATTATTTCGAAAGTTTCTTGTTCTCTCCATCTTTTATTATTATTAAAAACTGTTGCTCTGCTTACGTTAAAATGGTTCGTTACGGCAGACTGTCAAAAGAAGACCACAGCATCTGGAAAGCAACGCAATCATTCAAGAGGCACGGCACATACCACCTCTAAGGAAAGCCGATGGAAGCTGGAGAAAAAATGAACAAGAAAAGGCATCAATCTTTGCTGCACATCTCTCACACTTTTTTGGGGCACCTGAACTTATTAACAATAATAACGAAGAACAAGTTAAAAACTTACCTCACAGAACGTCACTTTTAAGTCAGATTTCTTAAATAAACCTGTCATTACTATCCCATAATATCCGGTGTCCCTCAAGGAAGTGTCCTGGGTTCCCTCTTGTACCTCATAAATGAGGATGAATAGATGGAAAATCAAAGTTAACCATATTAAGTCTAATCAAATTATATTCACCAACAGGAACATCATATGTCCGAGAATCAGACTGAACAACATATTACTACCAGTAAAACAGAAGTCAAATACCTGGGAATGACACTTGATCAAAAGCTCACTTGTAAAGTACACATCTTGGCAAAAACATCCAAATCAACATGAAAATACATCAAATGAATTGGCTAATAGCCCAAAAATCACATTTATCTACAGATAATAAACTTCTCTTGTATAAGTGCATAATAAAGCCTATATGGACATATGGAGTGCAACTATTGGGCTGTGCAAAGCCTTCTAATACTAAAATCATTCAGAGAGTCCAATCCAAAATACTCAGAATGATTTTCAACTCGAAGTGGTACGTTGGTAACAAAGAGTGCATGATGACACTGGTATACCGTTCGTTGAAGACGCAGACTAACAAGAAATTATTTAGAACATCTATCAGTCCACCTCAAGGAGGAAGCAAGACAACTACACCTCCAACCAGAAGTCAGACCAAGATTGAAGAAACAGTGGCCAACAGACTTTATTTACTAATTTAAATTTTAAAATTTAATTTTCATTCATTCAATTTTAGTTTCACATTAAAATCCTACATTAATTTAATTCGTTAGTGTTAGTATTGGGAGTGTTATCAGCGGATAATTTCTCCTCTCATATATTTGCAATACACATTTACTAATAGCTTGTAATACCAGATTGTAAATTTGCAAATTTAATAAAAAAAAACTGTTGTTCTGCTTACGTAAAAATGGTTCGCTATGACAGATAGTGACCAATCATTTTCTAATTTCGTTACAATTCTTGCTTTTAGATCTTTGCTAGCATGTGGAGCCATTTTTTGAGGTTGAACAGAATAAGTTCAAATTTGTGACAGGATTTGACAGATTTGGCAGTGACAGTGACAGTATGTAAATAATAAGTATTTATCCTTCAAAATACACTGCTCAATTTTCTGCAAAATAGGCTTTAAGAGTCGTATCAGTTTTTTTAGGAACCACCTGTACATATCTTCTACGCCACTGTCACTTGTAAATTCTTTCGAAACTTCCGAAGTCTCAGCTAGAAGTTAGGGAATATTAACGAATTTCCCAGATATTTCTGAGTTTATGGCTTGTACTCTAGTAATTTATATGTAACCCACCTTCCATCCGATTTACTGAGCGAAACTTTCCCAGTTATTTATTTTAGGGGCTCGGGATTTGTCACCCGAAATTTATCGGGAAATTTTAATGGTTGTTTTGAATAAATTTTCGGTTTAATTTTTCATTTATACGCCAACGTTTGGGCTTGAGGTTTATGCCAAACACCTGGCGTTGCCATAAAGTATCATTAGGTCGACTAAATTAGAAAAGTTTTAAGACATTTCAAATTTGAATATGTTTAACGAACAGGTAGACTTTTGGTCTTATTTTATTACTTGGACAACTTTTTATGTAAACTAAATTACTGAATATGGTTGCGAAACTATTTCGTTTGGCGGTTTTATATTCCCTATTATATTTAATAAGAATATGCTACAATTTTTGTTAAAAGTGCTTTATGTTTGACGTTTCGATTTTCACTTCGGAAAATTAAGTTCTACTACGAAGAATGAGTTAAACTGCCTTGGTAGAATCTAACACACATATAAAAAGAAGAAAAATCACCAAAATAAAATATGACCATTGCATATAGTTAAGCTGAACATGCATTGGAGACCAATATTGAATCTTCATATTATAATATATTCTGCTAGATCTAACGATTTTAAAAGCGCAGAAATTTGTACTATAGTAGAAGCTACAGTTAAGCCGGGTCCAGACGCGTACGCGTAATGTAATCTATCCTGTAATGTAACACGAATTCTGCGTTTGGACGGCTCTACGAGCATTACATGTAACGCTCGCGGTGGTGCTCGCCATAATCCATCGGCTGTCGGTAAAAAACGCGAACACAAAGGCGCTCGCAATACTCGTTTAGACGGTGTTCATGACAATTGTATGCTATGTACGTTGATGATGTGGAGTGACGAACAATCACTTGAACTTTTTAGTTTATACCAAGAAAACCCCGGTATTTGGGATCCAAAAAACGAGAATTACTTTAAGAAAACTCTGAAAAACGATGCTTGGAGTGATATCACTTTTTATTTGGAAAGATATGTAGAAGAATGTAAGAACAAAATAAGTGAAGTACATAATATGTATTGAGGGCTAGAATATGAATCTTCTGTTAATCAAAATCTTAATGTTACTGCCAGTAGCGCACCTAGAATTTGCCTCTGGTGGGGGGGTTTGGTTGGTCACCAACATTTTTTTATGATGTTACCTCCATTTTGAGCCCTTAAAATGTGTAAGTAACAGTGTCGGAATAGGGTCCTGGAGGAGGGTGTTAACCTACCACCCCCCCCCCTCAGTGCGCCACTGGTTAGTGCCAGTCTATCTTGCGGTAAAAGTGCAGATCTCATGACAGTTTCTTGTCTTGATATTTTAGATGCCCTCTTTGTAAATATATATTCAAAATCAGTAGGCGACATCCGGGTAAAGTTTTTATATTGGCCGCTTATTTGCTGAGATTTTAGTTCCACAAGTAAAGTAGATCTTTTCTGATACAACTCAGTTTTTCACAATCAACGCAGCGAACGTTTCTTTCGGTCTTCAGTTAATAAATACATACAAATAAAAGCAGCACCTGCTATCACGACCTCCCTATTCTGCAAGTTCGTTGTAACTGAGTGGAATCCAAGATTCGTTACACGATTCGTGTAGACGTTCGTGTGACGTCCACACTGTTGATGATAAATTACACGTAATCTTACATTACACTCGTCTGGACCCGCCTTTAGAATGCAGTGCAGGTTAGATAAGCAATGTATTTCTACGGCAGAACGGCCGACCACGTTGCCGGTTTGCCCCGAGCGGAGCATCAGGACCGAATTTAAGAATTATATCACTGGAATCTACGCGTACGCAACAATTGCCTACGGTTGTAGAAACGATTATTATTATTGTTTCAACTAAAGCATGATTCAATCATCGATGTATAAATAAGAGAGTTACATTGTCGAACTAAACAATAACATAAAGAAAAATACTATAAAAAAAGTAAAATATATTAAAAACTCATTGTCGATTAGCTTATTTATATTTATCAATTTTCAATAGCTTCCATTGTTAAACACATTCTTTGGGAAATAAAGATCATTATAAAGTCATTCCATAAGATTGGTTAACGTCTACGTTTGTGCCTATACCCAAATCAAACTACGCAAAAAAATGTCTCATGCCCCATATTCTGAAGCTATTTCTAAAAATTATCCATAACAGAATTTACAAAAAATGCGAAGAAGATATGGGTCCGGAACAATTTGGCTTTCGAAACGGTATGGGAACTCGAGAAGCTTTGTTCAGTTTCATTGTTCTCATGCAAATGTGTCGGGATCAACAAAAAGATCTACTTGTGCTTTATAGATTATAAAACGGCTTTTGACAAAGTCAAACACGATCAGCTAATAGAGTGCTTGCAAAAAAGGAACCTGGATCCAAAGGACATTAATACAATACGTGAACTCTACTAGAACCAAAACGCCTCTGTCAGAACTGAAGTGGGTAATACTGAAACCATAAACATCCAAAGAGGAGTTAGACAAGGTTGTATACTATTACCATTATTACTCAACTTGTACTCAGAGGACATCTTTGCACATGCTCTAGATGAAGCACAAGAAGGAATAAAAGTCAATTGAAAAATCGTGAACAATATCAGGTATGCCGATGATACAGTACTGATTGCTGGCAGTGAAGAAGAACTACAAATTCTGTTAACCAAAGTAGTGCGAGAAGGAGAACTATACGGCCTTAAGGTGAATGTAAAAAAAAACAATGGTAATTTCAAAGAAACACACACCAGTTATAAACATACTAGTCAACAACAATCTAGTTGAACAAGTGAAAAAGTTTAAGTATCTAGGCTGTTGGATGCATGAAACCTTAGACCAAGAACAAGAGGTTAAATGTAGAATAGAGCAGACAAGAAACACATTCTTAAAGATGCGACAGTTACTCACTACCCGTAATCTTGATTTGTCCCTACGATACCACATGATAAAGTGTTATGTATATAGTGTACTATTACACGGCGTGGAAGCTTGGACGTTAACAGTCAGCTCGTTACGACGTTTAGAGAACTTTGAGATGTGGGTATTTCGTCGTATGCTGAAAATTCCATGGACCGACCGCGTTAGAAATGAAGAAGTTTTAAGGCGTATGAATAGAGAACGTGAACTCACAGAAATTGTCAAGAAGCGTAAAACGTCTTATCTTGGACACATATTTAGACACGACAGATATAACTTTCTTCAGCTTATTATAGAAGGGAAAATAGAAGGCAAACGCGGCCCGGGTAGACGACAAATGACCTGGCTGCGCAACATCAAAGATTAGACAGGATTAGACTTTCAAAGATTAATAAGGAAAGCCCAAAATAGGGAAGACTTTGCAGAGGTCATCGCCAACCTTCGCTAAGAAGACGGCACCTAAAGAAGAAGATAAAGTCATTAGGAGAAACTAATCAGTTTTAATCCCCATTGTCCACGCAAAGCAAACATGTCTCTTTGTCGATTTGGGTACTAGCCATTAGACCAAAAACTTTTGGTCTAATGGCTAGTTGGCAAAACTATAAAAGCTCAGTTCTATTTCATTTTCACAAGCGGATAAAAGTACGTACATCATGGAGCCGATGTCAGTATCTGTCGTGAATATTAAACAGGGTATGACTCTTAGTGTGCAAGTAAAACGTATGGTGTTAAATGTATTGAAATATTTGAACTTAAAAAATGGCAACAGCTGGACTATTACTGTGAAAAAAGTTTCGAAAATGTGCGGTGTGAGTGTTAGCAAAATTTATGACATCTGCGAAGAGGCCCAGCAAGCAAACTGAAACCACCCCAAGTTAGCAGTAAATTTATTGGACAACTCCACACAACTACATAGATTAAACATTAGAACTCCTCTTGACTTAGCATTTAGAAAATAGGTCTCTAGACATAGTTTTAGTTATAAGTGATAAATTTACTAGTCATTGGACTAAAACTCTTGCTGACAAATTATGTTCGTTTAACAAAATTGTTAAGTGTTACTTATTTGTATAAAACAGATTGTATTTTAAAACAAACTTACTTCTAACAGTTCTTCTAGTTGCATCCTTTGGCCATGCCAATACAGCAGTTCATCCACGTACCCCACGATGAAGATGGCGGCCACTATTCCAGAAATAACTAGTCCGATTACCAGTAGAGAAAATATAATAGACCACCAGTTATGTCCCTCATCTTCATGTAGTGCTAGCTCCTAAAAATAGACACAAATATGAACCCAGATCCAAAGTTATTATATTTCGTTTACGGTCACTCCAAATCAAAACAGATAATAAGTTTTAAAACATAAATTAGATGTATTGTTTCTTAATTTAATTAATTTAATAATAGAAATCGATTAGAACAAAAACCTTTTGGCAATCATTATATTCCATACCAGCAACCTTTAGAAGCACATAAAAACTGCCTTCACTCCGCAACCCAAGAAGCTTTGGGTAAGATAATCCAAGCCCCTCCTAACTGAATGTATATTGTTATGATATGTAAAATCGAGAAAAATATTGGTTTGTTTAAAAATATTTAAAAATTCAATAACATTAAAATAATTCAGATAAGTAGGATAATATCCAACAAACATTTCGAAGAAGGAGAGTTATTAATTTCTTGAATTACCTGTACTAAACAAAAGGTAAGCTTTGTATAAATGATTTCTTTGTTATACTTGAGTGACCCGCATAATTTTAAGTGAAAACAAAAAGACAATTGAACGGGGTTTTCCAAAATACATTAATGCAGTGATTAGAGACAAATAGAAGAGATTTTAGAAAGGGGTTTTTGTTAGTTTTTAAGAATTATAGAAAATATTATTTGTAAATAAGTTTTAGGAAATTTTATAATTATAGGTAAAAATTTGTTTGTTATCGAAATGAAAAAATGGGGGAATTGTGACGAGTTTTGATTGGCGGAGATTGAAAAAGGTGGGATAAGTATGTAGGAAAAAGTTTAGCGAGATTGAGGAGAGAGAAAAGATAGTCAGTTGATTTTCCAGGTCTGTAAGAGGAAGAGTGATTGTTCTTTGGTGATTCCCAAGAAGTAGCAAGCAGTAGTGTTGAATGTTAGTGAGTTTTTGTGGAGTTAGTGTATCTGACAGAGGCTGAAGCAGCAAAATATTGTAAGTCATATTTTCCTACTTATATTCCAAGAGTCACTGTTCAGGCCAACGAGAGATTCAGTTTATCGTAAAGAGAAGATATTCCAAGAGTCATTTTTCACTCGGGCCAACGAGAGATTCAGTTTATCGAGAGGAGAAAGGCTATCATAATTTGAATGATTGTTGCTTTTGAAGGAGATCATTAAGGACGATATACTTGCAACAATCTGTTGGAAGATTGCTGATTACATAGGGAGCGGTTGAGAGGAGATAATACAGTCTACAAGGAACAAGGATTTGGACCACTCATCATCAGAGAGAGATATTTTTGTTTTCTGCAGTTTTTTTTCTTTTATTGATAACACAATTTTTACACGTAATTTAGAAAGGATATAAATATTTTGATTAGGAGAGTTAGAATAGTTTGGGATTTTGAGTTTTCAATTAATATTGTTTGTACCATTAATTTTGATTGTTCACGTACGGAGAACAAAATTTTGAGAATCCTTATATGAGATTTGTTTATTGAAAACTTTTGAGTGTGAATTATTTCATTATTTTTATTTCAATATATAGTGTTAGATCATATGTGTTTTTTATTATTCCGGTATTCTCTGGACCTTACCTTTCACATGTAAGAGCATAGATATTGAAGCACGAATTTAACCCTGAGATAAAAGAATTAAAAATTGTGATAGAGTCATAATCATATCATTTAAATAATTTTAATTAATCAAAAAAAAAAAAAAAATTTAATTAGCTAATTATTGCTTGGCGCACCAAGACTTTAACTATCACAATAACTGGCTTCCAAAACGTGGGGCTTGAAAATATCGCAGCTTTACATTTGAAGGAAGGGAAAGAGATCTGGAATAAGTACAGGTAATCCAGAGATAAAAACATATAACATTGAGGGAATTTGAATTTGAAAGTATTTTGACAATTTTTCCAGGGAATATAAATTTGATTTATTGATTGATCGTAGTTAGTGGATATTTACTGCTATTGAATTATTTGATTTTATTTTCTTTACCAATCATACATTTGATATTTATTTTGAATTATTTGAATTTTACTGATTGCATATTTGATATTTGTCGTGAAAATTTAATACATTTGGGGAGAAATATTATCGTGTTCTGAAACATATAGAGTGTTGTAAAATTTCACATTTGGCGGGGACAAAAACAGTAACGAAAAGAAACAACATGTCGACCACAAGGAGTCAAAGTAAAACGCAAGAAAGGAAAGAGGATAAGATAGAAGAGGAAACAATTATTGATGAAGGATCGGATAATGAAGGAAATGCCACAATAATGGAGGAAAGAAAAGAAACAGGAATGCTGGAAAAATTATTAGCAATGATGCAAATACAGACACAAACAATGAATGAAACATCAAAGAAAATGGATAAAATGGATAGAAACCAACAAGAAACATCACAAAAAATGGATGAAACAAAACAAACAATGGCAGAAACGAAACAAACAATGGAAGAAAACCAACGGGAAACAAGGCAAGCAATAGAACTAAATAACAGGAATATAGAGAAGCGTTTGGAAAACTATGAACAAGAAATTAAAGGATGTGTTGAGGGGATAAAGAAAGAACTGATACAACAGATAGAAGAAATAACCATAAAGAATGCAAAACAAGAGACAGAGATTAAAGATATCCAAAATACAATGAAGGAGATACAAAATTGCCAGAGAAAGGAACTAGAGATGCAGAGAGAAGAAATAGAAACTAAAATGAAAGATAGTAAGACTGTCCAGAAAAAGGAATTAGAACAGTTAGAAGAAAAATTTGAAATGGCGCTACAAGAAGACAGGAAGGAAATAGAAAGAAGATTAAAGCAAAATGAAAAACAAATGGCAGAAATTGAACTAAGAGGGGTAAAGAGAAAAGAAGTCATCATCCATGGAACAAGCGAGTCGAAAATACAATTTGGCGGGGATATTCGGAAAACACACCCAGTACCGTTTGTTAAAAATTTGAAAACCAAATTACAACATATTAGATATTTTGACGATTGCAAAGAAACAATTAGAAACCATTTGAAAGAAGGAGCAGCGTTATGGTATGAAAGCAAGGAAGATGAGTTTGAAAATTGGACAGATTTTGAAAATAAATTTCTCAACTATTTCTGGGGGAAAAATAAACAGAGAGAAATCAACCAAGAGCTACAGAATGGAAAATATCACGAAAAAATGGGAATATCTGAAGAAAGATATGCTTTGCAGATATATAACAATTCAAAATATCTAGAATACAAATATTCTACCGAACAGCTGGTAGAAATGATCAGCAGACATTTTGAGGAAACTTTGGAAGATCACGTGATTTTGAGAAACTATCAAGATATTGATAGTTTGTGCCAATTCCTTCAATTAAAAGAAGCGAAAAGAAAAGAAATGAGAAATAGAAGACAACATGACCAATATAATGGACCGGAAAGAAGGTATTCATCAAATTATGACCAGAGAAACCGACATCCCAGATCAACAAACGAATATAGGCCGAGAAATTACAATAATTACAATAGACAACAAAATTACGATAACCGGAATGATACACAAAATAGAACAAATGAAAATCACAACAGGAATAGAGATGCACAAAATCCTCCGAATAGGAATACGAACGAACAAAGGGACGATAGAAATAATCAGAGATTCCAACGACAAAACAGAAGAGAGATGAATCATGTGGCAATAGAAAAGGAGGAAGAAGAAGTATTCAATGAATCCAGACAGGATTTTCAATAAGGCATCCACTAAACAAAAGTAAAAAACTCTCCGGTATATTTTGTCACCCGAGAGAGTTTATACAGTTGGCGGGAAACGAAAAACAAAATTCTAATTCCAATCTAATTTTTTTAGATGCATTTATAAAACATAAAGCGATTAAAATTCTGATTGATTCTGGATCGGAAATTTCGTTAATCAATAAAAAACTAGTAAAAGAATTAAATATGGACAGATTTGTGTATAAGATTCCGAGGGTTGCTTTAGTGGGTGCAAATAATAAAAAATTGACGACAGTAAACGAAGGTTTAGGAGTACGGATCAGAGTGGGAAACCAATTCTATATTATGCAATGTGTGGTGATCGAAGATCTAAATCATGATATGATAGCGGGAATTGATGAATTGAGTGAAAAACATATCACCATCAATTTTTCGGAAAATCAACTGGAAATCAGAGCAGAACCAGACAACATAGAAGAAGAAAAGGAAACAGATAGGAGAAAATTTTCTGAAAGGATAAATGGACAAGAAAAACATAAAGAAATCAATATGACGGTAGAGGATAAATCGAAAGCTCAAGAAAAAAATCAATCCGAAGAGGAAAAGAGAATAAAAAAAAAAGAAGAAGAGTTCGAAAAAAAAGCAGGAAAAAAAGGAAGTTATAAGCAGAAAAATGGAAGGAGCCGAAACATGGTGCTCGGAATACCAGATAGAAATTAAAGATAAAGAAAAAATAGAAGAAGAAATAACGGAAGAGGACAGAGAAGAAATGGCAATTATGGACGAGAATCCAGAATTTTGTGAAGAAGTAATACGGACAGTGAACACATGTGAAGAAACTGAGGATGAAAGAAAAATAATATGTGGAGAAAACATGGAGAAGGAAATAGAGAAGATTTTAGAAAATTATGGAGATCTTATTAATGAAGAAAGCCGAGTGGCTAAAAATTATGAACATTCTTTTAAAGTTCAAAACTTAGAAAATTTTAAATCAAAAACTTATCCAATCCCGTATAAATACAGGCAAAGCGTCGGACAGGAAATTGAAAATATGATCAAAGACAAGGTGATCGAAAGATGTGACTCTCCATATATCAACCCGATAGTATGCGTAAAAAAATCAAATGGTGATTTGCGATTATGTTTAGATGCAAGAAACATTAATTCGCACACAATCGCGCAATACGAAGCGCCTTTGAACATAGAAGCCATTTTTGGACGAATCACAGGATCACACATTTTCTCCAAAATCGATTTGAAACACAGTTTTTGGTTAATACCTTTGGCAGAAAAGTGTCGAAATTATACCGCTTTTTCTATCGACGGAGTGGTGTACCGATTTAGGGTAGTACCATTTGGACTACAAAGTGCATGCGCTGCTTTGGTTCGCGCATTACACACAATTTTAAATAGGCATGGAGAATTTGTTGTACATTACATAGATGATTTATTAATTTTCTCACCGGATATAACAAGCCATCTACGACATATTCATACTGTTCTCGAAGAACTTGATCAAGCAGGATTAAAATTAAATATTCAAAAGTGTCAGTTTTTCCAAAAAGAGGTATTGTATTTAGGATTCAAATTAGACACAAAAGGGAATAGTCTTGCAGAAGATAGAATTGAAGTCATAAACAACTACCCTAGGCCAACCAATTTAAAAACTTTGCGGGGATTTTTAGGAATGGTAAACTATTTCAAAAAGCTGATACCAGACCTTAGTACAAAAGAAATACCGCTAATAGCATTACTTAAGAAAAATGTCAGATGGAAATGGGGAACGGAACAAGAAATCGCTTTCAAAAATTTAAAAGGAGCGTTTTCCACAGCTGTAAGAGTGCACCACCCAAGATATGAGCAACCTTTCATTCTCAGGACCGATGCTTCCATAAAAAAATTTGCAGGGGTGTTATCACAGATACAAGACGATATAGAGGTGCCAATATGTTTTGTTTCCCGTGTAACCAAAACGTATGAGAGAAAATACAGCGTTACTGAATTAGAGTTTGCCAGTGTGTTATTTTGTGTAAACAAATTACGTTTTTACCTACTTGGGGCAAGATTCACCATTGAAACGGACCATGCAGCGTTGATACACATAATGAAAAATAGGTTGGTAAATAATAGAATTCATAGGGGCATTCTTTTACTCCAAGAATATGATTTTGAATTTAAATATATCAAAGAAACGGACAATATTTTGGCTGATGCGTTGACGAGAGATGAACAATTCCGCAAAGAGGATCACAAAACTCTCCACGTAGGCATGAACATAATGAGAGAAGAAGCAGGCTTATTTTCTTTGGCTAAAATCAAGGAAAATCAGGAAGAATCGAATGAAAGAGAAAAGCAAAGGGCTGAACAAGAAAATAACCTATATTTTAAGAGGGTCGATGGTAAAGAACTCTATGTAATCACGGAGCAAATGGCAAAAGAAGTTTTTTTAAAGTTACACTGTGACAACGGACATATTGGAAGTAGAAAGGTGTGGCTTATGTTCAGGGAGAACTACATTTGTCGACAGGATTATACAATAGCCAAAGAGGTGACTCGAAATTGTGTGACATGCCAAAAGTGTAAAAGTAGGAACTTTAAAAATGAAAACGTCACAAAAAACGTCGTAGCTCGGAAGAAACTGGATATTGTTGCTATTGATATGTTGAGCGATTTGATACCAACAACTCAAAGGAATAAACACATATTAGTTATGGTGGATCTTTTCTCAAAATATGTTAAATTGTACGCATGCAGAACCACAAAAGGAATTGAAATACTTAGGAAGATAGACAATTTTATAGAAACGGTGGGAAGACCAGACAATATTTTATTGGACAATGCGACATATTTTAGGAACGAACGTTTTAAAAGGGAATTAAGAGAGAGGGGCATCGATACAAAATTTATAAGCATCCGTCATCCACAGAGCAACCCATCGGAGCGTTTTATACAAGAAGTCACAAAATTTCTACGAATTGCCGCGGAAGAACATCATCGACATTGGGACAGAAAAGTGTTTGAGATCGAGACCTATTTGAATTGTGCTCCAAATACGGTTACCAAAGAGACGCCTTTATATATAATGAAAGGAACAATGCCTACAAGACCGTGGGAAGACACCGCCCCCAGACAATACGAAGAAGTGATCGAGTTGGTTCAAAGAAGATTGAGACGAAGTGGAGAGAAATATCTCCAAAGACAAGAGAGAACCCGAAGAAGAAGGCCGATCAAATTCCAGAAAGGAGATAAAGTCTTAGTGAAGGCACTGAGGGTGTCGAATTTACAAAATGGTATTTGTGCTAAATTGATGCCGATATTTGAAGGTCCATATAGGGTCAATACGGAAAATGGGGTAAATAGTTATGAATTAGCGCACATAGAGACAGGAAATATACGGGGTATTTTTAACATTCACGACATCTATCAATATCATGAATAGATTTTAATAACATAGTGAAAAATTTGATCCTAGAAAACTTTTGTCATTTTTAAAATTTAACAAAGAGTTTTCGGCAGATCAAATGGCGGGGATTTGTTATGATATGTAAAATCGAGAAAAATATTGGTTTGTTTAAAAATATTTAAAAATTCAATAACATTAAAATAATTCAGATAAGTAGGATAATATCCAACAAACATTTCGAAGAAGGAGAGTTATTAATTTCTTGAATTACCTGTACTAAACAAAAGGTAAGCTTTGCATAAATGATTTCTTTGTTATACTTGAGTGACCCGCATAATTTTAAGTGAAAACAAAAAGACAATTGAACGGGGTTTTCCAAAATACATTAATGCAGTGATTAGAGACAAATAGAAGAGATTTTAGAAAGGGGTTTTTGTTAGTTTTTAAGAATTATAGAAAATATTATTTGTAAATAAGTTTTAGGAAATTTTATAATTATAGGTAAAAATTTGTTTGTTATCGAAATGAAAAAATGGGGGAATTGTGACGAGTTTTGATTGGCGGAGATTGAAAAAGGTGGGATAAGTATGTAGGAAAAAGTTTAGCGAGATTGAGGAGAGAGAAAAGATAGTCAGTTGATTTTCCAGGTCTGTAAGAGGAAGAGTGATTGTTCTTTGGTGATTCCCAAGAAGTAGCAAGCAGTAGTGTTGAATGTTAGTGAGTTTTTGTGGAGTTAGTGTATCTGACAGAAGCTGGAGCAGCAAAATATTGTAAGTCATATTTTCCTACTTATATTCCAAGAGTCACTGTTCAGGCCAACGAGAGATTCAGTTTATCGTAAAGAGAAGATATTCCAAGAGTCATTTTTCACTCGGGCCAACGAGAGATTCAGTTTATCGAGAGGAGAAAGGCTATCATAATTTGAATGATTGTTGCTTTTGAAGGAGATCATTAAGGACGATATACTTGCAACAATCTGTTGGAAGATTGCTGATTACATAGGGAGCGGTTGAGAGGAGATAATACAGTCTACAAGGAACAAGGATTTGGACCACTCATCATCAGAGAGAGATATTTTTGTTTTCTGCAGTTTTTTTTCTTTTATTGATAACACAATTTTTACACGTAATTTAGAAAGGATATAAATATTTTGATTAGGAGAGTTAGAATAGTTTGGGATTTTGAGTTTTCAATTAATATTGTTTGTACCATTAATTTTGATTGTTCACGTACGGAGAACAAAATTTTGAGAATCCTTATATGAGATTTGTTTATTGAAAACTTTTGAGTGTGAATTATTTCATTATTTTTATTTCAATATATAGTGTTAGATCATATGTGTTTTTTATTATTCCGTTATTCTCTGGACCTTACCTTTCACATGTAATAGCATAGATATTGAAGCACGAATTTAACCCTGAGATAAAAGAATTAAAAATTGTGATAGAGTCATAATCATATCATTTAAATAATTTTAATTAATCAAAAAAAAAAAAAAAATTTAATTAGCTAATTATTGCTTGGCGCACCAAGACTTTAACTATCACAATAATATATATATACATATAAAATATGATTATTATAGTATTGATTGGTATGTTTCTTTTATACAGTAGGTATAAGATGTCTTCGACTTGGATGCGATTAAAAGCCTTTGTTAGGTCTATAAAGGTTTATTATACTCGATGGCCTTTTCTGTGATTTGTCTTAGTACAAATACGATATTGCTGCAATCTTTACCTTTAAAACGCATCTTGATTTTTGTCGATAGGAAACTTGGATCAAAAGATATTGAATTTTTACCGTCGCTGATACAATTTTTATTGAGCATTGATTTCGCGTAACTGACATATAAAATCGCCGATCGCTTCAATCGTTGTTTCTTTGAGAACGGTTCATTCTATACAAAAATGGTAATAAACATTTTGTTAAAAATTATCTTAGTTACATTTTTTATTTGAAACATTTTTTTCTGTGAAATACAGATTCTTCGTAAGTCGATTTCTTTCCGTTTTACCCTCTCTAGGTGGGGGGTTTTAGGGGAAAGCCCGAGGGTAAAAGTGGTAAACTTTTTTGCATTTTTTTAGCGTCGTAAAATTGACATTCTCAGGAAAGTTCACTTGTTCGTATGATTGAGTAGCATTTTGGTCTCTGAGTACTAGAGTATCATGTTTTGTAACAAAATCTTATACATAAAAAAACAAGAACTTTAAAATAGTTTTCATTTGGAGCAACCAGTGTAAACACACATATTAAACTTTACCCAATTTGGGAATAAAAAAATTGTTGTATTTACATTACTATTTTTCTAATAAAATCATTTATAGAAATTCTAGTGTAACTTTTACAAATTAAATAACTATTTAATGTTAAAAACTATGTCACTAATTATGCAGAAAAGTCATTCGTGTTCTACAAAAAATTTAAATAAAAATTGATCTCCAAACGAACTATAAGACTAAGGTGTAGCTACTGGGTTAAAATTCTAAAATGTGTGTTATTATTTGTCTACAACTTGTTTTGATTAAATGTAAATATATTTTTAAAAAATTTAAGAAGTATTTGATCGTTAAGTGAAATGGTAGAATCTAAATGTTCATAAAGTTTGGAAAATTTCTTCTTTTTCTTCTTTTGGTGCCTACTCGTTTCGAATATTGGCGATCATTCTGGCTATAATTATTTTATTAACTGATTATAATACTTTGCTTTCAAGGATTATTTTTAGTGATCTCTATTTAATGCCGTTTCTCATTATGTGTCCGAGATATTCTAACTTTCTCCTTTTATTCGTAAACATCACTTCTTTTTCTTTCCCCATTCTTCGTAGTACAGTCTCGTTGGTTATCTTGGATGTCCATGATATCCTTAGGATTCTTCTGTATAGCCACATCTCGAAGGCTTTAAGTTTTTTCTCCATCGCTTCAGTGGGTGTTCAGGATTCAACTCCGTAGTATATTATGGGAGCCTTACTTTTATCTCCATATTAAGGTTGTGGATTTTAAAGAGTTTGGCCATGTTGTTGAATGCACTCCTAGCCTTCTCTATTCAAAATTTTACTTCTTGTGAGTTATTCCATTGTTTGTTTACTATTGTTCCAAGATAGGTAAACTGTTTTACTTGGTCCACTGTTGTATTCTTGCTAAGCAGTTGGACGTCTCTAATTTTATTTTTGCTGATGACCATAAATTTAGTTTCTGATATGTTTACTTGTAGAAATCTTTCATTTACTTCATTTACTTTGTTTATTAGTTGCTGTAAACTATTTAAACTGTCTGCAAAAATAACGTCATCTGCATATCGGATGTTATCTAGGCGTTCTTCATTTAAAAGGATTCCATGTTTGCAATCTTCCAAGGCTTCACTAAATATTTCCTTTGAATATAGGTTGAAAAATACAGGTGAAAGTATACATCCTTGTCTAACGCCTCGCAGAATCTGGATCGCTTTCGTCGGTTTATCTCCAAGATTTGTTCTTTTGTGGCTGATTTGTTCCAGTATAAATTTTGTATTATACGCAGGTCTTTATCATCTATTTGGGCTTTGTTAGAATATCCATCATTTTTAGGTGTTGAACTATGTCAAATGCTTTTTGGTAGTCCACAAATCAGATGCAGATATCGTAAGTCATATCTTTGGAATAATACCTAAAGACTAAATAGTGCATCTCTCGTACATACGCCTTTTATGAATCCAAACTGTGTGTCTTGTATTCTCTCTTCGTATAGCTTGTATATTCTGCGATGTATAATTTTAAGAAAACGATTTAGTGTATGGCTCATTAGACTTATTAGCCCATATTCTTTGCACTTTTTCTTTGGTAACGTAACTTCCTGTTTCTTTGGTAACGTAATAAATTCAGCCAAATTGGCTGAAACTAGCCAATCTTTTGGAATATTGCCTGAATAATATTCTGCAATAGTAGGAATCGTAATCATGGCTCCCTGTTAGCTATCACAAACTGTTTAACAACCCATAATATGTTGTACATACAAGCTTATGTATTTGTGAGTTGTTTCTGTAGCATTACAGATACTGCAAGAACTCTGAAATATACTGTAGTAATCGAAGTAGCATATAAAAGATAAATTCATAGTCAGAATCATTCAGGTAACAGAACGCAATAGAGAATCTTCCTTTTCCTACTTAAATAACCATAAAACATAAAACTGTGGAACTCTTTATTGAAAGAAAATGGACTTTAAAAATATTTTATGATTAACAACGCTTCCTATTTCCGTATCAGCGTAGGGTAACAACCCAGTATATTGTTTGTGGCATCATTCGGTGAGATCGACTAAAAACGTTCATAAAATTTATTTTCTCGTGTTATGACTTCATATCGTAAGTCGTACTTAAAAACTACGTATGAGGAAATAGTGAAAAATGGAAAAGTAAATTCAGCTTTTGGTTTTTACTAATTCATATAATTAGTATATCATCAGCCGCATCTGCAGTCCTAATATAATATATTAGGACTGCAGGTCCTTGTTTGTTAAGAGATCCATTTAAAGCATTTCTTTCATTCTCACCTAGCCTGACTTAAGAAGCATCCACACATAATATTTCTTGATCAAATACTAGTCTCAATAACATTATTCTATCGTTACTACAGTCTCTTTTATTTCTTCATCTGCAATTATATCAATTCCATTATATATCATTATATTGTATTATATCAATCACAATTTGATTCATTCACCCTTTAACTGCTCACTTTGTCTTTAGCATGTAAGCAATTTTAATTCTCCTTTTTCTAAGCGAATCTACCAACTTCCTCTGTAGTCATGCATTTACTCATAATTCTTGATGTTCTCTACCTTGCATCTACGTCGTATATCTGCATTTCTAACACTGTCCGATAGTGTCTTATCATCAATTTCCGTTTTCATCTCTGCTGTTTCTAACATCCTTTTTGTCCTCTCTGTGTCAGGTCGTGTTTCTTCGGCGTATGTCATTATTGGTCTGATGACTGTTTTGTAAATTCTGTCTTTTATTTCTTTCCCGATATTTTTATTTCTCTACACTGTTTCATTCAGGCAGCCTGTAGCTCTGTTTGCTCTATTCACTTGATCGTCCACTTCAGTTTCGAGCTTTCTACAGCTAGATAATGTGATGCCTAAATATTTAAACTCCATCACTTGTTCTAGTATCTGGCCTTCCAGCTCCAATTTACATCTTAGTAAATTTGCTGTTGTAACCATGCATTTTGTCTTTTTTGGGGAAATTAACATGTTGAATTTTCTGGCGGGTATATTAAATTGGTGCAGCATACGTTGTAAATCGTCTTCACTTTGAGAGAGTAGTATAGCGTTGTCTGCATAGCAGATTATTTGAAGTGGTTTTTCTCCCATTTGGTATCCTTTTTTAGTTTTTACTTTTTTTTATATTCCATCCATAATCAGGTTGAAAAATAAAGGACTCAGAGAATCTTCCTGTCTTATACTTTTGCTTCAGTAAGATCCGTTAGTTCTTCTTCTAATTTTACTTTTATTGGGTTGTTTTGGTATATATTTTCGATCGTTTTGATTATTCCTAAAGGTGTCTCTCTTGCGTATAATAAGTGGATAACGTCCTTTCATTTGACCCAGTCAAATGCATTCTTAAGGTCCACGAAACATAGATATGCCGGTTTGTTGTATTCTAATGATTTCTCTTGCACTTTGCCTCATTATAAATATAGCGTCGGTGTATGATCTTCTCCAAATAAAACCTATTGTTCTTCTGCTAGTTTTATAATTTCATTCAGGTTATTTCTTATCACTTTGGTTGATAATTTTGGTGTTGTGTTTAATAAATTAATTACTCTGTAATTTTACAGGTCCGATTTGGCTCCCTTTTTAAAGAAAGGTACTAGGATACTTGATCTCCATTCTTGAGGAATTCTGTTTTGTTTTGTTTTTATTATTTTTTGGATCAGTTTTAATAGTTGTTTGGTTAGATCTGGTCTTCCGTACTTTAGGAGTTCGTTCGGTATTCTATTCTCTCCTGATGATTTTCTATTTTTTTTCCTTAATGCTTCCTTTACCTCTTCCTCCTCAATATTTATTTCTTCGTTTGTCATCACCTCTGGCGTTGTTGGTTTATTATTATTGTCACCTTTAGCAAATAGGCGTCGAAAGTAGTCTACCCATGTTTCCTTCTGAATGTGTTTCGTTTTTATTAGTCCGTTGTTCTCTGATTATTCTCCATATTTCTTTTTGTGTTCCGTAAATGTCGTGTTCCATCTGCTTTGAGAAGCTGTGTCAGTGTTCCTTTTTTTATTTGTCTAACTAAAGTATTCGTCTCATTTCTGATTCATTTATAGTGGTTGTATGCCTGTTGCGTTTGTTGTGTTCTGTATTGTAAAAAGGCTTTCTTCTTTTTTTCACATTTTATCTTAACTTCCTTTCTAAACCATGGTGTTTTCTTTTTTAATAGGTTAGTGTTCGTTACTTTCTCTGTTCGTTCCTCTTTTTCTGTATAAGTATTCCGTGGATTTCGTATTTAGTTCTTCGACTTTTATTTACTCATAATTATACGAAAATATTATTTAAAATTATAAATGATATAATATTATAATGGTATAAATGGTTTTCAAAAAGTTATCCAAGTCCAGAGATACAAACAGCTTCTAGTACTGCGGTACGTAAAATAAAAGAGAAGAAAAAGATAAAACGAGTAGTAAAGCAAACAATTTTTTTTTATGTTTTAATGGCATAGGCAAGTGCCATACAGCCAGTCACAACATGAAAATTTTCAAAAACAAACAATTACTTGAGTTATTAATAACAAAAATAAAAAATGATGCAGTAAAACAATAAATAACCAGTTTATTACAAGTAAAACTAAAATGAACATTTGAAAATAAACAACAAAGAGAAAATTATTGATAAAAAACTGTAAAAAGGTAAAAACTATATTAAAGAATGATCAGGAAACAAGTTTAAGTGTAATCGGAATATATAGAAAGAATCACTGACTGAGGGAATATTAAAATCTATGCTCCATAGAACTAACCATAAAAGCCATAGTACGTAATACCTAATAACGAAATAACGTAATACCCATGAAGAAAATGGAAGAAAACACAGTTTATCATAGAAAGTAATCTAGAGAAATAGAAAACTATGAAACGAACGTGGATACATTTTATTCCTAGAAAAAAATTGTTGAACTCAATTTTAAGTTAAAACTGAGTCATAGACAAATAAATTTTTGTAATAATACATTTTGCTATTCATGATATAATTTGACATATTATGCTAAATTTGAAAATATCTACACTTGCACTAATTGCAAAAAAATTTAGTAACATTTCATACTACATTCAAACAAGTACAAAAGTAAAAGTTTTAAAAAAAGTTCCTGTTGCTTCTATAATCAAAGTGATTTGTTTTCATTTTAGAGTCTCATATAAATGTTTAAAGTGGAGTAAACATCATGGTAGAAAAATGTAACTAATAACAGCTTTTTTAAGCTTTTTGTTTAACGTTTACTCTAAAAAAACACACAAATAGAACTATTTATAGGTAAATACACGTAATCATTAGAGAACAAATTTGTAAAGTGGGAATATAATGTTGAATGTTTTTACGTAAACTCACTGACTGTACATACACTCTTTTAAATTCATGATCAATTTTTAAGGTATATTGGAACTCTTCACCTTCAATTAAATATTAATAAGTTGGTTTGATGAATTTAATCGTGCTTTTAGAAACATTGAAGCACGTCCAAAAATCCACTTATTCTTCTTAAAGTTCCTTTTTTAATGGAAGATGTTAACTTTATTCATTGCTGTTCTGAATAATTTAGTGGAACTCATATAAACTGCTAAATAGACAATAATTTTGTCTAAACTAATAGACAAAAAATTGTTGAGAACAATAAAAGTACGCAAGACTGCATACCTTGAACACATACTAAGAAATGATAAATATAGTCTTCTGCAGGTCATCATGCAGGGTAGAATCGATGGCAAAAAGGGAATAGGTAGAAAGAGGAAGTCATGCCTGCGAAATATTCGAGACTGGACAAACATGACTGTAGACGAATTATTCCACGTTGCAAAAGACAGAGAAGCCTTTAAATATGTGGTCGCCAACTTCCGTTCATGGGGACAGCATAAGAAGAAGAAGAATATAAACTGCACTTGTCTTTTACCTTTCCTTATGTTATTAGTCATAACAGCAGCGCACCTAGAATTTGCCTCTGGGGGGGGTTTTGGTTGGTCACCGAATTTTTTTTTATGATGTTACCTCCATTTTGAGTCTTTAAAATGTATGAGTAACTGTGTCGGAATAGGGTCCTGGGGGGGGGGGTTAACCCCCAAAACCCCCCCTGGGTGCGCCACTGAGTCATAACATTGCATATCTGATTGCTTTCAAAAATAGCCTCAAAGTCGACCAACACCAGTAATAGAACAATTATTTCTTTCCTTTCTTGTATGAATTTTTATAAATAGACTGTTATAATGTTATTTTTGTATTCTCTATATCTTCAGACAACAGATACAAACTCCTACACGGAAAGCCAGCGAACTGTCCTGCTATTTCCCACTTCTCGAGCGGTAAGCTGCATATATATATATATATATATATATATATATATATATATATATATATATATATATATATATATATATATATATATATATATATATATATGTATGTATATATATATCAACTTCTTATTCTTCAGGCTTAAGTAATCCAACTTTGGACATAAGCCTCCCCAAATCAATCCAGTGTTTTCTATTTTGCGCCAAACTTGCTTCCAGTTGTGTCCTCCGATCTTCTTAATGTCATCAGCCCATTTGTGGTCTTCCTCTGCTTCTCTTTCCTAACCATGGTCTCCATTGTTGTATTTCGTGGTTCCATCTTTTATTCTTCAGTCGGGCATTGTGTCCTGCGAAGCTCAATTCTAATTTGGCAGCATGTTTTCCTGCCTCTTTTATTTTGGTTTTGCTTCTAATCCATTTGTTTGTTTTTTTTTTCTATGTCTCACCCCGAGCATGGAACTTTCCATCGCTCTTTGTGCCTTGTGTACTATTTTATCCATATTAAACTTGGCGAGTGTCCACGTCTGTGAACCATACGTGAAAATAAGGAGGATACACTGACCCTAAATTCTGGTTTTCGAATATTGTTCTATTTTAGTACTTTTCAAGGTTCAACTCAGTTTTTTAAATCCTGCCCACGCTAACCTTATTCTTCTGGTAATTTCGGCAGTTTGAATTTTCTTTGTTAACTTTCATTATCTGTCCCAGGTAGATGTATTCGCTTACTGTTTCTAAATTTATGTCATTCAACGTTATTTCTCTAATATTCGGTGTATTTGTCATTATTTTGGTTTTTTCCAAGTTCATCTTACGACCTACTTTTTCCGAAGCTTGAAATAGTTGCGTCATCATGGTCTGTAGTCCTTCGAAACTTGTAGCGAATACTACAATGTCATCAGCGTATCTCAAATGACTCAGTTTTTTTTCATTATCATTTATTCCTTTATCTGCCCAGTTAATGTCTTTGAACACGTCTTTCAGTCCAAGTGTGAATAGCTTTGGTGAGATAACATCTCCCTGGCGAACTCCTCTGTTGATTGGTATAGCTTTGGTTTTTGCACCTATTTGTATTTTCATTGTAGCTTTCTTGTAAATATTATGTATGAGCATTCTGTATCGGGAGTCTATCCTGCAGTTGTTCATAGTTCTCTCTATTGCCCAAAGTTCTATGGAGTCAAATGCCTTTTCATAATCAACGAAGCCAATGTATAATTTCAAGTGATATTCATTGGCTTTCTCTATTAGCGTTCTGACTGTAAGAAGATGATCCGCTGTACTGTAACCTTTTCGGAATCCTGCCTGCTCTACCGGTTAACAGCTATCGAGCTTCGACGTTAACCTGTTAGTTATTATCCTCATAAACAGTTTGTACATTTGGGACACCAGAGAGATTTGCCTATATTTCTTCAAATCACCCCTGTCTTCTTTTTTGAAGAGAAGTATTGTCAAACTTTCATTCCAATCATCTGGGACTTCTTCTCTGTGAACACATTTCTTGAAAATTTTTTTTAATTCTTCGAGAATAATTTCATTCCCCTCCTCCAATATGTCTTCAAGTATTCCATCTGGGCCCGGAGCCTTATTGTTCTTTAGTTGTGCCATAGCTTGTTTTATTTCGAAGGATTCTATGTTAGGGAGTATTTCTGAGGTGACATTCGTTATCTTTCTCTTAAAATCTTCATTTGCAGTGTTATCTGGGTTCTTGTTTAAGGAATATAAATCACGGTAAAATGTTTGAGTAACTTTTAGTATTTCGTTTTTTTCTCTTATATCTTTTCCATCTTTATCCTTCAATGAGATTATTATAGGCTTTCCTAAGTTTGATCTTAATCATTTTAGGCCTCGGTTCTTTTCTATTATTTTTTCTACCTTGTTTTCATTGTAGATCCTTGATATATATCAACTTCTTTGATATATATATATATATATATATATATATATATATATATATATATATATATATATATATGTATATATATATGAATATATAAACATGTATGTAATGTATGCTTTAGTGACTAGGTGAGCATTAATACATATGGATATTTATAAGCTTTCGAGTATATTTAACTCTTTCTCAAAACATACTAAAAATGATAACAAAAAACTACATTATACAATGAAGTTTATAATTACTGACCAGACTTGCAATTTACAGTAGAAAACAAAAACTGCTTACAATTTTTGGATATGATGTAGCAACAGGTTTATTAATTACTTTTCAGCACTTCCATCTACGATGAAGACCAACCTAGCATTAAATAGAAAAAGTAGGGTTATAACCTTGTCACATCCCGAATACAGAACAGCTAGTCTTAAAAAACCTAAAAACGATCATGATAGAGAATTCATTCCCAGCGAACCTTCTGAACAGACTTATTTTCGGTGTCTCGCAAGTCATAGCGGCAGATCAAACAGAGGTCGCAACAAGCAGCCAAAGAACGTTATACCATTATTTACCATATATTCCAGGCTTTACAAATAGACTGTTAAAAACATTTAGAGAAGTACCTAATACCAAAATTGGAACCAGAAATATAAAAACAATATCGAAATTACACACCAGACTAAAAACACCCTTAAATTTTAAAGAAACCTCCAATGTGGTGTACTCTCTACCCTGTAATAATTGCAATAAAGTATATATTGGAGAAACGTCCAGAAATTTGTCCGGAAGATTAACATCGCACAAGTTAAATAATAACAGTTGAGTAATAGCAACATTATTATTAATAAGTAATCGAAAAAATTGAATAGATCGAGCGGTTGAGGAACCATAACAATAAACGCCTAAAAAGAACAGAAGGATGAACATTTACAAAATATTGAAAACAACAAAAAAATTTATCAATAAAGAACCACAATCTCACCTATTTGAAGGGGAAGAAACTAAAGAAATTTCACCATGAATTATTTGTGTTTTTTATTAACTTACTTTAATACATCTACCTTCATGCAACAATCCACAAAATCTACAGACTTGTTTCCTTAATTTAACAATGGCAGACGACTCTCCATTATCACTCTTTTTTTCTGCGTTGTCCAAAAGTTCGATCGATTCACTGACACTGGGTCTTTGAAGAGCATCTTGATCCGAACAGATATTTTTCAGCGACATTTAAACAATTAATATTAAAATTCCCGTGGCTTGACGAGTTGTTGATTGTTCTGCTGAGAAATCATACGCTGAATACTTGCCAAAGTGTGTGGTTTAAAAATACTCCACTTGTTCACTAGGACCGATAAAATGAGATTAATCACGAAAAGGTTCGAGATCCATTGATAAACACGGCCTGACGCAGTTTGTTTTAATATTCTGCAGTTCATTTCGAATTTCGAATCAGGTAGTTAATTTTATAGCGCGAAAGAATAATATTGACGGTATAGTCAAGGAACTTGGGAAGAGAGTAATACGCAAAATAGTCGAAGAGATTCTTATTAATGTTTAATAAAGAAGGTGATATTATTATATATAGCCTATGTAAAATAAAAAACAAAAGCTCCAGGACCCGATGGCATACCAATTTTTGTTATTTTAAACAATAAAAATACACCTAACCTACAAGATATATCAGCATTTTTTCTTTAAACCAATTTTCCTAAGATTGTTTGTCACCTGGTCCATCCTAGTTTTTTTTGACATGAATTCTTTGTTGTGGCTACACAAAACAGCACTGACGCTGCTTTTAACTAACTCTCACGTCCTTGTTGTGGCTAAAATGCACAACACTAACTAAGCTTTGCACAACTTCATAAATTGCACAAGCTCGAACGGTTTGGACAGCTTGAGCCTTTGCATCTGAGGTGGGTTGACAAGCAGCTGAAGTACTTCATGGTTGGGATGCTTATGGAGCCTCTCTTCATGTCTCGATAATAGATTCTACTCTAAGTGCCTACAGTATTCCTTAGTATTCGGTTCTGGAGCGTTTCTAAATTTCTATTAGGTATGGCTGTTTTTTTGATAGGCCATAGGTCCACACCGGTGGCATACCAAATGAACTCCTATAATACGGTGAGAAGACGAGTTGAAATGGAGATACAAATAAGATGACACATTGTTATATTTTTCCAGCACTACTACATGAAGTAGAAGCGTGGACTCTGAGGTCATGATTAAACGCTAAAAAACTTTAAGATGTGAGTATATAGAAGGCTTCTTCTTCACGTGCCATCTCCGCGACGGAGGTTGGCAATCATCATGGCTATTCTGATCTTAGATGCTGCTGCTCTGAATAGTTCAATTGATGTGCATCCGTACCATTCCCTCAAGTTACGCAACCATGAGATTCTTCTTCTTCCTACACTTCTCTTGCCCTGGATTTTCCCTTGTATAATCAATTGAAGTAGGTTGTATCTCTCATTACGCATAACATGCCCCAGGTATTGCAGCTTTCGTGTCTTGATGGTTTTCAATACTTCCATTCTTTTGTTGATTCTTCTCATGACTTCGTTGTTTGTTACATGCTCGGTCCATGATATCTTCAGGATTCTTCTATACACCCACATTTCAAATGCTTCCAACTTTTTAGCAGTCGACGCGTTAAGTGTCCATGCTTCTATCCCATAAAGCAGAGTCGAGAAAATATAGCACCTTGCCAGCCTAACTCTCAAGTCCAATTTTAGTTCTCTTGCACAAAGTACCTTTCTCATTTTATTGAAGTTTGTACGTGCTTTCTCTATTCGAACTTTGATTTCTTTGGAGTAATCGTTTGTGTGATTAATTATTGTGCCAAGATAGTGGTAGTTTTCAACTTGTTCTAAAGCACTACCGTTAATTGTCAGGCTTTCACCATTATTTTGGGTTTTTGATATCCTCATAAATTTGGTTTTCTTGGTGTTTATTGATAATCCATATTCCTCTCCATACTCAACTATCTTGTTCATTAGCTTTTGGAGGTCTCGGAGGTTGTCTGTTATTATGATAGTATCGTCCGCATATCTAATGTTGTTAATTGGTGTTCCATTGACTTTGATTCCTGCTGTTTCTCCCTCAAGAGCTCTTTTCATAATTTCTTCAGAGTATGCATTGAATAGTAGTGGTGACAATACACACCCCTGTCGCACTCCTCTTTTAACTTCGAACTCTTCTGATGTGTGTTCATTAATGCGTACGTGTGCCTGCTGTTTATAATATAGATTTGTTATAATTCGAAGGTCATTGTGTTGTACTTGTTTTGCTTTGAGGATCTCCATTAGCTCTTTGTGGCGGACTTTGTCGAAAGCTTTGTTGTAGTCTATGAAACAGACGTACATATCTTGGTTCACATCCAAGCATCTCTGGATTAGTACGTTGAATGCAAATAGAGCTTCACGGGTACCTACGCCATTACGGAATCCAAATTGAGTTTCCAAATATAGAAGGCTACTCTGGTAGTATTGAGTGCAAGAGACAAGAACAGAAACTCCAAGATCAAACGTAGAACAAGGATTAGGGATACGGTGGAAGAAATTACAAAAATGAAATGGCGCTGGGCATGTCACACAGCCAGCTATGATGATAACAGATGGACACCGAAAATGCTAGAATGGAGATCAATGGAGACGACAAGAAGCATGGAAAGACGTCACAATACATGGGTAGATGACAGACAAGTAGTGGTAGGCAAACATAAGATTAGATCGGCGCAAGATAGAGCGTATAGATGAAAGGAATTGGGAGAGAGATCATTCAGGAGTGGATGGAAAATGGTTGACGAAGAAGAAGACTTTAGATTGAAAGAATCAGATAGAGAAGGTTCTTAGACAGCTGAACCAAACAACACAACTGTCCAGTGTGTGTACCAGGTGGTACAGTAGGCGGTACAGTAGAATCGTAGAATCGTGCGATGCCACATATGTTTTCTGTATTTTGAAAATTTAAGAAATTCTAAATAATCACCCGTAGTCACCGGTCACATTAAGAAAATCTTTTCATCCTGTGAAGCGCTGCTACTAATGCACCGCCCGCAAAGTATATTTATTCTTTTAAAGTAAACAAACGTCAACGATCTACAGAAGATCTGTTTAGTAATCACGCAAAAATGAATCTAACGGCGCCGAAAATAAACTTTTTTATGTTAAGATAGTGCGGGCAGTGGCGTAGTCCGGAGTTTTTAATGACGAATTTTTTTCTGGTATACTGGTATTTCTGTCAGGGTGTGTTATGTGATTTTATCATTTGTATTAGTTTAAGTTATAATATGTTATATACAGGATGTGAAAAAACCTCCGGCTTTCTTTTATTACGGTTAAATCATGGAGTATATGAAAAATTATTATAACGAAACTGAAATATATCAAAGACGCCTATAATTTAAAATTATTTTCGATTATAATTTTATAAGGTGTTATATAAGAGTTTGTATAAGGTGTTAAGGTGTCTTAAGTTAACAATTTTCGAAAAACCTTTATTCAGAAAAATGCTAATACAGTGGGTGATCAAATTATTAGAGCCACCCCATAAAATTTTACTTTTTGTTTAAAAATGGTATGTAATTGAGCTATAAAACATATTTTTGTGCTTAATTCTATTTTACTGTGATTTAGAATCTTATAAAGTTTATAAGTATTAAAAAAGAAACCAGTAAGTAAATACATGAAAACATACTTGGCATACTTTCTATGCATATCTGGCAATTTTGTGGAATTGTTCCACTCCTGTGACATTCTGCAATTAAGCGCTCGATCAATTGACGCTTTGTAGTTATAATTTTATTAGAAATTTCTTATTCATGAGCTTCCAAATATTTTCTATTACATTCAGATCTGACGAGTTGCCAGGGCAGTTGTTTGGTTGTCAGCAAGCAAATTTTGTAACAGTTTTTGCCTTGTGCCAAGACGTCGAGTCATGCATAAACGTGAAACTCTTATTCAGAAACCACTCCTGGGCCTGGGAAAGCATTTTTGCTTACAGTACTCTTAAGTACTGGTCCTGCCGCATTGTTGCTTCGACAATGTAGAGGTTACCAGTTCCTTGACTGCTTATGATAGACCACACCATAATGTTTAGGTTCTGCATTAACGTCCTTACAATACAATCAGCTTTATCTTTTTCCCCAGGTCTTCCCCTTACAAATTGAGCTCTATTCATGAGGATCTCGGTAGATTCGTCCGAAAACAAACCTGGAATATTATTATTATTTTAGAATCATGGACAAATTGATCAACCGTAAACTAGATAAAAAAAAACAATGCTAAGCAATGTTTTTTACCTGATTCCAATCATCAATGGCCAATCTTTGTGATCTCTAGCCCACTGAAGCCTTTTTTCTTCATGGCTGGTATGAGTAGCAGCTTTTTTGAAGGGCGCCAGGTTGAAAACCACAGATCCTTTATTCGCCGATCAGCTGTCATTGATAAAATACTGGTACCATGCATCATTTTCGTTCAAAACCTTCAAGGTTTTCTGTGTGCCGAGACAATCTCGAATTATTCTTTCATCTCGCGGCGTTGTAATTTTTTTAAAGCATATTTTTGTTTGTGCCGTGGGGCCAAATCCAAATTTTATACAGTCCATAGTTACCTTTGAAACTTTAGAAATTGATGCTATTTTTCTGTTGGAGTGATTATTGTTGAATAATAAAGTTTTTATTGTCACTATTTTCCTTGATGAGATGTTTTTGGCTTCTCCCATGATGTTCTGGTACCACGGGTGCACAACAAACATGCAACGTTTGCTAAATTCATAAAAAATAGTATACGACTGTCAGAATATCACTAGAGAGCAATGGAAACTATTTATTATAACTAACACCAAGAATACAAAACAATATGCACACGAGTGGCAAGCTAGGCTGGACAGCATTCACAAACAATGGGATCTGAGTCACGAATTGCCACGCCCGCTGTGTTTCCACTGTGGTCAGATTATTTATTGTACTTTCATACAGTGTTATAAGATAATAAAATGGAAACAAACGCATTAATATACTATACAATTTAATTATATACCCTTTTTGTAAAAAAAAATAAATTTTGCTAGGTGGCTCTAATAATTTGATCAACCACTGTATTTAAAGGGATGAAGATTAGATTGGGTTAGGTAATCAAATTATAAATTATATGTCACAATTATTCTAATGTAGTGCTATTTTTTAATAATTAACAAAATAATGTAGTGCTATTTTTAAAATTATTTAAATATTAATATTAATATTAATATTAATATTAATATTAATTTTAAATAATAATATCTAGTTTATTTTGGTTTATGAAAGAAAAGCAGAAAATGCCACGGAATAATAAATTTTCTAATATGGAAATGAGAGATATGATTGCTATTTATTGTCAGTAACACTTTAACTGGTCTGCAGCGAAAAAGGAATGTTTGAAAAGATACTATAGATAGATATTGTTGACGATGATTCTCAAGTAACTAACTACACGACGTTTATCTTCAGCATTAGGAATCAGCAAAACTTCAGTTTTAAAAATTCTACACCGTGAGTATTTTCACTCTTACCATTTTACACCTGTGCAAAATCTGTCACCAGCAGATTTACCTTTAAGATGCAGATTTGCCAATGATATCCGGAACAGGCAAAATGACCACTCTTTTGTCTACGAACGAAGCTACATTTACACGCCATGTTGTTTTTAATTTAAGAAACAATCATTTCTGGGATACTAAATATACTCATGTTAAAAAAGAAAAGCATTTCCAACATAAATTTTAAATAAACGTATTATGTGGAATCATTGATAATCATTTTTTAGGCCCATGCGAGTTACCTCGTAATTTGAATGGTGAAAACTATTTACATTTTTCACAAAATAATTTTATTCATTAGTTTTTCATGTTATTCAGTAAGACACATCTGACATCCAAACAGAAGAAATCTATTGTGTACTCTAACAAATAAAAAACAATAAAACTGCAGGAGCTGGTGAGGTTTTACCAAGAAAAGTACCACGGAACTAAAAAACAAACTGATAAATCTGTGTAACATATGAATAACATAAGATATCTCAGTCAAGATTAATAAAAAAAGAAACGACTCTTCTTCTTCTTCTCATTGCGCCGTCTCTTTTCGAAGGTTGGCGATCCAAATGGCAATTGTAGTTTTGGAAACTGCTGCGCGAAAAATCTCTGCGGATGAGCGGTCGAACCATCTCCTCAGGTCTTTCAGCCACGAGTTCTGGCGTCTTCCTACTGATCTTTTGCCTGTACTTTTCCTTCCAGTATAACTTGAAGTAATTCATATCTTTCGCCTCTCAGCACATGACCCAAGTATTGCATTTTTCTCTCTTTGATTATTCTTAGTAATTCTTTTTGTTTACACATGCGACGAAGTACCTCAACATTAGTAACTCTTTGTACCCATGGAATCCTCAAAATTCGTCTGTATATATACATCTCAAAGGCATCTATTCTTTTTTCTATTTCAGAGTCCATTGTCCAGTTTTCACAGCCATACAGTAAGACAGAAAAAACGTAACATCTGATTCGGATTCTAAGCTGTAGACTAAGGTCTGATCTTGTAAAAAATGTTTTAATGCTCATGAATGTTTTCCTTGCTTGTTCGATTCTTGATATTATTTCTTTTTTTGGATTACACTGACTATTGATATTTGTTCAAAAATATTTTATGGAATTTACCTGCATTAAAACAACTCTTAAATAAAGGTAAAACAAACGAATACTCAAAAAAGAGCTTTTACATTTATGTAAATTACAGATTTAGACAATTTAATATAAGAAATGCCCAGAATGGAAATAAATATACTGGGCATAAGTTACGTACAATGGCCAGACATCGGCAAACTTATAACCAAAAACGGCATGATGTATTATGCTGGAAACAACGTTCCGGCTCATCGCTATGAAGTCGCAATCTTGTTAGACAAAGAAACTAATAAATTAGTTATAAGCTTTACTTCTTACTCAGAGAGAGTGATAATGGTTCAGCTGAAGACAAACATACAACAAGTTAACTTAATTCAAGTATACGCACCAAGAGTGCATAAGGATGAAGAGGAGATAGAACATTTTTACATGGAGTTAGACACACTTTTAAGATCTATTAAAAAAGAAGACATTACAATAGTAGCGGGGGACTTTAATGCTAAGGTCGGGAGAGGAAAAGTTGACGAATATGTTGGCGAATTTGGACTAGGTGATAGTAACGAAAAAGGGGATATACTTGTGGATTTTTGTCAAAATGAACATTTTGCAATAATGAACACAATGTTCCAACTACCCGACAGAAGAATATACACTTGGAGATCTCCTGCAGATAACAAAGACCGCATAGTCAGAAATCAAATAGACTGTATATTAGTCAAAAATAGATACAAAAACTCAATTAAAGTAGTACAAACATGCCCCGGAGCAGATGTCAACTCAGACCATAACCCGCTGATAGCTAGAATGCACGTGAAACTCAAAAAGATTGTAATACCTAAAAATAAACCAACGTTTGATTACACAAAATTAAGAAAAAGAGAAATACATCAAAAAATGATCCAACAAGTCAACTTAAATGTAACAGAAGTAGGAGAAGAAATCTTAACATCCGAAGATGTCAATGAAAAGTAAAGCAATATTCAGAATTACTAAAGCCTGAAAAGATAAATAAAACTAAACTAAACACTAAATTGAGAAATGAGCCAAAATATCAATAATTATCAGATCAATTCATAGAAATAGAAGAGTATGACAGAAAATACGACAGCTTTAATATGCATAAAAAAATAAAACAACGAACAAATACGAAAAGGCGAGCACACTATGGGATACTCTAAGGTGATAATGGTAAATTTATTGCAGACAACAAAGATAAACTAAAATTTTGGCAAGAATACATAATAAAACTATTCGACGATGATAGAATGATACAAAAAGAACCACAGGAACAAACAGGACCGAAAATAATAATGTGCGAATTAGAAAAGGCAATTAGAAATGCAAAGACCGCAAAATCAGTAGACCCAGATTAGATACCCATTGAGCTAATTAAATGCATTGACGAAGAAACACTGCATATACTTTTAGATCTGTTCAACAAAGTATATACAACAGGAGTAATACTCGAAGATTGGTTGCTGTCTACGTTTGTAACACTACCAAAGTCAGTACATGTGACAGAATACTCCCAGTACAGAATAATTGCCTTAATAAGCCACACACTTAAGATATTTCTCAAAATAATACATGAAAGACTATACAAAAAATAGAAAAATATATAAATGACACCCAGTTTGGATTCAGAGAACTAGGAACGAGTGAGGCTCTGTTTGCTTTACACGTTCTCGTGCAAAGATGACTAGATCTAGACCAGGATCTCTATGTCTGCTTTATAGATTATCAAAAGGCTTTTGATAGAGTATGACATCAGAAACTCGTAAAACTGTTAAAAGAAAAGAACGTGAATAGTCGAGATATACTGGTTATTGTTAATCTGTACTAAAATCAAAAAGCAAAGGTTAGAATTGAAAATGTCGATACAGAAACTATAAGAATCAAAAGAGGTGTTAGACAGGGTTGCGTGCTGTCCCCATTGTTATTCAATCTGTACAGCGCAGCTATTTTTAAGGAAGCAATATCGGAAGAACAACACAGTATATCAATAAACGGAAAAATCTTGAACAACATAAGATTCGCAGACGACATCGCTATTTTTGCAGACAATCTAGAAGCACTGCAACGCTTAGTAAATAGATAACATCAAGTCAGTATAAAATATGGACTACAAATGAACGTTAAAAAACCAAGTGCATGATTATTTCTAAGAAACATACAGTAGGAAGGCTGGATATCGAGGGAAAACAAGTAGAAAGAGTGAATAACTACAAATATCTGGGAACCTGTATAAATGAAAACAATGGCCAAGGTAGAGAAATAAAGACACACATTTAAAAAGGAAAATAATGATTGTTAATCGAGACCTTCCTCTGGAGCTGAGGATAAGAGCCTTAAGATACTACGTGTTCTCGATATTGTTGTATGAAATGGAAAGCTAGATACTAAAAGTTCATAATATAAAGAAGTTGGAATCATTTGAGATTTGGTGATATATAAGGATTTTGAAAATACCATGGACCCAACGAGTTACAAATACAGAAATATAAAGAAGGCTACAAAAGAATTGCGAGGTCATAAAGCATATCAAAACAAGAAAGCTGGAATATTTAGGCCACATTACCAGAGGTGCGAAATATGAGATATTAAAGCTCATAATGCAAGGTAAAATCAAGGGTAAAAGATCCATAGGAAACGAAGAATTTCCTGGCTAAGAAACCTAAGAGAGTGATATAGTTGCAGCTCAGTAGAGCTTTTCAGAGCAGCCGCCAATAAGGTACGGATAGCTGTGATGATAGCCAACCTCCGATGGTAGAAGGAACTACAAGAAGAAGAAATTACATATTTATATTCACCAAAATTTAAGAAGTATAGATCAAGTAGCAAAAGCACGTGTAGTACAGTATTGAGATTACTACTTTATCATTGCTAATTTGATCGCAATGAACTAGTTTGTTGACGACTAATTGTAATGTCCCTTCATTTTGTTTATGTGACGACAGTAAATATTTTCGTAAACAGCTCTATATTTACCTGTATTCATCAGGCTTGTCAGCAGTATGGGCATATACTGGTATTATATTGAGCTTTATCGTGTTTTAAATTGTAATATAATGATGCTATCCATACTGTTAATTATTATATGTTTATTACATACTTCAATACCTAAAATAGGCCATTTTTTCAATTTTAAAACTATCTTTCTAGTAATATTAAAGCCTCTATATTTCCAATGTCTAAAAATAACAAATAGAGGAAATATAAACCCCCATATATAACCTCTACGTTGACGTTTCGGTATGTGCTCGTAATACAAACGCCGAATTTCAAACGCTACACGAAAAAAGCGACAGTTCATCTAAATTTTCAACGCCCTTCCCAATAACCCCGATGAATAAAAAATGGCAGCACTCATTTGGATGCTAAAAGTGCCGTTTGATAATTTTCACATCCCCATTCCAGTTCCACAGTCCGTTTTTTAGGAGGAATCGTCGTGTCTGTGTGAATTCAAATTGCTTATTTTCGTTGTACCGACTTTGTTCCTGATATTTATTTGAAGTTGGGTTAATGTGGAAGCTATTAAAATATCACTTTTCATGAGGAACACAATAGTAACAGGTATTTTTATTATTTCTGTTCATTTCAGAGTTTTCATTCATTTGTTGCCTTCGCTCCACATTTTTAACGGATGCCTTATATTTCTTCCTTTTAGTTTTTAATTTAATATTTGTTTAGCTATTCTACGTTCATTGTATTTTATGTATATATTATATTCTATGTATATATTTTTTCAGCAAATTTTATTTTCTTGTCGACTAAAAAGATATTTTGTTCTTGTCTCACGTTTACCTATGAAGTCTTGTTATGTCTCCCACTTCTATGAGAAATATTTTTTTATTAGCTTGGATTATCTCAACAAAATTAAAGGCAATACTATTAGGGGCTCTAGGCTAACTACAAATAAAGGAAAAGAACTATTGTCAGCTGTTAAAGAACAAAAGGGTAAAGTAATATCTACTGGTAGACCAACATACTGGCCTACCGATAGGAACAAAATTCCAGACCTGATAGATTTCTTTATTTACAAAAATATCTCAGCTAACCATCTAACTATCAATGACGGCTGGAGCATGAACTTTGATCACTCACCGATAATTTTAACTATGAGTGATACAGTGATCAAAAAAGAGTTCAATCCAATATTGACTAATAAAAAAACTGACTGGGAAAGCTTCAAAATAAACATTGAACACAAAATAATCTTCCTGTGCCAAAGAGAACCACGTGGCAACTTGATGACCAATTAGAAGTTTTTATAAAAAATATCCAACAGGTAGCTTGGGCAAATAATCCCACAATAACTATTAGAACAAAAGTGAACAACTACCCAAAAGAAATCTTCTTCTTCTTCAGATGCAAATCCACTAATGGATGTTAGCGATCACATTTTCCATTAATTCTCTATTTCTTGCAATATGTATTAGAGATTGTATGTCGTTAATCCCTGTCCATTGCCTTATGTTTCGGAGCCAGAACATTTTCTTGCGTCCCATTCCTCTCTAGCCTTCAATTTTACCCTCGATTATAAGTTGAAGGAACTGGTATTTTTCATTTCGCATGATGTGACCTAGATACGCCGTTTTCCTTTTCTTGATGGTTTCGAAAAGTTGGCGTTCTTGGTTTATTCTTTTAAGGACATCTATATTTGTGATTTTCGCTGTCCATGGTATTTTTAGGATACGGCGATAGAGCCACATTTCGAAAGCTTCTAATTTGTTTATATCCCTCGTTTTGAGTGTCCAGCCCTCTACGCCATATAGCAGCACTGACCACACGTAGCACTTAGTAAACCTTAGTCTCAGTTGAAGATCGAATTCTGAACAAGTCAGTACCTTCTTGAATTTTACGAAAGCTTGTCGAGCTTGCTCAATGCGACATTTTACTTCCCTGTCCGATGCCCAGTCTTCAAAAAGCCACGATCCCAGGTATTTAAATTTACTCACTCTTTCAATGGACTTGCATCCAAGTTTCTGGAGATGATCATAAATTTGGTTTTTTTGGTATTAATCTCTAATCCCATTCGCTTACTGTATTCTCCGATTATAGTGACAAGTTGTTGAAGATCGACTATGTTGTCACAAATTAAGACACCATCATCAGCATATCGTATGTTGTTGATCAATACTCCATTCACTTTGATTCCCATCTTTGCATCCTCCAAAGACTCTTGGAATATGGCTTCCGAATAAATGGTAAATAAAATAGGGGAAATCACACATCCCTGTCGAACGCCCCTTTTTATATGTATGGGTTTGGATATAGAATTGTCTATTTTTAACTGTGCCGTTTGATGCCAGTACAAGTTTTTAATGCATCTTATGTTTTTTTGGTCTATATCAACTTTATTGAGGATCTGCATTAACTTGTGGTGTTGGATACGATCAAACGCTTTTTGGTAATCTAAAAAGCATAGGAACACATCCTTCTTCTGATCGTAACAATTTTGGACCAGCACCTGTGTTGCTACTATTGCTTCTCGTGTTCCTAAACCTTGCCTAAACCCGAACTGGGAGTCACTGATATCCCATTCACATTTTTTGTATATTCTTTGATGTAGTATTTTTAAGAATATCTTTAAAGTGTGACTCATCAGGCTAATGAGTCTGTGATCTTCACATCTTTTTGCATTGACTTTCTTGGGCAGGGGAATAAGGGTAGAGCGTAACCACTGTTGAGGATAGCAGCCAGTTTCATAAATTAAGTTAAATATTTTGTGTAGTGCTGAAATTCCCCTTTCATCCAGTAATTTGAGTATTTCTGACGGGATTTCATCTGGTCCAGGTGCCGTATTGTTTTTTGAATTTAATATTGCCTTTTCTATCTCCTCTTTGGTGATTGAAGGGCCAGTCAGCTGGTCGTCTGTATAAACTTCACTCATGGGTATTTCGTCATGGAAGAGCTCCTGGATATAATTTTCCCATATATCAATTTTCTCCTTTTCACCCAGCACTCATCCTGATTAACTATGGTAGTTGGTCTTCGTTTTCTGTATATTCCAGCAGTCTCCTTAAGCTTTTTATGTAAATTACGGTCGTCGTGCTGTCGTTGTAAATGTTCTAGATCGATACATTGTTGCTTAAGCCATTCATTTTTTGCTATTCTTATTTTTGCTTTTATTTTCCTGTTAATGTTTTCATACATATTGCTGCCATCTTGGTTATTCTTGTGTCTTCGTCGTTCTTCCATTAGTAATAGTATTTCTTCTGTCATCCATTTTTGCCTCTTGTTATTTCGTTTGTACCCTAAGTTGTTTTTCATGATGTCTGTTACAGCACTTATAATCGTATTCCATGTTGGTGTTAAGATCTTCGAAAATCAAAAGAAATCAGAGAACTCATAGTAGAAAAAAGAAAGTTAATAAAAATAGGTAGCAATACAGAGCTCCACGAGATAAAAATAGTCTAAATAATGCTACACAAAAACTAAAAAGGGAGATACAGAATATGTAAAATTCAACAATTAATTATTTTTAAAGTAATTTAACAGCTGATCAGAACACAGATTATTCGTTGTGAAAGGCATCAAAAAGAATGAAGAGACCAATTATTCATTCTCCTACTGTCAAGTTGGAAAACGGCAACTGGGCTAGAAGTAATGAACATAAAGCAGAACGATTTGCAGATCATTTAGAATGCACGTTCAAACCCAAGGACAATGATGGTGAAGAACTGAGAACCGGGAAGAACCATTCCAAACCGAAGAAAGAATAATGTCGATATCATTTAGAGAAGTATTAACAGAGATAAAAGAGAATATAAATCCTAAGAAAGATTCAGAATATGATCTCATAACAGAAGAACTATTCAACAATCTACCAAGAAAAGCCATAGTTGAGCTGCCACCTCTAATGAATGCTGCTTTTAGATTGAGATATGTTCCCCAGACTTTGGAAAGTAGCCAAAGTCATAATGGCCGCCAAACCAGGTAAACCTCGTAATGAAGTGACATCCTATCGACCAATATCACTCCTTCCGGTGATGTCAAAACTATTTAAAAAACTTCTATTAAAAAGATTAAAACCAATAATAAAAAGTAAAAATCTTATACCAAATCATCAATTTGGTTTCAGAAATAAACATTCCACCATAGATCAAATTCATAGAATAACTAATATAATAGAAAAAACATTAGAAGAAAAGAAAGTCTGCTCTCCAATCTTCTTGGACGTAATACAATCGTTTGGTAAAGTCTGGCATGAGGGTTTAAACTATAAACTAAGAACTTTCATGCCTAAACAGTATTTAGAAATGTTAGAATCATACATTGCGAATAGATATTTCAGACTAAACCAAGAAGAAGTGTACACCGACTTAAGAGAGATCAAAGCTGGCGTGCCACAAGGGAGTGTATTAGGCCTGGTCCTGTACCTTTTGTATACGTATGGCATTCCAGAGCTAGAATATAACACTATTGCCACCTTCGCAGATGATATAGCCATACTAGTGATAGGAGACACTAGTGAAGATGCGACTGATAACTTGCAGCTATCAGAAAATACAATACATACCTGAATCAGAAAATGGTGAATAAAATAAAATGAGACTAAATCTGCACACATTAACTTTACAAATAAAAAAATAGAAAATTTCCCAGTTAGAATAAATGATACCCAAGTTCCTAATGCAACATCAGCAAAATACGGACAGCAACTTGGACGCGAGGCTGCGCTGGAAAGTCCATGTCAAAAAGAAAAAAAGAGAGCTTGATATTAGATATAAGAAATTATATTAGCTGATTGGAAAAAATTTAACACCATCCATTTACGAGCAAGTAATGAGGCCAGTATGGGTATATGGGTGACAACCCTGGGACTATTCCAAAGCTAGTAATCTACATATTATCAAAGATTTCAAAACAAAGTACTGAGCAACATTGTTGATGCTCCTTGGTATATCCGTAACAGCAACCTCCACCAGGACCTGGGTATGGAATCAGTGATCGAAATAATCAAGAGAATAGCAGCAAGTCACGAGAAGAGGTGTTGCATAATCATGGGAACGTCGAGGCAATCCAGCTTCTTGACAACACTGAACTAAAGAGAAGACTCATAAAAACAAAAACATTTGAGTTAGTGTAAATGTGTTACATTTTAGTGTAAAAAGCAGATTATAGTGCTGTGAAGTTATTGCATGTTAGTTGTAGTGCATTAGTTGATAGATAAAATAGCCATGAGGTAAGCACTTAGATTTAAGTATTTGCTGTTTATTAAGTAAGATCAGAAAATAACTGATAATTGGTCATTTGTGATTAGATAGCAATATACAAACACCGTACAGGTGTTATAAAAAAAAATTCTTAAAGCGTGGAAAAATAAACGTCCTTGTACACTTTTTTTAAAGAATGTGCAAGTGAACACGAAGACCAGTGACGAAAATTAAGCGCTTCTGTAAGCACTTCAGTTTTTCTTTTATTACGTTTTTGTAGAATATGTATTTATTATTTATTAACATAAATAAATGTTTTTCTTGTAAATATATATTTTTTTTTATTTAAAAACCCTAACAAAAACAACTGAGGTTGTGTCTTGGGAGCTGGAACGGATTAATGGTGTTTCAATGGGGAAAATTGTTTTGAGATACAAACACGGAAAGAATTAAACTCGTATGTCGAGCTATCACCGTGTCTTACTCTCACGCAGAGAAAGATTTTTTAGCGTAATTCCGCAACAACTATAAATCTATCTTCATTTGTATTCTTATCTTCTATTGATCTCTGTTTTTTTTAGGAATTTAAAGTTCCAGATCGCTATCCTGATAATATACCTTTTAAGTCTACACTTTTTCATTTCATTTATTTTATAAAAACTGTGTAGTTTATAATTGTTTTACTAATAATTAATAGAACGGATATTAAAACAACGAGTAGTAAATATAAATTCAATTTCATCGCTTTAACAAATTATATCTGCATCATTTGACCGTTTACCGTTTATCACAAAATAGGCAACTTGCATATTTCCACTATTTTGCACACATACATATGTATATGTTTTATGGATACCACCGTTAGAAGCTTACGTACAACGGATCAGCCACACCGGAAAATTAAAAACACATCATTTATGACATTTTCACATTATTATAGCTCTCCTGACATTTGTGTTTGAAATTTATAGGCATCTCTAAAATCGAGGTAAATGCAAAATATAAAATATAAACGGGTGTATTAACATCTGTAAAATTTTAGGATAAATATCATTTTTATAGTATATAATAAACGAATAAATAATGAAAAAAACTTGAACGTTATGGGAAGAAGACTTGCATTTGAATCGGTAAGTGGAAAAACGATATAACTCCAAAAATTGACATTTCAAGCGAAGATAGCCAAATTGCTTTTTAAATATCGATCTATCTGCTGAGTCGAAGAACCGTACAATATCCGTTAAGTATACGCTTTAAAAGAGAGGTACAATTTTGCATTGAGTGGAATAACGATACAACTCCTATCGTTCTTGCACTCAATATTGCGTATCGCGCATCATCGGCTGCAGTAACCTGATTATTATTATTCAGTATTTAGGCTTGATCGTTGCAGTGTAAGCAGCTTGTGATAATTTAAGGTTTTATCAGTATTTAAAAAAATTAACATGTGAACACACTAGCAGTGAAAATTCTGATACGGAGGGACTACAAAATAAGAGAAAAAGAAGGTATCCAGAAACTTGGAAGAAAAATGAAAGAAAGAATGCCTTGGACTTCAATACACAACTGCAACTGGAAAAATAGTTAACAAAATGGCCATCAAAACAGACTGCACGTAAATATAATATTATTTTTTAATAATAATGGTTTGCAGAGAAAAAACACTTTATCGGGTGCTTTTGACATTCGACAGAAATTGTAAATATTCCTAAGCTTATTCCTAAGTTTATTCTTATTATCGGGCAGAAGGTTTGGTTTCATAAACACATCCAAAGTTGTACCAATATAACAAAAAAACTTCTAGATATGCCAGCATGTATTTCATTGAAGTGAGTTTACTATACCTCAACTTTTTTTTCAGATGTAAAAATAAATGCATGTCAAAGCTTACGATGGATGAAAAAGGTGCTATTTTAAAGATTTTATATGAGAAAGGTTCAAAAGACGAACAATTTGTCTATTTGCAAGGATTAATGGAATGTAGGCGTGTAACTAGGAAGCGACCAAAGAGAGAAGCTGGGGAAAAAACCCGAGAAGTCACGTTTTCATATTACATACGAAATACTTTGAAAATGCAGCACGTATGTAAAAAAGCTTTTCTTAATCTGCATTCGATCTCGAACTCTAGACTACAATGGCTAAATAGATTGTGTGATTCTCAAAGTTCTCCTAGAGATCTACGTGGTAAACATAATAAAGAACCACATACTTTACGGCCTGCGGTTCTTGCAAAAATCCATCAACATATTGAATCGTTTCCTCAAAAAACATCTCACTACAGTTCAAAAGTCATCACCTATCTTGATTCTACCTTAAACGTTAAGATTATGTATAATCTGTTTATGAAACTACACCCAGACTTAGCAAGAACAGTAAAATATGAATTTTTTAAAGAAAATTTTGTATTGAAATTTGGGCGGCCTCAAGTTGATGTTTGCAGACAATGCGAAGAGTTGGGCACAAAACTTAAAGATGTGAATTTAAATTGTTTAAACAAAAGACTTTTTGATGAAGTGAGAATAGTGATCGACGAAACAGGAAATAATTGAAAGAAAATGATACTGGGTGATTTTATTAGTTGAATTGGTACAAAGATTAACGATAAATTTGTACGACAAGGTAGATTGATCCACGATCCGACAGGAGAAGGCAAGCATACAGAGCTTCCTAAGCTGTTATCCAGCAAAATCCCTGTAAAAATAAAAATCAAATAAGAATACAATCAGGCATGATAATCTCTACGAACCCGGTAAGATACAAGACACCATACGTGAGATAGTAAGACTCAATATACTAGTTCTTGAGATAAGCGAGATGCGCATAGATGACCACGACGCATCCTATTTTGAAGAAAACAATAACCACTGTAATGTCGTGAAATTCATTTTACATAAAGAAATCTCTAGTTATTATATCTGTACATTTCGTAATAAACGTACATCCGAAATATACAGCTGGTTCCTAAATAAACTGATGCGAGTCTTAGTAAGATTTGATCATTTTGAGCAGTGTATTTGATTGGTCTGACATAGTATATTTATTATGACAGACAAATAATAAAATAAACAATCATACAACAAACAATTTATGTTAATGGTTTTTTTAAATGTTTAACAACATATGTCAATTCATAAATTGTAATAATAATTATTAAGGCCTAAATTTTGATATTATTTTGAATTCCTGCATTTTATAAAGAATATACAAATGATAGTTTTTACATAAAATAGGGTTGTTGTTATTATTTTATCCGACACCCTGTTAGGGTAAAAGGAAGGGGAGAAAGAAAGAAAGTTATTATTTTTATTGTTATTAAGGAATAAAACAAACGACTTAAATCAACAAAATATCAGAGGCAGCAAAACATTTTAACATACATAAGCAGAACCACAGTTTTTATATTATTAAAAAGTGGAGGGAACAAGAAACTCTCGAAAGAAAGCGGGGGTCTGGAAGACCAAAACTATACTAAATTTAGGTATGTAAAAACAAGAATAATATTTTGTAATATCTCCATCAGCATTGATAACAGCTTGTAGTCTTCAGTCCATCTGCGTGAAAGGAACTATGAAATTGTCTTCTTCAGAGAGCTGTTCCCAAGCCAGCTGTATACTGTGCCACAGCTCTTGAGCATTTTAAGGTATAAAATTACGCCGATACAACCTTTTATAATAACCCCCCACATATTCTTGATCGGGTTTAAATCTGGACTGTAGGTGTAAGGTTTCAATGTTGTTATTCTGGAGACACTGGTTTATTATATTTGCAGTGTGAACATGACAATTATCTTGTTAGAATATAAAATTATTTTCTGTGTACAACTGTTTTAAACTGCGAAACATAATGTTTTCTAGAATATTCAGATAAGTCTGTCCAACAAACCTGCCACCAATCGCCATACCATTCCCATTCCTCTAGATGCAATCCATCCCCATACATTGGCGCTAAAATGACGAGCTGCTCGATATCTATCAACATATAGAAATCTAATATTATCTGGCTATACAACCCCAATTTGGCCCTTTTTAGAAGATTGAAATGTTTTCTCATCTGTAAATATTACCCTGTCCCAAAAATCTTGATTTTGTAGATGATGGTTTAAAGCAAATATACGTCTTGATTGCTTCTGTTGTGGTGCAAAAGCTTTTTTTGCTGCAGTTCGGTACCTAAGACGGTTATTATCTTTCTTCCCGGTAACTGTGAGTTAAATCTTGCAGTTTTCGCATCTTCAAAAGGATTGTCTTCTAATCTCTCCACAAACGTAAGATTTTCATGAGCGGTACATATTTTTGGTCTTCCAGACCCTCGATTTCTTTCGAGAATTTCTTGTTCTCTCCATCTTTTATTAATATTAAAAACTGTTGTTCTGCTTACGTTAAAATGGTTCGCTACGACAGATAGTGACCAACCATCTTCTAATTTCGTTACAATTCTTACTTTTAGTGTTTTGCTAGCATGTGGAGCCATTTTTTGAGATTGAACAGAATAAGTTATCTGACCAATTTTAAGATTTGGCAGTGACAGTGACACAATGTAAATAATAAGTTTTTATAATTTAAAATACACTGCTTAAATTTTTACAAAATACGCTTAAGAGTCGTATCAGTTTTTTTAGGCACCAGCTGTACATAAGTACATTTCGGACATTGATCATAATGCAATTAAACAACTCAAAGCTAGTGGAAATTAATCTGATCAAGTTTATAGATTTCTGCGAAAGATCTACAGCGAAAGTATGACACAATCTAAATGGAAATAAGCCACAATTAAAGGTTAAAGTACGTTTATTGACGTTTCAATTTCCACTTCGCAAATCGTTCTCAAAATACAAACATGAGTAAATTGGTAAGTTATAGTCGGTTCACAATTTGTTGATAGCTCACTACAAGTTTAACCCTAATTAGAAAACTGAAATACAGAGAGGATAGGTAATACGATATAATAGTAAAAACCAACCTAAAACTGACGGTTTAAGACGTTTTCGACTAACCCACCTTATATCTGAAGGAATACAATACCTTATAATCCTATTACGGGGGTATTTTGAATGGTTAGAGATGAACGACCAGTGTCGTAGAGTATAATATGATTGAAACATTTATTTGAACTAAATAAATATATTTTTAAAATTGTACTTATGTAAATTGTATTTTTTAATAAAACTTATTTATTTTATTCAAAAATAAAAAGTTTCTTGCCATTTGTAAAAGATACATTTATTTAATTAAGGAAAAAGGCGCCAAATGTCGCCTGGCAAAATTTCCAATGTGTTTTAAATGTATCCATTATTTTCGAATCCGGAGAAAACTAATAAATATTTTTGAAAAATTTAAACGCAGAATGAAAGATTACATTATTACTCAGGGCAGAAAGTCCCTGAAAACTTCTACAATGTTTATTTTAATATGTTATGTAACAGGGGTGAAAATAAAAGAGAAAATATAGTATAATTTTTAATTGAAAATATTGCATGCAAAAGAAACTTTTTATTTATTCTAAAAAATATTTCATTCTGCCTTTAAATTTTTCAAAAATGCTTTTTAGTTTTCTCAGGATTTGAAAAAAAAATGGATACATTTAAAACACATTGAACATTTTGACAGGCGACATTTTGCGCCTTTTCCCTTTAATACCTTACGATTACAACTACTATTACTTACCTTATATAATTACGATTAGAAAACTATTCAAATTCAAAATAAATAGGATCAACTTCGGAATCCAAGTCGTCTTGAGGGTTAATAATTAGGTTAATAATATCTACGGTCGCATCAATTATGTTATCAAGATCCCACATTTTTTGTTCTTCTTCTATTACATGTCTTACTGCATCTTTCCGGTTTTGTTTTGTAATATGTTATAAAGACTCATATAACAATTCACGTACAGCTTGTATTTTATATGACGTATTTTTTCTAGCCACATAACTTTTCATTTGTGCCCAAATGAGTTCAATTGGATTTATTTCGCAGTGGTAGGGTGGAAGTCTAAAGACTGTGATGTTTCGCCTTTCCGCCATTTTGTCAACTACGTATTTCTTGAACTTAGATTTGTGTTGCCGGGCAATTTTTAAAAGTTCTGCTTTTACCATTCCATCTTCGTAAGGCAGATACTTATTCCGCAGCCAGTCAAGAATATCCTGTTTCTTCCACGCATTCGTTAGAAGTCTTTCTACTAGTCGTGAATGATAAGGTGCAATATTTAATACTATAATTGAATTTGGTGGTATGTGTTCAATCATTTGCTCAAAATACTCTTCGAAAACATCAGCTGTCATCTCCTCGTGATAGTCTTTTGTGCTTTTGGAATGAAATTCCAACAAACCATGCTTAACAAATCCTTTTTCACTGCCAATGTGAGAAATTATTAATCTACTGCCTTTACCAGAAGGTGGGGAGATACCAGTAGACCAACCTTCCATAAAGGCTTGTCTGGAGCTTAATATATTTTTATCTGACCAAATTTTTTTTAGAGTATGACCTGAGTTTACCCACGTTTCATCCTGGTAGAAGATGGGCCTTTCTTCAGCCCGGAATTTTCGTATAAATCTTAGATAATTTCTTCTCCAACATCATCTTCTCCTCCCGGTCAATCAAAAGTGATTTTCGGTCTGATTTCTTCCACCGGAAATTTAATTCTTTTAAAACTTGCCACAATTTAGTTCATCCGATATGAGACAAATCTGGGTCGTCTCTAACTTCTTGTAAAATTTTGTTTAGGTTTGGTATTTCTTTTTTGAAAAAAAATCCATGAATTTTCCTTCGAATACCATTTTTGGTAAATTCATCAATTTCAATAGGCTTTTTCCCTCTCTTTAAGTGTTCTTTTGTGTTTGGGTTAGCTATACCGTGTTTTTTTCTTTCTGATAGGAACCTATATAAAGTTGACTCTCCTACGCCAGTCATGTTGGCACAACTTTCGACTATGTTGCGAACAGTGTTTGTGGGATTCTGAGAAACCAGAGCATCGTGAACATTCAGGACAATAGTCTTCTCTCTTGGTGAATAGACAGACTTACTGACTGTACGCAACAGTACCGGTGTAAAACTTGATGATGAAGCCATCACAAACAATCCAACAAAACGAGCACGAGCGAAAGGTACGTATATGTTCGTAGGTATATGGAATAAAAAATCACTCACGCACTGCATATAATTCGCAAAAGAAATATTCGAGACGCTAATTACTGCCGTAGACGCGGAAACACCGACGAGCCGTAAATTACATGCGATCAAAAACGTACTAAACAAAAAAATTGTTTTCGTTCGTAATAACTTCACCCTTTCAAGTTAAGTTTCGAATATAATTATATTATTAAAAATCTGGGGAATTCCATCTTAATTATCTTGCAACGAATAGTACCTTCGGATATGAATTCCAGGTTTTCTAGTAAAGTGATTAAACGCGAAGACTAGTATTGAAATATCCAAAGAGATAAGGTATTCTTATTTACAAAATTGTTAATGGTTAAATTCTTATTTTTATTAATATAATATAATAACCAACATTAGTCGTGAAAGTTTTAATTGTTTTTTTGTTAAATATATTAGTATTAAAATATTATCAATATTATATATAACAGTATTAAAACATTATATTATTATTTAATGAATAAACACCTTAGGAACGCCTATGATTTACGACCGTTTTATGAGTTTGAGGCATATTTCGTGCTCTCAACAATTTGTGAACGAAGAATAATAAATAGATTTATTAATGTATTTTGAGAACGATTTCTGAAGTGGAAATTGAAATGTCAATAAACGTGCTTTAATCTTTAATTGTGGCTTATTCCCATTTAAATAGTAATTACTTTAAAATGCCACAAGAAACTAGCTTCAGAACAATATTATGACACAATCTGAAAGAAGTTTTAATAGAAGACGTTAGTAAAACAATAAACTCTCAGAAATTGTAAACAAACTGTAAGATTTCACTTTTTTTTTATTTTTTTAAACTGCTATGTGTAAAAAATCTTGCTAAATTAAAAATAAACCTCCCCTATAACCTTTGATGCGGTTAAAAAATGTATAAAAATCTTAGTACATGTATAAATAAAAAAAAAAAAATATGAGATGAAAAAACATGATAAATTTTTTAGTATATTAAAGCTAGTTAAACTCGTTTGAATGTAGTGATAAACTACACCTTCTAAAATGCAAGTGTACTGTAAATTTCATTAACGCCTCAAGTCATTAAATGGAAAACTTTTCTACTTAAAGGTAAACCCAATTAGTAAAGTTTAAAAACTAATTAAAAAATACTGACTATGAATAATTTCTCGTCGTGAAAGAAATTCTCCAAATTCTATTTCGACGAAGCTGAGTTTTAGGAGCTTACTGGAGATCATTTTCTGTGTTGGATCACTGCAGAATGTTCCGTTAACAATTTTTAAAAGTTTTAAATTATATATATATATATATATATATATATATATATATATATATATATATATATATATATATATGTAAGTGGTGTTTCTAAAAACATGCCAGCTCATGAAAAAGTGCATATGGTGGTGAATCGTCAAATGGTCCTTAGAAAACTCAATGGGGAAATTCTACGCTTGCCTAAGAATTCTTGCTTGCCTAATTATTTTACATCAAAAGTCATGAGAATCTAATTGTAGAGGACTGACATCTGAAAACAAATTTTAAAATTATTCTACAAATTAAACACTTTCTAAAATTTTGCAAAAATATAATATATTTGCCAAACTATTATTATAAAAGTTACGCCACTTTTAGTGCAAAATGGATATATCGCATTGTATTCTATCACAATGAAGTTAGATATTAACAATATTTGAATCGCCAACATTTTTATTTTATGATTTATTATTTAAAAAGCAATAAAGTTGCTTGAAATAAGCACTGACAGATCTTTATTTAGCTTAAAATTTGTAATAAACTAATTCCAGGCTATACAACAATTCACAGGATTTTAAAAAAGTTTGAAAATTTTGGTTAAACAAAAGGTTATAATGGTGCCTCTGTTATGAGTGGTCGATTCAGTGGCGTGCAAAAAATATTAAGGAAACATATCCTCTTGCAAATTACGTTCATTGCTATGCACACCAAATGAATTTAATATGACAAGTGCATGTTCTATCAAAGAGTAGGCTAGGATATTTTTTTTTTCTAATTTATCTGGTTTGTGCTCATACTTTTCTCCTACTGCTCATACTCTCCTCAAAGAACTAAAATTTTGGATGAAATGGTTAATCGCAAGTTGCCAAAATCTTCTCAAACACGTTGAAATACTGTAGTTATGGACATTATATAAAGTACTTCACGTTCAACATTTCTCAGATATACCATGAAGGAAGGACGACTTAGTGCTTTAGTTATCATCATCATCATCCAGCCTCAAGAGTCCACTGCTGAACATAGGCCTCTTCCTCATGTTTCCAACCCCGTCTATCTTGCGCCGCTCTCATCCAGTTTTTATTGAGTCTTCTTAAATCGTCAGTCCATCTTGTAGGTGGTCGACGACGTTTCTCTTGTCTTCCCTTGGCCTCCATTCCAATAACCTCTTTGTCCATCGCCCATCTGTCATTCTGGCTATGTGTCCTGCCCATCTCCATTTTAGTCTGGCTATCTTCTCGATGATGTCAGTCACTCCGGTTCTTCTCCTGATGTCTTCGTTGGTTATTCTGTCTCGCAGAGTTATTCCTAACATGGACCGCTCCATTCTTCTCTGCGTGACTCTCAGTTTGGTAGCTGCTACTTTTGTTAAGGTAAGTGTTTCTGCTCCGTACGTCAAGACTGGGAGGATGCACTGATCAAATACCTTTCTCTTTAGGCATGTGGGCAGCTCACTTTTAAAAGTTTCTCCCAGTTTTCCAAATGCTGCCCACCCAAGGCCAATTCTTCTCTTCAGTTCATGAGTCTGGTTATCCCTGCCAATCATAATTTCATGTCCCAGGTATTTATATCTATCTACGAGTTCTATTTCTTTTCCACCAATACTGATGTTCTGGTTGGGTACCAAATTGGTCATGATTTTTGTTTTCGAGATATTTATATTTAAACCTACACTTTCTGTAGCCACAACGAGTTCCTGTACCATCTCTCTTGCCATACCTAGATCTTCAGCTATTATAAGTATATCATCGGCGAAACGTAAGTTGTTTAGATATTCTCCATCTATTTTTATTCCCTTTGTCATCCAATCCAAATTCTTAAAAGCATGTTCTAGCACCGTATTAAAAAGTTTAGGTGACATTGGGTCTCCTTGTCTAACCCCCCGTTCTATTTTTATGCGATTACTGTTAGTATGTAATCTGATAGTGGTTGTTGCCTGCAGGTATATTTTGTATAATAATTTAGTATATCTATAATCTAGCCTGCATTCTTTAAGCGCCTGTAATATTTTGCTTAGCTCAACTGTGTCAAAGGCTTTGTGAAAATCGATAAATATTAGAACTAGAGGTTTATTGTATTCCACTGCTTTCTCTATTAGGGTTTTTATACTTTGTAGATGGTCATTTGTTCCGTACCTTTTTCGGAATCCTGCCTGTTCCCTTGGTTGATAAGTCTCTAATTTTCTTTCCATTCTCTTAACTAGTATTCGCGTAAACAACTTATATATATGGCTGAGGAGGCTAATCGGTCTGTAATTCTCTAAATTTGCTTTATCTCCTGCTTTGTGTAATAGAATCATAGTAGCGTTGTTCCAGTCTGTTGGAATATTGGCGCTGTGAAGGCAGATATTGAAAAGTTGTTTATTTTTTTCAAGTAATACATCCCCTCCAATTTTTAGTGCTTCTGATACTATTCCATCTTCGCCCGGGGTTCGATTATTTTTCATTTTCTTTAGGGCTTCTTTGATTTCTGATTTTGTTATATCGGGCATTAAATTTGATCCTTGGTTTAATACCCCAGTTTTTAGTGTAATTGGAGGTTCCGTATTGTTATCTTTTTTTCTTGATCTATATAACTCTGCGTAGAACTCTTCGACTATTCTTAATATTTCATCTCTGTTCGTTGTTTCTTCTCCAGTGCTGTTTCTCAGTTTGTTAATTTCTATTTTCCCTTTTTGTACGCTCCTCTTCAAAACTTCCATGTTCTTATTTTGCTCTATTGCCTGTTTTGTTTTTTCTACATTGCTTTAGTTATGCTATCTGCAGAAAAAGGATTTGTAAATGGCATTGATAATTTTAATAATAAAGGCATTAAAAACTTTGCAACCAAAAAAGAAAAGATGGACTTCTTATATCGGAAACTTTAAAGTAAAATTAAACAACTTTGTGCATGTGTGCAAGGATTTTGGAAATACCATGGACCCAACGAGTTACAAACGCAGAAGTGTTAAGAAGGCTACAAAAGGATTGCGAGGTCATAAAGCACATCAAAACAAGAAAGCTGGAATATTTAGGTCACATTACTAAAGGTGCGAAATATGAGATATTAAGGCTCATAATTCAAGGTAAAATCAAGGGTACAAGATCCATAGGAAGACGAAGAATTTCCTGGCTAAGAAACCTAAGAGAGTGGTATAGTTGCAGCTCAGTAGATCTTTTTAGAGCAGCCGCCAATAAGGTACGGATAGTTGTGATGATAGCCAACCTCCGATAGGAAAAGGAACTACAAGAAGAAGTGCATGTAGATAACTATTGAAATAGTGTTATTTTTATAATTTTGTAAATATACGCTAGAGATTAATCGCAATAACAAACTTCAAGTACTATCAGCAGTAAATACTTTATAAATGTACGAAATTTCTTAGCACCCTAGAAATAGCAGACCTACATAATGTAAAATTATCTTCGCCAATTTTTTTTAACTTCTATTTTGTACCTTTGTGACAATATCGTAAACCCGTAAACGTAAAAATTTGGACAGCTGCCGGAATTCTGGCACTACCTTCTTAAAGTGATACGAGCCGCTTCTTAGGCAAGCCTCAACTGTGTACATTTTATCAACTTTTTTTTTATACAATAATTCAAATATTGTTAATATCTAAGTTTATTGTGACCAAAGGCAGCCCAGTATATACATTTCGCATTATGTGTGGCTTAAACATAATCCGTTACATACATTTTGCACTACGTGTGGCCTAACGTTTACACCAACACTCTAGCAAATAGTATTATATTTTTGCAAAATTTTGGAATGTGTTAATTCGTAGAAGAATTTTATTAATATTTGTTTTCAATACAGATTTTAGTCCTCTATATAGTTTTTCATGAGTTTTGATGTAAAATAATTAGGAAAGCAGGAACACAAACAGTTTAGAATTTCCTTTGGCCGATTTGACAATTCGCTACCCGCTATATATACATATATATCTAATACAGATTTTTGGGACACAAGCAATTCAATTAAAATTTCAAAACCTTGAGTTGCAATACCCAAGTATTTTTTTCAGAGGAGAAATTATTCATCCACTACTTTTGTTATAAAACTAAGACTATTTATTGTACCGTAAAGGAATAATACATGTTTTATGACAATTGGTGTTTGACAGGTTAGTGGGTAATATTTTTTGAGTATCTTTATAATATGCAAATTTTAAGTAAAAGTCAAAAGACAGTTTTTTCTGTCTCTCGAAAAATCAATTTTCCTCTTGTTTCTTTAAAGATATCATTTCTTCGAAGCTTTTTTTTTGCTTAGTAAAGGTATACCTTTGTATTAATAATTAAAAGCAATTAACAGCGTTATATCCATCCTCCATCCCTTACATATTTCATCAAAATTTTCTAAACTTGGTGAATTTTGTTCCAATTCTTCTATATATTTTTGTTCATTTTTCTTTGGCTGCAGTTCTTGTGAACTTAATGGTTCTTTCTGATGGTTTTGTCATGTTTTCCGCTTTATTGTTCTAGACTTTTGATTTATTTTTGCAATCACTATGTAGTAGTCACTGCTTGCATGTGGCTTCCACCATCTAATATCATTTTTTAAAGTTTTTTTTTATGAGAACGTGGTCTATTTGGTTCTTCTAAAGGTAAAAAAGAAACCACAACACAACTCTTTTTGATAAAAATGGAAATACTATGATAACGACTGACGAAAAGCTAAAATGATGGAAAGAATATATGGAATATAAAGAATACCAGAAACGGAAAAAGCCCGGGGCCAGATTAACTTCCTATTGATATCTTAAAATAATAGAAAATGAGTACATGGATGTCCTCTTAAAGCTCTTTAATGAAATTTATCAGTCGGGTGACATACCCAATGAATGGTTGACCTCAACATTTATTTGTCTCCCAAAAAAGAAAAATGCTAGATAATGAACCGACCACGGCACCATAAGCCTGATGTCTCGAATTATGACCTTCGAATTATAACAAATCTATATTATAAACAGCAGGCACACATACGCATTAATGAACATACATCTTCTTCTTCTTCTGGTTCCTATCCGTTTCGGATGTTGGAAATCATATTGGCAATCATGACCTTGCTCGCTGCGGCTCGAAACAGCTCCGTTAAGGTTTTCTTAAACCATGTTCTTAAATTCCGCAGCCATGATATTCTCCTTCTACCGGGTCCTCGCTTACCTTTGACTTTACCTTGCAATATAGACTGCAGCAGGGAGTAACGGTCCTGATTTCTCATAACGTGTCCCAGATATTGCAATTTTATGCGTTTGACCGTAAACACAATCCCTGGTTCCTTCTTCATTTTTTCTAGAACTTCCTTGTTCGTGATCCTTGCTGTCCACGATATTCTCAGCATTCTTCTATAAAGCCACATCTCAAATGCTTCAAGTTTTTTAATAGTGGTGTCTGTAAGCGTCCATGCCTCCGCCCCGTACAACAACACAGAGAAAACATAGCATCTCAAATGTCTCATTTTTGTATCTAGGGATATGTTGTGACCTTTGAAGATAGCGCTCATTTTGTTAAAGACCGTTCTTGCCTTTCCTATGCGGCACTTTATTTCCTGTACATTGCTCCACTGTTCGTTTATAATAGTTCCCAGGTAGCAATACTGTTTTACTCGCTCTATCTGCGCCGCATTAATGTAAAGATAAGCCCCATTTATATTCTCCTTGCTGATAATCATTTGTTTCGTTTTGTGGGTATTAATGTTTAGTCCGTACTGTTGACTGTACTCGTTTATTCTGTCCATTAGCCTCTGAACCCTCTAAACTATCTGCAATCACCATGGTGTCGTCGGCATATCTAACATTGTTTACTCTTTCACCATTTAGAAGGATGCCTTCGTCTATTCCGTAAAGAGCCTCATTAAAAAATTTCTCTGAGTACATATTAAATATCAACGGCGATAGGATACATCCCTGTCTAACTCCGCGTAGTATTTTTATGTGATCTGTTTCTTCTCCGTTAATTTTCATGTATGCGGTCTGATTCCAGTATAGTTCTGAAATTATTCTGAGGTCTTTGTCATCCAGGTCTGCTTCTTTTAAAATGTTTATCATCTTTTGATGTTGAACTCTGTCAAATGCCTTTTCATAGTCGATCAAGCACGCGTATACGTCGCAGTTAACGTCCCTGCATCTTTGAATCAGTACCTGTACTCCGAAAAGTGCCTCTCTGGTACCCACTGCGTTAATGAAGCTGAACTGTCTATCCGGTATTTGTTCCTCGCACTTCTTATAAATTCTTCCATGGATGACTCTAAGAAACAGTTTCAACATGTGGCTCATTAGGCTGATTGTTCGATATTCTTCGCACTTTTTAGCCCCCTGTTTTTTAGGTATCGGAACATACATCAGAAAAGTTCAAAATTAAAAGAGGAGTGCGACAGGGGTGTGTATTGTCACCACTACTATTCAATGAATACTCTGAAGAAATTATGAAAAGAGCTCTTGAGGGAGAAGCAGCAGGAATAAAGGTCAATAGAACACCAATTAACAACATTATATATGCGGACGATACTATCATAATAGCAAAAAACCTCCAAGGCCTCCAAAAGCTAATTAACAAGATAGTTGAGTATGGAAAAGAATATGGATTATCAATAAACACCAAGAAAATTAAATTTATGAGGATATCAAAAACCCAAAATAATGATGAAAGCCTGACAATTACTTAACTATAAAACTTTAGAATAAGTTGAAAACTACAATTATCATGGCACAATAATTAATCACACAAACGATTACTCCAAAGAAATCAAAGTTCGAATAAAGAAAGCACGAACAAACTTCAATAAAATGAGAAAGGTACTTTGTGCAAGAGAACTGAAATTAGACTTGAGAGTTAGGCTGGCAAGGTGTTATATTTTCTCGACTCTGCTTTACGGGATAGAAGCATGGACACTTAACGCGTCGATTACTAAAAAGTTAAAAGTATTTGAGCTTTGGGTGTATAGAAAAATCCTGAAGATATCATGAACCGAGCATGTAACAAACAACGAAGTCATGAGAAGAGTCAACAAAAGAATGGAAATATTGGAAACCATCAAGACACGAAAGCTGCAATATCTGGGGCATGTTATGCGTAATAAAAGATACAACATACTTCAATTAATTATAAAAGGGAAAATTCAGGGCAAGAGAAGTGTAGGAAGGTGAAGAATCTCATGGTTGCGTAACTTGAGGGAATGGTACGGATGCACATCAATCGAACTGTACTCAGCGGCAACATCTAAGATTAGAATAGCCATGATGATTGCCAACCTTCATCGCGGAGATGACATGTAAAGAAGAAGAAGATGGTTGATGGAGAATTGTTGTTGTCTTCTAACTTTTGCCTCACTATCTTTGATTCGTTATATTTTTGTAGACGTATATCCATATTACTTATATTTTTATCATCAACTTATTTTTTAATTTATTTAATTTTTGAAGATATTTTATCATTGATTTGTGTTTCACCTTATATAATCCCTTCTCATAATCTATAAAATACTGGAAAACATCTCATTATTAGTAGTTGATGATGTCACCTAATAAGTTTACTATAATTAGATGTTTGGGACGATAAAAAATCTATGCTTTTATAGAAAAAACAGGTAATTTCTTCTATAAAAGAAAAGAAAAGATGTTTGAGAAAAATTCGAAAAAAATGTACTAATATTATTTTAATGGATAAAACAAATAATGTTGAAAGAAAATTGGCAAGATAAATAGGTTTTTACTAAAGGTGTATGGTTTATTGGATTAAAATTTCCGACTGATAATGGTCGTCGTTGACGTGATATTGGAGAGGAGAAAAATTTGTTTGAATTTTTTACACTTTAATCAACATTATTCCTTTACGATTCAAATTCTAACTATTCTAACCTAAAATGTTATACTAAAACTATAGTCAGTACTCATTCCTTTAAAAACATACCACTAGAGATCCATTCCGAATGCACTAGAGCTTTTAAATCTAGCTGTTTAAAAATGTGAACAAATTGAGTGTTTATTAGAGCTTTTCAGTTTTCAGATACAATTTATCCAAAAATTATAGTTTCAAATATTTCCCTTCTAATTCTGGGAAAAGAGCACGATTGAGTTGAAATTTATGACGGTTCAACTGTCTTTTTGTGCCGGAGCACACTCGTTTGCTCCCGAGAGGTCCAAAAATTCTTTTAATTTTATACTAGTTTGCTCCGGAGACCGTATACTAGTTCACTGCCATGGTTAAGCGGATTAAGTATTTATCTAGTAAGTTCTAGGAAAATAAATATCGCAAAATTGGTTCTGTGACTTTTGTATTTTATATAAAAATTCTATAAAATATTGGTTGTTACATATTTATATATGAGACAGTGGAATTAGATCTTTTAGATTATCTTCACTTTATTTTTGTCCCTATTTTGAAAAATGTTTGTTAGCTATTTTGATATTAATTCTGCTTTGTCAAAATTACCGAAATAATTTGTGCTAATTCGAAAATATATGAGACAAAGCAATACAACTTCTTTCTACACTTTGATAAAGTTTAATATTATTAGCAAGCATTTTATGGTGATTATGCTTGTAATTGTTAGGGACGTATACCAACTAATCAGTATAGCCCCCCATAAAATTATTAGACCCTCCGAGATATAGTAAACTGATCACAGGCATCCTTTGGAGATAGGTAAACTCATCACCGCAGATAGGTAAACTCATCACCAGCATTTTTGCCACAAGGCTGTGGTTTCTAATGTGAAAGATGGCCTGTTACCTAGTACTTCTCGTTTATGTGATATTTCATTAAATTTAGAAATTATTTTAAGCAAATTGCTATAAAATAGATATTAATATCGGGTTTCTTACGGTGTGTCCTCTTAGACTTATCTGCCAATCTAAACGGTTTTGAGATCTGAAAATTTAGTTGCTTAGGTTTTCGATAGTGACTTTATAATGAAAATATTTATGAGCATGTGCTGTTTCCGCTTATATCGGAAATAGTCCCCAACTTATTAATTAATTCGAAATCTATTTATTATGACCGAATGAATCAAAATGCTTAAGTACAGTTTTCTGGCTTTTATAAACATTCAAAGCCTATTTGATGAAACATTATCCTGTGAAAACAGCGAAAAAATTTAGAAATTAAAATGTCTTAAAAACTTGAAACATGGAACTGAATTTAAAATTATTCGCCAATATGAAAATGAAAAAAACTATAAAAATTTGAAACATTTCGAAATCTATGTGGATAGAGAAAAGTAAATAAATTAAATAAATGTGTATGTACTGAGAATAAATAAAAAACTTTACTTATATTTTAAGGTGCGAAAATCAAAAAATAGAGTTTGAGTTTTATAGCAATAATGAGCGTAGAATTTTAAAAAAGAAACATTTTATTTGCGGTATAATTTACTTTTACAAGTTTTTCTGATATCTGTTATGACACAAATTTCACAAATTCGTAATCGAAAATTTCGTTCCTATTCAGCGTTTCTAACTTTTTACGTAAAACGTCTTCAGCCTACTAGACCTTTTTAATGAGTGTACGGACAGGTACATGTAAACTCTGCAGTTTTATGTACACCATTGTTTAGTACTGTAGAAGCGTAGACACAAATGTGAGAATATTGGGATGAGAATGGTAAAGACGGTTGGAAAAATGGAAATGAAAGGATTTGCATAGATTTGTGGTAAAATTTATATGGCTAGACTGGGATGCCCTAACAGTTAGAGGGAAAAGAAACTCATCACTTATGTAGTTCTCTACCATATAATCGGCCATTTTCATAATTGAAGGCAGGTTAGGGATATCCGCATGAAATCGTTGACAAAACGATCGCCTACCCGTTCTGGGTCCAAAAATGGCCAGCCAAATAAGTGGTGCAGCCACTTGCCATTGGAATCTCCCCTCTTGTAACTGATCATCAAACCCAGTTTTTGGATTTTGCGAAACCAACTTTGACTCAAAAGTGAAATAAACACCCAATTCGCTTCGCAGATGGCCGAACGGCAATTACGGCCTTGTGAATTAAAATTTCAAAACCAGCCACAAGTCTTAATGGACTTAAAACGACACCAACTACTTCGGAACAACGAATTAATTAAGTAACGACCGTGATGTAGGTTTCTATGCGTTCATCGGGAAGAACACAAGATAAGAGACACGTAATGCCCATTTAACTAGTAATGGACGGTCAATAATTACAAGAAAAATTTTGGAGCATATTGAAATGTACCATCCATGTAATATGCCTCTGGTTTCGCCAAGTAATGTAAATTTTCAAGAATGCCAAAAATAATAATATTTTGTTGCGCATCGTTATGCAACACAAAATATTTATCACGGACAGTCTTAAGATTCATCTGTCGGGTTGCTTGATACACTTTCCCAATGTTTTCGGTACAGGTGGCATAAAAGTCAAACGATCGTTGCTCATATTCCTCAGAATACAAGAGATGTCCGTTGTTGTCAGGTGTTCTTTGAAAGAAGAGGTTGCAATCTTTTGGTGAATGATTTTTGATGGTCTCTCCGATAAGTTCTCTTTAGCTTTCATCTTGCAGGAGTTGCTGATGACTTGACGACTTAGTTTTCGAAGGTCGCTTACGTGATTGTGTCCCACAACTGGACCTTATTCCATAAAATAAAGTCTTCTTTAGTTTTAAAATTTCTTTGTATATTTTTACGTTTCATGTGAAAAATGACTTTATTGAATTATAAAGAATGATCTAACTTCTAAATATGCAGGATGTTTCACTGTACCAAAGTACACGAAACATGGAAACTGGGTCAAGTAAGAAAAATAGCGAAGTTCTTTAGAATAAGTGGTCTATCATCAAAAATTTTTTGCGGTTATACAAGATGTTGCATGTAGCATGATTTAGGTTGTTTTTTAATAGAACACCATCTTCAATATAACACTGATTCGCACTTATTATTATTACCTTGAGACCTCGAGAGTGGAGTTGAAGGAAAGAGACCTAGGGGAAGATCTCCCAGCCGTTGGGTAAATCAAACAAAAATACTGATTAACCAAGGGTTACATGAAGCCGAACAACTAGCCCAGGACAGAAAAGGATGGAGAGAAATCGTGCAAAAACTGTAAAAGCCTGATGGTGTCACCACATCCCAAAAGAGATTAGGACTGAGGAGAGGGACTATTACCTTACTTTTCTCAAATGGATAAGTAACATACATATTTTAAATACATACTTGGGTTTGTATCTAACAGTTTTGTAAATATTAATTTTCTTATTCTTATTGCAATTAAAGTCCAGAAAATTTAACCAACAATCAAACTTAATTAATTAAATGGTGTATGATGTAAAACTGTCATAATAAAAAAAGGACTTAATTAAGCTGATTTTTTCTGTTTGATCAGAATAATCTGCCACCAGTGCGAAACAACTAAAAAAAAACGGTGTAAAATCTATTCACCAGTTGTATGACATTTAGCCTTACACCCTTTCGTCGCACAAGTCCACAAAAGGCAATTCGATTTTAGAGTCTTTCGCAATTAAAATTTTAAATTATTGATATCTATCATTTTTCCTCCACGTTGGCACAAAACGTAATCAATGAGCAATTCACTATCCATGTTAAAGGGCAAATGAAGAGAAATTTTTCTTTTCGCATAGTTTTAAGTAGCTATCAATAGAATTTTGTGGAATTTCCAAATAAAAACCAATGAATTATATTTGCGTTTAATACATCTATTTCAGATTTATTCTGTCAAACTACCAAATGCGGTTTGCGAGGGGTTTATGGTCAATACCTGTCACGGGGTGCAGGTAGGCCAGTGATGAGTTTACCAATCTCTTAAGGTCTATTTTAAAATCCCTACTTTTATGGCGGTGATGAGTTTGTACTATGTATAAGGGTATTTATGCTAATTGGTGATGAGTTTACGTGTACCCATTGTTAGTAACTAGCATAGACTTGTCCTTTTAGACTTAACATTTCACTTGTTTCAAATTTCTCCATGATGGACTAAAGACATTCAAACCGTTACTAAAATAATAATATTGAGATAAACACCACTACTACTTTTTATCATAAAATTTCAGGTAGAATACTAAGTATCAATCTTTTCTACGAAATATATCACTTGCAATTTCTGGTACGGAAAACCCCAATCAAATATTGAACAAGGGAACATGAATTCCAACATTATAACACGTTTTAAGTAAGAAATAGTTCTGTGTTTAGGTAACAATAAAGTTTGAGAAGAACTTATTAAATATTTTAATAATAAAATGTATCAAAATGCCTGCTTTATGAAGACAATATTCTTTATTTACCTAGCTATTCGTTATTATTCATTGTGTATCCACTAAAGGCATTTTTAAACTATCTTTTCTAAGAAGTATATGGCCAGAGCGAATGTACCTGTCACTCTGTTCTGTAGGGTATTAAAAGCTGACCACCGAAGCAAACTAGTATAATGCCCTTTTGTACTTATCAGATTCTCAAATAAGAATTATTACACATCGTAATAAATAAGCAACTATTGCATTGAAAGATATCGCAAAATATACCATTTTATTAAACCCGAGAAGATTAAAACCATTCTTTTCTCTAGAAAAATGTATTATAGTTTAAAAAAAGGAATGAACAAAAGAGGGCAGACGATTCCGTGAAGCGACTACTCATCATCAGCTTTGCTACGGTTCTTGAATAATGTATCAGCACTACGACACATAATCGGGCTATTTTCTTACTCCGAGGAATTTGGAATTCCTTTAAAATCACCGAAAGGGGAGATGCGAAATATTCTATAGTGCATTTCGCTGTATGGAAAACAATACGAAAATATAAATATTGTATAAATTTAATCTTGAAAAGTGTCTTTCCGGCACCCAGATAATATTAGTAAAATTAGTAAATATTACAAAATATGGAATTACTTTAAAAGCATCTGAAAATGTAGTTAATTTCTCACAAATCTTCACAAACTTTTCGTTCACAAATATGGTAGAATTTTTCTCATTGTTAAATTTATTCTTGGGACAAAACATTACGGAGAAATACAAATCGTGAATTCAATCACATTTTCCAAATTAATTGGTTTAATATTCTTTAATCTTTTACACATACTGATACAAAGATGCCTGGAGGTCAATCAATATTTATATATATATATATATATATATATATATATATATATATATATATATATATATATATATATATATATATATATATATATATATATATATATATATATAATATATAAGCATGTTTTATTGACTATAATAAAGCATTCGATAAAGTACGACATGAACAATTAATGAATGTTCTAAAATCAAAGAAGATTGACTACAACGACCTCAGGATCATATCAAATTTATACTATAAACAGCGAGCAAAAGTACGTGTTAACGAACAGCTGTCAGAAGAAATTGAAATTAGACGTGGAGTGAGACAGGGATGCGTATTGTCGCCAATTCTTTTTAATGCCTACTCCGAAGCGAGCCTGAAAAAAGCCCTTGAGGGTGAAACAGCTGGAATAAAGGTACCTAAATGGAGTTCCCATTAACAACATTAGATATGCGGAAGACACTGTGACCTAAGCCGAAAATATTGAAGATCTTCAGAGACTGGTGACCAGAATAGCGAAGTATGGAAAAGAGTACGGTGTAACAATAAACGTCAAGCAGACGAAATTTATGAGAATATCAAAAACTTAAAGAAATAACGAGAATCTTCTAATAAACGGAACCAACGTCGAACAAGTGGACAAATATGCATATCTGGGAACAATAATTAACTTCACAAATGATTACATTCCGGAGATCAAAATCAGAATAGAAAAGGGTAAAGTAAATTTCAACAAAATGAGAAGAGTACTATGTACAAGGGATTTAAAATTGGAACTAAAAGTTAAGCTGGCGAGGTGCTATGTTTTTTCGACTTTGTTTTATGGAATGTAATCTTGGACCTTGAATGTGACATCAATGAAAAAACTGGAATCATTCGAGCTGTGGGTGTATAGAAGAATAAATAAAGAAATAGAAATTTTAAATACAATTAAAACAAATAAATTGGAACATCTCGGACATATTACAGGTGGAGAGAAATACGAGAGAAATACACCTTGCTTCCACTGATTATGCAGGTAGAGATTCAAGGAAAGAGAAGCATAGGGAGGCGTAGAATGTCATGGCTGCGCAACCTAAGAGAGTGGTACGGATGTACATCAAATGCACTTTACAGAGCAGCCATTTTAAAAGTCCGAATAGCTATGATGATTGCCGACCTCCGCCGCGGAGATGGCACTTGAAGAAGAAGATTCTTTTACAGTTTTAGGTTTGGGAATTTGCGTCATACTTATATTAACATTGTTGACAAACATATTATCTTATCGACTTTTACAATGTATTATTTAGTTTTTCTCTTCTATTCCCTCCAGAAATAGATTTCGTCTAATATCTTTATTCTTAACTTTATCATTTTTTGCCACTGCAACTAATTCATCTACATTAGTGGCCAAAATTGTGGAAATTTTACAAAAATCATTGTTTTTCCAGCAACTCGTCTTATAATCGTGATTAATGTAGTTTAGATTTACAATTAAATTTTATACCTAATTGTTTTATATTTCTAGAAAACGAATTCTAGCGAAATTATTAAAATTAGAGAATTGAGAATGGCAATACTGGCATTTTTTGGCGCCAGAGTTTTACTAGTCAGTCAAAGATGAGTTTCGTGATTTAGTCGTCCAATAGGAAGCGTTTAGTAAAGTTTCGTGCGATGTTCGTGCGACATTTTTTTATTTTTTTTTTGTTCTTGGCTTGGACAATTGAACAATTTTATTAACTTATTAATTTTTATTAATTTTATTAAAAATTATTGACTTCAGGAAGTTGTTACTAAGATGATACCCACATATAGGTAAAAATACTTTAGTTACTTGTACATAAAGGTACTGTAATTTCTGTAACAAAAGTTATTGGTTAAAAAACTCTTCTGCTGAATAATATGGTCTTTCAGATAGATGGGCTTTTGTCATTTTACTAAAATTGGGAAAAGATATTACAGATTTAAGTTGTAAAGGGAGATGTTTGTATAGTTTTTTTGCAGAATATGATATAGTTTTCTTTACTAACTTAGGAGACGGGATCGGTAAATAAACATCAAAGGAATTTCTTGTAGAATAGTCATGATTAGGTCTTGCTGAAAAAACTTACGTAGGTGTTTACGAATTAAGCAAACGGTTTCTAAAATATATAAAGAGGGAAGAGTTAAAATCCTGTGATTTTTGAAGTAGCTTCTGCAATGGGTTATTCATCTAAGGACAAACAGATACCGTATTGCTCTTTTCCTTGTAATTTTAAAATAACATTAAAATGGACAGCTCTACTAAAACCCCAAAAAGAAAGATCATATCGAAGATGAAAATCGAATAAAGAAAAATATGTTATTTTGGAGGATGCTAAATTGATTTCCTTCGAAATAGATCTTATTGTATAGCAGGCTGAGGCTAGTTTCTTACTAGATATGAAGGAACCATTTAAGGTTGATGTCTATAAAAATACCAAGAAATTTAACAGAATCAACGATACTGATTTGGCTGTTATTAAGAAGCAAGGGTTGAAGAGCTCCTTTATAAAATAGTGCCACTGTCTTATCCACGTCAAAAGAGAATAAATTAAAGTCGGAGCAGGTTTTTATTTTAAGTTGATCATCAGTTATAGTTGCATGAAGAATCATCGAAATGATTCAACGAGAGAGAAGATTTTCAACGAGAACTTCAGCAATTTTTACACTTCGCATCCGATGTAAAATCTTTTCCAAAAGGAACCTCATGGTTCCCCAACACAATTTCGTGGTCAATGGTCATCGGTACCTTATATTTCCAACCTTGCTTTTTAATCAGATATATATAAAAAATTTGACTTTTCTATTCTATCTTTCTATTTATCTAATTGATTTTTCGTACAAAGTCTGATTTCCATAGACAGAAAGCTATATTATTTTTTGCTTTTCTCTTCGTAATAGTTGAGCCCTTTCTGTTAAAAATAGTTGCTTTTTTTAATTGTTGTGGTGTCTCTAACAATAAAGTTAACTTTCCATGCCTTTTTTTATAATTTTTTTTTGTTTACTAAGCTCTAATTAAAACAAGTTACTTTTTCTTCTGGCTTCATGTTTCGATATACTGTACATCAGCGATATAATAGAAGTGTTGTATTATATTATATTGTTTTTTTGTTAACATACTGTGACATTTTTGTGACTTTTTAAAGTTTGTATAAAATTAAAAAAACTCTAAATGTGTTTTTACTGCAATTTTATTATAGTTATTAAATGTATTTTCTAACACCCAAACCTATGCATTTGACATTGTTTAAGATCTTTATATGACTTTACAATCATTAGAACGGAAGAAGTGCAGAAATACTACACGAAACGTTTTCTATTAAAATATTGAAATAGTTTTTTCATATTTAAATCGACCTTCCTTTTCCATTCGTGAAATTAGACAATAATTATTCATAAAATCTGATTAACAATATCTTGCTTATGTTGATCTAGGTTTGGTTATTTGATATATCTGATGTTTGGTTGCTTTAGTATCAACTCCGCTGTGTAGATCTTTATATTCTTTTTGCTAAAACAGACAATTAAATTTTATCGAATCATCATGTATCAAGCAACCATCGATTCTGTAGATACTTGTTTTCTTTTCTTTCCAGATTAACAATAAAAGTTTTCGTTTTCACAGTGTCTGCCTTTTGCATCATTCCACCGAGTATTTGCTCCGATATAATTGGCATGAAGCTTCGTCGATAACTGTTTAATTCAATTCTATCGCCAATTAAAGCGTCAATTTGAGATCTTACAACTTTATCGTTTACGGAACAGAGATACAATTCTTTCGAGCGATCAAGTTATCAGAGATAAATGGATTTTATGAATTTCACGGATTCCTGCAACAGTTTCTTGTTATCTGATGATGTATTTGTACAAGATCATTTATTGGTGCTAATAGTTAATTATTATTTAGGTACTATTAACATATTTCTGGTATTTCTGGTTTTCTGGATAGTCCAGGAATTTAGAGGGATTGAATTCTCTTAGTATAAATGGTACAAATTCAAATCTTGTTCTGAAGTTAAATGAAGTTAAATAGCTTGGAGTCTTATTAAACTCTAGGTTTACTTGCAAGCAGCAGATATAACGAATAACTACATAAACCCTGAGTGCCGTTCGCATACGTATCGTATATTTTGCAACGAAAAACATTTCGTTACAAGATCAAAAATGTTTTGGTCCATTTGGATAAATTTTTAGTATAAATCAAATTCACCAATCACGTCAAGAAAAATTTTCATTCTGCCTCTTAAGTTTTTTTAACAACTTAAATTTATAAAAATGCAGTATAGCAGTTATTAAGTTAGATAAAAATATATTTGGTACTCTAATAAACACCCAAAATTGCAAACGTTCTAAAAAGAGGTTAGGAAAAACTGTTTAAAAAGTTGTGCTGAAATTTTTAGTTAATTTTAATAAATTTGTTAGTCAATAGGCCGCATTATCTAAGATGTATAATACAGATAAAGAGTTGGCAAACTGCTATAAGTTATAAAAACTGTGAAAAGGGGATTAGTTTTAGGTAAAAAGATAGACTTTTTTTATGTTTTTTTGATTATGAGGATCTTTCGGATAAATTTTTATTTGTAATTGCTTTAATATTCATCTCTGTCATTAGGTCTTTTTAATAAGTGACATTTTTTGAAAGAATTTTGTTGATATGCGTAAATAAATTTACACGTCTATTCTTTAAGTAATTTTAATATTTGTATCTATAAAATTTGTAGCTTTTCCTTCTTTCTCGTCTTCTTCCTTAGGTTTTCTTTTCTTAGATGTGGCTTTTACTTACTTTTCTTCTCCACTTATTTCTTTCCATTGAGTCTTCTTGACATAAACCTTTCTTTCTCAAATTCTCTGTCACACAGTCCTTCCATCGTCTCCTCGGTTTCCTACTACTTATCTTCAAATCAACTTCTAACAGTTCTATATCGTTCATCCCACATAGTTCTCGTAGCTTCACTAGGTTCTTATTAAATATATAGCTTTTTTATACATTACAGTCTATAAACTTTTATTTCCTTATATCAAAGCTTTACCAGAGCAGCAGTTTTCTATCTATGTTTTCTGTAAATGATATCCCTATGATGTCATTATTTCTCTTATTCTTTTAGACTTTTCTAACTTAAGAATTTGTATATTATTGCAACTTCATTTTCTATATGACAAATTCCACATAAAATATCTACTTTTTGATGCCAAAAACATTGATTTCGAAATTTGAGAGCACACTCTTGAGAACAAATTTCTTTTTTTATTTTTTAGCACTTGAAACTGAAGAAAAGAAATAGTACCGCCACCCGAAATGAAGGCAATCGTGCCTTTTTTGCTAGATTTCAAAAATTGAATGAACAAAATAATAGTTATTTCGAGATATTCGAGATATTTTTACACTCCAAAATGACGCCAACACAAACAAAAATCAAAGTGGAAGGACTAAATACGGAATACACGGAATACTTATACAAAAAAAGAATATTAAAGAATATCGCTGGGAATGAAACATTAGAAAACGATAACATCGAGCAAAGCTGGAAAAAACTCAAAAATAACATAATTAACGCAGCAACAGAATCATTCGGGGAAAGGAAAGTAACGAACACTAACATATCAAAAAAGAAAACATCATGGTTTAGAGAGGAAGTGAAGTGAACAAACACAACAGGCATATAACCACCATAAACGAATCAGAAATGAAACGAATACTTAAGTTAGAGTTAGATAAAAAAGAAGCAACACTGGGAGAGCTCTTAAAAACAGATGGAACACGACTTCTACAGAACACAAAAATAAATATGTATGGAGAATAATCAGAGGACAAGGAAAAATATAAACGATTCAGAAGAAAACATGGGTAGACTACTTTCGATCCCTACTTGCTAAAGGTGACGATAACGAATCACCAACACCAGAGGTAAAAAATAGAAAATCGCCAAGAGTGGACAGAATACCGAATTAATTTCTAAAGCACGGAGGACTAGATCTGACCAAACAACTATTAAAACTAATCCAAAAAATAATACAACAAAACAGAATTCCTCAAGAATGGAGATCAAGCATCCTAATACCTCTCTTCAAAAAACAGGAAGAACTAACCGACCCTATTAAAGCTGTAAATGGGATAAGATAGGGAGATTCCCTGAGTTATTTAATGTTTAACCTGATTACGGATGAAGTAATAAAAAAAATAAAAATTAAAAAAGGATACCAAAAGGGAGAGAAACAACTTAAAATAATCTGTTATGCAGACGACGCAATACTACTCTCCTCAAAGGGCAGATGATTTACAACGTGTGCTGCACCAATTAAATATAACTGTGAGCTTGGAGCTTAAGTTAAGAGGAAGAGGAAGTTATTTATGCCATAAAACACACAAAAGGTAGAAAAGCTCCAGGACACGATAATATACCAATTGAACTATTGAGGATAATTGATGAAAATAATATTGATGTCTTGGTAGACCTTTTTAACTCTATATACAAGACGGAACACATACCCAAAGAATAGCTAAAGATTGCAATGACTATCGGACAATTACATTAATGAGCCACACATTGAAAACCTTCCTTAAAATCATACATAACAGACAATTAGAAATAAGTGAAATTAGAACAAGAAATAAGTGATTCACAGATGGGTTTTAAAAAGGGTCTAGGAACTAGAAAAGCATTATCCTGAATCAATGTTCTGACAAAACGCTGTCTGGATATGAATCAGGACATAATATGCTTGCTTCATAGATTTTAAAAAAGCTTTTGGCAGAGTTCAACATGAAAAGCTTTTAAGTATTCTTAAGACCAAAAACATAGATAGTACAGATCTTCAAATTATATCGAATCTGTATCAAAATCAGTAAGAAAGAATAAGAGTCCAAGGAGAACTGACAGAGGAAGTAAGTATACTTAGAGGAGTTCGACAAGGGTGCATACTTTCACCACTCTTATTCAACGTCTACAGTGAAGTGATATTTTAAGAAGATTTATTGGATATTGTGGAAGGTATTTTGGTCAACGGAAATAGCATTAATAATATTAGATATGCGGATGATACGGTCATATTTGCAAGTGACATGGAAGATCTACACTACATAATACAACATGTATACAATGCATGTGAAAGGTAAGGCAAATGACTCTCAAGAAAACAAAATCAATGATATTTTCAAAAAAACCACAAAATGTAGATAACCTGATTATCAATAATACAACGATCGAAAGAGTAACAACATAAACATTTAGGAAAGTGGCTAACCGAAGATGGAGATCAAACAAAAGAAATCAAATCTAGAATAGAAATGGCAAGAAACACGTTCATAAAATTGAAGAACTTACTTTGGAACCGTAACCCTAATCTAGAGATCCGCACAAGGATGCTATGTAGTTACATTTTTTCTAGTTTACTATACGGCATGGAAGCGTGGACAATAAAACAGTCTGAAATCAAAAAATTAAACTCCTTTGAGATGTGCTGCTACAGGAGAATCCACAGAATATCGTGGACTGAAAAAGTAACTAATATAGAGGTGTTACAAAGAATGAAGAAAGAATGTCAAGTCATAAGAACTGTTAAAATTAGAAAGATTCAATATCTGGGTCATATAATGAGGGGCGAGAAGTACGTATTACTTAAGTTAATTATGCAAGGGAAGATACAAGGGAAGAGAAACCCAGGACGACGCAAGATATCCTGGCTAAGAAATTTGAGAGAGTGGTTCGGTTGCAGCTCATTAGAATTATTCAGAAGCGCGGCCAATAAAATTAAAATAGCGATAATGATTTCCATCCTCCGATAGGAGAAGGAACCTGAAGAAGAATAAATTGGAGCTGGAAGGTCAGATAATAGAACAAGTGATGGAGTTTAAATATCTAAACATCACACATTATCTAGCTACACAAAGCTTGAAACTGAAGTGGAAGATTTAGTGAATAGAGCGAACAGAGCCGCAGGTTACCTGAATAAAACAATATGAAAAATATGAATATCAGAAAAGAAATGAAAGGCAGAATTTACAAAACAGTCATCAGACTAATAATGACATACGCAGCAGAAACATGACCTGATACAGAGAGGACAAAAAGGATGTCAGAAACAGCAGAGATGAAAACACTTAGAAAAATTGATGGTAAGACACTATGGGAAAGAGCTAGAAGTACAGATATACGACGTATTTGCAAGGTGGAGAACATCAAGAACTGGGTAAGAAATAGAAGAGTAGAATGGAACGATCGTATAAGCTGAATGACAACAAATATAGTAGTAAAGACGGCAAGAGATGAAGTCATGTCTACATAAAAAGAAGAAGAAAAAGAAAATGACAATTATTTCGCTATTTGATTTTTGAAATCTCACAAAAAAGACAAAATTACCCTCGCTTTGGGTGGCGGCACTATTTTTCTTTTTAGTTTTGAGTTTTAAAGAATAAAAAAATAATCCCAATGGTGTCAAATTTCAAAATCAATGTTTTTAGTATCAAAAAGTGGATATTTTCTTTGGAAGTCGTCATATCTGTAAGATTTTCTATATTTGTAATTTTTTGCTTTAAATATTATTAAATATCTAGTTTCTGTTGTAAATATCAATGCATAATTAACTATAAAATGTCTTTAATTCTCTCTAAAATATGTGGTAAGGTTACCAGTTTCTGCACACAATCCGAGTGAGAGTCCAAACAGTGTATCTTTAATTAGTAAATCATATTGATTTCTTTCGGTTTTTTTTTCTTTTCTGTTTTCTTTCGGATATTGTTTTTAGTTCAAGATGAAGTTTACCCATTAGTAAACTGTGATCTTATTTATTTACTGAGGTTATTATGTTCGTAAATATTATGAAAAAATTGATCTAATTCTTGACAATGTTATTTGGACTGTTTTGTGGTGATTTCCATAAGTGAAAGAATTTCGGTAGCAACTTGACGAAAGTGTTAATGGCTACAAGCTTACACTTACTACGGTTCTTTTGAGTTTTAAAGAATATAAAAAATCTTTAGAAAGAAATAAATTGTTAATGGCTATTGACCAACACATTTAATAAAATTTGATGTGAAATCGTGTAAGTTTCCGTTAGTCACCGAACCGAACTACATTCGGTTAAATTCGACCCTCTGGGATGGTACTGACCTCTTCGTCACCTACCTCGGACTTCTTCGTTTTTGGCTCGCCGACTTGCAGCGTATCGTCGGGCGGCAAACGCCACTCATTTCTGTCAGATTGCACATGGGCGTGCATTCCTCTTCTGATGCCCTCGCCAGGGTCTTTTTAGAAGTTGGCTTCTTCTTTTTTATCGTTGTCTCTGGCTGCTGCGACTGAGGCGTTGCTGCAGGCTGCCGCAACCGCACTCCACTCGTTGCAACCTGCGCCGCCACTGTCTTAGGTTGGTGTAAAGGGCACACACCGAAAATTCTGAAACAAAAACTTTTGGTTAATATTCATTTATAAAAAAACATTTTTTTTTGTTTTAAAAATTTGAAAAGGAATAAATTCCGTTCGTAGAAATTTCAATATTATCAAGAACTAAGTTGGTTACAAATACATGTTGGTTACAAAGGATCCGATAGCAAATGAGGAACGAGAAACAGTTTTTGGAAGTCATACCTTTGGACGTGTTGACAACTTCACATACCTTGGGTCGCTATTGACTGCTACCAATAAAACAAGCGAAGAAATCAAAAGACGAATAAATCTTACAAATAGAGCATACTATGGACTCCAAAAGCATTTCCACTCAAGAAACATTCAAAGAAGAACTAAAATTATTATATACAAAACATTGCTGGCCGGTCCTCACATATGGAGCAGAAACATGGACTCTAACGCAGAAAGATGAAAGACTTTTGGGAATATTTGTGCGTAAGATACTCCGCAAAATATTTGGAGCTATAAACGACCAAGGGCAGTGGCGCAGAAGATTTAATTTTGAATTGTATCAGCTCTTTGATGAGCCAGATGTCATAACGTTCATTAAAACACAGCGACTTAGATGAGCTGGACACATAATACGAATGCCAGAAAATACGATTGCTAAAAATCTAACCACAGAAACACCTGTAGGAAGAAGAAGCAAAGGCCGACCGCGAATTAGGTGGTTAGATGAAGTTGAAACCTACCTACGGATATTAAAAATCAGAAGATGGCAACATGTTGCCAGAAACCGAACAGAATGGCGACGAATCTTAGAGCTGGCCAAGATCCACAGAGGATTGTCGAGCCAAAGATGATGATGATCAAGAACTAAGAGAATGAGATGCTGAGGGATGAGCAAAATGTTGTTATGAAATTGTAGAGGGAGCTAATGCAGACAGGCAATTTTTAAAAAACATTTTGTTTAGTAATGAATGTACATTTACATTAGATAATAAGCCAAATGTTTTAAATTATAGAATTTGATTGACAATTAAGCCTGAGAATATTATTGAAAACAATGCCCAACATCTATCGGAAATTAATAGCAGTATACATTTCTCTGATGCCTGAAAGAAAGTTAGAAAAATATCTGGTTTACATACTTTACACAATTTCACAGGTTTAAAAAAAAATAATAATTTCATAACATCTAGGAGTGATATTGCAAAAATTTTTGAAATCTACCAAGGCCACTCATCGAATTTTCCCAATTTTCTTAAAGCCAAATAATTCGCCGAACAAAAACCATTCTCTCTCCTGTTGCCGACAAGAATGTAGCGTAGAATAATTTTTTAAATAATTTTAAACTGTTTGTCCTTGTTTTAGTGTAGTGTTATGTACAATTTATGTTTAATTTCATGTTTATTACATTCTGCGCTTGCTGGATAGCCCAAATTTGACGAAATGTCCCTGATGATGCTGTAGAAAGCGAAAGTACTTGGGCAAGATTTGATTATTAAAATTGTGCTCGATATTTGCCTTTAAATTTTCAAAGTTCATTTATTCGAGCATTCAACCTTATATCAATTCAAATATTGTTAATATCTAACTTCATCACGACCAAACGCAATCCGTTATACTCATTCTGCACTACGTGTAGCCTAACTTTTCCAATTCTCCGGCAACTATGTTATATTTTTGCAAAAATTCGGGACGTGTTTAATTTGCAGAATAATTTGTAGATAACATTTGTTTTCAGTACATATTTCAGTCTTCTACAAATAGTATCTCAGGACTTTTGATGTAAAATAATTAGCAAATCAGAAATTTAATAGTTTAAAGTTTCTCAAAGACTACACCACCTGGTATAGAAAGATGTAACAATAATTAAAATAGAAACCAAACACCAGACCAAAACTAAATAGTAAAAATAGCAGTTTTCAGAAGTGAAACATTTACAATTAACCATCTATTTGCAATAAATCAAATAAATAAATCAAAATCTATGTACGCTGACGTAAATTAAATTAAATGTGTCCCAATGTTTGCTGATGCAGAATGGGATTTTAATTATTTGAGTGTATAAGTAAAAGGATTAAATCCAATATTCGATTATCATTTTAGTATAATATATTATTTGTTGTTGTCCCGGCATCCCGGCACCGACAAAATTTTCAATTTCTAATTTAACTGAACTGCCACCGTGCTTCGGAGGGCACGTAAAGCCGTCGGTCCCGGCTACGAAAGTAGTCGTTAAGTCATGTTAGGGGTGCTTGCGCAACCTGAAAACCCTAATACTAGACCTTAGCCAAAAGGTTACACGAACTTTACTTTACTTTATTCGTTGTTGTTTATTATTTGTATTATTGTTTAGTAAATAAAATTGATGGTAAACGCAAATGGATGAACTCTCGTTTATTAACTATTAACGAGGTCTTGTAATCAAAGTGTAACTCATAGCTATGACCTTTTAAGAATAAAGCAGCAATAATGCAAGAAATAGCTGAAATGGACTATTGCAAAAGGGACGCGGAGACAAAAAGGACACGGGAAAGGTCAGAAACGTCAAAGTAGTGGAAAAAAAGATATTGGATATTTGAAATAGACAAAGAAATAAGAGACAACGATGTCTGTAAGGTCGATTGTAGTAAAGCGATCGCGAATAGCAAGATACCCACGTTGTGAATCAAATAATCTTGTACTTACAGCTATTGTACTTACAGCTGCTGTGGTGTCTGCATTAAACTTTTTGTAAGCCAAATTTTTAGCAAATGCCTTCAGTATACTTTAAATTTTTTGCTACTATCATTTTTCTTTAAATTCTTAACTCACTACTGCTGGTACATCTTTTCTCGTAAACAACTTAGATAATCTCTCCTCAGCAACACACCACTGCTGGTATCTCTTTCTTATTCAACAAGTAGAAAATAATTCAGTATCTACTGTCACTACTATTGTTACCTCTTTCTTCTTTTTTCTTCCTGTCACATTTTTAATTTCTCCTTCTTAAACCACGCTTTCATTTCAACCATTTACATTCAGTCAAATAAATTATTTAAAATATCAAACATTATCCCAAAATTCGTAATCCTGTTCTATAGAAACGAGCTTTTATCTTTTATTGTTTAAAAGAACTTTAGAAAGTTTTAAAAGAACAGAAAAGCAACAGGTAAAGACGGGATATCAAAGGAATTACTGAAATATTGTGAAGCAGCAACGACAAAACAATTAACAACATTAATTAATAAAATTATAAAACACAATAAAATACCGGAAGAATGGAGAACGAGCGAACTTATTCTACTATTCGAAAAAAGGAGATAAAAACAACCAGAAAACTACAGAGGTATAACCTTGTTAAATACTACACTAAAAGTTACAACTAAAATTTTACAAGAACTAATAAATCAGAAAATAAGTTTAGCAGATAAACAACAGAGTTTTCGTAGTGGAAGATTGTGTACAGATGCAATATTCGTTATAAAGCAAATTACTGAGAAATCACTAGAGTATAATAGACCAGCATTCCCGTGTCTGATTGACCTAAAGAAACGTTTGACAGAGTTTCAAAAATGTAATTAATCTTCTGTATAATAAAGGAGTTCTCCAAAATATTATAAAAACCATCAAAAACATTTACGAAAATAACAAAATGGAAGTCAGAATAGATGGACAACTTACAGAACCTATAGAAATAGGCAGCAGAATAGGATAAGGGGATTCATTAAGCCCCATGCTCTTCAATTTAATCATGGATAAAATCATCAAAAGCGTTAACAAAGGAAGAGGATACAGAATAGAAAACAAAGAAATAAAAATACTTTGTTACGCTGACGACGCAAAGTTGATAGCCCAAGATGAAGATAGTCTGCAAAGACTGGTCCACAAATTTAACATAAGAGCAAAAGAATTTAATATGACAATCTCATCTTAGAACAAAAAACAATAGTAGTCAGCAAAGAACCAACCAGATGTAAAATAAAAATTGATGTCATCAGTATTGAACAAGAAATGGAAATAAAATACCTGTGAATTACACTGTCTAGGTATGGAGATTTTTTTTTTTTGGAGAAATCTTCAAAAATGTGTCTCCCAGGTGTGTTGGATTCGGGCAACTACGCCTTACGATAGTTGACCGCCTATTAACTAAAGTCACCCCCTCTTTCTCCAACCGACGGGCCTGAGACCGCTCTTAGCGAGCATTACCATCTGACCCATCGGCTTTACTCATAACTCCCATCTGTCGCTCTTCCTCTACGCTCCGTGATTGCCATATCAACCAAGTCGCGCCACCCCACCCACGTCTGCACTGGACTTGGTTTGTAAGGTAACCATTCTTGTTGAGAGCGATAGGCAGGAAGGAGCGACCGCGCCGTTATTTCAACCATCTTGAACTTAACGAGAAAGATCAGACAACAGGTACAAGCAGCTCCAGGCATTCATATTCCATCCTCGGGGGGTGGTACATTCATTTCTCCATCTACACCAGCCCGTTACTTAGTAATAGGCTGCTCCAAAAGGAGACATACGCCATACACTAGATACAAGTAGAGACAAAACAAAATAAAACAACACGTTTGTAAATTGATTTCTGTAATGTAGTCAAGTTCTTTGAGAATTCATTTAAAAGATTTCGACGTTAGTAGTGGAAGCTGAATAGTGGCTCGCCCCACTGACGCCGACAGATACGACACATATTATACACACAAAATAAACAGTTCACCTTTGTTGTCGTCTCCTCTCTTTTTCTTTCTTGTGTTTTATAATTTCTGTCACAAAACCAATGATCAAGTCAAAGATTTAATGCTGTTAATTCAATTTAATTGAATGTTTTCAATTGCTTTATTCATTAGTTCATGTGGCTCGCCTAGAGGTGACCACAGGTCCAGCTGCAGCAAGGTTCGCCCCACATTGTATGCAAGCATACGAATACTACATGATGCGCGTCATCCACCGCTCTACACTCGGGACACAGATCGTCCTCGGTCTTCTTTATTCTATATGTATAAGACCGGAAAGATCCATGTCCCGTCATAAATTGGGTGAAGTAGTAGTTGACACGTCTGTGTTTACACTCGTTTAGGCAGCCTTATCTGTTTCCCTTGACCATTGGTCCTGCCAGATCTCCAAACTCCTTTTTCTTTCTTGTGTTCCTGAACCTAAAGCTCCATTGCCCCTTTGGTGCATCCGAAACCTTTCATTAGCCAGGATATGCACCGGTACAGCACCGGCCACTACTTGTAAAGCAATGGTTGATACGGTCTTGTACGTGCTGCATACTCTGATCAATGGTTTCCTCTGCTTCCTAAGAAGCATGTCTTTATATTTTGCTTTGTTGAGGATCTTATGCCACACTGGGCCAGATATGGAGATCTGGACAAAGAAGTGAGAGATGAAGTACAAAAAGCAAATAGACTGACAGGATGCCTCAATAACACTATATGGCGAAACAGACACATTAACACTGAGATGAAGTCAAGAATTTATAAAGCCAGTGTAAGACCAATAATGACATATGCCTCAGAAACAAGAACCGACACAGCCACAACACAAACGCTACTGGAAATGGCAGAGATGAGAGTACTGAGAAGAATTACAAGAAATACGCTGAGAGATCGAAAGAGAAGTGATGACATTGGAAGAAAATGTAGAGTACAGTGAATAAAAAAAAAATAAATAAATAAAAAAAAATATTGATGAACATATTATCAGAAGAAAGTCACAGGCTGGGCTTGGACATTAACTTTTACAAAACCAAAATTCTGGTATTCCACAAAAACCCCCATGAACAAGTTACACCTAACATACAAATAAATGGTATCACCCTTCAGAGTTCCCAAAGCTTCATATACCTGGGCAGAGAACTAAATAGTCAACTAGACCACTCAAAAGCAATAAGAAGACGCATTGAGATAGCAAGATCTGGTTTCATGAATATGCGTAAAACGCTCTGTAACCCCAAGCTATCAGTCTCAATAAGATTGGGAACACTAAAGTGTTATGTGTGGTCTCTATTACTATATGGCTGTGAGACCTGGACATTAAAACAGTATGACGTCAACAAATTAAATTCATTTGAAATGTGAATATACCGCTGAATGCTAAGAATAAGCTGGACCAGCAGAACTACGAATGAAGAACTACCGAGAGCAATGAACACACGCCCTCATCTGGTCAATACTATCAAAATTAGTAAGAGGTCATATCTAGGACACATAATGCGCCATAGGGAATTTGAGCAGCTCCAGGTAATATTAGAAGGCAAGATTGAAGGTAAAAGGGCCTGGGACGAAAGAAAAAATCTTGGCTACGAAACATCAGAGATTGGACCCACACAAAAGGAAATGAATTAATTCATCAGGCCCAGAATAGAGAGAAATTTGCCATATTGATCGCCAACCTCAACAAAGAAGGCACTTAGGAGGGAGAGGGACATTGAATAAATGAATAGACACAAAATAGAAAAAAAGAATGGAATAACCACATAAGCAAAATGGTGGAGACCCGTGTCGTCAAAATAGCAAGAGATAAGTAAGATAAGATTGGCAAAAGAAGTATCGGATGACCGCGGTTAAGATGGAGTGATAACCTTCCATTGATGTATTAATCCGCCAATGAACAAGCAGAATTGCTTATAAAGAGGAAAAAAAGAAGAAGAAATTGTTTCAAGACGGAGTGTTAAAAATTGAATCTAAATCCCAGGTACTTTAGTACTAGTACTGCATTGGTTAGTGATCAGTGTTAGTGTGAGGAGGGTGGGGGGCTCGGTAGACTGAGACCTCGGAAGACTTGAATAAGACATCAAAGAGGATGTCGAAAACTCGGCGCGATAATCGATGCGGTTCAACCCGGAAGCTTGTTGAGCTTAATTTTAATATTAATTCTTGTAATAGTAATAATTTTAGCTCTAGCTTTATATATATATATATATATATATATATATGTGGTAGCTATTTTTTTCTTATTATTATATGTTACGATACCAAAACGGAGGACAGAAAAATCCTTCGAGTTTCATTAAAGAAAACTTAATTAAATCCACAAACACCTGGTATCTAAATTTATCGGTATATATGGAGGACAAAGAGATTTATGTGCAGGTGGATTTAGCCATCAGCCTCCGGAAGTTTCAAAGTTACGAGAAAGTTTTGTACGACGCCCATAAATACAGCCAACTAGATATTCAAATGGGTTATACGCTAGTCATAAATAAAAGAAGAATGAAAACTAAAAGGACTGTGCGAGGCAATTTAATTCCTAATGACTTTTGTAGAAAGACAATACCATATTTTAGTTACGAAAGGGCCTATAGTGTTTCTACAGGGCCGTTTTAGGTTGGTTAATGAACACAAATATGTTTAAATATTCCGGTTTTTCTAAACATTTTTTATTTAACTTGTCGCATAAATACTTATAATATGCATATCTATGAGCTTCTTCCCATATAAGTTGGCCCAACGTTGGATGGATAAGAAAATTAAATTTTAGATAACAAAAATAAAAGCGCAGCTTAAATTTTAGAAGTTTTAATTTCCTGAACAACATTTTTGAATTTTCTTATTATAGAAAATATTTTATAACGTAATGAAAACTATTGACTAAACAGAATAAACATAAATTAAAAAAAAAAAAAAAAACGAATAAAATATGTAATATTAACAAAGAAAATTTAATCGTTTACCACTGAGTTGCATCCCCTTTATTTTTAATAACATCCACAATTCTTTGAGGCATAGATTTTACCAAGTTCTGACAAAATTTTAATGGAAACGAATCTTCTTGCAATTGTTCCTTCAATTCGTTGACGGACTTCGGTAAAAGAGATTCTTCTAAAATATTAAAATATTTGTCCGTGTTTACAATCCCATCGATAAAATGTAACTTTCCCACATCTTTAGACGACATGCTTTCCCAGATCATGACAGATGTAGGAAATTTGTCGCCAAAGTGACCAATCACGACACAGATTGTCACTTTGGCCGGCCAATCACAAAGCTAGTTATTAACTGCTTTGTTATTGGCCTCCCGGCGGAAGATTGCTGCGAATTCTCAAACACTAAGTGTATAAAAGAGTAGCACATCCTCACACTATTAAATGTGGAAATAAAGCCTACAATCCATTTAAGACGACAAAAGGACTTCTACAAGGCTGTGCTACGTCCCCTACTCTGTTTAAAATATTCTTGGAAAAGACACTCAAACCATGGAGGAGAAAGTGCGAAGGAATGGGCATACCAGTAAGAGACGAATACCTATACACCTTAAGTTTTGCCGACGATCAAGTAGTCATCGCACAAGATGAAGAAGATCTCAGCTTTATGCTCAGAAAACTAGAAGAAGAATATAAAAACAACGGAATGGAAATAAACTTAGAGAAAACCGAATACCTAACAACAGAAAACAAGGATATGAGAAACCTAGAGATAGACGAGGGAAGACAAATAAAGGGAACAGATAAATTCAAGTATTTAGGAACCATAATATCGAACCAGGGAACAACAGAAGAAGATATAAACAACAAACTGAGACAAACAAGAAACTGTATAAGACAACTAAACTCACTGTTGTGGGATAAGAACATTACGATAAAGACAAAAAAGAGAATATATAATACCCTGACAAGAAGTATCCTGACATATGGGTCCGAAAACTGGACAATAAACAAGAGAAATAGAGGTAGAATTACAAAAAGAGACAGAATTGAAAACGCAGAGATTAAGCGGAGAATGGGAGTGCAATCAGACATAATCGACTATATAGAGGAGAAGAGACTATCCTGGTACGGCCACGTCAGAAGAGCGGACAGAGGACGCTGGATAAACAAAATCACAGAATGGAGCCCGATTGGAAGAAGAAAGAGAGGAAGACCCCGAAGGTCATTCAGAGATGAAATCGACGAGGCTATGGAGAAAAGAACCCTGCGAGATGGAGACTGGAATGACAGGGAAAATTGGAGAAAACGGTTGAGTGAAGGAAGACAGTGAAAACTGTGAAAATCCTTAGTAGTAGTAGTAGTAGTAGTAGTACATCCTCACATATATTCACATATTTACAAATATTTTTTAGACAATAACTTCTGAAAAGAACCGATAACCAGTACCCCTCTCGCCGCTGATTGGCCACTGCTCCTCCGACGACAAGTCTAAGATGCAAACCACCGGTAGAAAATACAAAGCCAGCGAAAGAAAAAAATACCACCCAACACAAAACAAACCACGTCCTGAAGAGGTGAAAAACCTAAACCAGGACACCAAAACGTCAATCAAAGAAAACCATTCTAGAAAACGAACGTCGATACAATGAGTCGCCGAACGAGATCTAGTCGTCATATACTACTAGACCCGCTAGACCTTGTTGGCCTGGTGTCGCTACCACACTACTTTGAGTTTTATTATTAATCCAGTGACCTGATATCGTCGAAGACGTCGAATAAAAGAAGACTTCATCCAGTCCATGCAAATAGTAGCCCTCCTTACAGGATCAAAAATACTGTTTACGAAAGTACTGTTCTAAAGCTATTTTCTTGTGGCGTTTTAAACTAATTACTATTTAAATGGGAATAAGCGAATAAATACGTTTGTATTTTGAGAACGATTTCCGAAGTGGAAATTGAAACGTCAATAAACGTATTTTAACCTTTAATTGTGGCTTATTCCCATTTAAATGGTAATTGTTTACGAAAGGTAGTGACACGAAGCGACGGGCAGTAGGAAGAGTCGACACTGCCGGCATTTTTGTGCCTCTGTCGAGGAGAGGGAACGCGGCTACACGAGGTGAGAAGGCCGGCATCTCTGTAGAACCCGAGGCATATACCACGCAACAGAATACTAACATATACATTTAAGTCATTGTAAGAAAGCTCGAACGGTTGAAGTATTCTGATTGCCGGTGTCCCCTCGCCCATCACAGAGGCCCGGCGAAATTTCTCGTACGTAGAGGCCGGAATCCCGTTTAACTCCACGAACACGAGGACGGAACCAAAGAATTTAAGATCCTCCTTAAGAGCGGCGGTCGTAGAGCTTCAAGAGACCCCAGAGAACCTAGAGGACGCTACGGCCGTACGACAAATTTGACATTTCTCTTGAGACAGTTTGACGGGATGGAAAGCTTAATTTTTCTTGCGAATGACGTTACTCCTACAGTTTCCAACACACACTTTAAATCTGGACCCATCAGTTCATTGTATTAAATTCCATTGCGACTGAGTTTAATCTTTTGACCACCTTAGTCTATTTTTCTTTTGTCGAAATGTTAAAAGTAGCTTTTCCTTAGCCCAAAATAAAATAAAATTTGTTAAAATCAATTTGTAATAATCCAAATCCAGTACCAAATCCTAATTTGTGGGCCTCTCGGTGTCATGTTGATCTAGAAACGTGTCTTCCAATAACGTTACTCCATAAAACGCTTAACTGCATATAATTTGCTTGTTAATTTTTCTCTATAATGCGTTTTATTGCCCTTCGATCTGCTTCGGTTATTTTACTTTTTCGTACATTTCTGTCTGACGACCAAACCTGTAGTTTTGTGTCTTCTGACTATATTGCTTACACTATAGCGTGACAAATGCAACATGTTTGCGATTTCCGAATTGGATTTTCCAGAATTAAAAATTCTAATAATGATTGAACAAATTTTCTCATCGATAACTGGACTTTACTTTACCTCGATCCATTGTACAATCCACAAACGGCAAAAAGCTTTACAATACTACAAAATATATTTAACATTAATTTGTCAATATTATTGTTTTGATGTCATTTTTCCATAGCTACCTCTGGATTTAACGTAATTATAAAAAAATCAACGTATGTTGACATAAGTTAATGCATAACCAGGGTTTAGTGATTTTTTTTCTTGTTAAACCATAAGGGTAATGTTTTTAATAAATATTAATAAAAATGCCATATTAATTAATATGAGAACTTATAAAAATGCAGAGTATAATTTGTTTATGGTAATCGACTTGCAACTGCAAATTCCCTAGGTGGGCCAACTGATATGGCAAGGGGTCATGCTTTGAAAAACCGTGCAGTAAATTTTGCACGAATTAGATTTGTTTGGGAAAAGCGCGATAAAAATCTGTTCTTATATAGAGTATATTATGGATAAAAATAAATGTATTTTATAAATAAAAAACAATTGTTTTTAGTTCTTTATTTGGATTTTTATGCAATTACCTTGACGAAATACGTGCTAGTGTGTAAGAAACATATATCTTCAAAGAAAATATCGCCGTTTTAGTATTCATAGCCTCGAACGAGAATAAAGATCAACGTAAACATCGTTGTATGATCCTAATTAAGGATACTTTGACCTCCTGCCCAGGATTTCCTATTAACTCGAGTGGACTCCTGGCGATTCGCTTCGGTAAACAACGGCTGAAGACCCTTTTGTAAGCATAAATTGTTTCAGATGCTTTTTCTTGACAATTGATGTAAAAAGAGGACATTGTTTTAAGGAAATCGGTTGACTCGATGATTTGTGTAGGGACTATTTTACATAGGAAGCAGGTAAAGTCTAATTAGGATATTTATGATACAAAACTAAGAAAAAATAGTATATTTTAAGGTTGTAAATGCACAGATTAGTTTAATGGAGCAAAAAAAATATTGCTACTAAAAAACTGAGAAAAAAAAACGCATTTTACATGTTTAAAAAAACTATTTACAGAGTTAGTGAATTTAATATCAATATAAAAGCAATTTTCATACATTAATAAATATTTACACAAAATTTAATAAAATATCTTATCACTACAACTGTTTCGGCTGAGTGCCTTTCTTAAGTGATCTGTTTTTGGAACGTGTTTACACGTTATAATCTTCTAAAGAATAATATTATGGTTTAGAAGGTGACATGCGTACGTAGCACTTGTTTTTCTATTAATAAAAGCCCTTTTATGTACTACCTTACGTTTGTTAAAAGTTCTACCGGTTTGACCGATGTAAGTTTTTGGGAAGTCGGCAGATATAAGTTTGTATACACCACTGTGTAAGTGCTTTTTATTTTGGCTCTTGTTGCTTTCAATATATTAGAACAAACAACAACTTAGAAAAATATATAGACAAAGGGAACGGAAGCATGTACTAGTGTGAAACTTTTAAGTATCACACTTTTTTTATACATTGTCCACAAATTATATAAAACCATTGCATGCACAAAATTGTAATGCACCATCAAAAAAATTTAAACTTGAATAAAGCTGAAGAAAACCGATTGATTGCCATTTAAAAATCTAGTTGTAACAAAACATTTTAAAGTAAATAAGTAATGAAACAAGTGTTATTTTTTTCATTCTATTTTACTTCTTTATACTACACAAGTGGCACAAATTATTTTAACATAAGATTATAAGTTAATTCGTGAATTCTAGTTCTAATTTTTTTAATTATTTACATTGGATATAAATTTGTTTTGTTGTATAAATCAACTGCAATAATTATTTGATAATTATTTGATAATTATTGCAGTTGATGAATATAGGTGCACGATGGCCAACAATTCGTTTTGGTCTGAACAGGGCTTCCCAGAACTAGCCTTCTTGACATTAGAGACCTTCTGGTTGATTAAGTTCCTAGAAACTCTGCTTTTTATTGTACCTAACCGCTATCCTTTTTATTTCAGGATTTTTCTAAGTTTCTAGCGAGACTTAGTCGAATTTATATTTAAATTGTATTTCTTTCAGCTTTTACGACTTAGGATATTTCTCATGAATTATTTTATTTCGAATTAAATCGTCTAGACGAAATTTTGATATTTATTTCTGATTTAATAACTTAGGAAAATTTTGCTTATTTCTTATTTGATTTATGTGATATTTTCAGGGAATTTTAACTTAGCATAATTTCGTAAATTATTGTTATTTTAACTTCTCTTTTCTAAACGAACTCAGAATAATTTCTCCTATTTATTAATTTGGTATTTTTCTACGAATTCCGACTTAGGATAATTTTGTAAATTATTTCTCTTTCAGGTTCTCTAAGTCCCTGAGCGGGACTTAGACAAATTTAATAATATTTTTATAATATTTCTTCTTTCAGCGACTTAGGATATTTTTCTAATATTTATTCTCTTTCAGGGACTTTGAAATATTACTGATATTTTATTTGACTCTGAAATATTTTTCAGACCGAAAATAACTTTAATAAGAATTTTACTAATATTTCATTTTCTCTTGTAGGGACTTTGAAAATATTTCTAATATTTTATTCTTTATTGACTTTATTGATTATTCTTTATTGATTATTTTTCCACATTTCAGGTCTCATCGATAGTCGAAAATAGCCCATAACTTGTTTTAAGTTGATATTTTGTTACACGTGTTTGTTGATTCGTCCCGAAGTCACCACGACAAATACTTCTATCACATTTTGAACGAAATCGTATTATTAGAAATATTACACTTGTTTTCCGAAATTTTTCGGACTTGGAAAAATTTTCACTTTTTTCAATTTTACTTTTTTGCATTAATTAGTCTTAGGTGTGATAACTTAATAACTTTCTCTTACAGATTCTTAGTTCTAAGATTAATTAACACTTTATTTGCAGATTCTTAGTTTTAGTAAACATGTATTTGCATTTCTTTAAAACGGTATTTCTCCTCTAGCTTTGTGGTCATATACGGCCTATATGTCCACGGACCGTGAACCTTACCTACTCCGGTCCATTTCAGCTATGGATAGTGCGACTGAACCACCTTCCCTCATTCCCGAGGGTTCAGGTCAGCGACAGTAGTAAGGCAATTAATCTATAGTTACAGACATTAGATTTATCACCGCCCTTATGAAGAGGAATGATAATGGCTGTCTTTAGGTACTTTGGAAATATATCTTTTTCTAAGGAATCGCTAATTAGTCGACCAGGACTTCCAATACATTATTTGGGAGATTTAAGAAACTTTTTGTGGATAGTCCATCAGTACTACAGGGAGATTTGCGTTTGATACTACTGCATGTTTGGATCAGTTCAGATTTATCAACTGGTCTTATAAAGAATAAATTCGAGACCTTTCTTGAATTGGGAAGATAGAAAATAGGATCTTGTTATGGCAAAATAGCTGATGTTATATTTTTACTCACATTAACGAAGTATTCAGTTAGATTTTCAGGGTTTGTAAGAGAAAATGTTTGAGCTGTGTTAGTTTTATTTCGAAGATCGTTTATTATGAACCAAGTTTCCCTTGCAACATTTTTAGAGCTTCCCAGACGATTCTAATAGTACATTATTTTACAGAGTGTACAGTAGTACATTATTTTAGTACAGTAGTGAACGCATATTCTTGGCTGATATGCGGATACCTTTGATAGTCCAGGATTTGTGATGTTTTGACTTAATTGGAATTAAAGGAAATGCCTTATCGAATATAAAGACAAGCTTGTCTACAAAATCACTAAAATTATAGTCCACATCTACAGAGGAAAAGTATCACCCAGAAGTCAAGCACAAATTTTGGAATTTACGAAAGTTTTGAGCTGAAAAAATCCTACCTAAAGGTTGGGTTTTCGAGGATTGTTTGTTAAGAGTGTCAAACTTAGTATACATATATTGCTTCATGGTCAGAGAGTCCTGCATTAATAATTGTAGAAAGTACATCAAGATAAGAGAAATCTGGGACAATATAATCAATTATTGTAGATAGTAGTTTTAGTTTTAGTTTTTGTAGAAGAAATAACGTGCATTGTGAAACCATTCGATTCCAATATATTAACCAAGGATACTTGGGTAGCACAAGCAACAGCGTAATTAATATTCCAGTCACGGCATAGAATCTTTCTGCTTTTATTGCGCAGATCGTCTAACAAATTTAACAGATTCTGAAAAAATAGTTCCGTGGAAGAGATTAAGATTCTTGTTATAAACTAATAAAAACTCAAAAAAGAATTTATTCAACAGCAAGTCATATTTTGTTATAGGAGAGAAATCATTATTTGTAGAAAGAATTTGGGTGCCACCATGAGCTAAACTTGAACGATCATATCTAGCAATTTTTTTACAAAAGAAGGTTCTACAAAACTCCAAATTAGTCTTCGGTAACCGCAATTATCGGGGCAAATGCTAATTCTTTCAGAAAAAAAAATAATTCATCTGTATATATAAACGATTCCTTACATATTTTCCGTTATTTTCATTTGAGTACGTATGTACTTATTACGTAAAATTGATTTTGAACCAAAATATCCTCATATCTTCACGTTTGTTCATGTTTTAAAGTTCAATTAGACGAGAGTGCTGATACGTATTCTTTAGCCATAAATTGCATTTCGAGTCGACTTACCTGAATTTATACCTGCACTCGCTGAATTTTAGCACTACAGCTTTGGAAAATAAATTGCGACACGGGCGATCATAAATAGCGTGAAAGCTTCAGTTGAATGTTACTAATTGGAAGTAAATCGAAAGGTTATAATTACTAATTAGCTGAAAAATTAGAACTTTAATCGCAAAATGAGCTGTTTTTTAGTGAAAATAACTTATCATTCGTCCGAAAGGTCTGACAGACTAGTAAATTATCATAAGGAAGCATATTATAAAGTGACTAAATATTTAATTTTTGTCATCCCTCTGGAAGATTTTCAAGAAATGTGTGTAAACTTTAAAACAAGGTCATTTTACAATTTATCTACACTATTAAAAAATATTTCGGCGCGTCTATGACATCTTCGGAGAAACCCTTTTGCTATAAAACAAATAAATTGCTAAAACAAAAATATTTTACACCAAATTTCGTGTTCTGATTTCATTCAGGAAGACGATAATATCAAAGGGGTTCTGTAACTACCTCCCGGCATGCAAAATTATATATAAGTTTTATGAACATTTTTTATATGATTGCTTCCGCAAAAAAAAGCTGAAACAATGATAATGGTAATATTTAATTTTAGAAATATAAAATTAACAATCTCCGACTAGAAATATATGATAAGAACTTTTACTTTTTAAATCAAAGTTTTCAGACTAAAAAGAGTAATTTGTAAGAATATTATAGAATTTTTTAGTTCTTTAAAATTAGGAATTAAAATGTTTAGGTCTAAGAAATTAATGAAATATATTTGTCAAATTTTGCGTAAAAGTAGAAAATGCATATTTTCATAATTGTGCCAAGAATTACAATAAAACTTCTTTTTCTTCTTCGTATATAATTCTTTGTTTTACCATTTATTTTTCAAGTATTCAAGTGATATGATAATTTCTTATTAACTAGTAAATTTTGTAGTTGTCGACTGATTTATCGTAATCCTTTCCTGCTTCTTTAATTTTACCATTCATTTCTTTCGTTTAACTTTACTCATAACACCAATAATTGCAAACTGACTTTTCTTAAATTTTAATCTTAAAGAAATCTTAATCTTGTTGTTTAAATTGTTAAACATAAAAAAAGTAGCAGAACAAGTTAAATGAGCATTGGAAGTCAGAGATCTTCAAAGAACTCTTGGTATTTTGTTGCTGGCTGCAATGAAACAATTTTAAGTTAAAGATAAGGAAAATTATTTTAAGAAATGGCGAATGCGCGAGATTTTTTGTGCGTCAGCTTCTGATATTATTTTCGATGTAAACCCAAAATAAACATTTCCAAAAAAAGACTAATTTCGAAGAACTTTTTTGTATATCATAACAACAATTTAGCAAAAGTTAACATGTTGTCACTTTTCATAACTTACTATGAAATACACAACCGCTTAAATATGAAATATTATGTCCAGTATTTCAGATTTATCGCGAAGATAAGAAACTTAAAGATATCTTCAACCTTGTTTACAGAAAACTTTTTCGCTGGCAGGATTATTTCTTTTATTGCGTTATTTCGTTTATAAATCTCAAAATGCTCTAATAATTTACGATGATTTATAGAAGATGCCGTAAAACAAAAAGAAGTTTTCTAAACTACAAAAGGATTATATCTTAGTAGCCAAAAAAAGAGCAATTATATTTATTATTAATTTAGGCTTAGGCAATTTTATGCAAATATTTGGGTATTTTGCATATTTATACAAAAAATTGCATACAATGCATAAACGTCAATTTATTTCGAATTGCAGATTTTAAATAATATTTATCTAACCGTAGATAATGGTATACCTATGTACCGTAAAATGGGGTTACTTTGCACCATAGTTTTTAGTTTCATTTTCTTAGAGTGGATATAACGTTACTCGAAAGAAGATCTGATCTTTTTATTATAAATATCTATTCAACAGGTCGTAATATAGCTCTTATTATAGCTGTTTTTTAGTTATATTACATAATTAAGAGATTATCCTAATTTTATTAGTGGTGCAAAGTATACCCTAGAAGAGTCATACTTTGCACCACTTGATATTTTAATAATATTTGGCTACAAAATGCTTGCTGGTGCATAGTAATCCTTTTTGATTTTAAACTCTGCACCATTTAAATGCAAAAAAATGTTGGTCGGCCCAGTTTTTTGAATATAAACCTACCTACATTTATGAAAGAAGCCTAACGGGAAAGAACATTGCTACATTTTAAATGAACAAACTTTATTATAAGTGCATTAGTGAAAATACAAAGTTTGAATCTAATCCCACCACAATTTGTCGCATTTTGGAACAATGTAAAATCCTCGTCTGGAAATTTTCTTGGGAGGATTTATGGCGCCAATTACATTGTCCCACGAATACCATATTTCGTCGCGTCTTTCTGGCCATTTCCAAATCTTTAACGATTTTGACATGACGTTGATCATCGCTCCGTCATTTTCTATTGCTGTTATGACTCCAGGGTAAACATGATCTTCATAGACAAATGAAACGTACTCACCAATATTTTTTTTTAACATGATCTAATGCAGATTTTTTAACTTTTTCGGCAATATTTGTTCCAAGAGAACCTCGAGGTCGAAGTCGAGTTTTTCATTAAATTCGCTTTCTTCTTTCATCTCTTGCAGCTCATTTATTTTATCATCTGATGCCTAGTGGAAAGTGGTCGTTCAAAGCAATATCGTTCTCTGAATCATCTACGACTTCTGGCTAAACAGCTTGATGAAGTGTGGAAGTAGATGCTTTAGTTAGATCTTCTAAACTAATTTCAGAATGGGTAATACTTTGTCCTGCTGCGTTTATTTTCTTTTTCTTCCCACGTGTCTTAAACTGGGTGGCTTCCTCTCTTCTATCTTCTAAATATCGAATGAAAGTGTTTTCGATATCTAACGAACTTGATTTATTATTATTTTTTGTACGACTATCAGTTATCACACTAGATTGCTGAGTTGTTTTTAATCGCTCCAAGAGCGGTGTTATATCACATATATTTTTTCGATTAATGATCGTAAAAGCGTTGGAAAATGCTGTTTCTCAAGTACATTTGATCTACTCCCCACATGAGTTTCCTTATTATCAGATAAAATTTCCCTCCAGGCCTTTTTCATTGGGACAAATAATGCAACATCTAGCGGTTGTGTAACGTGGGTGCTACTCGGAGGCAAACATATTAAATAAATGTCGTATTTTCGACACAAATCCAGGAATTCAACATTAATATGAAAAGACAAATTGTCTGGCCAAGGCTGGCCTAGATATTAACCTCGCAAAAACAGAGTACCTATCTACAAGTGAAGAAGACATAGAAGATCTACAGATTGATGACAACGTAACAATCAAAGGAAAGGATATATTCAAATATCTGGGGTTTATAATCACGAAAAAGGCAACAACAGAGGAATAAATTACACAAAGATTAGGACAAACAAGAACAGCAATCCGACAACTTAACTCAGTATGGTGGGATAGACATCTAAATATGAAGACAAAAACGCAGATTTATAAAACATTAGTGCGAAGTATTATGACATATGGGGCTGAAAATTGGATCATAAACAAGAAAAACAGCAGTAAGATAGTAGCAACAGAGATGGAATGCCTGCGAAGATGCTGCAGAGTAACAATGGATAGGAGAAGTAATGGCGAAATAAAGCAAAGAACATCAATAGAAACAGTCATACTAACATATATAGAACAAAAAAGACTAAAGTGGTATGGACATGTAAAAAGAACTAGCGACAGCAGATGGATAAAGAGATTAACCGAATGGAGCCCCATAGGAAGGAGGAAAAGAGAACGACCCCGAAAATCCTGGAGGAACGAAGTAGACGACGCCATGAGTAAGAGAGGCCTAAACGATGGAGAATGGAACAACAGAGAGAGATGGAAACGGTTGAGCGAGGGAAGGCAGTGAATACTGTAGAATCCCTAAATATATATATATATATATACAAATTGTCTCCTAAAACGACCTTCTTTCCCTAATTTTTTTTAAGCCTGGCAATAGAATAGTGTTAAACCAATTTGCAAATGTCTGTGATTCGAACCAACCAGATGCAGTATTTGCATAACGCGCACCAGAGTGGCCATTTTCAGTCCAGGTGTCACCACCACAAATGATTGGATTTGTACACCACATAAGGAGGTAATAGCTCACCAACTGCATTTCCACACATTATAAGAGAAATGCCTACTTTTTGAAGAGTTACAAATTCATTCAGGATATTTAACCCCACGTTTAGTTAATACTTTTTTTTGTCCGGGATCATCTGTTAAGTTCGTCTCGTCATAATTAAAAATAGCATGTGGCTCCATACCTGTTAATGTTTGTTTTTAATTTTGTATGTATTCAGCCATTTGGTCTTCATTGAGTGCTGCTCTACTTCTTTTTATGTTTGGGGCTATCCTTGCAGTAAGGCTCTTATGATGACTTGAAAATTATTTGACCCAATCCATAACAGGAGTATTATCCTTAAAGCGAGTTATTTTCTTTCCTTGGCGATTTAAATGAGTCTTGATTATTTGTCGTAATTCCATTCCAGCAACAAGAAATTCAGCATCACTAAGGCTATGAATGCATTGTACGAAGCACTTTTTCTCTTCATAAGAGAATATTGATGGGTATCCAGGTTTTACAGCGTGTACTCCTTTTAATTTGTAAAAAATAGTTCTCCTTGGGATGTTAAAGGATTCAGCAGCAACTCTTGTACTCATGCCATCTTTTATTGCTGACAGACATGCTTTCAAATATTCTTTTGAGTAGTCTGCACATTTGCGAGATCCCAGTTTCCTTTATAACGTCTGGGCATTTCCTAAAAACCATTTTCCTATTAACCTTTTACTCTTGGGGATACTTTGCACCACTTGCAAATTGTGTGCACATGTAAACAATGTTTTTTTTGTTATTGATATCCTGGTTTAAAACCGTTATTTTAACAACTAAAAATCGCAATTGATTGTGGTATATCCCAGTAAGATGTGTACTTACCAATTTGTGTCCGCTGGGACTGTCTGCACAGTATGATTTTGCAAAGTTAGAAAATAATATATTTTCGAGGTTAATATTCTAATCGTTGCTGATAGATAACTGGTGACCGCAGATAGATAGATAGATAGATAGATAGATAGACAGTTTATTTGACTGTAATTTACAACAAGATTTACAGCAAGTCAAACTTAAATTATAAATATTAATCATTACAACAAAATAAAAACCATACATTAAAAATATTTAAATCATTAAAATACATATAAAACGTACAATATGGACATCATAATATAATTAAAATAACATTAAATTTGGTTATGTTACAGCTTGGGCATTCACAGATACACTCTGATAATATTCACCTAATGTATAAGGACACATGGTCACTAGGTACTCTTTGACTTGGGTTTTAAAAGCTGTAGTTGAATGAATGTTTCGAGTGAGACGAGTGAGTTTCGTGAGTAAGACGCGCGCGTCTTACTCACGTATTGCAATATTGCCTATGTCCTCTAGAGGTAGTACAAATATATAAATAAAATTGAGCGTAGGTTTTCAGAAAATATACTTTTAAAAGTTTGATGCAAAGTTACCCTGCTTGGTGCAAAGTAACCCCGTTTTACGGTACATAACTGGAAATTCCAATCTTTATTTGTTATTTCAATATTTCAGTCATCAATATTACCGATAGATACTACTATCGTACTTATAGATACTACTTATTCTTGGTGTTGTAGCAGGTAACCAATTATAATCCCATAATAAAATCGTATTTCAAAAGTTTATTGCGTGGGATACGAATAGAGCTTGTATAATTTGTTAATTATTTTGATTTTATAACGCCGAAAATAGCTAGTGTGGTTAAACCTTACAAAAACAATTTTTAGTACTAAATAGTTAATACTCTTCTATATTTAATATGTTATTTAAAGCATTTTAACTATTTCTGACATATCAGTGACTGCTATGCAATAATCGTGCAGTTACTTGAAATGGAATTTCAATTATATCATTTCAAAAATTGAAATGGTCGATTCTGCCTCAAATATTATAATCTTGCACTAAGTTAATAAACTTTAAACATCATACTCTTTGATTTTAATAAATCTTTAATACCGGATCCATGTCTCTCACTTAAAATAAACAACAATATTTAGGTTATATTTTTTTTAAATAATAACAAACTAAAATAAACACAATTTATCTTTTAGATAACTTCTTACTCGGCAATACTTTATTTGGCAAAATAAATATTTTACATTTTATCTGTCAGATAAGGTTATTCATGTCAGTTGGTAGTTTAGATTTCTTTCCAAGGTGGCGCTGGGTGTTTAAATCTAAACTAACATAAAGCTTTAAATTATTTTGTTTATTAAATCGTATCTTAAAATTACAGCAACCAATATTTTTAAATTTTTTATTAGTAATATTAATCAAACGTATCGTTTCAAAAATATGATTGAAATGTCAGATGTTGGTGGTTCAGATTTCTTTCTTGGGTAGATAAACGGTATGACTTGTCGTCCTAGCCTTTTATACAGATAGATAAAATGAATTTCCATTAAGTAACTATCGAATTCATCACTTATATATTATAATAATGTTTATAGATCTTCTTTTACCGAGAAGGTAGCATGACTTTATTGTACTATGACTTACGAATTTATTTCTGACTCTCTTGTCTTCTTGAGAAACTGAATATTTCCAGGTATATAATTGTCTGTTTTGTTTCAAATATTCGCTATGCTGCATTCCTCTTCTTTTCAGTAAAACTACATCTACACTAAACTATAACTATATGACTATTCTCATTCTTTTTTCCAAGTCATTCTCGTTATATATCTGCCCTATGGCCAACGCGTTTTCTATATTGTTTATGAAACGGTCTTATGAGTTAGCTTGTTGACTATATCTCTTGAAATTTAAATCACATGTTAAATCGTTTCTACTACAAAACTCCCGTTTTGCACCTTAACCTCTACAGATTCCTGTGGACTGACGATACAATTCAGAGGCGAATATTGAAAATAAAATTTGCCAAAATATCTCCCCCTGGGTTCAACGATTTCTCTTTTTTGACATATACACATATTCTTTCTAAACAATATCAAATTATTCTCACAAGAATTGTTCGATGATTTCCCGGCAAAGTCAAGAGGCGGCAATATGCGCCTTCCCACGATTTCCCTATTTTACCTGGGGGCTTTCAAGCAAATAAAGGGATCCGAAATGCACCGAAATTTAAATATTTTACGATGATTTATGTAAGGACTTTTTGAAGTTTGCAGTGATTTTGCTATAGCAGGTAAATAATATGCTTTAATTCGAAAGATATGTATTATTTTTGTTGTAAATTGTTAATATGCTAAGCTAAATTCTAAGAAAAATCGTTAATTTGATAATATTTATCACTTATTAATTCCTTTTAATTCAGACAGATTGTTTGGGACTTTTCTTATTTGAATTTTTTGACGATCGTGTTATTTCCATGTTGCCCAAAGCATTTAAAACCTTTACAACTGAGGCAAGGAGGTATCGGTATTTATAATTTTCTGTTTAGAATTATCTTTAGAATATTTTACCATAAAATGTGTACTATGTGTTGCCTTCTCGAGTATAACAATATTTTATTATAATTGTTTACAATCACTTACATTACTTGTGTAAAAGGAATAAGAAATAGAAGAAAGATTTCAATGAGCAACTCCAATCAACATACGATAATTAGGGGTACGGAATTTTCGGTTTTACAAAATATATGTGAATTTCGGCGAAATTTTGAACATAAATGCGATCAATGCGACATATGGAGTTTTTGTTTACTTCCGCAAAATATCTGCAGGTTCTCAACTCACCCCTAAATAAGTATGTAGTTACAAAGGTATGGAAAGATTTATTGAAAGTTTTCTATTGTAATTTTTGAAACGATTGTTTATTGTTGTAACACGTGTTAAAACAGAAGGATCTTTCATTGTTCATCATTAAATAGATAAAGATAAGATAAGGAATTGATATTGTTCAATGTTGATTCTTTGAGACATATAAATAAGCCGACTGTTATTATCTGCATTTCAGTCTTTTGTATTGGTAAAAATCTAAGTACGACATAGACTGCCATTACATCTTCGTAGACTTTAAGGCAGCGTACGATACTATTGACAGGCCCCAATTATATTCGGCTATGATCGAATTAGGAATACCAAAAGGATTGGTAGCATTAATTAAAATGACAATGATGAATTCAAATGTAAAGTGCGCGTACAAGGGGATGTTTCCAAACCATTTAAAACCAACAGAGGACTGCGTCAGGGAGATGCGCTATCATGCACGCTGTTCAACCTAGCGTTAGAAAAAGTTATGAGAGATTCGGGAATAAACTTAAAAGGTACGATATATACCCGTAGTATACAAATAATGGGATACGATGATGATATCGTCATAATTGGAAAAACCCAAAATGAAGCAGTGGAGGCTTTCACACGTATCAAAAATGCCGCAGAAAACATCGGACTTCTAATTAACATCCAGAAAACTAAATATATGCCGGCCATATCAAGAATTCAACAAAATAACTTAGAGGTGCAACACGAAACGATAGAAATGGTAGAAGAATTCTGCTCCTTAGGATCACTGGTAGACCACAAAAATAACACATCCAACGAGATAAAAAAAAAATATGCGTAGCTAACCGCTGTTATTTTGGCCTGGGCCCTCAACTAAGAGCGACAAGTATGTCAATAGCAACAAAGTGCAAACTTTATAAAACAATAATATGCCCAGTGCTCACATACGGATCAGAAACATGAGCAATGACGACCCGAGATGAAGAGTTACTGCGAGTCTTTGAAAGAAAAGTATTGAGGACCATATATGGCGGAGTAAACGAACAGGGTCTGTGGAGAAGGCGATATAACTTTGAACTCTATAGACTTTTTGGTGATGCAGATATTGTGAAGAACATCAAAATAAACCACCTAAGGTGGATGGGCCACTTTATGCGGATGAATGGGAGTGATCCCACTAAAAAAACTATGCTAAACAGGCTGGTCGGAAGAAGAAGAAGGGGGCGACCTAAACTCAGATATCTGGACGATGTACAGGAAGATCTGAGGGAGATTGGAGTGAGGGGATGGAGAAGACAGACACTCGATAGGGAAGGATGGAAGAATGTTTTGAAGCAGGCCAAGGCTCACGAAGGGCTGTAGCGCCAACTGATGATGATGAAAAATGTAAGTAGGGATAAAAGTCGGCTAATTCTTATTTTCTAAACATATAAATTAGTCAGCCAGGACAATCAGTGCTCATTCCGTCAATTTTTACTGAGTGAGATTATAGTCCATCAAAAAAATTTTCATAGTAAAATAACTTAATATGACTTAATTAAGTATTCCCTAAAATGGGACGCCTTAAAACAATTTTGAGTAATTGAGTCAAAGAATTTGCAACATATGGCCTATATTAGTGTGACACAAATATTGTGATATGTAAGTATTGTAATACTCATTTGGAAGATGATAAAAAGGACAAACTGCAGAAACATGTGAAGTCGACTAACCACATTAACAAGAAAAAATCTGTAGCATCTCCTTCAGGAACTAAGCGACAAATGTCAATTGTTAGTAGCTTTGAGAGACAGAAACGAGCAAAAGAAAAAAATGATACTTTTGTGGAGGATACAGTTAGTATGTGTCTGAAAGCCAAAATTCCACTTCATAAATTGGATCATCCAGCTGTGCGTGAATATATTGCTAAATATGTGCCAGGGTCGGGTGCTCTTCCATGTGTGGACACTTTAAGGAGAAAGGTAGTGCCACAGTGTGGGCTGTCTGAAAAAGCCCATACAAAGCAACAGCTGAAAGACAAGCCCATTGTAATAGTAGCAGACGAAACCTTCGATGAACAAGGAAGATGTGTTTTTGCTACTCTCTTCAGAACTATAGATTCTGTACTACATCAAGAATGTTTTTTAGCACGTGTTAACTTCCTTGATACTGCCAATGCATCAACGTGTATCATGCACATATCATCGATGCACAGGGAATTATAGATACATTAAAAGACTTTGAAATTGATTATTCACAATTTAAAGGCCTGGTATCAGATTCAGCAAGATACATGTCTGCTTGCTTTAACCTAATAAAAATTCTAATAGGGCCACATATCTTACATTACCAGTATTGGGCTCATAAAGTTAATCTTGTTGGTTTTTGTAGGAGAGTTCCAGGAGTTAAACATATTTACAGCAAAAGTTAAGTCAGCCTTTTGTCTTTTAAGAAAAATGAAGAACTCTTACTTGAATTATTTGAAAGAAAACGTGCCCAATTTCCCAGCAAAACTTTATCCAGCACCAGTTGTAACTAGATGGAACTCTTGGTTCTCGGCAGTGTAGTATTTAAGTGAATATCTTAATCACCGACTCAATATTTTTTATGTATAGGAGAATGAAAATTCCAGTATTAAATTTCTCGAAGACAATTACCCGATGAAACTTTCAAACGTAAACTAGAAATTCAAATGACCTTCACCGCCGAGTCCTGTCCAAAATTAATAAACGATTTGGAAGGAGCGAGTTATCCATTCACCCATCTTTTATGGAACAAATTAGAGGACTTAAAATCGTCACTTAAACACCATCGCTAAGGTTATTTTGATGTAAAAACATCTCGATTGCTCACTGAAAACGAAGAAATTGACGCTACACTAAAGGAAATGCTTATGAAAGCAAACGACAAAGCCATTAATAAACTAACTCTCCATATGACTTTAAAAGACACAAACGAGGCTTTCTTACACGTTAGACAGTTATTTAACCCATGTATACCTGCAAGTTTTACTGTGAACCCGAGTGTACTCTCAGAAAGCTTTTCTAAAATTCCTTTTTTTAGAACAATGACACAATTGGAGTACATAGATGGATATACTCACTTTCATAAATTAATCCTTTAATCGATAACGAAATAACAAAGATCCCAATTGAAAAATATTTTGATTGATACACAATGCAGTTTTCCGTCATTTGCTAAAGCAGCATTACAGAGCATGTGGAGTCCAACGAACAGCGTAGACGCAGAAAGATTCTTCAGCAAATATAATATTGTAGTGACCGATCGAAGAACAGCTCTTAACGAGTTGAATATCGAAATTACAACAATGTTAGCTTTTAATTATTGTTTTTTGTTGTTTTACTCGTAGTTAAAAATAAATGCGAAATTTTGTAATTATAAAAAAAGTAAATGCGAAATTACGGATAGAAAATCGGAGAGATGACCTTTAGACACTACTTCCTGGTGTTTGCCACATAGATAAGAAGTTATAAGCTTAAAAGGAATACCTCTGATTTCATAGTAATTTAATTTGTGGAGCAAAATGTCGTGTAAAACGCAATCAAAAGCCTTCGACAAGTTATACAGAGAAATTGCTATGCGATTGCCGCGTCCAAGCCCCTCAATCACCTCGCTCATAATATTAAATACCGCGTTCTTCTGAATCCATATTATGAGTTGCTAAAGTAATTATTTGACTAAAAATAGGAATAAAATTGTTATTCGATAACTTTCTCAATCACTTTCCCAAAAGTAGAAACAATTCTTTTGGGTCTGTAATTGTCAATTTTTGAGGAATCACCTATTTTGTAGATTGGTAGTACTTTTGAGTATTTCAGTACTTTTGGAAATATTCCCGTTGATAGAATTAAATTAATAAGATAAACGAAAGGTGTTAAAACTATGTATTTGGTAAGTTTCTTTTAAAATGTTGCTCTTAATTTCTTGAACGTCCCTGCAATTAGAATTACTAAGAGTCTTTATTATTTGAGAGACCTTTTCTTCCACAACGGGACGAAAAAAAGGACTTGCCCAGAGAAGGATAATTTCTATAATGATTGAAGAGGACATCGACATTAATAGTACGAAGAGATGTAATTATATTCTCTGCAATTGTAATAAAAAATTGATTTATTTCGTCTGGAGTTGGATCAGGTTGTACCGAACTGGATCTTGTGTTGTTTCTTTCGAGATTTACTATTTTCCAGTAGTTTCTAGGTTTATAATTGGAATTAGTAATAAAATTACAGTAAGCTGACTTTTTAGCAATTTGTATTTGCCGATTATATTCAAGTTTTTGTTGTTTATATACTTTGAACAAATCGGGATCCTTAGTGGCATCTGCAATGTGTTTATTATGAGAAAGATTAGATCTGTAAGACCTTAATTCATTATTAAACCATTGCACGGGTGTTTTTATAGCAGTTTGTCTTACTTTTTTTAGTGGAAAATGCTTTAATATTAAATTATTATTTGTTTCGGTAAGAAAGACTATTAAAAAATCAGGATAATTATAAATATTATAGAAAAAGTCCATATTTGTACTAGCGACCGCAGGTTTGAGCTTCTGTAAAACAGAAGAAGTAATAAACCATTGAAGTGTTTGATTAGTGGCAACAACTTTATGCTCAGAGTCAATAAATATAAATTGAGTTCGATGGTCAGAAAAAGAAGGTTCAAATACGCCCACTCTGTAGATATTTTCATAAAAATTTGTCATGATGTTGTCGATGCAACTATTGGACTGAGATGTGATTCTAGTATAATCTTTAATATTTACTTTTTGACCAAACGATATTAACAGATTTTGAATATCAAAGAGTTAGTTAGATTCAATTTTAAAATTATTAAAATCACCAAATATGATCAGATGGTCTGCTTCACTAAGCAAGTATGATATAACATTCTCAAAATTCAACACTGTTACTTGATCTATATACAGTTAAAATATTAGTTTTTGTTAGAATTAACAACCAAAAAATTAAAAACTTTATGAATAAATTGTTAAAAAAAACTCCTAAAAATATACTGGCTTTATATAATAAAAAACTCAGATCTATGGAAAAAAACAAAGCAAAAGAAAAGAACACTCACGGATAAAAGAAGGTAAGGAAAATGGATTGTACATGCATTATGAAAAGACCAAAAAAAGATATATATCCAGACAGGCACTCGAATACTACCCAGACGGAAAAGAAGAGAAAGGATGGATAAAACCTGGAGAAGAACTGTAACAAGTGATCATGAAGAAATTGGCTTGAGATGGAAATAGGTCAAACAGAGAACAAGACATAGATAGGACTGGAAAGACTCGTAGATGTAATGTCGAAGGAATAAAACAGAAGTGATGTGCTGATCCAACCAATCAGCCATCTTTCACTTTTTTGGCTAAGAAACGCAAGATCGCGCAATACTCTATAAGGAGCAAAGGCAGTAGAGAGAGAGAGAGAGATAATATAAAACCCAAAATTGTTTATAATTTCGGCAGAAGATACAAATAATTTTGTGTTTTATATTATATTTTGTACCCTATTTCTTGATCACGTAACCTAAAAAGTAAAAAAACTAGTTTATAAATACTTCAGGTAATTAAAAAAAACGATTATCTTAATTATTGTGGTTGGTTACAACGCAAGAACGACAAATCCATTATATTATCAGAAAAACAACAGAAAACCTTATACGAAAGAGAAATGAAAACATCACCAAAGTTCGAAAGTGTTTTTTACCCCTCAGAATCTAACGTCAAGACTTTAGTTTTAATAAACGGCTGAGATAATATATGAATGTTTTCAAGCTCTGCCATCTGTTCTACATGGATTTTTTGAGGTCAGCGTTTCGCCTTTTCGGGATACAAAAACAACATCCAATCTTCAAATGGATAGAGATAGTTACAGAGTGATACTGGAAACTGTTCCTTTCTTAAACGGGTTATTAAGTAATTTATTTACATTAAAATATTATTCCTTTCTATATTATTTTTTAATCTGTAACAAATATTAAATAAAAACGACAATTTTGCAAGAGGGTCAGTGGGTCAATTTTATCAAGCGTTTAATTTGCTCCAACGGCAGCGTAATTGAAAAATTTTTGCACAGCCGTTACCAAATAATGGTAATAGAAAGTTAGAGAACTAAATATAACTTGCTTGGACTGCAGTTATTGGCTAACCAGTAACAATGGGGTGCAGTGAAATATTATTCTACATCACACAAAAGAAGCGTAGTATTTAGTCTAACGCATAAAGTAATTAAATTATCTTACACGCAGCAATAAAAAATTTGAGAAAAATTACAAATATTTTAGCACAAAATCACCTACCGAAATTCTGCAATTCTCCTATTAGAAAAAGGTTTTTAATTGAAAAGCTTTTTAATAACAACGTTTAAATCAATAACTTACAGAACACTACATTAAATACGAGGCGTGTTTTTAAGTAAGTACTATTTTGGAATTAAAAAAAGACGTGCAAAGATATGGCAATAATTTTATTTTTACATGAAAGCCTGTACCTTAATCTACTTTTCTACATAATTTCCGTGAATATTGAGGCAATGCCATAACGTGGCACCAGTTTTTGAATACGCTCCTGATAAAATTGTGCCACCTGACTTGTTAACCACTGCATCACAAATGTTTTGACTTCGTTATCGTCTTGAAGACGCTGACCGACCAGGTGTTTCTTCAAGTGCTGGAACAAATGGTAGTCGCTGGGCGCCAGATCAGGGCTGTATGGAGGATGATCTAGAGTTTCCCATTTAAATGATTTGATGAGATCTTTGGTCTGATTAGCCACATGTGGACGGGCATTGTCATGCAGCAAAACGATACCCTTACTCAACTTGCCACGTCTTTTGTTCTGGATTGCACGACGCAGATTTTTCAATGTCTCACAATAAGACGCTGCATTGATTGTCTCATTACGAGGCAGAAACTCCATTAGGAATACTCCTTTTGTGTCCCAAAAAACTGTGCACATGATTTTTCGGGCAGAAATTGTTTGCTTAAACTTAACTCTTTTGGGTGATGATGAATGTCGCCATTCAATGGATTGTTGTTTCAATCATAAACATAAATAGACATAAATTATTAAAGACATCCAATAAACATTTTTCAAAATTCAAACTTATTGTTTCAAAAGACAGTTAACGAAATATAGGTCACACAATAAAATTTAAGGACGCTAACCCATTATATTGGACAGACGCATCAATATTCACATAGACGAATTATTGGGCATAAAACAGTGTCAGAAATAACAAACCAAACATTACATTAACAGCATTAACTAAATATTTTGTAGAAACTAATAGAGAGTTTTACAATAAAAGGTGATAAAACAATCTTTTTAATATACTTTCAGTTTTTTGATTACTATAATAATGAATACCAATTTTAAACCAAATCTATTATATTAAAATCATTTTTAAATCAGTTACATATATCGCTGCTAAAAATTTCTTTCATACAAAAGAACATTCAGTCTAAAAATTTTCAGTGTTGTCATAACAAAACTTTGGGGCTTTCAGTTCGTACAAAAGTATATTGGACTTGTCTCCCTGAAATCCGAAATGCCGACTTTTTCAAAAATATAGATTTCTATTCAGAACGATTCTGTTTGTCTATCAGATAACCGCGAATTTGATATTTCCGGTTATATCTATATCCAAACTCTTTTCTTTGTATCGTATTACATACGAATTCGAAGCTATTTATCCATAGATCAATGAAACATATCGCAATCCAAACAAACTAGTTCCTATTTTGCTTGTTGTATTTGAATAAAATTTTGGCATGTGCAGATATAGGATAAAATAGGTTCGTTTAAAAAAATACCTATATAGGGTGAATTCGGAAGTGTTCCATCTATTCTGTGTATTATGTTCTTTCTCATTGATCGCGAATATTATTAAGTCTGTATTTCTCTTATTATGTCTATTAAGTTTGTTACTTACTACTGATTCAATTGAAGCTGGCAATGGGATAGAATAGGGAGATTCCTTAAGTCCTCTATTGTTCAACCTCATTATGAATAAAATAATAAATCAGTAAGAACTAAAAACGGATATTAAATGGAAGGAAGACAACTTAAAATAATTTGCTATGCAGATAACGTCATACTAGAAATTATTTTATACAAAGATTAATATAACTACTAGAAAATTTAACATGCCAATTTTCCCAAATAAGACAAAATGCATGGTTATAACAGCAAAATTTACTAAAATGTTCATTAAAGCTGTAAGGTCAGATAATAAAACAAAGAAGTGAAAGATCAAGTGAATAGAGCAAACAATGTCGCATGTTGCCTTAATGAAACAATACCTATAGATAAATAAAAATGTCGGGAAAGAAACGAAAAGCAGAATTTACAAAAGTCATTAGATTAATAATTCCATATATGCCAAAAACACGACCTGACAAAGAGAGGACAAAAACAATGTTAGAAATAGCAGAGATAGAAAAATTGATGGTAAGACATTGTGGGATAGAGCTAGAAGTACAACAATACGATATATATGCCAGGTGGAAAACATCAAGGACTGGGTAAGAAATAGAAGAGTAAAAAAGAACGATCACATGAACCGAATGACAACAAATAAAGTAGTGAAGAGGATGCGAGAGATGGTTCTCTAATAGGAAGACGAGCAGGAGGAAGACCACGAAAACGATGAAATGACAATCTCATTTAGTACAGTTAAATTTTAGAATTATCCCTTTGTATTATTACCTAGCTTTCATGTTCATATAACAGAGTTGGTATGGCCATATGTGGGCTTATAAAGTTTTAGGATTTTATTGTATATTATATTATTTTTCAATGTTTTGTTAATTGTTCTAGGGTATACTCATCAACTACAATTTTTGTTTTTTAAACGATATTTACCCCCAAAAGTATTTTATATGGTCACCTGAGTGCATATTCAGATGAGCTTCTTGGCGAATATCAAAGTGGTTTTAGGCCTGGTCGATCAACAACAGACCAGATCTTTGTGCTAAGGCAAATACTGGAAAAAACCAATGAATTTAATATCGACATCAATCATCTTTTCGTAGATTTTTAATCGGCCTATGATAGTGTCCTAAGAAATAAATTATATGAAGCCATGGATGAATTCCACATCCCCGATAAACTGATAAGATTGGTTAAGGCTACAATGCGTAAAGTTGTTTGCAAAGTCGAAATACAGGGCGAACAATCACAGGCATTTAAAGCGCATGTTGGGCTGCGACAGGTAGATGCGCTGGCGTGTTTGCTTTTCAACATAGCTCTGGAAAAGTCGGTCAGGGATGCCCAAATAGACAACAGAGGAAACATTTTTAATAAATCATCCCAAATTTTGGCATATCCAGATGATGTTGACCAAGTTGCCCGCACAACACGCAAGCTAGAAGAAATGTATACCACCTTGTCAAATGCCTAAAAAAATATGGGTCTGCAAGTAAATGAGGAGAAAACTATGATAATGGCATCAACACCCAACAATAGAGCCAGAAACATCGGCCACCAATTCACGGTTGATAACTCTACCTTTTAAGTGGTGGACAAATTCACATACTTAGGCTCCCTGATCACCAAGGAGAACGTCATGACGGAAGAAATCAAGCCAAGAATAATCCTAGCAAACAAATGCTATTTTGGACTGAGTAGACATATGAGAAGCAAAAACTTAAGCCAAAAAACAAAAACAACAACAACAAACTCTCTCGACATATAAAATTCTCTGTCTATACCCACAGATAGAATTGTATATCTTACTTTGGTCCGCAGAATCCTGGATTATGCTTCTATATTATAGTCACTGAACTATTTTATATGGATTAAACTTAAATAACATGTCTTTGGTGGAATGAAGGTCAAGGCTTCTTTGTATGTAGTACTAGAATTTTTAGAGATATGCCTTTGTTTTCTATATAACACTATTACACAAACTAGGGTGAATTATCTCCTATTAACAGAATTCAGATACTGAGAAATATTTAATCAATCTTATGATCTGGTGGATATAAAATCTGTAAGACTTATATCCACTCAAAGATCTCTTTGACTAAATATGTTAGGGATCGAAGATGAGTGACTTTTAACTTAGAGTATTTATTTCATTTTAATAAGATTTTCAGGAAAATTTAATTTATTTTAATTTATTCATTTAAGAGCATTTAATCGTTATTTAATTTTAAGTCTTAGTATTTTTGTTATGGTTAGGATATTATCAAATAAATATATTTTAATTGCTGATAAAATATCAATTTACTCAAATAAAAAGCAGAATACTAAACAAAATATTAATGATTCGATCAAGTTTTTTCAACCTACTCACCGAATGATCGCAGAAAAAAGAGACATCAATAATGAAAATGACAGTAGTCATTCAATTTGCGGTTTTTCCTGTATCAAAGATTTAGTTGTGTTTTCTTTGTCGGGGACAGCCAATTTGATGGTTTCCTTTTCACCTACATACAATTTTCCATTCACAGCAAACCGGAAAGCAGGTGCGGCAGTGACTTTTACTCATTGACGTTACATTTCCCATTGCAAGATTTTATTACCAAGCTAATATCATATTCGTAAATATTTTTGTCATAAAAAATTTTCGCGACTTAAATTTCATTATCAATTTAAATTATTACAATTCTGTAGTTTAATCATCTTATTTATCACAAATAAACAAACAATTTTAAAACTAATGTAATCTATCTTTTTATGCATTCCTTCGATTTTCTTTGCTGTGCACTTTCATTTTAATATACATTTTGTTTTTTACTGTATTATCCATTTAGTATATATTCAGTCGGAAATGGAAAAGAAACTATACACTAAAAAACAAATGCCACAATGGCTAATATAGCCACAGAATTTATTAACTTACAGCAAAACTAATATGACTTTTCTATCGAAATGATTTGAGCATCCCAGAAAACATAAAGCAACCTGGAGACACCCCTCTGACAGTGAAAATCTAATTGACCACGTCCGAGCAACCAAAGATTTTGTACAAAAAATACTAGATACGAGATCTTACACAGGGGCAAACGTGGACACGGACCACTTTCTGGTAATAATAAAAATGAACGCGCTCAGATGGAAAATAATAAATCAAGCTAAAACAAATTATAATAAATGGAACCTAGAAGCATTAGAAGATACTGAAATAAGAAAAACATTTGAACAATAGGTATATAAAATATATACAACCTTATGAGTCAACCCACAAACATAAACGAAATATGGCAAGAATTAAAAAGCAAAATAAATGAAACAACAAAGAAATAAAGACTAGTACGATCAAGACTGTGAAACAAAGAGAACACCAACTAATTATTTCTAGACATAAAACTAATCAATCTAATTATAGCAGTTATTTGTCTTTCGATGAGGCCACAAAGAAGATCTTAGATATATATATATATATATATATATATATATATATATATATATATATATATATATATATATATATATACACCGGTATTTAGGCGTCTCGCCCTTCCGGTAGGGGTCTATGGAGGAGTATCACTGAGCCGCAAGCCCTTATCTCTTGCCGTACTGCTCCACCATAGGCCGATCAGACACCAGCATATTCTAGTCTAAGCCGCAGATTCATTTAGAATTTTAAACTGCTGCGTTAGCCTTTTTGTTTTCTGTACACCGAGCTGGGGATCGAACTCACATCCTTCGCAGTGAAGCGAATGAGAACCGGCCGCCCAGCCCGCTTGGCTATCTGACCGACAGATCTTAGGTTCCCACTATATTACTGTAATTGTCTTGTAATCCCCCTTGTAATCATCATTGAAAGCAAGTATAGAATATTTACTGCACAGAGATGCATTTCGAAATAAGTCAAAATTGGAACGGTCGCGCTTCTAGTGTTCAATGTTAGAATAAGTGAACATCAATCTTATATTAAAAATAGAAAATATCAGTAGAAAGACAGCAGATTTCATTAATGAAGAATCTAGAGAGATGGTTTGATCGCTCATTAGCAGAAATAATTTTGTGCAGCAGTTTTCATAGCCAACCTTCGAAAAGAGACGGCACAATAAGAAGAAGTCGAAGTTCAAAAAGCGCAATACAGTCCTTGTAGAAATTAAAAAAAAAATGTACAATTTTTTTAACAGTTTTTCTTACCAACTGAGTAGATGAATATGACAAAAAAATATCGTTACTAAATAAAAAAACTAATCTAAATAATGAACATGTTATTTAATTTTGTGTCCTTTTTTTTGGACGCCACTGATTGATGGACTAAATTTGCATCGATTTATAATTTATGGACAAAGTCTTTAATGTGCACGTATCGACATCGCAAAAATAGGTTTTAATTTGTTAAAAGCATCATGCCAATTTTGAACACATTGTGCCTAATTGGATAGGTCAAAGATCACACTCCACGACAGTCTTTGTAATGGTGTTATTATTCTACAATAGGGAATTCAAGATTTAATAGATATGTTAACTTAATAAAATAAAACTTTTGGCCACAAATAAGAGTACGATTATGATTAGAATTTCTTCAAAAATTAATAAAATCTGATTTGCCTTTAAAAGTTTACAGTTGAACGTTGAAAGAGCATTTTATACAGTGGCTGATATGTATATACCTTACATAGTCCAGGTTTGTGATTTTAAGGTTAAGTATAATTAAAGGAAAGGCCTTGCTGAAAATACAGACAAGCCTATCTAAAAAATCACTGAAATTATAGTCCACGTCCACAGAGGGAAAGTGCCACCCAGATTTTGGAATTTACGAAAGTTCTGAGCGAAAAAAATCCTACCTAAACGTCGAATTTTCGAGGAGGGTTTGCTGAGAGTGTAAACTTGCTATATATTGCTTCACGATCACATAGTCCGCATTAATAATTGTAGAGCAGACATCAAGTAGTGAAAAATAAAATTATGGTAGATGTTCTAGGAGAATCATTGTGCATTGTCAGAACATACGACTCGAATATATTGATCAAGGATAGTTGAGTAGCATAAGCGACAGCATAATTAATATTGAAGTGACCGCATAAATTTTTTTTGCTTTTATTGGACTGGCCATCTAATAAATTTGGTGGGTTCTAAATGTTGTTATCTGTTGTAATCGGTAACGGTGAAAATTCTAAACGAGCACCCCATAGAGATGTGGTGGATGGTTTGTTCTTGGGCTCCGCAGTTGAAGCTAGGGTTAGGTCTCATGTTTTATCTTCTTCTTCTTCTTTTTATATATACATGTCTGTTTTTCAATGTGCCTCCAGTAAGTTGTCGTTCCATCGTTTTTGTGGTCTTCCTACTGATCGTATTCCTATTGGGGAACCGTCTCTTGCCGTCTTTACTACTTTATTTGTTGTCATTTGGCTTATATGATCGTTTCATTCTACTCTTCTATTTCTTACCCAGTTCTTGATATTCTCCACCTTTGTGTTTTCATCTCTGCTGTTTCTAACATCCTTATGTCCCCTTTGTGTCAGATGTTGTTTCTGCCGCGTATGTCATTATTGGTCGGATGTTTTATCTAAATAGGGAAAATCCGCAATGAGTGTGTCCTGTACATATTTTGTTTAATGTTTTGCTTAAGAGCTGGAAGCCTGGTAGATAATTAGGTGAATTAAATAAGCTGTGCCATCTGAAATTAGTTTTATTTGCCCAATTTATTCGCCAAGCGTTAATACCGTTGTAGTTGGCTTGTAAGTTTTTATGAGGTCCTTGTTGGGGGATCCATAGATTTAAGTTTTCTTGGGTTGTTGAAAATTTTTTTGATCTGTTTTATGAGGATGCTACACTTCATACTTAAGGCGACTCAATCTTGCTCAAGACCGGCAACCACTAGAATAAGGTTGTTTTAATAGTCCCAGAGAATATGCTTATCCTAATACTCTGTCGACTTATTCTACATGGAAGTTGTTTAGTCAGATTGATAAGCAGTACGCTGCCATTGAGTAAATGAGACTGAGTAAGGTAATGCTTAATGTTTCTTCATCTGTTACCCAGATTGTTCCCACTAGTTTGTACAAGATGTTGTTTCTCAATTTTAGTTTTTGCAGTCAGTGTTGTCAGATGAGGATATTTAAGGAGAGAGTGCAATCGAATATCATGCCAAGATATTTTGGATATGGATTAAAAAATATCATTGTGCTGTCTTAAAATATCTGTATCCAATTTACTTTAAAGGAATGAACAGATTGCTGTGATTTAATCGGTGCGTCGACGACACGATTTATCTCGCAATATAAGCAACAACGTTTTTTCATGTCATGAACACATTGCTGCTATTAGTCGCTTGAATTGAACCGACGACTACAGCATAGTCTGGAATGGATTCTTCAGAATCGGAAAAAGATTTGATCTTGCTGGTTGCTTTAGCAGACGAGGATGATCAAAGGTAAAATATGTATATAAATATATATTAGAATTAAAGAATGTCTTATTATGTATTCACTAGGTATCTGGAAATAATATACCAAATATCTGTTTTCATATAATGGGCAAGATTTAATATCTATTAATATTTTTTATAAAAAAAGAAAAATTGGGACTGATAAGATAAATTTTAAAAGACAACAAAAAGGAGACTTTTTTAAGTTAATGCCACAATTTTAAACTTAATAAGAGAAGATATTTCTAAGCTTCATAGCAATTTTCGTGAACCTATTTTAGGGGAAGAAAGACTAGCCATTACTTTGAGGTCAATCAATTATCACTCATTGTATTTCTAATTTTATATTCTTTTATATATGAATATTATAAAGGAGTATACACTCGTAAAAAGGTGGCTGCTGAAGCAGGAAATGATTCTTTGCAATCTACAGTAGTTGTACTTGGATTATGTTCAAGTGGACTGGTTTCTTGGTCTGGCGAAATAAGTGGACTTTGATAGAAGTTCGAATCAGAGGTGCAACTATTAGAAGTTGATTGTTGAGAACTCTGGTGTAGTTGAATTATCTGCTGCTGCTCTTTATAGTATATTACCTCCTGCTGTGCAATTATTTGGGCAATTTGTAGTTTGATTTCAGCCTGATGTTTTCCATAAAACTGTTTTATCAAGCCTGCATATAATAGAAACAACAATTCTGTTAAGTCTTTTGCTGTTTTTTTTTCTGCTTTTAAAATAGGTAATAATAGAGTCAACTGAAGTTGTAGGTTTTATACTTTGTACATTTCTCATTTTTAGTTTTTTTTTTATTCTGGTTCTACCATCGGGGTAGTGGCATTAGCACAAGTAGCAGACTCTTTATTTTTTGTAGGTAACGGTACTTCAGACAGATCACCAAGTTCACTCTCTTCGTTATTAGAAACATATACACCATCATCTTTCTCAGTTAAAGACTCTACTTGAGTCGCAACTTCCGATACATTTGAGGTTTTAGCAAAAAGCAAGAAAGATTGGAACATTTTCATACTTTCAGCCCATTGCCATGTTTTATTTTGTGCAACTTGCCTAGTTCTTGTTTTGATTACTCTTAAGTATCGCACATAAGAATTACGTAAACTTCTCCACCTTCTCTTAGTTCAGTTCCTCACCTAAGAAATATAATTTTTGAGGTTTTTAGCAACATGTGACAGCATCAGTACAATAGGGCACAGTTATCGTTTTGTATTTTCAACAGTTGCTACAATTATAAATGAAGTACATGAAGCTATATGTAAAAGATATATTTATCTTCCTGAACCGATAACAGAACATGTGGCAATTTCCAAACTGCATCAGTAGTTTGGACGGAATACATGTAACTATAAAATGCCCTGGAAAAACCGGGTCAAACCATTTTTGTTATTTGAAAATATTATCAATAGTACTGATGGCTATTGTTGATGCCAATTACAAATTTATATGCATTGATGTAGGGGGTTACGAGAAAAATAGCGACAGAGGCATATTTAAAAATTCAAGCATGGCCCAGAGATTCGATGTAGGTTTAATGAATGTTGCTGAATATAAAAATCTTCCTAGATAAGTAGAATCTTGTCCACACGTTTTGGATGGAGATGAGGCCTTTGCTTTGAAATCTTTTTTAATGAGACCTTTTCCTTACAAACAATCTAGAAATGACAGACGAAAAGAAAATTATAATACTCGTTTATGCCGATCTAGACGTGTGGTCGAAAATGCGTTTGGCATTTTAGCTCAAATAATGGAGAGTATTTTTTAGGCCAATTGAGACAAAAGTTGAAACGACAATTTCAGTTGTTGAAACTTGTTACATTTTGCATAATTTTTTACGCGCTAAGGTCAACTAACAAGGACTATAGTTTTCAGAAACTGAAGAAAACTTAGACATAGTTTTTATTAATATAGAAAGAGACCTAAGGCGTGCAACGAATTTAGCATTTTCAACTAGAGAACAATTTGTTAACTATTACTTGAAATGTAAATAAAAACTCTTCATATTAATAATTAAAGTGAAAATGTAAAAATAAAAATTTAATAAAATAATTAAAGTAAATAAAAACTCTTAAATTAAAATACTTACTAGAATCTTTCATCTTTTGGTTAATTTCAGCCCATACTTTATCCTTCTTGCTGATGTTTTTATAATACTCGTGTGACAAATCATAAAGTATTGGATCTTCTTTTACCAATTCTATAATTTCTCTGTTGGAACCATTCTAAATTTGCAATGATAACGAGAGAAAACGCAGCCGGCTGCGTTAACAAAATATAATGCAGTACTAATGTCGCTGCGAGATATCATCGACCAATGTGTTGGTTCTCGTTAATCGCCGTGGCCATTCCTCTCGCGAAAATATCGCATGGCGATGTTGTCGTCAACGTGTAACGAAATATTTATAAATATTAGGGCAAGCAAAATAATCGATACTTGTGCGAACGGCATTCAGGGTTTGTTTGGAGAGCTGGGGTCGTGGATAAGTATATGGCAGGGGGTCGGATTGGGGCAACTACAAAAAATTAAACAAAGGGGTACTAACGTGAATCTCTTGGGACAAACAAAACAAAAGGAAACAGCAATTCTAGCATTTAAAAAGGACGTCGCTTCGAGGTGACAAATTATAACCATTACAACAGCGAGTTGTAACTATTGAAATAATTATTAAACATAAAAAATATATATTTTCAAATGAAACTAGAAAAAAGAGGTTAGAGAGTTAGTCAAGATAAACAAACAAAATGGTTTACAAAAAAAATTAAACATTTATTGTATCTCACCATTAATATAGTATTGTAAAATACTATATTAATAGTTACAGAGATTTATACCAAATTAATAAAGAAGAAAAAACTTACATATGTCCTAGCCGTTTACAAACTCTTGGAGTTAGAGATACCACAAAACTTACAAATATTACTGCATGGAGGTTAGCCTATTTTAAAAGAAACAAAACAAAAAATGTCAAATATGATTAGGTATTTATCAGATGTCAAAAATAATAAAGCTAGCTGTCATATACTAACATTAAATTTTAAAACAGAACAATTAAAATGACAGCTAAGCCACGCTCTAAGACATATAATTTTAATTATTACAATTTCTTTACATTATAAAAGCATTTATTACTGAAAAATTGTCTATTTTTACTTCAAAAGTTTAAACAAAAAAAGAGTTACCTGAGTTTCACTAAACTACTTTAAATTTTTTGTAACTGGACTTCAATGGACTTTCTGGGGGTAAAATTGGGCTTCACTCGAATTTCTGGGGGTAGAAACTGGACTTAAACTCTCTGCGTAACGAACACATGAACAAATTCATCTTCTAAACTGCCAAAAAGCCTGGGATGACAACCAGGGAAAAACAAAACTAGGATGGAAACGACGATTCTTTCAATCTTCACTTAAACTTTATTAATTGAACCACTAACTGCCACAATACAGTATGTATACAATATATTTTTCATGAAAAGAGACGAACAACGAGGAACATTTCAAATTTGATGTAAAATTTGGATTCACACCTAAGCCGACTGTCTCTTACAGCGACCCAAGTGAGAATGCCGTAATTCTTAAAAATCATTCGCTTGCCAACTTAGTTTAAACAAAATATATAACCGGAATATTTATTTGAAACACAGAATATCCTAAAAGTGGTTTTCGAACAAAAGAATGCCGAGAAAATACGCATCTGTGAAATGTAAACAAACTTTTAAAACGTGTTTATATCAACTTGGCGACACAAGAGGGATCGATATATATTTCAGGTATTTTAACTTTTAAGATAGAATACTGAAATACACTAAAATTACTCTTCGGTATTTTAATATATATACGAGGGAATTTAAATTTATACTAAAGAGAATGCAAATGCTACAAACGCACCGATTAATCTCAGCAATCTGTTCATACCTTAAGTTTTTATCTTATATCATTCAAAACAAATAAAGGAAATTGAGATGAGGAGATGAACCGCAGACCATCAAGAGTTCTTTGTGACTTATATTAGAGAAAATACAGGAAATAACAGAGGGGGTGTGCGACCGCAAAATATTAAAACGAAAACTAAAAGCAAAAAGTTTCTGCGTTTATCACAATAAACGCGAAATTAACCGTATAAAATCAACAAAAACCGTAAGATGCATTCAAAATTAAATTAAACGCCGCCGAATACGTCGCAATTCAAATAGGAGATGGTAGAGATAAAAGTTTGGAGAGGCAGCTAACACGAAACAAAGCACAAGGGCTGGGTTGCACTTGCGATGTAACAAATAAGATAAAAACTTTTACCAGAAGCGATTGTTGTGAGGTGCTTTGTATCGGGGAGCGAGTTTTACATGGAATATACAATTATTTTTTATTTAAGGTTGTTATTGTACAATACAGTTGTTCTGTGTTAACTAATTTTGTTAAAAGGGTCTGCGTTTCTGTAGGAAACTGATGCTTAAAGTGAAATATGTACACGCCTTAAAACAGATTTAGATTTCATTACAGGTAACCCTCAAAGCATGTTAAAAGGTAGTGCATAAACCTTAATATTGTTCTGAAGCTAGTTTCTTGTGGCATTTTAAAGTAATTACCATTTAAATGGGAATAAGCCACAATTAAAGGTTAAAGTAACTTTATTGACGTTTCAATTTCTAATGTAATTTCAATATGGCCTCATTGATCAGAGTTGTTGGACACATTCCTGAATGATATAAACGATAAAGAAGAGACAATAACATTTACCATGGAAAAGGTATACCTATAATAACACACTACTTTTCCTCGATATTTTAATCTCTAAGAAGGATACTGGATATGAGACTCAGGTGTATAGAAAACCAACATACACACAATGTTGCCTAACAATACCCTTACAATTTTCTCACCACATACCTTAATTAATAAAACAAATGTCACCATGTTCTTAACAATAAATTCAGGATAAATTATCAACTTCAAACAACAACATTGATGGTTGCTACTGTTACATTATTTTAATTTTACCTTTTTTAATTTTTAAATAGCATTGGCTTCTGTCTTAATTGGACTAACACATAAAGTTACACTGACTGCTTTGTTCGGACTTCCGTACTAACTTGTCAAGATTGTCATTTCAATCAGTTGCTTTCATAGACACATCGTCTCAGGACCAGCAACTTCACGTGGAGTCATACGTCGCCATGTTACCAAATCCACTGGTAACTTTAACATCATAGAATTTATCACAATATAATGTAAACCAAATTTTAAAACACAATTTTTAACGGGTTTTTGCCACATATTTAGTGGCTCAATACATGTATACCCACCTAGTAAGTATTAACCACATTTTATATTAACCTTGGTCAAAATTTAAATTTCACGTTCTTTTTAATTAAGTGGTTATATAATTTTTAGGTGCACTGATGATGGAACATGGATTCCGAAAACGTTTTGATATGATATATCCCGATTGGGTTTTTAAATTATATACCTTTTATAAAGGATTTTTAATAAAAATTTTTGATTTATATATTGTATACAGCCAAACTACAGGAACTTAGATTCCTTGTGGATAAATAAAAGAGTTATATCTTCTCGATCGTTGTTTTAAAAACAGTTCTTAATCAGATATTTGCATTCAATTTTTTTAAAGGAACCTTAACCCACTTGATCTTTGCCGTTCACACAAAAAAATTTTGTCCTATAACTGGGACATTATCATTCGACATTTATAAGAACTCACTACTCCTTAATACAACTTCATAAACTGTAAAAAATACTATCTTTATAATATTTTAGAAATATTTTTTCATTTAATGAACTTAATGTAGTTTTTCTAATAACCTCAACCCTTGCGCAAAGTAGCTGGTAGTTCTAGTAAACCTGGAATCGTTCCAAACAAACAAGCAAGTCACTTCTATTCACTAAATTCACCTATCACTTCAAAATGATGGATTGCTTTTTCAGCAAATAACGCATATTCCAATCAAAACATCTTTGTTTGTTTAAGAATGTTCAGAAAAACGAGATGAATCCAAGTAAGGGAATATTTCTAACACAAATAGTATACTTGTAATAAATATTTTTTGATAGGGAATCAGTGTTTTCCGTTTAAGGATCAATTAGCTGAATAAATATTCATATTTTTGCTCTACGGCTCGACGGCTATTTACTGTTTTGAATTTGTAAATGTTAACCTTGAAAAGGGATTTTTTGTTGATTTATATACTTATATGTTAGAATACATTTTAAGGTTTAAGTATATAAAGTTTTATCTAAATTACTACACACTCGCAAATATTTTCCACCTAAGAAGACCGCTTTGCAATTAAATTCTGGTAACTTTATTAGTAGCGGACCAGATAAGCGGCGATATATTTTACACTACCTTTATGAATAACATTTTACTGCTCTGTTGTTTCAATCAGCACTGCTCAACAAGTTATCGTTTATTGGTTTTAATATTTTATTGCAATAATACGAGTACGGAATATTTATTTAAATAGTGAATTTATTACATGTTAATTTTTTTAAATTTCTTCTGACGTATCGTATAATGTAGGTTTACCCAATAATCAAAGTTATGCCTTAAGAGAACATATTATTTGAAAAAAAGGAGTAAATACCATGTGTCATAATAATTGTAATCTCCTTTATACACACTTTAAAAATACGTTTAGCAATATATTTCTTAAATCCACACAATCATTGAAAAATTATTCATGCTGTTTAAAAATATCTTTCTGTTAATGACACTGTCATCGACAAAGTAGATCAAATTCAAACGTCATCATATTTCTCTTCTGTTTATCGTTAAAAATTAATTGATGGTCGTGGGTTATATTGGTGCTATTTAATAATTTAACAAAATACATAATAAGCAAAATTCTTATTTAAAACATGCGAACGGTTTTTACAATCACAATCAATGCAGTGTTTAGGCTTGTTTAGCATTGGCTTCTAAATAATTTGTGTTCGATTGTTTCCTCTGTTGTACAACCCCTGTCCCTTTTAGAGTGTAGTGGTTGATATAAGTACTTATTTTTATAGTAATGTAGTGAAGCGGTACTTTAAAGCAAAATGAGTAATTTGGAAGAAAATAAAATACAGTCTAAAAGTAGTTTTATCTCCAGAAGAACGGCGTTTAGTTTTAAAAGTCGAAAGTTATTTCAATTTGGCAAAAAATAATATGGCTCCATTGACATCTGTTATGGCAGTTCAAAAACGCACATGCGATGCTTGCGGTATCTCAGAGAGGACATTCCGAAGAATTAGTATCATGAGTGAGGATGAAATAAATAAAGTTAGCAAGAGAAATCGTCGACATTCAAAAATTTTACATTTGCACCAGTCAATTAAACTTGCAATTAAAAATATTATATATAATATGTATAAAGCCAAAGAACATGTAACAGTTTAGTGCTGTGATATAAAAAATAAAAGACAAGGAACTGTGTGATATGAGTTTAACAAGTTTGTGGAGAGTGCTGAAACATTTAGGTTTTCGATATAAAAAGACAAGTATTGTGTAAACTCTCTAATGTTGTTTCAAAATGGTGGCATTTTAAAAAAAAATACATGGACAGTAAAACGTCTGATAGTCCGAGGCAAGTTGTATTTTTAGATGAGAATTGGATTTTCACTAAAGGAAATATGTCAAAATTATCCTGGGAGATGGCACCACGAAAAGTCGTTTCGATAATGGTAAACGCTACAATATACTTCATACTGTAAATGATGAGGGTTTTATTCCTGACGCTAATTTAATTTTTTCGTCTACAAAGAATACAGGTGATTACCATGGAAATATGGATGTAAATATTTTTGAAGAATGGTTTAAAGAAAATTTGTTAAAAAAATTGGAGCGACCATCCATAAGTGTTGGATAGTGCATCCTACCACTCAAGAGTAGAAGAGAGATTTCCTTCAAGCAGCTGGACAAAAGAAGAAATAAAGTTGTGGTTGACAGAAAAGAAAATTTATCACAGTGACATATTTTTAAAAGTCGATTTACTTCAAAGGTGTGGAGAACACAAAATTCAAAAGACATTTGTTACTGACCAAATGACTGTTAAATATGACGCTAAAAAATGACGCTAGCGATCTTAGTTTATGGAAAGAATCGCTAGAAAAAATAAAGACAGAACAATGACAAAATTGTATTAGACATTCGGAAGACATAATCGTTTAGTCTTTTCAAACCGAGCGAGTTATATATGAAGTCCGGCCTTTAATTATTCGGATAGACAATTCAGATAGTGACGACTCTGATAGTGAAATATCAGACAGTGAATAGGATAAATCGTTTGCTAAAAAAGAAGTAACAACAAAGTGTTTCGGGAATTCAATTCAGACTTTTTGGTGTGTTTTAGTTAAACGATAAAGTACCTTCGGTCTAATTACTGGATTGCATACTCTCAATAGCTTTAGTCTTAATTACTGGACTAAACGTGTTTAAATATGTTGCTGAAAACTCGGAAGTGAGTTAGTGCCAATTTGTTTCAAGGTTATATTTAATACAGTGTCTGCAGAAAGTAAAGTCTTGGATGTATTTTATTTAAATTTGGATGTACCAGCAACTTGGCAAGTATTTTCCAATTTAACTGCATGCAAAACCATTTGTATAATTTTGACTCTACGCAAAATAGAGACTCATAGAGACCTTGATGAACATTTGATGTCGACAAATAATTTCGAGTATTCGAAATATTTCGTCCCATTTCTTTTAACACGCCCTGTATATACATATTATATTAATTTTATTTGCCTTTGATACCGTACACACACACTGGCGTACTTTCATTTTCATATACAAAGGTTTGTTCAGTTCAACTTTTTGTTTCTTCTTTACAAATTTTGTAGGTTTGTTCAGTTCGTTCAATTCAGTTTATTCATAAAAACGCTCCTATACAATATTATATTTAATAGTTTTGTTATGCTTAAAATTCACTCCATTATAGCCCAGCAAACAAAAAAAAAGCGAAAAAAATTTTACAGAGATATTAACCAAGCTAATAGAGGACGGAATTTTATTGTAGAACCCTACATCCGCCCAGTTGTACAAAATACAAAATGTTTACGTTACGGTCACAATATCTACCAATGCAAAGGAAAACCTTGATGTTCTCGATGCGCAAATGATCATTCTTCCACTGAATGTAATTCTGAGTTGCAAATGTGCATTCACTGTAAATCTTCTGATTATCCGTCAATATAAAGAAATTGTCCAATGTACAAGAAACAATATGACATAAAAAGGATAACGACTGTCGAAAAGATGTGTATAAAATAAAAATTAAAGCCCAATTTCGTATTGACAACCTAAATTAAACCTTAACTAATGTTCAATTTAGACTAAAGTAGTTTTTAGTGTCACGCCCAGTTTCATAATACCAACAGTTCTTTTCATTATTAAAAGTAAACTTAGGTGTTTAAATTAATAGGTTGGTAGTTGTGTTTCTATCAATTTTGCTTTGCTATTTTTGTCCAAATAACCTTATTTTTCTTCTTGTATATTAATTTCTGTGTAAAATTTTTAATTGTTAATAATTATGTAGAATCAAACGAATTAATCAAGTGTAGTTAATCTATTTGATAACCCGCCATTCCGTGACGCTTCTCGTGACGACGCCATCTTGTGGCGCTAGTTCTGTGACATTCCCCTCAGCATTTCACTAGAGAGAAAAAAGTAAAATACAACGCCAATATAGAAGCTTCGCTGAAAATGATTTTACAAGAACTTGATCATTAAAAGTCTTAAGAATGTGAGTCTAATAGGAAAATACTTTATTAAAAATGACTTTATTTATTTTAAAAATATTATTTAAATTTTCAGTAGACAGAAAATATGGTATGAAGCTTCGTGCTAGTCTATAGTACCGCCTACTGTACCACTTTTTTCTTTGTGTTAAAGTACTAAAATAAGATCTCTTAAGAATTTAATTATTTAGAAAATAAACTAAAGAATTTTCTTGATAACTTACCGTTGTTCACCAAAAAAATATGTTTTTAATTTTTTTATTTAAAACTCCGATGTTAACTTGTAGAAAAATAATGAACGGAAGTCAATGGAGAGTAAGTTTTTTTAATAAAATTTTCTCAATAAAAAAGAGATTTCAGACCAGTTCTACAGCAGTGACACTAACGTGCTGTCTTTGCTAAATTGGCAACATTAGGCGAAATTCTTTTCCTTTCAGCAGATGCCGTTTAGTTCAGTAAAAGAATGTTAATAAAAAAAATAATAGGGCGAATTTATTTTTGTGATGACAGCAATTTGTTGGATAATACAAACTGTTCAATGAATAATACTTCGATGATAATGAGTTCATATGCTAAAGCTATATTCGTTAAATACTCTAAGAATTAACTACACATCCTAGTCACAACTAGAAAAGTATTACCACTTCATGTAAATAAAAATGACAAAGATACTATTAAGTAAAATCATAATATAGACAATAATGACAACAAAAATTAAAAAAAAATTGCAAATCATACTAAACGTACAAACAATAGTCTTTATAGAATGAGGCGACAATGACGCTGTATCAGAAACGACATAAAAAAAATTAAAAGCTCTGGCATACAGAACGCGGTCTGTCGCTGTAAGCAACGATACCCGACCGACGCCGACATGCCATGAACTTGTATTGTAACCTGCGCAAGTTATTTACTCAAGTATACTAATAATCTAGACCCTTTTACTCGTGTCGTAAGAGTTTGGATGCGGTGTTTTCAAAAATCATATAAAAGCTGTTTATACATATTATCTTTAAAATTAAAATGGAATGGGCACCATCCTTAAGTTTATCCTCGTAAGGCAGTGAGATCAAGGAATTGAAATGAAAGATATAAAACACAATTATCCTTTTATTATTTTGTAACGAACAAAAAGTTATTAAAAGATTCTACGTTAAAAAGTTACGTCATCCAAAAAAAAATAAACAATTTGTGTTTACAGTATTCAATTACCAATAAGAGAAGTGTTTATGCGAAACTAAAATTAAAATCTTATGTTAAGAAAACAAATATTTTATACCATGGCATTAGATTATGAATGAGAAATATATGAAAATAAAATAATAATTTATTACAAATTTCGAACTTTGTTCACATAAAAATACATTTGTTTATTAGGTAGAATACCTATTATAATTCAAAAGATCAATAATAAATCACTTCACTGTTATTTACTTTATAGATATTCTTTACTGTGTAACGAAGATATTTTGCCTACCACATGGGGTATTATTCATTATACAAATTACAAAAATACAGAGAAAAACTTACGTGTCCTATCTGTTTACAAACTCCAGGAGTTGGAGGTACAACATAAACTTACAAAATTGCATGGAGGTTTTTTTTTAAACAAAACAAATCAATATCAAAAATACTAAAACGAGCTGTCATAAATTAACATTAATTTTAAAACAACAATTAAAATGACAGCAAAAGTTAAAACCTAAAATTTACGATTTTTTTTTTAGAAAACTTTACTAAAAAAACTAAAAAATTTAAATCGTTACGAAAGCAATTATTGTTCTAAAAAAATGTCTGTCTTTACTTGAAAATTGAACAAACAATAAAAGTTACCTGGATGTCACAATCACTCATTAAGTTGTCAACTGGACTTCTTAATTAGGACGAATACAAATCTAAGGTTGAAAGATGGGGTACTGGAACACACCTTTGACTCGGCTTCTTAAAAAACTGGAACCATCGTAGCTCCGACTAACCAAATACATCTGCTCATTATCGCCTATATTTCAAACCTCCTCTTAACTGTAAAACTGCCACAAAACTACTTATTTTCCATAATAAAAGAAACAATAAAAACACATTTACGAATCTAAAGAAAATTCGGACTAACACGGACACCAACTGTCTTTGACAGTGGCTCCTGTGAGAGTGACGAAATTATCTCCAAAAATCGATCGCATAAGCTCGAATAAACAAAACGCTGAAATAAACAAAACACAACGAAAATTAAGACGTAGATTATTAATTTGAAAACGTAGTACATCGGGCGGCTTAAATCAAAGAATATCGAGCAAAATACGCAGCTGCGAAATAAATAAACAACTTTAAAATGGTTTATATTAATTCGAGCCGACCTAAGCAGGAATTGAAAATGCTTTTTGTGTATTTTAACTTGTAAGATAGGAACTGAGAAACATTAAAAATATTTTTCGATTTTCAAACATATATGAGGGGATTTTCAAATGCTACAACTGTTCAAAAAAAAAATATAAAATAAGTACCTTCTAGGTACTCGACTGACAGAAACCTTGGATCTATCAAGCAGGAACATTCTAGACACTATAAAAAATATATAGGATTATGTTTCAGAACACATACCATAAATCCATAGCTATTTATATAACTTCGGGCCAATAAACATAGTTTTAGCAACTAGTAGGGCTCCCGGTAAGGTCCGAAATAAATATTTATTTGTAAATATATAGGAGAAAACGAATTTTTTGGCGTACCTCGTCAAGACACCACTCAAACAAAATTTTCGTCCTGGCTGTGGGACGTTCAAAGAGAGAAAGAAGGAGGGAGATGAATTTTGCTGAGTTAACGAACGCTCTCATTTTGAGGTGACGGTTGGAGATATTAGGAACTACAGTAGGGTCCTTGGGGTAATTTAAATGTACTCGGCGTATAGATGGTGTAAGCAATATTATTTTGAATATTTACTTAGAATTATAATAATAATTTTTTTGAAACTTTTGAAATGGTTACAGTATTACACAGTATAGTATCGTCTCAGTCACTCAAAGATTGATCTATCAGAGCGAACCATTCTTTATCGCTTTGTCGGGCGATACAGTTGTGCAAAATTACAGATTTACCGCATGATCAGTTTGGTAAAAATATATTACTGATTGAAAAAGTTCGAAAATATGTATATTTGTTTGACAATTACCCACAAATATTATAAAAATGTGGTAATGAAGGCCAAAGCAAGGAATTAAGTCGCTGCAGGACTGAAGTATCGCTTTTTATACAAATTATTTATTTTTAAAAGTATAAAATATAATTTATTCCTTCTTTTTCCTTTAATACCCCTATGGAAGGTTGTCACTCCATCTTTTGCGCGGTTATCCGATATTTCTTCTGCCGATTGGTGACTTCTCTTGCAATTTTTACGACACGGGTCTCCTCCATTTTACTTAGGTGGTTATTCCATTCTTTTTTTCTATTGTGTGTCCATTCATTTATACATTATACGTTACATTTTCTTCACTTTCTTCAATGTCTTCACTTCTCTTTTGATCTCTAAGCCTATTTCTTGTAATTCTTCTCAGTACTCTCATCTCTGTCGTTTCCAGTAGCCTTTGCGTTGTGGCTATGTCGGGTCTTGTTTCTGAGGCATATGTCATTATTGGTCTTATACTTACTTTATAAATTTTTGACTTCACACATTGACACTTCTCAGTGTTAATTTGTCTGTTTCCCCATATATTGTTATTAAGGCATCCTGCCAGTCTATTTGCTTTTTGTACTTGATCTCTTACTTCTTTGTCCAGGTCTCCATAGCTCGACAGTGTAATTTTCAGGTATTTTATTTCCATTACTTATTCAATACTGATGCCATCAATGTATATTTTACATCTGGTTTGTTCTTTGCTGACTACTATTGTTTTAGTTTTCTGAGATGAGATTGTCATATTAAATTCTTTTGCTCTTATGTTAAATCTTTAGACCACTCTTTGCAGACTATCTTCATCTTGGGCTATTAATATTGCGTCGTCTGCGTAACAGAGTATTTTTATTTCTTTGTTTCCCATTCTGTTTCCTCTTCCTTTATTAACGCTTTTAATGATTTCATCCATGATCAAATTGAAGAGCATGGGGCTCAATGAATCCGCTTGTCTTATTCCGTTGTCTTTTTCTATAGGTTCTGTAAGTTGTCTATCTATTCGGATTTCCATTTTGTTGTTTTAGTAGATGTTTTCGATAGTTGTTATAATATTTAGAGGAACTTATTTATTATACAAAAAATGGATTACATTTTTGAATCTTACTCTGCCAAATGCTTTTTTTAGGTCAATCAGACACAGCAATGCTGATCTATTATACTCTAGTGATTTCTTAGTAAATTGCTTTATAACGAACATTGCATTTGTACACGATCTTCCACTACGAAAACTTATGCTCTGATTTATTAGAACTTTTAGTTGTAAGTTTTAGCGTAGTATTTAACAAATCTATATCTCTGTAGTTTTCTGGCTGTTTCTTATATCCTTCTTTGAATAGTAAAATTAGTTCGCTCGTTCTCCATTCGTGTACATTTATATTAGGTTCTTCATTTGTGGTAATTTCTGATATTTCTGATTCTAGTGTCGTTTGTTCTTCCTCTGCGTAGAGCTTTTTAGGTAGTCAATCCACGTATCCTTTTCTATGTGTTTTGGTTCTATTTGTTCATTTACCTTCGTTATTTGACCTCGTATAAAGCGCCATATTTCCTTTTGCAAACCGTAAAAATCATGTTCCATTTCTTTCGAAAAGCGTTCCCAGTGATCATTTTTTATTTTTCTTACAAGTGCATGTGTTTCGTTTCTAATTGTCTTATAATCATGGTATGCGTCTTGTGTTTTGGTTGACATGTATTTAAGGTAAGTTTTTTTCTTTTCTTTACATTTTTCCTTCACTTCTGTACAAAACCATGGAGTCCTTCGCCTTGGTAACGATTTATTTTTATTTATATTTCTTTCACCAAGAACTTATTTGGCCAAGACTAAGATATTAGACTAAATTTTGTCTAGCTTTCTTTGACTCTATCATTTTTTATGACACATGTGTTTCTGCTATAATTTATTTAATATTATAATTAAAACAACATTATATAGTGCAGATAGGTAAACCATATTAAAACAAAAACAAAAGAGCTATAAAAACTAGCACGATTTGTTATCAAAAAAGAATTAAGTATACCTTTTGCCCACAAATATATCGCGTCATATGTCAAGTCTTCATATTGCAGATCGCCGCAATCATCACTGAGCCTTTATCATCATCAACTGTTTCTGTATCCTTGTTTCACCCCGCGCATCATTTCTTGGTTTAAACTCTTTTAATTACATTAAATATCGACACTGATGGTTCCGGACCAATCTAGAGAAATCTCCTAATATATCAGCTAAGTAAGAACTAGGAAATCGATCAAAAACGCTGGTGTAAATGTTTAGAAGATGTACCATTGTAAACGTCACAAGTTTGTTATTAATTTGTTAACGTTCTCTTTTGTTTTACTATTTTATTCTAAAAATAGTTGGCGCTCAACTCTTCTATCAACTAAATATTATGTTCCAATCTTTATTATCCAATATTTTAATTTCCACTTATTTTGATTATATTCTTCATTGTATTCTACGCCAGAAAGATCTATACGCCAGTATAGCTCATGACCATACCCTACTTACAAGTGGACACAAAATATTTGTCAGTTGGCAACTCTTGACTTCCGTCTGTCAGTGCTGCTTCATAATATTAGAACGGGGAACTTGGTTTTTATGTAAATCTATTATCTATTTAAAGCAATGTTTTAGTCCCAAAATTCATTTATATTATTTAAATCTCTTCTGGAGTGAGGACATAGTGATTTATTTTCATTTTATAGTCGATAATTTTTTATATATCTGTCTTATAATATTCTTTTTGATACATAACCTATAAGCGACTTGTTATTTTTAAATAATTGATGGATTCGACCGTACCTTCGGCAGTACCTTCTGCTCGATTACATATACAGGCAAAATATCAACAAAAATAGCCAAACACATAAAAAAGAAAGGAATAACACCAGCTTTCAGAACAAATAACAACCTAGGTAAATATATTAAAAACAACAAGAGCCAACATAAAAAACACTTACACAGTGGTGTGTACAAACTTAAACGTGGCGACTGCCCAGAAACTTACATTGGTCAAACAGGTAGAAATTTTAATAAACGAATAGCAGAACATAAAAGGGCTTTCAATAATAGAAAAACAGATTCTACATACGCACTTCACCTTCTAGATCATAATCATTCTTTTAATGACGAATTTAAAATTCTACACATTCAAAATAAAGGCCTTAAGCTATCTTTGTTAGAATCTATGGAAATCAACAAATTAAAAAACACAGATATAATTCTGAATGACCAGCTTAAGACAAACAGTTCTCCCCTCCTCAACCTATTTCATTAGAGACTATAAAGTGTAAACCCATGCCAAAAACAGATCACTTGAGAAAGGCAATTAGCCGAAACAGCTGTAGTGATAAGAATTTAAAATAAATTTTGTGGAAGTTTTGAAAACAAAGTTTTCAGTGTTTTATTGTTACATGTTATTTTTAAATATAATAATCTTATATGCACCTAGAATCTTTAATGCAATTTAACTAATTTTTATTTAAACAGATCTGTTTCTAATATAAAGAGTGCATTAGTACATTTAAACAAGTTTTATATGCCTTTACGCTTAATGTTCGGAAATTAACTACCCCGTGAGGAACAAAAGCACTTTTCCTCTTTAGTAATAGAATAATAAGGCACAGATTCCTTTCAGCGTTAAATTAGGGTAATATCTTAGAGATATAATGAACGTTATTCGCTGCAAAAAGCCCCTACAAGCTAGCATGAACTTGAACATTAATACAATTTGAAATACGACAAATTGTCAAATGATTGCTAAATTGATGGCAGTATTTAGAAGAAATGAAAAAACAAAAAACAGAAACGGTTGAAAAATGTTTTACTATTTTGCTTTTCATTGATAATGTAAGTTGCCGATAATGGCAGGGAATATATTTGAAATGAGTTTAGACAGTTATCCAGACAGAATGAAAAAGCAAAGCGATTTAATGATTAAACTGTTTAACTGACAAATCAGAAGTAACAATAGAAGAAACTAATATAATAATAATAATGATACAGGCTGAGACATCTACTTTACATCGAGCAAATTGCGCAGTAGATGATACAACGCCGCTTAAACTGAGGGAACAAGAAATGCGACCAGAAACCTTTCAACCAAGAATGCAACAAGAATGCGACAAGAAAAACCAAGACAAGAAAAATGCGCACCAGAAACCTTTCAACATCTCACCGGGGGCTGCCAGGCGTTTGTCGGTACTGATTATAAAGAACGTTATGACTCAGTAGCAAAGATTATCCACCAAGAACTAGCTGACAAACTGAGACTTCTCCAAACCGACCATCTTCCTTATTATCAATACATCTCTGACAGAATGCTTGAAAATGACACCTACAAGCTATCCTGGGACCGCACTGTGCTTACAGACCAACTAGTGGCACATAATAGACCGGATCTCATTCTAGTTAATAAACCTACCAGGCAAACAACACTTAATGATGTGGCGATACCTAACACTAACAATTTGCGTATTAAATACAACGAAAAGTACAGAAATCCAAAAATACAAATCAGGAGACAATAGAGAATAGAAAATACTCAGACAGTACCTATTATTCTATCTACTACTGGTGTTATTCCCAAAAATCTCTTAGAGAACATAAAACAGCTAGGTGTAAATGAACATCTCTATAAGGTCATGCAGAAAGCTGTACTACTCGCGACGTCTAGATGTGTACGAAAATTTTTGGGAGATACTCCAGCATACCAAGTCAGCTATTTTTCCCTTTTTCCCCTTAGGTTGAGTGTGAGTCGTATGGCTAAATCTACACAATAAGAATACGACTTTATTTAATCCATTAAGTACTGAATTTTAAAATTGTGGAGTTTGTACATAACTAATACTTTAAATACCCGTCTGGTAATAACAATATTACACACCATGTACCGTATATGACATAGTAGTCGCCTATACTACTAAAGTAAACAAATATTTGAAAAGATTTGTTTTTATTAAATAAAAATGAAAATATCAAAAATTGCTTACAAAGCATCAATTTTGTTTGTGAAAGTCACTAAAGCACTAAATACACAACCCTTCATTGCATTTGCCGCATTGTGTTCTTACAGCGCTCGATTTTGCTTGACTGCCAGCACAACGTCTTCTTTTATTATTCGAAACATATAACATATGATTTTGAGAAGGCATTTGACAGAGTGCAGCATAATCGGCTTAAAGAAATTTTATTAGATAAAAACGTGGACAGTAGAGACATTGGAATCATATGTAACCTCTATTGGAACCAAACAGCAAAAATTAAAGTTGAGAATGAACTGACCGAGGATATCCAGATTCGCCGTAGGGTCCGCCAAGGATTTTATTACCCTTGTTATTCAATATATACAGTGAAGCCATCTCAGAATTGCTTGTCGAGGTCAGTGAGGGCCTTATAATAAACGGTGAGTTACTTAATAACATAAGATATGCTCACGACACCGTCCTTTTGGCAGGAACACTAGAAGAACTGCAACACCTTGCTGAACAACTAAATATATATTGCAACGATTATGGACTAAAAATAAATTTGAAGAAAACCAAGTTCATGGTATTTACAGAAGCACAAAACATCAAAGTTAAGCTAGTACTAGATAATACAGAAATTGAACAAATATTTTCGTACAAATACCTTGGAGCATGGATCACAGAAAATACTGAACAGACAAAAGAAATAAGATGCCGCATTGAAATTGCACGGTCAACTTTTAATAGAATGAGAAAACATTTTTGTAATTGCGATATCAATATATTCGCTCCGAATAAGAATGCTTCGATGTTATATTTTCTCTACCCTTTTGTATGGGGTTGAAGCTTGTACACTGAAAAAATCCAACATTAAAAACCTTAAAGCATTCGAAATGTGGTGTTACCAACGTATTTTGAAAATATCATGGATGGATCGCAAAACAAACGAACAAAATTATAATTGCCAGAATGATTTACAATCTCCGATAGGAGCGGAACTTAAAGAAGAAGATTCAACATAGTTATCACTGTGATCGTACCTAATATCGACAGCAATCCTGCTTTCAGATGAATATGTCGATAGTCGTCCAACAGCTCTAGGTAGGTTTTGAAACCTTTTTAAATACACTTGTGCTATGTCTACGAAAATTTAAATGGGGTGCAGCTGGTGATGTTTTTTATATATTATTCACGAATTTTGCATAGATGTATCTAGTAGCCAAGTAAAGATGGACAACCACAATTTCTTGCCTCTAATTCCAACTCTATAAAAATTTTTATTCGCATTCATTTGATCGTTACCCCCATAAATGCATTATATTTTCCAATACAATTAGGTCTAGGAATCTCTATTTTCTTTTTTTTTTTCAGTCGATGATTAGCGGCTTGCATTCTATATTGGAGAAACTCCATGAACAGTTGATGCTACAGTAACTACAGAATTATCCATCCAGCGTGTAATCATTACTTGTTAGTCTATTTTTTCTAACAGTCCCTGTTGCTTCAAAACCATGCTCTCTTAAATAATAAAGAATTATACCAATATATACAAAAACCTAAACATATTTTATAACAATACTAATTGTAAGAAAATATTTCAGTATTATATTTTCCTCTTAAATCAACGTAATACACCACCAGTTTTATAATAAGAGATTCTCGTAACAGATATTCAGTAGGGTTTTATTAAATAAGAACCCATTTTGGAGAAAATAAAGTCAGAGAGTAAAAAGATATATTTTAGAAAAAGACAGACAGTGGAAGAAAGGCCATAAAAAGCACTGCTTGTCAGGTTTACACTCGAAAGCCAAAAATGCAGAGAAATGGGGTCGGAACATAAAAGTGTCAACATGAATATAGGGCCCTAATAGCTTTCGTTAGGAAGTCAACCTCGTCAACATTCCAAGGAGGGAAACGATATGAGCTTAATCCCTAAAGTCGTTACTTAAACGGTCAATAGTGTTAATACCCCAGTGACTTTTTTCTTTTTGTACACGAGTTTCCTTGACGTTCCCCAAAGGAAAAGATATTTTTAAAACGTTTCTTACTTCATTTTTTAGAAAATTAACTGCAGGGTACAGTAAACTGTTATTTTAACGAAAACTGTTATAAATGTTATCATTTTATTCATATGCAAAACTAATTAGGATTAATTAATTTACTAGTTTGTTTTTGTGATAATATTTCTATTAGATATTTAAATAAAATTTTTCTGCAATGCAAAATTGACGAGAGATATATAAATTATAATATATACTACAATAAACAACAAGAACAAGTGTGTTTTCCAATTATTATAGCTAATTTACTAATTCCACGAGAAGAGAATAATTAACTTATTGATTAACTATTTGAAAGAGATAAACACATTTATTTAAATGAAACAATTACAGATACAACAAAACTCACGGAAATAGATGGCAGTAAAGCATAAATCAAAATCTTAAGCTAAAGGACCTGCCTAAGCTATTTTGTCACACACACACACACACACACACACACACACACACACACACACACACACACACACACACACATACACACACACATACACACACAAACACAAAATACTGATGAAAGTCTAGAGTTAAAGAAAACTATTACCAACCTTCTCAAAAATGACACTACTATCATCAGTAATGGATCGCAAGAAGATACGGAAATTCGATTTCTGAATATTTTGGCGAAAAAAGGGATCCAAACCCAAGACCCGTACCAAATCCAGCAGAACGCAATCATATCATTGCGAAAAGCCTTTAGAGACGGCGTTAATGCCATTGGAAGTGCCAATACTAAAAAAAATTCTTGGTCAACACGGGAAGGTCAGGATTGGCTGGGTCAATTCCCAAATTAAGTCAGTGAAAAGACCAAACAAATACTTTAAATGCTGGCATTATGGTTATCTCGCCACCGGACCGCGTAGACAGGACTCAACTCTGGATGAAATGTGGAAAAGGTCACAAATTTATAAAATGTAGGAAGGAAGCCCGATATGCCCGATATATTATGCACTAAAAGGGCAACCCGGAGACGTGTGCTCATATAGCAGGTAGTAGCAGGTGGCCAGTCTACAAAGAAGCACTCCAGAAGATAGCAGATAAACGGATATGAAGGTAGTACAGTTCAACCTTAACCAATGTGAAGATGCACACGATCTACTTATACAGATTGTACGCGAACTAAATATAGATCTGGCACTACCGTCTAAGCCATAAATGCATTTAACTACCCAACCTTGGGAAATGGACTGCACGAATAAACCTGTCATCTGGCCCAGTGACAAGTTACCTTTCTAGAACCTAGACGATATTTATTTCTAGAGTTGCTATGTTTCGCCTAGTCTCAACTCAACGAGTTTAATGACTTTATTGATCAACTGACCGAGGATGCAAAACAGTATTTTTCCGTATCACTAGCCGGGGACTTCAACCCTTGGGCAGTGGATTAGGGCAGCAAACAAAATAATGCGCGAGGCAAAGTGTTATTAGAGGCCATGGCAATGCTAGAGGTTATCTTGCTTAACAGTGGTAATACACCTACATTTACTAGAGAAGAAGCTAGTTCCATTGAGGATTTTACTTTTATCAGCACCTGCCTCGTTAAGAGGAACTGTTTTTGGAAGGTATTGGATACTTAAACAGCCAGTGACCATAATTCGTTTCCATAGTGAACAGAGTACCGGAAGCAGACATAAGCAAACTAATACAGTTGGTTGGAGGGTGAAATCTTTGGATCTAGTTGCCTTCACAGTAACTCTAGATGATTACCCAATCGCTACTGTAAACGAAAATAAGACCGAGAAACTGATAAAAGAGTCGTTGAGGCCTGTGAGATAAGTATGCCCCAAAAACGTGGCACACACTAACTTTAACCGGTACCCTGGTGAAATGACCACATAAGTACTGTAGGTAAAGAGTGCCAAAAACCAGAAGAGCTTTTCAGTGCTGAATGGAACTTATCAATGAGGTGTAGAAGGTCCCATGGGGCAGGCCATATAAGGTGGTCATAACTCACCTGAAAAGCTATTCAATGCCGACACCTACATGCTCTCAGCTCCTAGAGAAAATCGTTACCACACTATACCCTCAACACAACATTTATCATCCAATCGAGGAGTGTGAGACTGAAGAAATACCGTCAATCACGGAAGATCAACTTATGGAAGCATGTAATAGAGTAGGAAATAATAAAGCTTTCGGCTTAGATGGAATCCTAAACATCGCTTTAAAAGCAACCATCAAAAAACCACCTGCAATGTTCTTGGAGGTTTACAATATATGCCTTAAGGAGGGTAGTTTCCCGCACATATGTAAGCAACAAAAGAATGTCCGCTCTGTATGCTGGATATAGCTGGCAAGATATTGGAACGAATAGTCCATCAAATAATCAAACTCAGTCACGATTTCCGAGGTGAAAATTGAATTTGATTTGAATGATTTATAGTTTCAATTGTGGCTCATTCCCAATAAAATAGTATATACTATAAAAAAGTTATAAAAAAATAGAACGATGTTTGTTAAATTGTTATAATTATTACTTTTGAAATGTACTGTTTGCAAAATATTTTCTTAAAAGTACGAATCGAATTATTTTGTCTTTTTTATAAATTAACGCGAATTGACTTTTAGATATCAAGCGTTAGAAAATTAGGAAGTTAGAATTCCGTGACAAGATTCCAAAGATATCCAAACTTGTTTGAGTAATGTTAACAAATTTGTAAATCTATACGGTCGCGTGTGAAGTTAGCGATCACGCATATTATTAAAAAGATTTTGGACGAAATGTTTATGTTTAAATCAAGACCATGTAATTAAGTTTTAACACAATGTCTATAATTTTATAATTAAGTTGCAATCTTCTGTTTAAAAATTGATTATTTTAAATTTAAGTGTCTCGGCAACTATGAGCCATTGACACTGGTACAAAGTTTATTACAATATGTTTATGTGTACATACATATACAATCTGTTTATATACAAGTTAAGATACATTAGAAATATCTTAATACAATTACACTAAATTAATAAAGGCGACAGTCTTTTAGGAAACTAATTATGGCACTGTACATGTTTGTAGAACTGAGTAGATCACTTAAATTATTTTGAAAGTTGTAGTAGTCTCTTTGAGGTTTGTATTGGACTCATTCTAGTAATATGTGCTGGACTGTTAAGGATTACAATGTTTGCAGCGAGGATGGTTTTCAGAAGACATCAGATATCCATGAGTAAGGCGAGTGTGATCTATTCTTAGCCTTCTAATAATAATACTGTCATTTCTGCTCATTTAAGGCATGGTGGAGGTAACAGTTGGTTGAATTGTGCGTAGTTTTGTATTTTGCACGTTCCATTGTGTTTGCCAAGTGCTTAGTACGTTGTTCTTGATACTGGCCTTTAGGTCTTGGTGAAGTTGTATGTTTTCTATATTTTCTAAGGAGCAGGCCAGTGTTGCTGCATGATCTGCGTCTCATTTCCATTAATACCAACATGGGATGGTATCCAGATGATACTTACTGAAACATCATTTTTTGACTGCTGCTGAATCGGTGCATATTGCTAATAATTTATCATTAGCAATGGGCGAAGCTAATGCCTTGACTATTTCGTACAGTTCGGCTATATGTATACTGCTTCTGGGAGAAAGCAGATATGATGCTACTGTTATATTTGAGGTACTGACGGCACAGCCGACGGCCTGTTCTTTTTTGAAGGCATCTGTGTAGAGAATTTTGTCATAAAGCTGTGTCTGTATAAGTTCCTCAAATGTTTGTACCAAGAGAGTTCTGGGCGTTTCTTCTTTTTTGTATCGGTTCAAGCTGGTAAGGACATTAGGTAGCTTTTTGGTCTACGGGGGAATTTTGGACATAGTAAACGGAATTGTGAGTTTTAGGTCTATATCTTTTAGCAAAGTTTTTAAAGTTTGTGAGAGAGAATGTGCTCGAGGGTGACTATTATCTGGAACAGGGTGATGGGTATTAATTAGTTTAATTACTGGGTTTTTTGGATTAGGGAAATTCTAGAGAAGTAAGACAGTAGTAAACGTTGCCGTCTTACAAAAAGTGAAGGTTCTAAAGATTCGATATAAAGATTTTCAGAAGAACTTAATTTCAAGGCGCCGAGGCTAATGCGTAAAGAAGTGTTGTGAATTATATTCAGACTTTTAATGTGAGTGTCGGAAGCAGATACGTAGAGAATGTTTCTGTAATCCAACCTAGAGCGGATCAATGTTCTCTAAATTCTTAAGAGGACTTTCTCTTCTGCCCCCTATTGATGATGAGCTAGAGTTTTTTTTAAGATATTGATTCTATTTAGGCAGTTTGTTTTTTTATTCTGTATCTGATCTCTCCATGTAACTCTTTTATCAAATATTACTCCTAATAATTTGTGTTTATCAACCACTTGAAGACGAGATCCATTTAGGTGAAGTAGAGAAGGGTGAGTGTGATGTCTTTTAGAGAAGTTTATGACTTTAGATTTTCCAGATAAAAATTTGACTCCAATTTAAGTGGACCAGTTATGAAGATTGTTAAGAGTGTTTTGGAGTAAAGAACATGTGCTTCTTGTAACTTTACCTTGGCAATAAAGAATAAGATCATCTTCGTATATTAAGTATTTTATTGGTGGGAGAACAAGAGAGTTTATATCGTTAATGCTAAGAAGGAATAGTGTGGGGCTGAGAACTGAGCCTTGGGGGACTCTATTTTGTGAGATATGTAATGTAGATGTTTTTCCGTTTGCAACTACTTTGAATGATCTCTCTTGTAACAAATTGTTAAGTTGCTCAAGTTTTCTAATAATAGCAGCTCTGTTTATTTTGTCGAAGGCACTTTCAAGTCTAAGGCAACTATGATGACGTCATTCTTATTTAATATAGCTTGGGTTATTTCTGTTTGGAGAAGTACCAGGTTATCCATCGTACTTCGATTGATATGATGAAGATGAGTCATTTTTTCTGACCGGTATGGTAAGCGACTGTCGCCAAAGACTCAGAAAGCTTTGGCTGAACCATAACTTATTGTAAAGCGCAAGTAGCTTCAAGAGGGTTCCTGCCTGTAGATGTTTGAGAAAAACAGACGGGATGTCATCAGGACCTGTAGATGAGTTTTTCATTGATGAGATTGCCAAATTTAACTCCACTTATGTGAAAGCAAGGTTTATTGGATTGGTTTGGATAGGGTTAGGTGGTGAGAGGTTTGTGGGGTACGAAATGGAGAGATCAGCCTTAGTTTTTGTTTTGAAAGTATTAGGCTAGCATTTCGGTTATTTGGTTATCATTTGTAATGACATTATCTCCATTTGTTATTGCGGATATTTTGCGATATGTGTTTAAACCTCTCATTTGTTTAATTTTTGTCCACACTTGGGTGGGACGGGTATCTGAAGTTATGCTGTTAACGAATTTTTTTCAGGAATCTTTTTTGCTTTTCTTCATAATTCGTTTGAATTTTGCACGCATTTTCTTAAAATGATTAAGATCTTCGATGCTACGAGTTTTGCGATATCTATTAAGAGCCTTCTTGTATTTTTTTATTGCGAGTTTACAGCAGTCGTTCCAGCATGGGACGGCCTTTCTTGAGGAATTTATGGTGCATTTACCTATACATTGGTCGGCCGCAGTTAGAATGCAATTTGTAAATTGCTCTACGGCGGCGTCGATGTTTTCCTTGAAAATTATTTGGTTTGAAAGTTCTTCAATAGTATCACTAAATAAATTTTAATTTGCATGATTACAAAATTGATTTAACTTACGCCGTTTGCTACATTTCGGTATTTGGATTCCAACCAAAACTGATTAAACAGATGTACACAGCATTTATCAATGTAGCAAGTGATCTATTGGTTCTTCCGTTTAGCTTTCTCTGGAGCATACATTAATGTCAAATTGTTAATTAGGATATCAAAAGAAATTGTTTATTATTAAATTTGAACAACAAATAAAAATTAGAAATCATGTAACTATAAATATTTTAAATTCATTTTTAGATTCTGTGATATTGAATATTTTTCTGTATATAAAATAAGTTTTTCACGCAATTTTCACTCTTTTGAGCACTTTTTCGAGTACCAATAATAGTTTTTTACTTTATTTTATTTAGTTGTTCATCTTTAACTTATCGAATGTTTTTCTTGTTATTTCTAATTGTTTTCTAAAACCTGTATTATTCCTAGTGAACTCTATAAACTATGTTTCTCTTTTATCAACAGATCTTTGTTTTATTCTAAAATATAGTTATTTTTCTTTCATTTAGTAGATAGAAAATAGTAACTTATAATCTTATTAAAAACATAAAAACTTATATCGTATTTTCGTTGAAAACTACCACAAACTTTATTGTTGCGTCCAGTGAATATTCAAGTGCAATTTTCCAGCAAATCTGCCGTCTGAACATCCGACATCAAATGACGTTAATTTTATACAGCAATGCGAATAGTTTGTGCAACACCAACAAATTGTCTACGTTTCCTGAATAATGCGAATAACTTTGGTCAACTTAGGAAATTTTAAGTTAACGTTCTTTAAGCCCAATTTATGATACTACTTGAAAACTTGTGGAATTAAAGAGAGAATGGGTTTTTTTCTAATTTTTATGAATAAGGGAATATAATCCCTTACTTTAATTTCAACGGATGTTCATGCGAATGAGCACTTATTTCATGGCATGAGAAAGGGTACCAAGTTATCTTTGTTTAATGCCTTTATACTAGAAGAACGATCCTTTAATAACAGTCAAAGAAGTACTTTTGTTATTGATGGAGACTTTCTGATACACAAAGTGGTTTAGGATCGAAATTCGTCTTTGAACTTGAGAAGTGTGTTGGGTATGTACATCTGGTTCCTAAAAAAACTGATACGACTCTTAGTAAGATTTGATCATTTTGATCAGTGTTTTTGATTGGTCTGACATTATATTATATTTATTATGGCAGACAAATAATAAAATAAACAAACAAACAGCAAACAATTGATTACATTTATTAATTCATAAATTGTAATAATTATTAAGGACTATATAAATGATAGTTTATACATAAAATAGGGTTGTTGTTCTTCTTCTTCATGTGACTTGTCCGTTCCGAACGTTGGCAATCAACATGGCTATTCTGACTTTGTTTACGGCAGATCTGAATAGTTCAGCAGATGACAATCCAAACCATTGCCGCAAGTTTTGGAGCCACGAGTGTCTTCTCCTCCCTGGACCCCTTCTGCTGTCTATTTTCCCTTGAACGATCAGCTGTAGTACTCTATATTTATTATGTCTCATAACGTACTTAAGTATTCCAACTTTCTTTTCTTTATACTTATTCCTACCTCTCTCTCTCTTTACCTATCCGGCGTAGTACCTCTTCGTTGGTCACTTACTCAGTCCAGGATATACGTAATATACGTCGGTAAGCCCACATTTCGAAGGCCTCTACTTTTTTTATCAATGTTGCGGTCATTGTCCACGCCTCCATTCCATATAAAAAAACCGGGAATACATAACATTTCAGAAGTCGAATTTTGAGAGGTAGGGTGAGACTTTTAGAGGTGAAAATTTGCTTCATGCTAGTGAACGATGCTCTTACCTTTTCTACTCTTATACGTATTTCCTTCGCTTGATCCCAATTTGAGTTAACTGTTGTTCCCAAGTAGATGTACGAATCCACGTGTTCAATTCTTTCATTGTCTAATATCAGTTGCTGTGGTGGTTGTTGGGTTTTGCTTACTAACATCTATTTGGTTTTTGTGATATTTAGTCTGAGTCCGTATTGTGCACTTGTTTTTTGTATCTTACTCATTAGGCAACTCAGTTCCTCCATGCTACTTGCTAGAATCACAGTGTCATCAGCATACCTTATGTTATTAATTATTTCTCCATTTATCTTTATGCCTTCTGTGCTTTCCTCCAGCGTTGTCTTAAATACTTCTTCTGAGTATATATTAAAAAGAATAGGAGACAAGATACAGCCCTGTCGCACCCCTTTCTTGATCTCAATTTTATTGGTCAATGTAGAACCTACTTTCAATTTAGCTGTTTGACCCCAATAGAGACTCGCTATTGCTCCAATGTCTCTGTAGTCGACTCCGATCTTATGGAGAACTTCAATTATCTTTTCGTGCTTTACGTTATCGAATGCTTTTGCGTAGTCTATAAAGCATATGTACACGTCTTTGTTCATATCTCTGCAGCGCTGGATGAGTACCTGTAGACTAAAAAGTGCTTCTCTTGTCCCAAGAGAATTCCGAAACCCAAACTGCGAATCTCCAATGTTATCCTCGCATTTATTGCTTATTCTGTTGTAAATAACCTTGGTGTATGCCTTCGAAATGTGGTTAATTAGACTTATCATCCGATGTTGATCACAAGACTTTGCTTTTGGTTTTTTCCGTATGGCAACAAAAGTTGACTCTAGCCAGTGTTCAGGAAACTCCCCGCTGTTATAAATATTGTTGTTGTTAGTATTTTTATTATTATTAAGGAATAAAACTATACTAAATTTATATGTAAAAAGAAAATTATTATTTTGTAATTTAGCATCCATAAGAGCTTGTAGTCTTCGGTCCATCTGCGTAAAAGGAACTATGAAATTGTCTTCTTCAGACAGCTCTTTCCAAACCTGTTGTATACCGTGCCACAGCTCTTCAGCATTTTGAGTTAAAAAATTACGTCGATACAACCGTTTTATAATAACCCCTTACACATTCTCGATTGGGTTTAAATCTGGACTATAGCTGGGTCATGGTAAGGTTTCGATGTTGTTATTCTGGAGCCACTGGTTTATTATATTTGCAATGTGGGACAGGACAATAATATTGTTGAAGGATAAAATTATTTTCTGGGTACAACTGTTCTACACCCGGAAACATGAACCTTTCTAGAATATTCAGAGAGGTCTGCTCAACAAACCACGCCATACCATTCCCATTTCTCTAGATGAAATCCATTCCCATACATGGGCGCTAAAATGAGCAGGTGCTTGATATCTATCAACATATAAAGGATTAAATCTATTATTATCTGGTCTATACACATCAATTTTGCTCTTTTTAGAAGATTGAAAGATTGTCTCATCTGTAAATATTACGCTGTTCCAAAAATATTGATTTTGTAACTGATGGTTTAAAGCAAATATAAGTCTTGATTGCTTCTGTTGTGGTGTAAGAGCTTGTTTTTTTGCTGTAGTTCGGTACCTAAGACGCTATGCTTTAATTCTACGCCAAGTTTTTATCTTTCTTCAAGAAAACTGTAACATAATTCTTGCAGTTTTCGGATCTTTAAAAGGATTCCTTCTAATATCTCCAAAAGCGTACGATCTTCATAAGCGGTAGATATTTTTCGTCTTCCAGAACCTTGCTTTCTTTCAAGAGTTTCTTGTTTTCTCCATCTTTTATTAATATTAAAAACTGTTGTTGTGATTACGTTAAAATGGTTCGCTACGGCAGATAGTGACCAATCATCTTCTAATTTCGTTACAATTCTTGCTTTTAGTTTATTGCTAGCATGTGGAGCCATTTTCTACAAAATACGCTTTAAGAGTCATATTAGTTTTTTTAGGACCCAGATGTACAAGACGCTATGGACTATCTGCAAGTATAATATTTCATGGCTATTCCAAAAACCCTGATACGGCAGGAACAAGGTCGTGGGAGCAGTTGCTTAGCAAAAAAACACCAATCGAAAGATAAATTTTATGGTAATGAAAATAACAAATACTTCTTCATTTTCTAATAATCTGCACGAACGACCAAGATAAAAGCCGAACTACTCTGAACAGTAAACTTTCTGTAACTTTGGCGAACATTTTTTTGTCTCTTTAAATGGTGGAAATGAAGATAATTCTCTGGAAAGTATAAGATTTAAACGATACGCCAATACAGTGACCAAAAATACATCTTATGATCGATTTTTCCAACATAAGATGCGGGCCGTTTCCACAGTCTCCAAGTTTATCACCAGGTTTAGTCATGGCTCAACAAACACTGTGATTCTAAAGACCTCCACTTAGGGCTGAAAAAAGCTTGGAAAAATTTGAATACCAATCCAAGATTCCAAAACTTTAGCAATTCCCAAAATTTTAAAACTAGTTTTCTGCAGATGTAAGGGAATTTGTGGAATTATGTGCGCCTCTAATGCTTTGCAGTGTGCCTAAATTATTCTGGTGAAACCTGCAGTAATATGGGAATATCAAAATTAATCAAAGAAATTGAATTTGAAGATGAATTACCCATAATGTCGCCAACTATAACTCCTCCTATTACACCGCGAACATTCACCTCCGATACTAAATTACTTATATCCTTAACCAGCCTGGACGATCAAAGAACATGAAAAAACAATGTAACGATAAGACTACCAAAGATAATTAAAATACTATTATAAAATAATACCTTAATCAACTATGGGAGCTTATCGTCTATGTAAACCTTATAGTAATTTTTACCTTCTTTTATAAATTTCAACTACACACAAAAGAGAATATCCCACCACGTTAGAAAAAGCTGAGTGACTGAAATAAGTGGGAGACAAAAGTTGTGACTAGAATGAAGTATACCACAGATGTCATATATTATAGGCCATAATGTCTATGATGGAATTAGCTCTTCTGTTAACATAGAACAAAATATTTATTTTAACTAACAGAAAGAGAGGGGGTTAAGGAATTGATAAATTAATAAAGAAATTAAAATAAAATAAATATTTAAATATAAATTAACAAAGATGTGACGTTTATAACGTTACAACAATAGCTGGACATTTTCTTTGTCGATAATAAATTAATAGTAGCATAGGAATGTTAAGAGAATGATAATAAAGTAAGAAAATAATTCTTAAAACAAAACTCTCTATAATATAATATTGCTCTGATGTCATTATATTGTAAAATGACCAGAAAAAAGTTGCCAAAAAAGGTCCAAAAGAAATTTTGTTTAAAAGTGTTTAGTTGCTTTTGTTTATAACTTGTTTCGTGTGTGAATGCTAAGATAGTTAACGCCATTATTCTGTCTCTAATAAATAACCATTCTTCAGGCACTGATTTCTCTTTAGGTACTGAAGTGGTAGACTTAGTTGTCAGCGTACAAAGCTCATTACGATGGTTAGCCATGAGCATATTAGGCTTTTACTTTATACACAGAATATAAAAACCAAACATCTTATTCAATCATTCTTGAACTATATATAAACAATGTAAATTGTTTTGTTACTATACTTACATTATTGTAATATAACATATAATAATTCTATATTGTAATAATAAAAATAATCAATATCAAAATTCAACAAATGGAGTTCGGTTCTGCATCGAGAACTATAATGTTGTATTCAATATGAGCTCCGAATATTTTTAACATTAACAAAGTTTAATGTAAGTTATAAATTGTGAATCTTAGTGATATATTGAAATAAACTGTAAGTGTACAAACTCTTTACATAATATCCAGTTAAATTAGCATTAAAGTAAGAAAATTTTAATTATTTGTTATTGTTGTCAATAAACAAATCCAATTTTACCAGCAAATAACCGCTTTTAGTAAAGACCGATATACCTGTTTTAGCAGGTATACAGGGTCGGACTTACTTTTCACAAAGGATTATCGAAATGAATTCAAACATGGAATCACACAACAGTTCTACAATACAAGACCATCAAAATCAAATAAACACATCACAGTCATACACTTCGGCAGCGTCGAGAGTGCAATTTCCTTTAAAGTCCCAAGCAATTATCTTTAGTGCCTTAGAAAACACCAAACTTCAAGACTACCTTCTCCCACTTGGAAATATAATTCAACCGAAAAATATAATCTTCTCTTCTAGATTATCTAATAATCGCATATGTATGTATTTATCCAATAAACAATTAGTGAACGATTTTATGAATAATCATGGTCAAATAGAAATAAAAGGTGAAATTGTCAGAGCAAGAAGGTTAGTTACACCAGCGGAACGACTTGTGCCCTCCGGCGTATGTCCTTCAATACCGCACGACTTGCTAATCAATGAGTTACAAAAAATCGGCATAGTTCCTGTCTCCCCAATGACCTTCCTCAAAATAAGTGCCTCTAACACTACCAGAGTCATTTACTCTTGTTTTTGACCACACGACATATAGAATATTTATTTCTCAAGATAGTTTAGTTTGCTTTAGATGCAAGAAGCCAGAACACATCGCTTCACAGTGCTCCGAACCACTAGCTCAACTAAACCCCAACCAAAACAATAAAGCATCGGTATCCAGCGCAACAAATATATCCTTGCAAGCATCCAGTGACACAAACTCTTCTCAGTGTGAACAAATGTCTATTTCTAATATCCCGGAGATACCGAACAAAGTAGATGCATCAAATAAGGACAGTCACATAATTAATCAACCAAAAAGAAACTTTGATGAAATTATTTCACGTGAAGCAGATCTATCTTTAAAAGAATGTAACATTTTTGTACCACCTAAAGTCCAAGCAAAATCTAAAAAAGCTAAAATTAGTTCAGCAAGCACTTCTGAATGCTCATTTTCTCTCTTACTTTCAAAAATAAAAACTTCATAGAAAATCACCCTCTACCTTTCCCTCTAAACGTTGATCAACTTAACATGCTCCTAATGAATATCACGGGGTCAGCAGATTCTATAACCACAATTCAAGAATATACCACAGACCTACCAGCTTTGTCCCCTATACTCACTCAAGTTTATCCCCATTTAAAGGAAAGATCCATAAAACGTTAATTTACGTCCATAATGAAAAAAATCTATAATTATATTAGCAGTGAGGCATCGGAAGCGGAAAGTGACACATCTCAGTTAAGCCAACATTAATTAAAAACATCCCTAGTTGTCTAGTCCTTTCTGACTCTCTTAGTGCAGTCAAAGCTATGCAAAATGTATACCCTAATCACCCCATTGAGAAAATTATCAGGGCCAAATTAATGAAAGCTCAAGAAAATTTCAGAAGAGTCCACTTCCTATGGATACCATCTCATATAGGCATAGAAGAGAATAAAGAAGCAAATACTAGTGCGCGTAACGCTATCACCAGTGACACATCAGAAACAGAGTGTCGGAGTATCGCAGGCGATCTAAAAGTTTATTTCAAAAATAAGGTGTTAAGTGCGTGGAATCGGGAATGGAATGACTCTAGTTTGAAACTCAGAACCATCAAAAGTGATATTTTTTCATGTAAATCCACAGCCAGAAGTAGAAGATGCCAAACTATTATTACACGTCTACGACTTGGACACTGTAGGTATACTCATGCCTATCTCTTCTCAAATAGTGAACCTCCAAAATGCGAAACATGCAATACAGTAGACAGTATAAAGCACTTCTTGGTAGACTGTCCTAAATCTGTAAATCAAAGACAGTCTTAAAATTTGCCAAATAACCTGAAAGCACTCCTCAACAAGAGTTTAGTTCCGAACAATTTATTGGGATAATTAAAATGTATAAAAATATGTTACACAAAATTTAACTTAATTAATTGTTACAAATGTTTAATTGTTCACAAATTGTAATTAATTGTTACAATGATTGATTTTACAAATGTTACAGAAATGTCGCTAATAACCTTTGGGTGGATGCAACTTTATTTCTTTAAATAATAAAAAAAATCAACAATAAACAATTTTTTCTTCTTTTTCTTAAAATTTATTTACCTACTATAAAGTCCAACAATAAACCGGCAAGGTAGTTATCTTTTTTGTAATTGTTTTGGTACAAAAAAATCGTCTTGATCGCTTACAATTTTTAAGTTGATAAATGAAGTCAAGAAATTCATTATTCCATGATAAAAATCATAAATAAAGCAGTTAAGTGTAATTTTTAAACATTGTCCCATTATTTAATACAACTCTGTGCCTTCACCTAATTCTTTGACAAATGACAAATGACATATTATTGGTTGAAAATTTATATCGTTTTAATTATTCCTCTAGTATTAACTCAACAATACCGATTTTCTAGTTGTGACCTAATTGCCAAATGAACAATGTCTTCATCTCAATAATTATTGTAATAAGCGACAACTAACAAACAGCTTCATATAACGCCAAATTAAAAACATATTAATATGTTTTCTTCTTCGGTGAATACGATAAAAACTTAAATTATGCCAGCTTTTATGCGACAGATATTTTTTGGGTCGTATTAAGAGGTCTGTCAATAAATCAAGCTGTCACAATGTATCCTCAACTTTTTCGCTTAGGGTTTCGCCAAATTCCAAGACAATGGATGGCTAGCTGTCCTCATACCTAGGAAGTAGTCGACTTGACGGAAAAAAACAACAGAAATAAATGGAACCGCAAAAATACTAAACGGGGTGAACAGGGTGGTCGTTTGTCATGTCTTTTAGAGAATTGTAAAAACAGTTTTTTTTTCTACAGAAAATTAAAGACAATTAAAGATACAGCAAGTGACCACAATCTTGTTTTGGCAGACATATTACTCAAACTAAAGAAAATAAAAACAACCAACAAAACACCTACATTTAATCTGAGAAGTAAAGCAATCGGAATGTACAACCAAATATAAACATCAATGCATGTAAAAAAATGAGTAAAAAAATCTATATTGTAATGTAATAAAAATGAAAATGTATTGTAATGTAATCGTATCTATAGAAAGTGCGAAACAATCATCGGAGACGATCAGTTTGGATTGAGAGCCGGCATGGAAACGAGAGAGGCCCTGTTCAGTTTACTAGTTCTCGCCGAAAAATGCTACGACCAACAGAAAGATATATTTATATGCTTTATAGACTTCGAAAAAGCATTTGATAGAGTAAGACACGACCTACTATTAGAACGCAAGAAGTCGGTTTAGATGGAAAAGACATCAAATTCTTAAAAGACTTGTACTGGAACCAAAACGCCAGAGTTAGGATCGAAGGTTCCACATCCGCAGAAGTAGAAATTAGGAGGGGAGTTAGACAGGGATGTGTTCTGTCGCCTCTGCTGTTTAATCTTTACTCCGAGTTTCTATTTAAAGAAGCATTGGAGGATTCCAAGGATGAAGTCAATGTGAATGGCGTAAATATCAACAGTATCAGATACGCCGATGATACAGTGTTAATTGCGGATTCCGACTTAGGTCTACAACGACTCATCGACAAGACCAACTCGACCTGTGAGCAATTTGGTATGAAAATAAACATTAAAAAAAACCAAAGTAATGTCAATCCGAAAAAACCAAAACGTGCCTCAACCTTGCACAATAAATGGGCACATTTTAGAACAGGTCAATAGATTTAAGTACCTGGGATGTTGGATCGATAGCAGCCTAAATCCTGATTTAGAAATAAGATCGAGAATAGAACAGGCCAGAAAATCTTTCAAAAAAATAAAAAAACTGCTTTGTGATTCTCGAATAAAACTCGAAATTCGACTACGTTTATCAAAATGGTCGACCATTTCGATTCGGAATTCGACTACGTTTATCAAAATGGTCGACCAAACTACGTCTGGTCGACTCTTCTATATGCAGTTGAAACGTGGACCCTTAAAACATCAACCGTAAATAAATTGGAGGCCTTTGAAATAAGGATCTACCGGAGAATACCTAAAATTTCATGGACATCGCATACCTCAAACAAAGAAGTGCTGCATAGAATAGGCAAGGAAAGAGAACTTTTTAACACAGTAAAAGTTAGAAAAACATTATACCTAGGCCACATACTGAGAAATATTAAGTACCAATATGCCCAAGTTATAGTGAAAGGAAAAATCGAGGGAAAGAGAGGTCTAGGAAGGAAAAGACTATCGTGGCTCAGAAATATCCGACAACGGACAGGGCTAAATTTTGAACAGGTAATAAGAACAGCTGAAGATAGAGAAGAGTTTAAAATTGTAGTAGCCAACCTCCATTGAGGAGAGGGCACTTTAAGAAGAAGAAGAAGAAGAAGAATGAAAATGGTGTGGAATGTATTTTATGTTCCTTCATTTCACTAACTAAAAACATGTATGTGGTAACCATCGAGTTAGAATCTATGGAAAAGCTATGAGCATATTAACCTGTGTATTAAAAACGGCGTCAGTAGGTGTGGCTAACGATCATACCAATATGGCGGTGTGATCAGGGCCTGACTCAATAATATAAAAACTACTATACAAATATGCCTAGTTATTCAGAAGATTTAATCATAATCTAAAAAAGTACAATACATTCTTAATAAACTATGATTTATTTATCCCGCGGTAAACAGTATAAACATGACATATTATACATAAAGATAAATTAATCCAGTCAAATAACAAGTTGTATCTAAAAGAGATAGTCTAAGCTGTCGAGAGTCTAAGCTGGGAATCTACAAAACAGTAATTAGACCAGTGGTCACATATGGATGTGAAACGTGGACCCTCTCAACCACTGATGAAAATCAACTGAGAATATTTGAGCGCAAAATACTAAGGAAGATATTTGGACCAACCCAATGCAGCGATAGTTCGTGGAGAATTAAAATGAACCACGAGCTGGATGAACTAATGCAGAGCGCAGATATTGTCAGATTTGTAAAGTCAGAAAGACTAAACTGGCTTGGTCACCTAGAAAAAATGCCAGATAATCGAGCTGTAAAAGTAGTCCAGAGATGAAAGCCCCAAGGAAACAGAACAAGAGGAAGGCCCCGTAAAAGATGGATAGACGACGTAGAGAGGGATCTTAAAACCATGAACATCAGGCAGTGGCGAAGGAAAGTATCCGACAGGGCAGAATGGAAGAACATTGTTAAGCAGACCAAGACTCACAAAGGGTTGTAGCGCCATTAGAAGAAGAAGATCTGAAAGAGATAATAATATAAATAATATTTTAAAGGGTAAAACGGTAAAACGCACTGGTTAAAAACCTTTCTTTTTAAACAAACTGGGATAACAGACCCCTGAAAATGTTATTCAATCTACCAAAGGCAGCCAGAACAGAATTTTACCGCTGGCTACAAGGTTGGTCATAAATTTTGTCTTTGAGGTGTTAATTTTAAGATCAATTGTTTTTGACACTTTATAGAGCGTGTGCAGCATTTTTGTAGCTTTATCAACTTTATCAGATATTAAAACGATGTCATCGGCAAATCTTAGGTGGTTCAGATCTTCCCCATTTATATTAATTCCCATGTTATCTTCTCGTTCCATTTGCTTGAACATATATTCAAGAACAGCTGTAAACAATTTAGGGGAGACAGTATCACCCTGTCTAATTCCACGTTGTATTCGAAACTTCTTGATATCTTCATGAAGGCGGACACAAGCTGTACCAGTTTCGTAAATACTTTTAATCAATGCGATATATCGGTAGTCAATGCGGCAGTCAGCCAATGCTCGAAGATAATATAAGAAAGATAGGCTTGTTATACTCTGTACACTTTTCTATTAGCGTTTTTATAACTTGTAGATGATCATTTGTTCCGTATCTGGAGCGAAACCCAGCCTGTTCACAAGGTTGATAACTATCCAGTTTGTTCACAAGCCGTTTGACAACGAAATAGCGTGTATTATATGGACTACTGTCATGGATATTCCAGAATGGTCTAAAAAGGAGGAGTTGGTAACAGAACAAGCTGTAAGACACCTCAAGTACTACACTTATCTCTTTGGCGCATTCACAGAATCAGCTCGTTCAGAAATCAATCTGTTGTTAAAAGTCCAGGACTACTGTTATTCAAAGATGACCTTTATGAAGGCTTTTCACAATGTTTGTATTTCGAGAACGATTTCTGAAGTGAAAATTAAAACGTACTTTAACCTTTAATTGTAGCTTATTCCCATTAAAATAGTAATTAGTTTAAAATGCCACAAGAAAATAGCTTCAGAACAATCGTAAGTAATGAAGTGAGTAACGTCCCATAACATCTGTCAACGTCCAAGTGTTATGTTATAGAACTACTAAAATGTCAAGTATATGATAATAATTATCTAAAAATGTTACAACAATCTTTTTAATACCTAGTGGCACCAATAACTTCCTAGATATAGTGTAGGTCAAAAAACATATTTATAGAACAATCACATTACATTTATTTATCAACTGAACGTCATATGTGAATGTGGAGGTAAATCTGAGGGCAAGGAGTATATATTTGACCAAATCGTGTAATTTTTTATTTTTTACAACCAGTCACAAAAAACAATACAAAATCTTAAACTTGTAATTTTGATGACGTAAAAATAAATAACTCATTTGCCAACTCTTTCAAATTTGTCACATTTGCCGGAAAACAAACTTCTAACTGAAATCAGTTAGAATTCGAAAACTTACCAAAGGTGAACGTATTGTGATATTCATTACCTTGTACCTAACGTTTAAAACTTCCAGATTTACAAAGTTTTTAGAGTAACTCAGCATTACGATTCTATCCAATCCCTATCCCTAGTTTTGTTATTTCCTTCACATTCAGGAACGTTAGTCAGACTAAAAAAGTTCTAAATGTGTTTTACAAAAGGTTTCGCATCGAAGGAATGCATTTTAATGAAATAAAGTTTCATGCAGTTAGCTGTTGAATCCACTAGTAGTCAGTAAACTGGGATTTCAAAAGTCCTATCTCAATATTTGTAGGAGTGATGTTATGTTTGACTGTAGTTAAATGGATTGTGCAAATTTTGAAATGTATAGGAACTTCAATCATTTAATATATCTATGGTTTTATTATATATGCTGTTTTTCAAGTATATTTTCATCCAAAAAGCACTTGATATTAGGAGCAAATATTAGTCCAAATCCAATTAAAACGTTACATTTTTTAGGCCTTAGAGTGCTTTTTTTAGAGAACACAATTTTATTTTTTTTTATATGTTAAGGGGTAATTATAAGCTTAAGTTCAAGTTTGTGGGGTCATAAACTGTTCTTCTTAGGGTGTCTATCCATTCCGAACGTTGACGATCATTCTGGCTATGATTGTAGCATTTTTGAATTCATTGGTATATATTGAAATCCCCTCGTATATGTATTAAAAAACCAAAGAATATTTTTAGTGTATTTCATTTCCTATCGTACGTATTAAAACATGAAGTATTCTTTTAATTCCTTTTTGGGCCGCCGAGGTCGATAAAAAACACATTTTAAAAGTTTGTTTATGTTTCACAGATGTGTATTTTCTCGGCATTCTTTTGATCGAAGCCACTTAATATTCTGCGTTTCAAATAAACATCCATTTAGATAGCTAAGAAGGTTTTGCTGGATAATTGCGACACTCTCGCTAAGGTCGTTGTCAAGATCGGTTGACTTCAGCGGTAGTCCAAATTTTACGTCAAATTTGAAATGTTTTCTCGTTTTTTTGTCAATTTTTATGGAAAATAAATAGTTTTGTGGCAGTTAATAGTAGCAGTTCAATGTGTAATTGCAGCTTAAGTGAGGATTGGAAGAATCGTTGTTTCTATCCTCGTTTTGTTTGTCCCTGGACGTCGCTCCAGACTATAGATGCAGTTTTTTTGTTCGCGTGTCAGAAATTCTCAGTTCAGTTTTTCAGAAATTCTTAAGTTCAGTGAAGTCCAGTTTACAATTCAAGTGCATTTTAGTGAAAGTCAGGTAACTTTTTTGTTTGAATTTTAAAAGTGAAGATAGACATTTTTTATAATAATTTGCTTTCATAACAATTTAAATTGTAATAATTAATATTATAAATTTTAGGGTGTGGTAATTGCTGTCATTTTATTTATTCTCTGTTTTAAAATTTAATGTTAACATATGACAGCTAGCTTTATGAACAGTTTCACTTTAAAACCACAGTTTATAGCCCAGTAACAATTTTTTGTGTTTTGTAGCATCTCCCACTTGTAAACAGAGTTTCTAAACGGATAGAACATGTAAGTTTTTCTTTTGTGTTATTTTGGTATAAATCTTTGTAACTATTAAAATAGTATTTTTGTGCCAATTATATTTTGTAACTGTTTGTGGTGGGACAACAATAAATTTTTAACCTATTTTCGTTACAATTTTTAAATTTTTTCCCCAAAACAGTTTGTTTCTCACATATGTCGTTATAATTTGACACCTCGAAGCGGCGTCCTTATTTTAACTAGATAGAGGTCTTTCTTGTTGTTTTGTTTGTCCATTTGTTACAGAAGATTCATGTAAGTACCCCTTTGTTTCATTTTTGTAGCTGCCCCAATCCAACCCCCTTGTCATTCACTTTTCCACGACTCCAGCTCTCCAAAAAATCCCTGAGTGCCGTTCGCATAAGTTTCGATTTGTTTTGGTTCCCTATCTCTGCCCCAATAATTTCTGTCCCCAATTTTCAACCCCTTATAGTAATACCCTATGTGGTAGGCTAAATATTTCGTTACATGATGACTTTGTTGGTTGCTATACGGAATAGCTGTGTTGAGGTCTTTCTATACTATGCTCTCAGATTAGCACATATGGGGCCCGTTATCCTTCAATTTTACCTTGCAAAATGCATTAAAGTAGCTCGTATCTGCCTTGATTTCTTATTGTATGTCCCAAGTACTACAGCCTACGGTCCTTTTCGATGTTGACCAAATCCGTGTTTGTATTCATCCTCCGCAGTAATTCTTCTTCATTGGCGACTTTGTCTGTCCATGGTGTCTTCAGGATCCTTCTGTATAACTGTAGCTCAAAACAATTGTGAGTGTCCTTAAAAACATCCTAAGTGTCCTTAAAACATTCTGAAAAAAATTAAGTAAATCTTCTTTAACACTTTCACTGCTGACTTCTATGATAGATGAGTTGCCGGGTGCGGCATTTTTTTTATAAAAATTTTAATATTTTGGGCTTTATAATTGCATTAGCACTAAACTGAAGTCCATATATAGAGAGTTTAGTTGTTTTTTATCAATGTCACGCATGCGTGTCGGGCGCACCTAGGTATAAATTTTTTGCTATGTGCTGGTACAGCGTCATTTTTCGGATTTTCTTGCCAGAGCACACTCTACATTGCTTTCTTACTGTTTTTCCATGTTTGTCCTTGGCCAAAATTTTAGTAATAATGTGGACTGTTTTAATTGTCGGCCTCAGCTTGTTATTCATCCCAATGTTTAATAGTTTTTCCAAAACTGACAGTCGGTAGTCATAAAGGCTAATCGGACGTAAAACAAATTGTTTATGTAGCAAGTACGAATTCACTAGCATCAACTGTATGTAATGTATGCCCAACTTCTTGTACCACGTTAATGATTTTCTTTCATAGCGGTAGTAAGAGTTTAGTTGGTCTTGTCGATCGACACCCCCCATATGCTGATTATAATTAAAAATTTCAGTAGGTTTTTCTCTGGGTCTATTCCTTCTATCAACAAATTCCGTCATTTCATTTCCAAAATTCATTAGAGATATAAAGAACGTCACGTTTGTCCTTCCATTTACCAACTAAAATATTATCAGAAAAACAAGCAATTCGCTCACCTTTTTTTAGTTTTTTTTTTCAATAACGTCTTTGGGATTATGCTTCCTTCTCACATTTAGTGTTCCAGTTTGGTCCAAATATTCCTTAAGTAGCTGTAAAACGACATTTGTTGTGTGGCCTTTTCCACCGGCATCATCCAGAGCTCCAGTGTAGACTAAAAATTTTAGAACTAAACCACTTGGCTCTGTAAGAATATAGTTTTATCCCGTATTTATGACGCTTGTTCTTGATATATTGTCGGAATACCAAGCGTCCATATTAAACAGCAGACATTTTATTATTGAGGAACGTTATTATAGGTCGTACTTTGTACAATCGAATACTCCTCGGATTCAGAAGAAACGCCCTCGAAATCAGAATCAGTGTTACTGCCAATAGAATAATTACTGAATAAGTCCTCCTCATCAGTAGATTCATATAACAAAGCTAACATCTCAATTTCACTTCGTTTATTAGGATTTTTCACCAGTACTTTACGTTTTTTACATTTTGAAGGTCCCGGTATAGAATGCAATCTGCTTGAATTCTTTGAACGCGTGTTTGACTTGAGCGCACTAATTTGTATCTCCTACTCTAGCATGTCCGAATGCCGAATGCCGCGAATGCCGTCTCATTAGGAAATTCTGAAAACGGCAAACAATGTTTTAAATACTTTGTGCCTTAGTAACACGCTAATAAGATGTGAACTATCTGCTGCATACGATGTATTTAAAATGCCCTGTTAAATTTAACTGGTCAGATGTCACGCAAGTATGTCGTCAGCACCTGGCAAAATAACTTAAAGTCACGCATGCGTGACATCAGCAGTGAAAGTGTTAAATTTTTGAAACTGGATATTTGTGATATTGTTCTTATTTTCACGCTAAATCAAAGTTTTTTTTATACATTTTTAGAAAAGTTGTTAATAATTTTCCAAACATCGACTTTTGAATCTTTTTTTGCAATAATTATGCAACAAATTACCTAAAATAGCTTTAAAAACTGGCATTTTAAAGGATCTTATTATCGCATATCAGAAATGGTTAGTTTTTGTTTTCTCTAATCTCTATAAACAAAATTCGGATAGTATCAGTATTTATTTAGTAAATCTATTTATTAAATTATTTTAATAGAATCCGAACAGATTTTTTTTAATTTGCTCTTATATAGACGCTTATAAATGTTTAAAAGTTCGAAATATCTAGGTGTTCCATCACGTGGACATGTATCAACAGATCAAAATTGTAATGATGGAAGGGTACACTCGTCGCAAGTAAAAAGGTAGCTGTAAATTTCGGTCCATTACCGGCGCATGAGGGTGCGTGTGAGGATCGGGATGCGTATTGTTTTTTAGCGTAGCTCGCCGCTTTCTGGGATAAAGACGCATATCGATCGACAGCGTCGAGACGCACCGCACCGACCCTACATCGTGTAGCCCCGCCAATTTCGCCTTTGCTTTGCTTGGACCGCTCTCTATTCTCTTCCTCGCTACCTTATTTCGCACTAATCTTAGAGATGGGCGTCGCTGTAATGTTACTGATTTCTTTTTAGTTTAGTTCGTCCACTGTATTCGTAAACATGAAAAGTTACTAAAAATAATAATAATGCAGATATACAATACAAACAAAAATATTCAAGATATTAAGTGAAGGTAACTTCAAAATAAAAAAAAATTTAAGGGTACGCCAAACCTCTGGCTTTATTTTATGACGTCTAAATCATGAAATATATAAAAAATGTTTGTAACGAAGCTGATGTATATCAAAGACGTCTGTAATTTAAAATTATTTTAGATTATACAGGGTCAGTCGGGACAATGGAGTACACCAAATTTGTGTTTTTTAAATGGAACACCCTGTATGTTAAAGCATTTTTAATATATTTTTTTAAAGTATGGAGAGTTTGTATATGATTTTAATTTAATTTTAAAGTTAATTATAATTAAAATGTTTACACTTTTATTGACAAAAATGGTAAGATTTAAAAAAACTGTTAATTATCTTTCCAAGATAATAAAAATATTAATGACATGTCTAAATTTTTCTGCTATAGTGTCATTTTTAAATAATTTAATTGTAGGGTTGTGTATACTCAGCGTGTGTCGTTGTGTAGATATTTAGAGCAGAACTACAGATTTTACGTTTTTACAGTTTTTTTATTAATAAATTTATATATAATAAATTAATGTACCAACTAATGAATAAGTCATTACAGTACTATGGTTGGTAGCTTCTTTGGCAAAATGCTCTGCTCTTTTATTTCTAGTAATTTTAGTATAAAAAGACAGCCATATTGTAGTAGTTACCACGCTGCTTCCTTAAAAATCTCCGTAGATGCGCCTATGGCCCAAATTAAAATGAAAGAGGTCGCTGTGGTGTCAACTGTGGCTTAAGACCCGTTTACACGGGTAGAGTAATGATGCAAGTACTTGGTAGAGTAGAGTAACTCTACCCGTAAAAACGCTCAGCGCAGTAGAGTAGCAAGTAAAGTGCATAGTACGTGGTAGAGTAGAGTGACTAGCAACATGTGGCAAAGTAACTCTACTCTACTATCACCACCACCGCCAAAATATCCACTCGCCTGCGCACTCTACCCATGGAACGCGGTCAATTCTGGTAAAGTAGAGTAGGTTGGAGAGTGCATAGGGACGCTGTCATTCCGTCTGGAGTTGTGTTTTGTGTAAATAGTGAAAATGAAGTTCACCGAAGATGAACTTCATTTCACTTTCACTTTAAAACTTGTAGAGATGTATGGCGAATACCAGTGTTTATGGAATTTAGGTAGTGTACACTACAGAAATAAAAGTATGAGGCAAGCTGCGTAGGATGAAATCGTCGAAAGAATGGCAAAAGGGGGCTTTGGAGTAAACAAGCTCAAGCAAAAAATTAAGAATATAAGGTGCACTTATAATCAAGAGTGTTTAAAAATACAAAAATCAACAAAATGGGGTTCAGGTTTAGCCGATGTATACGTTCCGAACGTGAAATGGTTCACTCCTATGGAAGCAATCGTGAAAGGTTCAAAAAGAAACAAGAAAACTGAAGGCTCACGGGCAAGTTACAGGTTTTTATTACTTGTTAATAAAAAATAAAATAAGAAATAAAAATGTATTCTTATCAACATAACAGACCTGAGGCCCCGTGTGTATTCCTTCTTTTAAGCCACTCTCTCATCCACTCTTTTCTTTGTTACAAAGCGACCTCAGTTACAAATGCATTTGCAACAGTAGCTAAACAATTTTGAATCAATTTTCTTTTTCTTGAATTCATTTTTTGTACTAAACAAACACCTACTCCACAGTATACTAGCATAAGTACTATACTTGTAACTCTCCTCGTGTGAACGGTATCAAGCCATTTTTGGTAGAGTAGCGAGTAGAGTCGACTCTACTCGCTACTCTACTCGCTACTAAACTGCTGCGAAATATGTACTGTTATAACCATTCTTAGAAACAATTGGAATTTTCTTAATGTTATTTTGTAGATTCGCCACCCATTCACCCATACACCCATATAGTTGCAGACTATTTGAAGAGCAACACTTAGAGAAATCAGCTTGGCCTATTTCAATCAGCCTTCCATCGTCTTTGGTTTTTGTAGAGCCGAGAGAATCAAACCCTATGTGAATCAGTTTTCTGTGAAACCCGCTGTTGGAACAGATAAGCTTTTATTAATCTTAAATTCATATAAATACCTGCAAATCGTTTTATATCTCCAAATTGTTGATCACACAACAACTGTTGAAATATTAAATCGAATGGGCAGAGAACGGGAATTGCTGCCAATAAAAAAAGGAAGAAAAACTGATTATCTGGGTCATATATTTCAAAATTCCAAGTACCAGTTCTTAAAGCTTATTATGGAAGGGAAGATAGAAGTAAAACAGGGCATCGGAAGAAAGAAATACTCATGGCTTAAAAACATAAGTGATTGGACAAACCTCGATGCTCATGCACTCTTTAGAGCCACACAAGACCTAGAGGAGTATGCCAGAATTGCCGCCAACATCCACTTATTGGATACTTACTAGTTTGTTTTTATAAATAGGGAAGAGGTAGTTAAAGTTTATAAAGGTTTTTCAATAAGGGAGGGAAAAATTTAATGCGGTTTTTTTAATAGGTTTTTATAAAGAGTCTCTGACAAAGTGGTAAATATATATAAGGTAATAGTGGTTTTTTAAGTAATTTCAGGTTATTGTATAAGGTATACATGTTTCTTGTTTTTTTCTCATTTCTAAATTCTCAAGCTAGTCTTGAGTGGGCCCACATTCAGTACCTTAGGCAACTTCTATAGTGCCTTCAATATATTAATATTAAATTCTAAGTTGTCCTTTATAATTTCATTGTTTGTGTTACAAGGTTTCATTTTCTTCCTTGTTTATATAATTTTATTATCCCATATATTGGTCTTTTATCCCAAAGCCAATCCTAAGTGTAGAAAAGCTAGCCCGAATTCTCCCTTGAGATTTGGTGTATCTCTGGCACTTTTAATTAATTATTTGAAGCTGAGCCATTCTTTATTAGTACATTCAATAACTTCACTCCAAATTCTCCTTTTTGTAAATTCTTATTCCTAAATTACAATACCCAGAGTATTGAGGTTTCAATATGAAAGAGGCTGTTATATCGTTGGCAGAGAGATTTTGATAGATATCTTGAATGTTCTAAACCAATGGATGATCAGTAAAGATTGTACTGATTAACTGGAAAGATAATCTGTTAAAATGATAAGATGTCTGTTTTGATGGAAGATGCAATTAAAAGTCAACAGAATTCTATATAGTATATTTGAGTACACGCTGCATATGGTTCTTAAATAGAGAATAATGTGTAAAACTAAATTAGAATATTCAATTAAAATGAAACAACATAAATAAAGAAAAAATTACAACACAGACCAAATTCTCCAATGACCGTTGTCACTTTTTACCAAGTAACCAATTCAATTGTTTTAATTTGGTTGGTCTGTGTCGTTTTAACTGACAAGAACCACGTGTTAAAAACCGAGCAGGGAGACATGTAGCTCCTCAAGTATTAAATTGTATCCAATGTCATCGACCTAGAGTGAACATATAATTTAATTTTGGAAAGATGTAAACCCATATATGGATGTCATAGCCACAAATTCATTATTATTATCTGATTAGATCAAAAACGTTATGCTACTGTATAAATTTTGACGACACTTGTAAAAGTTTTAACTATATGTTTTTATATATCTAAATACAATAATGAAGTGTTTTAACTTCTGTATGTTGTTTTAATTTTATATTGAGCTGAGCTTTTTTGGCGTTAATGCATTGCTTTCAGGTGAGTTTTTGGTCCAAATGCAACCCAAGATATTTCACAACGTCTCTAGTAGTAATGCGAGCATTGTTTAGACTAATTTGTGGACAAGTACGTCTTCTTATTGTACATGTGATTTGGACTAATTCTTTGTTATTGACTTTAATTTTCTATTTTGTCAACCAGTTCTCTAATGTATGCAAGTATTGTTGTAGCTTTTCAGATGCTATGTCTGGATCTTTGTTTGAAACTAAAACGGTTGTATCATCGGCAAAAGTCGTCACTGTGACGTCATCTATAATAGGTATGTCAGCAGTAAAGATTAGGTACAGGAAGGGACCAAGGACACTTCCCTGAGAAACTCCGGATTGGATTGAGTGATAGGTTGAAAAATCATTATTAACTTTCACTTGAAACGAACGTTCGTTAATATATAACTTCAGGATAAGGTACATATCGCTAAGCAGTAAAGATATTAGTTTATATGCAAACCGTTGTGAATATCGAGAAATACTGAGACACACATAGTCTTTTCTTTCAAGCTTTTCTTTATTTTATTTACTATTCTATGACATTGTTGGATTGTTAAATATTTTTGACGGAAACCAAACTAATGTTCGGGTAATTCATAAAATTTAATACTGTGTTTTAATTACATTTTTAATTTTAGAAGTATTTATACATATATGCCTAAAAACGATTTGTCGTATTTGAGTTTAAAAAGTTAGGAAACGCTTTATATTTATATCTTCATACACAGATCTACTTGTTGGGCGGATTCTGTGGCCCGAGTAACAAAATAATCCCATATAAGCATTTTACACATCTAACAGGTTGTTGTAACGTTGTAGGAGATTAGCTGTTCCATCTTGGATTTTGGCTGGTATTCGCACACTCGAAAGATATTTTACATGCCTACGTTGTCGGAACAACCAAAAGTTTCCATTCTGAACGGCGTATCCCATCACGACTACGATATCAGCTAAAAGTGGATAAGATTTTTTGAAAACAACAACATAAAAAGTTTTATGGGGCACGTATTCGTGAAGAGTTGTGTAAAATTCTGACAGGTTTAAAAAATACTGATTATAGGGAGGAGAGCCAGCAGTTTTAAAATTAATTTTATTATAATATTTGTTTAACCTTTCAGTAGACGCAGTTTAATTTTGTGTATCAATAGTCGCACACGATCTACTACACCAGTCATAAAAATAGTTCTCTGGATACATTTTGTTTAAATTTCAATAAAACTCTCGATTGTTTGTAGTTTTTTGTTAACATCATTAATTATTATTAACATATTTTGTTTATTTAAAATGTTTATTTACGTAGCACGAAAAATAGTCCACAATTTTTGTAATAGTTTGATTTATTCTCTTTTTTACTAAACAAATTACAATTAATTTAAAACTAGAACATAACATACCAGTCTTCAAGAACTATCTTAAACAAAAATAAAACATTATTTCACTAAGATTTATCATAAAAGAATATAAGAGATGGCAAAAAATATAATAAAATTAAGCCGGAATATTGTTACAGTCAATGTGAATTGGATTTATATGTTCCAAACAAAGATACATGTTACAAATCAAACAAAAATATTTCGTTTTTTGATTCTTTTTCCATCCACATTCACCACACCTTCCAATTGCTTCCGGAGTTCTTTGAACTGGCCCGACATCTTTATCCAAATAACAGATCTCCTTTAGTCGAATCCTTATTGTCTTGTGTATATAGATATTTATTTCGATTCGTTCGACACAGCTTCGATTGTTTTAGGGGTTGTTTTGTACATAAGGCTAAATGCTAAATTTGTCAAAACTTCTCGTCGGGTCTTTGTGAAATGTTACAATTGTAAAAAACAAAGGAATTTATTGTTGTAACATTTAAAAGGCTGTAAAAAACAACCATAGGCCATCATCTACTACAACGTGGCACATTATATTGTGCTCATAATTTATCTACGATATCAACACCACTTTTTGTTCTGTTATATGCTAATATGCTTTCTAATTTTTCAGTTACAAGATGCATAATGGAATATAACAGAACATTTTTATTTTTTTTTTGGTTTATATGAGACTAATGTTTCTCTTGAACCAAACTCAAATGTACTAGAGCCAATAGGTCGTTCTTGATTATTAGAGAAATATGCAGTAATTTCTCTTCTATTTACTTTTATTGTTCCGAAGAGAGTTAAACCATTTTCCTTCAAGCTCATACCAAGATCAACACTGGTATACCAATTGTCAGTGGTAACATTTCTCTTAGATCGATAGTGACATTTACATGCCCGTTCCGCCCCTGCCCTGGTACTAGTGTCTAGATAGTACGGACCACCCACTTGGTTTTTGCCAAGGTATACTTTCATGTTACTGGTATAAAATAACTTTGCATCAGACAGTGCAAATATTTTTATGCCGTATCTATTGGGTTTGCTTGGTATGTACTGGCGTAACAAGCACCGTCCTCTAAAAGCCTCCAACTTTTCTTCCACGGTTACGTATTGCGAATGAGAGAAACATTTTTTCTGATTTTCAATCCACTTGGTAATAATATCTCTTATTGGCGATAATTAATCCAAACTAACTCTATCATGCCTTTTATTAATATCATCAGTTCGCATGTACCTTAGTAAATTTCTGAATCTCGTGGTGTTCATTGTCAGTCGGAAAACCTCTACATCAGTGCCATCCATTTTCCATAAGTCTGTTGTATTAAGGTGACTTGCCTTTCTTATACCTGCAAGATATAAGAGAGCTAAAATTGGTCCCATTAACAATTATTTGCAACATATCAGTATCAAATAGATTGTTCCAGATATCTAAAATATCGGTTTTCTGTCTGACACATTGTTTTGAACCCGAAAGCTGCAGAACAATATTTGCACTCCAAGATCTGACGTTCTTAGGAGCAATATGCTTAGCCCATTTTGTTTTATTATCTTTGCCCAAAAAATATGGACCAACGGCAAAATCTGTCTCATCATCTAATTCCTCATTTAATAGTATTTTTATTTATCCATTTAAATAGTATCTACAATCAGGATAATTAAACAACGACCTTCACCAGATAAAAAAATAATCCATTATACTGATATTGTTGATATTTGGATATCATCTTGTGTGTGGTTCGATTAAGTATCTCTCCGACTTTAAAAACAATTTTATGTAAGAAATAGTGAATCCAATTGAAATAGAGCTTCGCAACTATGAATGTATTTACCATTCATCATCTGGCATTACTTAGTTTTAAAGACTGTTTAAAAGACATGGAAAGTAATTAAATACAAATAAACCATCTGAGTGCTGCGATACAGGCTCGTTTTCCCAGTGCAATAGAAAAAGCTGACGCAAAGCAGTCCCTGCATCTCTTTCTAATGGGCAAGATTTATTGCTCACGTGAGTTTCCCAGTCCAACCACAAGTAAAAGGAACATTACGTGGTCAATAAACACGGCCTATTAGAAAGAGATACAGGGACTGCTTTGCATCAGTTTTCTCTGTCGCACTGGCGGAACGCACCTTATTGCAGCGCTCAGTCTATTTTTATTATATGTTTATGAAATAAACAGTGCAAAAAACTAACCTAAAATAGTTATTTATGTACCAAGGGCATTAAGTAGATGTTTACAGGCATTAAGTAGATGTAGGGTATAAATATCTAATAATCTCCAAGGTGCATTCAAACTTTTATGCCATACCAGTTTTTTTACGTACTCACATTCTAAATATTTTTAAAAATTCTGAAAATTTATCATAGCAGAGTAAGCAATACCGTCGTTGGTAATGGTAATAATGACCATCTACGTCTGTCAAACATAAAAAGTGAAAACGTCAACTCTATCACCAAATCTTCCCAGAATTGCCAGTTTCATGGTAATTCTACAAACTACTTTTACGTAGTTATTATAATTTTATTTCATATTTTGTAACTTTAATAATAAATGTTATTAAGAAGTTATCAATTTTTTTTTGTCGTTATGCCTGTGCGGGCCATAAAGTATGCCAGCGCGGGTTAAATTATACTATTGTGTAGTTGATAACTAACCAATAAAAACGCAATAATGAACTAGTATGACATAAAACATTGGTTTTTGTGCGGTATTGATAGAAATTAAATAGAATATATAGCATCTCATACACGTAAAATGTATAAAGTACAATAAATATGCCTGATAGTAGAGATCGTAAATTTACAAAATAAACCAGTTTGTCAAAACAAAAGAACAACAGATTATCTGAATAATTCATATTCTTGAAAAAGTGCATTAATGCATTTAAAGATGAGAAAGAAAAACAACCTATTAGAATAAAAATACTGGAGGCTGAAAATACAGAACTCAAAAATCAAATTGAACGAATTGAAAATAGATTAAGAAAAAATAATATTGTTATTATGGACTTAACTGTACAAGCGTCAACATTTCTTGGTGAGATCATTCAGGAGTTAAATCAGATTCTGGCAATAAATTCAGTAAATTTTGATATCAGTAGGTTCAATAATTTTGATAACACTCTAACAAAAAAATTATTATTGGTAGAATTTGCAACGTTTTCAGCTAAAATCGCTATTCTAAAAAATAATAAAAGGGTGAAATGACGTTCATTGCTAAAGATTTGTTCCAAACTCAACAAACTGTAAGGAAGGAATTATTTAAATACTAGTCGGAACTAAGGTTGAAGAGTAAAATGATGAAGTTGGGAAGAAATAGGCTACTAGACTATGGGCAATCACTAACACTGAACAAACTGTCTGAGTTTATTATTACTAAAGAGACTGTTGAAGAAATAGACAGATTATTGGATAAAACTAAAAGAACAAAACGTTATCACACTAGGGGCAACGTCTTAAAAAATTTAATTTTTGTTTCTCTATATTTACTTTATTTTTAGTTTGATTTTCATCTTTTGTGTTTAGAAGCTAGAATAGTTTTAACGTATTTATTAGTAATACTGTAGCGTTTTAAATTTGGTGGAATATTTTCGTTTTTCTGTTTGCAAATGAATTTTAAAACGATCAATATATTATGGCATTTTAAGTTGAGATTCTAAATATCAAGTTTTGGTGTTCAGCTGTTTTTGTCTTTTATCGTTAAAACGCAATAAACTGGAATATTTAAAAGTTGTTTCGAGTCCCCTAATATAATATTGCAAGTCAGGTATACGGTTTTTCTAAGACGTATTAACTGAGAATATTTTTTTGTCTTTGTTTACATTAATATTCCCCTATTCTCTGTATGTATTGTGAGGTAAAAAATTTATAGTTAACCAATTTAAAAGTAAATACTCAAGAATTTTTTTGTCGCTTCGTTGCTAAGAACGAGGTCAAAAAAGGGTAGATTGTTTGTTTTAAGTTTGTAGGCAAAAATTAGCTGTGAGACGTAAAGGGAAATTTATTTTGCGTTGAAATTTGTAAAATGTAAGGCATGGAGGAGTCGACATTTAAGCCCCAAGCAGAGCAGACAGAAGAGATTTTGAATCGCGAGTCGATTCAATTTTTTTTGTGTAATATCTTAAGACCGGTTAAGGTGATGATACTCTATGCAATGTGGCATTTTAGATCAGAGTAATCACCCATAAGATTTGTGCAGTACACCGGCACTGATGAAATTTGGAAAATGTTTATATAGAATGTCCTTGTCGACAGCTTGATTTCCTCCATCAAGTTTCTTTCCAATCGTTCCTGCCTACGTATGGAAATGGTTTATTTTTATTCAAGTTGAGAGTTATGTCCTTTGCAGCTCCAGTCCCATAGATGTTAACAAGTTTTTTTTGAAAGTTAAGTGCTAAACAGTGTAATCAGGTAACAATTAACATTTTAATTTTAAAGTAAAGACAGACATTTTTTTGCTAAAACAATAATTGCTTTCATTAAAATTTAAAGGATTTGTACTAAATAATAAATTGTAAATTTTATGGTTTAACAGCTGTCATTTTAATTTTTTTTTATGTAATGTTAACATATGACAGCTAGCTTTGTTCTTTTCGATATTCATTTGTTTTGTTTGTTTAAAAAAAGGTTAATCTCTGTGCGATAACATTTGTAAGTTTTATAGTATCTCCAATCTATTTGTAAACGGAGTTTGTAAACAGACACATGTAAGTTTTTTTTTTTATTCTGTATTTGGCAACTATTTATATAATATATTTTTTATGCCACTTATATGTTTGATAACTGTTTGTTTAAGACAGAAATAAATGTTTATTCCATTGTTCTGAACTACTTTGTTTGCTTTATTTTAGAATAATCTCCTAACCCTTTTATGTGTTTTTATTTTAGGGATATTTTTCCTAAATCCGGCAAGTTTAGGATTCTTCGAAGCGGCGTCCTTTCCTTTCAAATAGCTAGAAGTTCTTTTTCTTGTTGTCCCTATTTGCCAAGTGTACTGGAGATTTGTGTAAGAACCCCTTTATTTCATTTATTGTGTAGATACCCCAATCTAACCCATTTATTTTAACTTATCCACGACCCTAGCTCTCCAACAACCCCCTGAGTACCGTTCGCATAGTAGCGTTTATTTTGCTTGCCCTATCTTCGTCCCATAGTTTTTGTCCCTTATTTCTACCCCTATGTTCGTACCCTGAGGTAGGCAAAATATTTTCGTTACAATACTAGTATGCTATATTAATTATAAAATGAATTACTTTCTGGAATATATTAATTATACTTTTATTGATACAAACGTAGTTGACTTCATAAATTAATATAATTTGTATTCCAATATGAACACCTTTTTTCAAATTTTGCACTATATTTATTTTGGCATTATAATTATTACAATGCTGAAATGGAACTGGGACGTCAAAAATGGCAGATGGAACAAGAAAATTTTAGAATGGACACCTAGACATGATGTTTATCGTAATTGAGGAAATCCTCCAACACCGCCAGGCGTTCAAGATCGTCCATGTTCGGCAGGGAACTCAAAACGGCTAATGATGATAATAATGTTATAGCGGTTACCGCATACAAATATAAGCATAAACATACACAACTTGTTTTATTACATGAATACTCCACAAGAAACAGGAATAAAGCAATACATCCGACAAATGAAAAAATAATTAAATAGCGTTATTTCGCTTACCTATGACTGAGGTCCTTTAATATTTTACCAGCTGATTTTCAGAGTGTCAGGAATATAAAACAGTTTAAAATTATTACTCGACACCTAACGGTAAAAGAGAAACGATAATATATATCCATCCATCCATCCTATAGCTCTAAAGCCCAATTCGATCCCTGGCCTCTCTCATCAAACCTCTGCATTCTCCTCCACAATCGACTGCCAAGGAGATTTCTGGCGTCCTCATCCACATCATCCCTCCCATTCTCGGTCTTCCAGTAGGTCTCTACCCCTGCATTCTTGCATTCAACAGGTTTTTTGGAAGCCTGTTTTCTTCTACCCTAAATTAGTACCTTTATTTAAAAGATGTCTATGCGGTTTACAGATTTTTGAGTCACCACAGCTCCCTATCGGTCGGATTATGTTCTTGTAGATTCGTTTCTTAGTTCTTTGATGTACGTCTCGTAATGTAAATATCTGATTCATAAAAAAGTATGCCATATTGGCTAGGATGATTCTTCCTTTAAGTTCTTAGCGTCAATGTTTTCCTTGGTGATGTTGACTTCTAAATAAATAAAGATATCAACGTTTTCTAAGTTGTCAACTGTCAGATGGGGTCGTTTTGTCTTCGCCGATCGACTTTGTACTAGGATTTTAGTCTTTCTTCGTTTATTGACAGACTTATTTGTTTAGAATGTAATTTAAGTTTCGTATTCGTATTCTCACCTGTTGCTTTGGTTCTGATCATCATATGTATGTTATTTGCATATGCCCCAGTTGATACCTTCTGATGTTTTCTTACTACTTAATGCAGTGCTAAATTAAACAATGTTGGTGCCAGCCCATCACCCTGTTTTAATCCTTATATTATTTGATAAGCGTCTATTATCTCATGTTGTATCTGTACTTGAGGATTATGTATGTATGTGCAGTCATGCATCTTACCGTAATCCATGATTCAAGAAATAAAATAATTGTGTGAATATTAGACTCATATTTGTAATTGTTTTTTTTTTCTTTTATTTGAGCTTGGTATTTTTGGGTAAACATATCAGCAAAATAGCAATGAATTTTTGTATTTTTGTTCTCTTATTATTCAGAAGTAATAAAAATATTGTTTTAATTGTGAAAATATACTGTTTGTTTTGCCATTTGCAGCATTTGCCTTTTAGAAGATTCAAGTTTTACAGTTTTCAAGTAAAAAAACAGTATATATATATAGATTGAGGAATTCCTTTGCTTGGCTTATGTGAGAATTACGAAATAATTATTTAAAATATTCTGTGTATGGCTTTAACTCTATAGCATTTTCGTAGTTCTTGGTGGATGCGCAAGTACTATAAAAAAAAACCTAATTCTGAATTATATTGCATAATTTAGCCGTTGTGTTTATATAGGAACTGTACCTCTAGTCTTCTCTTTGTAAGCCTGGAGAGTAAATGCATATAAATAAGTTGGCGGCGTTTGACTTTTGGAATTACAGAAGAATCTTACGAATATTATGAACTCAAAGACGGTCAAACATGGATGTAACTCATTATGCGAGGCAAATTTCAAGAAAAGGAAAATGTGAGAAGACGAAAAATATCCTTGCCTAAAAACCTGAGGGAATGGTTTGAATGATGCTTTTAACCTTCGATAGAAAATAGAATTTAAAGAAGAAAAAAACATACTATATAAAAAAAAGCCTCCGATCTAAAAATACGGACAATTTAAATGTATTTTTTTCACAATATTTTGTCTTGTATAAATTCGAAATTTTGGTGGATGCTCTTAGGCAAGGGACATAATCTATTTATAAGAATTTCTGCTCGAAAATAGCTTACACATGTATATCAACACTTGTAACTTATATTTAAAAATAGATAGGTCATAAAGATGACACAGGCGGTTTTAAAGTCGCGGAAATATATTAAAGGCGACTTTCAAAATTAATCATCACGAGTACATAAAACGTACATATAAATGATTTATTTTTGCACAGAATTTTCGAACCCACGGAACAAATTATTAGACAGTTTTTACCTGACAATAAAAAATAAACTGAATTTATAAATATTGAAAGCTAATAAATACTTAATAAAATTAACTACCATTCGGCAAAAATACACCGCAAATACCTATATTATTTGTAACAATAGAACGTTGGAGATTATGGAATTGGATAGGACAGATAAAAAATAATTAATTTACACCTTTATAGCTTTATAATTAAGTTACAAAAGCAAAAAACACTTGCTTATGCTTTACCAATGTTTGTCTAAATCCACTAAATCTTTTTCTTCATTTCCTCTTGTGTGAGTCCAATCTCTGATGTTTCGTAGCCAAGATTTTTTCTTTCGTCCTATGCCCCTTTTACCTTCAATCTTGCGTTCTAATATTACCTAGAGCTGCTCAAATTCCCTATGGCGCATTATGTGTCCTAGATATGACGTCTTTTTAATTTTGATAGTATTGACCAGATGAGGGCGTGTGTTCATTGCTCTCAGTACTCTTCATTCGTAGTTCTGCTGGTCCAGCTTATTCTTAACATTCGGCGGTACATCCACATTTCAAATGAATTTAATTTGTTAACGTCTCACAGCCATATAGTAATAGAGACCACACATAACACTTTAGTGTTCTCAATCTTATTGAAACTGATAGCTTGGGGTTACAGAGCATTTTACGCATATTCATGAAACCAGATCTTGCTATTTCAATGCGTCTTCTAATTTCTTTTGAGTGGTCTAGTTGACTATTTAGTTCTCTATCACAATGTTGTTAAAAAGATCGGCTTGCTTGACATCATTATGCAAAAGAAATTTGCGGATATTCTTACATATTATATATAACTGCTGTGAGTTTTGATAACCAGATAATTATAGGTACAGAAGACAAACTGGAGAGATGAAAATAATACATTTAGACCCTTTTTGACGATGATATACCTTGTTATCCACCATCTACGGATGATCGAATAAATGAAAAAGGTCCAGAAATAACCAAAGAAGGAGATATTTAGTAAAAGCTCAGATAAAAGGAAAAGCCACCGCTCCAGACAATATCAATGTTAAAATACTTAAATTAATTGCAGACAACGAAAGTAAAAGCCTTGACTTGAAATCAAAAGATGATTAAAATTCTGAGAACAGCTGGAATTGACGAGCAAGACTTGCGAATTATCTGAGAATTATATTGTCACCAAACAGCAATAATTGAAATAGAGCACAAAACATCCGAAGATATACGAATCCGACGAGGAGTGCGACAAGGTTGGGTCTTATCACCGCTATTATTGAATCGGTATTCAGAATCTATATTTAGAAAAGCATTAGACGAGGCTCAAGTTGGAATCAAGAATAACGGAACCAGCATAGACAACATCAGGTACGCTGATGATACCGTTCCTAATACCAAGCAACGCACAAGAACTACAAAATATAATAAGTGTGGCAGTTTGTTATAGCAAAATGTTCGCTATGACGAAAACTAAAATACCAGTATTTTCAAAGATACCAACAAACGTACATGTGTCTACCAAGGGACAAATAATAGAACAGGCAGGTAACTTCCGTAAAATATTTGAGAGCAAATATCAACAGCCCGTGTAACTCAAAAAAATAAATCCTATCAAGAATCAAACAAGCGAGGAAAACACTCATGAACATGCAAACTTTTTTACAAGATCAGACCTTAGTCTAGAGCTCAGAATTCGAATGATCAGATGTTATGTTTTCTCTATTTTGCTGTATGGCTGTGAAAGTTGGACAATGGATTCTAAAACAGAAAAAATAATATATGCATTTGAAATGTGTATATACAGACAGATGCTGAGAATTCCACGGATACAAAAGGTTACCAATGGTGTGGTACTTCGCCGCATGAGTAAATAAAAAAGAATTACTTAACATAATCAAAGAGAGAAAAATACAATACTTGGATCATGTGTTAAAGAGGTGAAAGATATGAATTACTCCAAATCATATTGGAAGGTAAAATGCAGAGCAAAAGATCAGTTGGAAGACGTCAGAACTCGTGACTGAAAGACCTGAGGAGATGGATTGACTGCTCATCCACAAAAATCTTTTGTGTAGCAGTTTCCAAAGTTACAATTGCCATTTAGATCGCCAACCTTTGAAAAGAGACGACGCAATAAGAAGAAAAAGTCCATGTTGTATCTGCATGCTGATAACACTAGTCTTCTGTATACCAAAAGATCCCAGAAAATTAGAAACTGATGTAGAAAAGAACTTAATAAAAATAGATAAGTGGCTTATGTATTACAAACTCTCACTGAATATGAATAAGTGCAGTAAGGATTTAATTTTAAATATATTGAATGTGTAGATGCATAAAGAGAGATGCGAATGCACATTGGAAAATTCAAATTAAAAACATATTACAAATATGTCATGAAACAGCTTCAGAAGTGGGAATGCTGGATAGAATTGCTAAATTTATAAGTCTTTCTCATATTATTATCTTAACAACTACAGGGGATAGAAATTCAACTCCATGACTCAAGGATATGTAGGCACCTATGATTATATATATATATATATATATATATATATATATATATATATATATATATATATATATATATGTATATATATATATACTTATAAAAAGCAATGGAAAAACACAATAATACAAAAAATAAACCATTTGTTACTTCGCATTTAAGGATTTTCTTTTACACGACTTGTTCGCATATGGGAGTCAAGGACAATCCCTCTAAAGGCTTTAAAAATGATAGGCCATTTTCATTAATAACAAGTTTCCATGTTTTTCTGGTAGAATCTTTTACTATGGTCTTCACTGAAGTGATCTAAATTTTCTGTAAATCGATCTGTGACTCTGTAGGTAATGGATTTTCATTTTTGTTTATTTTTCCCATTGATGCCTTTATTATTTACAATTTAAAAATAACCGTCATAAACTCTATTTAGTTAACTCTCTTATCTTTACCATGACATGTAAATATTTACTTGTTTTGGCAAGAAAATTTGCAAGCTGGGAAACTATTTCTATATACATCAGGAAATATATTAAAGAATAAATCGTTTTTTAACAGTTTTGATGGATACAAAATCCATATTTTACTAACAAACTGTTACATAATACAGAAGCTGTTATTGTAAGCAGATACAAAGAAACCTGTTGCAAAATTATATTTCGAAAACGTGGTTATAAACAAAAACTATTTTCATAATTATTTTTTTGACAATGGGATTTCTAGTGCAAGTTTGTCAATTACCATGTCAAGGTTATTATTTTAAGTGCCAAATGCATATATTGTGCCAAGAGTATATATCTAAAATACAGCACAAGTTCTTTTGTATAATTCTAGAGACCGCAAAATGAACTGTTAAAAAACATGGTCATTAACATAAATTTATTTTTAACAAAGCGTTTTTGTAGACCATTAAATTTTTTTCTTTATAGTGCCAAATGTTTTAGATAAAATAATTATTTGGAAAAAATTTAAATAATTACTATATGCTTATAGACAAAACACGTTGTGGCCGAAAAATCTTTAATACTCTCTATAGGTACATTAAGTTTACATCTTCTTCTTAAGGTGCCCTCTCCATTACTGAAGGTTGGCTATAACTATAGCAAATTTCTCTCTGTCTTGAGCTGTTCTTAGTATCGGATATGTGTCCATACCTGTCCAATCTCTTACATTTTTCAGCCAGGAGCATTTTCTTTTACCTGGACCTCTTCTTTTTTCCACTTTCCCTTTCATTATCAGTCATAGGAAGATGTATTCTTCTCCTCTGTAAATATGTCCTAGATAACTCGTTTTTACAATATTTAGGAGTTCTCTCTCAGTCCCCATTCTTCTCAGCACTTTGTTGTTGGTCACGTGCTCTATCCAAGAGATCTTCAGCATCCTTCGAAAAACCCAGATCTCAAAGGATTCTACACGTCTCATACCTGTGATTCCGAAAGTTCATGTTTCCACTCCGTATAGCAATATGGAATAAATGAATGTTTTTAAAAATTGGTATCGGATTTTCAACGATAAGGTAGAGTTTATAAGGAATTTTTTTATTCCTTGAAAAGCGGACCTAGCATTCTCTATACAAGCACGTATTTCAACTTCGTAGTCAAGATCGTTTATTATTATCCAGCAACCAAGATACTGAAATTTTTATACGAGTTCTATCTGTTTGTTGTAGAAACGAATATTAATGTCGGCATTTGGTGCACGTGTAACGGTAATTACTTTTGTTTTATTTGTGTTTATATTCAGCCCCAAGCTATCTCCCTATCTGATTATGGCATTCAAAAGTCGCTGCACTGTCTACCCTCAGTACTGTTCGCAATAATGACGGTGTCGTCTGGATATCTTAAGTTGTTTACATATTCTCCGTTGATTTTTCTTGCTTCTTCAATATTTTCGAGGGAATTTTGGAAGATCTTTTCGGAATATATATTAAACAATAGTGAAGAAAGTACACAGCCCTGGCGAACTCCTTTTTTTATTGACATTTTTGCTGTCATATGATTGTCTATTTTAATTGACGCCATTTGATTTCAATATAGGTTTTTAATAAGGGCCACCGTGTTGTGGTCTATACCATGTTGTGTTAGGATTTCTATAAGTTCTGTGTGTTTTACTCGATTAAACGTTTTTTCGTAGTCGATAAAACAGAGAAACACGTCTTTTCGTTAATCTCGGCATTTTTGTAGTAATATTTGGAGACCAAATAATAATGCCTCCCTCGTACCAAGCCCCATACGAAATCCAAATTGATTGTCGCTCAAATTTCTTTCGCATTCTTTGTATATACGTTGATTTTGAGTAAAATTTTTAGAAAATGGCTCATCAGGCTGATTAATCTGAACTGTGAGCATCTATTTGCTTTATTTTTCTTGGATATTGGTATAAATATCGATCTAAGCCAGTCTTCTCGTAAGATTTCAGTGGTATATATTTTGTTAAATAGTAGTGTTAAGGACTGAAGATTTTCTTCATTGATAAGATTTTCTTTATTATCTGTACATATATCTCATCTAGACCTGAGGTCTTTCGTGGCTTTGCCGTATTGATTGTTTTTGTAACTTCCGATGTTAATATTATCAAGTATTGTGTCTTGTATTCATTTGTGGTTCTGTTCTCTCGTCTTCAAGCAGATCTTCGATGTATTTTCCCCACATATTTCCTACTATTTCTGGGCTAGATACTATTTGTCGGATGAAATAAATATAAAAAGAGGAGTGAGACAAGGCTGTATATTGTCGCCTTTACTTTTTAACTTATATTCGGAGGAAAAATTTAAGGAAGCCTTAATGGGGACAACCAAAGGTATTATTGTGAATGGAGTAACCGTCAACAATATTAGATATGCCGACGATACCTTAGTGCTTGCTAATTGCGGAGAAGACCTTTAAAATCTAATGAACAAAATAAAACAGACTTGTGATCAGTGTGGATTAAAACTCAACGTTAAGAAAACTAAATATATGATAGTTAGCAAACAAAATTATATACAGGATGACGGTATAAAAGTCGGAGATGCCATACTGGACAGAGTAGAGAAACTCGTGTATCTCGGCAGTAATATCAATGAAAGCTGGGAACCAACCGCAGAAATTAAAAGCCGAATAGAACAAGCCCGAGCTGCCTTTGTAAAAATGAGAAACGTACTTTGCAGTCAAGATCTTAGCGTTGACCTTAAAGTTCGAATGACATGTTGCTACATCTTTCTTGTCCTGCTGTATGGAGTGGAAGCGTGGACTCTAACTGAGGCTATCCTTAGACGCTTGACAGCCTTTGAAATGTGGGTATACAGACGACTACTGAAAATAAGCTGGGTCGACAGAGTTAGAAATGAGGAGGTCCTTAGACGGCTGAACCAAACAACACAACTGGTCAATACAATAAAAAAACGCAAGCTGGAATACTTCGGTCACATTATGAGACACCCTAACAAATATGATCTTTTACAACTGATCATTCAGGAAAAGATCCAAGGTCATAGTGGTCCTGGTAGAAGAAGAACATCATGGCTGAAAAATCTAAGGCAATGGTATAGAAAATCAACTACATCGTTATTTAGAGCTCCTGTCAATAAAGTCACGATAGCGAATATGGTAGCCAACATGATATCCAACCCGCGATAACGGTCATGGAACTAGAAGAAGAAGAAGATACTTTTTAGTTGTTACCATTTACTAGAGTTGTTGTAGTGAATTGTTCCTTCATATTTGTGACTTCCTTAATCTTTTTATATTTTACTTCATTGCGGTGTTTGTAAGATCTTCTTACGTCCATCAGTTCTAGGATTTCTTCTGTGATCCATGTATTCTTTATTTTTCTCGTGTTGTCTTGTAGTTGTTCTGTTTGTATAGTTGTGATTGTTGTTTTGAAGGTGTACCAAATACTTTCTATTGATTCTTCTGCTACCGCGGGTGCTTCACTAAATTTTTCTTTAAGTGTATCATTGGGTATTTTCTCTATTTCTGCCTGTACTGCTGGATCTTTAAGATTTTCGGAGCTAGGTTTTATCTTCTCTCTGCGTTTGATTTTCTTCAGGTTATTGAGATTTTACCGATACCAGGATTGTAGTCGGAACCGATGTCCGTTCCAGGATATATTTTAACTGCCCTGATTCCATTTCTATAATGCTTGTCAATTAATATATCATCAATATGGTTTTCTATTATGTGATTTTGATTATCTCCAGGTGCTTCCCATGTATACAATCTTTTTTTCGGTAGTTTAAACCAGGTGTTTGCGATCATTAGATTTTCTTCTTGGCAAAATTGGACCAGTATTTCTAATCTATCATTTCTTTGGCCCAAACCAAAGTTTTCGACTACGTCTTCGGTCCGCCCTTCACCTTCTTTGCCATTAAAATCTTCCATAATAATGTTTACAGCATTTTTCTTTAAGATCTTTATTAGCTGTTTGATCTATTGGTAGAATTCTTGTATTTCTTTTTGTGTTTTTTTCCTGTTACAGTATATACTTGAATAAAATTAATATTTAAACAAGTGGTATTAATTTGTAGCATAGCTACTCTATTAGATATAGGTATGAAGTTCTTTACACATTTACTGATTTTCTCGTAAACTATAAATGCCACTCCATTATAATGATAAGGATCGTCATTACTGGCATAGTATATTACATGGTTATCGATGTTTGTCTGTCCCAAGTTTACATCTACATAACGAATATTTATCAATTTTTAATATTTCACCCATTGTGATCTCTTAAAAGTTTTTTAAAAAAATTATTTCACTCAGCAAGGATGCGAAATGTGCCCATAAAGTGTAAACCAACAACAAAGAAAACAGTCCTAATTAAACTATCAAATTCCCCCCAAACTCCGCATCTTTTCACCAGAATTTATGTCATCTGAGTAGCTAAAAAGTGCTTATTGTGCCAAAACTACACAGTTTCCCAATTATCTGTAATCAGTATCGTCGAACTTCACTCGATAACTAAACGACGCGAATCCGAAACAATGCACATCTCGGTAACAGTTCCAAAACTTAATTTGGCCTTTAACTAACCAACTAATGACTATCTGCCCACGCTATTTTATGCTATTCTTACGTCAATAGATTGAAATTAATGGCGAATAAATGAAAATTAAAGAAAGGGAATACTTTTAGATAAAATTCTGTGAACACTATTTAGTTGTGGTGCAATTTCTTCTTATAATTTACTTTTACTTTATTTATTATTTTTTATGAAAAGTCATGAGAAGCTATTTTTACAGGACTGAAATCAGTATTGAAAACAAAGTTTAGAACTCTTCTACGAATATATTTGCCGCTAGAGTATTCTAAAAATTAGGCCACACGTAGTGCAGAATGAGTATAACGGGTTGCATTTATTCGCGTTTTCAGACGACCTTACTGCCAACTGCTGTCAAAATAGATAACTAATACAATAGGAATAAATGTCAAAAATTTGAATATATATATATATATATATATATATATATATATATATATATATATATATATATATATATAAAGAACAGAAAGAACTCTTCTACGAATATATTTGCCGCTAGAGTATTCTAAAAATTAGGCCACACGTAGTGCAGAATGAGTATAACGGGTTGCATTTATTCGCGTTTTCAGACGACCTTACTGCCAACTGCTGTCAAAATAGATAACTAATAAAATAGGAATAAATGTCAAAAATTTGAATATATATATATATATATATATATATATATATATATATATATATATATATATATATAAAGAACAGAAAGAACTCTTCTACGAATATATTTGCCGCTAGAGTATTCTAAAAATTAGGCCACACGTAGTGCAGAATGAGTATAACGGGTTGCATTTATTCGCGTTTTCAGACGACCTTACTGCCAACTGCTGTCAAAATAGATAACTAATAAAATAGGAATAAATGTCAAAAATTTGAATATATATATATATATATATATATATATATATATATATATATATATATATATATATATATATATATATATATATATATATAGAACAGAAAGAACTCTTCTACGAATATATTTGCCGCTAGAGTATTCTAAAAATTAGGCCACACGTAGTGCAGAATGAGTATAACGGGTTGCATTTATTCGCGTTTTCAGACGACCTTACTGCCAACTGCTGTCAAAATAGATAACTAATAAAATAGGAATAAATGTCAAAAATCTGAATATATATATATATATATATATATATATATATATATATATATATATATAAAGAACAGAAAGAACTCTTCTACGAATATATTTGCCGCTAGAGTATTCTAAAAATTAGGCCACACGTAGTGCAGAATGAGTATAACGGGTTGCATTTATTCGCGTTTTCAGACGACCTTACTGCCAACTGCTGTCAAAATAGATAACTAATAAAATAGGAATAAATGTCAAAAATTTGAATATATATATATATATATATATATATATATATATATATATATATATATATATATATATATATATATATATATATATATAACAAGCGAGTCTTCTACAGCTGGCGCCGCTTCTCGCATCCTAATTTCCAGCGTTTTCTGTCGAAGCAATCTTCAGTTGTTAGATCTCTGGCGGTCATTGCATCGTCGACATCGTCTCTCCAGGATCGTCTTGGTCTACCTCGTTTTCTTCTAGTTGGCGGAGTCCATTCTTCTATTTTTTTTTAGCCATCTATTTTCAGGCATTCTCTGAAGGTGTCCATACCAGTTAAGTCTTTTGGCTTCGATTGTGTCTATTATGTCTAGATCGATTTCCATTTCTCTCCGAATATCTTCGTTTCTCACCCTATCAAGTCTAGTGAGCTGGCAACATCGTCTCCAGTAGTTCATTTCCATGGCCTTAATTTTTTATTTGTTTCTTCGGTTTATTTCCCAGAGTTCGGCGCCGTACAGATCAATACTTTCTATTATTGTTTTATAAATTCTTCTTTTATTTTCTTTTGTTATTTTTTTATTCCATAATAGTCCGTATAGCTATCTGGTGGCTGATCTTGCTTGGCCAATCCTGGAGTGTATTTCTTCGCTACTTCCTGCTTTTGATGTTATTTGGACTCCCAAGTATTTAAAATTGTCTTTTGGTTTTATAGTTCCTGTTTTGATTTGTAGGCTTTCTGGTTTTCCTCCTACAACTAAGTACTCAGTTTTTTAAATATTAATTGTGAGACCCCATTTGGTATACTCATCTTCCAGTTTTCTAAGCATGTAGCCTACATCACTCTCGTCTTCAGCTAGAATGGCTTGGTCGTCAGCGAAATGTATCGTGTACAATCTATCATCTCCGATTTTGATGCCCATATTCCAGCACTTTCTTCTCCATACTGAGAGTGCCTCATTTCGAAATATTTTGAAGAGTGTAGGTGCTATGCAGCAGCCTTGCTTTAGGCCCTTACTAATAAGAAAGTAAAATAAATCAAAAATTTGAATAAATTAGAATTTAAAACTGGTATAAATTTCATCAAATTTTATAAATAATAAGCGATAAGAAGTAAAGTAATAGATATTGTTCAGTGCCATAATGTTCTGGTCGATGTACGAAAGATATACATCTCCACTACTTTTTAAAGGACGAGAAATTACGAAAAAACTGGCAAGTAACTCTCCGTGTTGCGAAACATGCAGCCGACGCTTTAAGAAATCGGATTACTTTTTTCCAGGTAAATCATATTTGATAGAAAATTTATTTAGGTAATATTGTCTTAGCCTGGTTTTTTCTTAATCGCTGAAATAAGGTCTTATCTTATAAGGTCTTATCTTATAAGGACTTAGGACTAGTAAACGTTTAAAAAAAAGGTCCATTCCATCTAAGAATCTACCTATTCGATCTTTGGACAAAGTGTTGTCCTCTTTACAAATATCATCTTGAGAAGAAAGATCAAAATAAGTAAAACAAAGGCATCTATCTAGTACAGTATCTATTTTAAAAGATGTAACAATTGACTCAGAGCCAACAACGTCAACAATTACGGGAAGATGGAATCGAAATTAACACAGGTACAGCGATTAGATTAGTATACAGATAACAGGGAAGAATTGCAAAATATGATGGATGAATTAAATAGCGAATCAACAAAAATAGGTCTACAAATGAATAAAAAAATAAAACGAAAATTATGACCAACCAACCATAAGAATTAATAATTACAATTGCACAAACAACTATAGAACAAGTAAAAGAATATGTATATTTGGGACAACTAGTTAAATTAAATAAAGAAAATTAGACCGAAGAAATAAAGAGAAGGATAAGGTTGGCTTGGGTATCCTTCGGAAAACTTTCCTATATACTAAAAAATAGAAAATACCCCCAATATTTAAAAACAAGAGTCTTCAACCAATGTATACTTCTGTTCTCACCTACGGTTCTCAAACTTGGACGTTTACAAAGAAAAACATGGAAAAAATAGCAAAGACCCAAAGAGCCATGGAAGGGCATATGCTGGACATTAGGCTATCAGACAAGAAAAGAAATACTTGGATCCGCAACAAAACAAAAGTGACCGATGTATTAACGCAGCTAGCAAAACTTAAGTGAAAGTTTGCTGGACATACCTTAAGACAGAAAGACGACGGATGGAATAAGATGATTATACACTGGGGACCATATAGTTACAAACGAATAAAAGGAAGGCCACAAATGAGATGGTCAGATGACTTGAAGAAACACGCAGGCCCAAAGTGAATACAAACTGCCTATAATAGAGAGACGTGGAAAAAGGTAGAGGAGGCCTATGTCCAAAATTGGGCAGCAAGGGCTGTATAGATAGATAGATAGACAGCGATTAGTGCAGTTTAAGAAGCCATCCGAAAGAGTCCAGAGTTACAACGAGATCACTCACTGAAAATTAACACAAAAGAGAAGGCTATCCAAGTGACCTTATCTGTATTAAGTGAAGGCAAAAAAGTTACTTTGTATGATTTGATACAAACAAATCGCGATTTAAATGCATTCACTGAAATACCCACTTCGGACTCACTACTCATTTGCTGGAAAAAATTTGTGAAGTTGCTAGTTTGTTAGAAAACAAAAATTCGAAACTATTATTACTTCAGCTAAAAGAACGTATTGTTCTAATGATTGCTAAGGTAAAAACTGACCTCACTTTTCTTTGTCTTTCTGTTATATTTGGTTTCTCAGCGAACACATGTAGAAATTATTTTCAGATAAAGGTGAAAGTTCTTTCTTGGGTATTAGAAACTGCAATCTTCTGGCCAGGAAAAGAAGAGATTCAAAATAGGATACCTGTTAGTTTAAAAACATATCCCGAAACAAGAATTATTTTGGATTGCACAAAATTACTTTTGTGATTTACATCTGGTTTTAAAGAAGTGAATTCTTAGTTTGCGACACTTCATTAAAAAAGCTCGAGAATTGATAATTAATACAATCACCTGCTTGCTAAATTACCACAATACATTAAACCATGTAAATTGGAAAGTTTTATGGAAAAATTTTAGATATGATGGAAGTTTTTGATCATCTGTCAGCTCTGGTAAAGAATACTAAAGAGCAAAGCAAGAATAAGAATTGAAAATCGCAAGTCTAATATTCAAATGAATTAATCAAGTCTAACGATAACAATATAAGAATAATAGTGCAATATCAGGATAAGGTTTCTAAGTTAGTATACTTCATAGCTGTCCATTGTTACGAATGCCTAATAAAACGTTCAAAATTCTAGTTAATCCGTTGACTCCATTAACAGTTATCATATAATAATTATCCCGATGACAAAAACCCCTTTACAGCGTTCACTCGAAAAGAATAAATCTAATTTTACAGTTTACCGGCTTCAGTTTAAATTTTTGTGCACTGAAATGTTCACCCCTCTTTCCCTTTCGTTCAGAAGTTGTGATTTATGATTTTGTTTACCACAGCAGAAGATCCTGTAACACGTTTTTAAATACTTCGACTTGAGTTATTATTGATCACAAGTTGTGCCGAAAAAAATTAAGATAGAAAATAAAGAAGTTTTTATCAAAAAAACTATGAGATTTTTAATATAATCGAAAAGTTTGCAAAGAATGATTGTTTGTTTATTCAGTAACTTAGGTAGATAAGTTAATAAATAGGCCAGGGCCGATAAGTTTTGGGGCTAAAAAAATAGTAACAGGATGAAACCCATTGGAAAAGGAAAAAAATATAAGAAAAATAAATGGAAAAATAATTTACAAGCTATCTGAGGTCGGAAACTGGAAGAGGGTTATTTTAAGGGTACAAAAAGGTTTATCAGGATTTACGGCTAAACTGCAAGTGCAATGGAAAAAAGTTAAATTGAAAAGTTATAGGTAATTAGAAGGTGTACCGGGTGGTCCAATAAGCCCATCTCCCGGCTATATACCAGAAACTATTCATGATATAACTTTAGGAGAAAAAATTCCTGTGTTAACCGCTAGGGGGCGTAACCTGTGAAGAAAACTGAAAACCAGTTTTTGGGAAATATGCCCAATTATACCAAGTGTTAAATCAGTCAACTAGAAAGAGGCCTAAATTCTGCACAAAGTTGTTCAAGTACTTTATTTATTCAAATAAAGGGTGGGGTAGAGTGGGAAAGTATTTGTGGATAAATAACTATAACTTTGGTTTAGATTAACCGATTTTAACGAAATTAGTGTCATTAGAAAGAGTGTGCATAAATTAATTTACATCTACTATAAAATAATTGCATTTAGTTTTAATTGTCATAGGTAGAGGGTACTTTCGAAGAGAAAAAATTAAAATTTGTTTTTCTTTAAAATGTTTAATGGAAACACCCATTTATGGAGCGTATGTTAATAGGTTTTGTCGAACTCGAGATATGAATTAAAACGCATAAACATAAGTAAGTATAGTATTGACTCACCCTGTATTATAAATTAAATTAAAAAATAAGTCAGAAGGTACTTTCAAATTTTTTTATAGCAGAAGAATCTTAATGTTGTTACCTATTTTGATCATTGTTATTTCATATGATTAAAAATAGTTTTTTCGAAACTAAGTAGGCTACTACAATGAATTTGACGGGGAGTTCATATTGTTTATTTATTGACAGCAGTCAAAACATTGTTAAGAAGTGTTATATTATAATTCGAATTGAAGATTGCACTTTTTTCAATAGATATTAATATTGGTAATATTAGGAATTAATTATCAGTACTAATAGTTCGTGATGCGTATATCAAATGCAGAATTGTATGAAATGATTGGAGTTTATTTCGAATGTCACCAAAATGCCGCTATTGCCTCACGTATATATTCTGTAAGATATCCTGACAGGAGACATTATGGCAAAGAAGTATTTGAAAGAAAGGCAAGAAGATTAAGTGAAACTGGTAGTTTTCATCGTCCTTATTTTAAACGTCGTAGTAGAGGTGTGACCGAAGATAATTCAATCAATGTTCTTGTTTTAATTCAACAGAATCCACATATAAGTAGTCGGCAAATCTCTATAGAATTAAACATACCCAAAACTACTGTTCTAAGGATTTTAAAACATCACACGTTGATTTTTCATATTATAAAGTAAACGTTTAGGTCAGAAACTTGGAATTCCCTTTAAACTTTAGATTTAACTGTTATTTTAATATTCCGATAAAAACGGCAACACGGCGCTTTTATCCTTTTATCCGTTTCTTAAAAATACTTATGCACGATTTATCTTGTGAAACAATTGTGGATTTTTTAAGATTTTTTGTAAATATAGTGGTTTCTTTTTCATTAATATTTGTTGTTATGTTTTTTAGACATCCTTATCATGTCGTTCTTCACCAAGCTTTACATGAGAGAAAATTTTAATGCAAGGCTGGATTACTGCAATTGGATGTTAGGTCTGCTAGAAGAACAACCGCATATCATGTTAAAGATTTTGTGGACAGACGAGGCTACGTTTAATAGTGCGAGTTGTGTTAATGTAGTGGTGTTAATCTGCATAATATGCATTATTGGGCTGAAGAAAATTTGCACTGGATGCATGAGGCGCAGGTTCAAGGTAGATGGAGTCTTAATGTGTGGTGTGGTATAGTTGATGGAAAGATCGTAGGTCCATATTTCTTTGATAGAACTTTAAATGGCGAAAAACATTTGGATTTTCTGGAAAATTAGTTGCCTGTTTTATTGAAAGATATTTCCTTACAAACAAGAAGAGATATAATATTACAACATCACGGGTATCCTGTGCACTTTTCCAGACGAGTTCGAGATTATTTGTATGCAAGTTATCCAAATAAATGGATTAGAAGGGGAAGTATATTTTCATGGCCAGCTAGATCTCCAGACTTAACATGTCTCGACTTTTATCTGTGGGGACGATTAAAGGACTTAGTGTACCAAACTCGACCAACCACGCCAGACGACATAAAACAGCGCATTATAAACGCAATAAATAATATATTAACAGCTGAGATTGAACCAGCTGTTATGTCTACGCGCGAAAGATTACATCTTTGTGTGGACAACGATGGAAAACAATTTAAACATTTAATTGGACATTAAGTTTTATTGATCGAGATATTAGTATTATCTTTCACATATTTAATTTTAAGTTATAATTAAGGGTGAGTTCGTTCGGGTGAGTAGAACCGCTTTAAACACACTTATGCAGGATAGAATGATCCCCAACGTCCAAAAAGGATATGGCATGGACAGAAAAAGATGGATTCAATCTTAAGGCATTATTCTACAAAATTGAGCGATATTGTTTGTATAGAATACAACAAAAAAAACGAGAAACATATTCTTTAAATAATTTCAATCCAACAGTACTTCACCAAGAGATATATAACCTCTATATGTAAGTTATCTGGGTCAGGAGTTTTTCCATTGTTGATTGATTCGATTTTAAGGCATCATCTATTATCTGCACCCAAAAGATTCTACAAAACTTCGTCATCCATTTGCTCTATAGGCGATATTATTTGTACATAATTTTAAGAAAAATGAAACGCATTATTTGTTTAAATAATGTTAATTCGAAAAACAGTCAAAACATAAAACTGCCAGCTAAAGCTATTGTTTAAAATATATTTTTATTAAAAAGTATTCAAATAATCTTTTACTGAAACCAGTTTTTAATACTGGAACCGTGCCAGGAGAGACTTCTTCTCTATAAAATAAATTCTGAATCTGGTGGCTATATAATCAAATACTATAATATAAAATTGCAGTCTGGTTGTATCGTTTGCATAAAACTGTGTTCTATATTAAAATAAACTTGGATCTCAAAAATTATGCGATTATATGTAACTGTGTAAGATATAAATCGGGTCGAATTTGACAAGGAATGAATTATAATTCAATTAGGATGTGGAATTTAAATTTGTTAGGATTGCGTCTTAGTAATTTCTCGCGGTCCATTCATATCTCTTTTAATAAATTTTATGTGCCAAAATATTTCTTCTTAATAATCTTGAGGACTTTTTTGCTATTTTATCAATATTTACATTTGCTTTTTATTCATAACAAATTAAATAACAAACATAACAAATTCAAAGAATGGAATTCACCGTAGTACTTGTTTTTTACTTGAGTTTCGGCCTACTAAGGATGACTTTTATTTTAATCGAATGTTACTTTTTTTGTGGCCACAAATCGAATGTTACTTTTTTTGTGGTTGAGGAGCTGGGATATTGAGAGTGATAAGGTTTTTAGTAGATTTCACCCTAACTCTGAGACCTTGACAATCTTGGAAGTCACTGTAATGTTTATCACTTTCCATTTATAACTTATTAATACTTTTTATAAGCACTAATAGTTAGACAATCCATATTACCGGCATATTAATTTCATAACTATGATAGAATTTGGCATGCGCAACTGGACTTCTTCGACAAGACTACGTGAGAATCAGGAATAGAGTAAACCAAGCAATAGATAACATCAAAAAAGAACACTGGGAGAAATTTACCAAAGATATGAAATACGACCTCTATGGATCCCAGAAAAAAAGTGTGGAAGATGATAAGGAGACAAAAAAGAGAAATGAATGAATTTGTACGCATAGATAACATTACCGAGGAACAATGGACTGATCATTTCACGAAATTATATGGAGAAGGAGAAGAAGAGAACAGAGAAATAATAATTAACGAAACTCACGATAGAGTACTAATATCAGAAGAAGAGCTACAAGAACGAATAAAAAAAATTAAAAAACAGAAAAGCACCTAGCCCTGATAAGATAAAGAATAACCTTCTAAAATATGGAGGAACAACACTAGGCAAATGGCTTCTAAAATGATTCGTCGATATAATAAATACCGGAGTAGTACCAGCGGAATGGATGAAAAGTCTCCTGCTACCGATACTTAAAAAGGGAGACTCGAGAAATCCTGAAAATTATAGAGGAATTAGTCTGATGAATAGTACAATAAAATTGTTAACGGCAGTCATAAAAGATAAAATCGAGGAAAAAGCGAACATGGCAGATGAACAACAAGGCTTCCGGAAGAACCGCAGCACAATAGACGCAATTTTTATTATCAGACAAATAATAGAGAGTCTATTGAATATGGAAAACCAGCATGCATGTGCTTTGTAGATTTAAAAAGTGCTTTTGACAGGATGAAGCGAAATGACATCTTAAATTTATTACAAGCTAAACAAATAGACCATCAGATAATAAGGACAATTAATGAAATTAACAAGAACAACAAGACCAGAGTTATAATGCCAACGGGGGAAACAGAATGCATAGAACTAAAAGGGGGAATCCGCCAAGGAGACTCGCCTAGCCCATTGTTATTCAATATGGTGATAAATCAAATAATTCACGAAGTAAGAAAACGACAGTACTAATTGCTGATAACGAAGATGAAATAAAAAGGCAGCTCCACTCCTTCAATATCACAGCAAATAAACTTAATATGAGAATATCAGTAGAAAAACTAAATGTATAGTGATCAGTAAAGAGCCGCGTAGATGCAAACTAGAAATAGAGGCCAAAATTGTAGAACAAGTAATGAAATTTAATTACCTAGAAGTAGTGATCACTAGTGACAGGGATATAGGAACAGAGACCACAAGGCAAGCATCAAAAGCGGCAAGAGTAAGTGGTTGAAAAATGAAAGTATACAAGACAACAGTAAGATCAATCCTAACATATGCAGCGGAGACAAGGACCGGTATAAGAAAGACGAAACAACAAATCAACAATATCGAAATGAAAGTATTAAGATCAATAGCGGGCATATCGTTAAGATACAGAAAAACCAATAGAAGTAGACGGGAACAATGCAAAATTCAAAATATTAACAGGTGGATAAAAACAAGAAAAAATAAATGGAACGAACATGTAAACCGAATGGGACCAGATAGATTAGCGAACATTTGTAAAAACAACAAGCCGTATAGCAGAAGACCTGTTGGAAGGCCGCCAAAAAGGTGGAAAGATAATGTACAGTCAACAACGACTGAAACAGAATAAGAGGCAGACAAACAGGAGTAATCCTAGTCGGACGAAGAAGAAGAAAACGAACTGGACTTCCGATCTAACACGCTCTTCCACGTTATATTCACTTCCAATCAAAAATTGAAACTAGTACTACCTGTAGCATAGAGGCGGTCCTCTATGGAACGAGGAAGAGTCCGTTTTGTGTGTTTTTTTAAGAGAAATGGTTTCAGTTTCCGGATGAAGTTTTATTTAGTTTTATTTAGTAGAAGGGAAAGAAGTACAAGTATTTTGGATTTACCAGTTTTGTTCAGTAATTGGCCCCGGTGAGTATCCAGTTTGTAATTTTCTTGTAAAACTTATAAACCTAGTCCAGTCGTCAGAGAGATGACCCCTAAAAATCATACGAGCAAGCTGAATTTTGTCGAGCATATTAATTTTGGGACCCCAAAAAAGATGCAAAAAAGGTTTCCCCCTTTACCCATGGGCATCCTCCTCGTAAAAACGCAAAAAAATTGACAAGATTCTGTAGGCCGTAAAAAAAATGTTTTAAATAAAAAATATAGCTGAGATAATTTTAAACAAAAATGTTTATTAGCACTTTTTGTGTAGAATGAACCGTTTTCCTACAAACAATGCTTGAAGCGAACGTCAATCAAGCGAAATCAATGTTCAATAAAATTTCTATCAGCTCGACGGTAAAAATTCGATATCTTTTGATTCAACTGTCCTATCGATAAAGATTAAGATGCGTTTTAAAGGTAAAAAGTGCAGCTTTTTACCTATAAAAATATTATAAATTATATATAAATATATAAATTATATATAAATTTTAATTACATTTTTTTTACCGTACCGTATAGGACTCTACTTCTTAACTTCTTCTTCTAGTGCCGTCTCCACTAATCAAGGTTGGCTATAACCATTGCAAATTCGTCTCTATCTTCTGCTCTTCTTAAGAGCGTCGGTGTGTTTAACCCGGTCCAGTCGCGAATGTTTTTCAGCCAGGATATTTGTCATCTATTAGGAGGACACCTTTTTCCTTCGATTTTAGCCTTCACAATCAGCTGCAACAACTCGTACTTATTATTTCTAAGTACGTGCCCCAAATTTGCTGTCTTTCGCCTTTTAATGGTGGTCAAAAGTGGTGTCTTTTCCCATTCTGTGCAACACGATTTCGTTCGTAATATGATCGGTCCATGGTATCTTTTATTTTGTTCTAAAAAGCCACATCTCAAAAGATTCCAGTTTTCTCATTAAGTCAACATTAACAGTCCTGGCTTCGTATAAAGAAGGATAGAGTGGATATAACATTTTACAATCCGATATCGGATTTGCAGATTGCGTCTTTGGTTACTCAGAAATTTCCTCATCCTCAAAAAGGCTGCTCTTGATTGCTCTATTCTTGAGCGAATTTCTGATTTAGGATTCAGATCTTACGTAATCCAGACTCCATTTTGTCCACTTGCTTAATATCTTTATTTTTTGTCTGGATCCTTGTAATGACTTTGTCTCTTTTACTGATAACCATAGTTTCTGTTTTCATTAGGTTTATTGTTAAACCAAACTGTTCCCCAGTATCACAAAATGTGTTTAGTATCGTCTGCAGATCTGTCTTACTTTCAGCGATAATGACTGTATCGTCAGCATAATGGATGTTATTTATATTTTCACCATTTATCTTGATCGCTTCTGTACAGTTTTCAAGTGCTTGCGTAAATAACTCTTCGGAATATATATTAAATATGAAAGTACACAGCCCTGTCTCACTCCTCTACTTATCTGCTGCGCATCCGTGCTATTTCCATCTAATGTTACCACAGCCTGTTGGTTCCAATAGAGAATTCTCACTATGTTAATGTCATTTGTGTCGAGTCCTTTTCTCTTTAGACATTCCATGAGAATGTTATGTTTAACTTTGTCGAAAGCTTTCTCATAGTCTATAAATGCAACGAAAAGATCTTTTTGTTGGTCTCGACATTTTTGGGCAAGAGTTGTGAAACTATACAGAGCTTTCACTGTTCCGAAGCCGTTACGAAAGCTAAACTGTCTATTACTCATATACGCTTCGCACTTTCTGAATATTCTGGCATGTATAATCTTTAAAAATATTTTTAATAAGTGTGACATTATGCTAATTAATTTAGAGTCATTACATTGTTTGGGGTTCTTGGTTTTTGGTAGCGGAACAAAGGTCGATAGCAGCCATTTTGTAGGTATCTCACCAGATTTGTATATGTTGTTAAATAGTATAGTTATTACACTTACATTGTTTTTGTCTATAAGTTTAATCAGGTCGATATGAACTTCATCTGGCCCAGGGACTTTGCCAGATTTTGAGTTGTTTATAGCATGTTGGACTTCAGATTTTAATTTTATTGGAGCTTCCTCGTTATCAATTTGTGTTGGTTTCGTTCTTGTGTCCATTAAAAGATCTTCAATATATTTAGTCCATACTTGTTTTATTTCAATTTGATTATTATTAATATAATGATGCTTTTTCTGCAATTCTTCCACTTCGATGCATGTTTCCATCATTCACTTTTCCTTAGCCTCTTTTTCTTTGTTTCTTATTAATTTATATTTTTCTCTGTACTTATTTGGGTTTTTGTTTCTATATTTTCTTCTTTTTTCGATGATTTCCAGTATTTCTTGAGTCATCCAATGTTTTCGGCTTTCTATTTTCTTTTGTAGAGTTTCTTCCTGTGTTTTTATAACAGAATCTTTGATTTTGCTCCACATAATGTTCACATTCTCAGTATTTTTCATTTCTGATGTTACTTTCTTCATTTCTTGATTGATACAAGTTGAAGCCTCAGCACGGATTTCATTTATCTTGAGTAACTGAGTATTCACCTTAGAACTTTTGGATTTTATTATCTTTTTTACACTCAGTTTCATTTTTGAGATAAGAAGGTTATGGTCTGAGGGTACATCTGCTTCAGGAAAAGCCTTAACGCTTACAATTGAATTTCTAAATCTTAGATTGGTTAGAATAAAGTCGATCTGATTTCTAATGCAATGTTGTTCATTATCCTGTGGTGACCTCCAGATATACAGTCTACGGGGTGGTAATCGAAATCATGTGTTCATAATCGCCAGGTTTTTTTCTTGACAAAATTGAGCCAATCTGTCGCCTCTAGCGTTCCTTATTCCTAAACCATAATCACTTATTATATTGTCGATTCGGCCTTTTCCTATCTTTGCATTTAAATCGCCCATTATTATAGTAATTTCTTCCTTTCTTGTGTATTTAGAAGTTGTTTGAGTTGTTCATAAAAATGTTCTATTTCTAGTTTTATTTTAGCTTCTGATTTATCTACAGTTGGAGCATATACTTGTACTATATGAATGTTCACTGGCTTACCCTGTATTTGTAAGAATAGCATTCTATCCGAAAAGGGAACAAAATTTACAACGGCTGCTTGGATTCTCCTCTACCTCTTAACGGGGGAAATAATCCTTAAGCCCCAGCTCTTGTATTTTAAATTATAGTAACCAATCAAAAGAATCTGGGTTTTAAATATTTAAAACTACTTTTTTTAATAGTCTGTCTTAACTGCTGTTGTTGCAGAACTGACAGTTTGGTTCTATGTTATGTCCAGGACATGCGTACAGTTCTTCTGTAGACCCACATTTCGAAGGCTTTGATCTTACTCCTATCGACTTTTTTTTGAGAGTCTATGTTTTAGCTGTGTATAAATCAATGAAAAAAATAGGGGCAGTGATCAACTTGAGCTTAATATTCTTTGTTATTGTTTGGTCTTTCCAAATTTTAATTAACTTAGCTATTGCGGTTCGGGCCATACGCTCTCCGTTCGGCTCGCGGAGATAAGAATACGGCCGATGTCAGAAGGCCCTGCCTGTCGTAAGAGGCGGCTAATGGGTAGGAATTGAGAGGTGAAGAGCCGTCGCTTGAGGTGTCGGGTCTGTAGAAACGCACTCGAGATGTTTGGGCGTCACGGTCACTGGTCTACATTCCTAGTATCCGAGACGAGACTCTCGGGGACCACTCTCATTCCAAGAGAACCAGGAGAGCTTGAACGAGCTGGGCCCGTACACACCTCTTTTGGCCTTACACCACCAATCGTGGTGTCGGTGTCTCGGCACGTACTCGCCTGGAGATTTAAGAGTGGTAGAGGAGAGATCCTTGGCGGCGACCTGTCTAAGTGCGAGGTGGAAATTCCTCTGCCTGCGTCACCTGTCCGCCCGTGGGGGATAACGGATAGGTGAGGTAATCGCAACACAGGTACTACGGGGGAGGTGGAGCACCGCGGTGCGTATGCGTATGCATATGTATCGCGCCATCTTAATTTTGGTATCGGACCCCTAAGGGCAATGGAGTCGCTAACGGTCGTATGCTTAAAGGCCAGGTAGACCAGGGTCCTGCCAATTTATTTGGAAGGCACAAAGCACCGCTATGTAGTCTACGCTTGATTTCTGAGGAGTAATCGCCAGTGTTGATTATCAGGGAGCCCAAGTATACAAATCTGTCTACCACTTAGTGTATGTGGGTAGAATAGTATTTACTCTGTCTACGATCATTATTTTTGTTTTTTCGTTGTTGACCTGAAGTCCGAATTCTTCGTTTATTGGGCTTAGCCATTTGTTGATAGTAATTATTATGACTTCATTCGCTGATAGTATAAATGTGTCATCTGCATATCGCAGGTTACTAATTTTTCTTCCTCCTATAGTGATTTCTCCATCCCATTCTTTTAGTACTTTTTTCAATATCTATTTATATATTCCGTATATTTTAACTTTTGCTCTGTTTTTATCATACAAATTTCTTATTAGGTTAACTAGAAGGTTAGGTACTGATATTTTCCATTATTCTTGGAAAAGAATCCCATTTTACTAAATCTAAATCCTTTGTGTAATCTACGAAACAGAACAGCACTGGTATGGTGTGTTCTCTCGCTTTTTCTATCATCTGTCTGTTTTTTAATACGCGTTCTTTTTCCTGGTACGAATACGCATTATTTTTCAGCTATATCTGGATGCAGAAAGTTCTTTAGCCGTTCATTGATTATATATAGCTCGATTTTGCTTGCATTAGCAACGGTTCTGTAATTGCTGCATGCGCTTATGATCTTTTTTATGAATAGGGATAAAGGTTGATTCACACCACTCACCTCTGATCCAAATTATGTAGCACATATACAGTATTAAATTTACGCCAATCTCTTCAATTGCTTTTAGAGTCTTCGTAATTTTTCTCCTATAATAAAAATGTAACGTAGGAGAAATTTAATTTTACACCGTTTTTTACGTAAAAAATTTTAACACAAAAATGACTTAACTTGACTTTTGCCTGATGTATCATTTTCTGAAAGAATATTGGCGACAGATATTAGTAGACTATTTCCGTCTAAAATTACTTATGCTCAGACTCTAAAATAAATTTATCAAACGTCGCATGATATGCCAGTAGATACAAACATTTTCACTGCCAAAAGTATACTATTCAACCAGAACATTATATAAAATAAAATATATTCGCATCATCGAAATTAAATAGGTAAACAATCACTCTAAAAAATGTATTTGTTTATTCAATTAACTTGAATGAACTACTCTGTATAAATCTTTTTTGTTTTCCTCAGAAAGTTTGTTAAAATAAGAAAGATTTCTTGTTTACTAATTACTTTCTTAAATTTTAAGCAGGAACTTAACAGACATTACCAATGTACAAAATGTTTTATACCGAGTTTGATTATTTTGTACACGGTGGTCAAAAATTAATTACACAGTTTATAGTGTATTTTTATGTATGAGAGAGTAATAAAACAATAAATTATGTATGCAAATCGCTAAACTGTTGATACGGGTGAGTCAATGAAAAACAGATATTTGTCAACAAGTTTACAGAAGTATATAGGAAAACAATTTTAAATTGAGTATGACCACCAGGTATAAAGGTTGGAGCAGAATAGAATACAATAGTTGTGAGGGTTACTAATCCCTAAATAAGGTTGCCAGTGTCGGAGTGATGGAGGTTAACAGGTACTAATGAATTTGCAAGAAATGTAAGATGTTTATTTTATTGGTTATATATAACCAATAAAAGTTTAATAAGTACCTACCTATTTGCAAAATAAAGTTTAATTCTTTAGATAAAATAAAACGTTTTATTTTATCTATTTGCAAAATAAAGTTTAATTCTTTGCCTATTTGCAAAATAAATTTTAATTCTTTAGATAAAATAAAACGTTTTATTTTATCTGAAATGAGTGCATTCCACGAAGTAAGGGTTTCAACAATCAAACATTTAATTCTTTAATTCCAGGAATCTACGACAGTAATTGACTAGATAATTACCTTCTAAACTTATTCCACAGAAAATGTGATAGTGGGTTTTTCCATTTTGTATATAGGAAGGTCCAAGTGGCGTATTCAAAATTCTTAACAGTTCACTAAAAGTAGGTACTTCAGTTGCAAGGTGCAGTTTATTGTGTATACTAGTGTTATGGAAAATTTTGAAGTGCCGTGTAAACGCCGAAAAATTGGTCCTCTAACAGTTAATGAAAAAACATTAATATTTAATTGTTTTAAATCATTTACAGACAAACGTTTATGTGAAAGTGTTGATGAGACCGTTGAGTTAGTTAGCAGTACACTTGGTGTTGGGAAATCTACGATTTACAGAGTTAGTAAAGAAGAGAAATGTGGTAGTTTTCAAATGCCACGTAATGCTCCAGGGAAACCAAAATTTCAAATAGAATATCATTTTAAAGAAGGACTTCGACGGAAAGTGCATGAATTCTTCTTTAGACAAGAATTTCCAACATTGGATATAGTTCTTGTCTCAGTTCGAGATGATAAGGATTACCCAGAAATGAGTCGAAGTACGTTATGGAAACTTTTAAAAGAAATAGGCTTCCGCTGGAGAATCCCAGAAAGTCTATTTTATTAGAAAGAAGCGATATTGTCATATGGAGAAGACATTTTCTAAGAACCATAAAGGAAATGAGAAACCAAAAAAGAAAAATATTTTATCTTGATGAAACATGGATCAACGAGGGTCATACACCAAATAAATTTTGGCAGGATGAAACTGTTACAAGTCAAAGGCACGCTTTTGTAAATAACTTATCTACTGGTTTAAACCCACCATCAGGAAAGGGACGCAGGCTGATAATAGTACACATTGGCAGTTCAGACGGTTTTGTTGAAGGTGGTTTATTAACTTTTGAATCAACTCGTACCGGTGACTACCATGAAGACATGAACGCTGATGTCTTTCAAGAATGGTTCGAACAAATGATAGATCTTCTTCCTAAGAACTGTGTAATAGTAATGGATAATGCAAGTTATCACTCCAGACTTATAGAAGGACTGCCCACAACCAAGTGGTTAAAAAAAGACTTGCAGAATTGGCTGAGTTCAAAAAATATTACGTACCATCCCGGATCTATAAGAAAGGAACTTTATTCGTTGTGTGCCCTTCATAAAGAAAAATTTAAAAAATACGAAATTGATGAAATTGCCAAAAATCGTGGAATGACAGTACTTAGATCCCCACCATATCATTGTGAATTAAACCCGATTGAACTGGTATGGGCACAGATAAAGAGTGAAGTTTCAAGAAAAAATACCACTTTTAAAATTCATGATGTTAAACAGTTGTTTTTGGAGGCCGTAAATAATGTAAAACCTGAAAACTGGGAAAAGGCAGTAAATCACACCATTAAAGAAGAGGAAAAAATGTGGAAGCTGGACAATATTACTAATAAAATGATCGAGCCAGTTATTATAAATCTTGGTTCTGAAAGTTCATCTTCTGAATCTGATTTGGATTTGTAACAAGTAGCTGTAAGTTTTATATTAATATTTTTATTCATCTATTTAACATACCTTAGACGGTTTTAAAAACTCTTTTTCTCTTTTGTAATTTTTAAAAATTAAAAAAAATGTGAATTTTTTAAAACCCTTTTTAATGTAGGCCAGTCAGTTCTAATATAGTGTGTGATAAAAGAGGTCACTTTTGTTTACATACACATAACACTTTATAACACTGAAATAATTCATTTATTTTTTACAATTATTCAAAGTAATTTTTCAATTAATCTTGAGCACGCCCATGGAGTGGTCGGAGCTACCAGTTAAAATTATGCTAATTACTCTCTCGTTCATAAAAATAAACTTTAGTCAAAGTTCTTTAAATTTCTTATTTATTTATTGGGGATATCTACAACACTGATGGTTGATACTGTTATATTATTACAATTGTAATTTATTCAATTTTAAATAATGCTGGCTTCTGCCATTTTAGAGAACTACCGTAAGTTGCACTGACTGATTTGTTCCGACATCTGTCCTAACATGTCAATATTGTCATTTTTATCAGTTGTTATCAACAGGTCCTCGAAGACACTTTGTCTCAGAACCAAGTAACCGATGTAGAGCCATACGTTGCCATGTTACCAATTCCAACGGTAACTTAGACATCTTAATTTTTAATAGTATATAATGTAACACATTTGTAAATTTATATCATTTAAAGGGTTTTTACCCATATATTTTAGTGGCTCATAGCATGTGCACTTTGTAAGTATTAACCACATTCTGCATAACCTTAGTCAACATTTTAAACCTTACGTTCTTTTTAATTAAAGTGGTTAATTACTTTCAGGTTACGCTGATGATGGAATTTACATTCCGAAAACGTTCTGTATTTGTGATATAGCCTGTTTGGGTATTTTATTTATACCTTTTACTAAAAAAATTTTGAAATAAAAACTTTTTTGTGATACATGGTATACAGCCAGCTACAGGAACTTAGTTTCCTAGTGGATTTTAAAGTTATCAGTTTTCTGGATATTTTGATTATTCCATCAAAGTATTAATTTGGTAGATATTTTAACGTTTACTAATATTTATTGTGAGTTGGCCATGATTGATTTGTCAGAAACTGACAGTTTGACATTATTGTTTATTAATTCAGTAACGAAATAACGACACATAAAAGAAAACAATTTATTTTAAATAAAATTTATGAAAAATAACCGACGGAAAATAAAAAAAAATAACAACACATAGAAAAATAAAAACAACAGTAACTTTAACTTATCTTACTTAAGTAAGGTGTTCAAAATGACCTCCCAAAACATCTAAGCATACTTGAAAGCGGTCATTAAAAGAATTAAGCATTTGTAATGAAATATTTTGAAATGCAATTCGGATTCTATTTTTCATATCATCCCTTGTTGTTCGAGTTATTTTATATACTTCGTTCTTAACGTAACCCCAAAAAAAGAGTCCATTTTATTGAATTCTGGTGACCTTGGGGGCCACCTTACCGGTCCATCCCTTCCAATCCATCTTTCACCAAACTGATTATTAAGTTCACCACGTACTAATTCGTTGTGGTGCGCAGGAGCACCGTCATGTAGAAACCATATTTGTTCACATATATTAAGTGGAACCTCTTCTAATAATATCGGTAACTGATTTACGATAAAATCTAAATAAATCTCACCATTTAAGTTATCTTCAAAACAATATGGTCCTACTACAAGGTTACCGACGATACCTCCCCACACATTTAGAGACCATCTCGTTTGGCTATGTGTTACTATGTGGTATGGATTACTTGTTGAATAGTAGTGAAAGTTATGTCTATTAACAGAACCGTTTCGATGGAATGTAGCTTCATCACCAAATAGGACATAATCAAAAAAATCTCTCTGCTTATTAATTTTTTCTAAGTCCCTTTCACAAAATACTATTCGTTTCTGAAAATCATCATTATTTAATTCTTGGTGCTTTTGAATATGATAAGGGTGCATCTTGTTTTTGGATAGAATGTTTTGAACAGAGTAGTAACTAAGTTCTTGTTCATTGGAAATACTTCTTATACTTATGTGTGGGTTTTCTGTAACTGCCATCAACACTCATTTCGTTTTCCTCTGTCACACTAGTTTTTGTTCGTTCATGTTTTTCATTATTCACTGAACCAGTGCGGTTAAATCGATCTTTCAAGTTTTCAAATATATCTTGTCTAGGTTGCCGCCTATCTGGAAACCGTTCTTGATAATTTCTAGCTGATAGTAATGAATTTTTATTGCATTCCCCCAATATCCAGATCATATCTACCATTTCATCAGTAGTAAAATTCATTATTGCTACTTTAAATTGAATTAATTACTGAATTATTTAATAATAATTGTTGCTAATTTATGGTGTACCCCAATACTGAATTCTTCTTCTTCTTAAAGTGCCTATCCGTTCCGGATGTTAGCGATCATCACGGCTATCTTTACTTTGTTTATTGCAGCGCGGAACAGTTCAGTGGTAGTCGTAATATACCACTTTCGTAAATTTTGAAGCCAGGAAATGCGTCTTCTTCCCGGTCCTCTCTTACCATATACCTCCCCTTGGAGAATCAGCTGGAGAAGGCCGTAACGTTCTTGATTTCTCATTACATGTCCTAGATATTCCAACTTTTTAGTTTTGACGGTCATGAGAATTTCATATTCTTTCCCCATTCTACGCAGGACCTCCACATTAGTAACTCTGTCAACCCAGGATATACGTAAGATGCACCTATAACACCACATTTCGAAAGCTTCGAGCCGATTCATAGATGCAACAGTCAGTGTCCACGCTTCCATTCCGTAGAGCAGAACTGTGAATATGTAGCAGTTCAATAGACGGCATTTTGTTTTTAATGATATGTCTCGACTGTTGAAAATGGTTCTCATTCTAATTAATACTGAATTAATAAACAATAATGTCAAACTCTCAGTTTCTGACAAATCAATCATGGCCAACTCACAATTGTTATTGGTAAATGTTAAAATATCTACCAAATTAATACTTTGATGGAAAAATAAAAATATCCAAAAAACTGATAACTTTAGGTATAGAAAGTACTTCACAAAATTTGAAGTACGATATTAGTACTTTTCGATAGTAATATAAAATACAGGGTGTTCTATTTAAAATTACAAAGAAAATAATGTACTAGCATTTTGACTTACCCTGTATTTGATTTAAAGAATATTATGAAAACGACTATGTTTTATAATTTTTAACAATTATTAAAAAACTATGGTTGCAATAGATCAATGTTCCTATACTCCTTTTTAATTATACAGGGAGTTAAACTTGATACGATTTTCAGGTAAGATTGGTTATATCTTTTTAAATACCCGGTATAACATAATAAAACTTTACATTGTTGTGATTTGGAAGTGAAGCAAATTTCAAATTTAAAATAAAATACAGGGTGTTCCGTTAAAAAAAAAACATAAGTTTGGTCTGCCACCATCTTATGGAACACCCTGTAAGATTGTAACTAATTTTAAAATTTGAAGTTTAAAGCTGCCTACAATTTTTGTTAATAATTTTTTTTTGTAATTTTTACTATAACAGATCTACTGAGCTTCTCCGCACTAATCAATCTCCCTGTATAAAGAAGTATTGCATAAACAATCATTTATTATTTATAATAAGGTAAACAATATATTGTAGTTTTTAAATTAACTTTAATTGAAATCATTGACTTAAATTTGTATATAGGGTGAACTAAAATACAAAATTACGATTTTCTCAATTTTTTTAAATAGATCACCGTGTATTTTATATTTTAGAATAAATTGAAACCTACAATTTATTGTTTACTTTATTATATAAAATTAATAATTGTTTATGGATTACTTTTTTATATACAGGATGTTGATTTCATAGGGATTTCAAAATAAAAATGGTCATAACTTGTTAAATACTCAATATAGTAATACAAAACCTAATACTATAAGAACAAGAATTATGAGAAGAATACAAATTTGGAAATAAATATAGAGTGTCCCATTTAAACAATTGTTTGCTATAACACGTAGTTATTAAATCACCCTGTAGAATTCCACATATTTTCCAAGTGTGGAGGATATCATTGCCTGCATTTTGTCTGAATAAGTTTTTTGGATATTTTATAACACAATGGAATCGATTTATATATACAGGGTGGTCCATAAGTAATTATACAAAAAGAAACAATAGATTCTACACTTTAAAATATTACGATTTACGCCAAATTGCTTTCATAAAATGTTGATCTTAAGAAAGATACAGGGTGTTAAAATCCAATTTAAAAATTCTATTTTTCTCTATAACTTTATTAATTGTAAAGATTTATGCATAAAATTTACAACTGGATACTATTAAATATGAGAAATTATAATTTGATACACATTGTGATGTAGCTGATAGAGGCCGCCACATATCCCACATATGTGGCATAAATTTGCAATTAACTTTTTTTCTCTTTGAGTTACCTGTATTTGTGACAAAAAATATTAAAGACACATTATTTTAACAAAAAAAAAGGTATACCTCTTAATAACTTCAAAACTCAACAGTTTTTGTGATAATCGCATTTAACAAATCAGCTGCATAATTCTGATTTAACGCAATTACTCCAGGCAACGAAGGAAAAATAGACAAAAACATTAAAAAATCTAAATTTTGGTATAAAATACCTTTAACTTAAGTTAATATTTAACGAAATATTAAATAAACTAAATATATCAGCAGGATAATTAATAATAGGATTTGACAAAAACAGAATAACAGGATTTTACATCTAACATTTTACGTTTTATGTTAAATTAAAGTCATAATCAAAACATTTTGTTTACAAACCAAATTAAGAATTAGTTAAAGTAAATAACATAACTTTTTGTCAAAGTAAGTGTTCGATATGTCCACCATTTTTTTTAATTCATTTGTCAATATATTCCATAAAAGATCGTCTCATATTACATAGCATCATTGGTTCTAAAGAAACTGCTGCAGTATTTATTTCTTCCCATAGTTGATTGCGAATGTTTATGGGATTCTTATAGGCACGTTGTTTTAATACGAACCATACACCAAAATCAAGCGGATTAAATTCTGAGCTACGTGGTGGCAATAATGTATAATGGATGAATATATTCTTTTGGTTACATATCCAAACCTTATGGTATATTATGGAACTACATCTTATTTGTCGCAGGTGTTAAATAATGTATTAAACTGTGATGTACCTTATTCATTGGTTACTTATATAAACAGGGAATAACCTATCAAAGACATTATTTATTTTTATGATTACGTTACAGCTTACGAGTAATTATAATTACATCTCGAACAAATGGTTCGAGATATATTACTAACGTAATAATATTATGTTGAACTAAATTGCAAAAGTAGCAAAAGTATTACCAAATAAGACACATATGTGTTATTAAATACCTGTGCTTTAGTTTCTTACCAATCCAACGTTCAGAACAATAATATTTAAGTATGTTCTCACTGCCTTCTCTCTATAATGTGGTGGTGTACCATCTTACATAAACCACATATTTTGGGTTTTTAGCATTTTACAATAGGGAAAAAATATTACAACGCCAGTAGGTATAAAAACTTAAGAAGCGATAGAAAAGGGAAATTGTAAACATGATGACGGCCAACATCTGAATACGGACATGGCACCTAAAGAAAAAGATGAAGAATATTTTCTTCGATAAGACATTTAGCAGCCATAACAAAAATTTTATAATGTTACATTCTCATCTTTGAGTTGTTTTAATAAGAATAAACTATGAATTATGCTTATCTACAGATATTCAGTGCTTTACCGCACAAATATCACAACTAAGAATTATTATGCAGCTGACTTATAAACTGCGAATATCTCGAAAACGGTAAAATTTTGAGGTTACTAACAGGTATACCTTTTCCTTGTAGAAATAATGTATCTTTAATATTTTTTAACACAAATAGAGCTAACTTAAAGAGCAAAAAAGTTAAGCGCAAATCTATGCCACACATGTGGCATATGTGGCGCCCTCTATCAGTTACGTTAAAGTTTGTATACAATTATAATTTATCCTGCTTTAAAGCATCCAATTATAAATTTTTGTCCAAAAATATTTACAAACGTAAAAGTTATAGCGAAAAATAAAATTTTAAATTTCCACTTTAACACCCTGTAGCTTTCTTAATATCAACATTTCATTAAAGCAAGTTGGCTTAAATCGTAATATTTTAAAGTGTAGAATCTACGGTTTCCATTTGTACAATTACTTAAGGACCACCCTGTATATATATATATATATATATATATATATATATATATATATATATATATATATATATATATATATATATATATATATATATATATATATATATATATATATATATATATAATATATATATATATATATATATATATATATATATATATATATATTTATCAAGATAAATGAATTACTCCTACTTTAACAGAAAGAGCTGGAACTAGATTGTGTTTAAACAATATATTTCAAATGATTTACCAAACTATGTCAAAAAACGAAGAAGCTGATTTTTAAATAGATATTTTTGTATGTTTATTATTAAGTTAAAACGTAGTATTACATGACAATTTTTATTTGATAAAATTAGGCACCAAATGAAAGGAATTTGTAAATCTTTAAAATTGTTCTGTTAGTAGTTATATTTCAAAAATATGTCGACCAAGTTCAGATAAGTCAAAAAATGGAACCAGTTTTGAATGAAAACATCATATTTTAGACGAAAAGTTGTTATAGTAAGTTACAATAGAGCCAAAGAAACATAGAAACGTAAAATATGCGTAGTGGTTCTTTTTAATTAGTTGAATAAATTTACCTTTTCTGGGAACATTTATGTTAGTGATTTCCGAGTAAAAAGTCCATTAATTGGGAATGACAGTCACCTACAGATCACGTACCGACGCAACACTAAAAAACCGTAAGAAAAATCCAGTAGTTTTAACTTTCACTAAAGCTACCAATTGAGATGAAGATACACTTGCACTAAGAGTTTTGGGATAGCGCCTGTAGCGTCTCGACGCCGAGCATCGCGTTCGAACACTGCAGCAGAGTTCGCCGGGACGGCTCTCCAGCGCCTCCGTACGGATTTTTGGCGCATTTATTATCCTTTTTTTCGTAGTGATGTAGAATGGGAACTACATAATTATTTTCATTTTTTATTTTCGAATTTTCCGAAAGCGGAAAATTGCGAATGAAAATGCGATTCGCTGGGATAATTTTCCACCGTGAGGAGTATTTGTAATCGGGTAATACATGGCGTTAAAGAGATTTATTGTCTTTGATCTTTCATATTTTATAATAAAATTTGAAGCTATGAAGTTTGATAATCTAAAAAAATCTTTTTTTATTGTTTATTTAATTTATGTACCGTAAAATAAGGTGAAATTGATCACTCTAAAAGTATTCATTCAAAATTATAATAGTAAATTGTAAAATTCTTTACATATTTTTTACTAATGTGATTTAACCAGACCTATATTAAGTATTTCTTCATAAAAAATAATTTTTTGATTAAGATTTTGACTAAAAAATGCAAACAACTGGATGAACAATTTCATACCCTGAATATGGCAAAATTGATCACCATGGGCGCCCATAGGGGGGGGGCAAGAGGGGGCAGTTGCCCCCCCCCTATCATTTTTTGGGTTTCGTACCATTAAATGAATTAAATGCTAAATCAATAGCACTTGAAATTTAAACATTTCTTTCAAAAATTGATTTAAATGTGGAAAAATTGGTGGGGTTGGGATTTGATGGATGCGCGACTATGGCTGGTCAAGAGGGTGGTGTTCAAAAAATAATTAGAGAAAAACATCCCAAAGCATTATTTTTTCATTGTGCCTCACACAAATTAAATCTGGTTGTTAATGATTTAAATACTGTTAGAGAAATTCAGAATTGTGTGGGAATTATTAAAGATGTCATCAAATTTTTTCGTGATAGTATTTTGAGACGGCGATTAGCACCAAACATGCCTTTGTTATCCGAAAATCGCTGGTCATCAAAATACAAATCTATTCGAATATTTTCAGAAAATTTTATTGAAATCAAAAATGTTTTAGAAACAATAATAGCAGATAACAAATTTAATTGCTCAACAAGATCAAGAGCACAGCAGCTTTCATGTGCCATATCTGATTCCACTTTTATAATTTCCCTAAATTTGATTTCCAAATATTCTTCTTTCTTAGAACCCATAGTAAACATTTTACAAACTAAATCAATAGATATGTTGGCAGTTAAAAATCATATACAGTTATTTCTTGATATGATAACAAAGCACAGACAAGAAGCGGAAACAACTTTTAAAACAATTTTTGAAAAGAGTACAAATGATGCCGAATCTCTAAATATTACCCTTGAAAAACCACGAATCGCTCCTAGAAAGCAAACACAACGGTCAAACCATGCGGTTAATTCCGCTGAAGACTTTTTTAGAGTGTCATTATTTATTCCGTACCTAGATTCTTTAATTAGTTCTCTTGGTGTCAGATTTTCAGAAGACAATAATCCTGGTATGTTATTGTATAACTTGCATCCCAAAAACATAATAAAATTAACTGAAGAAGACCTCGCCAAAATAATACAAATCATAAATAATTTATACAAAATTACTAATCTAAAAGAACAGGCATCATTGTGGCTTTATTATTGGAAAAATGAAATTAATTTAGATGTAGAAGATATTTCAATGATAGAGCTACTAGACCATTGCTTATTTTACCCAGCTATAGCCCAAGCTATAGAAATTTCTCTGTGCCTTCCTCCCACTACATGCACGATTGAAAGATCATTTTCAACTCTTCGAAGGGTTAAAACCTGGATTAGGTCCACTAGAAGTGAACAAAGATTAGATGGACTATGTATGATGAGCGTTCATAAAAATAAAATAGAAAATAATCGAAATCATTTTATTAAAAAAGTAATAGATGAGTTTGGACAAAAGCCCAGAAACCTTCAGTTTTTATTTTCACAAGATACAGAGCACTAGCCTTTAATATCAAGTTTACTTTTTACGTTTTGTTGGGTTTAACATTTTACCATTTTAGATTCTATTGGGAAATTATTCGTTTCAATAAATTATAATACATACAATACTAACTAAAAAAAATGTTTTTTTATAATAAATTATAACAAATAAATTTTTAATTAAATTTCTTCAATTGTTAACAACATAGTACAAATTTTTAATGTCAAATATAAATAAGTTGGCACCCAGCGAAGTATTTGAAGATTGCACACATTTGACTATTTATGCAATTTCGGCTAAGCATGGTAGTAGAAGGGTGTACACTCTACCCTAACCCTTTCAACGTAGTACAGTTTTGAATATTTGTTTTAATTTCCTAGTAAAAGAAATTTTTCAATTCAGATATTATGTTACTTACATATTATTTAAACTACACTATTGCTTGTGTTGCATTTCGTATCTCAGAGTACCTGCTTTTTTTATTATTATTTTTTAACATCCTTGCTTAAAATTGATTTTTTTATTCCTACATAAAAAATTTTGCATAATAAAATTTGTATGTATAAAGTCATACCATAAAATATGTTGTTAATAATTTTTTGTTTAGGATTACTTTTACTTTTCTGGTATTTCTTTACTGTTTTACTGTCTGGTACTCATGTTTATATTTTTGCATTTTTGCAATCGGCTATTTTAGTTTTTATTAAGTTGAATGGATCAAAATAAAAATTTGAGTTGACTTGCCCCCCCCCTGGATTTTGATATATGGGCGCCCATGTTGATCACCCCTTTTTAAGTGAATGAAAATAGCATAATATGTAATGCCGGCCGATCATGTTCGCCCCACGTTATAAATATTTTTCAAAAAATGTAAGCATTCTGAAAAATGTTTACTGGGACGAAATTGATCATTGCAATTTAAACCACAATTTGCTTTTCTGTAGATTTATTATACTCACGCAAAAAACAAAAATATGCTAATACGCCATAAATTAGGTTTTACAAACAAAGTTTTCAATGATATTTAAAAAATCTGAACCAAAGAGCCATGACGTCATGAGCGAAAATTTCCAGTTTCAATAAATCTACAGTCGGTAAATTTCAAGGTAAGTTAAAGGAGATTCTACAAAGGCACAAAAAAAGGCATTCTACAAATCGACTGGAGATTAATATATTAGGAATAAGCGATACAAGATGGATCAGCTCTGGTGAACTCAATACAGACAATGGACGAATTTATTACTCTGGAAGCAGCGACACTCAACACAGATATGGAGTTGCTATGATCCTCAGTGAAAAAGTAACGAGATCAGTAACAGGCTTCGTTCCGATGTCCTAAAGAATTGTAATGCTGCAGCTATCGACAACCCATGGAAAAATGAACTTAATTCAGATTTATGCGCCAACTGCTGACAAAAATGAAGAAGAAATAGAAAACTTTTATAGCAAACTTCAAAAAACATTACATCTCACAGCATCTAGAGATATAATAGTGATCATGGGTAATTTTAATGCAAAAATTGGCGAAGAAAAGTGCTACTAATAGAATTTTGCCAGAAGCATAATGTTATAGCCGCAAATACATTTTTTAAATAACCTAAGCGACGCTTTTATACGTGAAAATCGTCAGCTGACAAAGACAACAAAATCGTCAAAAATCAAATTGACTACATCTTAATAAAACACAGATATCGAAACTCAATTCAGGCAGTAAAGGCATATCCAGGAGCAGACGTATCCTCTGATCACAGTCTTCTTATTGCTAGGTTTACACTTCAACTAAAAAAAACGCAAAAAAGCCGCAACAACAGTAAACTTAACATACAGAAACTACAGTCAGAAGAAACAAAAGAAAATCTGAAACACGAAATCAACTCAAATCTAGATAGAAACCCAAGAAATAATTGCAACGTAGAGCAGCAGTGGCAATTCTTCAAAACCTCTATATTGGAGCCAAGTAAGAAAGTACTTACAACAACCAAATGTAGGAAAAAAGAGTGGATGACCGAGGAAATTCTGGAGTTGATGAATGAAACGAGAAAAAACAAAACCATGAATACGATCCGCTATAACAGCTTCAGAACCAAATAAGAAGAAAAATTATGAAGGTTAAACAAACCTACTTCACTGAAAAATGTAAATAAATAAAAGAACTGCAAAACAGATATGACAACTTTAATCTACATGAAAAAACAAAGAACTATCCGGAGTAGGAAGTAGAAGAACCTCGAATATATTGCTCGACAAAAATGGAAATATTATATTGGAGACTGAACAAAAACTACGACGATGGAAAGAGTACATCGAGGAATTATTTCATGACCAGAGAGAAGCTAGTACATCTGTAGATAGCTAAATGGAAGATGTAGGCCCAGAGATAACCAAATCAGAGGTTAGTCAGGTATTAAACTCAATGAAAACCAATAAATCTGCTGGTCCAGATGAATTACCAAGCGATCTATTAAAGTTGGTCAACGAGAAAACCCTGGACATAATAGTAGAACTGTTCAACGATACCTATACTACGGGAATCATCCCTAGAGAAATATTGACATCAGCATTTGTGTGTTTGCCAAAGAAAGTTAATGCCAAAGAATGCAGTGACTATCGAACCATAAACTTAATGTCACATACCTTGAAAATTCTGTTGAAAATTATCCACGCCAGAATTCACTCTAAACTGGAGCTGGATATTAGTGACACACAATATGGGTTCCGCAATGGTATGGGTACCAGAGAGGCACTATTCTCCTTTAACGTGCTGACGCAGAGATGTTTGGATGTTAACTGTCCTCTTTACGTCTGTTTTATAGACTACAATAAAGCGTTTGATTAGGTTAAAATGACCGACTCATGGAAATTCTAAAAAATAAAAACCTAGATGAAAGAGATTTAAGGCTAATAACAAAACTTTATTACAATCAGCGAGCAATAGTACGAATTGAAAAAGAGACATCTGAAGAAATGGATATAAAGAGAGGAGTCAGGCAAGGCTGCATACTATCACCTTTATTATTTAACGCTTATTCTGAAGAGGTAATTCGAGAAACTCTGGAAGATGAAACAGTCGGCATAAGAGTAAATGGAGTCTTAGTTAACAACATCAGATATGCAGATGATACAGTAATAATAGCCGATAGTTTACAAGACCTGGAAAGACTCATAAGTAAAATAGTAATGTGTAGTAGGGAGTACGGACTCTCGCTCAATATTAAAAAGACTTGAAAATACCCACTTGAAAAGAAAAAAAAGATGAAAATTGGTAAAAACAACCATAATACTAAAGAAATCTTGATAGTAGCGGGCCAGCAGATCGAAAGAGTAAAAAAGTACACTTACCTAGGAACACTTACAACAGAAAATAATGACTACTACATCAAAGTCAGAATCGAAAAAGCACGTTCTAATTTTATGAAAATGAAAAAGGTCCATGTGGCAAATATTTAACGTTAGCTCCTAAAGTACGCCTAACAAAATGTTACGTATACAGTGTACTATACTATGGAGTGGAATCATGGACGTTAAATCTAGACACAATGAGACGACTTAAAGCCTTTGAAATGTGGACTTATAGAAGAATTATGAGGGTTTTGTGGGTGGATAGAGTTACGAATAATGAAGTACTGAGAAGAATAGGTAAAGAGAAGGAAGTTGAACTTACAATTAAAGAAAGAAAGCTACAGTATCTCGGACATGTGATGCGGGGTGAGATGTATGGCATCCTGCGACTCATATTACAAGGAAAGATAGATGGCAGAAGAAGCATCTGAAGAAGACGAATTTCATGGCTTAAGAACCCAAAAGAATGGTTTGGATGCAGCTCAAAACAACTATTTAGAGCTACTGCCTCAAAAATTAAAATAGCTGTGATGATTGCCGACCTCCGTAGCAAAGATAGCACCTGAAGAAGAAGAAAAACGCACAGCTTCACTGGATTAGACATATTTAATTTGGACGAGACGGGCGTAACCACAGTTCAAAAAACTCAAAAAGTAGTTGCTACTAAAGGTCAGCATCAAGTTGATAAAGTAGTGTCGCGTGAGAGAGAAGAACTGACTACCCAAGTAGGTATTATTGGAGCAAATGGAACAACACTTTCACCAGTGTGGGTATTTCCAAGGAAAAAATTTGACAAACATAGAATGCTAAATGGTACTCCAGAAGAGTATGGTGCAACCGGTTTAGTGCATTCATCTAGATGGATGGCCAGTGATTTTTTTTTTAAGTTTTAGAGCATTTTGTAACTTATATTCGATGTCCAAAAGAACGTCAAGTTATTTTATTAATGGATAATCATGAATATCATTTATCTGTTTTCTTTATCGATTACTGCAAAAATAATGAAATTACAATTCCAATTCTTGAACCCCACACATCATAACAAATTGCAACCATTAGATAGGAATGTTTTTGGACCATTTGAAAGGTATTTCAATCAAGGAGCAGATGATTGAATGCTCTCTCATTCAGTGAAGGCATTATTAATTTATTACCTTGCACCAATATGTATGAAAGCTTGGGATCGATCTGCAACTCCTTCCAACATAAAATCTTGATTTCGTTGCACTAAAATTTGGCCATTTGATAAAAATATTTTTGGTAAAGAAGACTTTCTATGTTCGTTTGTAACAGATAGAATTGTTCCTTTAACATCAAAAGACCCCAATGTTTCTTCATCAAGTGAATTTTCAAATTAAAATGTCGAGGTGTCATCGCAATTCAGCCTCTCTGCATTATCACATTCTGACACTCTAGTTCCAGTAAAAAAAAACAACCATAATAGCAACCAATACTCCAAAATGCAATACAATTGCAGAAAAGAAATTGAAAAAAGAGACAACACAAATTAATAAAAAAAATAGATATGGTAAAGAGAAAAGTAATGAGCGAGTCTACTTCCGATGAGGAAGAAGTGATTCACAAAGACTCATCTTCAGATTTAGATTTGGAAAATAATAAAGATCAGGATGAGGACCTTACTAGACTTCGAATTGATAGTTTCGTGGTCTGTAAGGTGTTCGACAAAAAATCGGTTCGACATTATGTCGCCAAAATTAAAGAAGTTGTTGTAGATAGCTACAACGTAAAATTTTTGAAAAAGCAACTTGCTTCTGACCGGTTTATAGTTAGTGAAGAGCCTCCATCATTTGTAACATACGAAGAAGTGATTGTAAGGTTACCAAACCCTTTGACAAATCAAAGTGCCAGATATAAAGACTTGATATATTTTAACATTGATCTTTCCCAGTACAGTTTATTTTAATACTGAACATTTTGTTTGTTTCATTGATATCTAAAGCTTTTTTTGGCAAATAAAAACCTTAAGTAATATTTTTTCATTTATTCATTTATTGTTCAGAATATTTCGGTCACATTGTTATATTTGTACACAAACTATGTGAGTGTTTAGTGAGGAGACATACATTAATTAGTATGAGTTCACAATTTTAGATATTTGTTATTTATGTCCACGCCATAACTGTGTATTAAAAAATTGTCCAAACCCTCCAGGCGCTTCTCTACTAGTAGAATTTTATTATACAATGAAATTTACTATACCGGGAAAATTCTGAAAGAATAACTAAGATCTGAGATCAACGAATACCCAAAAATTGAACCGTGTTTTAAAAATCTTCTTGCGAGTAATACATGAACGTGTCTACAAAAATCTAGAGGATAGAATAATAAGAAACCAACAAGGTTTGAGCACTAGAGAGGCATTATTTACCATACAAACACTTCATAGAACCGTGTAGAGATATTAACTGTGACGTATTCATATATCTAATTGACTTTAAGAAAGCCTTCGACAAAATACAACACAGAAGACTTACAAATATTTTACCGAACACAGAAATATATAATCAGGATGTGAGAATCATTTTTATACCGATATCAGCAAGACCTAATACTAGTAGACCAACAGAAATCTAAAACGATACCTATAAGGTATACCTACCTTTTTTTACGTACATCGATTTTGAATTTTGAAATTCAATTTTCTTAAACCTAGTTGTTTTGATATTTTTCAGGCGCAATACAGATCGTTTTTGTTATAATAATATATGTTACAATTTTGCTGAAGATATAAAATTTTTTATCGAGAAAGAGCTCTGAAAGAGAAAGATAATGGTTTACCATCCCATTGTAGATTACCATTCCATTATTACTATGTATTTTTGTCGGAAATGCCGGTCAGCTTTGACCGGTTGTATCTCAGGAACCACTGCTTGTAATCCAACTTTTTTTTCAAGAAGCTTCTTTCCAAACAGCAAAGAAGACTTCAAAATTTATGGTAACACGCTATGAGACAGAGCTAGAAGTATATATATCCAACAGAGATGCAAACTGAAGAGCATTAAGGACTGAGTAAGAAAGGGAAATTTAAAATGGAAAAATCATATAAGCAGAATGACAACAAATGAAAGTAAAGACGGCAAGAAATGACAAAAGAGATCAGAAGACGAAAAGTAGGCAGAGCTTTCTCTACTCAAAAAGAAGAAAAAGGCTTCATAAAGTCCTGGAAATTTTTTAAACAGTTTAAAAATGTCAAACTGTCCCCTAATGCCAAACGCCAACAGATATGAGAAGATTACGCTAACAACCCAAGAAAAATACATGGCGGAAGGAGTCCTTCCTGTAAGAAATTAAAGAAACCGAGGTCGCTGTTTCAAACAAGGTTACATAGAACAAAATTTCACTGTATAATTCGTTTATAGTATTGTTCAAACAAGAACAACAAGTAGATAAGTCTAACAAAATTAATTAACCTTTTGGTTTATTTGCTTCAGGTTAAAGGGAAGGCCGAAAGACTAATTTAACTGGAACAGGTGCATATAATTGGAAATTCGGGATATCCGGATGAAATCCAACCGACGGTGTTGGTGTATTAATTCATTTAATCTAAATGTCTGTGTAGTTCTATGCAATTTCTATGCTTTGGGTATTAAAACCGGATATTTACTCCGCTAATGCAGTTAGGCCTGTGGATGTTAAAGCTCGGGAAATAAGTTGTGATAGAAAAATTTCAGTTTCGAAATTGAAAAATGTCGTGGTTACTGTAAGGGTTCTTACTTATATTGTATTTTATAAACAGGTGCTTATTTTTTATCTCATTGGTAAACACACAATTTGCTGCAGGAAACTTTTTTACTGTTTCTAGGTAATTTGGGTCTACTGAATCCAAAAATCATCCAAGTCATCCAAATCATCCAGATTTGCTCCATTAGATCGTTTTTAGAAAATACGACAACAGATCATATTTCTAACATATAGGGTAATTTAACGCAGCGCTACCTACATATATGTATAGCTGCCAACCATCAAATAAACCAAACACAAATAAAAAGTAAAATGTTAATTGTACAGCTGGTTCCTAAAAAACTGATACAACTCTTAGTAAGATTTTTTGAACATTATATTATATTTATTATGACACAAATAATAAAATAAGCAATTGATTACATATGTTAATTTATAAATTGTAATAATTTCTAGGGTCTAAATTTTGATATTGTTTTAAATTTCTGCATTTTATAAAGAGTATACGAGGTCTGGCTATTAAATAACGAGACTGCTTATGAAAGAGTTTTATTTTAAAAATTATTCTACAATCGAATGTTCTCCTTCAATATATTACCCTTCCCTCGTCACACACCGTTCCATTCGTTTTTTCCATTGGTCAAAGCAATGCTGGAAGTCTTTTTGTGTTAGAGCTTTTAGAATCTCCGCAGTTTTTCGCTTCACCTCTTTGATCGACTCGAACCGGATTCCTTTTAAGGCAGACTTGATCTTCGGAAATAGGAAAAAGTCACAAGGTGCTAAATCAGGCGAGTACTGGAATAAGTACTTCATAGATAGCGCGTTATGGGCAGGTTCGTTTTTCTGGTGAAAAATCCACGGTTTGTTTTTCCACAACTCCGGTCGTTTCTTACGAACTCGCTCTCGCAGCGTTGCCAAAACTTTCAAATAGTAAGTTTGGGTTACCGTTTGATCCTCTGGAATCCATTCAGTCATCACGATGCCGTTAATGTCGAAAAAAACGATTAGCATAGTTTTAAATTTTGATTTCGACATCCTTGCTTTTTTTATTCTTGGTGAAGCAGGAGTTTTCTAGTGCATGGATGGTCGCTTAGTTTCAACATCGTATTTGAATATCCAGGTTTTATCGCAAGTGATGATGTTTTCCATTAATTCAGGCTCTTCGCGTAACCCCTTCAGAAAATAGCAGATCTGTTGACGGACTAACTTTTGCTCAGGGGTCAAATTTTTTTGTACCAACTTCGCACAGACTTTCTTCATGTTCAATTCGTCATGTAAAATTTTTCTGACAGTTTCTCTATCGGCGTTTACAGTCTCAGGCTCACACAATTTCATTTATTTTGGTCACTGTTTGCGAAGTTGAAACAGAGACAGGTCGACCTGGACGTTGGTAATCTTCGGCGCTCTCTCGTCCTTCAGAAAACCGTTTATACCATTCGAAAACACGCGCACGAGATAGAGAATTCTCACCATAGGTCTCTTTCAACAAATTATAGTACTCAGTCAGAGTTTTTCTTTTTAATTTAACGAGAAATTTTACATTAATTCGTTGCTCATGTTTTTTGTCACACATTGTTGTCGTCACGAGAAAAAATTACGTTCTTTTCTAACCTCTACAGAAAAAATACTACTGCAGCGACAAAAACGTGTTTTTGTACTGAAAGAGTAGACACTTTCAGCTATCCAATGCTGCATTCGTTTTCTACTCTTTCACACTAGGACGCCTTCTGTGCGCGCAGTCTCGTTATTTAATAGATAGACCTCGTATATAGTTTTTACACAAAAAAGGGTTGTTGGTATTATTTTTATTATTATTAAGGAATAAAACAAACGACTTTGTTAACGATTTTTGTAATATCTCCATCAGCATTGATAACAGCTTGTAGTCTTCGGTCCATCTGCGTGAAAGGAACTATGAAATTGTCTTCTTCAGAGACCTCTTCTCAAACCTGTTGTATATCGTGCCACAGCTCTTCAGCATTTTGAAATATAAAATTACGCCGATACAACCTTTTTATAATAACCCCCACACATTCTCGATTGGTTTTAAATCTGGACTGTAGCTGGGCCATAGTAAGATTTCGATGTTGTTATTGTGGAGCCACTGGTTTATTATATTGTAAATTTACTAAGATGTAAATTGGAACTGGAAGATCAGATAATAGAACAAGTAATGGAGTTTAAATGTCTAGGTATCGGAAAGGTAAAATATCTAGGTAGCTACGGAAAACTCGAAAGTGAAGTAAAAGATCAAGTGAATAGAACAAACAGAGCCTCAGCCTGCCTAAATGAAACATTATGAAGAATCGGGAATCGAGAGTATATAAAAATATCGGGAAAGAAACGAAAGGCAGAATTTATAAAACAGTCATCAGACCACTAATGACATACGCGGCAGGAACAAGAACTGACACAGAAAATACAAAAAGGATGTTAGAAACAGCAGAAATGAAAACACTTAGAAAAATTGATGGTAAGACACTATAGACAGAGCTAGAAGTACAGATATACGACGTAGATGCAAGGTGGAGTACATCAAGAACTGGGTAAGAAATAGAAGAGTAGAATAGAACGATCATATAAGCCGAATGACAACAAATAGAATAGTAAAAACGGCAAGAGACGGTTCCCCAATAGGAAGACGATTAGTAGGAAGACCACGAAAACCATGGAACGACAATTTTTTGAAAAACAGACAGAGTCGAGTCTATATAAAAAGAAGAAGAAGAAAAAGAAGTTGATTGTTTTCGGCAGCAAGACCATTTTTTTTTGTTGGACTATGTAATTAGCCAATACTATTCATTGTTGACACCAACGACTGTCGTTGCAACAAGACGACAGTACGTATCACACAGCATGGGCTTCTCACGTGGAGGTAATGTGAACTGGCCATCGAGATCGTGTGATTTGACCCTGATAAACTCTTTCTTGTGTGGTTTTCTTAAGAGGCAGGTATATGCCAATAAGTGAGAAACCACAGCGGCAATCAAAGCCAACACAACCTATGCTACTGATCAAATTCAGCCTAATTTATGCTAGAGTCATAGAAAATTGAACTTTTCGAATGAACCTCACTCAGTGATGTTACACTCTATACATAATGGCGTTGAGAAACCTTTAAACAAATAAGAAAATTTAATATATCACAAACTTTATTGTATTTAAATTTAAAACTAGAAGGCGTTTCAGTAAAGTACCTTAGTAATGACTTTAAGGTTTTTGTTGAAACAATGGTAAGAATTTGCCCCGTTACAACCTTTAAAAATAGTTAAATCATTAATATCATTTATAGATACAGTTAATTAAATGTTACATAAAACTATTACATCATAATTACCGCATATATCAAAAATTACTTCCGCAACAGCTAACATCAATCATTGAAAAAGTTGGCCGATTGTCTATGGAACTATATTTTTGCCCTTTTCTCTAATACTTCGGAAACTGCAGCCAAATTCGGAAGCTTGTCAAGATAACTAATGATTTTTCGTGCTAAAGGAAACCTTTGATAAATTATTTTAGATACCTTATATCATCAACAACGTCATACTCTAGAAAAATGTTAATCAAATGTTTACTAAAATAATTGTAATGATTTTATATACGAAAAAATATTAATATTAGTTACTATTAAAAGTAACTGTGCATCATAAACAGTTAAAGTGAATGAGTAAACTTAATTAGGAGAATCAAATCATAAAAGAATAAAAATTTGGATCAGATAGTTTATAGAATTTTATAAAAGTAAACAGAACCATAAAAACTAGTATAATATAATTAATAATGGACCAGGAGACTAACGATTTTCCCATGACAGTTGAATCGTATATACAGGTATCTTAGAACTGCTTTTAATAAATTTGATGTTAAAAAGAGAGAGATCATAAAAAGAATCAAGCAAAGAAAGCTGGAGTATTTCGGACATGTAATAAAAGGTCCCAAATATAGGTTGCTACAAAATATCATGCACGGAAAAATAGCAGGCAAACGCAGTCCAGGAGGAAGAAGAACCTCATGGTTGAAGAACTTGCGAGATTGGTATGGTGTTGATACAAGCATGCTATTTAGGGTGGCAGTGAATAAAATTAAGATAGCTAATCCCCAGAAAATTACTAAATGCAAGAATGCAGGGAAAAAGACCTGCTGGAAGACCTAAAAAGACATGGGAAGACGAAGTCGATAAAGATGCCAGGAACTGCCTGCAGTGAATAAAATTAAGATAGCTATGATGGTAACCAACGTTCTGAAAGGACATGGTATATGAAGAAGAAGATGTTAAAAATATCTAATAAACAAAATATGCAAGATTAAACGTCATTTTTTACTTATAAACAATACCCATATAAATAATGTAAGATCGCTATTTGATTTAAATACTAGAATAGAACAGAACAGATATGAGGAGTTTGCTGTAAGAAGGATGCTGCTCCATATTTGGTAATTGTTGGGAAAGTGAAAAAAACTGTTTTATAATAAAAGTTTTTATTTTAACCCGAAAGACATAATATCAATCTATGACAAACAGATTTAGTCAATACTTGAGACTATTTTCAAGTAGATAATTTTTGAAAAAATAAGAAAAAAAAGTTGGACCTGCATCTTTCTTGCACCAAACACGTGAAACTATGCTTCTTTGCCATTATTTTTGAGAAAAAAAAAAACAAATTCCCAACAAAAACTCTTTTATTCGGTTACAACAATCAAACGACTATACTTTGCCTACTACACAAATACGAAAAAATCTGTAAAAGAAACAAGTTGGTGTCAAAAAAATAGCATTCAGAAAAGAAATTTAACATTAAACACACTGGCAAACACATCCTTCATTCATCTACCTGGTCGTCATAATTCGTTCCAGATGATTCGGTTTTCTAGTTCTCTGCCATGGCTGCATCACTTGTGAGACGGGTGTAAAAAGCCATTTGGTCCATAGGAACGAATCGTGTTGCCAACTGCATTACATCTGCATATTTGGCTTTTTTGACAGGTATATGATTGCAATGGAGAGGAATATCAGAAAAAACTGAGAGGTCGCTATTAAGGTTTCCCAAGATTTGGAATCAGTGAAAACTCGGAAGGCCAGTAGATATTCTGACTTTAATACCATCTAAATGTTCATTGCTGTACTAGAAAATAAACTGTTTGGATGATTGTTTAACAAAATCAGCATATTGTTGGCTGCTAAAAACGTAGTCCTTCTTCCTTAAAAACTTCTCGATAACTCCAAAGCAGCGATCACAGCGAAGAAAGCTATGTACTGGCTCAGGAAGTTTTTGTTTTGCGCAGCAGCGTTATCCGAGAAAAGGTATAAAACTTTAACATTTTTAGGGAGTATATTTTTTACATAGTGGTACAAAAATGACACTACCTCGTTTGGTGACTTTTGAGCCGTAGTTTTATCATACATATACAAGTATGCCTGATTTGTCTTACCAGAATGTACGCAGAAGTTGTATGTCCACAGCTGGTGTTTGTAGAAAGCTTCCCCAGCAGGAATTTTTGGAAGTAGAAGGTTTTATTGGAAGTCAAAGGTCAGAACCTCCACTTCGTCACTACGCTTGCACAATGTGGTTTTCTCCTTTATCTCCTTGAAAAACAAATCCGCCTTAATTTCATGCACCTTATTTTCCGCTGCTAAAACTTTTCGTTCATTTTCGTCGAGGGTCACATCTTTGAGTTTGTTATCTAAGACATCACTTTTTGCACGTATTAGGTGAGTCAAACCTATAGTTGAAGTTTTCTTTGACGTATCGATAGTAGAAGTCATAGAGAACTTTGGGTTTATATTTAGGATTGCTTTCTGGTTCGTAAAGTTCCAAATAGAGATGATGCATCTTCTTTACATTTAGATCTGGAGATAAATAGAATCGACGGGATTTGTTTCTACTATAATGCGATTCACGCCTTGGAAAGCTCTGGATGTGCATGTTCACATTTTTGAGTGTTTCGTTAGATTTTCGGTTGAGTCTGTTTGTACGTTTTCCTTTGTTACTAGGTGGCTCGGCAATATCTCTGTCACGAAAAGTTCGAGCAATGAGATCTACTAGTTTCCTTGATATGGCGTGGATTAAACCAAAAGCATGTCTACAAACTCATTTGGATAGCTTACCCAGCTTTATAAAGTATTTGTGAAAACAAGTGCGGTCTTGCCTTTCATTAGTCCTTTTTCGAGTTCTTTGAATAGTAGTAGTTTAAATCAACCCTCTTAAATAGGTATTTTGCAAATTTTTGTCTGTTTTGTTAAACTTTTGTAAGACAACTTTTCTTGTTTCTTCGTCCACATTCTGAAAACACTTGTACCTGTAGTTGTAGTTCGATCCAGTTAATCTTGGCTCCTTCTGTATTTATTTCCAGTTCGTATACATTTTCCCTTCTACAATAGCTTTTTTTTCATATTTCCTTTCCAGAGAGTGGGGTTGGCACTTTTTCTATTTTTTGAGGCTTTGAGGTTTCTTCTTTGGAGGCTCCTCCTAGCTGAAGGTCCTGCGACATCACTATTAAAACAACTTTCATCAGAGCTTGTAGGTTCATAGTCTGACTCACTAGCGCTAAACGGATCTGACTCGGTATAACTCATTTTTCACGACGTTAAATTTTTACAAGAACAATTAAACCGCATGAAAACGCACGCCACGCAGTAATGATAGCGGCTAACAAGTCAAAACAAATCAGCTGCCCTGCCGGCACTGCGCCAACAGAAGATTACCTTGCATTCCACGAAAATCACCGAACATTCACAATCGTTTGGTGCAAAAAGGATGCAGGTCCGGAGCTGCACCCTTCTTGCACCAAATGAGTAAGGAGGCAAATCCATAAAGACTTATAATTCCTTTATTTATTATCGGATCTGCATCGTTCTTATACCAGTCAATCCCAATTTTTTTTTAATTATGGCATATGTTTCCACCCAAAACGGTCTAAATATGGAGCTGCATCCTTCTTACGACAAACTTCTTAAATTAAGAAAATTTTTGCACAGATTTAATATGAGTGATTGTAAAATGTGCGATATTTCAATGCAACCTAAACTTAATCCATCAACTAGTAAAGATAAAAAATTGGTAGGGAAATCTAAAGTTACCTTATAGGGAATTGATTGGTTGTCTGATGTATGTGATGCTATGTCATATATATGTTTAGTTTGTCAAATTTTAATCAATTTCAAAATAATTACACTGAAGAACATTGGAAAAATTTGACAAACGTTTTGAGGTACTTAAAATCTACAGAAAATTATGTCTGAAGTTTTGTTCAAGATAGAAACAAAGAAATAGAGATAATATCCTATGTTGATGCAGATTAAGCAAACCATCAAATCGACAGAAAAAGTATTATTGTTTATGCTATAAAGCTTAACAATAATGTTTGTTGTTGGAAAACTAAGAAGCAAAATGTAGTGTTACAATCTGGTGCAGAACCGAATATATGGCGTTATCGTCATGTGTCACAGAAAGTTTGCTCTTTAGTCAGATGGTGGAAGAGATATTTAAAACTATGTATGAAGTACACGTGTATGAAGATAGCCAATCATGTATTAAGATGGCTTCTATATTGTAATTAAAAAGAAATAAACATATTGATGTTAGATATCATTTTATTTGAGATTGTTTGGAAAAGAAACCTATTACTGTATAGCCCAGGGAAATAAGCATTTTTTCATGACACTCGTCCGGCCAGGCAAACGATAGTTGTTTTGAGTAGTATGGTCATCTGTAACAAAAACCTATATGTTTCCTGCAGTCGATTTTTTGGAGTTAATTAGTTATTAACAAATTAAGGTCAAGAAACGGAAAATTTTTGCTTTTTTCGTCCATCAGCAAAAAGTGAAGCATTTTAGACAAATTTTAGAAGAGAAGAAACTTATAAGTCATATAAAAACCTTTAAAATGGCGTTTTCTAAATGTTTCTTTCTTTATTTGTTGCTTGGAAAGTTGCAAAATAAGTCAAAAATTTCGGTTTTTTATAAATGTTAATAACTTTTTTGAAAATAAACTTATAACAGTTATATTCCATGAAATGCTGTGCCATGTAGTGGTTAAAATATGGTTAAAATTTCAAAGTGATCAGTCAAATAGTTTAAAAGTTATTTTATTTGTTTATCCCAAATTAATTTTTTTTGCAACAATATAAGTCAGAAAATTATATAGTTTTAGTAATTGTAAGAGTAGTTTCTGGAAAAAGAAGACTTGTTCTATTATTAACATTAAAAAAAATTAAGAAAACTAATTTTAAATATTGCAAAATAATTTTGCAAAAACATGTCGCTTTTTTGCTTATAAACAATTAGAATAACTTTTTAACCATTGCCTGCAAGAATATTATTTTTTTATATTTAAGAAGCCTGAATTTTTTTACAAATTTAAAAGAAAAAAAATTTGTCCTAAAATAATTTGGGACAAAGTTAGTTTTTGACAATGTAAAGTTTTATTATATTATACCGGGAATTTAAAAAGTTCTAACCAATATTACCTGAAAATCGTATCAATTAAAAAGGAGTATAGGAACATTGATATATTGCAACCATAGTTTTTTAATAATTGTTAAAAATTATAAAACATATTCGTTTTTATAATATTTGTTAAATCAAATACAGGGTAAGTCAAAATGCAAGTACCAAGTAATGCAAGTTAAAATATCTACCAAATTAATACTTTGATAGAAAAATAAAAATATCTAGAAAACTGATAACTTTAGGTATAGGGAGTACTTTATAAAATTTGAAGTACGATATTAGTACTTTTTAATAGTGATATAAAATACAGGGTGTTCTATATAAAATTATCAAGAAAATAATGTACTTGCATTTTGACTTACCCTGTATTTGATTTAACGATTATTATAAAAACGAATATGTTTTATAAGTTTTAACAATTATTAAAAAGCTATAGTTGCAATATATCAATGTTCCTATACTCCTATTTAATTATACAGGGAGTTAAACTTGATACGATTTTCAGATAATATTGGTTATAACTTTTTAAATACCTGGTATAACATAATAAAACTTTACATTGTTGTAATGTGGAAGTAAAGCAGATTTCAAATTTAGAATAAAATTCAGGGTGTTCCATTTAAAAAAACATAAGTTTGGTCTGCCACCATCTTATGGAACACCCTGTAAGATTGTAACTAATTTTAAAATGTGGAGTTTAAAGCTGCCTACAATTTTTGTTAATAACTTTTTTTTGTAATTCTTACTATAACAGATCTACTGAGATTTCTTAATTGGTATAAACAAAGCTGCTATGAATTAAATAAAAAAGAGGCTAACTTTGTCCCAAATTATTTTAGGACAAATTTTTTTTCTTTTAAATTTGTAAAAATATTTAGGCTTTTTAAATATAAAAAAATAATGTTCTTACAGGCAATGGCTAAAAAGTTATTCTAATTGTTTATAAGCAAAAAATCGACATGTTTTTGCAAAATTATTTTGCAATATTTAAAATTAATTTTCTTAATTTTTTTTTAATGTTAATAATAGAACAAGTCTTCTTCTTTAAGAAACTATCATTACAATTACTAAAATTATATAATTTTCTGACTTAAATTGTTGCAAAAAAAATTAATTTGGGATAAACAAATAAAATAACTCTTAAACTGTTTGACCGATTACTTTGAAATTTTAACAATATTTTAAGCACTCATACACACCGTATTCTGTGAAATATAAATGTTATAAGTTTATTTTCAAAAAAGTTATTAACATTTATAAAAAACCGAAATTTTTGACCTATTTTGCAATTTACTAAGCAACAAATAAGGATAGAAACATTTAGTAAACGCCATTTTGAAGGTTTTTATATGACTTAAAAGTTTCTTTTCTTGTAAAATTTGTTTAAAATGCTTCATTTTTTGCCGATAGACGAAAAAAGCAAAATTTTTCCGTTTTTTGACCTTAATTTGTTAATAACTAATTAAGTACAAAAAATCGACTGCAGGAAACATATAGGTTTTTGTTACAGAGGTCCATACTACTAAAAACAACTGTCGTTTGCCTGGCCGGACGAGTGTCAAAAACAGGGTACTTTTTTTGCTTATTTCCCTGGCCTAGTAGAGCATGTAGTCTGATTAGCAACAAGCCGACATTTTTACAGTCATTCTCAGAAACTAAATTCACCTATTTTAGGGAATTTTTAACTGTTGTAATACTTGTGTAGTTGCGCTAATATATAATTGCAGAAGGATGTTGGTATTACAATTCTATATTGTATCTTTTTATGTGTTACGTGTTGGCACGACCTGTTGGTAACACTAGTGTCAACGTAAATAAGCCTAAATATATTTTTAAATAAGATGACGAAAACATCTACGTTAACTCAAATAAAAAACTTACCTTTAAAACAAAATCTATTTAGAATTATACATTCTATTCCACTGGTCAGTATCACCATCCGTTGCTCGTCATCCAGCGCTTCTCTGCATCCTTTCAACCATAGTTCGCGTGAATCAATCCGGACATCTTCTGATCCCGGCGGCGACCAACTCATTCTGACATATATGCACACCATCATACAACAGTTTCTATTAGTTAGCCATTAAGTTGTCTAAAGAGAGAATTTTGATGATTCCTAATCAATACTAGTGCTGTTATTATGTTATTTTCTGTCATGTTAGCAATTGCGTTTTTCATCTTCTCCTCGTTGATCGTTTTTTTATCCCACTTCTTCATTTCCACTTCCTTCTTCATATCAAAATTTGTCTTTTAGACAATTTTTTGGAATTACCTGGATCAGCCTCGAACAACTTACCCAAGAGTCTCGAAAGACTCACAGATTAGTCACCCTTATTGACCCAGAAACTGTCAATGATCCCATCTAACAGTTATCAAAATCACACTCTAACTCTCACCTTATGCAATCCCTACCTTTAATAAATATTTTAATAACCCGTTAAATTTTTAACCCGTAACCGATGAGCTGGAGTCACGCAGACTTCTAGTACTTTAGAAGTTGTTGTAACTTTTTTCCGGTGACCTTAAATCTTGCGCGCGCTCGTGTACCTTCAAGTCACTATTGGTAGTTATTGGTATTCAGTGGGTATTTAGCTAAGGTACTGTGAACACAATTAAATCAGAAATCAGAGTCTCAGTGACTTCACCTCACCGTTAAGGTAAGTTTTGTAATTTTTATAAAAGTAAAAAAGTGTGCATAAAACCTGTCATTTTTAGATGGAATTGGTTCCTAGTATGTCAAAAAAAGTTAATTCATTGGACAATAATTTTGAAAGTACTGTTTTAAGATGGTATAATGAGGAAGAATCTGACTTGTCGGATATAGAATATGGATATGATATCAAAGAAGAACATGAATATCAACCTTCAAGTCAAAGTAATGATAATAAACAATCCTTTTCAAATGATGAAAATATTGATGAAGAATTAGACCAAGAGAATGAGGATGAAATTAAGAAAAAGTACTATTATGGAAAATATCGACAAAAGTGTAAATGTAAATGAACCTGTAAATAATTTGCGAACTTAATACCATAATATAGTTAAAACTTTACCGGATTAAAAGGTCCTTCTCGTACTCTAGAAGATAAAGCCACTTCAGAAGATATATGTGACCTTCTCATCTCTGGAGCTATGGTAAATACTATAGTGCAGTATACAAATATAAATATTGCAGAAATTCGACCAAGGTTTGCTGTAGAGACACGAACAGATTTGAAAGATACGGAAAGTACCAAAATTCGAGCTTTGATGGGCCTACTAATATATACCGCGACCTATAAATCTAATGATAAAGATATTGATGCCATGTTTACTACAGATGGAATCGGAAAAGAGATGTTCAGGACTTTTATGAGCGGAAAACGATTTAGAGTTTTGATAAATTGCTTGAGGTTTGATGATGCCACATCCAGGAAGAAACACTAGCGGTTCATATTATTGATATGTTTGAAATGTTTTTTGAAAAATGTCAATATGTATTTACCAATAAGAAAAATGCATGCATTGATGAGATGTTAATCGAGTTTAGGTGTTGGTGCAAGTTCCGGATATACATACCAAATAATCCACGAAAATATGACATAAAACTGATGTTGATAACTGATGCCAAGACTTAATTTGCCTATAATGGCTATATATGTATACCGGAAAAGGTTCGGATGGAATTGGTCTTTCAAATTAAAAAAAAAATTAACCAAACCCACACAATCGGTAATTCGTCTATCAAAAACTCTATTTGACAGTAATAGGAACATTACTGCAGATAATTGGTTTTTTTCTCTTCAGCCAATAAAAGAGTTACAGTCCAGAGGCCCCAACTATGTCAAAACCATGAGAAAATCAAAAAGGGAAATACCTTCAGAATTTAAGGCAAACAAACAAAAGCAAGTTGGTTCTGCATTATATGGATATTCAAAACATGAAACGCTAGTATCATATATTTCTAAGAGAAACAAGGCTGTAATCATAATTTCCTCTATGCATCACTGTCGTGCTACGGATGTTGAAAGTAACAAACCTGAAATAATTCATTCATTTTGGCTTTACAACCCTGTGTGGGTCCTAGCCTCCCCAAGAATTTTTCTCCAGTCGTCCCTATCCATCGCCTTCCTCCGCCAAGCACGTATTTCCATATTTCTCATGTCTTCATCGATGTTATCTAGGAATCTTGTTCTGGGTCTTCCTCTTCTTCTTTGACCAATAGGTCTATCAAGGAGCGTTTTTCTAGCTGGGTCGGTTTGCTCCATCCGCATTACGTGGCCTACCCACCTCAGACGTCCTATCTTTATGTGTTTTACGATATCTGGTTCCTGGTATATCCTATAGAGTTCGAAGTTGTATCGTCTTCTCCAGACACCATTTTCATTTACCGCTCCATAGATGCGCCTTAGTATTTTTCTTTCGAAACATCCTAACATGTTTTCATTGCTTTTTGTTAAAGTCCAGGTTTCTGAACCATATGTTAGGACTGGGCGTATTATTGTTTTGTAGAGTTTTACTTTTGTATTTCTTGATATAACTGTAGATTTAAAAAGGGGATTAAGCCCAAAATAGCATCTATTAGCCGTGCAAATTCTGCGGTTTATCTCTGCGGTAGTGTCATTTTCAGTATTGACGAGCGTTCCCAGGTATACAAATTCGTTAACTGCTTCGATGACGTCATTTTCTATAACAAGTGGCCGTAGTGTTTGTGGTTGCGTACCTATTTTCATGTATTTTGTTTTGTTGGTGTTTATTATTAAACCCATTTTTGTAGCCGCTTCCTTTAATGCTACGTACGCCTCTCGTGCTGCGTTTTCCGTTCTCCCAACAATATTGATATCATCAGCATATGCTAAGATTTGCACAGATTTGTTATATATTGAGCCGGTAGTTGTGATTTGTGACGTACGTATTACTTTTTCCAGAGCTAGATTGAATAGTATACAGGAGAGTGGGTCTCCCTGACGTAGCCCGTTATTTGTTTTAAAAGGTTCAGAGAGTTCCCCCTGGATTCGTACTTTGCATTCAACTTTTTCAAGGGTTAGTTTGGTTAAACTTACCAACTGATTTGGTACTCCTAGGTCTATCATTGCTCTAAATAATTCTCTTCTATTTACAGAGTCGTAGGCTGCCTTGTAGTCTATAAATATGTGGTGCGTGTCTACACCGTATTCCAGTGTTTTCTCTAGAATTTGTCTTAGGGTTGAAATCTGATGAATTGTTGATTTACCACCTCTGAAACCAGCCTGGTATTGTCCTATTATTCGCTCTGCATATGGTGCCATACGATGGCATAGTATATTGGAGAATATTTTATACGCCGCATTTAGGAGCGTAATTCCTCGATAGTTAGAGCATTCAAAGATATCACCCTTTTTGTGTATGGTGCAAAGTATTTCAATATTCCAATCATTGGGAAGGGACTTCTGTATCCATATTTCTTTTATAAGCTGCTGTAGGGCTATTATGATATCGTGGCCACCTTCTTTATATAATTCCGCTGGGAGATTATCTATTCCGGGTGATTTGTTTCTGGCTAGTTTGTTTACAGCGTCTTTAACTTCCAGGATCGTTGGTGGATCCTCCTCCCTCTCGTCTGCTCCGCTTACCTCGCAGCTTTCGTCTTCCGGGTTTTCTTCTTCCTCTATATTAAGTATCTGGTTAAAATATTCCGTCCATCGGTTTAGTACGTCTGTTCTTGTTGACAACCTGAAATAATATTATTCTATAATTGAACAAAAGGAGGCGTTGATGCACTAGATGAGAAATGTACCATTTACAGCTCATCAAGGAGAACTCAACGTTGGCCAATGCCTTTTTTTGATCAAATATTACATATAAGTCAATATTTGCGCCTCTGTAACTTCTTAGGTTCATTAGGTTTGTAAAGTGCCTTCTGTCAATTATAACATAGTCAATTTGATTTGTGGTGTGTCTATTTGGTGATATCCAAGTTGCTTTATGGATATTCTTATGATTAAAACATGTACTTCCCACAATTAAATCTTTGGAAGCTGCCATACTAATAAGCCTTAAACCATTGTCATTAGTAACGTCGTTAAGGCTGTGTTTGCCAATATAATCTTGGTAGCATATCTCTTTTCCTATCTGGGCGTTCATGTCTCCAATGATTATTTTAATATCGTTTTTGGCACAGTTATGGAGCACGGAATATGGAGGCGTAGATATAACTTTGAACTGCAGAATATCTACAAGCATACGTTTGGTGGTAAAGATATTACCACTATAATTAAGCGAAACTGCCTGCAGTGGGCAGGACATGTAGCCCGGACAATCTAACAGCGCAACCCGTGGGAATGAGTAGACCAAAGCTGAGGTGGATAGACGGGGTAACACAAGATGCCGAGAAGATCGGAGTCGGCAACTGGAAAATGCAAGCGAGGGACAGAATAGAATGGCGTAGAAAGCTTGAGAGGGTCGAGGCCCTCTAAGGGCTGTAGCACCAAGATGATTACATATAAGTTGTGTCAATGCATTTATCATGTCTAATTGTTTCAAAAATAATGAAAATACATCCCCAATTAAATTCATGAAGGCACTGGCGAAAAGCCTGACAGAACCTTTTATGAGGAAACGATTTGAAAATCCTAAAATTAGCTTAGATATAAGAAACTCGAGTAGAAGAATAGTTGCACTCGAAGAATCAGTCAAATTTCCACCCGAAAAAGAATTAAAGATTCGGAAATATTGTTATTTATGCCCATCTAAACGTCATAGAAAGACATTTTACTTATGCTGTGATTGTAAAAAGCCTAAATGTTTATCATGCAGTAAGAAACTATGTACAAAATGTGCTTCAAAATAATTGTAATGAAAATAAATGTTGTTTAAAATTAGTGAAGTTCACCTGTTGTCAGAATTTTTTTACTGAATACTGAATTTTTTCAGTTTTTGCACAAAAATTATTCACTAATATTCCCTTAAACCACATATGTATTCTAAACTTCGCAAAAAACCCTTTTTTTTTAATTGATGAAATTGTGGAGGCTTGTTATAATAAGGAGAAATTTCAGTGCTATTGTAAAATAAAGGTATTTTAATCACTCTTTTTATATAATACTTATATACCTAACAGCGAATAAAGTTCATCCAGTTTTACCTTATTTCAGTGAAATTTTTACTGAAATAAACTCAATAAAGCATTTTTTATTTTTTAAAAAGGAGTCCGTGAGACTCCACATCACGCTGAATGTATCTGAACTTGCTCCTCACCGGTTACGGTTTAATCTTATTTATTTGAAACTATTATATTAATAATTTTATGTTTCATTTTATATTTTAAAATTTAAACTTTTATGTATCTTATATCTACAACTCAAACATACTCCTACCTTTACCGATAATAACGAAACGACACGGTATTGGAGACACGGCACTGGATGCTGTAAGAAAGAGAAAATTTGTTAGTGCGTTCAAATATTTTGTATTAGTTAAAATTTAAAATGTTGAAGATGCTTTTGATTTATTAGTAATTTAGAAAAGTGATTTTTGGACAAGTTTTACTTTCTTTACTATTTACTACTTTATCTTTTTATTAATATCATCATCATCATTGGTGCTACAGCCCTATAAAAGAGCCTCGACCTTCCCAAGTCTATTACTCGCCACTCAATTCTATCCATTGCCAACTGTTGCCAGTTTGCTGCGCCTATTTGTCCACCATCCTCATCTACACCATCCCTCCATCTGAGTTTTGGCCTACCCCTACTTCTACTTCCCACAGGTTACGACATAAGGATTCTTCTAGGAGGGTTGTTCTGCTGTGATCTTGCCAGATGTCCTGCCTATCTTAGTCTACCTATTTTTATAAAGGATACTACGTCTTTACCACCAAATATATGTTTATATCTGTGATATATCTCGTAGTTGTACCTCCTTCAACAAACACCATTTTCACAGATGCCACCGAATATTCTTCTCAGGATCCTTTGTTCAAATATCTTTTTTATTATTAACTAGTGAAAAAATAGCAAACAACCACCAAAAATAATATCAACATAAGCTTAATTAACGTTTTTAATTACTAATGAACCTATTTAAGTACGAGAGCCGTAATCAGGTACTATAGACCGAATTTACTAATTCTCAACATGTTATTCCTCCATCAAACACATCAAAGTTATACTCTACTGCTGTAAACCCATCGAACAAACAATCCTTAAGCAAAAAACAAGCCATTTTATTCAATTAACTTCCAAATACTAAAATTGGAGAATATTTAAATGTCATAGTTACTAAAATCTATCCTAATAAAATTCTCGTCATTTTTAAGATTGTAAATGATCGCGTGGTTCGTCATCGTAGGTTCCGTCTAGTTCCGAGGCTTTATATCGGTTCTTTGAGCTTTGTTTCCTTTTACAATGGGTAGGATACTAACCTGGCCCATCAACCCTCCTCTTTTATCCTGGCTTAGGACCGGCTGTGGGCATGAACGCGGCTTCTGAGCTACTCAATCCACTCAGTCTTTACGCTTGTAACCCCGAAACAGAGTCATTATGAACAAAAGAAACAACAACAATACACCATGGTTCAGAAAAGAAATAAAAGAGGAATGTAATTAGAAACGAAAGGCCTACACGAAGTACAAAACATCAAACACTCCAGAATCCCGAGACACCTATAGAAGAATACGAAATGAAACAAAGCACTAGATAAGAAGAACAAAAGATGAAAAATTCATAAGAAAGCAACAAAAAGAAATGGCAGAATTGAAGAAATACAATAACATACCAGCAGACGAATGGGAAAGATACCTGACGGAACTGTTTAAAGAAAAGGAAAATAATAATCAACAAAATAACGTACCTGAATTAAGACACGAAATAGAAATCAGTTTTTAACAAGTAAAGATAGCCATAAACTCTCTCAAAAATAGAAAGTCACCATTACCAGATGGAATAACCAACGAGCTTCTAAAACACGGAGGAGAAAGTATAACCCTAGAGATGACAAAACTTATACAAAAACTAATATTGCACTGCAAGATACCAGATGCATGGAAAAACAGTATAATGATACCAATGTTCAAGAAAGGAGATAAAGAAGACCCCGATAATTAGAGGGGTATAAATTTACTGAACACTGTACTTAAGCTTGCCACAAAAGTCCTAACAAACAAAATCAATAAACTAACAACTTTATTAGATGAACAACAAGGATTCAGACCTGGAAGATCCTGCGTAGACGCCATATTTGTACTAAGACAAATCACAGAAAAGGCCATCGAGTACATTAAACCAGCATATCTATGTTTTATAGACCTGACAATGGCTTTCGATCGCATCCAAGTGGAAAACATCTTACACCTTCTGACTCGTTAAGCCCACTTTTCTTTAATATAATAATGGATGAAATAATACAAGCATTACGTAAAGAATGGAGAACAAAGAAATCCAAATATTATGTTATGCAGACGGCGCTGCATTGATCGCCAAGACAGAAGGCGAGCTCCAAAGATTAACACATATCTTAAATAAAACAGCCAAGAAATACCATATGATAATATCAGAAGAGATCCAGGCCGAAGAAGAACATCCTGCCTCCGAAATCTCCGAGAATGGTATCAAGAGACCACCGCTAATTTATTTAGAGCCGCCGCGCCGTAAACAAAGTTATTATTGCCAATATGATCGCCAACGAAAAGATGGGCAGGCCACGTGCACAGACTGCATAACGAGAGACTTGTAAAACTGCTATGGAAGGAGATTCCCACAGGCAAAAGACCACTCGAACGTTCCAGAATGCGATGGAGAGATAACATCCAAGCAGATCTCCGGAAAATGAACATTCTATTTGACCCTAGGTTGATGGAAGACCGAACAAATTGGAAAAAAGTTGTACAGTCAGCCAAGACCCACCCAGGGTTGTAGCGCTACGTGATGATGATGATGATTGCCAACGTTCGATAATCGGACAGGGACCTGAAAGAAGAATATCAGCGGAAAAACCAAATGTAGGACAACATCTAAATACCTGCTACGATGTAAAATCGAAATTTATGGGAAAATAATAAAGCAAGAAGCAAGGTATAAGTAGATATCTGGGAATAGATGTAACTAGTTACGGAGATGTTGAAGAAGAAGTACGACAACAAAGCTTAAAAGCAAGTACAGCGGCGAGATCTCTTAAGGACACAATCTGGAAGAACAAACACCTAAAACAAGACACAAAAACAAGAATCTATAAAGCAGCAATTAGACCTATATTAACATACACGGCGGAGACAAGACCTGACACATCTGAAACGAGACGACTACTAGAAACAACAGAGATGAAAATACTCTGACGAATATCAGGGAAAAGTCTGTTGGATAGGGAGAGAAGCGAAAACATAAGAAAAGCATGCAATATAGAATACATAAATGGATGGGTGTTTATTTTAATAAGTTACAGAGGTGAAAAAAAAAAGAGAAAATTTAGTGTGATATTTAATTTCAAATATATCATTCAAAAAAACTTTTTGTTTATTCTAAGGGACTTTCGGCCCTCGGTAATAATGTAATCTTTCATTCTGTGTTTAAATTTTTCAAAAATATTTGTTAGTTTTCTCAGGATTCTAAAAAAATGTTAAAAAGCATTGGCCCGAAATTTTGCGCCTACGCTCTTAAACGAAACAAAGAAATTACTAAAAATCTTAAAATTACAACAGAGCAAGACTTCAAAATTGCAAAAACATGGTTGCAAATAAACAAACTTACATTAAATTATGAAAAAACTAAATAGGTACTCATCTACTTTTTGCACAGAATAAACTTTGCACAATTTAAACACAGAATGAAAGATTACATTATTACCGAGGGCCGAAAGTGCCTTAGAATAAACAAAAAGTTTTTTTGAATGAGATATTTGAAATTAAAAATCACACTAAATTTTCTCTTTTTTTTTTTCACCCCTGTAACTTATTAAAATAAACATTATAGAAGTTTTCGGGGACTTTTGGCCCTCAGTAATAATGTGGTCTTTCATTCTGCATTTAAATTTTTCAAAAATACTTATTAGTTTTTTCAGGATTCGAAAAAAATGAATACATTTAAAAAAACATTTGCCCGAAATTTTGCGCCTACGCTCTTAAATCAAATATTCTCGTGTATAAAACCCTCTATATATTTTTATTTTCTAAAAATACTATATTCGTATTGTTGTCTTCGAGTGCGCTGACACCCGGCCACCATCTGTTGATTTTTTGACCTGAGCCTTCGAAGACTTGCGTCTTTCAATAAAAGAAATAGCACTGACACCAAATTTAATGTTTTCATTTTGAACTATCCCTTGGCAGACCAAAGTTTATTTTTTATAGCTCGGACAGACACGTCGGCGTCGGCTTACTGTTCGAAAGTCAAACCAATACTATTATGTAATAACTAATAATAATTACAAAGCAATAGTAATTACCTGTTATTATTCTTAGGAAATCTAAATAAACTTATTCCTTTTCCTGTCACAGATGAACATCCGCGAATCGCACAATTATATCCAGACATTTTAAATATAAATTAAACTTTTAACTATAAACTATAACTATAAACTTATATATTTAACTATAACTATAAACTATAACCTTTTAACTATAAATAAATTATATAAATGGTCAAATGCACTTGTTGTGTCGAGTATTTACCATAGACGCCTACGGACTATCGAAAATAACCAGAATTAAAGAATAAGCACGTGTTTTTGACAGTTAAACAACCAGAATCGGGCATGCGTATACAAAAATGGTACACGTTTTTGGACCGTTGTGTCGCTTCTATGTGTATTCGGTTATTCTATGATAATACTATCAAAATACCCACAATATACCATGGACTTTCTAAAAGTTATAATTCAAAGAGTTATGTTACCTCCTAAACTCGAGCTCAAAGTTATATACAGTCCATCTAATTTACATACCGTTACACGTCATCGGCGTCATAGCCCGTGACATCACATGATACCAACACGAAATATTTAGGCGGTAGGTGTGTTCTTTTTTAGAATCACTTTGCCGAGTACACTGGCATTATAGCCACTAGACATATTTTATTATAACGCGTAGAAATAATATTTACAGATTTCTATTAATGTTAACTTAAAGAAATACACAATAATATGTTTCATTTAATTTGTATAAATGCATTGTAAAGCGTTTTTATGAAGAACAGTTGTTCGGAACACACTGTAACTGTAATCGAACGAAGGTGAAAATTTGGCATAAATAAACACTTATTTGACAGTTGCGGTGTTGACACTTTAGTTTTGTTTTTATTATTTACTATTAATTAAACTATGTTGTTTTTTAAACAAGCGGCTCAAATTGTTTTTAACAAGATTATTTTTTAACTCTTGTTTTGTTTCTAGTTATTTACATTAAATATTAATTTATTTTGATGTATACGGTTATTGTACCCTTTTGCAATAATTATGTGACCTATTTGATTTAAAATGGATTCAGGAATTTTTTATACTTTTGCAACTATGTCAACTTCGATCTCTGACGTAGATAATGACGTGCAACGGTTTGTAAATTAGATGGACTGTACGAAGATACAGTTGATAGCGAAGAAGAGTCAGAGGAGGAAAATTAAATTAAAATACAAAACTGCAAATTAGATCAGGAACTTCTTCAAAATGTAGTATTTTATATAATAAAATTAAGAAACAAATACTTAATTCTGGTATTTATTAAATACTCTTTAATAAAACAATACTAAACTCATTAAAAAGTCGCTTATGACCATTTCTGTCTTAAATCAGTTTTACTCTTGTAAGATCATTATTAAAAGTATCACTTAATGCTATAAAAACATCCATTTTATAGAATAATGAATTTTGGTAACGATGTAGATATATTTTTATAACTATTTCAATTGGGTACATAAAAAATGGGTTACTACAGTCTTCGTAGGGCCAGTCGAAACGTAAAATAACTGCAACGAAGAAACAATAATAATAATAACAATTATGTACAAGAAAAACGCACAAGAAGTTAGTACAAGAAGAAAAGTATTAAGAAAATAAACATCGAGTATATTTATATATTTATTATAAAATTAATGTTTAATATTAAAATAAATTAAATAACAAATGTAATATCACTCTGCAACTACGAAAAAATCAATGTTTTAAATAGTTTTGCTTTCATTTCTTCATCTTTCTTTTATTTTATAAAGTTCTACATTAAAATATATTTTATCGTCGAAAATTGTGTGCAAAAAGCGAGGTGTATGTTTTTAGGATGCATTTATATCGATGCAAATGCATTTCCAAGAATCGGACATTCGCTAGACTGCTATACCTACTATGTTATAAAAAACTGTAAAATGAAATTTAATACAAATACAAATATATTTCAATAAAAAGTCACTAAAAACGAAAAATGGTTATTTTGTAGTAGTTATTTTGTAGTTTGTAAGATGCATCATAATATTTATCAACATTTTCAACAATAAATACTAATATTATGAAGATAATAACCACAAACATTATAATTTAATGTTAAACTGTTCCCTAAACTCAAATATTTCAATCATTTACCTTTCAGAAAATCAGAGAGTAGATATGAATATGGAAAGCTTCTATTACTAACGCCATTACACTACACTTATTGCACTTTTCGACACTCTATAACGACCAAATTCACTCGTTTATTGAATTATTTAGTATAATTCAGAAACAATCACACATTATTGTCTTTTTACTGTGTGTATTGCAATTGTACGTTTTAAAAGAACCCGGTTAATTTTCAAATTTAAAATAAAATACCAACATGTCGGTGCAGCTCGCGAAAAGAAACCTGTAACAACTTTACCGTAGCTATTTTACAGAGGGACGGACGAATGGCTGTACTTGCTCAGTTTCTCGGTGTCCGAAGTGAATTTCCTAATAACGAATGGCGTTAATGCTCTATTGTTTATCCAGCGTTAACTTATATTTTAATAGTTTTTTACAGATTCATTTTTATAGTAATAGGTCGATTTTAGCGAATGGGTAGTATCATAATATTTTGATAATATATTCGAAAAATATTTGTACGAAAGGTAGATGGCGCCAGAATTATTAAATAGCCAAATAACTAAAATAATAAAATATTAATAAAAACAAAATAATTTGGTTTTTATATTTTGCCTTGTAATTGTAATTTTGTACGTAATTAAAAATATAATAAAGGTAAATAAAAATATAACATTTAAAATTCTTAAAACTGAAATGTTTTAGCCTGAACTTTTACAGATGTCGGCAACCAGTATATCGTTTTTGTTCTTCATTATGTCTGTTTAATCTTTGATATAGAATCCTTGTGTTTGTACAAATAGTCGGCTTAGTTGTTTTAGCTTTAATTTTGTATGCCTATTGTAAAACTCTTCTTCTTCAGTTTGTCTATATCTAATCTTATATCTCTACTATCTCCAATTTGACTTCAACCATTTCTTATATGGTCTCTTTCTACTTTTATTAACTGCCTTTGTGTTGTGTAATCAACAGTTTTGAGATTCTTTCAGTCTAAATTCTAGCAATACAGTCATTGCACATCCGCATCATCGAGTCTTCTTTGCCTTGTAGCAACGCTTATTATTCTAAAGGTACATTGTTATCGAAGATTATGTCGTGTTTCATCCTGACGGAAATATAGCAAACATTACTAAAGAGATTGAGTAAAATGTAAACGTGACCTCGTATTGTTCACTTTAACCCTTTTATGTTTTTTACTAATCACAATTTTTTCGATTGTATGTAGCCAGGTTCAGGAACTGCAAATATCGAATAACTCTGTGTTTACTATTCTGGAACAGATAAAGGCAAACATGAATTAGGTGTCAGCATTATATTGACAAAAAAAGTGGCAAAAACTGTTAACAACTTCATCCCAATCTCAGCAAGAGAGATGCTCATACAACTGAGAGCAAGACCAATTGACATCAACGCCATTCAACGCCAAAGTTAGGCTCAACAAAACATCATCTACAGTTGGACCATTTGGACTAGGAAACCGGAATGATCGGGGAGATACATTGGAGATTTTTGGAAAAAAATCAATTAGTAATAATGAATACCTGATTTAAGCTACACCCAAGGGAATTGTACACCTATAAATCTCCACAGTATTCTGTGGGAATGATTGTAAGAAATCAGATTGATTACATACTAGTAAATAAGAGGTATAGGAACAGCTGTGCATCTGTCAAAACGTATTTGGGGGCAGACATAAATTCTGATCGTGTACTAGTTGTAGGTAATTTCAAATATGAAGAAGGTTACAAGTAAGTCGATAAAGAAGTATGATGTTAGAAAACTGAAAGATCCCAATGTTCGACTGAAGGTGAGTGAAAACCTCAATACAAAGATGCTAAAATGCAGAAATGCAGGAACTATAGAGAGAAGTCTAACCATCATACAAGAAACAGTGAGAGAAATAAAAGAACAACACCTAAAGAAAGATACAAAGAAACGGAAATCGTAGATGACCAATAACATACTTGAACTTATGGATCAGAGAGAAAAACAAAGAAAATCTTCAACAATATAAGAGAATACATACCATCGTCAGAAGAAAGATAAGAGAAGTCAAAGAGAAACAAAAAATAGCACAATGTTAAGAAATGGAGGAGTATTAGAGTCGATATGATAATTTCAATGTCCATCGACAGGAGAGAGAAATAGCTGGCAAGTTCCGAAAACGCAACAGCGAAAAAATAACAGATAATGAAATCAATCTTGCCATAACCAAAGAAAATAAAAAGAAAATATGTGAAGAATACTTGGAGGAAATTTTCCACGACCTTAGAACAATACAAGAACCCACCATAGAAGAAAATTCAGGTCCCGAAATCCTACCAGAAGAAATAACAGCAGCCTTTAGACAAATGAAAGATGGAAAGGCATCAGGACTTGATATAATGTCTGCAGAACTGCTGAAGCTATTAGATACAGAGCAAATAAAAATAATAACTGAAATATTTAATGAAATACACAAGGCAGGAAAAATAGCAGTAGAGTGACTCAAATCGGAGTTCGTACCATTGCCAAAAAAATCAGGAGCAAATGTTTGTGAAGATAATAGAACCATAAGCCTAATCAGCTATCTGCTGAAGCTGTTTCTAAAAGTCATCGACAAAAGAATTTACAGGAAATACGAGGAACAAATTGAGCCCAATCAGTTTGGATTTGTGAACACTTTTGGTACGAGAGAAGCTTTATTTAGAGTGCAGGTATTGTTTCAGAAATGTAGAGATGTCAGCTGTGATGTTTTTGCATGCCTGATCGACTGCAAGAAGGCTTTTGATAGAGTCAGGCATGAACAAATGATGGAAGTGCTGAAGAGGACAGGGATTGACGGAAGTGACCTAAAAAATAATAGCTAACCTGTATTGGAATCAAACAGTGGTGCTCCGAATAGATGGAGAATATACAGATCTGGTAAAAATCTTAAGATGAGGGTCAAAATCTCTCCTAAAAACTAACAAACCTAAATATGACCCAGAATCATACTGACCCATATCTCTGACATCGACAACGTGCACATTACTAGAAAATATCGTTAACTCCAGGCTCTTATGGGTTTTATAAAATTTCAATTTCTTAATCTTCGAGTAAAATGGCTTTAGAAAAATCGGTCAATCAGAGAAAACATTTTAGACTTGGAAAGTGAGATACATGAAGCTCTAGCTAGAAACCAAAAGTGTGTTGCTACATTTTTTAATTCAGAACCTTCAAAATTGCGTTTTTAAATGTTTCTACTCTTATTTGTTGCTTAAAACGTTACAAAACAAGTCAGATCTTTCGGTTTTTCATAAATGTTTGTTAAGAACTTTTTTTTAAATGAACTGAGAACCTTTATGTAACATGGAACGTAGGGTCTTGTGGTTCTTAAAATTTGAAATCATTTTATGGTCAAAATTAAAGTGATCTGTCAAATAGTTTAAGAGTTATTTTAATTTTTAACCCAAATTAAATTTGTTTGCAACAATATAAAATACGCTTATCGTCCTGGGGCGGGACCTAGTAGGTACTAGTATTCAAATAAAAATCAAATTTTAGAAAAATACTTTTATTGGTTTTTTACAAAATATAAATAAATTATAATACATTCGCTCCTTTTGCAGACCACGCATCGGCAGTTGGGTTTTTGACACCGAATTGGTCTGCCCAATATTTATCCATCATATGATACAGGTGCCTGGAGACGTGTCCTAGGGAATGGTTTTCGTCCGGATAACTCTGTAAAATAGTTTTATATTATTATTAAATTATTAGTATTACAAAATAAGTGACAGTTACAGTTACTCGTAATTAGAGAAAAATATTATCAGGCACAAAAACAGATATTATATGGACAAATATGGACAAAGAAGACAGAGGCATGCTCAATTTCGAAGATGCAAGGAAAAAACTTGATCCACGAACAAAATGGTCAATCCATATCAATAAATTATTAGTTTTATGGTATACTTAAGTGACGTTTGTTATAAAAGTACTTAAATGGCATGGAACAGACGTAATAAATTGCAGAAGTTATATAGGCACAAACATAGACTCAGATAATTGCCTAGTGAGGGCAACATTAAGGGCTAAAATTGCAAACACCAGTAAAAAAAATAAAATAAATAGAAAAACATCACGAACAGGCTAAGGAATCAGAATGTAAATGAAGAAGACCAGAGAGATATAGACTCATACTGGACCAGAATAAAGGAAGACATTAAAGCAGCAGCGAAAGATGAAATAGAAATAAAAATTTGTGCCCGTAAAAATCATTGGTTTGACGATGAATGCAAGAATGCAACCAAAAAAATGAAGCCTACAGGAAGATGCTTACACGACGAACTAGGAAAACTGTAGAGAATTACCAGACAAAGAGAAGAGAAGAAAAGAGACTACACAAAAGAAAAAAACGAAACCCTTAAATAAAGAACTTAAATATATAGAAAGCCTGAACAGGGAGAAATTATTCAGAGCATTATATAAGAAAGTTAACAGCAACAGAAAAGAATCCAAGGCAACCACAAGACAATGCAGAACTCAGAATGGCGAACTATTAACAACAAGGAAAGATATATTAAATAGATGGTTGAATACTACAACCAGGCACTTAATATAGAGGAAGAAAAAGAAAACCTTGAAGACAAAGGAGATGAGGTAATGGGAAGAGAAGAGAGGGAAGAGGAACCACCAACAATTCTTAGTTAATTCAACAAAACAAACTTTTGACAAAATTAAAATAATTGAGTATAAATTCAGGAGGAACTGTCTGAACCTTTTAAAAACCAATAACGGGCTGCGTCAGGGAAACTATCTCTCCTGTATACTGTTCAATCTGGCTCTGGAAAAAGTAAAACGTATGTCACAAATAACAATCACATTGGTTTAATATATAATAAATCAGTGCAAATTCTTGCCTATTCTGATGATATCAATATTGTTGGGAGAACGGAAAACGCTCTACGAGAGGCGTATGTAGCATTAAAAAAAATCAGCTACAAAATAGGTTTAATAACAAACACCAACCATGAATGGTGATGAGGGGAACCAAAAAGCATCTAGAACAGTCCTTTAAGATACAAAGCCCAAGTAAAGAATATAACTTTGAAGTTGTTAGCCAATTCGATTACTTGGGCGTGACACTAACAAATAGGAACGAAGAGAACCAAGAAATCATAAAAAGAATGGCCAAAGGTAGTAAGAGTGCTGGGAGCCTGACTTAGATACTGAGGTCGAAGATAATATCCAGAACAGCAAAAAAACGAATATATACAACAGTTATCCGACCTACAGTACTCTATGCTAGCGAGACCTGGACACTAAATAAAGATATGGAAGTAAAATTAGATAGATGGGAACGAAAAATTCTTAGAAGGATATACGGAGGTGTAAAAGAGGGGAATATCTGGCGAAGAAGAACGAATAAAGAAATAATGCAAATATATGGGCAACCAAAAATAACAAGACTCGCTAAAATTCAAAGATTAAGATGGCTCGGACATATAGCAAGAATGAAGGAAGGAAGAGTTCCCAATGAATTAATAAACACGGAGGCTGGTACAAAAAGAAAAAGAGGCCGCCCCCGACGAAAATGGCTGGAGTCGGCAAAAGAACAACACACACCAACAAAACAAAGTATATGAAAATAAGCACGCAACCACAAATCCTACGACCAACTGTTATAGAAAATGACGTCATCGAAGCAGTGAACGATTTTGTATACCTAGGAGCGCTCCTTAACACTGAAAATAATACTACCGCAGAGATAAACTGCAGAATTTGCTGGCACGGCCAACAGATGCTATTTTGGGCTCAATCTCCTCCCTAAATCCACAATTATATCGAAAGATACAAAAATAAAACTCTACAAAACAACAATACGCCCAGTCCTCACATATGGTTCAGATACCTGGACTCTAACAAAAAATAATGAAAACGTGTTAGGATGTTTCAAAAGATAAGTACTAGGGCGAATCTATGAAGCAGTGAATGACAATGAAGTGTGAAGAAGACGATACAACTTTGAACTTTATAGAATATATCAGGAACCAAATATCGTAAAACATATTAGGATAGGCCGTCTGAGGCGGATAAGGACATGTAATGCGAATGGAAAAAAATGACTCAGCTAGAAAATCGCTCCTTGACAGAAGTATTGGTCGGAGAACAAGGTTCCTTGATAACATCGATGAAGACATGAGAAATATGGGAATACGTGCTTGGCGGAGAAAAGCGATGGATAGGGACGACTGGAGAGAAATTATTGAGGAAGCTAGAATCCACGCAGCGTTTTTCCACCAAAAGAAGAGATAAAATGACAATAACCCGTCTTAGATTAGGTCATACCAGTTTTTTGGGAAAGTATGTACTATTTCTTTTCATATTTTTACTATTAATATTTCTGTTACGGTACTGTAATGTTATCTAATTCAATACTATTCTAACGACTTTGGTAAAATATATTGCTTCCTGTAAACTGGTTGTCTCATGTATTATGTTAAGTGCGGAGAATTTGACTTCCTTTGTATTTTGTGTCACAAATGTGCACACAAGTGTACGGTTTCGTATTACGGTCTCAATTACAATGCAATAGGGTGATTTATTGATGTGCCCTCTTCTACCCAACGGCCAGAGGATTCTTTTCTGAACTACAATCTAAAAACACTTCCTAACAAGACATCGAACGAGATAGACCTAGTGCGTGATAGGTTCTTCGCCGGCCGGCGCCCCGACGGTACCAACGAGATTTCCTTGGCTACGATTCCAATATTTCAAAGGGTAAGTCTATATTCTTTGTACCAACATCAATAATAATTAAGACCAGTTAATTTCCTAATTTATTGACAGTTATATTTGCTATTTTTCGCTAATTGATTTACAAACAAATTATTTCATTTTTTCGTTATAATTATTTATCGAATATCATTTAACCAGCGACCTCATTAAGTTTTATACAAAACACCAGTGCTACACAAAATTTTTTAATTACAAAAGAATCTAAACCGAAATGTGAGCAGTGTACAGTCAACCTTCCGGTGAAACATATTATTATAGACAGTCTAGTTTTCTAGACAAGCAGTCAAGTCAGTCAAGACGTAGCAAGAAGCAATTACGGTATCCCAATAAATCTACAGACAGCAATTGGCGCAAATTGTTCTTTCACAAATATGTTAAATTACTTAATTCCTACTAATTTTGTAAAAATCTTCTTCTTCTACTTCTTGGAGATCTTTCGATCTGTTTAATTCTGAAGCTGCCTCTGGTTAATTTCCTGGGAGATTGCCAACTATCCCTCCACCTTTTAGGTGCTCTTACGGGAGGTCTTGAACCGGGCGCGTTATTTTCTAGGGCAATTTTTGGGAGTCTATTCTCATCCATTCGTCTTACATGATTGTACCACATCCTCTTACGCTGCCTTCCCCATCTTACAATATCTTGTAAGTTTAGTAAGTAGTAAGTTTATCTGTCTCTTCTTGTTTTGCCCACTATTGTTCTTAGTGTTTTTATTTCGGCAACCCTTAGCATCTGTTTCGTGTTGTTGGTATATTCGCGCACTTCTATGCTATATGTCATGATCGGTCGTATGCAAGTCTTGTATATTCTAATTTTATTATCTGGGCGCATATACGGATTTGACTAGACTATCTTTCACAAACATCTTGACAATGCGGATGCTTTGTTGATCTGACTCCTTAGGTCCTTTACTGGGTCGTGTCTGCTTGATAGGTATGCGGATTGGTATGATGATGAATGCAGAACTGCAGTAGAGGAACAAAGGCAAGCTAGGCTTAACCAACTTCAAAGAAATACAAGAAATAGCAGTGAGATTTATAACGAAAAAAGAATACAAGCGACTAGAATATGCAGAAGAAAGAAAAGAGAGGCTATGAAAAAACAAGTACAAGAAATCGTAAAGCATAACAACAGACGCGAAAGCAGAAAATTCTATAAATGCATAAAAGAAAGTACACAGTCATTTAGACCAAAACTAACGATATGCAAAGACAAGGACGGAGAACTACTAACAGAGAAGCAAAAAATTATAATGAGATGGAAACAATATTTCGAAGAAAATCTAAATGCAGACAACGAAAATGATCAGAACGTGACAATATATTATACGGCGGAGCTGCACATCGAAAATCCAAGTTATGAAGAAGTAGTTCAGATAATAAATAAACTAAAAAATAATAAAGCACCAGGAACGGACGGAATTTCGGCAGAATTATTAAAGCATGGAGGATCCGAACTCTGGGAAAGAATCCATTACCTAATAACATTGATATGAACAAAGGAGCAAATGCCAGAGGAATGGACAGTTGGCCTCATACAGCCAATATATAAAAAAGGAGATAAGAGGGAATGCCAGAATTATAGGCCAATTACATTGCTAAATGTAATATACAAAATTCTTTCTGGTATAATCTACAATAGATTATTAGAATACTCCGAAAATATAATTGGTGATTATCAAAATGGATTCAGACCAAATAGAGCCACTACAGATAACATATTCATACTAAGAATGATACAAGAAACAGCTTATAAATACGACATAGACCTATATAATATGTATATAGACTTTAAACAAGCTTTTGATAGTGTGAAAAGAGACAAAATGCTGGAAGACCTTTGTAATCTAGGTATACCTAAGAAATACATCAGCCTCATAAAAATGACATTGCAGGGTTCAAAAGCCGCAGTCAGAGTAGATGGAGAACTGACTCCCTTGTTTAACATCAACATGGGAGTAAGACAGGGAGATGCCCTATCAACCATGCTATTCAACCTAGTTCTTGAGGCAGTCATCAAAAAAACCAATATAACCGGCCATATAAACACCAAATCAGTACAAATTACTGCATATGCAGACGATGTAGCCATTATTAGTAGGAATAAGCTACGACTAATGGAAGTGTTCAAACAAATTGATCCTGAAGCAAGTAAAAGAGGTCTCAAAATAAACGAAGCAAAAACGAAGTATATGACAGTCAAAAGAATAACTGACAATGAAAATAATATCACAATAGACAACTATACTATCGAACGAGTGGATACCTTTACATATCTCGACACAGAAATCAATCAGAATAACTCCGTAAGTAGCGAAATTAATGCACGTATTTCCAGCGGGAATCGTACATACTATGCTAATAAAAGATTGATGACATCGAAATTATTAGACAAAAGAACCAAAATGACTATCTACAGAACACTGATTAGACCCGTAGTAACCTATGGATGTGAAACTTGGGTAATGACGAAAAAAGATGAAGCCCAACTCAGGACATTCGAGAGAAAAATACTGAGGAAAGTATATGGCCCGGTACAAGAGGAAGATGGCACATGGAGAATCAGGAGAAACGACGAGGTTAATAAGTTAAATGAAGGTTATGACATTGTAAGATTTATGAAAAGTCAAAGACTGTCATGGCTGGGACAAGTGCAGAGACAAAACGATGCAAAAACAACAAAGAAAATGTTACAATGGAAGCCTATAGGAAGGCGAAAAAAAGGAAGGCCCAGAACGAGATGGTTGGATGACGTGGAAGACGACCTGAAAACAATGAACATAAGACAATGGAGAAGAAGGGCACAAGAGAGATCTGAATGAAAGGACATAGCCAGACAGGCAAAGACCCATCCAGGGTTATGATGCCAAAAGAAGAAGAAGAAGTATGCTTGATAGATCTATGCCCAAATATCTGAGTTGCATCACCTGTTCTATGGGGTTGTTCTCAACCACTAGCTTACATCTGAGAGGATCTTTTGCTATTGTCATACATTTAGTTTTGTTGGTAGAAATGGTCATATTTAGTAAAATATGACCATTTCTACCAACCATTATATAGTATTTGTAAAAATCTAATATTTAATATTGTAAAAATTTGCTTCTCGCTAATACCTTTCAAGTTGATGCGAATTTATAAATAAAAAAAAATATTTATCATAGTAAATGTACTAACGTGTTGCCTGAAGTCAATATCAGCCAGTTCCAACGCTTTGACCAGTATCATGGAATTTTGATAATGGACGTTGTCATCACCAGTTCCGTGTATTATAAAATAGTTTCTGCCTCTGAAAGCCTCAACTGCATTGGTGAGATCAGTGTTGTTGTATCCTTGTTCATTGTCTTCGGGTGTTGGTAGTCCCATAAACCTTTCCGTGTATATGGAATCTAAAACATTAATTATAAAATTCACTTCATTTGATCAATTTTACTAATAAACAAACAAGAATTGTTTTAAAAATGACAGGGAATCTTAAAAATGTAAATGTTGCTGAATATTTACCGTAATAAATAAAACTTGTAACTGGAGCTACCGATAAGGCTGCCTTGAAAACATGATCTTTGTCCTTAGCTAAGGCCCAGCTGGAGCAAAATCCCCCATAGCTCCAACCCCAAATACCTGTTCTTTGAGCATCGATATATGGCAAGTGCTCTTGTAAGTACCTAAAAAATTCAATAGCAATCTAGTACTTTAAGAAAAACAGTAAAATCAGGTGTATAATTATTTGGAGTATCCAAACACAAATTTTTTTATTTAGTTGATTGAATTTAGTTCAATTAGTATAGTCGTTATAGATTTGATGCCTAAAAATCATTCGAAGAAACTGAATTTTGCCAAGAATATCAATTTTGGGACCCCAAAAAAGATGCAAAAAAGTTTATTACTTTAACCACCCTGCTTTCTCCTAAAACCCCCCTCATAAGGGGATAAAAACACAACAAAAATCGATTTACCAAGAATCTATATGCCGTAAAAAAATGGCTTTAAGTAAAAAATATAGCTGAGATAATTTTGAATTACTATTTTTGTGTAATTTAATATTTTTTTGTATAAAAATGATTATAATTTTAATAAAAGTCCTTAACCATCTAAGGAGTCTTGACATAGTTTTTTCCAAAGGTAGAAAACTAAATATAAATAAACTTACTTTGTAATCTGAATTTGGTCTTCTACTTCCACAGTACCAAATCTTCTGTACATATCAAACATTTTGTTGTATCCGTCTCTCCCGCTGCCTCTTCCGTCGATGTAAATATATATGTACTCTCTTTTTGTAACCAAATAATGTTTAAATTGTACATTGTAAGCATCGTTGATCTGGTTGTTGCCTGGACCACCATAACTGAAAATAAAAGTCATATAGTCAACTAAAGAACATAATAATGTTTTTCTTAAATTACTACGAAATCAAATTATTTCGGCACGTCGACTTCATCTTCAAATCAACTTAAAACGAAATTTGGTTTCAAGAAAATGGATGTCCTTCATATAGTGCACAGGCCGTTGAAAACTATTTAGATTTAATTTTTCCGGAACGTGTAATTGGTACACAAAATACCATAAAATGACGACCTCAGTTATCAGACCTAACTCCCCTAGATTTTTATTTTTGGGGGATGCTAGCAAGTAGCATGGAGGAACTGAGTTGCCTAATGAGTAAGATACAAAAAACAAGTGCACAATACGGACTCAGACTAAATATCACAAAAACCAAATGGATGTTAGTAAGCAAAACCCAACAACCACCACAGCAACTGATATTAGACAATGAAAGAATTGAACACGTGGATTCGTACATCTACTTGGGAACAACAGTTAACTCAAATTGGGATCAAGCGAAGGAAATACGTATAAGAGTAGAAAAGGCAAGAGCATCGTTCACTAGCATGAAGCAAATTTTCACCTCTAAAAGCCTCACCCTACCTCTCAAAATTCGACTTCTAAAATGTTATGTATTCCCGGTTTTGTTATATGGAATGGAGGCGTGGACAATGACCGCAACATTGATGAAAAAAGTAGAGGCCTTCGAAATGTGGGCTTACCGACGTATATTACGTATATCCTGGACTGAGCACGTGACCAACGAAGAGGTACTACGCCAGATAGGTAAAGAGAGAGAGGTAAGAATAAGTATAAAGAAAAGAAAGTTGGAATACTTGGGTCACGTTATGAGACATAATAAATATAGAGTACTACAACTGATCGTTCAAGGGAAAATAGACAGCAGAAGGGGTCCAGGGAGGAGAAGACATTCGTGGCTCCAAAACTTGCGGCAATGGTTCGGATTGTCATCTGCTGAACTATTCAGATCTGCCGTAAACAAAGTCAGAATAGCCATGTTGATTGCCAACGTTCGGAACGGACAAGGCACATGAAGAAGGGGGATGCTAAAGATCAACTTGCCCAGGCATGATTTCTAGTGAGCCACCAACTTATAGCAACCAAGACAAAAGATAGTTAAACTTAGCCAGAACATATAAGAAGCTAATCAAAATAAAAACAACAATGATATCATTATAAAATACCTTTAAAATGTACACATTATTAGACATAAAGAAGAATAAGAGGAAGAAAGTGATAATTTAAATCACAAAGGAAAAACCAAGCTAAACGTGGTCCTGGTAAAAGATCGTGGCTTTAGCGAAACGGTGATAGAACTCGACAAAGAAAAAGAAGTGCTGGACATATACAATACCTACAATGTATAAGAAAAAGTTAATAAAACGCTTACGTGTCTATAATAGCAGGGTATTTTTTATTGGAAGATTCATCCAAATTGGGAGGCAACAACAATCTCACTCTAGCTGAGAATTCATCGTTTATTGGCACCACCAAATCTCTAACTTTTGGATGTAACTTATAGGCTAGAGCAATTCTTAGAATAAAGTTATCTTCCCATATTAGAATGTCCTCACTCTGGAATAAAAAATAGTTGTTAGTTCAATATATATGTGATAAAATTGATGCTGCGACTCTACTATTTAATACATTATAGAGAATGTGTTAGAAATGAGCCAATTAGATAGAGATGAAAGCTTTTATGTAGATAATAAAGGGTTTCACGTATTGGTGGAAAGAGACCACATGAAATTTATAAGAAAAAAAGAAAAGATAGTGGAAAGATTTTAGAAAAAAGAAATACGGTCGTTTTATCTAAAAGTTAAAAGTCTGAAAGAGAATACCAGAATTAAAATTCATACATGAAAAAAGAAGATGGAACATACACAAGTAAAAATGATTTAGTGATTAGTATAGAAGAGACTACTTAATGGATAAAAATACAGATGAGAATGAAAATTGTCTTATAGAGGATGATGGCATAATAGTAGAACTGTCTAGTTCTACTAGACTTATGATATAGATTAATGGGCTAAAAAATAACAAAAAAAATACTGCGGAAATGCTAAAAATGAAGGAAAAGATCTACAAAAACGGATTGATAGCCTTATCAAGAGGATATGGGAAGATGAAAATATGCAGAAGATTTGGACCAAAGCTTTATGATGTCCCATATACAAAAAGGGGATATATTGGCATTTGAAAATTACAAAAGAGTTGCATTGTTGGATACTTGTTACAAGGTATTAACGAGTATGCTAATAGAGAGACAACAGATTTGCTGAAGATAAACTAGGTGAGTATCAGACCAGTTTTTAGATCAGTGGTATTTCATATTTTTACACTAAAAGTAATCCAGACTACGTACTATGGACATAAAGTAATCCTGCATCTATTGTTCATAGATTTTAAACAAGCGTATGATAGGATAAGAAGGAATAAAATGTATGAAGCAATGATCTCTTTGTATATACCTCCAAAGATGGTAGGTTAGTAAAAATGACTCTGGATAGTGCACGAAATCATGTAGTATTGAGTGGGTTCCCCTTGGATTAATTTGAAGCGAACAGAGGTATTATACAAGAAAATGCTTTATCCACTATGCTTTTTATCTTGCTATTGGAAACAATACTAGTTAAAACGACCGGTTCCATCTTCAACAATACAAATCAACAATAGCCTTTGCGAATTATCTTACTATTCCAACGAAAACAAAAAAAAATTACGAAATATTATAAAAAAATTAGAAAAAGATGAAAAATATTTTGACCTAGAAATAAAACAAGAGAAAAAAAATGGAATGTGTAAAAGCTGAGAGATGCGACAATTGCAGAACGGTACTCGGAAAACATCACCAACAGGCTAAGGAATCAGAATGTGAATAAAGAAGTTCAGACAGACATATACTTCTACTGGAACAGAATAAAGGAAGACATTGAAGCAGCAGCGAATGACGAAATAGAAACAGAAATTTGTGCCAGTAAAAATCATTGGTTTGACAATGAATGCAAGAATGAAACAAAATAAAAAAATGAAGCCTACAGAAAGATGCTTACCGGCGAAATAGAACAACTGTAGAGAATTACCAAATAAATAGAAGAGAACAAAAGAGGATACACAAAAAAAAACGAAACCATTTAAATAAGGAACTTAAATATATAGAAAACCTCAACAGAGAAAAAAAAATCAGAGCATTCTTTAAGAGAGTTAACATCAACAAAAAAGAATTCAAGGCAACCACAAGACAATGCAGAAGTCACAATTGCGACCTATTAACAACAAGAAAAGATGTATTGAATAGATGGGTGGAATACTTTAACTAGGCACTTAATATAGAGAAAGAAGAAGAAAACCTGGTAGGAGAAAGTGATGAGGTAAGAGGAACAGACGAGTAGGAAAATACCAGGCAGGAAAAGAGGGACGAAGCGTAGTTTGCTCAGATTTTAGCTAGTTCTTCCTGGTAGTTTCCTTGATCATTCTTAAGGCGAGTCTCATGGTGTTTCTTGTATATGCTCAAAATTTCTTTGACCTTTTTATGTAGTCCAAAGCTATCTACCTTTTCTTGTAGTAATTCCAATTCTTCACAACGTTCTTTCATTCAGCTTTCCTTTGCGTTTTTATTTCTTGCCCTTATAGTACGTTGGATATCCTTGTATTCCTGTTGATTCTGATGTATTTTGTACTGTCTGCGTTGCTCCATTAGATCAAGTATCTCTTCCGTCATTCACTCGTTTTTGTGATTTCTTTTTATTTTACTTGCGACTACTTCGTCAGCCCCGACTATAACTATTTTTATTTTCTCACAGGTTTCCTCTATGCAAATCCTCAAAAATAAGCACGCAACCACAAATCTTGACCACTTGTTATAGAAAACGACGTCATCGAAGCAGTTAACGAATTTGTATACCTGAGAGCGTTCCTTAACACTGAAAATAATACTACCGCAGAGATAAACTGCAAAATTTGCACGGACAACAGATGCTATTTTGGGCTCAATATCCTCCCTAAATCCACAATTATATCGAGAGATACAAAAATAAAAGTCTATAAAACAATACTACGCCCACTCCTAACATATAGTTCAGAGACCTGGACTCTAACAAAAAGTAATGAAAACGTGATAGGATATTTCGAAAGAAAAATACAAAGGCGAATCTATGGAGCAGTGAATGACAATGGAGGGTGGAGAAGATGATACAACTTTGTACTTTATACAATACACCAGGAACCAGATATCATAAAACATATTAAGATAGGACGTCTAAGGTGGATAGGGCGTATAATGCGGGTGGAACAAATGACACTAGAAAAACACTGATTGATAGAAGCATTGGTCAGAGAAGGAGAAAAAGACCCAGAACAAGGTTCCTTCACAACATCGATGAAGACATGAGAAATATGGGAATACGTGCTTGGCGGAGGAGGAAGGCAATGGATAGGGACGAGTGGAGAGAAATTCTTGAGGAGGCTAGAACCCATGCAGGGTTGTAAAGACAGAATAATGATGATGAATAAACCAGGAAAAGTCACATGATATTCGGAAATACAAATATCAAAAAGAAGAGGGACAGTTTACTTTCACATCAAATGAATCAAGGAAGTATAATTTTGAGAGAGTCCATTTTAATTATCTAGGGGTTTTTATAGAAGAAAAGGGTTTGGAAGAATGGGAACTGAATGCCAGATAGGCTAGTGAAAATTATTAGATGGAAAGCCTAAGACCACTAATGAAATCGAACAATGTATCGAAAAAAATAAAGTTAACTACTTATTAAACGGTAATAGGGTAATATTAATAATATTAATAATAATAATAATATATAAATAATAATGGACAGTGATGTATGGACAATGAAAAAAGAAAATACGTAGAAATTGGAAAGATGGGAAAGGAAAATGCTCAGAGCTATATGTACAAACAAAAATACGCTGGAAGTTTGGGTTAAGGTTGGGGTTAAGTATCAATCGTCTTATAAAGACATAAAGAGTAAGATGGATGGAGCAAGTCATAAGAATTAAAAGGAAGAGAATGCCAAAGATTAGCGTAAAACAGTGTCCAATTACTATAAGAAACAAAGGACAAACGAGAAAGAGATGGTACAGGAAGATCTCAGAAAATAAGGAATTGATGGTTGAGAAGAAAAAGCAACAAATGGGAAGAATGGAGGTGAATAGTAAGTCAATTTAGTAGGCACAGAGCATGATTGAACAAGAAGCCACTACACTTATTACAAATTTCATAATATATAAATATTATAGTAATTGTATTTTAGCTAGGTTTTGAAGGACTATTGAGCTAGGTAAACAAATAAATAATAAATAGTTTCTTGGTAGATTTTATGTATTTGGTTAATATTCTTTTATTATTAGTTTCAAATTACATACTGTTATTTGATAAATAAATAAGTCAAATATATACTTACATCTTTGGTGTTTTCGATACCTACAAGAGGTACCTGTGGTCCCAGACACATTTTGACGTAGTAAGATAATTCAGTACTAAAGATTAAGGTACCAAACCTGCAAGGTGTTTCATCTATAGTAAAGAAACATGTTAGACAACTGATATTTCCCGACTCGTCCACAGAGTACGAGTTTTGTTGAGATGGACAATCGACTGAAGTGGCACTATAATAACTAAAAGAAGAACGAAGTTATGTACAGTGAAATAATAAAAATTGAAGGCTATTAAAAATGAAAAAGTTTTAAGTTTGATGCAAATAATATTTCTAATCGTCTTACATTAGACCCGTGTCTTCATTCCAGGCAATTATAGATAAGACAGAAAATTTCCCATGTGTCAGCCTCTTTGCTGTTTTGGTCTTAACGTCGGTGAGCACCAGATGATCATATCTGTCATCTCCTTCAGGTTGAGGTAGTACCTCCAGTCTTTTAGTACCGTTTTTACTATAAATTGGTACAATTGGGGTTATCCAGCCCTTGCTTTCTGTTTGGGAAACTTCCTAAAATATGAGAACTGGATTATTATCTAGAGATCTAAAAAAAAACTTTAAAACTTAATCAGATATTTAAAATAAAGACCGATAATCAACGGCTCCAATTTTATTCTTTAATATCGTTTTCTAATAATGTTTGAAAGTTATTTTCTTGTCTCATCTTGATACAGTTTACTATTTAGACTGAAATAAGCCACAATCTTTGTAAAAAATAAATTTATTTTCAAAGGGAGATAAGGACATGTGGTGTTCCCAAGAGGTCACCCACCAAGTAAGTTCACCACATCCGAGACTGCTTGACTTCTGTGATCGGACAAGAACAGGTATATTCAGTGTGATATGGCCGTTGACATATTATGTGAGCGTTTGGGAATAGCACATGTTGTTGCCTTCCTTTTTGAATAAATTTATGATGAAAAATGCTGCAAAATTTATAATAATTATAACCCACAATACAATATTGTCTTCGAAATCTTTAAATTTTAAAAAGCATTAAAATTTATTACCAAACAATAAAAAACTATGAACAAAATAACATAAATTTAATAAAAATCAATGAAAATCGGTACTAACATCATAATTGTTTCAACTAAAGCATGATTCAATCGTCGATGTATAAACGAGAGACTTACATTGTCGAACTAAACAATAACATGAAGAAAAATACTATAAAAAAAGTAAAGTATATCAAAAACTCATTGTCGATAGCTTATCTATATTAATCAATTTTCAATAGCTTCCATTGTAAACACATTCTTTGGGAAATAACGGTATTTCACGTTGCATTGGTTTCCGTCTTTATATTTGGTCTTTTGCTATTACTTATTTTCTATTTCTCTTCTTCGCCGATGAGGAACGCCGCTTCACAGATTTCGGCTTTAAACGTAGACTTGTATTGAATATAAAAAAGAATACTGACAGATCGAAATCTATAAAGAAATTGAAATATCTACTTACCTCTTCGCAGCTGCCGTTTGTTGAACACCTTAGAATGGAACTTTTGTTTTGTACTCGATTTGTGCAGACTAAAGATAATTCTTCAGCAGAGATCCAGGTGAGTCCATAAAATATAAAATCGTTGGGTTCGACGTTGCTTAAATGAAGCGGTATTTGAATTTCTTTCGTTTTCTTATTAACTATGTCGTACAAGTAAATTCTGGCTATTGGATTCGGAGTTCCAGACTGCAATAATAAAAAAATAGTTTTAAAATCCCCACAGAATAATTATTTAATACTTTCATAGATAAAACGAGATCATTAACAAACGAAAAAAGAAGAAGATAGTTGCGTTTAAAAATAAGCGTTTAAAATATTTGTTAATATGTGCATTGCTGTATGATAGCAGAGTTTTCCCGCAGAATATTTCAACTTAATATACAGAAACAACCGATGATTGAGGAGCTACATACAATCCCTAAAAAAGGACTGAAAATGAATTTCAGCAAAACTAAACTAATGTCAAACAAAGATGACAAACCTATAATAAACATCCAAGGGACAGAGATAGAACACGTAGATGGATATACATATCTGGGTCCAAATGTCAAGGTAAGCAAAGAAAATCAGACTACCGAAATAAGCAGACGTATAAAAATGGGATGGGCAGCATTCGGAAGACTCTCATACGTACTTAAAAATAAACATATACCTCAAAGACTGCGAACCAAAGTGTTTAATTCCTGTATCCTACATGTACTTACATATGGAGTTTAAACCTAGACATTCACTAAAATAAACATGGAGAGAAGATCAGAAAAACTCAGACAGCTATGGAACGACAGATGCTGGGTATCTCACTCATAGACCATAAAATCGATGAAGACATTCGTAATAGAACAAAAGTAAAAGATGCTGTCGAACAGGCAGCTAAACTGAAATGGACATGGGCTGGACATAACGAACGTCTTAAGGATGGCAGATGGAATAAAGAAATTGGGAATTGACGGCCATATAAAGCCAACAGACCACGAGGAAGACCGCAAATGCGCTGGAGCGACGATGTTAAAAGAACTGCAGGACCAATGTGGAAACGTCTTACAAACAACAAGGATGAATGGCGAGAATTAGGAGAGAGATATATTCGGCAATCCGATTAGAGAGAAGGGTTTAAAAAAATACAGAAACTGGTCAATGCAAAAATTTTATAAAATCTATATCTTCTTGGTTATTTTTATAGAAGAAGAAGAGATTAAGCCAGAATAGCATGCCTCATCAATTGCCTGCTTCAATAATATCATTATCATCATCATCATTACCTACATTGGTTATTAAAAAAAAATAAAACTTGATCTATTATTTTTTTTATTAGTTCTCAGAATTTTTCTTTCTTTGCTATTGACTTTTTAAATAATTTTAAAATTCTTCATCACTGTTTTATGACATTTGGTTAAGGGTTATTAGCTATGCCATAAAAAACTATGCTGTTAGCAATGTTCAAACGGATTTTAACAAACTTTTGGATGGCTAATAACTTTATTATACTTACTTTTGGATACCTGATAACTGCTTCATGGGGATATTGACTTCCTGGTGATCCTGGTTCTCCGTAAATAGTGTAGGACAAATTATAGACTTGTTCGTCATTGAATACGGCGTAAGCTAAGTAAGCGCCATCTGGCGAAAACCATAACGCTGAACCTGAGGCCAATACTTCCTCTAAAATTAAAACATTAGATAAAAAACTTCTGATCATCTTTATATCGTCATAATATCGTCATTTATTTCAATCATCGAAATAGTGTCAAAAAATCTTGTTTTTACCTTATATCTAATCTGTACAAGTTTAAAGCCTTTTATAATAGTTACCTTCATAAACCCAATCAGGTACACCACAATAAAGAACACCTGGAATCCCTATAACAGTCACAGCTACGGGATTTTCGATGTCCTTGGAAAAGTCATCGATGTAGTAAATGTTGTTCTCAAAAACATACACTAAGCCGTGTCCCTCTGGAGAAAACTCAACTAACTGCAATGGATTTTGATTGGCAAGATGATAAAATTTTCTAAAAACAATTTTAAAAAGATATGAACTTTATTCTTCATTATATAAAATAGTACTGGTCATATTTTACAATAAAATCTGTTGTGTAAATGGTTGAATCGTATTGAGATTACTAAAGACCCCGCAACTCTCCTTATGGAAAACCAGCCCCGGTCAAATTTAACCAAAGTTCGGTCAATGATAGATCTCAAAGTGCGTAGATTAATAAAGTCAGTGGGACCTGGGTCTGAAAAACTATTATTCTGAAGGTACAGCCTTCTGAAGTTATTGGATTCGAGTGCTCAGTGTAAGTCAAGCGCACTTATTCGCAGTTAAGTGACCAAAAATATTGATTTATGAAAGAACAGAGACATATTTAATTCCTCTTTGTCTCTGTCTATTAATATCAATTACAGTAAGTTAAACAATGTGAAGAGCAGATTTTAATACACTCGCGATCATAAAATCCGGGTCACCTTGAAAATCACAGATATTTCATTTTTAACGAGCTTTATCGTAAATAATAATAACACAAATACAAACTAATGCATGTTTCTGAGAATTGTTGCGGTTTCCTTTGTAACAAAGAATTCCAATAGTGCCAATTTCGCGGTAAAGTGCACACTTCCCAAAATGAACGCTACCTGTAACTCCGCTTGTTTTAAATGTCTCGTTTGTGCTTCGACTTTCTGTTAAAATGCAACGGACAAACGTTTATTATTGCCACCATTAGTGTTTATTAGTGCCATTATTAGTGTTTATTTTTTGACAAAAATGCCTTTGACTGTTGAAACGGCACAAATTGTTGCACTTGTGGAAGACGGTCACACTCAACGGCAAGTCGCAAGAACTGTTGGCGTAAGCCTTTCTACGGTTCAACGAGTGCTTCAACGCTTTTAGGAGGCAAGTTTGCTAACCAGGCGACCTGGCTCTGGACGAAAAACAACGACCACGGCACTAGATGACCGTTTCCTTGTGTTTCAGTCTTTACGAAACCGGACCTCAACAGCGGTTATGCATCAAAATCGTCTAGAGGAAGTACAAAATCGCAATTTTAGTGTTGCAACAGTCAGAAGAAGACTTCGTTCTTCTTGACTATTTTCTCGGGTAATGGCTAGAGGACCGCCACTTCGCCGGGTGCCTCGAGTTGCACGACTAGCTTTTGCTCGACAATACGCGCGTTGGGGAATTAACGATTGTAGCAAAGTTTTATTCTCAGATGATCCCGTTTCTGACTAACTAGATCCGATAGACGTGTAAGAGTTTGGAGGAGAACCGGTGAACGATTTTCACAAGCTTGCATTGCTCCAAGAATGCTATTTGGTGGAGGCTCGGTCATGGCTTGGGGAGGTATATCTTCCGACTTCCACACAGAATTACCCTTCATCGAAAATAGGTCCCTAACTGCACGAAGGTACATTACCGAGATTCCGGAAGAACATGGTATGCCCAACATGGCAGGGCGTGGAGAAAACGCCGTTTTTATGCAGGACAACGTGCGATCGCACGTTGCCAGGATCAGTATGTAATGCTTGGACGAAGTTGGAATTACGAGGGTAGCCTGGCCAGCTAGGTCTCCGGACCTGAATCCCATCGAACATCTCTGAGACGATTTGAAAAAACGTATTCAAACCCATACACCTCCTCCTAACAACGCACAGGAGCTTAAGGATCTGTTAGTGAGTGAGTGGAATAACATACCACAACATGTAATCCGGAGAAAAATTGAGAGTATGCCCCGTCATCTGCAAGAGGTTATTAGAGCAAGGGGAGGCAATACACAATATTGGTCATTGAAATTTCACTGATTTTTTACCACGTTCTGTATTTTCCATATTTTTTCGTATGTCTGTTTTATCAACAACTTGATTTGTTTTCTGTTTTTTTCAATAAAAACAATAAAAAACCATTTTTTTTTCTTTCAAAACAAACATTGATGACATATAAAAAATACATTAGCCAAAAAATAGGTTATTACTGCACCAGAGGCAAAAATATTGAAGAAACTTGAAATTTTCAAGATGACCCGGATTTTATGATCGCGAGTGTAATTTAAAAAACTATTTTACCTATCAAACTTTATAAATAGTTTACTTACTGTTGAGCGACATCGTATATTGTGTATAGGGCAGTTATTGAATGTCGAAACACCTAGAAGTATAAAAATTTAGTAATTATTCGCACTGCTAAGCAAAAACGATTTATTGAGTAAAAGGAAAACCTTCTGTCTTCGTAATCAGCCATAAAGGTCCACACCTCCCTCTTTTTTTCCCATCGCTTTGTATCAATCTTAAATTAATGAATGAATGAAAAATGAATGTTTCTAAGTCAAAATTTATGATAATTAGTCGCTAATATGACACCGAAACAAGAAGAAGAATATAGCTTATGGATAACGAAATAATGAAAGTAAATTGTTAAAATGAGATATGAGATACCTACAATGAAATGACAGATAATTTTAAAAAATTGTGCGACAGAACGTATGTTACAAAAGAAGTCAAGATTTTTCTTGAAGTAGTTGACACAAAGACAACATATTTTATTTTGTGAGGTGTTTTAGAAGAAAATGCACAAGGTTAACTTTTGCAAAAAAAAATAAAACCAATTTCTAATAAACTTGGTGGGGTACTAATGTAGAAACAGCTTTGCTTCTTTACAAATCTTACATCAGATTCATTTTCACCAACCTTTTACACGGCTAGAGCCATGTGTAACAATAAGTATACCAACAAGTATTAGCAACCTTGATATTAACGACTATTTCACATTTTTTTATTGAAGCTGACATACACATACCATCATATTATAATACTCCATTATTAGATTCATGCATCTTAAATTCTTTCATAATTTTTACATTCCATCCAAATCAACAGAAAAAATGTTCAAACTACCTTTCAATTGCTCAATTTTTAGAGCTGAAACACTTGCAATTCTTGAAGCCTTGATCTATTTCGACAGTTTAAACAATAATACAGTCTTAATAATATCCGATTCATTGTCAGTCTTATTATCTCTCAAAAATACAAAGTTACCCAATTATAATTATAATCCTTTCATTTAGTAAATTAAGAACATGCTTCAACCTTAAAATGATAATAAAACTACGAATTTTATTAGGTAAAAGCTCATGTTGGTGTAAAACATAATGAGCATGTTGATTCTATTGCTAAAGCTGCAATAACCTGTCCAGCTGAAATTTTTCCAGATGAGAGAATGTTCCTGACGCTTTTCTCGTCTCTAAAAGTAATTAAAGAGATCCTTGTAATACTTCCTGGTAAACTTTTTGTGACCACTCAACAACACAATACGTGTATATACAACCACACATCCCTAATTCCAGATGGTTTAAGAATTTCAATACCGCCCGTAAATATACAACAACTTTAATAAGATTGAGATTTGCAAAATATACAATTCAGACTTATGCGGAACTTGTCAAGAACAAGGAGATCTTAACCACACCTTTTTTAAGTGTTCCAAATATATTCAGCATTCAGGAACTCTTTTAAACAACTTGCAAACTCTGCAAATATTTCCTCAATATCAAATGAATAACCTAAATAAATTAAATTTATACATAGTGCAAATGTGTGTCTGTAGTCAATCTTAGCTAAGCTCGTTAACCTTTGTTTTAACCCAATTGTTATTTACCTTTCTTTCCGTGGCATATTGCTAGTAATGTCTTAAACAAATGTCTTGATGGATCCCTGGACGAGAAGTGAGTATCCCTGTTTTTTCCGATATTTGTTTTTTCTTGCTATCATTTTCTCTTTTTGTTTGATTCAGTTATAGCGATTTTATGAGGTTTTTTTTGACTCGAATAGATACATTTTTTGCACTAGCAATTATTATTATAGATATACACTATTTTATTTTCTTTAGAATTAATTATATTAGAATATTAATATTAGTAATTTTTCATTTATTATTTCTCAACACGTAATTGGCTAACTAACTAAGTGTTAAAGCCACAAAAAAAAATATATTTTGAACCTCCAAATACTTACAGCAGAGACGTTGTACTTTAGCAAGACATATGACCGGTCCGGGGACAAACTTAAATCTGCTGTTGGATATTCCGCCTAAAATTATAGAGTTAAAAATGCATTAATATTAAAAATTGCATATACAGGGTAAGTTATAACTATTAAAACGTATATTAGGTTCAGGTTATTTCGAACAAAATTTGTTAGGACTGGGCGTATTATTGTTTTGTGGAGTTTTATTTTTGTATTTCTCGATCTAATTGTGGATTTAAGGATGAGATTGAGCTGAAAATAACATCTGTTGGTGGTGCAAATTCTGCTGTTTATATCTCTGAGGTAGTATTAACTGCTTCGATGACATCGTTTTTTATAACAAGTGGTCATAGTATTTGTGGTTGCTTGCTTATTTTCATATCCGTTTTGTTGGTGTTTATTATTAAACCAATTTTTGTGGCCGATTCTTTTAATCCTACATACACCTCTTTTATAGCGTTTTCCATTCTCCCAACAATATTGATATCATCAGCATGGGCAACAATTTGCACTGATTTATTACATATTGAACCAATGGTTGTGATTTGTGACATAGGTAATACTTTTTCCAGAGCCAGATTGAACAGTATACAGAAGAGAGGGTCTCCCTGATGCAGCCCGTTATTTGTTTTAAAAGGTTTAGACAGTTCCCCTTGAATTCGTACTCTACATTCAACTTTTTCAATAGTTAGTTTTGTTAAATGTGCCAACTGATATAAAGTGCTGTAATGCCTTTATGGTATCGTGGCCACCTTATTTATATAGTGTAACAATAAAACACTGAAAACTTTGTTTTCAAAACTTCCACAAAATTTATTTTAAATTCTTATCACTACAGCTGTTTCGGCTGATTGCCTTTCTCAAGTGATCTGTTTTTGGCATGGGTTTACACTTAATAGTCTCTAATGAAATAGGTTGAGGAGGGGAGAACTGTTTGTCTTAAGCTGGTCATTCAGAATTATATCTGTGTTTTTTAACTTGTTGATTTCCATAGATTCTAACAAAGATAGCTTAAGGCCTTTATTTTGAATGTGTAGAATTTTAAATTCGTCATTAAAAGAATGATTATGATCTAGAAGGTGAAGTGCGTATGTAGAATCTGTTTTTCTATTATTGAAAGCCCTTTTATGTTCTGCTATTCGTTTATTAAAATTTCTACCTGTTTGACCAATGTAAGTTTTTGGGCAGTCGCCACATTTAAGTTTGTACACACCACTGTGTAAGTGTTTTTTATGTTGGCTCTTATTGTTTTTAATATATTTGCCTAGGTTGTTATTTGTTCTGAAAGCTGGTGTTATTCCTTTCTTTTTTATGTGTTTGGCTATTTTTGTTGATATTTTGCCTGTATATGTAATCGAGCAGAAGGTACTGGGTTTTTTCTCTGGTGTTGGAAATACTAAATTCAGGGCTTTCTTGTGTAGTTTTTGATTTAACATTTTATTAATTGTTTGTTCGTTGTATCCATTGTTTACTGCTATTTGCTTAATGATATTTAATTCTGTCTCAAAATTGTATTTTGACATAGGAATTGCTGTTAATCTATGTAACATACTATGATAGGCTGCCAGTTTATGTTGTGTGGGATGGGATGATGAATTGTGAATAGTCGTGTCAGTATGGGTAGGTTTATGAAATATGGAGAAGTCATGTTTGTTTTTAAGTCTGGTAATTTTTAAATCTAAAAAATTTATGGATTGATTTTGTTCTGTTTCTATTGTAAATTCAATATCACTATGAAGAGAATTAATATACGATAAAAATTGGTCGAGTTGCCTGTTAGTTCCTGTGAAACATACCAGTATGTCGTCTACGTATCTCCACCAATATAAAAACTGTTTGAATATGGGATGTTTGAATGAATGGGAAATGGGATGAAATCTTTGTCTCTAGATGATCCATAAAAATATCTGATAGCAATGGGCTTAGAGGATTGCCCATTATAAGTCCTGCACTGTTATTTGTATATAATTCATTATTAAATTCAAAGTAGTCTTGGTTTATGCAAACTTCAAGAAGATATAAAATTTCAGATGTAATGATTGGATTTGTACTATTTTGGTCTAAAAGGTTTTTTACTAGAATAAAAGTTTCTGTAGGAGGGATACTAGGAAAAAGATTTTTTACGTCAAATGAAATTAATCTGGAGTTGTTAGGTAACTGAAAATGTTGTATTTTATTAACTAGTTCTATTGTATTTTTTATGGTAAATTTAGGTGAAAATTTAGTGTGTTCTAAAATAATCTCTAACAGTTTTTTTGAAAGTTTATATGACGGAGCTGTATAAAAAGACACTACAGGTCTTATTGGGTGATCCGGTTTGTGTAGTTTAATGAAAGAGTATAATTTAGGAGGCTGTGGGTTCATGATACTGAGGTATTTCTGTTCTTACATTGGTCAAACAGGTAGAAATTTTAATAATCGAATAGCAGAATATAAAAGGGCTTTCAATAATAGAAAAACAGATTCTACATACGCACTTCACCTTCTAGATTATAATCATTCTTTTAATGACGAATTTAAAATTCTACACATTTAAAATAAAGGCCTTAAGCTATCTTTGTTAGAATCTATGGAAATCAACAAATTAAAAAACACAGATATAATTCTGAATGACCAGCTTGAGACAAACATTTTTCCCTTCCTCAACCTATTTCATTAGAGACTATAAAGTGTAAACCCATGCCAAAAACAGATCACTTGAGAAAGGCAATCAGCTGAAACAGCTGTAGTGATAAGAATTTAAAATAAATTTTGTGGAAGTTTTGAAAACAAAGTTTTCAGTGTTTTATTGTTACATAAAATGAATTTCCATCAAGTAACGGTCGAATCCATCAATTATTATTTATATAGTTCAGCTGGAAGATTATCTATTCCGGGTGATTTATTTCTGGCTAGTATTTTAACTGCATCTTTAACTTCAAGTATCGTTGGTGGTTCCTCTTCCTTCTCGTCTGTTCCCCTCACCTCATCTCTTCCGTCTTTGAGGTTTGCTCCTCTATATTAAATGCCTGGTTAAATTATTCCACCCATCTATTCAATACATATTTTCTTATTGTTAATAGGTCGCCATTCTGACGTCTGCATTGTCTTGTGGTTGCCTTGAATTATTTTCAGTTGATGTTTAATTTTTTAAAGAATGCTCTGAATTCTTTCTCTTTGTTGAGATTTTCTATATATTTAAGTTTCTTATTTTTAAATGGTTTCGTCTTTTTCTTTTGTGTATCCTCTTTTCTTCTTTTCTCTTTGTCTGTTAATTCTCTACAGTTGATCTAGTTCATCGGGTAAGCATCTTTCTTTAGGCTTCATTGTTTTCTTTTGTTGCATTTTTGCATTCATAGTCAAACCAATGATTTTTACGGGCACAGCTTTCTGTTTTTATTTCCTCTTTCGCTGCTGCCTTCAATGTCTTACTATATTCTGGTCCAGTAGGAATCGATATCTGTCTGGCCTTCTTCAGTTACATTTTAATTCCTTAGCCTATTGGTGATGTTTTCCACGTATTGTTCTGCAATTGTCGCATCTCTCAGCTTTTGCATATTCCATTTTTTTCTATTCATTTTATGTCTATTTTTGCGCCTCTATAACTTCTGCAGTTTATTACATCTGTACCATGCTTTGAATCTATTAAGATTTATCAATATTGTGTAAAAATTATGTATTGGTCATATGTTTAAATCAAAATTACTAAAAAGTATCGTCAAAAACATTTCGACCCCATTTCTTTATGAGTAATTATCTAAGTGACGCCTCCTATAAGAAAATGTAAAATTATAAATAGAAGTATGTACCCACTTAAAAGTTTTGACTTTGTGCAGATTAGCAAATTTGATTTGACCCATTGTGTCTTTTTCCACAGCAACATTTTATTAAGTAATATTTGGTCCTTTGTTAACATCTTTTTTTGCTAAATAACGTAACTCTATTTTGTATACCAATAGTTATAGCTCACCATGTATATCTTGATATAAGAAACATTATTATTTCATTAACAAAAATTTACAATATTCATAATTAGAATGTATCCTTACCAGTACTTTTTGGTCCAGAAATAGATCAATGCTCTTTGTTGACATATTAAAAAGCAAGACGTCATTTTCAAATGTTTTATACATAAAAGCAGAATCTAAAAACAAAGTTTATCTAACAGAATTAAAAAAAAATGGAATATATTGTTAAGGTTAATTTAATTCAGGTTTTATGATCGCAAATAATCCACAAAAAAATACCATAGAATTCAGATAGTATTATATGCTGATTCGATATGTGTACGTTTTAAAATACAGTAAAACCTCGATCTCGGACTACTTAACGGGACATGGTCCGTTAAAGCCGAAAGTTATATAAAAATATGTTAAAAATAAATTAAAAACTTTTTTTGAAAATATGTAAGTACACTGTATTTAGATATATATAAAGAATACAAAATACAAACAAAATTTTATTTAATTGTCTTCAGATATTCGTCGTGACATTGCTGTGATATCGACGCGCTTGCTGTCGGTAATCCTGTTTTGAAAAAGGAATCAAGTTTCGTTTGCACTTTCGATATTGCTGTTTTTTATGATGACTAAAGCTCGGATTTATAGGCAACAAAAATTGAAGAAAAAGGCGCCTATATAGGCAAAGATTTTTATTAAAAAAGGCAGGAATATTAACATTTAGGCAAAATATAGGCAATAAAGGAATATAACTTATTATTTATTGTACAAAGTGAATTAACGTAATATTAACTTAAGCCAGGTATATTTACACATCATAATCATAACATTAGTATAAATAAACTAGTAACTAAAAAACTGTAAATTAATAATTAAATATTGTAACCACTTAAAATTGTATCATTAATAGAAACAACTAAATGTTTTTCAATATTTTCGGTCTTAAAACTATGTCTTCGATGACTTAAAATTAATTTGTACATTGAAAACGAACGTTCGACATCGACAGATGTAATTGGAGCATATTTCGGAGCGGATAATAAATCTGGCATAATTTGAAATTCCTCGGAAAATGTCCCATTCAAAACTTTAGCAACATTAGATAAAAACGAAAAACTTGCATTCTTGTCGAAAACATATTTCATTTTTTTTTTTAATTAATTGACCGTTACTTCCAGGTTCCAATTTAATTTTCGTCTATAAATTCTATCTTCTACGGCACTACAGCCCAAAATGAGCCTTGGCCTCCTTTATTTTTTGCCTCCACCCTTGTCTGTCTGTGGCTGCTCTTCTCCATACACGGACTCCTAAAAGTGCTTGTGCGTCGCTGCTTACTGTATCTTCCCAGCGCTTTCTTGGCTTTCCAACTGGTCTCTTTCCCTGCATTCTGGCGTTCAGTGCTCGTTTTGGTAGCCTATCCTCTCCCATTCGTATCACATGTCCGGCCCATTGCAATCTTTGTATTCTAATGAAGTCTGACAGGGGTGTTTCCTTATACAGTTGATAGAGCTCGTTGTTATATCGAATTCTGAAGATTCCGTTTTCCCTCACAGGTCCTAGTATTCTCCTCAGTACTTTTCTTTCGAATGTGTCGAGTTTGTTTTTGGATGTTTCTTTCAGGACCCATGCTTCGCTGCCATAACATGCTATTGGCCGAATTAAAGTTTTATAGATTCTCATCTTTGTATTTCGGTGGACACTTTTAGACCGAAATATATGGGAGAGGGCAAAATAAGCTTTGTTTGCCTGCGTTATCCTTTTTCGTATTTCTCCATCCTCTGCTCCATCGGCATATATTTCTACTCCCAGGTATGTAAACTTTCCAACCGTTTCAATGTCATCTTCATGCATAATGTTTTGTGGGATTATATTTCTTCTCGTCTGTACCATTATTTTTGTTTTTTCTGTGTTAATTTCCAGACCTAGCCTTTTCGTTTGTGTTTTTAACTCTGCGTATGCTTCCTGTGCTCCTGTTGATGTTCTACTCATAATATTAATATTATCGGAGGCAGCCAGTTGGACCGTTTTATTGGTCAGTAGGTTTTCTCGTCCAGTTTGCATTTGCCTAACCGCATACTCCAGTGCCAGGTTAAACAATGTTGGTGCCAGCCCATCTCCCTGCTTTAGTCCCTGCGAGATTTTGAAAAAGTCTGTCCGGTTGTTTTGTATTCGTACACATGCCTGAGTTTCATCCATTGTGGCTTTAATGAGTCTAATCAGCTTATGTGGTATTGCTAATTCTGCCAATATATAGTATAGTCTGTCCCTTTTGACTGAATCGTATGCCTGTTTGAAGTCTACAAACACGTTGTGAACATCAATGTCGTGTTCCCACGATTTGCTCAAGTATATAAATTATCTATTAATTTTGCTGACTCACATAAATTTATCTCTTGTTTTTCTAATAAGGTAATTGTGGTAACTATTAATTTATAATTGTTATTGATATAAGCGAGTTCCTGTTTTAATTTGGGATTTTTTAATATTTTTTTTGCTTCTCGAATGGCTTCGGAAATATCATGATTAAATTCAGATATAACTAATTCTATTTCATTGCAGTGTTTAAAGTAAAAAAAAACTGCTTCGAGCCACGTTCCCCACCTTGTAATTACTGGTTTAAGTGGCAAATGGACACCGGGAAGTCTTTATTTATATATTTGCACCCTCAACGGAGCCTTTACAAAAACTTTTTTCATAAAATTATTTACCAACGGAAACAGATTTCTTATTTCTTCAGCAATTCTATTTACCCCGTGGGCTACACAAGTGCAATAAATTAAATTAGGATAAAAAATCTTTAAATTAACAGCAGCTTTAATATATGCCGCAGCATCTGAAAGCATTAAAACTATTTTATTCACTGGTATAGCGTTGGGTAAAAAGAGGTTTGTTAAACTATCTTGTATAAATCGACTTATTGTTAAATTGTTTGTTTTTTCCAATTCTTTAACGGCAACTAAATAAGGTTTTCTCGCAAAGTTTTCGTTCAAAATTCCAATCATTAAATTAGCTATATACCTGCCACATACATCTGTCGTTTCATCCACGATAATATACAAAAAATTGCCCTCTAACTCCCGCTTAATTTTTGAAATACATTCCACATAATATTTTTCCACAGTATGTTTTCTCAATGTACTCTCGTCCGGTAAGGATTTATTAAGATATTTTTCAAAAAAGCATTTAAAACTAGGGTTATTAACTTTATATAGAGGAATGTTGGATGCAATCATCATCTGGCATAAATCAAATTTAAATGCGTCTTCCTCCTTTTTTTTTGAACTGCTTAAACTATTTCGCAGAGATATTTGGGCTAACTTAGAGGAATTTAATTTTTCCAAATTACGTTTATGAAGTGGGGTTCCACAATGCTTGTCAATAAAGTACTTTTTTCTACTTGAAATCTGAGAATTTAAAAAAAAATAATTAGAATTCTAAAACCGCTTTAGAATTAAGTTATGTTGTGGGACGAGAAAAAAAGAGAAAAAGTAAAACTTACCGATTTGCCGCATAGTTTACAAAATGCTCCATCTCCTTCTAGAGAAAGTTCCGAATAAGGTGCGATCCATAGCCTTAATTTAGATGTCATCTTTTCACACAAATGTCTAAAACGTTTTAAAACTTGTTCTTTGCTTTTCGGTATACGCAACAAAACTAATTTGTGACTAAACTCTGATACAGTAACCGACTGTACAACTGATAATAAACTAATAAAGCTTAGGGATTTCCAAATAGTTAACCCTCAAGTCTCGATCAGGTACATTTTCCTAGAAATCTGTTATATAAACAAACCATTGATATTTTATTATTGACCCAAAATTTTATTATAGAATGGTTTAGTAATAGAATAATATCATGGGTAGTACCATGAAATTTTAAAAAAGGCACAAATAGGCGGAATTTACAAAAAAAGGCAAAAAGTGCAAAAAACAATTATAATAGGCAAAATAGGCAAAAAAGGCATTTTGCCTATAATCCGAGCTTTAATGATAACTCTCTAAAATTACGAAAATGCGTAGAATACAGTTGAACTTCGTTTTCTGATGAATAATCAATAAATGTTATTATATCGTCGAGATACGAACGATCTCGATTTTAGGTTCATAACTTCATCTGATATCTCACTTTCAGTCATGATGTTATACCCAGTGTCACCTTCGTCTACTTCTAGTCATATTAAAACATCTTCCTTAGCTACATGTTCTCCACCATTATTATGTATTGTCCTACAGAAATCAGTAACTTCCAAGCCTTATAAATCTACCTCTGCATCTTGGCCATCAAACAAATCCTTTCAGCCATTTTTTAATGTTAATAGTAACTTCATTACTTTTGTTTTTATGAAATAACTCATTTATTTTCCGTTCCCTTCCCTTCTATTGTTTTTGTGTAATAAACATCGTTTTACCTGAGTAGTAAATAAACCTTGATAACAATACACTCGTTTTACTAGTATTTTGTTTTTTTTATTATTATATTAATTTCCCTTTATTCTACAATATTTAAAAGACCTGGCAACGCTGTAAACTTCCGTGGAAATACAATTAAGTAGCTGCTTAATGATGTGTAATAGAAATACTTTCTTGTTTTTAAATATAATATATTCTTATCATTGTAGAGTATAATGAACTGGGTTTTTTTCAAAGTAGTAAATTTGGGAATTCCCTTATCAATGTACAGAACACATGTTTTATCTTTGGTTTGTTTGCAAATGTTTCCAATATTGTTCTTATAGCAACGTATAGTAAATATTTCTCAATTGCATTTCTAATATCAGATTTGTTTATTATATTGTTCTTACGATAACCGCCAGTTGTTGGGAGCGCTGATAAACAAATTAAACATAGATAAATTAATCATATTTCCAGATTGCTTCATTAATATTATTTCTCTCATTTTATTTACTAGAGTAACATCAATCACATTTAACCTTTACAGATTTTTTAAAAAGTATCATTATACTAACACCGTGCCATTGAAATTTTTTGTATTAGATAGCATTACCGTCAATACATTGGTGATTTCTCAAAGACAGTATAATTGACGATATTATTTTTTCTTCTACTAACATATTATTCCAGTCGTCAGAGAGTTTACCCCTAAAAATTATACGAACAATCTGAATTTTGCAGAGAATATTAATTTTGGGACCCCAAAAAAGATGCAATAAAGTTTACCACTTTTACCTCCGGGCTTGCCCCTAAAACCCCACTCGCGGGGGGTAAAAACACACAAAAATCAATTTACTAAGAATCTGTACAGCGTAAAAAAAATGTTTCAAATAAAAAATGTAGCTGAGATAATTTTAAATAAAAATGTTTATTAGAATTTTTGTGTAGAATGAACCGTTCTCTTAGAAACAACGCTTGAAGTGACCGTCGATTTTGCATGTCAGTTACTTGCGCGAAATCAATGTTCAATAAAATTTGTATCGGCTCGACGGTAAAAATTCTAGATCTTTTGATCCAAATGTCCTATCAACAAAAATCAAAATGCGTTTTAAAGGCAAAGAGTGCAGCTTTTATATGCAGTTTTTGTATTTTGCCGAGAATAAACTGAGTTTATACGAAGGTGTTAAACAAATTAACGTGGCCCGATTTTTGCCATTTTTTACGATTCTCGTGACATCAATAAAATTGATCACTTTCATTGACCAGTTATACTAAAATTTCCATTTTTAGAGATCAAGCTTTCTAAACTATTTCTGTTTCACAATATAAACGATCACACGTCACGGGAAATGCATCTAAGAAGACTGTTTTGGGTGTAGTTTGTTGCAGTAGTTTTTTTCCTTTGAAAAACGTACTATTGTAATTGAAACAAAAAGTTTTAAATGTTTTAGGTAGGTTATTGTGTGAAAGTTTAAATCCAGCGTTTTTAAGCATATTTCAAATGCCTCACATTCGTTGCCAAAACTCAGAACTAAAATTTCATGCTATAGGTTTTAAAGGTTAGGCTCTAGTAATCGAAACTTTATAGTGACCAGTCAATGAAAGAAATAGATTATATTGATCTCGTAAGAATCATAAAAAATGGCAAAAGTCGCGCCACGTACACCTGTATAAAATCTGAGTTTATTTGCGGCAAAATACAAAACTGCATACGAAAGCTGAACTCTTTGCGTTTAAAACGCATCTTGATTTTTGTCGATAGGTCACTTGAATCAAAAGATATCGAATTTTTACCGTCAAGAGTCAAGATAATACAAATTTTATTGAACATTGATTTCGCGCGCGTAACTGACATGCAAAATCGACGGTCGCTTGTGGCGTTGTTTCTAAGAGAACGCTTCATTCTATACAAAAAATGCTTATAAACATTATTGTTTAAAATTACCTTAGCTACATTTATTATTATATATAACGAGTTTATTACAGCTGCCGCCGTTTCTCGCAACCTAGCTTCCAACGCTTGCGATCGTTCCAGTCATCTACTTGTAGACCCCTATCTTCCATTGCACCTTTTACTTCTTGTCTCCACGATCTTCTTGGTCTTCCCTTTTTCCTGCGGTTGGTGGGGATCCACTGTAACATTCTCTTTGGCCATCGTTGATCATTCATCCTTTCTACATGGCCATACCATTTTAGCCTTTTGCATTCTATAGTTTTCAGGACGTCAATGTCTATGCCCATACGCTCCCTGATTTCAGTATTCCTTACTCTATCTCTTCTAGTGAGTTGGCAACATCTTCTCCAATAATTCATTTCCATTGCTTGTATTTTGGATGCGTCATTTTTATTTATTACCCAAAGCTGTGAACCATATGTAGCAATGCTTTCTATGATTCTTTTGTATATCCTAATTTTTGTGTTTCGGGTGATGTGGTTATTCCAAAGTATACTATTCAGTTGACGTATTGCTGAATTTCCTTGACCAATTCTAGTAGCTATTTCTTTTGGATTCCGACCATTGTTTGTAATGTTTACACCGAGATATTTATAGCTATCAGTATTTTGAATTTGTTTGCTTCCTAGTTCTAAGTGCTTTCCTTCACCTCCCACTACTACGTACTCTGTTTATGATGGATTAATTGATAAGCTCCACTTAGTATATTCTTCATCTATTTTTCGTAACATGTAGTGGATATCATCTTAATCTTCTACAAGTATAACTTGGTCATCAGCAAAATGCAAGCTGTACAGTGTATGGTCTCCAATTTTAACACCCATAGGTTCACATTTTCTTTTCCAAATATCCAAAACCCCCTCCAAATAAATCTTAAAGAGTGTATGTGCAATGCAGCAGCCTTGGCGAAGTCCTTTGGTCACTTTTCTCTTTTTTGTCACTTTTTGTCCAATCTTTATTACACTCGTCATATCATCGTACAACTCCCTTACAGCATTAATGTAAATCGGTGGAATATTCTTGTCTTCTAGCACCTGCCATAGCTTGGCTAATGGGACACTGTCATACGCTTTTTGAAGATCAATAAATACTATGTGTGTCTTCATATTATGTTCCAAACGCTTTTCTATTGTTTGTTTTAGGCAGAACACATTGTCTATACAAGAACGACCAGTACGAAAGCAACTCTGATCTTCCTTAGCTACATTTTTTATTTTAAATATTTTTTCTACGGTATACAGATTCTTGGTAAAATGATTTTTTTGCGTTTCTACCCCACTGCGAGGGGGGTTTTAGGTGGAAGCCCGGAGGTAAAAGTGGTAAACCTCTTTGCATCTTTTTTGGCGTCCTAAAATTGACATTCTCAGCAAAATTCAGCTTGTTAGTATGATTCTTAGAGGTTCAGTGGCATTTTCGTCTCTGACGACTAGAGTATATCGAGTTTCCAGAATTTTCCTTCCTCTGCTATAACATATCTTATAGCTTTTTGCCAATTTTCAGATGAAATTTTAGATATTGAGTCATTTAATAGTCGAAGAATAACTTCAAGTTTAACTGTGGTATTGTTGTATTCCATTTCATAGAAAACAATTATTTTTTAACCGCCCTTTACTTACCTGAAATCCATGATCCATTAAACGAAAGCGCTGAATATGTGTGATTTAAGAAATCATCTAATTCAAATGGCTGTCGGTCGATTTCTTTAATACTTCTTTGTTGAGTTAATGCAACAATACCTAATACAATTACTGTGAGAATGGCGACCTAAAACAAAAATATTTATGTATATGTTATGTGATAATATATTATGTTATGTTATGTATATGTGTTTATAGTAATGTATATTTAATAGGTCAACGAGGAAGAAGAAAATCGTTTAACCGTGAAGGTAATTTGTGAATTTATTTCCGTTGCTTTTATTTTCTGTTTTGAAATTTCTGGAAACTTTAAATTACGAAACGGTTGCCGATGTGAGCTCATAATTAACTATGTTAGAAAAAAAGGATTCCATATGAAGTAGAACAAGTTTTGAAGTTCTATAGAAACACCAAATCTTTGTCAAAACGAGGCTCATGGAGGATTACGCTGCAGAAAATTGCTGATAAGTTGTTTACTAATGTCTCTGTCACTGAATATATCACCAAGTACAGAGAATCCTATCTAAAACTTATCATCTATCTATCTATATGAGGATTTTTACAGCTGTCGCCGCCTTCCTTCTTTCAGCCAACGTCTCCAGTCCTTTCTGTTTTGCCATTCTCCATCTCTGAGGTCTCGTCTTTCCATGGCCTCGTCCACTTCATCAATCCATGATCTTTGGGGTCTACCTTTTTTCCTCCTTCCTATTGGGCTCCAATCCGAAATCTTTGCTATCCACCTTGTATGATCTGTTCTTCTCACATGTCCATACCAAATTAAACGTTTTTCTTCGATGTAGCTGAGTATTTCTTGTTCTACTGCCATTTTTCGTTTTATCTCCTCATTTCTGATGCGATCCATTTTTGTCACTCTGCAGCTTCTTTTCATGAACTCCATTTCAGTTGCTGTGATTTTGGACCTTTTTCGTTTATTTATTAACCAATTCTCTGCTCCATAGGTCATTATACTGCGTACCAAGGTGTTATAAATTCTCTTCTTTGTATTTCTGGTAATCTGTCTATCCCACAGTACCCCGTTCATTTGTTTAATACATGATCTTGTCTGTGCTAATCTGCTGGTTATCTCTTGCTCGGTGGTTCCATTTTTTGAGAGTATGAATCCTAAATATTTGAATTTGTCAGTGCCGTTAATTTCCCTGTTATCGTTCATTTCCAAGTTTCTCGCTAGTTCTTGCTCTGTTGTTAAATATTCGGTCTTGTCTAGATTTATTTTCAGTCCATTTTTTCGGAGCATATAGCTTCAAGATGAAGAAGATCTGTGCTATATGCTAAAACTTATCGAAACAGCTAAAAAACGGTACTATCAACATCGCCTAGAAAGCTCGGAAAGTATTGTAAGAGAAACTTGGTCCTTAATAAACGAGCTTCAAAATAAAATAAAAACTAACACAGCTCTAACATTTTCACTTTCAAATACCCCAGAGTAAAAATATAACATCAACTGTTTTGCCACAACAAGATCCCATATCCTGTCTTCCCAATTCTAAAAAGGTTTCAAATTCAATATTTGTAAGACCAGTTGATAATTATGTACCGATCCAAACAATCAATATTATCAAATGCAAAAATGCAAATCTTCCTGTAGTATTGATGGACTATCCATAAAAAGTTTCTCAAATCCCCCAAAAGATGTGTTGGAAGTCCTGATCTCACATATTAAAGATTTCTTTGAAAAATATATTGCCAGAGTGCCTAAAGACAGCCATTAATATTTCTTTTCTTAAGGGTGGTAAAAATCGAATGTTTGCAACTATATACCTATTGCCTTACTACGGTACTATCCAAAATTATTGAGAGAGTTATAAAACCCCAATCTATGTCCGTTCCCATTAACAACAACATTTTATCACCTGGGTCCTTTACTTTTCCTTTTCTTTATGAATGATATCACTAATTTAAAAAACGATGGAAAAATTTTTCTTTTTGCTGATGGTGCCAATATCACCTGGAGAAACTCTAATACTGCAAGTCTTCAAGCAAATATAACTTCCTATCTACTTTAAAAAAACCTGGTCCATTTCTAATTTACTCTCTTTGAACGTGGATAAGACAGTATATAAAGGATAATGCTACTAATCTGCTTAAATCTGTAAAATTTCTTGTTATTGTTATAGACAGCAACCTTAAATGGTCCCTTTACATCGATTGGTTAAGTAAGAAACTAGCCACAGCCTGCTATTCAACAAGATCTGTTTCAAAGGAAATTAATTTAGCATCTTCCAAAATAAACTATTTTCCTTTGTTCAAGTCTCATCTTCAATATGGTCTTCCTTTGTAGGGTTCTAGTAGAACTGCCCAATCTTATTATTGTTATTATCTTATTACTGTTATTTTTAAATTACAAAAAAGAGTAATACGGTATCTGTTTGACCTCAGAAGAACAACATACTGCAGAATCTACTTAAAAAATCACTGAATTTTAACGGTTTCTTTTTAATTTATTTTAGAAACTGTTTGCTTAATTCGTAAACACCTACATGTTTTTCCAGCAAGACCTAATCATGACTACTCCACCAGAAATTCAACCTTTGATGTTTATTTAGAGATCCTGTCCACTGAGTTAGTAAAGAAATCTAGATTATGTTCTGCAAAATAACTATACAACCATCTCCCTTTACAACTTCAATCTGCAATATCTTTCCCCAAATGACAAAATGACAAAAGCCTATCTATATGAAAAAGTGTAATTCAGTGGAATAGTTTTTTTAATAAATAATTAAGAAATTACAGTACCTTTATGAATAAGTGACTAAAACTAAAATGTAAAGTATTTTTATCTATGTTTGGATATTATATTGAGCAACTTCAACTTACTAGTCCCTAAGGTTTTATTATGCAATTTGCGATTTATTTAAATTTTACAATGGATCGTTTATTTTGTTATCTTCTATCCTGTGATATTGACGATTTATGTAATTTCAATAAATTGTAGTTGTTATTGTTATTTTTTGATATTTTGTAAGCTTTGTCCATAAAATTGTACAAATTTCATTAACAATAAAACATATTTCTATTCTAGAAATAAGCTGACAGATTATTTCTTGAGTTATCTCATCTCAAGCTACTTGTACCTAGTGCCAAAGTGCCGCTACAATCTGAGAAGGATTGGATAAACGAAATAATCTTCTTCTCAAAATATTCCAGACGTATTCCATGGGCGAAAGATCGAAAAATATGGGGACCAAGTTAACAAATCGACATAACTGTCTTCAAAATGGATCAACGTAATTTTGGCTGTACGCACGTTATGTTGCCACTGATGAACAAAAAACTTTACTTGTTGCCAAAAGAATTAGTTTGTTTCCGCCATTCCATAATGCCAGTCGTGAGGTGCACTTATCTTTCCATAAAAAAATTGAGGAATCGTCTTTTAACATGTCGCCTTCTTATCCTTGCACAGCTATTATACATATATCCGAACATCACTACAATTTATCACTAACGACAATGGTACTCCAGTGTCCAAAACTTCTTATCCTTCTGCAATAAGCCATCCATGATCTTCAAATGATTGGTGGTCATTGATTGAAAGTGGGCCCCAATAGACGAAATAAAACTGGCCATAAGAAAAGCTAAGAATAACAAATCTCCACGCGAAGATTGTGTAGTTACTGTTGCAATCAAAATCGGAGGCACTTGTCTATTTTATTTAAAATGTGTCTTTTGGACAGTAATATACCCGACAAATAGCACAATGCTGAGGTAATTCTATTATACAAAAATGAGGAGATCCCCATGAATTAGAAAACTACAGACCTAAGTTTTCTTAGTCACCTATACAAACTTCTTACAAGAATAGTAACGACTCTGATTTCTTCCAGCCAACTTGATAGAGCAAGCGGGATTTCGTACCGGATTTGGAACAAATGATTACCTACAGAGCATTAAAACGGTAATAGAAAAGACTCTCGAATACAATCGACCACTCGTTCTGGCTTTTGTAGATTTCCATAGAGCCTTTGACACGATATAATTAGACAAAATCCTGGAAGCACTACAACCATGCAGCATTGACTACCGATATACAAGGTTAATTTACAACACATACAAGAACGCAACTATGCCGGTGAAACTACATAAAAATACGGATCATATCCCAATCGGCAGAAGAGTCCGACAGAGTGATACCTTATTGTCTAAACTGTTTACCGTAGTACTAGAATATGCTTGTAAAAAACTTAACTGGGAAGAGAAAGGCCTGAACATTGACGGTAGAATATTTTTGACTTTTTGAGAATTTATGACAAACCTAGTACTTAGCGGAAATATCAATGTTGGAGACAACGAAAAAGAGCTGGTGGGAAAATACATATACCTTGGATACGAAATAAAGATCACAAGAGACAACCAAACATGCGACCTACGAAGAAAAATAAACTTAGCATGGGCAGTCTATGGAAAAGACATATTTAAAATCGATATACCAATTTATTTAAAACGTTAAACATTTGACCAATGTGTGTTGTCTGTGATGACCTATGGTGCCGAAACTTTGACATTGATGGCTACAACTTCTAGAACGCTGCAAATAGCTCAGAGAAAAAATGGAAAGGTCAATTCTGAGTATATCGATTCGTGACTGAGTTAGAAATGAAGACTTAAGACGAAGAACAAGAGTTACCGATGTGATTTCCCGAATTGCCATACTGAAATTGAACGTCGCCTGAATCAGTGATGAAAGGTGGACGAAGAGATTGCTTGAGTGGAGGTAAGACAAAAGAAATAAAGATAGACCCCCTACTCGTTGGACTGACGATCTCAAGAAAATGTCAAGAAATTGGACGAAAAGTGCTTAAGATAGAGCACAATGGACAAACATGAGGAAAGCCTATGTCCAGCACTGGACGCAAAGGGCTCAGTGATGATGATGATGATGATGCATTACATAAATAAATATTAATGTTATTTAAAATATTTCTCAGTAGTCCAGTAAGTGTAAACTCGACCTTCCTAGCTTGCATAAATATTGTGAAGCAGTAACCTTGTAATATCACGATTCCTCATTGAATGGGCCTATTAAAAGTCGGGCAGACAAGCGAACGGGGTAAATCATTGTCAAACATTATTAATCATTGTTAATCGTCGTTTATCTTAGTTAAGCACATTTAATACGATTATCAAATAAGTTTGTCATCGTCCGGTTATAATGTACATGTGATTATAATGAATTGTAGATTTCGTTGGTTGACAATTTGGTTGACAGATTGGTTTACAATTGGCTTTGTGGACGTAAAGTGGTCCTGTAGAGACAAAAAGCGATCTTGGTGTGGAGCTGTTCTTCAGACACGTCTTGTACCTCTAACTCTTTGTGTATGGACTTCCTGATTCAAGTTACCAAGACGATCTAGGCATAATGAACAGATTTAAGTAGCTTTTTACGTATTGTACGATGATCTAATGCTATGGTTAAAAAACCATAGCATTTTTGTACCAGGGTTTTGGGGTTTTGTTCCAGGAAATTAGTTGTTATAAATTTAGTATTACTTGGTGTTCTTTTTCAGAACTAAAGAAAATAGAGTAGGCGAAGACTTCTTTCTTCTTACATTATATTATAGAAAATGTACTACAAGTATAGTGGAGATAAGAAAAAAACAAAAACACCAGAGCTAGTGTTAATAAAGACTAAACAAGAGCTTTAATCTTTAAATATCCTAAATGAATAAAATAAATAATGAAAGAAAAGTATAATATGAAGAAAATATGAAGAAAATTCTATATCATAAAACTATATCATTCTATTAAAAGATATATCGATCAAAATAATAAAAAATGGGTCAAATACCCAAAATTATAAATAATTAGTAAGAATTTTGATTATATTAAAGATAAATATATATTGTTGTATTCATTATTGAAAGTAGTTGTCCAAAACGATATTACTACGTACTCAAAAAACATACTTATATATAGTAGAAAAAAGGATTCGACGTAACTTACTGCAAGTGCAATCCATTTTAGATGCTTTACACTAAATTTCCTCAGTTTATCAACATTTATTAACATTGTTACTTAAGCAGCTAACGTGCTAACTCTACTGATAAGGGTACATTATCGTGGTAACTGTTTAAAAATGTTTTTAACATAATAAACTTGTTATTTCTATTTGCTGATTATTTAAAAATAAATATTTATTCTATTTTTAAGGTTTTATATTTATACCTTATAAGAGTAATTTAAATTTAGTGTTATAGTGTAAAATATGAACAGACACGACAATCAATTTTATATAATGCATTTGAATTTTGAAAGCAGCGTTTAACAAATTTTCTGCAGAGAATATTTTTAGAAAATAATTCCCTGGGTTAGTCTGGTACTTTATATCATACACTTTCTCCAAACTATATAATAGGCTGCTGATAACTAAAAAAATGCAGCTGAGGTTTTGAGTTTCCTTTGAAATTATACCTAAATGTATGTGGCGAATGGTATGATTTGATCTGTATAGGCTCTAAACACAATTAGGGTTTAAACCCAGTTTATTCAACAGGAATTATCTCGAGAAGAGTCGCGTGCTGATTCTGTTAATGACTAGCCGTTTTAGTAGCTTTTTAAGATAGCTTGTTAAGGAAATTAAAAGGCTTAAACATCAGAATAAACCTAGGAAGTTCTGCAACAGCAAAAGAGATAATTAAATCATTATTATAAGTGGCTCGACAATCCGTTGTGGATCTTGGCCTGCTCACAAAGAAGTCGCCACTCCTGTCGATTCCTGGTAACTTTCCTCCATCTTCTAACCCTTAGAATCTGTAGGTCTTCTTCCACATCATCAATTCATATCATTCGTGGTCGTTCTCTGCTTCTTGTGCTCTCTGGTTTTAAAAATGTTAATCTCTTCGTGTATTCGCAATCTAACATTCTAGCAATGTGTCCAGTGTATCTAAGTCTCTGCACTTGAACAAATTTCACAATATCTGGACCTGTGTATAACTGATATAGTTCAAAGTTGTATCTTCGACGCCATAGCCCATTTTTATTTACGGCCCCAAAAATATTTCTAAGAGTTTTTCTCTCAACAATACCAAGAAGCCTTTCATCATTTTGAGATAAGGTTCAAGTTTCAGCCCCATATATCAAAACCGGTCTTGACCCCATATATCTAAGCGAAGAAAATTAAATAAAGACTTGTGAAAGCAGAGAATTAAGAATTCTTGGCAAAGAAAATGAGGTGAGATAGCCTGAGTATTTCAAGGATCTTCTTCTTAGTCGTTAACCTGATGCAGGTATCGTGATATCATGAAGCTATTAACTAAATTTCCCAATGTTCCTCCACGTTTTTCTATCTTCTCCATTCTAGCACATTCTGACAATGGAGCGCCAATGGTAGCAACAATATGGTCCGTGTATCGTGTGGGAGATCTACCTCTATTTCTTTTGCCTTCTACTTTTCCCTGGATGGTAAGTTTTTTAAGACCATTTCTTCGAAGCACATGTCCAAAATAGCTTATTATTTGTTTTGATATTTGTGTTCTTAGTCTTTTCTTTATGTTTAGCTGGTCCAGTATGGATTCATTTGTTCTTCGGGCCACCCATGGTATTCTTAGCATTCGTCTCCAGCAGTACATCTCAAATACATCTATGGTCTTTTTGTCCTTTCAAGGATCTACTGGACGTTAAAGGCAATCTAATTGTCCTACATTTTTGCTTTCGTTTATTGAAGCATATTGTAAGATTTATCTTGAATGGTATTGTCGATGTATAACAGCAGGAAAGAATAATAGTTTTTTTGTATTTTAAATTGAAGCCTTCTAATTTTCTCTTCGGTAATAGATGACGTCGTCTTAGGTTTTCTTGATCTCCAGTGGCGCACCTAGAATTTTCCTGTGGGGGAGTTCTGGTTTTTTTATGCTACCTCCATTTTAAGTCCTTAAAATTTGTGAGCAACAATGGAAAATAGTGCCCTGGAAGGCGTTTAATCCCCAAACTCCCCTCCTGGGTGCGCCACGTATAAACAACAAATAAATATTCGTTTAATTATACCAGAAATAAATCTACTGTAGCTATGTGTAATTGAATCATATTCGTCCTTCACCTTTAAAGAACACTCAAGAAAGATAAAAAGTGGAGCAGACATACTACTTGAAATATATTTAATAATTATAAAAAAAATTAAACATACAATAATATTAATTAATCTTTATAGTGATATAAAATGAACCTCTTGAACATATGGTTTAACAATTATTATGAAAACTCAAGAGATATTATTCGCGACAATCGTGGTGTACCATGGTTAACAACCTTTTTAAATGTCAAGTTCAATAGGTTTATACTCGTCGAGAGTTTCCACTTAAACGTAATTTTTTAAATTGATTATAATGATATGCTGATAAACAAAAATATTGAACGAATATTTGTAATCTTTTTACATTGTAAATTTATGTTTTTTAATAAAAAAAGAAGGGACACGTCATTCGCTCTTATCATGATCAGTATCTTTACTTTTATCACTAGGTGCGGTTGGGTTAACTACTTATGTTCATATTTTCTTCTTTCTACATTTTACTAGAGAAGGAAAAATACTTTACATTTCGGGAATCGTTCTCAAACATACATTAAATAATTTTTTTGTTACTTCTTAAAAAATTCTTTAAATAAATTAATTTTATCTAACTCTTGTCAATCAACTTTGTTTTATCTTCATTATTAGCGAATATATTTATGGAAGATGCAGATGCAAAAGGGAGATGCAGTTATAGTACTGGGTGCTATTAACGCCCATGTAGTATCAGACCAAAGAGATCAACTATAGACCAAATACATATGAAGGGTACAGGGGAAAAAGGAGGAATGTTACTTTTGTTTAATTTTTCAGGAGAGCATTTTCAAATTTATAAGATTAATATTAAAGATATATTTTGTTATATATGGTAATCTTTTTAAAAAAATCATACGTTTCGTATGTTTACACATTAGTTTAAAATTTTTTATGTAATTTCGATAGCGGTAGAACACCACATTGTAAGAAATACCTAAGAAACACACTTTCGGTGATTAACAAAAGGGAATGTCTGTTGTTTTAAGGCATCTTCTTCTTCATGTGCCTTGTCCGTTCCGAACGTTGGCAATCAACATGGCTATTCTTACTTTGTTTACGGCAGATCTGAATAGTTCAGCAGATGACAATCCGAACCATTGCCGCAAGTTTTGGAGCCACGAGTGTCTTCTCCTCCCTGGACCCCTTCTGCTGTCTATTTTCCCTTGAACGATTAGTTGTAGTACTCTATATTTATTATGTCTCATAACGTGACCCAAGTATTCCAACTTTCTTTTCTTTATACTTATTCCTACCTCTCTCTCTTTACCTATCCGGCGTAGTACCTCTTCATTGGTCACGTGCTCAGTCCAGGATATACGTAATATACGTCGGTAAGCCCACATTTCGAAGGCCTCTACTTTTTTCATCAATGTTGCGGTCATTGTCCACGCCTCCATTCCATATAACAAAACCGGGAATACATAACATTTCAGAAGTCGAATTTTGAGAGGTAGGGTGAGGCTTTTAGAGGTGAAAATTTGCTTCATGCTAGTGAACGATACTCTTGCCTTTTCTACTCTTATACGTATTTCCTTCGCTTGATTCCAATTTGAGTTAACTGTTGTTCCCAAGTAGATGTACGAATCCACGTGTTCAATTCTTTCATTGTCTAATATCAGTTGCTGTGGTGGTTGTTTGGTTTTGCTTACTAACATCCATTTGGTTTTTGTGATATTTAGTCTGAGTCCGTATTGTGCACTTATTTTTTGTATCTTACTCATTAGGCAACTCAGTTCCTCCATGCTACTTGCTAGAATCACAGTGTCATCAGCATACCTTATGTTATTAATTATTTCTCCATTTATCTTTATGCCTTCTGTGCTTTCCTCCAGCGCTGTCTTAAATACTTCTTCTGAGTATATATTAAAGACAATAGGAGACAAGATACAGCCCTGTCGTACCCCTTTCTTGATCTCAATTTTATTGGTCAATGTAGATCCTACTTTTACTTTAGCTGTTTGGCCCCAATAGAGACTCGCTATTGTTCGAATGTTTCTATAGTCGACTCCGATCTTATGGAGAACTTCAATTATCTTTTCGTGCTTTACGTTATCGAATGCTTTTGCGTAGTCTATAAAGCATATGTACACGTCTTTGTTCATATCTCTGCAGCGCTGGATGAGTACCTGTAGACTAAAAAGTGCTTCTCTTGTCCCAAGAGAATTCCGAAACCCAAACTGCGAATCTCCAATGTTATCCTCGCATTTATTACTTATTCTGTTGTAAATAACCTTGGTGTATGCCTTCGAAATGTGGTTAATTAGACTTATCATCCGATGTTGATCACAAGACTTAGCTTTTGGTTTTTTCGGTATGGCAACAAAAGTTGACTCTAGCCAGTCTTCAGGAAACTCCCCGCTGTTATAAATATTGTTAAAGAGTCTGACGAGTGAGTCTAGAAATTGACTGTTTGTTTCGCACAGCATTTTCAATACTTCCCCAGATACGTTATCGTTGCCTGGTCTTTTGTTATTTTTAAGACCCTTTATAGCATATATAAGGCATAGTGAATTTAATTTAAGAAAAGCAACAAAAATAAAAGGATAATACAATTTTGCTTAGTCCGTATAATAATAGTATAACAATTGCATATAATCCAACTTGTTCTCATTCAACATGTGATAGTGCTGTGAAATACTCCTAAGCATTATTTGTGCCATATCTGGACAGGTGCACAACGTCATCAAATTTTGCCTTCGAAATAATAATCAAACCTACAAACAGAATACTTAGTTCCCAATACTACTACAATAATTTTTTACCATTTCGTACCTTCATAAAGATAGCCTGTGAGTTCAAACTCATTGTCGTGCAAGTTAGAGTGTTTTGATATTGGACGGCGGTTTGCGATTACTGCAGACTCAAAAGACCATTATATCAATTTCGGTAATAAATAAAACGAGAGTGCGATTTTACAATCTTGGCTTCTCGGAGAAGTCTAGTTTTAAAGGGGCACTTCTTGTTGTAAGTTTTGTTCAGGTGGTTTGACTATTTCCAAAATAGCAGCTGATCTACCTCTATTACAATAAAAGGAGAATTAGATTTTGAGCATTTTATTAATAGTTAGCTCCTCTGGTAAATATATATATTGGAAGAGTCTGCAAAGCTGTAATGGACTTTTCTGTCTTTAAACGAACTAATGTGGTTCTTTACTGCTTCTCTTTATTTTTTGAGAGTTTCCTAGGTCTTGAAGAATGCTTTCCTCTTTGATCTCTTGGAAACACGCCAAATTATTTTAAAGATTTTTGAAGGACCTCCATATTTTTCTTGGTTATAACACGGATGGCCATAAAGCTTTAAAGCAAACCTGAACTTCTTTTATTGTATTCTCATCATTTATAAACCATACTCTATAACTATATATGGCATCTTTAAATTTAGCTTTCTCTTCTATTTGATGTGAACGTCGGTTTTGAATTCATTGTGAGGTAATTAGACCACATAAATATGAGATATGTTCATTAACAGAACACATTAAATTAAATTGCTTCAAAATACTGTCTTCAGAAACATTTTGAAAACATTGCAAGCTTTTATATTGACAGTCAGGCCCGAAACATGACTTTGTAATCTAACTTTTTTAATTTCATTAGTCATGCGGACAAATGGTTTTCTTTTCGTACTTAACTTTACATTTGCTGAAAAACATCAAAATTTGTAACATCATAAAGAGAATCAGACAAAAAAAACATTTTAAGTATTGACAAATTACCTGTACAGCCATTTGAAAATGGCCTTTGTTTTCTCAAATGGGATAAACAAATTGTTTAAAAACTACTTGACCTATTGCGCCCACTTTTTTGTTATAAATTGTGTTTTAAATGTTTTTATTGTTTATTTTAATAATTATAAACAATTGAACAACATGCTTACTTTCGAGTATAATTTACAATAACTTTTTTGTTTATAAACATCTTTTAATTTAGAAAATCTCATTTTAAAGAGTAAGTACTTTTAAGAAAGTCGTGTATTGAACGTTTTTATAAACTGTGTAGTTTTTTCACAATATTGAAATGAATGAAAAAAATCGAATTTTTTGCTTAAATGTCATGACACAGTAAAAGTTTTGATAACCACGAGATAATATGCATTTTCTATTGACTTCCCCCAAATATTCCAGTTAAAAAATAGCGCTCAGTAATTTTTCGATTTTTCAAGTGATTTTTCGGCTTCGTTTCACGGAGTAATAAACTATAAACAACTTATAAATTTAATTTAATTTAATTATTTATTTCTTTGGATAGAGAAAACAAAAAATTAGTGTTATTGGTTGATGTAGATAACTGACTTACTTGATTTATACAGTCGTATAATTGGTATATTATTGTTTATTGAAGTTATACTTGTATACTCGCGCTCCACGTTGGAAATTTGTATGGGAGTGAATCTGTGAAATCATTACATATGTAAGATAATGAGTAAGAGAGAGACAGAAGATATATTTTCTCTCTCTTCCTCTAAAAATGTTCCTTTTGTATATATATTTAATATTATGTATATTATATATGTATATACATATAATATTATATATAATAAAATATTTATTAATATTATTATTTATGTGATATGTTTTGTATTATTTATTAAATGTTCATAATTATATTAGTCTTTTGTATTTTAAAATAATAATCTCAATAAATCACTGTATGACCCAGAACTGTCAATTTTGAAATACGTAGGTCATGTCCTCGGTAGTGTAGTAGTCAGTATCCCTGCCTGTCACGCGGGAATCCGGGGTTCGATTCCCAGTCAGGGAGGACTTTTTTATTAATATTATTACATGGTAAAACAAACATAAATATGCGTAAGTAGAAAAGTTATGTATATTATTGTCATTTTTAAATACTTATGAATATTGCATTTTAATTTGTATTGTATTATTATATTGAATTATGTTGCACTGTATTGTAGTGTATTTTTTTTATGTATATTATTGCCATTTTTAAATACTTATGAATATTGCATTTTAATTTGTATTGTATTATTATATTGAATTATGTTGCAGTGTATTGTATTGTATTTTTATATTAATAACAAAATAAACAATGAATTTTAATGCAGAGTATGTGTAAAAAAAATTTTGCATTCAACTCCTTTCATACATATATGAAAATAAATTGATTCAATCCTTCTTTTACTATACTCCTATTACAGGACAAATGTTTATTAATTCTTAGCAAGTTGTTATTAATTATATTTCTCTTTCTGCTGTCTTACCTATAGCATTACATATGTAATGATTGTGCAGATTGACTCCCAAATAAATTTGTAACGGCGAATGCGTGTATAGAAGTGTAACTTCTACCGGCAGTCCCACTGGACCGCCACACCCGTTTTTTTAATATTAAGCTATATCCCTAACTTATGCCCGCAGTTTATATATATAAAACTTAAAAATAATTTAAATGGTATGTACAATATTTTTGGCTATGACTGTACATTATTTATATTGATGTATTTAACAGTTTTCAATGTCCGTGATTGTAAGAATGTATAAATTTTAGTTAGTACCTGAATAATGTTAATCTGATATAAATAAAATGATTATTTCATAAAACATTATTGAAATTTTTATATATACAAATAATACTGTATTAAATATGTACATAAATTATATTGCGTAATATAATATTATTCTAGGCTCTTATATATCATTAATATATAGTATCTTATCAATTATAATAATAATATCACTTAATCAAACAAACACTATATATCCTTACCATACATTAATGGATTCTCTGAACAAATGTCGAAAATGTTGCCAAAATATGACATCAATGTGGAACATGAATCGATAAAAGCAGCTGGAAAATATTTCTCAAAATTTAAACCCAATTTTAATAAAGATTGTCAGTATGTTATTTTTAAAATAAATTATAAAGACTGTATTGCAACATATATTGGGCAAACACACCAATATCTAAGTAGAAGGGTTATTGCATACAAACATTAGCCAAGCATTCTTTAGAAAATAGCCACACCTTTTATTTTGAAAATGTACAGATTTTGGAAAAAAAAACTAAACTACAACAAAAGATGCATCTTGGAGATGATTTGATATCTGCCCAATATGTATCATATTTTAATAAATTGAGTTGGTTTTGAAATGCGCCATTGACAGCTATTTAAAATACGACCCTAAATCACTCGTATTTTCAAGTACCTGCCATATGTATTTAGGATCAGATACCACTTTTGCATTGCATAGTAAACTATCAAAAAGTGCAGACATAATTTATAATTGTGTATTATGTAATGTTTATATGTTTATATGTAAGTGCTTATTGAAAATGGCAAATAGCCGAAACACGTTTAAGCAATAATTAAGTATTTTATTTACACAGACAGACCGACAACTTTCGAAAGCGAAAGACAAAAAATTACAGACTATGTTAAATATGAATTAGATGTGGAAGATATACACTAATTACTAATTTTATTTTATTATGATGAACTGTTTAGTCATTTATAATAATAAAAAAAAAGTTAATGGATTTAAAAAAATTTGTCCTTGGTGGGGAATCGAACTGCAGCCATTCGCGTGCAAACTAAAAAAGTAAAGAGACATAAAGATATCCACGGTTTAGTGATACCAATCCAAAGGAAAATAACTGTTTTTATTTGAAAATAAAATTGTGGTTATTTTCCTTGCAATTTCATCATTTTTTCTCATCTTTTAAATCTGGAAATGAAATGTCACCTTTTGAAAGTGACATAAAAAAGAAGCTAGCACCGGTTAATAGAATTAAAGATTTGTAACACAATCCCCGTACCAACAGGCACGTTACGAGACGTTTGTAATTAAACATTTGTAAATTCCTTGGTATATATTGAAATCCCCTCGTATATGTATTAAAACATCGAAGAGTAATTTCAGTGTATTTCTCTTTCCTTTCGTACAAGTTAAAATACCGAAAAATAATCTTTCAATTCCTCTTAGCGTCGCCGAGTCGATATAAACACATTTTTAGCGTTTATTTATATTTCACAGATGTGTATTTTCTCCGCATTCTAGGACCGAAGCTGCTTTTAGGATATTTTGCGTGTCAAATAAATAGGAATTTAAACGTGTATATGTTTTGTTTATACTAATTTGGGAAGCGATTGATTTTCAAGAATCACATCACTCTCGCTAAGGTGTGGTCAAAAGCGTTAGTCCAAATTTTTCGTCGAATTTGATATGTTTTCTCGTTTTTTGTCCCTTTTTATGGAAAATAAGTAGTTTTGTGGCAGTTAATAGTAGCAGTTCAATATATAGTTGTAGTCTAAGTGAGAATTTGAAAATTAACCACATTTTGCAACTGTGTTTAGTTCTACCTGTTCCAATTTTTTAAGGAGAAAAGTTTCCAAAGTTTTATTAAAAATCCTTTATAAAAGGTATATAATTTAAAAACCCAATCGGGCTATATCACAAAACGTTTTCGGAATCTATGTTCCATCATCAGTGCACTAGGTATACATGTATTGAGCCACTAAATATGTGGGTAAAAACCCGTTAAGCAGTGTTTGTTTAAATTTAGTTTACATTATATAGTGGTAAATATTATAATGTTAAAGTTACTAGTGGATTTGGTAACATGGCGACGTATGACTCCACGTTAAGTTGCTGATACTGAGACGATGTGTCTACGAGGACTTGATGAAAGCAACCAGTTGCTTACATCAAGTATTTCCAACCCCAATAAGTTGCTGTGATATGCAGTTTTAATTCGTGTAGCAGAGAGTTTAAGGCCGAGTTCTATCCCCAGAAATTCCAGTGAAGTCTAGTTTTCATCCCCAGCATTTTTGTGTAAAACCCCAGTGCAATCCAGGTAACTTTTGTGTTTAAATTTTTAAAGAAAAGTAAAAATAAACATTTTTATAAATAATCGCTTTCATGGGAGTTTGTAAAGATACATTTTTATTTGCAATAATTTATTTCTGCCACAGTTTACAGCCGAGTAACAATTTTTTGTTAATTTTGTAGCACCTCCCACTTGTAAACAGAGTTTGTAAACAGATAGGATATGTAAGTTTCTCTTTGTTATTTTGGTATAAATTTTTGTAACGATTAATATAGTATTTTTGTGCCATTTATTTTTGTAACTGTTTGTGATGAGACAACAATAAATGTTTGATTTATTTCTCTGAAGCAAATTTTTTTATTTATTTTAAAAAAAAGTTTCTAACCCCTTTTTTGAGTTCCATTTAAAAAGAAATATTTTGCATTTCTAATAATTATTTCAATGGTTACAACTAGTTATAAGTTGTTGTAATCGTTATAATTTGGCACCTCAAAGCGGCGTCCCTATTTTAAATAGCTAGAAGTCCTTCCTGTTGTTTTGTTTGTCCATTTGTTCCAGGGGACTCATGTAAGTACCCCTTTGTTTCATTTTTGTAGTTGCCCCAATCCAACCTCCTTGCCATTCAACTTATCCATGACCCAGCTACTCCAAATAAACACTGAGTGCCGTTCGCATAAGTTTCGATTTATTTTACTTGTTTCGATTTATAATACCCTATGTGGCAAAATATCTTCGTTACAAACAGAAAGACATGTTATAAATCCAGGTAGCAGAAATGAAATTTCTAGGAAGAGTCAAGGGATGTACAAAAATAAATCAGAAAAAAAACCCTGAAATCAGGGAGGACCTCGGCATATTCTCAATTAAAAAAAACGCGCGACTACTGTAACAACTGTTACTCCCATGTAGATACAATAAGTCAGGGCTTCCCAAACTGTGCGTCGCGACGCCCTGGGGCGTCGCTACGTTGTCCAGGGGCGTCGCGTGTCAACGCAGACTTTTAATACAGAAAATATATTTATTTGATTTTAAAAAAATATAAAATATATCTATTAGTAAATAAATCAAATAAAATATATAACATGAAGTCGATAGACCCTTGAATTATCCGAAATAATTCTTCAATCCGAAAATTATCCGATGATCCACGAAATTATCCGAAAATAGAATAATTATCCGGACATTGACAACACTGGAATCTAGTGAGCGCCGGTCGGCTTCCCTCCCCCGTGTTCCCTGCCGTTATGTCATTTAGTCAAGCTTTTGTTTTGTTTTATTACGTACGCGGAGTTTTTTGCTACCAACAATGGATACTTATATTCAAAAGAATAGAAAACTAAGTGAAGAATCAGGCGAGAGCAGTAATGTTAATTTAAGTAAAAATAAGAAATATAGGAAATATGACGAACAATATTTGGATTTTCAATTTACCTGCCTTACTAAAGGGAATGTAAAACTTCCACAATGTGTTGTTTATCACAAAGTATTGACGGCTGAAAATATGCTTTCTAATAAACTAAAACGGCATTTGAAATCAACTCACAGTCATTTACAAGGTAAGCCAAGAGACTTTTTTGTAAGAAAATTGTGAGAACTAAAACATCAGACCACGGCTTTGGTTTCAAGAGCATCAATTCCTACCAAAGCATTGCTCGCCTCTTAGATGGTATCGTACCGTGTTGCCAAATGTAAAAAACCATGTACGAGCGCTGAGGAACTGATCTTACCTTCAACGGTTGATATGATAACAGTGGTAATTGGAGAATCAGCAGTTAAAGAAATAAAAAATGTACCTCTTAAGGCGGGTACACATTTGCGAGCAGAACTGTTCGCGAACCGTTTGTGAACGCTATATTCGTTAATGTGTACGGCAGAAAAAACCGCTTGCATACTGTTTCATCGTGACTCGTCGCGAACCAAATTGTTGCGGTTTATTTCACGACTTCAAAGGAAGCTCGGCTTTCAGTTTGGACGGCGCTTACTAGACGCAGCGAACATTTTTATTGTGTCATCAAATCGACATTGTGTGAATGACGTGTTCCTTCCTAGAGAGACGTGAGAAAACAGTAAACTGATTATTGTCATGGACGTATAAAGATAAAATCTTTATTTATACGTCGATGATTACTGTACATAATTTTATTTTTGTTAAACAAGCAAAAACAGGAACATAAATCAGTACCCAAATTATAAATAAAATGAATTATTTCGCACATGTGTGTTCGTTGTTGGTTTGTCGCTTTCCATGGATCGAGATAAGTATGCTATTAGTACGATGTAGAATATTTTTCAAGGATCTGTACGCGTACTGTACGTATACCGTTCGGCTCGCATATGTGTACCCACCTTTACAAACGATACGGTTAGTCGCCGTATTCACGACATGGCAGAAGATATTAATGGGCAAATTGTGGAAAAACTTTCAGGTTTATTTGCCATTTAACTGTACAAGGCGGCTGATAGTAATGATGATCCTCAATTGATATGTTATGTACGCTTCATACAAGAAACAAATATATGTGAGGATTTGTTATTTTGCAGAAAAATATGTGAAATTTTAAAGCTACTGATTTATTCAAGATTTTAAACTCATATATGACTGAAAATAATATTAACTGGGATAACTGCGTAAGCGTGTGCACAGATGGTGCCCGAGCGATGTCTGGACAGTATGGAGGACTACAAGCTCTCATCAAAACCTAGGCTCCAAGTGTAAAATGGACACATTGTGTCATACATAGAGAGGCCCTAGCAGCAAAGAACGTTGCACCTGAATTAAGTGTTGTGGTGGATAGCAAATTCGAGGTGGACAGACTACGAAACCCTAAGAAAATTTGAACACAAACTTAAAGAAAAACTAGAAGACCAAATGAGTAGAACTGTTGAAAACAGATTACTTGAATGAGTGAAAAAATATCCTGAAAGAAGTAATAACAACAGTTGTAGGAAAGGAAAGAAGAAATAAGAAAGGAAGAGGACAGAATGGTATGATGCGGAATGCGCACAGGCAACTCAAAAAATAATCAGGCGTATGGGAAACTCCAAAACAGAAGGACGAGAGAAAATCAAAAGAAGTACAAAAAGATGAGACAAGCAGAGAAAAAGATACTAAAACAAAAGAAAAAACGACATTTAGAAAACCAGCTACAGGAACTAGAAAGATTCAATTCACAAAGCGAAGCGCGAAAATTTTATAAAAATGTGAACCACAATAGAAAAGAATTTAAACCTAGAATAACCATAATAAAAAGTAAGGAAGCCGAAATTATCAATGAGCCGGATCAAATAGTGGAGAGATGGACGGAGAATTTTGCTGAGAAATTAAATATAGGCAACCGAGAAGTGACTGACATAAATGACCACAGTGGAGACGTAGACGATGAGAGGGAGAAAAATACTATACCAACAGAATTAGAAGTTGCCAAGGAAATAAAAAGTTTCTTCTTCTTCAAGTGCCATCTTCGTTCCGAAGGTTGGCGATCATCAGGGCTATACGTATTTTCGAAACTGCTGACCGAAACAATTCGTTGCTGCTACAGCTATACCATTCCTGTAGATTCTTTAGCCAGGAGTTTCGTCTTCTTCCTATGGACCTTTTTCCTGCTATTTTCCCTTGCATAATTATTCGAAGCAGTTCATATCTTTCGCCTCTTGTAATGTGTCCCAAGTATTGGGATATAAAAAGGTTAAAAAACAACAAAAGCCCTGGAGAAGATGGTATACCCCCTGAGCTGTTCAAGTATGGAGCAAACGCGCCAAAAAAATACATAATAAAACTTGTTGCATCCATTTGGAGAGAAGGAAAACTCACAGACAGTTGGAATGTAGGTATTATAATACCTATTCACAAGAACGGGGATCCACTAATATGTGACAACTATCGAGGCATTACCCTCTTAAATACGGAAAGTACTGGCTTATATACTTTATGATCATTTACTAGTATATACTGAGGAAAAAAGAAAGGTCAACAATTGATCAGATTTTCCTTCTCAGACAAACCTTAGAAAAGACATATACAGTGTAGACAGGACGCACTTTATAATGCCATGGCAGAACTAGATATTCCGTCGCATCTAATAACAGTGGTAAAGGCAACTCTTTCGAAAGTTGAGTACAAAGTCAAGGTACAAAACAGAGTGTCAAGGTCTTTTCAAACACATACTGGATTACGCCAGGGAGACAGTGTATCGTGCCTATTGTTTAACATCGCGCTAGAAAGAGCCATATAGAAATCGGGCATAACAACCAGAGGTACGATCATCAATAGAAGTGTACAGATATTGGCCTACGCAGATGACATTGACATAGTAACACGAACAAAAAGAGACCTGATAAAGGCTTTTGAAACATTAGAAAAAGCCGCGAAGACAATGGGACTGCAGGTCAACGTATCCAACACAAAATACATAAAGGTCACGAACAGCACACAAATACCGGTACCACAAGATCTGGTGACAGAAGCACACACATTCGAGGGGGTCTCGGAGTTTATATATCTTGGAACACCACTAAATAACAGCCACCTAGTAAGCGTAGAAATTAAGAGAAGAATATACCTGGCGAACAGAGCTTACTTTGGACTAAAGCAGCTCTTAACATCACACATAGTTAGCAGAAAAACCAAGATACTAATATATAAAACTCTTATTAAGCTTGTCCTGACATCAGCGTCAGAGACATGGATTATGGTAAAAACGACGAAGAACTGTTAGGCAGCTTTAAAAGCCTGCGCCGGGATATGGCGCAGGCGCTACAATTTTGAGTTGTATCAATGCTATGAAAAATGCAACATCGTCCGGTCTATTAAAATTAATAGACTAAGGTGGCTAGGACACCTTGAAAGAATGGGCACCGGAGACCCCCAAAGACAGATATTATATCAAGATCCAATAGGAACCAGGAAGAGAGGCAGGCCAAGATCTAGATTTAAAACTTACGTCGAAGATGACTGGAGGAATCTAGGGGTCAGAAAGTGGAAAGCCAGGGCGAAAAATAGGGGGTGATGGAGACTAATTCTTGAACAGGCCAAGACCCACACATGGTTGTAGAGCCAAAGATGGTGATGATAATGAAGACTTTTCCATAAACTTTGTAAAGAAAAGAAGGCCGAGCACACCTCTTTAATTTATTATTGCATCTCTCGTTGGCTGTATACGAATTAAGAAATTAATTTTACACGTATCTACATACATAATGACATGATGATGCTCAAAAATTTAATTCAGAGTTTATAATAAAATTAGCATCCCTCTGGGACATATTTAACAAATTAAATGATCTTAATAAGTCTTTGCTGATATCCTGCAATTGGCAGATAAAATTACTGGGTTTCAGAAGAAGTTGCTCTTATGGAAGAGAAAATTAGAAGATTAAGAAATTGACTGTTTCTTAATCTTAAAGATTATTGGGCTACTTCTTCAAGAATTCCTCTTGTTACTGATGTTATGTTCCTAAAAAGATTTCAAAAACTGAGAACACTGGTCCATTTCAATGATAACTTAGAAGCAACTTCAGAAACGAAAGACCGCTATTTCAAAATTCGTCCCCTCTTAGATCATATTTCTACAAATTGTTATAAGTATCAGTTCGAAAACCAATATTCCATTGATGAGGCTATGGTTGCATACAAAGGTACATACAGTGGCAATTTACGACAATACATACCAAATAAGCGTCATAAATGGGGTTACAAGTTCTTTGTAAGGGCAGGTGTTTCAGGATATATTGCCGATTTCATTCCTTACCAAGGACCTTCGACATTTTCACAACTACAGGGAACTATCAATCAGATTTCTGAAGAAGAACAATCCTTGGGTGTCGGTGCATCTTCAGTGATTGCACTATGTAAAACATTGGATGACCCCCAGAATTCAATGATTTTTTGTGACAATTGGTTTTCCAGTTTGAGACTATTTGATTACTTGAAGGAAAAGTATAATATCCTTAGCTTGGGCACTATTCGCTCAAATAGAATAGCAGGTTTCACCTTGGATACTGATAAGGTTTTGCTAAAACGTGGGGGTTCCTATGTTTATAAATCCGATGAACAAAAGAATATTATAGTTGTCAAATGGGCAGATAACAAATGTGTACTTCTTGCTAGCACTGGTTGTGGGATTGAGCCAGTCAATCATGTACAAAGGTATTCTAAAGAACATAAAAGAAAAATAAACGTGCCATGCCCAAATCTAATCACTCAATACAATAAGCACATGGGTGGAGTGGATAAAGCTAACTCTTTATTGGGTCTTTACAGAAGTCCAAGTCGTAGTAAAAGATGGTACTTTCCAATAGTTACCTGGCTCTTAGATGTCTGTATTATAAATGCTTGGATATTATATCAAAATGACAGTAAAGCCAATAATATAAATTTTATGCCTCTCAAGAAGTTTAGAATGGAACTAGCTAGGTCTTTGTCCAACACTGGAAAGAACAAAGTAAAGCGAGGCCGTCCATCAAGTATAGAAAATACAGATAACATTATTCGCCACCCTCTTGTTGTAAGACCTGATGATGCTACCAGATCAGTTAGGTCACTGGCCACTTTATACCGCTAAAGGAAGATGTAGATTTTGTAAAACTGGCTATACAACTGTGCAGTGTGAAAAATGTAACATCCGGCTTTGTTTTACACCGAACAAAAATTGCTTTTTATCATTCCACCGTTAGAATTAGGAATATATTTATAATTTTTTAGTCTTAGGTACTTTTAATTTTTTTATTAAATCAATAAAATGTCCTTTAGTTAAACAGTTTTTTATTTATGATTAACAAAATTTTGAGATCTTCATTAGTGAAGTTATCAGTATCAAATAGTGTTTCTTGACTGGCAATGTTGCTTGTAGGCAACGGATTCAAAAACCACTTTCCCCTATCTCCTTCCGGTTTTTTTGTACTACAGTGTGTTTTTGAGAGTTATATAAGATTATATACACAATAAAATAATTTTGCGACATCTATTTTTGGTGTTGCCAGATACCGGGTTAATACGACAAAGAAAAACTTTTTGAATTTTGGAGCTCACTTTCTCATGAATATCATGCCATCAGCACTGCCATTAAAGGTTTTATTATCATTTGCGACTTCGTACTTGTGCGAAACGGGCTTTTCTGCAGTTGCAGTAAATAAAAACAAGTACAGGTCAAACATAAACTTAGCAAAAGAAATGAGAGTGGCAATTTCCAAACTAGAGCCTCGGTTTCACAAGTTGTGCTCAAAAAAGCAAGCACATCTCTCACATTAACCAGCCAGTTACATAAATAAATATCCATTTTCATGTTTTCATTTTGTTCCTAATTTCTTATAAAAAATATAAATGTTCAAATAGTGTTTTTGTTATAACTATAACCTGTTACTAGGCTAGTACTAAAATTGGTAAGTATTATTGGGGGTTGGGTTGAGGGGGAGTCGCAAAAAAATAGTCCAAAATAGTCGCAAATTTCCAAAGACGCCACAGTACGAATAAGTTTGGGAAGCCCTGGAATAAGTGAAAACTGCATACCAAAAATATCAATAAAATACCACCCTCAAGGAAAGCGCTGCGCTTACGACGCCCCAGAAAAGAAGTGCAGTTGAGCCGTAACAACTTATAAGTCCTAATTCGTGAACTTATCATATCATCACAAAACAATAACATCAAAAATAAAATTAATTGTCGATTGTTTTCCGGGTTCATATTTCGAAGAGTACGTCCCTTAAGTATTCCTTAAAAAATAATTTATCGGACAAATGTATATTAAAAGAGTGAAGTATATAATCGTATTAAACTTACATTCATTTTTCCGCCTTAACCAAAAAAAAAACAGCACTTAACACGAAAATGGTTTGTTGTAGACTGAATAATAATGCACAAAACTATTAATTCGACCGAAACCCGTTTTAGGAGGTTATCACAATCATATAGCACGTTCCATAATTCATTTTTAATGAAAATAAAATATTTTTAGACGTATACAACTAATCGCAGTCATTGATAATTCCTATAAATACCAATAAAATACCACCCTCAAGGAAAGCGCTGCGCTTACGACGCCCCAGAAAAGAAGTGCAGTTGAGCCGTAACAACTTATAAGTCCTAATTCGTGAACTTATCATATCATCACAAAACAATAACATCAAAAATAAAATTAATTGTCGATTGTTTTCCGGGTTCATATTTCGAAGAGTACGTCCCTTAAGTATTCCTTAAAAAATAATTTATCGGACAAATGTATATTAAAAGAGTGAAGTATATAATCGTATTAAACTTACATTCATTTTTCCGCCTTAACCAAAAAAAAAACAGCACTTAACACGAAAATGGTTTGTTGTAGACTGAATAATAATGCACAAAACTATTAATTCGACCGAAACCCGTTTTAGGAGGTTATCACAATCATATAGCACGTTCCATAATTCATTTTTAATGAAAATAAAATATTTTTAGACGTATACAACTAATCGCAGTCATTGATAATTCCTAAAGATAATTTGTTGTGAATAAAAGAGAATTTTGCCTTTGTTTTCTTTGACCATGACGTGTGGTTAATTTAATTAGTTGTGGTCAATGATATTTTACTCTTATTTTAAACCACGTCGTTGCTCAATCATCGTCGGGAAGTTTCGGTACAAAATTACTACATAGTCCAGTCGTCAGAGAATTGATCTCTACAAACGAGACGAGCAAACTGAATTTTGCTGAAAATGTCAATTTTAGGACCCCAAAAAGATGAAAAAAATATCGAGTTAACAAGAATCTTAACGGCGCGCCGTAGAAAAAAATTAAACAAGAAATGTAGCTGATATAATTTTGAACAAAATTGTTTATTAGAACTTTGGTGTAAAATGAACCGTTCTTTTAGAAACAACGCTTAAAGTGACCGGCGATTTTGAATGACAGTTAAGAAAACGGAAAAAAACTATAAGAAAACAAAATCACGTATTACAGTCAACAATATGGACTCAATATAAACGTTAAGAAGACAAAGCTTATGATAATTAGCAAGAAAAGGATAACAGAAAGTCAACTCTACAACAACCAATCCCCTGTAGAAGGGGTGATGCACTACAACTACCTCGGCACCATAATAAATGAAGAATGGACCAACAACCAGAAGATTAGAGCACGCATCGGAAAAGCTAGATCCACCGTCAATCGGATGAGGACTTTTTTTAAGAGTCACAACCTCTTTCTTGATACAAAAGTAAGAATGCTGCGATGCTACGTTTTCTCTGTCCTTTTTTATGGTGTTAAATCGTGGATCTTGAACGAAGATATGTGCAGAAAACTGGAAGCATTTGAGATGTGGCTATATATAACCGAGAGGTACTGACCACCATCAAATTTTGAAAGTAACAGTTCTTCGGACATATTATGCAAAATGAATCCAGATATGCTCTCCTTCAAGCCATCCTACAAGGAAAAGTATTTGGAAAACGAGGTTCAGAAGGAAGAAGAACATCCTGGTTGAAGAACATCAGAATCTGGTTCAATACAACATCTGTGCAGCTTTTTCGCGCTGCTGCAGATAAGATAAAAATTGTCATGTTGATGGCCAACATTCGTAAGGGATAGACACATCAAGAAGAAGAATATATTGATGTCTCCGCTACAATTTTAGCTTTAAGTATCAAAAGAAGGCACTGAGGATGATCTGAGATAGATCGAAAACGTTATGCATCTATAAATTTTGAACGGCTAACAAATTTTAAATTAAATGTTTTTATACCAATACAAATTTTGAAGTTTTTTCTGTGGAAAACTATTAAAGAACAAATGAACAATGTAACGGAAAAACATCTAAAAGTAACACCTAGAAATAACAAACAGGAATGGATGACAAAAGAGATTTTACAATTAATGAACAAACGAAGAGAATCTAAAGGAAAAAATGACAAGGACGGAGAATACAAAAGACTAAATAGAATAATTCGAAAAAAAAATAACCGAAGCAAAAGAGAAATGGCTGGAAACAAAATGCGTGGAAATAGAAGAACTACAACAAAGGCACGATTTTTTTAATTTACATAAAAAGGTAAAAGAGTTAACATCGACTACCAAGAGAACGACTTTTCACACCATGCTGAACACGGATGGCAAACTGCTAGAATCAACGGAAGATAAACTGAAAAAATGGGAAAACTATATTAAAATTCTTTTTCACGACATACGAGAAGAACCAAGATTGGAAAATAACAACGAAGGGCCAACAATTCTGAAATCTGAAATCATAAATGCAATTAATCATCTTAAAACAAATAAAAGCCCAGGTCCAGACGGAATATACCCAGAAACGTTGAAATTAATCAGCGAAGAAAATATCGAAATATTTGTCCTTTTATTCAATCGCATTTATGATACAGGTAAATTACCCCAAGATTGGCTGGAGTCAATATCCATCCCACTACCAAAAAAGCCAAACCCACAACACTGCAATGAGTTCCGTCTGATATGCCTTATGAGTCATGCAGTAAAAGTCCTACTAAAAATCGTACATAATCGTATCTATAGAAAGTGCGAAACAATCATCGGAGACGATCAGTTTGGATTCAGAGCCGGCATGGGAACGAGAGAAGCCCTGTTCAGTTTACTAGTTCTCGCCCAAAAATGCTACGACCAACAGAAAGATAAATTTATATGCTTTGTAGACTTAGAAAAAGCATTTGATAGAGTAAGACACGACCTTATATTAGAACGTTTGAAAGAAGTCGGTTTAGATGGAAAAGACATCAAATTCTTAAAAAACTTGTACTGGAACCAAAACGCCAGAGTTAAGATCGAAGGTTCCACATCCGCAGAAGTAGAAATTACGAGGGGAGTTAGACAAGGATGTGTTCTGTCGCCTCTGCTATTTAATATTTACTCCGAGTTTCTATTTAAAGAAGCATTGGAGGATTCCAAGGATGGAGTCAAAGTGAATGGCGTAAATATCAACAGTATCAGATACGCCGATGATACAGTGTTAATTGCGGATTCCGACTTAGGTCTACAACGACTCATCGACAAGACCAACTCGACCTGTGAGCAATTTGGTATGAAAATAAACATTAAAAAAACCAAAGTGATGCCAATCCGAAAAAACCAAAACGTACCTCAACCTTGCACAATAAATGGGCACATTTTAGAACAGGTCAATAGATTTAAGTACCTGGGATGTTGGATCGATAGCAGCCTAAATCCTGATCTAGAAATAAGATCGAGAATAGAACAGGCCAGAAAATCTTTCGTAAAAATAAAAAAACTGCTTTGTGATTCTCGAATAAAACTCGAAATTCGACTACGCTTATCAAAATGCTACGTCTGGTCGACTCTTCTATATGCAGTTGAAACGTGGACCCTTAAAACATCAACCGTAAATAAATTTGAGGAGGCCTTTGAAATGTGGATCTACCGGAGAATACTCAAAATTTCATGGACATCGCATACCTCAAACGAAGAAGTGCTGCATAGAATAGGCAAGGAAAGAGAACTTTTTAACACAGTAAAAGTTAGAAAAACATCATACCTAGGCCACATACTGAGAAAAAAAAAATAAGTACCAATATGCCCAACTTATAGTGAAAGGAAAAATAGAGAGAAAGAGAGGCCTAGGAAGGAAAAGACTATCGTGGCTCAGAAACATCCGACAATGGACAGGGCTAAATTTTGAACAGCTAATAAGAACAGCTGAAGATAGAGAAGAGTTTAAAATTGTGGTAGCTAACCTCCATTGAGGAGAGGGCACTTTAAGAAGAAGAAGATCGTTAAAACTGTTTTATTAACAAACTTAAACTTACATCTAATAAAGATCTAATTTGTTTACAATATTTTACTTCGTTCCAATCGCCATAGTGGTCGAGGTATGTTATGTAAATAAATAAAATATTTATTAATATATTATGTTAATATCGAAACACCCTATATACACAACTCGGTTATTTTATCGAATTCTTTCCAAACTTCCTGTTTTTCTAGCACAAACACTTCAAATAAACCGTTTGGTTTTGGTACAAAAGTGTGGGTATGGATAAGTAAATAATGGCATTATTATCTCAGTGTACCATATAATTACCCAGTGTCTTAATAGGTACAGCAGTAGATATCCTGTGGAAGTAATTTGGAGACTAGGAAGACAAGAATAGTCTAATAAGCGATTGTCAGTTTTTTACTATAACGCATGTCCCCAAAGTTTTCGGAAAAAATAAATACGTATTTTTTAATTGTAAATTAAGTTTATTTTATTAACTAAACACAAAGAGGTTCGGGATCTTCGATGGAACGTAAGTTTGGTCTTACATGTGCAATAAGCCTTTAGATTATTTCTAAGACGATCTCGCAAAATTTTCGCAAAAATCATCGTCTTAGCTGATTTTCATTTTGGGCTTTCCAGCGATTAATATACACCATTTGACTCAAAACAGCCCAAAACTCTTCTATAGACCTTGCCTGAGGCACGTTTGGAGGGTTGTCACGCTTGGAAACAAAAGTTATATATTAAGCAGTTAACCAATCTGTCGTTCTCCTGGCGTAATGGCATGACGCTAGGTCGAGCTAAAATATAATTTCATCATTGGCGTGATGAGTATTTATAAATTGAACAAGCTTTGTAAGACACCTGTCAACGTAATTGTCAGCATTGAGAGCTTCACCGCGAACACGCCCAACAAACGGCTTTGAAGCACCAGCTTCTGAGATGGCACACTATACCAAAATTTTATCGGCAAATTTCACTTTTCCTTTAAACATAAATTCGTCCATCTTTCGGTGCATCTTGTATATTGTGTGTATAAATTGCGTCGTTGCCCTTTATTTTGGACTTGGATAAAGTAAAATACTTTTCATCATCAATAATGAGAATTTTACCAAGAAAATGAATACGTCTCAATGCACGGCAACATCTAGGAATTGTTTCTAACTTAGTTAGTGTGTGTACTTAGGAACTTTTTTCTTTTATCTCATTTTAAATTTATTTCTAGAAATGGTTCTACTTAGTCCATTCGTGAAACATTATATTTTCGGCCAACATTTCGCAAAGACTTTATTAATTGATTATCCATACTTTGAATTAATCTCTGTTCCCGAACAGAAGTTAAAACTCCTTTTCTTCCGCTAGTGGGCTAATTAAGGCATAGTATACCATTTTCGCACTCTTTAATTGTCTGGTAAATCAATGGCACAGAAATATTTTGAGCACTATAAACGCCTACAATATCGAGTTTTGGTATATGTATAACAAATATTAAGTTTGTACGACATCTTAACCAACTGTATTTGTCAAAACTGTCATTGCTTATATCGTTTAAGTGGTTTACCAACTTTGATTTCCAATGGCAACTTGATCCAATGCTTCCTACCAATAATACTTTTAAATCTAAAATTTTACGAAAACTTTAGGAAAATCTGAACCCTTTTCTCCACTTTCGTTATTAAAAGTCCTGTTGAAAGTGAATACAAGAAAGCCTTACACCATACTTCAAATGAAAGAGCAAGATTTTCTGGATTTTTCAACCTATTCATCAAAACTGAATTACTCTGCAGTTCCATTTTCAAAGGTATTTTCTTTATAATATACTACAGCTTTTTATGACATCGCTTTCCGAACCACTTTTAACGGACGTGAATACAAAATTATCAGTTTAAGACAACGGAATGCGAGGAAATATACTGCTAAAAATGACGAAATACCCATATCAATAAACAAAAATGATATTAAAATCATCTTGGCACAAAACAAGGTGGAAGCTCTGAAATCTATATTTATACAAGTGGATGCCAGATGTAGACAGAAACTTTTATGTTCACATGTTTTCCAACATGTCTCAACATAAATGGTAAAATTGAAATTGCTGATCAGAAGATAATGTTACAAAAACTTATGTGTCATGTTTTTGGCATTTTTCGTTTTTTATTAAAGTCACGAAACTCTTGTTATTCTATTTTTTCAATAAAAAAATGGAAAAAATTAAATATTTTCTAATCCTTTTTTTTTAAATGTGCTTTTGTAATAGACTTTCATCTATTATGTTTAAAACAAAAGCAAATATACTTTCTTGTATACCAAATCTAATGGTCAAAATATTCAAAGTCATTTTTCTCAGTTTCTACATTTTGTATCATATAACCTTGTAATTCTTAGGCAGCGATTTGTAGAATGGCAGAGGATAGGATAGTACGAATAGCACGAGATAAGACACCAAAGGGACGAATAAGTATTGGCAGACCAAGAAAAAAATGGTGCGATAATTTAAACAATTTAGAAGGCTAATATTGAAGAAGAAAGAGGCTTTAAAGCATACATACAAGAAGAAAGAAGAAGAAGAATCTCAGTTGCTTCTCTGTTGTAAAATCTCATGAAGCTCAATCGGTCACGAAACCCTTCTTTGCCCCTAAACTAAAATTTGTATTACTTTATCTGTACATAAACTAGTACCTATTTTATTGTAATCTTTCAATACTCGCTAATATCCTTTCGTGGTTAATTTATGTGGATTATGTAAAGAAATTTTTTATTAATAACTGTTTTTTTGTCATCTGATATTAATAGTGCAAAGAGAAATACTTAAAAGTCCTTAAATATTATTAAAATTTTTACCTTGTAAATATTAAAGCACACCATTTTGACATCAGCCGCAAACACAGCACTTTTTAACACTTATTCTTATTTTATAAAGTATCTCCTTAAAATCCTTTGAATGAATAGATACGCATGTCACAATTGTGTAAACGCTCGATATTTAAGTGCTTTAAAAATATTATGTGCACAAAAATCACATGAAGATAAACGCCGAACGTATTTACATACTTTTATTTCATTTAGTACTATCAGTAGAATGTTTAATTATAACAATTAATTGATAGTATACTTACTAATAAAAATAAAACTTTCTTTCGAAACCGATAACGCACAGGAAAAAGTAAAATCATGATTCTAGACTTGATTACGGTTCGACCTTAGCTGACATGGTAAAAATATAAACAAAAAGTCCCAGAGACCGATAACAATAAAAATTTGTTTTAAATGATGGTATTACTAACACATTATCCATTATTTTAGCTTAGAACTGGCGAGTAGTGGTTTGTGGTTTTGCAAATGTGAAAGTAGATATATAGGGTGGCCCATTACTGCATTGTACATCAGATTATGTACATCGATTAACAATGTGCACGAAGTTCGAGTAAACGAAGTCTGCTAAATAAAAAACTCAACATATTAAAAATTACAGTAGTTGCTACTTTTTTATTCTTGTTTAACCCTTTAAGGGACAGAAGTATTTTTTTTAAATGTACTTTAGAATAGTAATTCATTAAGCATTATTAACAAGACAAAAAATATTATTTTTCTTTGTCAGAAGGGCTGGAAAAGGTGGTAGATATAGCTACCAGTGTGCATTTTGACAAGCAACTAATACTGGACAATGGTATATATAGTGACCGCTAAAAACAATTACAAAAATTTATAAAAAATATACTTTATATTGAAAATATAAAAAAAAACTAAATACAGGAATATTTTAAATTTATTACTATCTAAGAACTTTCTATTTACTATGGTAGGATGCAAAGTAGTCTTTGCATAGAGCAATGTTACAAACTTGACAAATCAAATTGCTGCGCATTTGTTTGTTTTTAGATGGAGAACAAAAGGCACAGCGCCTATAAGTTTCTTTGATGGGTAAGTGTGAACCAGCATTCAAAGTTTAGTTTGATGGAAGTCCGAACTTTTTTCTGAAAGTAAAAGTGCTAATCAAATTATCAGCTAGTTCACCGCGGAACTGTAATGCAGTCATAGGCTTTGCACTTAAGTTTTTTTTTCAGAGTCTCCTTATATAAAATATAGCTGTTTACTACTGCTGCGTTTAAAAGGTAGTAGAATATTTTTACCCACCAACGTCTTGATTTTCATGCGATGGAGTAGTTAGCATGATATTGATCGAATAGATCTACTCCACCCGTGTATTTGTTATAATCGACTTTTGCCTGAGGGCATTGTACTTGATCTCTATTCTCAAGACCTGAGTGTTTTCTGGAAAATTATGTAGATTGCTGACAACACTAACACATTTTACGCCTCTATCTTTCCACTTATACACAGGTATTTGCCCAGAATGAACCGAATATGACTGATTTTGGGAAAGCTCTTTATTAACACATAATATTTGTTTTCTTTTCCAATAGTTTCTGCATCAGTGGTATTGTGGTGAAAAAATTAACAAAGTATACGCAATAACCACGATTTTGATATTTCGACGTAAGTTCTAAAACAACACCTTCCCCTAACATATCGGACGTTGATTCAGTGGATTTTCCTTCATATATTTGAAAACTTACAAGGTATCCCAGTTCTTGGTGAACGGAAGAACTGGTTACTATCCCCTTTTGTGGAAAGTTGCACAGATCATTTTAATACTCAAACCAGGCAAACCTGTAGAAGAAGTTAAATCCTATAGACCTATTAGTCTACTTTTAGTAATGTCAAATTACAGATTACAGCCAATCCTCGTACAACAGCAGCTAATACCCAACCACCAGTTTGGATTTAGACAACGGCATGCTACCATTGAGCAAATTCTGCAATTCCAGTGCCAGCCAGCTTGGAAATACCAATGCAATTTCTGCAATTCAGAAATCTAAAATTAAGGCAAATCCTAGGAAAAAATAAAATTTACCGTAGACGCAGAATATCTTTTTATTCTTATTATTATTGAGAGTACCATTGATAACAATAATCGAAAATTTCTGAACCAGACACTTAAAGAGTTTTATATTTCGATACAGCTCATTCTGATCTTAAAACAAACACTTAATGTATACAGCAAAATTCTTATTTGAAACGAACCAGTAAACGCAATTCTTGTTAGAGAAGGTTTAAAGTAAGGCATTATAGCCTATGTCTTTTATTTAATATAGACAGTGGCCAAGTCAACACCAGAGAGACAATAATATAAAAGTATAAGAATACTAACATTCCTAGCAGACTATTAGAAAGTATTGTTGAGCACGTAATGGTGGTGATGATTACATCAAAACCAGAAATCTTTTTAAACAAGTATCATCCAATGTCACTAATACGGGTGCTATCAAAATTGTTTGAAGTACTTTTTAAAGAAAAAAAAAATAAAACTCATAATAAAGAGAAAAATCTGATATAGAGTCATCAATTTAGGTTCGCAAAATAGATTTTATAACAAGATTGGTACAAAAACACAGATTTCAGTTTATACAAATCTACAATTTTATGTACTTAATATAAAAAATAATTTATCTAAAGTGGAAGTGGTATTTATTTGGGCAAAAGAACATGTTGGTATAATAGGTAATGAGAAAGTGGACTGGTTGGCAAAAGACGAAATAACAAATGGTGAGAGCCTAATTCAAATTTTATCGTATATCACCTACCAAGCGGCTGTGTTACAAACGTTGCTGTGTTACGAAGAATGAAGAAATAATAAGAAGTTGAAAGGACAATAAAAGAAAAAACTACAATATTTCGCGAAGGAAAATACAGCACATTAGGGCTCATAATTCAGATAAGAACAGAAGAAGTATGTAAAGAAGACGAACATCTTGGTTGAAAAACCTTAATTTGAGCTCAAACCAACTCTTTAAAACAGTTGCTTCAAAAATTAGAATGATCATGATGACTACCAACGTCTTTATTGGAAATGGCACTTACAGAAGAAGGAAGAAAACGGAAAATAATTATTTTATTAACACAAAGGCATGCACTTTAACAAAATAAAACTAAAAATCTCTTTTACAAGTCTGCAACGAATCTTGTTGATAAATTCTTTGATTTCTAGTATGTAAAGTTTTCTGTTAAACGTATTAAATTTTAGTAAGGTCAAATAGTAAAAGATGTCGCCACTAGGTTAAAATTACAATTAAACATTCAATAACAAATTGTTTCAGTAGGACGTGTACACCCATAAATAAACTGCTCAGCATAATTCTGTATAAACTGCTCAACATAATTTAATAAATATTGTGTTCATTTTCATGTATTTTTTGAAAAATAAATTTAGTTGATACATGCAAAAAACTGTTTTGGTTTTTCTTCTTGTCCATTTATTTAATATTAGGTACTTATCATTTTATTATATCTGCATTGTTTCGGGTAATGAATAACTTCGTTGGAAATTCTTTCAAAAGTTTCTTATTATTTGTTATTAGTTTTTTTTCTCTATTTTATCTCTCCACCATTTGTCTCACAGAATTAAATCTCATCTCAAGTTTATTTCTCTCGCTTGCCCATCTGACACATATCAGCATTATATTTGATAAGTGTCTAAAGTAAAGATACTGATAGGTTCAACAGCTCTCTTGATCCTGTGAAGGTATCATGGAAACAACAAGCGCCTGCGTCAGAGAATACTTACCTTAACCTAACATAACCTAACCTTATCTACAACATTTGTGGTATGACTGTTCTTATATAGATATTCTTTCACACGCTTTCTTCTTCTTCTATTTTTCATATTTTCTGTTACTGTTGTTTTCAACATTTTTGTCTCATCTTGGCTGTAGGTTTTTATGTCATCTTATCCTTTATTGTACTGTATTGCGCTTTTTAATTGAAATTAGTTCATTAGAATATTAAACTCTTACACTTTGTTAAATGTGGTTTCTTGTGCTTCCTGTTGTTTTTTTCTACAGCTTCCATTCATTTAAATTGTTATTACACAGGTTTTGCACTATTTTTAATCTTACTTTATTGTCAGCCTCGTACAATCTATAATTATTAATAATATTATGAAAAAATAAGAAAAAATGGATACGGAAACAAGTGAAATATTATTAAAGTTAAATTATTTTATTTTTTTCATATTGTACTTCTTTTTTTTATATAAATTTAAGGATTGGTGATGATGATATTAAATATGAAATATTAGTACATTTATTAGTTTAAATAATTTAACAAACAGTAATAAAGACGTCTCATATATACGCCGAATGAGTTAGTTTTCTTGTGTAGCTGAATTAAACTGAATAAGAACTAGTTCGTAGGTAACGACAGCTCCTGCAATCTAAAAAAGAATACAGCAGATTTTTTAAAAAATTAGATTTTTTTTATACTCACACTAAGAATAATTCCGCGAGTTATTTTAAATAATCGGCAACCAGTAAGGGCTACATTGTCAAAACCTATTTGCATCAGCAATCTTTTTACCTAAAAATATTTAAGGTGTACTTTTATTAAAAAATGAATAAAAAAGTGAAAATGGCTGTGACAATTATTGATTTGAATTGGAACTATAAACACTTTATTAACAATTTAGTAGCAAAAAGATTCGAGTTCTTTTTTAAGTCAATCTAACATTTGTCTCTCTTCAATATTTCTATTGCACAAACGTGTAAGCCAACTTCTTTTTGTCTTTTCCCACGTTGCCTATAGAGATATAATTAAATTCAACTGCTTTATCTCTTTATTTTCATAGTAGTTAAGTAACTTCATTGTTTGTTATTGTTTTTACCATTGCTGAGTATACATGTTTATCATTTCGTTTAAACAGTCTTTTCGTGTCAAGAATATGGGATATATAGTGCAGATATGTCTAAATTGAAATCGAAGATGAATAAACTTTATTTTTACACCCCATATATATAGTGGGAAAGAGAAAAGACAAGAAACAAGTCATGGGAAAGTATGAAGTCGGCGAGTGGAGAAAGACTGTTTCCGTTTGCACTTTACCAAAGCATGCCTATTGCACAGACATAGAACTGACAATAGATGGTCCACTAGAATTACACTATGGTATCCAAGAGACCAAGAAGACGTCCAAATTTAAGATGGGACTATGGCGTAAGGAAACAAGCCGGTACAACATGACACAGAAAAGCAAATATAAAAAAATTGTGGACAGAAATGAAGAACGACTATGAATGATGATGATGACAATGATAATGATGATGTTGATGATGATGATGATGATGATGATGATGATGATGATGATGATGATGATGATAATGATGATGATGATGATGGTAATGATGATGATGATATATTACACTTCTGATCCAATTCCTGCTCAATCTTTAAGTAGTTATATATTTTTTATATTTTAAACACTTTAAACATTTAATCAACACCAGGTCTTATTGTCAAATTTCTTCTCTTAGATTTTTTTAAATATTTTAATTGGTTTTCAAGCCGTATTCACTTTTTTTTGTTGCCACGTAGCAAAGACATGTTGTCTTTATTATATCATGTCGAGAGATCTGTTTAATATATTGAAAAAGTTGTATTTTATTAATTTTATTTTTATTTATAATAAATGTTGTAATTTTTAAAATATGTGGTTCGTTGTTTAATTTAATATATACCTCAGCTAGCTCAATTATGTGTTCTAAGCAATCTGTCACTGTGTGACGTCGACTCTGTAGTCTCCTGGTAGAGTTCAAAAAGAAATTAAAGCAAAATTTACTTTAGACTTTTGATAAATTAACCCAAATGAAGCACGTTATTTATTAATATTGAACAAATTTAATATAAACAATAAAATTCGTCTGCAACTAGGGTTGCCTTTAAAAATTTACAAAAATAGGAATCGTATAAATCTTAATGTGGTTTAGTGTCGTGACAATAAAAATTTATTACAAAATGTGGAGACTCTCTACAAGTACCTAAAAACTAAATAAATATTGCAAGACGAGTTAAAAAACACTCCCGACCTATTCCACAGTTTCAGGGCTCCCCTTCGTCGAAAAATCCTCGTCGGCCTCCCCAAAAAAAACCTATTATCCGTTGCTAACAGCAACCAACGTTCTTTTTTTCTTTTCGTCTTCTATTTTTTTTAAACCATAAAACTGTCCTGTTCTGACACATTTGTCAATCCACATTAATTTCTCATAATCACTTTAATCACATCTAATTTGGGAATTTATAAAAAAAAATGTTCAGATATAAAACTTATTCTATTACAATGCTAATACAATTTATTCTTTTCATCTCCACATCATTGTAATTTCTTATTTAACAAAACCCCTATTAATTTAGCTCCCACAGACTTGCTTGACAGTTTATTTTCTGACGTTTTTTTTTTAAATTTCTATGTTTAAATATTTTTTAAGAATTCTTCTTTTTTTGTGTTTTTTAAGGTTTAGACGATTCACCTATACACTAGGCAACTATACTATTCAGAAATTATTAACACTATACCAGGTAAGTCAAAATTAATTTATTTAACAATTTATTAATCTTTTTCTCTCTTTTATTTCAGAGTCGAACCCACATTGTGATGGCTTCATGAAATTCATGAACAACAAACTCATATAAAAATCCATTTAAGTTGTATCCTTTTTAACATATTGAAATCATTTCAATATTTATAAATTGTTCCATACACAAAAGTTTTAAAATCGTTTTATTTACAGATTACAAAATATTAAGACCTAAATGATCGTACCTCGATATTATAACAAGACGAAGATACAGAATTCAATATATTTGCTGGTTCTAGGCTTTCATCATTTATCCAAGCAGCATATAAAGAAACGCATACTATTTTAAATATAATGTGGACGAACGAGTAGATAAAATATATTTTGCCAACTGTATTAGATCCAACCCTACAAAAAAAGTAACAAATACTCTGAAAGAATCTGGTAACTATAAGTTTGCTCTATTTTATGACATCTTAGAATAAACAATTTTTAATCTTAACTTTGCGTTTTTTATGTCCCGTAATAATTTCCTATTGTAAAAAATTTGAACAAAAATTATTGATGAATTTGAGACTACATAAACAAAATTAATAGAGAAGTAACATAAAAAAGATATGTTAAAAAAATAAAATAAATAAATAAAGAGTTAAAATACTTGTTGGAATGGCACTAACGGTAAGAAATATGTTGGAATGATTTTCTAGTTGTCTGTCTAGTTGTTCCGTCAAGTCGGAAGTGTTTCCTAGTTTTGGTCTCCGCGGAGTCGTCATTCGCCAGAGAGGATACAAGTATCTCGTTTGAGAGATCCATCAACGAAAGAGCAAGTCACACTAAAAATTAAAGAAGAGCTCACCAAAATAGAAATTATTCCTACTGAAGATTCGAACAGGAAATGGCATATGTTAAAAGATACTCTTATACGCACATGTGAGACAACACTAACACCTAAGCTGATCAAGAACAAAAATAAATGGATGACCGATGAGATTCTGGATCTCATGGAAGCAAGGTGATCTTATAAAATCAAAGACAAAAACATGTATATTATACACACAGGAATAAGGAGCAAGATCAGAGATGAAAAGGAAAGATGGTATAGTGACAGATGCGAAGAGATTGAACAGTTGGTAGAGAAACATGATAACTTAAACCTTAATAAAAAAAATTAGGGAAATAACAGGCACTAATATTAAAAAAAAATCAAATATACTGCTGGATAAAAACGGCAAAATAATTATAGACGTCGGTGAAAGGCTTAAAAGATGGCAGTAATATATTCAAGAGCTATTTAAAGACGAACGGACTGAGATAGTACTAGAGCAGGAAAAGTTCGACAACGGCCCAGACATAACAGAAGATGAGGTATTGGAGGCGATAAAGCGAACAAAGAACAACAAGGCAACAGGTCCTGATGAAATACCTGTAGAAATAATACGGTTAATAGAAGAACAGCAAATTGGAATATTGGTCGACTTATTCAATACAATTTACAGTACAGGAATCATTCCCAGAGATTGGCTGATGTCAACATTCATAACATTACCAAAAAATCAAATGCAAAAGAATGCCAGGACCACCGGATAATAAGTTTAATGAGTCATACGTTCAAAATATTTTTAAAAATTATACACCGGAGAATACACAAAAAACTTGAGCAGGACATAAGTGACACACAATTTGGATTTAGAAATGCACTGGGAACTAGGGAAGCCCTGTTCGCTGTGAATGTACTTGTGCAAAGGTGCATGGATGTTAATCAGCCAGTATATATGTGTTTCTTGGATTACAACAAAGCCTTCGATAAGGTCAGACATAACCGTCTTATCGAATTACTTGAAAATAAAAACTTAGATATGAGAGACATCAGGATCATTAGCGCTATCTATTATAATCAGATCGCTGTGGTAAAAGAGAACAACGTCTTTTCAAATGAAATACAGATTGAAAGGGGCGTCAGGCAGGGCTGTGTCCTGTCTACTACTTTGTTCAATTTGTATTCAGAGGAAATAATCCAGGAAGCACTAGAAGAACTAACTATGGGAATAAGAGTAAATGGCCGACCAATCAATAATATACGGTTTGCTGACGACACTATTTTATTGGCGGAATGTCTTGAGGATTTACAACGAATGGTTGACAGAGTGGTAGGAGTCAGTAAAGAAAACGGACTGTCCCTAAACAGAAAAAAGACACAATATATGGTAATTACAAAAGCCCAACAGCGCCAAGAAAACATAACAATACATGGAGAACAAATTAAAAAAGTTAAAAAATATAAATATCTGGGTACAATAATTAACGAAAATAATGAGTACACAGAAGAAATTAATGCAAGAATAGGAAAGGCAAGAAATTCTTTCAACAAACTGAAAAAAGTACTCTTCAGCAGGGACATTTCAATTTCTTTAAAGATAAGACTTCTGAGATGCTACGTGTTCTCCGTATTATTTTATGGGTTGGAGGCTTGGACATTAAAGAAAGATGTTTCGAATAAATTAGAAGCATTCGAGTTATGGCCCTACAGAAAGATATTAAGAATGAGAAATTAAGTTGGGTGGATAGAGTCACGAATGTCGAGTTTTTGAGAAGAATGAGAAAAGATAAAGAGGTTTTAAATACAATTAAAGTCAGAAGACTGCAATATCTGGGACATGTCATGTGGGGTGAGCGTTATAACTTACTGCAATTAATAATACAAGGAAGAATACAGGGTAGAAGGAGTCGCAGAAGAAGACGCATCTCCTGGTTAAACAATTTGAGAGCTTGGTATCGAAAGTGCGAATTGCCGTGATGGTTGCCAACCTTCTTAGAGGAGATAGCACATGAAGAAGAAGAAGGAGTCGTCATTACTGCGGCTTCAGGTCCCGTCGGTCTGTCGTCAGCGCGGCGTTTCCTTGGTGGTGATTGTGGGGTATCAAATAACTGGTAAAACGTGTTCAGGGTGCATTCCTCTTCCTTTCTTGACGTTACAGGTAGCCCAGGTCTCTCTGGTGTTCCTAGTGGGATCATCTCTTCAGGAATCTTTAGTATGTCTGCCACGGCTGTTTGCTGGTTGAACTGAGTTCTGTTTTTAAAATTCGCTGCTTAAGTACTGTCTGTCTCAGGTAGGAATAGGATTTCTTTGGAGATGCCTTCCCCTTCCATGGTTTTAATCTTTGTCATACGCTGTTACCTGTATGCGGTTGCTACTATTCGGCAATTTTAGCTTTACCATTACCAGTCGTATACCTGAAGCTAGTGTATATGGACCTGAATATTTTGGCGCCAGCTTGCTGCTGAAAGTTTCACTTGCTGAGCATAGATAGTGTTACTTTTTTATGACCTGATCTCCTGGGTGTGAACGCCAGTCCCTTCGCCTTAGACTGTAATGCTTCTTCTGGTCTTTAAAAAGCATGTTCCATGTGTTGTTTTGCCAGGTCACTTAATGCTTCTGATTTATTTAACTATGGTAAAAAAAATATTCGAATGATTCTAATACTGTCAATACTTATTTAGAAAACATCTTACTCTAGACTTTGATAAAGTTGCATCAATAGAAAAAATAAGTTCAAGGTGTATGATAGTAGGATAATATATGAAATATTATTGTCCAGTTCTTTGCATAAGGAACTAAGTCTGTCAAAATCCTCACGAATCTCCATCCAAAATTCCTCGTTTTTGGCCTGAAACTAAAAATTACAGAACATTATAAATTGACAACTTAATGTTAAAAAGCGGTTTTTATTCCGTACTGTAAATGCGTCTAAAGCTATTGGATTAGGACTTGAAAAGATATAGACTTTTACCAATCACGATAATAGACTGGATCTCGTCCACAATATGTAACAAACAGTTGTTTTTTTTTAATCTATTTAACATAGAGACATTTTCACGGCAACACTAAACTGGAGGCCCGATCTGGACATAGCCTGTAACAAGGCTAAGAGCAGAGTCGGTCTACTCAATGCTCTCTGTGGTAAGTTCGGAAGGAGACACCCACGCACACTCATACATACTTACAAAACATTCATCAGTCCGATGATCGAGTATAGATCCAACCTCTATATTTCGATCCACCGTTATCTTACACAAAGACTGCTGGGATTGGAACAGGGAATCCTGCGTAGAGTAAACAATACACGACGCGACTATCCCTCCGCCCTTATTCATCAACTGTCGAACATCCAGCCTATCAATGGGAGGCTCTCGTCTCTAATCAGAAGTTACACAATCAAAACCATCCTTGGCCAAAACTTCAGAGCCCAAAATATCTTAAAAACTACCTGCTCATCCATCGGCAATGTATTCAGACGACCTAAACCCAAACTCACTTTTCCACCCACAAAATTACTGGCCCTTGCCAGCAACAAACTCTCTGATGAATACAATGACATCCTAGAGGCAACTTCTCTCGTTTACCGTCCTAACAATCAATAAATGCTCACTTAGAGCTTGCCTAAACAGGGAGGGATCGGTTTTCTGCACATTGCATAATGATACCTGTCTATTACAGAGGATACAGCCACAGCTGCCCTCACGCGAGTCACAACATACATTCACTAATTCAATTAAGTTGTATACATAGTAAATTCAGTCAATTCATAAATATATTTTTACTAATAAAATTCTGAAAAGGACCGTTTTAGCTTAACAACCCTTTTACTTCTGATTGTCCAGGATCCTCCTTCGCCACAAAGCCATCCACCAGTGGAACCCACACAACGAAAAAAAGCCAAACCACCAAAGAAACACAAACCACATCCTGAAGAATTGAAAAACCTAAAACAGGACAAAAATAACAAACGAGAGAACATCCAACCACAAAGAATAACCATCGAGACAATGTGATAATTCAGGGTCTCCTGTACCCTGGAAGTCTGTTGTTGGGGCTCTGCTGCTGTTCTTTGAACTGAGACTCTGTGGCTGTACAAAAATACCTATATTCCACCAATAATGAAACATACGCAGAGGGCACTTCGAATGGACTGTTTGAAGAGCCTCTGTAAGGACCCCTGGTAATGGATAAGTGGCCGTAGTTTTCCAGGCCCCTTCTTCAAATTTGCTGATAAAACTTGGACAAATACGGAGGTACTAAATGATTGCAAATTGATCATATATGTTCCGAATACATTTACAATATCTACAAAAACGCAACAAAGAGACTTCACACGGAGAGGGACATATGTCTATGAGAAGGCAGGCAACTTAATGCCTACTGTGTCAACAAAACTGTTGACAATCATCCTAAATCATACTTTTAAGGTACTTGTAGAAATAAACCTTGATGAAAAACAAGGTTGTACGTTAAGCTTTCGGCTCTCTTTCTGGAGTCTTCACCAGGACTTTACTTTAAAAGGATCTTTAAAGTTCTGTTTGGTAGTTGTATATGATTACAAGCAGTAGACTCTAATTAAAGACCATTGTTTTTCGGATATAACAGAAAAGTAAGAACTAAGAGTAGAATTAAAAATAAAACAACACACAGAAGAACTCCAATGTCCCAATATGTAAAATTAACAATCAAATTTTCAAACTTAAATGAAACCAGGCGATCATGTGACAATATTGACGGGTGGTAGGAAAATCTAATGGACATGACTCATCGTCATAAGTGGCTCGACAATCCGTTGTGGATCTTGGCCTGCTCACAAAAAAGTCGTCCCTCCTGTCGATTTCAGGAAACTTTCTCAAAAATATGGTTGTTAATTTGAATTCTCTGTTGGATATTTGGGGGGTTTTTAGAATATTTGGCTTTTCTTCGTTTACCACAAGTCCTAATTCACTTGACGCGTCAGCAAGCCTTGTAAAACACTGCACCATGTCTCTGATACTTCTGCCCACTATAACTATACTGTCAGCGAATACAAGAATTTGCGTCAATCTATTAAAAATAGTTTCTTTTATTCTAATATTTAATTGTCTGATTGTCTTTTCCAAGGCAATAAAAGAGGAGACACGCCAGCGCGTCTCCCTGTCTTAGACCATTATTAATGTCAAAGCACGTAGAGTTTTCTCCTTTAATTCTAACGCATGAGTTTACGTTTTGCATTGTTAGTTGGGTCAACTTAACTAACTTAGGTGGGATCCCAAAGTCTATCATTGCATTATATATTGCAGTTCTTTTCACACTGTCATAGGCTGCTTTGAAGTCGACAAAGAGATGGTGTGTATCTATGTGACTTTTCTAGAATTTGCCTATGTGCTTGAATTTTATGTGTAGTTGACTTTCCAGCAGTAAATCCGCATTGATATTGAAAAACAATATCTTTGTAAAATGTTTTAGTCTTTTAAACAATACGTTGCCGAAGATTTTATACGCAGATGCTAAGAGGGTAATGCCTCTATAGTTCTTAAACTCCATTTGATCACCCTTTGTATGCAACGGACATATTATTCCCTTTAGCCACTCTTCTGGTACCGTTCGCGTCATAAAAAACTGGTACAACTCTTATAACCGAAAATCGTGTTTTTCAAGTTGTGTAAGTTGATCTTGTCACATATGTCATTCAAATTTCTAGGGCAAAGTTGCCAGTTCAACAAAATATTGTATCAAATCAGCTAAAATGAGGGCTGTGCGACGCGACAGACACATTATAAAATTACAGTAGATACATTCCAATGTTCCCTGTGCCAATACCCTACGTTTAAAGATCCTTTAAACATTTTGGGGATTAACGCAACCCTGTCTCTGGTTATTAAATTTATTAGATTCAGTTTTTTGTTGTTAATGATAATAATAATACCTATATAAAAACTTTAAACATTTTTGAACGTTCTTATTTTATTTAAATTTAGTGCAATTCCGTTACCTGTGATGGGAACAACTAATTGATTCACGAACCAAGTCTGAACACAGATTTACATTGGGGAAAAAAAAGTGTACCAGTTTTATATGACGGGAACTGTACCAATTCATTCTGATATATAAGTACTATTAGTTTATGGATTGCTGCAACAAGTTGATCACCACCTTTTTTTATACATTTCCGAACAGATTTCATTGATTCCTGGAGTTGTCTTTGAGTTTTAGGATGGCATTTGACACTTCTTCTCTTGTTGGGCCTTCACTGTGTAAAAGGTGTTGTAGACTTTGTTGATTTTCTATGTTGTAACCTCCTTCAATATCGTTTATATTTAGATATTTGCTGAAATGTTGTGCCCATCTATTAAGAACTGAGTTTTATCATGTAGAATTTCACGGTTAGTGTCTTTATAAATTTTTAATCGTGGTTTTAATCTCGACAACATGACTACTTATGTGTTTAATAAAGGATTTAAAAAATCGGTTGCCTGTAAAGTCGGTTTTACGGGCGAAGATTTTACGTGACAACGTCTTTTTCTCGGTAGAATATTTATTGATATGCATATTATTAAATTGCACAATAGGAACAAGGAATTGCCGCTATAAACTCAGTTTCTCAACTTTTGTGTCAATCTAACAATTAATCAATCAATCATAGTTTACGATAATGAAATATTAGTGTACAATTATTTACCTTTATTGTTGTAGTTGTTGTAAATGACGAATCTACTCACGAATTGAAGACAAATCTCACGATCTTACGATTAAGGTCTTACATCTTACGATTTTTAAATTTTTTTTAAATTTCAAGTGTTTCTAATAAAATGCATGGGAGGAAATCAGCTTTTTTTAGATTGTCACCTTGAAATATCCATAAATTGACTGTATTTTTGTATCAAAGTGGGCTACTCCAATTAACTCAATTAATATACACAAAATAATATAAACAAAGCTTAAAAGGTTCTTTATGCTTTGAAAGTGGTTTATAAACAACTGAATTGTAATGTATATTTTACCGCCTTTAATAAATATGAAGTATAGACTAAATTTTGTGTAAAGAACAAACATTCAACAGACCTAATAGTAAAAACATATTGATTTAAGTGTGAATTTGAGATAATGTGCTGACAAAATGTTAAATCCTAAGAAAACAAAATTATGTTTTTATGTATATTCATTATACTTAATACTCTTGGGTAAAATACCTCATATCATATATGTCTTTAGACACAGTTAATAATTTTCATTGAAGTTTAAACTATAAAGAATGTTTACAATCATTGCTCAATATTAAATGGATAAATCCATAGCAATATTATAAAAGAATATAGGTCCCTAGGTAATTTCCTAAAATTATATCTGATACTGGTGGTTCCCCCTAAAATAGGACACTGTAAGCACTCCACATTTTCACTACAGACACAGCTGACGATACTTTCAACGATTTTCAACTTTAGCGATTCAACGCGCCTAATTCTCTAGTGCCGCGCACAGCGGACCGATCATGTTTGAGTGGGAGAGAGACGCAAGGCATTCGCCGCTCCGGCGGGCCTCTCTCTCGTTCGGTGACTCACTGTAACAGACGTGAGCGGGCGTTACACTTTTTCTTAAATGACTCCGAGCCACAACCTAATTTAAGACGTTGTCACGCCAAAAGAGTGTTGACAAAGTGGATACAAACATTTCAGAACAGTACAGACTGACTATTTAGAGGAAGGCCTCATATTGGATGAAGATAAGGTATCCAGATTTGTCAGGCTTTAATTTAAAGGTTCAAAAAATACTGTAGAAAAAAATATAAGTAAAAGCAGATCAAGAAATAAAGATTTTACTTAGTACAGTAGAAATAACATTAGATATATTAGAATTTATAATGATTTACCTTTGAAAAATCCTTTTCCAACTTCTCTGTAATCTGTCTAAATCTTAAAGCCAAAGTTATACTAACTAATATAATAAACATATCATTGAATGCTAGTATTAGTGTCGAGTGTGTATTGAGAAACTGAAAACAAAAATTATAATAAGAATAATTTAAGAGCATAAGCTCTTGAATTATTAAAAATGCAATTTACTATTAAAATATTATTAAAAAAATATTAATGAATATTCGTCTGGAAGAGAATCACGAGTACAAATATCAGGAAAAAACTACTCACCAAACAATAAATTGCAGTAAACATATTGACCGGTACTACCATAAAAAGATGTGGAAAGGTATCTATGAAGAAATACTTGTAGTTATAATTCACTCCAAAGTTATCCGTAACCTTGCGATATCTGTTGTAAATACTAAGTAAATAGTCAACTGAAAAATACTTCATAATATTATAAAAGAGAATATAAATAGATAAGATGGATAAATTGAATAAAAATAATTAAAAATCTTAAAAATCTAATAAACTGTAGTTGTTTTTCTTTCTTTTTTTCAGTCTACTATTCATTTTCCAGAATAAGGTCATCATCACTATTCTATGTTTCTCTACAAAGTTTCTCTCTTATATATGTAGTTCTTCTGACTTATAATATAATAAATAAGTAATTAATATTAAAATATAACTTTTGAGCACTTTACTTACTAATAACAAAAGTTAGAAACACAACTGAACATATTTTTAGCCTTTTTTCTATCGTCGAAGGATAGCCGTAACGCTTGTTCATAATCTTGTCCATCTGGCACCAAGTTGTCAATAATTTAGTCCATCGTCTTGATAATCGAAGAAATAAAAGTATACTTAATAGAGAAGCTGCGTAAAAGGTATGAGTTTCTAAAAAGTAAATGTTTTTTTGTAATTAATACTTCAACAAATACGGCAACATCGAAGGAATATACGAGTATATAAAGGCGAGTATAAAACAAGCAGAATTCGAAGCCCTTGGAGAGAAAGAACATATAACAAATAAACAGCACTATTATGAAATAAATGAACCAACAAAAATAATAATTGAAGAAAAAAAATCAACTATACAGAAAATAGCTGACTACAAACAACGATGAAGTTTATAAAGAATATAAAGAAAAAGATAAAGAAGTGAAAAAACAAATAACACAACAAAAGAATGAAGAATGGAAAAAAACCTGCTTAAATATTTAAACATACATAGGAGGTCCAAGAACTTCGGAGTCATGGAAAGTACTTAGAGGATTGAAATAAAACTCAAAAGAAAAAATTAAATTGGGAAATATACAGGACAAAGAATCGAAGGACTATTACAGAAGAAACTGTAAACAGAATAAAGACCACAATTCATTGGAAAAGAAAACAGGCGAAGACAAAGCAGATCCCCACAACAAGAAATAGAAATAACAGATAGGAAAATGAGAACAGCCATAAAAGCAATCAAAAACAAGAAAGCACCGAGACCTGGAGGCATCTTACCTAAGCTTATAAAGTACGGCTCAAAAAAATTACACCGGATGATAAAATGGATATTTTAGAAAGTCATAAAGGGAGAACAGCTCCCAAAGGAATGGACGGAGGCATATATGACATCTATATTTAAGAAAAGAAATAGAAAACGATGCGAAAACTATAGAGAAATAAGCGTGATATAATAAATAGGAAGATTATATGAAAAGATACTGCTAGAAATGATAGAGCAAGTGATAAAAGGCAAAATCAGGGAGGATCAGGCAGGCTTCACGGAAGGAAGATCATGCATAGACCACTTTGCAGACGATCAAGTAGTGATTGCATAATATCAAGATGACCTCAGTTACATGATAAAGAAACTACAAGAAGAATATACCAAGGCTGGCCTAGATATTAACCTCACAAAAATAGAGTACCTATCTACAAGTGAAGAAGACATAGAAGATCTACAGATTGACAACATCGTAACAATCAAAGGAAAGGATAAATTCAAATACTTGGGGTTTATCATCACGAAAAAGGCAACGATAGAGGAAGAAACTAAGCAATGATTAGGACAAACAAGAACAGCAATCCGACAATTTAACTCATAGTGGGATAGACACCTAAATATGTCTATGTCTAAAACATTAGTGTGAATTATTATGACATATGGGGCTAAAAATTGGATTATAAACAAGAAAAAACAGCAGTAAGATAGTAGCAACAGAGATGGAATGCCTGCAAAGATGTTGCAGAGTAACAAGAATGGATAGGAGAAGTAATGACAAATTAAAGCAAAGAACATCAATAGAATCAGACATACTAACATATATAGAACAAAAAAGACTAAAGGGACATGTAAGAAGAACTAGCGACAGCGGATGGATAAAGAGAATAACCGAATCAAGCCCCATAGGAATGAGGAAAAAAGAACGATTCCGAAGATCCTGGAGTAGACGACGACATGAGTAAAAGAGGCCTAAACGATGGAGAATCGGACAACAGGGAGAGAGAGAGATAAAAAACGGTTGAGCGAGGGAAGGCAGTGAATACTGTAGAATCCCTGAATATATATAATACTTCAACAATATATTAACACCCGAAAGCCCCATGAATACTCGGTCTGCAAACGATTTTAGCATTCGTAACCAAAATATTGTTAAAAGCAGTTTACCATATATATGACAATGCCCTTAGAATTACCCTTGGTGCTTTTAGAACCACTCCAATAGAAAATTTATATAGCCAATGTAGAGGACCATCCTTACAACATAAACGTACACTCCTCACACTTGCCCATGCCATATCAATTGTAGCAAATAAAAACCACCCCTTATCTCAAACTACATTTATATAAAAGTATCAACATCTCTAATATAATAAACCCCGCACAGCAAAATCTTACTACCAGTGGGTGAGAATAGCTCCCAACTCCCTAGGCATTAGTTTCCAAATCATTCTCCCAACAAACTTTAACCATTCCTTCCCCTGGATGGTAAAAGCACACGAGTGTATATGTTTTCTTACTCAATGTGATAAACGGAATACTCCCATTACTTTAATTAAAAGCTTAGTCAATAGCGGTTTAGAAGCACAAAAAAATTGTATTACTGTCTTCACAGACGTATCTAAATCTAATGATGGTGTAGGCTCAGCTACAGTTTCCCCAACATCGAATCATATATGTGTAAACTTTCCTTAGAAACAACCATCTTCACGGCAGAATTTTATGCCATATACCAAGCTCTAATATATTTAAATACCTCTAACATTCCACGGGCTCTCATTGTTACCGATTCTTTTAGCTCTATCGCAGCCACACAATGTCTATATAAAAAACACGCCAAAATTTGTATGGATCTCATCACACATTCGATCGAGGGTAATGAAGCAGCAGATAAAAGTGCGCGGAGTGCAGGAATGAGTAAGGATAGTGAAGTAGTAAGAGAATACTCACCATGTGACTTAAAATCGTGGCTAAAGTCGAAAGTGTTGTGCTTATGAAAGCACAACCTCATTCTAAACTTTGATCTATTAAAAACAACATCATACATACCTTAGTGTCCAAGAACAGTTAACTGCCGCCTACAAACAGTGCTAACTAGACTGCGCTTAGGACATTCAAGATCAAGACATTCATACTTGTTTACAAACAGTGACCCTTCCTGTTGCGAACTTTTTAGCATCTAACATATATTAATAGACTGCCAACATTATGAGTAACAACAGTTTCATTATTGCCCACCCAATAATTTATCCTAGATACTAGGAAATATGTATCAGATATAGAATCTAAGAGATTATCTTAAATCGATTTCCCATATATCACAATGTAGTCGCTAACATATCTTGTGTAGTCGCTAATAACCTATGGTCGATACGACATTCTTCTGTAAATAAAAAAAAAATAGTTTAGCTTACCTGCATCAGCAAATTTATATCCATAATTGGCCCAACTATACAAACAGACAAAAACAGCAAAACCAACTATCCCAATCATCAAAATCGTATATATAATCCTAAGACTTTTCCAGGAAAATTTCACGTCAGAGTAACATTTTGTGGAACAGTTTATTGGAAATAATCCCAACATTTGACACATTATCAGAAAAAATCTCATCGAGTTGTGAAACAGTTTTTCTTCTACATCGACTTGAGCTGGTTTCTTGTCGGAGTCTTCGATACGGTTACGTCCCACAATGTAGACCATGATTGGTCCAAATTTGTATTACCTGGAATTATTTACATTCATTATATGTATATAAAGATAGTAGGTTATTAGATATGTTAAATTTAAAGTAACATATCACCAAATTTAAAAGTATCTGGTAATAGCATTGACATTAATTAGGTAGTAACACATTTTTTGACGATTAGTATTAACTATGAATTGATGCTAGAGCCTTAGAACATCTTAGAGCTGTAATTGTTTGTTAATTTTATCCTTTCATAGGGTGGGAAAATACATTCCCACCATCAAATATTCCTTTTAGGGGCGATGGGAATTAAAATTTCAAAACAGGATCACTGCTGCAAACTTACTAAATATTGTTAAGAGTCCTGCATTACACTACATGGTAGAGTGGAATCTGTACACATTTTAATTAAGATTTAAATGACAGTTACGATTTTTTCTTTAACTTCATTTATCAATTTCATCACTAACATAATATAACCGTTATTTATCATGATTACTTGTTCATAAAATTAATTTAGTTATATTGTGAAGTTTTATAATGTGGGAAACATACTTCCCACTGCCCAAAATAATAATGTGTAATTTTTGAGCTGGAAATATATTTTTCAATGTAACTGTTTCTGTCATCAACCAATCAGCAAATTTCTTGAAGTTATTTGAAATTTAGATAATCCTCAATAGGTGGAGGCATCGAAAATTATTTTAGATCAAAATTGTGATGATGAAGAAATGGTATTTATTCAGAAAGCAAACTCTGAAAATAATAGAAGCTGTTGAGTAAGTAGTGGCGATATGGCAAATTAAATTGTACTGCTTAATTCACCCCTACAAGTTGATGTTGTTGTTTCCGTGTCTGATTGACCTAAAGAAAGCGTTTGACAGAGTAAGACTCAAAGATGTAATCCATCTTCTGTATAATAGAGAAGTTCTCCTAAATATTGTAAAAACTATCGAAAACATCTACCAAAACAACAAAATGGACGTCAGAATAGATGGATAACTTACAGAACCTATAGAAATAGGCAGCGGAATAAGTCAAGGGGATTCATTGAGCCCTATGAAGATATTTTGCAAAGACTGGTCCACAGATTTAACATAAGAGCAAAAGAATCTAATGTGACAATCTCGTCTCAGAAAACTAAAACAATAGTAGTCAGCAAACAACCAACCAGATGTAAAATAGAAATTGATGATATGAGTATTGAACAAGTAATGTAAATAAAATACCTGGGACGTACAGTAAATCAAATAGACTGGCAGGATGCGTTAATAACACTATATGGCGAAACATATACATTAATACTGAGATGAAATCAAGAATTTATAAAGCCGGTGTAAGACCAATAATGACATATACCTCAGAACCAAGACCCGACACAGCCACAACGCAGAAGAACAACCTTCCATAGAGTTATTAATCTGCCAATGAACAAGCAGAATTGCTTTTAAAGACGAAGAAGAAAAATAAGAAGAAGAAGAAGAAAATGTTGTTAAATCCCAAGAGTAGACTAATAAAACAGAACATACATAGAGTCAATAAACTGACTACATTTTTAGTTAACAGATAGACTCTTATGAATTTCCGGAAAGCTGTTCAGTTTTAAAACTTGAAAGGGAAAAACTTATTTTTTAAAGATTTTTGGGAAAAAACTCTGCAAAGGATTGTAGACCAAAAAAGTTCACTGACCTGAATCGAAAAAATAATTAAAATAAACAACCAGAGGTATAAAATTATAGAGGCATTAGTCTGATGAATTTTTATTATCAGACAAATAATAGAGAAGTCTATTGAATATGGAAAACCAGCATACATGTGCTTTGTAGATTTAAAAAGTGCTTTGGACAGGGTGAAGCGAAATGACATCTTAAATTTATTACAAGCTGAACAAATAGACCATCAGATAATAAGGACAATTCATAAAATTAACAAGAACAACAAGACCAGAGTTATAATGCCAAGAGGGGAAACAGAATACATAGAACTAAAAGGAGGAATCTGCCAAGAAGACTTGTTCAGCCCATTGTTATTCAATATGGTGATGAATCAAATAATTCACGAAGTGAATATCACATAGGAGCGCATAAAATCATGATACTATGCTATGCCGATGATGCAGTACTAATTGCTGATAACGAAGGTGACCTACAAAGGCAGCTCCATAACTTCAATATCACAGCAAACAAACTGATATGAGCATATCAGTAGAAAAAACTAAATGTATAGTGATCAGTAAAGAGCCGCGTAGATGCAAACTAGAAATAGACTGCAAAATTGTAGAACAAGTAATGAAATCCAATTACCTAGAAGTAGAGATCACTAGTAACAGGGATATAAGAACAGAGACCACAAGGCAAGCATCAAAAGCGGCAAGAGTAAGTGGTTGCCTCCGAGAAACCATATGGAGAAACAAATATCTGGCCACGGAAAGCAAAATGAAGGTATACAAGACAACAGTAAGACCAATCCTAACATATGCAGCGGAGACAAGGACCGATACAAGAAAGACGAAACAACAAATCAACAGTATCGAAATGAAAGTATTAAGATTAATAGCGGGTATATCATTAAGAGATAGACAAACCAACAGAAGTATACGCGAACAATGCAAAATTAAAAATAATAACAGGTGGATGAAAACAAAAAAAAAACTGGAACGAACATGTAAACTGAATGGCACCAGATAGCCGTATAGCAGAAGACCCGTTGGAAGGCCGCCAAAAAGGTGGAAAGATAATGTACAGTCAACAACGACTGAAACAGAATAAGAGGCAGACAAACAATAGTAATCCTAGTCGCATGAAGAAGAAGAAGAATAAGTCCAAGCATTTAATACCATAGGTAATAAATATGGATCTGAAACAAAGCTATATCGTCCTAGAGTTGTTGCAGAATACAATCGAAAAATGTGTGGCGTCGATAAATTTGATCAGTTGCATAAATGATACGCTATTGGTCACAGATCTACCAAGTGGTGAAACAGGATATTATATTTTCGAATTGACACAGTTATTGTTAATTCTTTTGTACTCATAAAAACAAATATAAATACAAAAGTTGATGATCAATTAGGTTTTAGACTAAATCTGGCTAAACAATTCATTTGTGAATATACATCTAGAAAGAAGTGAAACAGACCTATATTCTAAAACAGACTTAGAAATGTAGGTAATCATATGCCAAATAAAGAGAAAACTGTAGCAATAAAGCAGCAGAAAAAAGAACCAACTATGTATGTATATTCGTCATGCCAGGTACTTTTCTGCATTCATCCTTGTTTTAAGAGCTTTCATGGAAAGTAAATTATTAATTTGAATGAATAAAATAATTATATGGGACTACTCTGCTATTACTTTTTAGGTATAAAAATATCCTAAGTTTTGGGTGGAGGGAAAAATATTACCCACCTCCAAAAAATTTGGAAAAAGTGGACCTAAATAAAAAGTTAACAATTAAATACGAACAAAAGTTAAAAGGAACCTTTCAGATTAAAGGGTTAAATGTATAAATAAATTGTGTGTGATATTTATAAAAATACCCTCGATGATAGAAATTAGAAAAGAAAAAAATGTTGATGGAGTGAGAGCACAACCAAAGCATAGTAAAAAGTCGAATAATGATTATTATCACAAATATGCAAGATTAAAAAATCTTTAGTACACCTTTAGCAAAAGTTTTCATTATCTCTCCTTTAATAATAATAAAATAATTCAAAATTACTGTAGAAGAATAATATAGATACAAATAAAAAACTTACGTGAAAATTCCTTAGTAGAGAAATTTGAATAATTCAAACAATTGTCACTAAACGTTTATTTTTTTATCCAAATGTTTCCACTAGTACATTAATTTCTTTGTGTTTACCCCGTAATATGGAACTGCTGAATAATTTCGTAATAATAATAATAATATGCAAGTTCGTATTTTCTAAGTTACTGTTTTCCTACAGCTCATAATAGGCTTTAAAAGTTAGTGTAGAGTTGTTTACTTCGATATATGTGGCTTGTTTTTCATGTCTGTCAATATGTTGTTATGTTTAAATGGTTAAGGCGTTGTATTTGTTAGAAAGGTAAATTAACATACGCATTTAGTAGTTTGTACTTTTCAGGCTTCTTTTTATGACATATTTTTGTAAAAATTATATTTTATATGACAAAATGCATTTCCTAGTTTCTTTGTTCTTTTTTTCCTTGCTTTGATATAATTTGACCTTTTGATTTATTATTATACCTTTAAATTACATTGTCTAGCTATGGAGACCTGGACAAAGAAGTGTGAGAAGTACAAAAAGCAAATAGACTGGCAGGATGCCTTAATAACACTATATAGCGAAACAGACACATTAACACTGAGATGAAGTCAAAAGTTTATAAAGCCAGTGTAAGACCAATAATGACTTATGCCTCAGAAACAAGACCCGACACAGCCACAACATTAAGGCTATTGGAAACGGCAGAGATGAAAGTATTGAGAAGAATTACAAGAAATGCGCTGAGAGATCGAAAAAGAAGTGAAGACATTGGGAAAATGCAACGTACAGTGTATAAACGAATGAATACTAAATAGAAAAAAGAATGGAATAACAACATAAGTAAAACGAGAAGAACCGTGTGGTTAAAATAGTAAGATATAAATCACCAATTGGCAGAAGAAGTATCGGACGAAAACGCAAAAGATGAAGTGACAACCTTCTTCGGTATTAATCCGCCAATGAGCAAGCAGAATTGCTCACAAAGAGAAAAAAGAATAAGAAGATCTATGATTAGTACATCAACTTTCAAATTGCTGTTTTGTATCTTCTTCATCCTATCCTGATCTTTTTGGAGCCTACGACAAGCGAAAAAAAGACGAGGAAGGTAGCCAGGGAAATGTTGTTGTGGAGGAGGACATTTCGTGGACCGAGATAAAATGAGCTAAACAAGCACTCAAAATATTTGACCTTCTGTGCAGCCAATTCCCGGATACACAGGTGTACACTTCATATTCAGCTGAAGGAAAACTTGAGTGCCAATCAGAGCAAAACATGATACAAACTAGGACTACCTGGATTTACTTAGAAAAGTAGTCCGGAATCAACTTCGGAATAAAGTTTGGGCCCAGTTTGAATTAAACCGAAGACCGGCTTTGGACTAACGATGCACTAACATTTGACCCTAATTAAATCAGAAAATAGCAATTTAAAAATAGGCGGAATAATACAAAGATAAGGAATTACGAAAAGGTATAAAAAAAATACGAACTTTATCTAATGGAATCTTAGATCTGTCGGCCGGACCGTCTGATGGACAATAAAATATTTAAATGTACCTTTCGTCTTAATAAATGAGCCTTTAACTATTATTATGGGAAGGTATTTATATGAATATGTATATACATTGTAAAATCAAATTTAGTTGTTTTATAATAAAATAGCGAAAATTGGACAGAATATAACAACCGGATATTCTGTTACAATAATTAAATTATACTTTCAGTATCCTAATAAATAAAGTAAAGCTAGTTCACGTCCGTAGTAGAATACTACACGTGCACCTTAAATAATGCTAAATGGACTAGCACAATAGACAACCAGACAATCTAGAATCTCTAGATCTCCTGGCAACAACACATTACGAAAATAAGATATGCCTCTAAACAACAATTTAAATGGACTTTCTTAGGACCAAGAGACAAAAGGACTCGGACCCAGCATCCGAATCTACCATTTTAATATAGAAGGTATTAGTAGAAGTAAATGTGAGTATCTTCAAAAGGTACTCATTAAAAATAATATCGACGTGGTGGCCGAACGCATGTAGAAAACGAAGAACAAATTTTCGCTAGGGGAAGAATTCATCGCTATGATTTATTAGGAGCAACTTACCATCCAGCTTATGGAGTTGCAACCTATGTTCGAAACAAAACAGAAAACGGACACATATGTTCTACATCAGACATAAATAAGATTCATACGGTTACTATACAAATTGGCGAAAGTACTATCACCAATATTTATAAACCCCCGGCAGTCCTGTGGTCTCCGCATGTTATTCACGCCCACCCATACCCCTCACTTTATGTTGGTGACTTCAACAGTCAGTACGAACTCTGGAAGTATAGGCACAGTGATCAAAATGGCAAGGCTCTGCTAAACTGGAGCGAACAGGCAGACACTTATTTATTCTTTGACGCTAAAGATCGGGGAACTTTTTGATCTGCAGCCTGGAGGCCAGAATACAACCTAGACCTAAGTTTTGTTTTCACAAATAAAAACAATCAACTACAGGCAGCTTCACGTATAGTACTCCCAGATTTTCTACATAGCCAACATAGACCAGAGTTGTAATAGAAGTTGGCATCAAAATACCAATAATATCATCTTTTCCTCGACATAGGTGGTACTTTCAAAAAGCAAACTAGACGACTTCTGCTGAGAGATTGGACAAATGTCTGGGATGAATAACACCAATACGTGCAAACTACATGAAATTTGTTGGCGCAGTTACTTCTAGAGCGAAGAAAACTATACCCAAAGGCTATCGTAAAGAGTAAGTCCCAGGATGGGATAAAAATGTGAGGAGAAATTGCGGACGAACTACTGTACAGTTTGGATGCAGCCAGACGACAAAAATGGATGGCAACTGCGGAAAAATTAGACTTTGGCAAATCAAACAGAAAAGCATGGTCTTTACTTAGAAAACTTGGTAGTAGCAAACTCCCAACTAGAGACAAAGTACCAATAGCTCCCAACAGAGTAGCCTCCTACATTGTAGCAATCTCAAGAGTACCTAGAGATTCGTGACACATCACCAAAGTAAAACAAGAACTAAAAATACTAAAGTCTGCATGCCCACCTACATCTGAATATTCTGATGAGTTTACTCCAGAAAAAATTATTTCAGCAATATCAGAAATTAAGTCTGGAAAGCTTCGCTATCACACCTGGCTTCGATAAAATCCTTTCAAAATTTTTACTCCATTGTGGCAAATATGATAGGAAATGGCTAGCTGATTTCTATGTGTTAAAATCAGGAGAAATCCCCCAATCGCTAAAAAAGGCCTCCATTGTAACCATATTAAAACCAGGAACGATAAATGATCAGCTCCAAAACTATCGATCGATTGCACTGCTGAGCTGTGTCTATTAACTGTTGGAACGCCTAATCTACAACAGAATTAGTAAAAACATATTTGGATTGATACCAATTCAGACCTAACGGCAGCTGCAGAGATCAGATCCTATCCCTAACGACATATATTGAAACAGGTTTTTAAAGAAAACAAAAAACATCTGTTGCGTTCATTGACCATCAGCTGCATACGATACTGTCTGGAGACAAGGACTAATCTGCAATCTAATACTTGCTATCTCGTGTCAAAAGTTACCTTTTGAACTCATTGATAGCATGCTCACCGACAGACCTTTTAAAGTCACAATGGGCAACTTTAAAAGTGTTCAAATGAAGCTCAAAAATGGACTGCCACAGGGATCTGTTTTGGCATCCTTACTGTTTAATTTATACATCGCGGACTTATCTGGGACTACTTCGCAGAAATTTGGCTACGCTGACGACTGAGCCATTGCAGCAAGACATAATAACATGGATATTACAAAAACAATACCAACGGATGACATTGCCATTATGGGAGAATACTTTCGCAAATGGAGGCTACGTCCTAATGCAGCGAATACCGAAGTGTGCTGTTTCTATCTGAATAATGCCAAAGCCAACAAAAAACTCTCTGTTCACTTTGAAAACAGACTGCTCACCCATAACTCAACACCAAAATATCTTGGAGTGAATCAGGACAGAACATTAAGTTTTAAAGAACACCTACAAAGAACGGCAGCAAAACTAAAAACGCGAAATAATATAGTCCAAAAGCTATGTGGCACTACATGGGGGTGCTCAGCCTCCGTATTTAGATCATCCGCTCTTGGACTTGTGTACTCGGCTGCTAAATATGCTTCCCCGGTATAGCTCACTAGCAAACACACCAACATTATTCATACCTAATTAAACCAGACAATGTGAATGATCTCAGGTACAATTAGACTCACACTGAACTATTGGCTTCCCATTCTGAGTGAGTCACATTCCACCGCCGAAACTGCGAAGAACTCATTCTCTTCTCAGAATATCGAAAAATCGAGGCTAACCATCAACTACCCATCTACCATCATAAGCTTGATATCGAAATAAACAGACTGTGCTCCAGATATTCATTTTTAAGAGCTAACTCCTTAAATCAGGAACATTTCAACCTCACCAACCCTTGGAGAAGACAATGGGAGAGCGACTCATTACAGGAAGCACACCAAATGGCCTGTATCAATCAGAAACCGCCAGGCTTTGAACTGACCCGCAATACATGGACAACGCTAAACAGAATAAGAACAAGCAGCAGTAGATGTGCTGACAGCTTATATAGATGGGGAAAAGCTCTTACTCCTTTGTGTGAGTGTGGTGCGCAACGACAGACCGTCCGTCACATTGTTGAAGCATGCACCCGAAGGCGATTCGCCGGAATTTTCGATGAGTTCCTGAATGCCACCGAAAATGTTTTACATTATATTAATAATATATTAGATGTTCGTTTGTAATACTTCATGTAAAGTTTTATATTGATTTTACATAATGATAAATAAAATAAATAAAATAACCTAATAAAAATGATTTCAAAGCTGTTCATTTTGTAAAGCTTGTTTTCAGAAGTCGCCATACGTGTAGAACAAAACACTGTCATATACCTTTTAAAAATCAATAAAATTCATATGTAACTTTCTTTCATAAACAATTAATTTATTATTCGCACGCTAAAGAAAAAAATTAAATTCGTATGACAGAAAAAATATCGTTCAAACACTGTTCATCCATTAATTGTCCCTCTTTTGCATGATACAAACAATACACCTTTTGACCTCCTTCTATGTGACTAGTAAACATATTTACGTGACACCTATATTTCAAAAACAAGATAATCTGTCACATAATTTAGTAATAGTTTTGTTAGTTCGTCAGGAAAGAATTTATTTCTGTCATGTTTTTAAATGTAATAAAGTAACTCATATTTTTGAAAGTAATAACAAGGAAAGAAAACAAAATACAAGCAAATTTTGCTGGTTAGTCTTATTTTACTCTATTCAATGTTATTAGTATATAATTATGTAAGTATATGGACAAGATTTTTTCATTTTCTTGGAAATAATATTATAATGTGTATTAGGCAGTAGAAGTCACGATTGAATTATATAAACTATTTATAAAAAATAGATAATTTTGTTAACTTTTTCTCCTTATTCTCCCGTTCTTCATACTCTTTGAGATGTGGGAATGTGATTTCGGTTTATTATTTATCCATTTTTTCACTCTTTCTCATTCTTTGCTAATTTTTTTATTTCCTCTACTGTTTTTCCTCTTTCTCTTCCATATTATATATACCCTGTCTCTTTGATCTGCAGTCTGGATGAATATTTTCCCTGCTTGTATCTTTTTCTTTACTACATATTTAATGTCCTCGTCCTAACATTCTTTCGAACTTTCCCTTCTCGTTTTCTTTACTGCCTGTTTCAATTCCTTTCTTCTATTTTTATATTCTTCTCTGTCTCTTTGATCTACAATCTGGATAAATGTTTTCCTTGCATATTTATTTTTCTTTACTAAATCTTTAATGTCATCGTCCCTCCATTTGGTTCCCTGTAGTGTTCCATTATAAATTCTCTTTCAGCTGAACGATATAAAGAAGGTGGCCATGATACCATAATGGCATTACCCAGTAAAAGAAATATGGACACATAAATCATTCCCCAATGATTGAAATGTTGGAGATACATACAATACACCATACACAAAAAAGGAGATATATTTGAATGCTCTAACCACAGAGAAATTAGGCTTCTAAATGCAGTGTATAAAATATTTTCCACAGTACTGGAATGGTATAATATGGCAGAATGGCAAGATATGCAGAATGGATACTGTGAAAATACCAGGCTGATTTTAGTGGTGGTAAATTGACAATTCATCAGATTGCAACCCTGAAACAAGTTTTGGAAAAAACACTGGAATATCGCATCACTCATGACATATTTATAGACTACAAAGCAGCCTACGACTCTGTGAATAGAAGAGAAATGTTCAAAGCAATGAAAGAGCTAGAAATACCAAATCAGTTGGCAAATTTAATAAAACTAACTCTTAAAAAAGTTGAATGTAGAGTACCAATTTCGGGGGGAACTGCCTGGACCTTTTAAAACAAATAACGGGCTGCGCCAGGGAAACCCTCTCTCCTGTACATTGTTCAATCTGGCTCTGGAAAAAGTAAAACGTATGTGACGAAGTCACAACCACTGGTTCAATATATAATAAATTAGCGCAATTCCTGGCCTAAGCTGATGATATCAATATTACTGGGAGAACGGAAAACGCTGTACGAGAGGCGTATATAGCATTAAAAGTATCAGCTACAAAAATGGGTTTAATAATAAACACCAGGAATTTGTATACCTGTGAGCTCTCCTTAACACTGAAAATAATACTACCGCAGAGATAAACTGCAGAATTTGCACGGCCAACAGATGCTATTTTGGGCTCAATATCCTCCTTAAATCCACAACTATATCGAGAAATACAAAAATTAAACTCTACAAAACAATAATACGCTCAGTCCTAACATGTGGTTCAGAGACCTGAACTCTAACAAAAAATAATGAAAACATGTTAGGATGTTTCGAAAGAAAAGTACTAAGGCGAATCTATGGAGCAATGAATGACAATAGAGTGTGGAAAAGACGATACAACTTCGAACTGTATACAATATACCAGAAACCTGATATAGCAAAACATATTAAGATGGGGCATCTGAGGTGCCCTATGCAATGCGGATGGAACAAAATGACCCAGCTAGAAAAACGCTCCTTTATAGACCCATTGGTCAGAGAAGGAGAGGAAGACCCAGAACAAGGTTCCTTAATAACATCGATGAAGACATGAGAAATATGGGAATACGTGCTTGGCGGAGAAAGGCGATGGATAGGGACGACTGGAGATAAATTCCTGAGGAGGCTAGAACCCACGCACAGTTGTAAAGCCAGAATGATGAATACTTCATTTTTTATTTCAGTCCATATGCGTTCTATTGGGTTTAACTCACAATGGTATGGCGGCAATCGAATTACAATTAGTTCTAAAGAACGGATACAAAAATAGATAAAACTAGATTTCAAGTACTAATGTTCAAGAAGTAGAAGCGTAGATCAACCAAAAAAACGATGGATAAATAATATAAAGAAGACGAGGAAGTCTTTGTATACACTTTGTACCTTGTACTCTTAGGTTTTACGATCTTTTAATTATCTGGACCACAGTTCTTTAAACGAATCTCTAAAGAAATAATTTGACAGAATTATATTAGTTAATAATCTTCGATTTTTAGAAACTAAATATTCAGGAATATTTTCAACTCATTTCTTGTTAAGACATGTACATAAAGCAACTAACTTTTTACCTCATTTAATATGCTTTTATTAGGTTATTCACAAACTTATTCTCTAATATATATAATAATAAACGAAATTATAAAAACTAGTTACCTTCTTATAGTAATGTTGTTATTTCCATGCAAATTTCTTTGTAAAGTTCCTGCAACAAAATATTGTTTATTTGGTACTGGCAGATAATAAATATTTTAATCGCTAAAAGCTTTCTATGTGTATTTTTATCAGCAGTCGTTACAAATTGTTTGTATAATTCACAAGAGTAGAATATGTGATAAACAGATAAAAAAGCTACTGTTAAGTTGGTAAAATAATCAAGCAACTACTCGAAATAACATGTGTTGCGGTGATTTTGTTTATCGGGATCACGTTAGCATTATATTGGTAATTTTTAAACCATTTTATAGGGAAAACTTCTTATTTAAGAATTGTGATTAAATTTCTTAACTTTTTATGTTTTAGTAATTCCTAACTGCTACAGTTTGTCTTTTAATCGATATTTTCTATATATATCTCGCTTCTAACGAGAATTAAGGATCGTGGTATCTAAATTGTATAACTATTAGCGTTTAGGATGCCTTAGAGGTAAGGTAAGTATGTTTTAGCCATTCGATTGTACTCTTTATTTTGCCCGTATTACTGTAAGTTCTATCGTTGTTTAATTGTTTTAGTTTTCTATTCCTTGGAGAGTAATTTGTTATTTTTTATTGGCAAGGTATTTTTAGACGTTACGATCCAGTTCTTATAGCTCTTAAACCATAATTCAATAAAATCCTCCTCTAACTTATACCTGACGAACTTCAGTTTAGTTCTTTGATCTATTCTGTCTTGGTCATCATTTTTTTTATTCTCTCCATTATGTCTTTGAATTCATATACTCAAAACTCATTCTGTTTCTTTTTCTTGTGGCATTATAACTCTGACTGAGCCTTTTCTTGTCTGGCTACGTGTATGAACGTAGACCTCACCTGTTCGTCTCTATTTATCTCTGTCATCCGTTTGTCTTTTCCATATTGGGCTTCTACTTATTTTGCTCTTTATTTCACCTCAGTTTCAGTCGAAAACTTTTAACTTTTGCAATATATGTCTTTAAAGTCCACTCTCTTTGTTCCATTTTTCATCTGTAAATCCTTCTTTATAAACAGTATATCTGCATTTTAGTTTTGGACCATCTTTTAAGACTTCTATTGATTTGTTTTAGCTTCTTATCTATACGTTTTTCTTTTTTTTGTCAATGATCTATCTAACATAAAATTTCAGTACAATTTTTTTTATTTTTAGTGATAAAAAAGTCTTCCAAGTACTGATATTTGATTATTTTCTTAATCGCTCTGGATTGGGTACTCTTATCTACCCAGATGACTTTTTCTAAGTATGTATTGTATATTTATTCCACCTATGTTTATTTTCGAGGTGTGTTTACTGCATTAATTATAATTTTTGTTCTTCTTCTGCTTCTTTTTCTAGATTTAATATCGTTCTACTAGGTCTTCCCTTTTGTCTTTTTAACCTGTACATGCTATCTATCTATTGTAATAGTAAAAATAGAAAATGTTCCACAACTTTCATAAAAGAGTACTATCCATTACATTTAATTTCAGTAATCGATTCTGTAAAATGCGAATCTTTTAATAGTTTCCGCATCTGAGGCTCGTCAAATATTCCGGTTTTCCATTTTTCGTTACTAAGTGCAGGGAATTTGCTGGATAAGTATTCAAGATAAGGACGATTTTGGTCTAGGACCTTTACAAATTGTTTCATTAGCCCTAGTTTAATATATAACGTAGATAATATTATTTTCTCTGGGTCGACCAATGCTTCGTTAACTACGTTAGCTTCTTCTTAAACTAAAGCATCTCTAGAACGCCATTTTCTTCTACTCCAGTGTTGGTCCTTAGCCCTGCTATCCCAAAGACACAGAAAACAAGGATATTTTGTATAGCCACCTTTTTGTCCAAGAAGAAAGTTCAGCATCTTAAAATCAACACAGATCGCCCACTGATGTTTGTCATACTTGATGTTTTTCAGCATCAGCGATATTGTTTTATATTCTTCTTTCATTTTTGTAGAACGCCCGATTGATATAACTATTTCCATATTTGTTGCCGTTAAGTGGAAGGACATAGTTTCAACTTCATTTGGAACTGTCGATAAAAAGACGCCAGAGATCTGGTGTATACTCCGATACACCTATTTTTTCGAAAACTCCTTTACTATTGTTACAAAAAACCATATCATCTTGCTGAGAAAAAAAGGCAAAAGATCTTTTTCTCTATTACGGTAGTATGTAGTTTTGGTGTCTGGGTGAAGAAGATTCTTTTTCTTTAGTATAGAGGCAAGCAACTCGAAAGAATCCTTTGGAAGGTTCAAATCTCTGATAAGATCGCTTAGCTCTTCCTGGGTAAAGCACTCAGGACGCGTTGAATCCCCTTCAAAATCACTGTCGCCTTTCTTAAATCTATTAGTCTGTAGTTCGTCAAATAAATAGTGGTGTAATATGTAGAAATGTAAGAATATTTAAGTATTTGATGATAATGTTATATCTCGAAAACTAGAGCTGATACAAAGCAAAGGTTTGTATTTTTGGAATCAGCAGAAATGAATTAACCAAAATTGGTTGATTTTTTTCGGCAGCGAGACATTTTTTTTGTCGGGCTCTGTTCTTGTATTTATTTTTAATGTTTCGTCGAATATCTAGGGTTGATTGTTTTGTGATATTTTTTGGTCTCTTTTTTTTACTGCCTAAATCATCAAAATGGTCATCTCTTGTTTGTGACCACAAATGGTCTGCATGCAAAATACTACCTACACATTTTCGTCCATATTGTTTTTTTCAGCTAGTGTATTCTTTGTTTGTGGTAGTTTTTTAGTGATTTTTCTCTTTACTCACCAATACATTTATTTTCTGGCGTCCTCATGCTCTTCTAACATTACAATGGGAATTATTAATTGTCAGATGGGTTTTGTTCATTCTAAATCAATTGCTGATTTTCCTCTAAATCTCTTTTATTGTGTATTGAAGATTTAAGTAGTATATACAGGCTGTGTAGCTCTAACACATTCATAATATTCATTTTTTTTTGTTGCAGATAACCCCTGTATATATGGCCACGATGAATTCAAAGCATGTATCAGTAAACCTAACAAAGCAAAAGGTGAATCCTACTTTTCACTATGTATTTAGGTGGTTATTTCTGATAATGCAAATTTTTGGTTTTATGCCCATTCAAGGTGTCTTTGAAAATCGTTTGGAAAAAGTTTATTTCACATGGAAATCCTTTCGAACTATTTATGCTTATTTAACACTTGTTGGGCTATTCTTTATGACTGCTGACCAGGTATGTTAAACAAATAAATACCAAATGATTAAAGAAATTGCTACTTTAATTATGAGATTTTTAAATTAGAGAAAAAACGTTTTCTTCACTCATTTTTATGCCTCTGTTAACCAATTTTTTTATCCTACAGCTTTGTTATTATATATGTGATATAATATTGATGTATTGACAATTATTTTAAGTCCAAAAACGTAAAAATATGTAAAACTAATGCTGTATGTTATTTATTTATCTAACTGTCTACAATTCCTCGTTCTACCTCTGTATGTTTTTATACATTTAAACTTTTAGCGTCAATAAAAGTGGCTTTCGCATTTTCTATTTATTTGATACTGAAGGTATAATACTTCAAGTCCTCATCATCATAAGTGACTGATAAAGAAGTCGCCACGCCTGTCGATTCCGCAACTTTCCTCTATGTTCTGACTCTTAGAATCCGTAGGTCATTCTCCACATCATCAATATATCTCCTTCGTGGTCATCCTATACTTCTTGTTCCCCTTTGACTTTGAAAATGTCAATCTCTTCGTGATATGACATCCTATCAATGTGTCCAGCCCATCTAAGTCTCTGCACTTTAACGAATTTCACAATATCTGGATCAGTGTATAATAGATATAGTTTAAAATTGTATCTACGACGCCATAGCCTATTTTCATTTACGACCCCAAAAATCTTTCTAAGAATTTTTCTTTAAAAAATACCAAGAAGTCTTTCATCATTTTGAGATAAGGTCCACGTTTCAGCCCCATACATCAAAACCGGTCTTATTAAGGTCAGGTGTATATTGAGCTTTACTGCACGTTTTTTATTTTAATTTTTTAAATGTTTCTGGAGACCGTGAACAGTCTTGTTTGCTATTGCTATGCGTCTTTTTATTTCGTCGTTTGTCATGTTTGTTGCATTTACTAGCGATCCAATATATGTGAATTCTATGACTTGCTCAAAGATATGGTTGTTAATTTGAATTCTCTGTTGCATATTTTTTTTTTTTTAGAAACAAACGTATATTTAGTTTATTCCTCGTTTACCATAAGTCCTAATTCACTTGCCTAGTCCGCAAGCCTTGTAAAATACTGCACATTGTCTCTAATACTTCTGCCCACTATAACAATATCGTCAGCGAATGCGAGAATTTGCGTCGATTTATTAAAAATAGTTCCTTTCATTCTAATATTTAATTGTCTGATTGTCTTTTCCAAGGCAATAAAAGAGGAGATACACCAGCGCGTCCCCCTGTCTTAGACCATTATTAATGTCAAAGGACGTAGAGTTTTCTCCTTCAATTCTAACGCATGAGCTTACGTTTTGCATTGTTAATTGGGTCAACTTAACTAACTTACGTGGGATCCCAAAATCTATCATTGCATTATATAATGTAGTTCTTTTCACTCTGTCATATGCTGCTTTGAAATCGACGAAGAGATGGTGTGTATCTATATTATATTCTAGTGACTTTTCTAGAATTTTCCTATGTGCTTGAACGCAGATGCTAACAGATGCGTCTATATTTATTACACTTCAGTTGATCACCCTTTTTATACAACGAACATATTATTCCCTTTAGCCACTCTTCTGGTACCAATTTATTCTGCCATATAATTACTATTCGTTTATGGATTACTGCAAAAAGTTGATCACCACATTTTTTAAACATTTCCGAACAGATTTCATCGATTTCTTGGGCTTTATTGTCTTTAAGTTCTAGGATGGCATTTGACACTTCTTCTATTGTTGGGTCTTCACTGTGTAGTCGATGTTGTAGATTTTGTTGATTTTCTATATTGTAACCTCCTTCAATATCGTTTATATTTTATGCTCGCTGAAATGTCGTGCCCATCTCTTAAGAACTGAGTTTTTATCATGTAGAATTTCACCGTCAGTGTTTTTACAAATTTTTAATCGTGGTTTAAATTCTCGACTATTATTTAAGGATTTCGATTAAGGATTTGTAGTATTTCCTTGTTTCATTTTTATCGAATAAACTTTGTATTTTATTAAGAGTGTGCTGTTTGTATTTCTTCTTCTTACGTCGATGGATACATTTTTCCTCTCTTCTAAGACGTCTATACTCTTTTTTTTCTCCGTGTACAACCAGCGTCGATGGTTTTTTGATATGCTGCGTTCTTTCTATTTGTGGCCATTTCGCACTCATGATCAAACCACTGATTTCTTTTTTCTGACTTGGTTTTGTCCAATATTTCCACCAATTTCTGTAACAAAATATCTCGTATACTTTCCTATAGTTGGTTAATGTATTCTTCTTCTTCTAAGTTTTCTTTCCTTATTTGATCTTCTATTTGCTGTCTATATACATTTGCAATGTCGGGATCTTTTAGTTTATTTTATATATAAAATACTCGCATTTTAAGTAAGTAATAAAATATATCGTTGTTATAAAAGAAAGTATGCCTGTTGTGTTTTGCGTTCCATTTTGCAGAAAATCTTTCCTTTTTTTAGATTTAATTTAATATCTTTCCAAATATATGTTATATTTTTCTATAAATAAAATTGACAGTTTCCCACAAATCCTACAAAGAGTGTCATTAACTGATAGTTCCCTGTAGTTTGTGCACAACTCTTTGGCAATTTTTTAATAGGTTGGTATTATTATCCTAATGTTTTTTTATTCCGGAGTAACTTTATTTTTATTTATACTCCTTTCCAATATATTTCTTATCATTTTATGCAGGTTTTGGTGGCGTACTATTAATCATAATCACTAGAATATTACTTACAGTATTACTTATTTCACGAATTTGCTACTGTTTTGAGTGGACCCTTCATGGGTCCACTCTCCAAAACCAAAACCAAAACTCCAAAACCATAAAAACGTGTCATGCTGCGATTTCTTAATTATTTAAAATAGCCTTACATTATGTTCCAAGGCCCTCAGCTTAAAAGAACTGATTCAGTGACTCCTGTGCCTTTTTTTATTTAGGAATCACACATTTCCTTAACCCATTCACTAACTGCTATGCTTTCTCTAGCACAAATATCGAGTTTCTAAAAGCAAAGCCCTTTTGACTCGAAATGGTTCCCTGTGCGTACCCATAATTAGGGCTTATCTAGCATGATCTTCGAAATTCCCCCCTTTTATTTTGTTATATTTTACGAATAATTTTCCAGGTTACTATAAAGCATTTAAATAATAAAATAAAGTTTAAGATTTTATTATCAAATTTGATATGTTTATATCACTGTTGCCACATCTCAATAACTGAACAACAGCCTCACAATTTAACATATTTAACAAACTCATGTAGACTTTTTCTTCCAGGTTACACGATTTTTCTTGTTTAAAGTTAAACTAGCTGATATTCAAAGACTTTGGTACTTCCTCAAATCGTTTTTTGTGAGCATTTACTTTTTATCATTAGCGAAACAGTGGAACTCATTTTTGTTAACTTGGGACGAAGTCGATAAAAATATGTACATATTTGGCAAAACAAAATGGATTGGTGGAACTGTAAAATGCTTGATGGTAGTTTTTATCATCTTGTTTATAGGTAAGATCTTGTTGCATTATTATTATTATTATTATTATATTACAAATAAGGGCAGAGGAGCGAGCTCCTATTATGCCCAAAAATCAAAAATAAAAAACATCCTTATAAAACTAATACCAATTATAAAGTTAAGTAAACATAAACAATTAAGTATATCTTACAAAAGTTGAATCGTGAGACAATAAATAAATAAATAAATAATGCTGTCCAAGAAAAAAAAATCCTATAAATAAAATAAACCACTATCAAGTTTATTTTTAAAGATGTTAACACTAGTTGCCGATATGGTGTCTTGATCCAAATTGTTCCAGATATTAAAGATTCTATTTGGCAAGAAGTTCACCCTGGACCTTGCAGTAGTTTGTTCCCTTTTCAATTTGTATCGATGGCCTCTTAATCTTTCGTCTTGATTCAAAGTGAATATGGTGCTTAGGTTCCCAAAATTATGTTTTAAAATACGGAAGGACATAATTAGATCACCTCGAAGACGTCGCTGCTCGAATGTCGTAAGATGAGCCATGGATAATCTATCTTCATAGTTAGGTCTTACACGACCGTATGCCAATCTTGTAGCTTTACGCTGAACATTTTCAAGTAGGATCTTATCGCGAATGAGATCTGGATTCCACACTGGTCCGGCAAACTCAAGAATAGGTCTAACGTATATTGAGTAAAGTTTACTAACAGAAGTTAGAGATATACGTGTAAAACATTTACGGATCAAAAACAGTTTCGAGTTTGCACGTTTACACACCGACACTATGTGATCAGACCAATTTAAGTCACTATTAATTATCACTCCGAGATCATTGTGGGAGGTTACCGAGTTTAAGGGATGTCCATTAATAAAGTACGGTAGTGATGGGTTATTTTTGCCGATATGTAAAACAACGCATTTTTCAATGTTAAGCGGAAGTAACCATTCTGAGGACCATTTGAATATTGCGTCAAGATCTTGTTGAAGAACATGTTGGTTAATAGTTGGATTCACATATAATTTCGTGTTATCAGCGTAAATGGAAACCTTACTGGATACGATGAGCGGAAGATCACTAGTGTAGACACAAAATAGTAGCGGTCCAAGTACTGATCCTTGTGGGACTCCACTCTTGACTGGCTTATCTAGTGAGTGGTCTTCCCCAACACGAACCCTGAAGTATCTATCGGATAGAAAATCTTCAATCCAAATGTTCAACTTTCCGCGGATACCATAGTGATCCAATTTAGCTAGTAATCGACGTTTTGGAACACGGTCAAAAGCTTTGGAGAAGTCTAAGTAGACTACATCGACAGGATTCCGAATGTTTAAAGATAATGACCAATCATTTACACAATGAAGTAAGTTTGTGATCGTTGAACGACCTTTGATAAAGCCATGCTGTTGGTGAGGGATGATATTTTCTTGAAGAAGAAACTCAGACATAGCTTCTGAAATAATCGATTCCATGACCTTGCCGACAATAGGAACCAGGCTGATTGGACGATAGTTATTGCAATCAAGTTTATTTCCTTTCTTGAATATAGGAGTAACCGAAGCCAATTTCCAGGACGAGGGGAGAGAACCTTGATTAAAAGAAGCATTCATTATAAGAGATATAGGGATGGCTACAGATTCTGCACATTGTTTGAGGAAAAAAGAGGTGAGTCCGTCTAATCCAGGTGATGAATTATTTCGTAGTTTCCTTAAATGATGTTTAATTTCATCCGGTGTGAAAGATATATTGTCAAGAGTTTTAGACAAACGTGGGCACATTATTTGAGGAATGGTATCGTTAGGTTCATTTGTAAAAACCTGAGAAAAGAATAACGATAAACATTCCGAAGATTCGTTATTCGAAGAACATAAAGACCCGTCAGCTTTTTGAAGTAACGGTATGGAGACTTTAGAAGATAAAGATATACGAATGTACCGATAAACTTTTTTACTATTACCACTAGCAATGATAGATTCTTCAAATTCTGTTCCTAACTTTAGCAAAGATTGTTTGACTCGGTTAGAAAAATTACGGTGGGCGAGAAAATCATCAAGGGATCCAGTAAGTTTATATCTTCGCCAAAGCTTTCGCTTATGTCGAATTAAATGGGTAGCAGAGAGGTTAATCCAAGGTTTTAGTCGGTTTCTGTATAGCTGCCGTTCAGTTGTATAATCAGAAATTGTTGTAATAGCAGTATGAAGAAAAGAGTCCCACATTGACGATGGATCAGAGTGAATTGCCAGTTTAACTGGGATAAAACTGAATTTACATTAAAGAAATCAGTAGTGGCATACGTTACGAAATTATTTTTGCAAGGCGGTGTTAAATTAAATTGAATGTGAGCAGTAATAAGTGAGTGGTCAGAAAGACCCACAGGAGAGGACACTTCAAGTGTAGAAATTAGTTGATCATCATTTGTGAAAAATAAGTCTAAAATTGAAGGATTATTGTTCGCTCTAAACCTTGTAGGTTCAGTTATCAGTTGTAATAAATTTGAGTTCATGACAAAGTTTCTAAACAAATTTTGGGAATTGATAGTATCAGTTTTGGAAATAATGGGCCAGCTTATGTCTGGAAAATTGAAATCTCCAACAACAATAAGATTTTCAAGGGATGATAATTCCTCAAGTTTGTTAATAAGCATATTGTCCTGAGTAAGTACTGTATCCGGAGGTCGGTATATGCAAACTATATTAAATATGAAAGAGTTATTAGTAATAAGTAAGTGGATAATTTCTATACCGGGTACGTCTATTGTTTATTACTAATGGAAAAAGTATTGGTAATTTCATTTGCTAAATAGATGCATACTCCTCCCCCACGACGAGTACCTCTATCTCTACGAAATATAGTGAAATTATCAGTTGAACAGTACTTATAAATTCATTAAATTTGGACATAAGTGAGTTTAGATTTGTATACATAAGAAGCCAATCCGTAAATTTTGGTGCAGAAGAATTACGAACGAAATTTCATTATCTTTGGACAGCCATTCACATATTTGATCGTAAGGTCATTTTCTCCATTATTTTTACGAGTTTCAAGCTCAGTCCGAAGTTCCTTTAAACGAAGTTGCTGCATAAGAATAAGTTTCAGTAGATTTGTTTTCCAAAAGTTTATTTTTATAATTATGTAAATTATATTTAATAATTAATATGTTTATTTATTAATGTTTATTTTAATAATTAGAAAACAATATAAATGAATTTAAAAACTAAGTAGGTAATTGTAATGTGCAATTATAAATGCAATTTTATATTAAAAATTGCATTTAGAGATAATTCTCAAGAACCTGTCTCTAGACATTGTATCTTCCAAAATGAATTCTTGTGTTAACAAACATTAAGTCCTAATTAATGAATGAAAAATGCTGTTGAAGCAAAGGGTTTTTCTCTGATAATCGATGAAACTTTTATCCACTACCTTAGTATGATTTAAAATTGTCGATCACATTAATGGACTATATCGAGTTAAAGCCGTTTAAAGCTTGTTTACATCGCTGACATCATACTGTCTGATTATAGATTTAAAAAATTGAAAAATATCTAATGAAAAAGTTTAAAATGTATCTTTCACTCATTTCAGGAGATTACGCGTTAAATCAAATACAAAGAATCGAAGATAAGACAGATATGTTGTCAAGCTTACAAGCTTGGAATATTTATCAAGCAAAAAGTAGATTTTCATATATTTTTGATTTAGTTCCATATGATTTCGTCAGTGGAGTATTGCTAATTGTAAGTGAATGTTTTTTGTTATGTTTATGTCTTATTTTGTTTTGATTGACGCTATTTATATGTGACATAAATTCTTTGCATAACGGTTGAAAATCACATTTTGTTGCGTGAGAGAAAGTATTCGAAAGTGGACCAAAATCTATTAATTTGATTTCCTAAACAAGTCTGTATAATTATGTGCTTTTTATTTATTTTTGCTTATATATCCATTTTGATAAAATCTACTATTCTTCCTATTTATTTGCTATCTATTTTAGAAAATATGAATCCCTATAATCTAACTTTATATTTCACGATACGTTTTTACCAACATTTACAATTTTACAATTTTTTTAGTTCGTCCATCTACAAGTTCTATTTGCCGGAACACTACTAGATATCTTCATCATAGCTGTAAGCCTGTCTTTGGCAGGAAAAGTGCAGGTAGTGGGCAAAAGAATGCAAAAAATTTCAGCGAGTAAAGTAAGCAAGAAAAATAAATTAATTTTTTTATAAAACTCGTGTCAGGTATATTCAGTTTATATATTTTTTTATTTGTAACAGTTTTAGTTGTTGAAATCATATATTGACAAAAATAAAAATCAATAGCATCCATCGTCAAAAAGTGAGGAATGAACCAATACAAGGAAGCGGAGAACGTCCAATAGAATTCTTAAACTTACCATCAGGAGGAACATATGTACCAAATTTGAAAATTCTACGGCTTTTCCTTTACGAACAAGAAAAGGCATAAGAACATCAGCAGAACAAGAAAATCTGTTGACTAAAAACGTAATAACGTTCTTTTTTATAGCCAGAACAAAGTATACAGCAAAACTCTAGGACTTTTAGTTCAAAGATAAGAAAAACCCGAATAATATTAAAAGAATAAGAAAATCTGACTCCAAACATAATAGTGTTTTTCCTTATATCCAGAAGAAAGTATATACCAAAACTCTAGGACTTTTGATTTAAGGAGGAGAAAAACATAATATTAAGAAAAATCTGTTGACTCCAAATATAATAATGTTCTTCCTCTATGAGTTTTAGTTCAAGTAGATGCAGGCTGTCCACAAAACAGAGTTCTGTCCCCTCTACTTTGGGCAACCTTGATAGATGATCTCAGAAATCTGTCCACAGAAGGCTTTTATGGTCTAGGATATGCTGACGATATAGCAATCGTTGTCAGGGGCAGGTTTGCTCAGGTGGTGTCTGAGAGAATGCAAGCAGCCCTAAATATAGTTGACAACTGGTGTTAACAAGAGAGATTGATAGTCAATGCTCAGAAAACACAAATCGTTAACTTCACCAAAAAAAACAGCACTACAAGGCCTAAAACCACCGGTGCTGGGAAGAACAGAGATTTCTTTTGCCAAAAAAACAAAATACCTTGGGGTGTATTTTGAACATATTCTGCAAACCACACAAAAAACTTTTATGTCCCTGGGCAGATGTAGAAGAATGTGCGGTAAGAATTGGGGACTTAACCCCAAAATGACTCTATGGTTATACACAAGGGTTATTAGACCCATGATAACCTATGTCTCGGTGACGTGGTGGACAAAGGCGCAGCAAGTGGGAGCAATAAGGCTGCTAGGTAATACACAAAGGCTAGCATGCCTGTGTATTACGGAGGCCATAAAAACAACTTCTACTGCATCTTTGGAAGTCCTGCTGAATCTACCACCACTTCATATCTTTATACAGGGCGAAGCCAGATCAATGATGCACAGATTCATCCATAGTCAACGACATATAAGCCAGATGCATGGTACTGACAACAGAAAGCTAATCGAGGAGCTAAAAGCCGATATTGTGATGGAGAAACCTATCGACGCAACAGCTACGAGATATACCTTTAACAATAAGTTCACAATTAAGATACCAGGCAGGGAAGACTGGAATAAAGGTGTATCCATACAAGCTACTACTACCTGGTACACGGATGGCTCAAAAACATCGGAGGGTATGGGAGCCGGCATAGTAGGGATAAGTCAAGGGACACATTTCCCGGTAAGTCTATCTAAGGATGTGACAGTTTTCCAGGCAGAAATAACGGCAATCCATCACTGCGTGGAAGAAATAGAAAGCCAGGAAAGAACGTTCTGTTCAGTTTCCATCTTCACAGATAGTCAGGCAGCGCTTAAGGCACTCAATTCTCTAGAGGTCAACTATAAGCTAGTATGGTATTGCGTGTGTGCCCTAAATAAACTAGGAGACTGTAGCAAGGTTACGGTAGCCTGGGTACCAGAGCACGACGGTCATAAAGACCATGAAAAAACAGATAAAATGGCCATCAATGCCATTCATTGAACCAGAAACCTTCTACAGCGTTGCAAAATCAGTAAAAAGAACGGCTACAAGGAAGTGGGTAGCTCACAAATCACTGGAATGGTGGAGGAATTCACCAGGACAAAGACAGATAAAACAGTTCGTTACAGAACATTAAGGCACTGTAAGCTGAATAGGCACTTGAAGCTGATGGAATTATCAGTTGATGTCCTGTGCAGATTCTGTCACCTCGAAGAAAAAACAGCAGAGCAAACAACAAATTTTATGTCAGTGTGACAGTCTGGCAAATGTGTGGTTCTTTGCAGTAGGAGAAGAAAATTCACCGGCAAATAGCTACATGGAAGGTACAGTCTCAAAGCTAGTAGAGTTTATAAAAGGGGTCAGGCTAGTAATGTTATCTAGGATTAGAGGACCACAATAGATCTAAAAAGGTCGCAGTGAAATAGGCCAAAAGGCCACCTCTCTAAATCTATCTATATATCTAGTTCAAGAAGAAGATAAAACGTAATAATATTAGAAGAAAAGAAAATCTGTTAACTTAAATATAACAATGTTCTGTCTTATATCCAGAAGAAAATATAAATCAAAACTCTGGAAATTTTAGTTTACGGAGAAGAAACAAGATAATACTATTAGAATAACAAGAAAATAACAATGTTCTTTCTTGTATCCAAAAAAAAATATATACCAATACTGTAGGACTTTTGCTTCGAGGAGACGAAAATACCTATTATTATTAAAAGAATAAGAAAATCTGTACATGAAAATATTTATCACTAGAACACTTCGTCATCTCAACTTCGTCGTTTCAGACTATGATTGTTTTCCCCCTGACTCCTCATATAGGAAGACTTTAAAATTTTTACTTCCAGAAAAAGAAAAGCATAAGATTGCTAAAAGAACAAGAAAATCTGTTGATCTCAAGTGTTCTTTTTTACACCCAGAAGGAAGTATATATTAAGAATTAAACTTTTGCTTAAAAAAAGCATAAGAATATCAAAAAATAAGAAAATTTGTTGACTCCAGACATAATATTGTTCTTTCTTATATCCAGAAGAAAGTATATACCAAAACTCTAGACTCTAGAACTTTTCATTCAAGGAAAAGAAAAAAAAAATATTAGAAGAATAAGAAAACCTGTTAATTCCGTTGTACTAATGTTCTTCCTTACCAAAAAAAGAAAATATTTACCAAAACTTTAAAACTTTACTTTAAAAAAAAGTATACAAGCATATAACAACAAGAACTATTGGCCCCAAATTAGTAGAGTTCTTTGTTAAACAAATACCAGGCTTTGTATCAAATTTAATCCTCTATAAGACGTGTGCTTCAAGAGAAAGAAAAGGCATAAATAAACTTGAAAATAATCATGTAATAATCTTCTTCCTTACCTCCAGAAGGAAATATGTACCAATTTTAAGAGTCTTGCGTCAAGAAAAGCAAAAAGTGAGGGAATAACAAGAAGACCTATTGACTTTAAATTCCAAAGGATTTTTCTTTGGATTAGCTGAAAACTAAGGTTTTAATTTTCAAGATTTTAAAGCTTTTTCTTTAAAAATTATCGCACAGACATAGAAACAGAAGGACAAAAGGACATATAGACAACAAAACGATTACAATAAGAACCCGTTGGCTGCTTAACAATGCATATTGCTATTGAAACTAACCATTTCTTTAATAAAATCACAATATAATAAAATTTAAACTCTATTTACTTTTAGAATGTTTCTGAAAAGGTATGGATCCACATACGTGAAGGTTACAATCGCTTGGAAATCCTGTGCAGATACGTCAACTCCAAAATAGGATACGCCATTCTCATCTCCTTTATTGGTAATTTAGGATCGTTGCTTATCCAATTATTTAACAGCTTAAAAGTGAGAAGTTTCATTCAAGAAACCTACTTGTATTACGCCTTTGTTTTTCTTCTTGCAAAAATTGTCGCTGTATGTATATTTGCTTCTAGAATTAATGAAGAAAGTAAAAAACTGTTGAATTATTTGTATTCTGCGCAGAATTGTATCCGAAATGTTGAGGTAAGAAGTGTTTTTAACTTTGTTAAATTTAACTTGTTATTTTTTTTATCTTCTTTTTCCCTCCTCGACATTCTAAACCTTTATCATCTGTTATCGTTATTGTTGACTTTTTTCATATTTATAGCATTCTTGTTTTTATTTGTTTTATTTTCTTTACTTCATTTTATTCTTATAATATATAATAACCCAGTAAAACACAGTAAAATGTATAATAGAAGGAACTGCAAAAAGAAAAATAAAATAAAGGTATGAAAGATACATTAACACCAACTATAGAGATATGGAATGCCAAAAAGTAGAAAATATCTGGAAAAAAATGAACAGAGTAATAATGAAAGCAACAAAAAGATATGTATCGAAAGAGAAAACCAAATAAAAATATGATTGGGAAAACAAACAATGTAAAATGGAACTACAACTTAGAAAATTATTCCGACAAAAATACAAACAAACTCGCAGTGAAGAAGCTAGGTACAAATATCAGGAACAGAATCGAAAAGCGAAAAAATTACTTTAAATGAAAAAGAAGAATATAAAAAAAGGAAATTTAAAATAAATGTAAGATAAGTACAAAAAGAAGGATATGCGAAACTTTTATAGATATTAAAGAAATTAAAAGTGGCTATAAGAATAGGACAAGCTACTGTGAAATTAAAAATGGAGATCTAATAGGTAATCTTGATGAAGCAATTAATAGATGAAAAGAATATTTTGACAAATTACTGAAAGGAGAAAAGACTAATATGGAAGAGACTACAAAACATATAACGGATGGCATATATATAGAAGAACTAAGTCAAGATGAGATATTAGAAATAATATAATAATTTAAGTCAATAAGAGCACTGGGGAATGACAAGCGAAAAACATAAAATATGGAAGAAGTATATTAAAAGCCAAAGTATGTCTTCTATTTCTTCCTTAGCTTTTCTTTTTTCAGGGGTCACTGTTAGTTACTATTCATCGCCAATCAGTTCTGTCCATCGGGTTTTCTTCACCTTAACCTTTCTCTCTCAAGTCCTCTGCCGCACAGTCCTTTTATCTTCTCCTCAGTGTTGACTAGCTACACACTCACCTCCTCTACCTTGTCTTCCATCAACTTCTCCTCTAAACACACAATATCATAATTAAAGAGCATTGACCAAGGAATACTTTACACCTTACTTTCTCTGTCAGTACATACATAACAAGAACAAACAGGTAGGGACTCATCACGAGTCTTAGGTACTTCTCAGGAATCCATTTCTCTCTCATACATCTCCATAGCTCTTGTCTAGGAACTGTGTCGTACACCTTCTCAAGATTTATAAATTCCAAATGTCATCTAGCTGTATTTCTTTGTCAACTGTCTCAAAGCAAACAAGGCATTTGTTGTTCTCCTCTCCTAACTTAAACCCAATCTGTTCTTCTCCTATCAATGTCTCTCTCCTTATCCTCCTCTCTACAGTTCTCTCTCAAATTTTTATTTGGAACAACATTAACTTTATTACTCTATAGTTCTCACAGTTCTGAATATCCCCTTTATCTTTATACACTGATACCATCACTCTCTCTCTCTCTCTCTCTCTCTATCTCCATGCATCGGGCATCATATCTTCCTCATATATCCTACTCGTCATTTGCCACAAAATATCAATCCCTGTCTCTCCTAGAGCCTTAAAAACCTCCCTAGGTATTCCAACGTTCTTCGTTCTTCATCTTATTTAACAATTGGAGAACCTTATTTTCCTAACAGTAGCTACAGCGCGCTTTGCATGCCTCTTTACTACCTTCTCTCTAACCTCTCCAACCTTCTGTTACACTTCATCGTTCCACCACCAAATTTCTTTGTCTCTAGGAGGCATCTAAATTTGTATGAAAAAGGTCTCGGGAATGACTATACAAAACAGTTTTGAGATCAACTGTTCTGTACTGGACTCAAACCTGGTTTATGAATACGAGATCTCAAGATAAACTGGAAAGATGGAATAAACTGTACGAACTTTTCAAGGAATCTGCAATAAGGAAAATTGTAGGAATGCGAAGATTTTGGGTAGAATGGAAAATGAGAGACGAGTTAATAATGTTGCATAGAAAACCCTGATCTAATGATTTGATTATGAAAGATTTAAAAGAATAAAAATCGAAAATTGGATGAAAAGATTATGAATAAAAGAGAGTGGAGGAAGATATTATGTAGCTAAGGGCCTATAAGACCTATAGATAACATATTGATGATAAAGTATTGCTAAATTAATATAATTATTTATTATTTTTATTTAAGATCGATCGACTGATTTCTCAGATAACTAGAGATACTATGGCTCTGTCTGGAATGAACTTTTTTTACTTAAGGCGCAACATTGTATTAAAGGTAAGTTTTAACTTAGATGTCAGTTTCTTTTTGTTAATTTCAAAAGAATTGAAAGTGATTTGAAAGTCAGCTGAATGATTTGGTTTTTGGTGATAAACAGAGTTAAACATCCATTATGTGGTATTTTTATTGGACAAGTTATTTAAATATAAATCACTTTACATTTAAATTAATCCTTAACTCTTCAGTAATTACATCTTTATGACGAGCATTATTCAAGTACTTATTTTTGACCTTGATAATATGTTCACACACTTTTTCTTCCAATTATCTACAGTTACTGTGGCAAATTCTTGTTCCACCAATACTTTTACAGCTCCTAACATAAAACTAATATTTTGTTTCAAAAAGAAATTGTACTTTTTTATTTGCGTCCAAAGCATTTCTAAAGGGGTTAAGTCTGAATGATAAGGTGGAAGTTTTAAGAATATATATCTATATTTTTGCAGTAACTTGTCAAATTTATATTGAATATGATTCTTTCTGTGTGATTTGACGATTTGATAAAGTTGAGGTTTTATTTTTCTGTCAACCAAGATAACATATTCGCTTTTTTAGAATCACTGGTAGGTACTTTATTAATTTATTCATTGTGGTATAGAATATTGTTAGTAATAACAAATCCAACAGGAAAATTGGATATTAACTGTTCTTTTAAGCATTTTTCGTAATTTTCTGCATTCATGTTATCATGATAATCCCCTGACTTGGTACTTAATGTAAAAAATCAAAAGAGCATTTGGTATGAAACTTATTTGCCTACCCACCGTGTATAATAATCAACCTATTTTATTTTAAAATGTTTTTGAACAATCATTTATCACTATCATCTGACCAGCTGTTCGGAGTCGTATGTCTTGCATGTACATAGGTTAGAATAGGATAGAATAGAATAGAAATATGCTTTATTGTCACTGAAAATTGTATAATTTTATGAACAAAGCTCAGAAAAGTCAGAAAATAATAAGAATTACACTTCCACAAAAAGAAAGTGCCACCCAGAAGTCAAGCACAAGTTTTGGAATTCACGAAAGCTCTGACCGCAAAAAGTCCTGGCTATACATTGGATATTCGAGGAGGCTTTGTCGAGACTGTTAAAGTTAGTACATACTGCTTCATGATTATAATAGTCCTGCATTAATTAAAACTCAAAGAAGGCTTCATTCAACAAAAAATCATGTTTTGTTACTGGATAGAAATCATTATTTGTAGAAAAAATTAGAGTGCCACCATGAGCTGAACTTGGATAATCATACCTAGCAATTATGGTATATTTTTCTACAAAAAAAAAGGCTCGTTGAGTTCAAGCCAGTGCTCTGTAATCGCAACTATCAGGGGAAATCCTAATTCCTCTATAAACAAAAAAAAACAAATTATATGTTTTATATCTTATGGTCTTAGTGGGAAGTCCTTCGGAAGCCAAAAAGAGTTTAGCGCTTATGTTGTTAAGTCCATCGTAACAGATTTAAGCAGGTTGGTCGTGTAGAAAATCAAGATGAAGCTTAATGGCTTTTAAGATGTTGTTTATTAAAAAATACAATTGTAGAATGCTGTCGAAAGAACTCACACAGGCCTTTTCTGCAAAAGCTTCAATGGTACACGACAACCTTTATTCTTCTGAAAATAGTAAATTGTATTTCTAATGAACTGTTTGTCGTAGTCGCTCTAGTTTATCACAGTTGACTTCCGTTTAGCAGGTTTCGTAGATGGAATTATTTTAATCAGCGTTTGTGAACATATTCTCATGTTAAATTATCCTTGATTAATAAATTGACTTAAATTGTCTGTTTCAGATCGCTGGTTCCATCGTTACGTACGAATTGGTCCTTATGGAATTTGCAGGGAGTTTTTTAAAAGAAGGCCAAGTAACAAACAGAACTTCTACTTTATAAATGTTTATATTTTAATTGTTTATTTAAAATAAAAATTATAATCTATAAATTTTGGATGTCATTTATTTACTTTTGTAGCTATATAACTATATATACATAAGTAAAAAATGTATAATTAGTAGTACAAAATTACACAGACATATTAACAGAGATACTTACATTATACAGTACGTAAATCTTTCAGCTGGACATAGGTAATTTACATTGAGGTAATTGTGGCAACTGCGCTTTCTTAAGCCCACTGCTGTCGTCATGGCCACCTGTTGCAAAATCATACAATTCCAGCGGCGTAGTCATTTCGTTATTTTTTTTAGAATTGAATTATTTTATTATAAATTAATTATATTATTATGTCTCTGTTAGTGATTTTGTCGTTCTGTGAATTTCGTAAATACCCGATCTTACCTTACTATTATGGGAATATATGTGGCCTAATGATTCCTAAATCCACATATATCATTAAAAAATGATTCATGTTATCTAAAAACTGTTATCGAGAAATAAATATGTGCTGCGACGGCGAAGATAGTACTACCATGAAATTCATACTTGTAATTTTATTACATTTTTGTTGATTGTTGAAAATTAAATGGTTTGTGTAATAACTTAGTGGGAATTGCATAACCGGTAAATGATCAATCAATCGGCAAAAATGTTATTTAGAACATGCAATCAGTTTTGTTCTTATAGTATCGGCTGTCGGCCGGGAGAGGATAAAATTACAGTCGAAATGTTGAAAATCGGTGGAAGAAAAATAGAACAGGTATTAAATATTTTATTTAATAAAGTAATTGATGAAGGAAAGATCCCTCAAGAATGGTACAACCCCGAAGTCATTTTACTATTCAAGAAAGGAGACAAAGCAAACATCGAGAATTACCGACCAATATCCTTGCTCTCACATCTGTATAAATTACTAACTAAAATCATAACCAACCGCCTAACACATAAGCTCGATTTCTATCAACCTATCGAGCAGGCTGGATTCAGAAAACATTTTAGTACCATAGACCACTTGCACACCGTAAGAACACTGATAGAAAAATGCACCGAATTTAATGTTCCAATTCATCATGAGATTAAAATGAGATTCATCATGAGATAAAAACATATATGAAAATGAAAATCCCATAAGACTACAACGGGGAGTACGACAAGGAGACACCATCTCTCCCAAACTATTTACCCTTGCTCTAAAAGACATTTTTAAGAAACTAGAATGGAACAATAAGGGTATCAACGTCGACGGATCATACTTAAACCACTTGCGATACGCAGATGACATAGTTTTAATAGCCGATAATATCCAAAAACTAAATGATATGTTACAACAATTAAATGCAGTTTCAGAAGCGGTAGGCTTAAAAATGAACTACAGCAAAACAAAAATACTGAGCCGAGACCAGACAAATATAACGATACAAAATCATACCATAGAAAATGTTGAACATTATGTATATCTAGATCATGTTATCAAACTGGGAAAACCAAATCAAGATGCTGAAATTACAAGAAGAACACAACTGGCATGGGGCGCTTTCGGCAAATTAGCATATATCTTGAAAAACACCTCCATTCCTGTAAACTTAAAGAAAAAGGTGTATAACACATGCATACTACCAGTTTGTACTTACGGCTTGGAGACAGTAGCCCTTACCAAAAAATCTGCTAAAAAATTAGAAATAACGCAAAGAGCAATGGAACGAATCATGCTTGGAATATCACTAAGAGACAAGATTAGAAACACCGAGATAAGACGTAGAACGAAGATTAGGGATATTGTGGAAGAAATTGCAAAAATGAAATGGCGCTGGGCAGGTCACGTAGCCCGATATAATGACAACAGGTGGACACGGAGAATTCTAGAATGGAGACCAAGGACGACAACAAGAAGCATGGGAAGACCTCAAAAAAGATGGGTAGATGACATAAGAACAGTGGCAGGCAAACAGTGGATTAGATGGGCGCAAGATAGAGAAAGATGGGAGCAATTGGGAGAGACCTACATTCAGGAGTGGATGGAAAATGGTTGACAAAGAGAGAGAGAGAGAGTATCGGCTGTTAAATTTGTGTTTAATTGCTTTGTCTTAAGGTTGCAGAAGAAAATTTAAAGCCTGAAAGGACAAATAAAAAACAGAAGTTGAAGAATGGCTTCAGAAATTCTAGCATTAATGGAAGAGAGGAGAGAAGCCAAAGGGAGAAATGAGCCAAAATATCAAGAAAATTTTCCTGTATTTGCTTATTAGGTCTGCCGTAAATTCTGGCGAATGTTTTGTAATGAACTGTTTCGACTGTCTTTGTCCAGGTGAATTCTTCTACCATTTCAGAGATTTGTGAGCTACCCACTTCATTGTAGCCGTTCTTGTTACTGTCTTTGCAACGTCGCAGAAGGGTTCCTCTAATCCCATATGCAACAGTATTGGATATATGCCATCTATCCCTGGAAACTTATATGGCCGAAACTTATTTATAGCCCTTCTAATTCTGTTTGGTCTTGTGATTGCTGTGGCTATTTTCCAATCTTTAGACCTTGACCTAGTCAGCCTTTGGTCTATGTTGGTTTGCCAATCTGCATCATTCAGAATTGTTGAGCCCGAAAAGTGCGTGTTTATCAGTTCTCTAAGACTTTCCTCTTTGGTGTCCGTAAATTTGCCATTAGTTTTCTTTAGGAAGCCTACTTCTTTCGTTGTAGCATCCTTATTTGCCAGGACTTTATGGATTGGAGAACATGCCGGGATATCTGTAATCTCCTCGCAAAACTCTCTCCATGAATCCGTTTTAGCTTTCCGAATTTCTTTATTGTATAGCGTTAGCTTATACCTGTAGGCATCCTAGTCTTGGTTACTTTTGGCTTTGTTAAATAGGCTTCGGACTTCCAACCTCATCCTCTTTAAGCCGTTGTTCCATCAGACTGGATTACTGCCCATACTTTTCCTTGTTTTTTCTGAAAAGTTTTACTGGTAAGTCGCCATAATAGCTTCGCTTACCGTTTTGCCGCCGAATCTATACCTCTGGGCCTTTAAACAAGATCATTGTTTCCCCGAGATTTTTACTGAGGGACTCCCTATATTCTACCCAGTTTGTATCTCTAGGATTTCTGTATTTAATTTCCGATGGAAAAATATCAAGGTCAAATCGTATATATCTGTGATTCGAACATAAGGGTTCATCAGACAACCCAATTTGTTAATATATCACTTATTTTGCTTGTGCAGAGTGTTAAATCCAACACTTCTTTGCCTGCCTTAATGACAAAATTGGGCTTGTTTCCTATATTGGATATAACCAAACCTTTAGATAAGATGAAATTTAAAATAGACGTACCCCCTGCATTGATGTTTGTACTACCCCATATGGTGTGCTGTGCGTTGACATCACATCCTATAATGAGCTGTAATCATTTTCCTAGACAATATGCAATTATGTCGTTTATAATGCTTGGTGAACAAAGAGCCTCATCTCCTGGAAAGTAGGCTGGACACACCACCAGTTTCTTCTCTCCTACTTCCGTGATTATAGTTAGAACAGCTGTAACAATATCATCGATCCAGAGCACCGGGATTAGTGTACAATCTACTCTATTACTGTGAATTATACACGACCTTGGCCTTATGGCTTTGGGTGTGTATAAAACCTTACCTTGTTTAGTTAATAGGCCAGCAATCTTCTCACATGTCCTTCAAGGCTCCTGCAGGAGGGTCACATCAATGCCTTCTTGTTCCACTCTTTTAACTAGCGTTGGTGATGCGGCTTTTGCATGTTGAAGATTGTCCTACAGGAGCCTTATTTCTCTCTTCATTGCAAAGAGTTATCCAATACTATGGCAGATAGTAACTCTGCCATAGTATTGGATAATGTATCCTATCACAGCCGCCTTGTTAAACGCATTGCAATGATGACTAATAAAAAATCCATCATGCAGAGCTGGCTACGAGAAAAATGTACTTAATTTACAGTTAAAGCAGAACTAATGACAATAATCAAGGAGCATCATGGTAGATATCGTCAACATGCTGTTGATTTAATGGCTAGACTGCATGGTATTACTGTTTTGAGATTTTCACCTTACCATTGTGAGTTGAATCCAATTGAATTAATTTTACATCCTAAAAATTGAATGAACTGAAATATGGCCATGTATTGAAAATAGAAGAGAAAATGTGGAAGCTGGATGGGATAATGGAAAATGTTATCAAACCTGTAATAGTAAGGATCTGCGCCAGCGAGTCAGAAAATGAATTCTTAGGATTCTGATGAGTTATAAACCAAGCTGTAAGTAAAAATGTTAAATATGCTAGGTACAATAACGATAATTTTAAATTACAGAATACAAATTAATTTTTATTGGAAAATAAATCGTGGGTCATATAGCCAAGCGGCCGAGACTTCACTGTGAATGATCTAGTGAATTGATTGTTTAAATCTTGACCAGAAAACAAAAAGAATTACGTAACAGTATAAAGACTAAATAAATGATCTGCTACTTGGTCTAGAATACGCTGGTATATCCGAATACCTATGGATAAGCAGTACTACAGTGTTTACGCTTAAAAAACCAGAATATAAATAGTTATAAATAAAAACGTTTTTACTGACAATATGAATGACATATTGACCTAACCGTCAAGAACGCTGGAATAGACTACACCAGAAATGCGTCTGAACCATCAAGATTTATAGATTCGAATCAGTACCTAACATGTTTATCCATTACGCTAGCTATTCATCTGATAACAATAATTTCAGAATTATGACGCGAAATAAAAACTGGCGATAGTTTTTTTCTCTCTTTTATCCATGTACAATGAAATGGAGTTGAATCAATAAGTTTTTACTAGTGAAAACATAAACATTTGTAAATACAATGAACCAAGGTGATAAACAAACCTGGACAAATATTATTTGAACGGTGTAAACAATTCTCAGATTGTATTTCTCTATGTTTATAGTTTTAGTTCTATTTTAAGCTGTCAAGTCGTCAACGAGAATATATATATTATAGTAATATTATTATAGGTATTAAAACAGTTCTTAAATACTCTAAGGATACAAAGATAAAACCTGAGGCGTCCCAGAACAAAGTGAGGTAAGTATATAATTCAGAACTTGCTATACTCGATTATTGTTTATATTAATTCTTAATACCATTCGGGAGTACATCAGCGAATTTAGTTTCAGAGTTTGTGAAAACTCTAATGAAAGAGGTGGGTTGATTTGTAGAGCGGGCAATTATATGAACTATTTTTGTGAATGGGAATTTGTTTTCGGATAGATTATCCTCGATGATTTTTTGAGATAGTTTTTTGTCAAAACCGGCAATCACTAAATGAAAGTTGTTGATGATTTAGCACGAGTTGCGAATTAGCTGGGCTTTTAGATTTGAAACCTGAATTTATGGAAATATCGCTCTGTTCGGTGATTTGTCTTTGTTTTTGGTGAGATCTTTGAAGTCTAGAAGATTGGTGGTTCGTACGGAAGCTGTCTTTTGGGTTGGGAAGACTTTTATTGAGTCCAAATGTGGGATTAGATTGTTGTCTTTAATAAGTCGATAGAATGGTCTTTGCTGACAGATGTCTGGGGGATGTCCTCGATTCTCTAATTTTGGGTGATGTGTGGTGATTGTTGTGTGTTGTTTGTTGTAGTGTGGTAAGTGAGTGTATGGGTGATGGTGTTGGTTGAGTGTGTGTTGGTGTGAATGTGTTTTGTGTTTGTAGGGGTGTGTAGGTATGAGGATAGAGCTATTAGAAGTTGATGGAAGGAGAGGTAGAGGAAAACCGACTAGAAGATGGAAGGACTGTGTGGCAGAGGACTTGATACTCTTGAGAAGGGAAAACCTGGGGAAGAAGAAGAAGGATATGAGTTGTAAAGCCTTGCTTCAGGCTACATATCTCTTCAAGGTATGGAGTTTTTGTATATGTTTGGGACGAGTTTTTGTTAATGACTTAAGACTATCGATCGTGTCGATATTCGGTGGGCAATTTCGTCGTGGACCATTTGAGGTGGTTGATAAAAATGCCACATGCATCTAAAAACGGAGCGATTACTTTGAGAATTGTTTGGACTTTCTTTAGTAAGAAACGCGTAGAGGTTGGCTGTGGCTAGTTCCTCACCTAGTTAAAGGTATCGGTATGCAATTAGATTGGGTAACCATAGATAGAAAACCAATCTCCCCCTGTGCTTGCGTAAATTGAATCGACTCTGATGGAGTTATGTGAGGGGACTGACTTTCCAATTTTGGGAAATTGAGATATTTTGAAAGATCTTGTTAAAGAGATGTTGAAAAGAGTTTTTTCAGGTAAGACGTTGAAAAAGATCATAGACATGAGGTTAATTATCGACTTTATGTCCGAGGTGAGTTCGTTTGAGGCAATTTTTCTGGGTAGTGACTGTCTGTGTATTTTTCTGTGTTATGGGAGAGCGTTTTCTGGCTTGAAATTTGTGTGAATATGTTTGGACAGATAGTGGATCTTTGTTGGTATTCTGTGTTGTGTTGTTTGTGTTGATTTTGTGTTGAGGGCAATTATACTGACGATTTTAGTGTGAGGGAAGTGGTCTTATGATAGACCGTCTTCAATGTCTTCTTGTGAAAGATTTTTGTTAACGCCTGTCATGACGAGATGTAGGTTTGATTGGATTTTGTTTGTTGTTTTAAAAGACTTTTGTTTGGTGTTGTTTGAAATATCTGTGTGCAATGGTGATTATATTATCACCGATGCTTTTTCTTAGTTTTCTCTGGAATTCGTGGACATTTAGAGGTTGAAATGTGTTGTCTGATGAATAGAATTGGAAGTGGGCTAGGTTGTTGGGAAGAAGTTCGTTCGATTTTAAAATATTGTTGAGATGATTTTGTTGTCCTGTTAAGTTGTTTTGTGTGTTTGTGTTGCTTGTGTGTAATGGCTGTAAGACTGTAAGAGATGATTCGTATCAATTGTTTGAATTGATTCTTCTGTAGATTGAGTCGTATGTGTTTTATTTTAAGTGTGTTGATTGTAAAGTTGGGGATAAAGATTCAGTACGTATTGTTTCTGCCGAAGTTTCATGTTGTGTATTATGTATAACTGTAATGTTATCGTCTTCGGTATGGTATGTAAGGTATTTTTGTAGGGATGATGTATTGATTTTAGATCTGGTTGTAAGTGTAGCAGATTTAACGGCAGAGTTAACTGTAAGGGACTCAAATTTTGAACCGGGTAGATTTTGAGTTTTAAATAAACGATTAAATCTGCGTTGATTGCAGAATTGTGAAGGAATGCGTTTGTTTAGGTATGTTTATGTGATGTTTTCTGGGACTGAAGTGGGGGATGAGGTGGGTGTTTTTTGATTGGATCTGTTTGTTATGGTAAAGTATTTGCCTTCGGTAAGAACTTTGAGTTTTTCTTCAGAGATTTGGCATTGATGGGGTTTGTTGTGTAAAGGTAGGCTATTTCTTCCGATATGTTCACGTAGACTGCAAAAAATAGTTTTCCTCACCGGAATGATTAGGATGAGTGGGGTTTAGCTGCAGAATTTGATTGAAATGTGGTTTATTATGAATTTTGTGATGTGTGAATGTTTGAACCTTAGTTGTTTGAATCGGGCATCCATCTATAGTAATGCACACGCGGGACAAACGGGATGAGCGTATGCATACCGACTGATTATCAACTTCCTGTTCAACGACTTTAAATATTTGTATGGGCTCTAAGTTGAGATGAGGGTTTTGTAACATAAAGTTCTTTATGTATTGTGTCATGTATTCGATGTCGTATATTAAATGGCTTTCGGTGTTTAAGATGTGTATGTAAAATTTGCAGTTGTGGTAATATTCTGTGATTTGTGGCATGGCTATGAATGATTAGTTTTGGTGTGTATTTTGATGTGTGGGGTATCTTTGTGATGTGTAGTTAGTAATTTGTGTATTGTATGTTGTGTCAGTGTTTTAAATGTCAGCACTGAAATTGTCCAGGCTGTGACCTGAAGGATGGTGATTGTTGTAAGGGTTTGTGGTTGGTTGCCATGGAATTGTGAAGCATATTTCATCTAGACAGAGTTTTCAATTAGAAGAGGGCTGTTTTTTTTTATTCTTATGATCCACTCGTGAGGAATGCTTTTTTTGTGTTATTTAGTCATCCCGTCTCCCTTTCTAATATAACTTTTCCAAATATACGTCCATACATCTTTTATTTTTCTATATAGATATTTTATGTTTCCTGGCCCCTCCGCTTTCGTTGTAATACCAAACCTCCTCTGTAGCTTCTTTTTGGCAGGATATCATTTCTATTTTTGCCACGTCGTTACATTCATCCTTCACTGCTCTTCCACTTCATATGTTATATGATACGTGTTCTCTAATGATTAATACCGAATAACAACTCTAACGCACTCTACCGAATAACGGCTTTGTTTCTCTGTATCCTTCATATTCTTCACACTCATGCCATTCATCTCCTGATATCATAAACTTTTCTTTGAACATTAATACCGAAGAACTTGTCGGACACTTTTCTGTCAAGAAGTAATCTTTGTTTTCGATATAATTTGGTAATTATTGGTCGCTTTTAAGGATAATTAAAAATTTCTTAAAAAATTTTAAAAAAAAATACACCGGATGATACAATGGATATTTCAGAAAGCCATAAATGGAGAACAGCTCCCAAAGGAATGGATGGCGGCATATATGACATCTATATTTAAGAAAGGAGATAGAAAACGATGTGAAAACTACAGAGGAATAAGCGTAATATCATCAATAGGAAGATTATATGGGAAAATACTGCGAGAAAAGATAGAGCAAGCGATAAAAGGCAAAAAAGCAAAAAATAAAGATATACACTTGGCATTTGTGGATCTGAGAAAGGCGTATGACTCTGTATCAAGGTCAGAACTATGGGAGGCAATGTACAAATTAGAAATACAGACGGAACTCATAGAAGCTACAAAAGCTCTGTATAAAGAAAATAAAGTGTCCATTAAAATGGGAACAAGAATCATAGGAGACTTCACCACAACAAAAGGGCTCTTGCAGGGTTGTTCCACATCTCCAACCCTATTCAAAATATACTTAGAAAAAGCCTTGACTACATGGAAAAGAAAATGCGAAGGCATGGGAGTACAGGTACGGAACGAATACCTATATACGTTAAGTTTTGCAGACGATCAAGTAGTGATTGCATAAGACCAAGACGACCTCAGCTACATGATGAAGAAACTACAAGAAGAATATACCAAGGCTGGCCTAGATATTAACCCCGCGAAAACAGAGTACCTATCTACAAGTGAAGAAGACATAGAAGATCTACAGATTGATGACAACGTAACAATCAAAGGAAAGGATAAATTCAAATTGGGGTTTATAATCACGAAAAAGGCAACAACAGAGGAAGAAATTACACAAAGATTAGGACAAACAAGAACAGCAATCCGACAACTTAACTCAGTATCGTGGGATAGACACCTAAATATGAAGACAAAAACGCAGATTTATAAAACATTAGTGCGAAGTATTATGACATATGGGGCTGAAAATTGGATCATAAACAAGAAAAACAGCAATAAGATAGTAGCAACAGAGATGGAATGCCTGCGAAGATGCTGCAGAGTAACAATAATGGATAGGAGAAGTAATGACGAAATAAAGCAAAGAACATCAATAGAAACAGACATACTAACATATATAGAACAAAAAAGACTAAAGTGGTATGGACATGTAAGAAGAACTAGCGACAGCAGATGGATAAATAAAATAACCGAATGGAGCCCCATAGGAAGGAGGAAAAGAGGACGACCCCGAAAATCCTGGAGGAACGAAGTAGACGACGCCATGAGTAAGAGAGGACTAAACGATGGAGAATGGAACAACAGAGAGAGATGGAGACGGTTGAGCGAGGGAAGGCAGTGAATACTGTAGAATCCCTAAATATATATATCAAAATTTCTTTTATTTTCAGTTTATGTGATTGCATTAATAACTTTTGGTACGTGTATGATTACTTTTTTATCATTTCTCGTTTACTGTCGTTCTATTTTACTTCTGCTATTGGGTATTTCTGATAAAGCATTGAATTCCTCCTTATATCCTATTAACTTTTTGATTGTCAATTTATATCGTAGATGCACGCCTTCGATAACTGATGGTTCTTTATTTCCTGTAAAGCTTGTTGACGTCTCTCGAACACACTATCGCAGCAACACTCTCTCCAAAAGCACCTGGGCCAAACTCCTATCTCAAAGGATGTACTTTCGTTGTTTACTGCTACCAATCCTGGTGGCTTGTTCCACAGACACCAAACACCTTTCACAATTCTTATTTGACGAGAACTCTGCTAACTTTCACTGCAGGATATGGAACAAAAACAGCTTGCTTCTTCCGACGTTCATATCACAGTAATCTTCCTTTTCCCGGGCAAAACCTGACTTCCTTCACTTCAATCTCTCCTTCTCCTTTTCCCCAATCAGACACATACATCCTACATACCACGCCATCCCTTTCGACCAATCAAATTCGGTGAATTGTCAAACACAAGCTCAGTGCTATTATGATATCATATATATATATATATATATATATATATATATATATATATATATATATATATATATATATATATATATATATATATATATGTGTGTTTGTGTGTTTTAATGGTAAAGCTGAGGTCATATTCTTGACTTTTTTCTGGTTAGGTTCTGCTACTAGTGTCTGCAAATCTTGCCTATTATCTGCAAAGATTATTGTATCATCTGCATATCCAAACTTATTCAGACGTTCTCCATTTATGAGTAAACTCTCATCAATGTCTTCCCGGACTGCTTCAAATATCTCTGAGCAGATATTAAAAAGTGATGCAATAAGATGCACCCATATCTGATACATCTCTTTATGACAACGTTTTCGCTCAGTTGGATGTCTGTCCTGGTATTTGCAATTTTGACATAATATATCTTGCTCATTATTGTAAGATCTCTGTCATAAAAATAGCAATTGCTTATAAATTATGACAGAAATTTCAGTTAATTACAATGTAGTTGATAGCAAACTGAGATATTCTACTCCATATTTGCTTTTAGGCTTTTTAAAGTTCTACAATCATCCAGTTACTTAGCATCAGAACCAAAAATGTAAGTGAAACCCAAATTAACAAATTGAGCCTTGTATTATCACAACAAAATCATACTAATAAAATGATTCATTTTTTAGAAAATGTATTTTCATGCGACATCCAAACCAGAAGCAGATAATCTTCTACTTCAGTCGAAAATAGAAAATAACACTCTTCATTCGGCAATGAAACTGCCGCTCCAGATAGGACAAGTGTTCGGTTTGTTCCCACTATATGTGGGGGGCGTCACCTATAAGTCCCTCAAAATTAAATGGTTGTACTGGAGAATGGTGTATTCGATTCTAACTATAATCCTATTTTTATTCACCACTATTATTACCATCTACAAAAACGTTCCCGAACATCATGATCTGTTGAGTTTGGGTAAGTTATTTAATAAAAAAAAGATGAGATCTTTGTGTAATAAGAGTCAATATACCTACCAAAAGAACTGTGTGATAAGCGTTTGTGAGTAAAAATTTTATAAAATATTAAAGAAAACTACAATTATTATACAATATAGTAGGTACATACTTGTTTAAAAAAACATAAAATGTTTCATTGAAAGTTAAAGATAACTGTTCCAAATAAAGGTTAAAATAGAATTCAACAAAGAAAAACATTAATTTGTAATAAATAGTTTGGTAACAAATTGTGTAGGTTGTACTTTACTCCAATAGAATAATAGAACTCGCTATCGAAAACGATGTCTTCTCAACTACTGCAACCACAAAAGTATTGGTGATGGCAAAGCAGCCTCCACCCCTACTGGCTGGAACGATTGTCTGGTCCTGGTAGTGACTAAGACTGCTGTTGTGTAAAGAGTTATTTTGTACCAAGTGAACGCTACGTGTGAGCGATAATTATCCAGCGATCTGCACTTTTAATGAAAGCCACTCATATTTCTTTGGCTCTTTATTAATATATAATGTACGAAAGAACATTCTCGTGTCTAAAACTATGTATTTAACAACCGTTTATTGTTCTATAATAAATCATTCAATAAAGTACGACATAAACAATTAATGAATGTCCTGAAATCAAAGAAGATTACAACGACCTCAGGATCATATCAAATTATACTATAAAGAGCGAGCAAAAGTACGTGTTAACGAACAGCTGTCAGAATAAATTGAAATTAGACGTGGAGTGAGACAGGGATGCGTATTGTCGCCAATTCTTTTTAATGCCTAGTCCGAAGAAATCCTGAAAAACGCTCTTGAGGGTAAAACAGCTGGAATGAAGGTAAATGGAGTTCCCATTAACAACATTAGATATGCGGACGATACTGTGATCTTAGCCGAAAATATTGAAGATTTTCAGAGACTGGTGATCACAATAGTGGAGTATGGAAAAGAGTACGGTCTAACAACGAATGTCAAGAAGACAAAATTTATGAGAATATTGAAAACTCAAAAAAATAACGGGAATCTTTTAATAAACGGAATCAACGTCGAACAAGTGGACAAATATGCATATCTGGGAATAATGAATAACTCCACAAATGATTACATTCAGGAGATCAAAATCAGAATAGAAAAGACTAGAGCAAATTTCAACAAAATGAGAAGAGAATTGGAACTAACAGTTAGGTTGGCGGGGTGCTATGTTTTTTCGACTTTGTTTTATGGAATGAAATCTTGGACCTTAAATGCGACATCAATGAAAAAACTGGAACCATTTGAGCTGTGGGTATATAGAAGAATTCTGAAAATGTCGTGGACAGAACACACGTCACAAACAAAGAGGAACGTACTGAGAGGGATGAATAAAGAAATAGAAATTTTAAATACAATTAAAACAAGAAAATTGGACATATTACACGTGGAGAGAAATACACCTTGCTCCAATTGATTATACAGGGAAAGATCCAAGAAAAGAGAAGCATAGGAAGGCGTAGAATATCATGGCTACGCAACCTAAGAGAGTGGTATGGATATACATCAAATGAACTTTTCAGAGCAGCCGTCTCAAAAGTCCGAATAACTATGATGATTGCCGACCTCCGCCGCGGAGATGGCACTTGAAGAAGAAGATTGTTCTATAGCGTCTGTGTTTTTGTACGCGGAATCTTGGCTAAATATACGAGGAGGATCAAAACTAACAAAAAGTATGTTATTATTCTACCAATATTTATATACAATAGCAAAACTGCAACAATTTTCTCTTTGAAATAATCTATTAAAGAGAGTATTGTACCAAATGAGATTATAAAATTATACGAATGTTTAGAGATAAGAAGATAAGCCGAAACACAAAAATGAAAATCTACAAAACGACCATAAGACCAACAGTAGTATATGCTGCAGAAACATTTACATTAACAGCAAGAGAAGAAGAACAATTAACATTTTTTGAGAGGAAGAAAAAGAATCAGAAAAATACTGGGGCCAAAGAGGGAAAACGAAGAGAATGCATAAAAATAAATGAATCACGAAATACAAGAATGGATGTGTCAAGAGAACATAGTTAGAGCAATAAAAGCACAAAGAATTAGATGATATGGACACATAATGAGAAGAGCAATCCGTTAAGAGTTATAACGGAATGGATACAACCAGGTAAAAGAACCTGAGGTAGACCTAAACTGAGATGGAGACAACAAGTGGAAGAAGACTTAAGGAGTTCGGAAATTAGAAATATAGAAAGGACAATCAAAGAGACAGAAGAATGGAGGAAAGTAATGGAAACAGCGAAGTCACACCAGAAAATATACAACCAAACCCAGAATGGAATGATCCCCCACACAAAAAGAATCTTTAGGTGAAAATAGCTTTAGCTTCTTCGGGAGCGTATAGCTTGTATATAATAATCTATTAATATATCTCTAATTAAAATAATATAGTGTTGAAATTCAGCCATCATATGCTAAAGCCATTATATTCTCTATTCATTTAAATAATTTATTTTCAGAAGGTGTTATATTTTTCATCAACGTTACAATCCAAGCAGTACTATTTTTTAAATTAACCATCGAATGGCCAGACTATGTGAAAGAATGGAACAAAGTTGAAACTAGGATGTCAAACATGGAGACTCCTGGAAGTTTGAAACGGAAATTAAATAGCATAGCTATCGCAGTCTTGATTCTAGCCGCAGGTAATAAACCATATTTCTGTTTACGTCTATAATATTTAGGGTATTTTTAATATGAAATATATGAAGAGGATGAAGAAACTAAAATAAAAAGGAGTAAGTTGCATAGAGATATATAGTAGAAAACGAAAAGAATCTAAAGGAAAATAAGATGGTCAAAATGTTGACTGAAAAAACTGATTGAAAATGTAACAAAGCTAACTACAGATGTCCAAGAAATAAAAGATGAACAAAACCAGTATATACAGGAGCTTAAAGAACTAAGAGAAGAAAACAAAGCTATAAAAAAGGAAAATGAGGAACTGAAACAAAAAATGGATAAAATGGAGGAAAGGGTGGATAAAATGAAAAAAGAAAAGAGAAGAAAGATGGACTTTGGCAACAGAGTAGCGGAATTAGAGAACGAAAGGATTACGTACAATCTGATAAAAACTGGCTTTGATCCAAATTCGGTAAATAAAAGATACTAAAAATCCTCCTCCTCTATCCTTTCTCCTTCGTAAGGATGTGGTGACGTTATGGTATTTGACGAATGGTTGCTTTCCATTCTTCTCTCTCCTAGGAGCGGTGTGCTGCCTGACAGAGAGTAACGGGTAGCGTACTTTATTTGGTCTGACCATCGGAGTGGCGATCTTCCTCGAGCTCTTTTATCATCTACCTTGTCTTTAACCACCAACCTCTCCATGCCTTCCATTCGTCTAGTAATGTGTCCAAAGTACCTCAATATATTTTGGTTGATGATTGTGGTAAGCCTAGTATTGATGTGGAGTTCTGTCAATATTGAGATATTTGTGCGATGTGCTGTCCAGGGTATGCGCATCATTCTACGACATACCCACATTTTAAAGCCCATTATACGTCATGAGTCGTACTTTTTAATGGTCCAAGTTTCTGACGTATAGGTAGCGATAGGAAAATAAGCGTCCATACTGGGCGCAGTTTCCTGTTCCTGGTATGTACGTATCTTTTCAGATTTTAGTAAGATTGACCGTTGCTGATCTGGCCATTGTAAGGCATCGACGTATTTCTTCTTCGCATCCACCGTTATTTGTGATAACAGAACCTAAGTAATTGAAACGGCTTATCACTTAAAACCCCGCCATGTTTCGTATTTCCGGCTGAATTTGATCTATTATCATTACCTTGGTCTTCTGTATATTAATGTTAAGTCCATATTCACGACTAATAGTGTCTAGTCTGTTCATGATGTATTCAAGGTCATTTGTTGATGATGCTATTACTAAAGTGTCGTCAGCATAGCGGAGATTGCTGATTTTTCGGCCTCCTCCGACTGATATTCCTCCTTGCCATCCGTCTAATACAATGCGCATGATGTGTTCGCCGTATATATTGAATAACGTGGGAGAGATAATACATCCTTGACGAACACCGGCTTTTAGTTTAAAATTATAGGAGTATATGTTGTTAATTCTTACGTTTGCTGTATTGTTGATATACAGTTGTTTTAGTAGGTCCCATTTTCTCTGTGCTGTTCGACTTTCATTCTTCGTTGTTTTTATTTTATATTTTGTAATCACTAGCATATGGTCTGATAGATAAGTCTGGAAGATAAACTGAAAGAATGGGAAAACTATATTAAAATTCTTTTTCACGACATACGAGAAGAACCAAGATTGGAAAATAACAACGAAGGGCCAACAATTCTGAAATCTGAAATCATAAATGCAATTAATCATCTTAAAACAAATAAATGCCCAGGTCCAGACGGAATATACCCAGAAACGTTAAAATTAATCAGCGAAGAAAATATCGAAATAGTCGTCCTTTTATTCAATCGCATTTATGATACAGGTAAAATACCCCAAGATTGGCTGGAGTCAATATTCATCCCACTACCAAAAAAACCAAACCCATAACACTGCAATGAGTTCCGTCTGATAAGCCTTATGAGTCATGCAGTAAAAGTCCTACTAAAAATCGTACATAATCGTATCTATAGAAAGTGCGAAACAATCATCGGAGACGATCAGTTTGGATTCAGAGCCGGCATGGGAACGAGAGAAGCCCTGTTCAGTTTACTAGTTCTCGCCCAAAAATGCTACGACCAACAGAAAGATACATTTATATGCTTTATAGACTTCGAAAAAGCATTTGATAGAGTAAGACACGACCTACTATTAGAACGTTTGCAAGAAGTCGGTTTAGATGGAAAAGACATCAAATTCTTAAAAAACTTGTACTGGAACCAAAACTCCAGAGTTAGGATCGAAGGTTCCACATCCGCAGAAGTAGGAATTAGGAGCGGAGTTAGACAAGGATGTGTTCTGTCGCCTCTGCTGTTTAATCTTTACTCCGAGTTTCTATTTAAAGAAGCATTGGAGGATTCCAAGGATGGAGTCAATGTGAATGGCGTAAATATCAACAGTATCAGATACGCCGATGATACAGTGTTAATTGCGGATTCCGACTTAGGTCTACAACGACTCATCGACAAGACCAACTCGATCTGTGAGCAATTTGGTATGAAAATAAACATTAAAAAAACCAAAGTGATGTCCATCCGAAAAAACCAAAACGTACCTCAACCTTGCACAATAAATGGGCACATTTTAGAACAGGTCAATAGATTTAAGTACCTGGGATGTTGGATCGATAGCAGCCTAAATCATGATCTAGAAATAAGATCGAGAATAGAACAGGCCAGAAAATCTTTCGAAAAAATAAAAAAACTGCTTTGTGATTCTCGAATAAAACTCGAAATTCGACTACGTTTATCAAAATGCTACGTCTGGTCGACTCTTCTATATGCAGTTGAAACGTGGACCCTTAAAACATCAACCGTAAATAAATTGGAGGCCTTTGAAATGTGGATCTACCGGAGAATACTCAAAATTTCATGGACATCGCTCACCTCAAACGAAGAAGTGCTGCATAGAATAGGCAAGGAAAGAGAACTTTTTAACACAGTAAAAGTTAGAAAAACATCATACCTAGGCCACATACTGAGAAATAATAAGTACCGATATGCTCAACTTATAGTAAAAGGAAAAATCGAGGGAAAGAGAGGCCTAGGAAGGAAAAGACTATCGTGGCTCAGAAACATCCGACAATGGACAGGGCTAAATTTTGAACAGCTAATAAGAACAGCTGAAGATAGAGAAGAGTTTAAAATTGTAGTAGCCAACCTCCATTGAGGAGAGGGCACTTTAAGAAGAAACATGGTCCGAATAGATGTTGGACCCTCTGTGAGATCTAACTTCATTTATCGATTGTTTGCGTGTCTTTTTAATCAGTATATGGTCTATTTGATTTCCCTTTATCCGGACTTCCTGGTCTCATCCATGTTATTTTGTGTATATCTTTGTGTTTATATCTCGTGCTACTCATGCCCATGTTTCATGCCGCTGCTAAATTACATAGTCTGTCTTCATTATCGTTTGTTGTCTCATGTATTGAGTTTGCACCTTCAACCTCTCTGAAGCAATTTTCTTTGCCTATTTTGGGGGTTGAAATCTCCTATAAGGCAGATCTTACAGAGAGGCAAACTCGGACATGGACCACTTTCTGGTAATAATATAAATAAGCGAGCTCAGATGGAAAAAAGACATCAAGCCAAAACAAACTCTAATAAATGGAACCTAGACACATGTAATAAGAGAAAAATTTGAACAACAGATGAGTGGAAATATATCTAACCTTATGAGTCAACCCATAAACATAAACAAAGCAAAATAAATGAAACAACAAATAAAGTAATAGTAAACAGAAAACAACAAAAATTAGTAAAGACCGGTGCGGAGGAAACACACTGCATCAAAAGAAGACAAACTACTCAGTGATTTTTATTTAATTTCTTTGTCCTTTTTTAGTGGAACATTATTTGGTGACAGCTGCTATTTTGAAATCCTCATTTTCGGCAAGCGCCTCCATTTCCGAAGGAATCAGATATTATTTCCAATCAAATTATGACGCACCTTTTTCTCTTTTTAAGTATAATTTTTGGATAGGCTGTTTGATGGAGGTGAGATTGTTAATAATTATTTTTCTTACTGTTACATTAACAATATAAAAATATGTTAAATGTGGTAGAGGACTTTTAAGCTGAGATAACATTGTAAGCTCGTGAAATTTTGTGTTTCAGTTTCTTATATCAAATTTTTTTGTCTGTTTTAGTTTATTAACGTACAAACCGCTTTTTTATGGAACTATATTGATGTTTTTATAATGTTGATAGGATCGGCATTGAAATTTAGACTACAACAACTTAACCAAAGAATAAGGATATACAGTAAAATGGAGGTAAATTAAAAAAATATATTACTTAATAAATGTATTCCAATTACAGAGATTATTGATAAAGGTACAATAAATATTATATGAAATATCACATAAAAAATTTAATGCTATAATATGCGATTTTAATTATACAGTGATGAGTGTCTTACCACCCGGCTTTTTAACGTAAGAGATAGAAAACACAGTTACCTTGTGAAATAAAAAGAGATGAAACTCGTAGAGGTGAGAAATAATCGGAAAAACCTATAATTTATATTACATTACATTACCACCATCGAGAGTCTCACACCTTTAGACGTTAGATTCGAGCTAAATCACCTCGGTCATAATTATTATGAGTAACGTCGAGTGTGCGACGTATTTCCATTTTTTAATTTCGCATAAAGTAAAAACTAAAAAAAAAACTGATTGACCACAATAAAGCAAAAATGTGAATAAAATAATTTAATTAATAGTGATTATTTAATCTAAAGTTTTAAATTATTAACCAAGAATAATTTCTACTATGATTTGAAGAGTTTAATACACTCTTGTCACGAAATAATTATAAATCCTTCGTGGATTAGTGGTAAGAATTCGACATTGCGATACAGACATCGCAGACGATTGGAGTTCAAAACCCACATGTGGTTTTCTTTTTTTTTTTTTTTTTAATAATTTGAAATTATGCAAAGATCGTTTTGCTTTGAATCACTAAACAAAACTAAACAAAAACTAAAGTTAAAACAAAAAATCTTATTGACAAAACAGTATCGTCGTACTTTCGAAAATAAAGTAAGAACTTTTAAAGAATGTTTAAATAAGTAAAAATTCTACAAAAATAAAAAATATCCGTGGCCACTAATCAATCGATTAGGAAAAGTCGCACTGAGATATTCACTGACGATGCCAGAATTATGTGCAGGACAACCATCGTGTTGAAACCATATGGAATCGGAAGGTATTGGTAAATTACAAAGGGCTGGGACAATTTCATTTTGCAGAAGTTCCAAGTATTTCCGCCCAGTCAACACACCGTCTATAAAAAATGGACCAATGACATGATTCCCTATTATGCCTCCCCAAACATTTACTTTTCGAAGACGCTGGGTACGAGCGACATTAATCTGACGAGGATTTCCTCGAGATCAATTCCTAGCATTGATTGAATTGTGACGGCCCTGCAATGAAAACGTACATTCATCGGTGAACAAAACGTTCTCTAAAAAATGTTCATCTTGATGTGACATTTCCATTGCAGTTTGACAAAATTCTAAACGTCTATATTGATCCCCAGGGAATTGTTCGTTGGATATATGAAGTTTATAGGGACGGTATCGATGTCTTTACAAAATTTCACCTACTCTAAATCTGGGAATTCCACATTGTTCTCCGAGGCGAGGTGTTGATTGGGTAGGATTTTGCTCAATACTTGCAGAAATCAAAGTGTCCCTTAGTTCCAAATCTGGATTTACCTCCCTTCGTCTGCGAACTCCTCTTCACGGTCGAACACGGATCCATAAGTAAAACATTACGTATAATAGACTGAATTGTTGATCGTGCTGGAGCCGGCCTATTTGGAAACATATTTACAAATTGTTGTTTAATCATGTTGTCGGATAATCCATTCACATGCCAGACAACAATTTGCACTTTTTCCTCGATCGTTAAAATCCTTTTCACGAATTGTTTTTTCAATAAAAAGTTTCTGTTTACCGTAAAAAACACTTCTCGATGTGTTATTATTTGATAACTTGAAGGCTTGATGATTTGGTTAGCTACAAAGCAGGTAGCTGTTCGCGCGCATCCATTCCAATGTCGTCAATTGTTTTGAAAATCATTACCTGTACAGAGGAATTGATATTAACACTGAGAATTTAGTGATGGACTTGACATTAAACAGTCTTCAATGTATTATTTTCCATTCACAACTGAAGACTGTAAAACTGGAATTGAATTTGAAATATTTTGTATTTCTATTTTATAACATTGGAATAAGAATAAATTGTAAATAATGAGTTTTTCGAAAACTTATTACCTAATATGTATTATATTTTCTATTATTTTTGATTGAGTAAAACAAAAACTTTACCCTTGGTGTGAATTGAACCCCAGTCTTCTTATCAATGGACCACATCTCTAACTGTTACGCCAACTAAACATACAACAAATGTTTTCGGACTGAACATACCTATTTAGTTTAGTCAAATATTTCAGTTGAGTTATTTTTATTATTAAATAAACTTAAAGATTTATAATTTAAAATCGCTACTAATTAATGTTTTTTACTATAATACATCTTAATATATTTAATCATTTATTCTAACATCAGAAATTATTAAAATAAAATATTTTCAAGGTCATCCATATAATTATGACTGAAGTCAAATAGACACGTCTAATAACTAGCCTTATCTCGTACTATCTCACAACTTAATCTGTCTTCTATCCTTTCCGCTATTTTGCCGGGTGGTAAGACACTCATCACTGTATACCTAGATATGTAATAATACCAATTTAACCATAAAATCAACATTAATTTTTATTTTTTTCTTTTTTAGATTTGCAACTTACAGGTGTGGAGAACCTGCAGGACAAATTACCTACGCATCGTTGCCTTATGTCAAACAACCAACGAAAGAATCTCCACTTTAATCCTCTTGAGCTTTTTGGTGAACTTGTATTTCGTTCTTAAACAGATTTTTAAGAGTTTGACCAAATTCAACGACTCCATTAGAAAGGCGTATTTTTATATGTCTTTTTGCCTAATGGTTATCAGAATCTCGTGCGTTATTATATTTGGTAGCGGCATTCATGACGAGTGGCACGAGACCTCACAGATTCTTCAAACTGTTTCAAGTTCTGCCTACAATGTTGAGGTAAGTTTTGGAAAATTCAACAATTATTTCATTTTTCTAAAAATCATCAATTTGATTTAGCATTGTAATATACTATAAGTTGTGAGATAAGTTGGACATCTTAATAGAAGAAGAGAGGGACTTCTTTCAGAAGACGTCTGTTATAAACCAATCGTACGCCAAAATATGATTGAAATATCAGATGTTGGCAGTTCAGATTTATTTCCTAATTGGCATAGTTACCCCAGCGGGTAAAGAGTGTTACTTGTTGTTCAAGCCTTTTATATAGATAGATTACAAATCTCAATTGATTATGCAAATGTACTTCGTGGATTTTAAGATATCCTAATAAAGCAATATTTGCTTCTTTTCAGCTTGAGAGATTCATTAAAACAGTTACCACCTACGAGTTAGCCCTTTCCGGCAAAAACTTCTTTAGTGTTAGAAGACAACTTATTTTACAGGTAAGTAATATATATATATATATATATATATATATATATATATATATATATATATATATATATATATATATATATATATATATATATATATATATATATACAAACAACACAGTTTATTAGGGCTGCAGTCAGAAGGTTTGGCCGGGATGTTACAGAAACACTCTTTTGACTTTTGGTCTAGCTTTCGGAATTGTTTGATTCCTTCTTCAAGACACTGTAATTAGTAGAATGTGTAAATATTTACAATATATCACAAATTGTCAGTGCAACTTACTGGTCGTTGAGATTATTTATACAAAGCTATGACACTCAACGTTAATAACACACATATAAAATATAACATATAAAATAATGAACAAAATACATTTTAAAATTGACGGATGGAGTGGTATCGTAAACCTTGTTTAAGTAACCGTTTCATTATCTTTTATTCTCAACATCCATCTAAGATGAAAACAAATTTGGTTTTGGCCCTTAAAACTAGGGTTATCAACTTATCACACATCGAGTTCAGGGACAAGGGATTAAAAAAGTTGAAATCTATACTAAAAGAGAACTCCTATCCCACAGGGCTTCTAGATAAACTCATTTTTGGTTCTCCTTTTCCTTTGCAATTTTCTGACAACCAAAATTTTCATAATAATGAGGTCCGACAACTGACACTGACATTGACACACAACACATCAGAGCTACCACAATCTAAAATAACGTATGGTTGCCTACCCTATATTCCAGTTCTCACACCTAAGCGAATGAACCTTTTCAAAAATGTTAGTAGCTTAAAATTTGCAACTAAGAATGTGAAAACGGTATCGAAGTTGTACACAAAGACAAAAGGATCCTTTCACAATACAGGAGTCATCGAATGTTGTTTATTCTATACCGTGTGCCAATTGTAAAAACGTGTATATTGGAGAATCATCTCGTAATTTTCACAGTAGAGTGATCTCACATCGCAGCGACATAAAAACCAAAAAAATAAACGCATGTGCGCTCACAGAACATGCATAAGCGTTAAAACATGAATTTAATTTCGAGGATTCCTGTATTTTGGCAAAGGAAAAAAACCATTCAAAACGTGTTTTCTTGGAAATGTGCTTCATAAAATCCAATACGTCTTGTATAAATAAAAAGTCTGACATAGATAAACTGAGCAACATTTATTGTTATTTACTGACAAAACATCAAAAATAAAATAAAGATTTACTTTTACATATACACACCATAATACACCTGCATACAAAACATGTTGCATACCATCAAGGCAGGTTTAATATACTACTTCCATTAATATTACATGAAGAACACCTAATTACTTTTTAATCATACTATTTTTGTTTTTTCTTCCTGTTCTCTATAGATCACTTAAAACACACCATTAAAATATGTCACAAATAAAAAATTTTTACTATCATAACTAAATTTTAAAATGTATTTTGTTCAATATTTTATATGTTATATTTTATATGTGTGTTATTAATGTTGAGTGTCATAGCTTTATATAAATAATCTCAACGACTAGTAAGTTGCACTGACAATTTGTGATATATTGTAAATATTTACACATTCTTCTAATTACAGTGTCTTGAAGAAGGAATAAAACAATTGCGAAAGCTAGACCAAAAGTCAAAAGAGTGTTTCTGTAACATCCCGGCCAAACCTTTTGACTGCAGCCCTAATAAACTGTGTTGTTTGTTTACATCGACAGTCAATAATATCCTGTATTTCTTTATATATATATATATATATATATATATATATATATATATATATATATATATATATATATATATATATATATATATATATATATATATATATATATATATATATATATACGAGTTTGTAAGTTATTATTTAAGAATCTTAATAAATAAAGTTTATGCTTTTCAGATAAGACTATCCACCTGAAATATCATTTGAACTACTATTTGAAGGGGGAGACATTATGTCATATTTATGCTTGCTGGGAAAAGCACCCCTTTATCTCCTATATCATCCCTAAATTTTTTTTTTAATTACTTCCACCTTTTTTTATTTGATATTTGGATTCTGTTCTTTGTACTGATTTCAAAAATGTATAACACATGCTGAGTCATTTACCTTCATACAATAGTACAATCTATTTCAAAATTCTTCTCTGACATTGCTTACCACGTCTGCATTTAATTGTCGACATTCATCCTCTATTCTTTATTTTAAATCATCCAGGGATTCTGGTTAACAAATTTTTGTTTTTATATACCCCAATAAAAGAAAGCCTAGGAGTGTTAAATCCGGTGACCCAGGTGGCCAATCCATCACATGTGTTCTTCTACCTATCCAAAGAGCGGGAAAAGTTTCGTTTAAAAATTGTCGCACAGGTAGAGCAAAGGTGGAGGAGCTTCATCATGTTGAAATACAACCAAATCTTCCGAAAGGTTATTATCATTTTCTACAATTTTGCTAATACGATCAACCACTTTCCTAAGTAACTCAAGATACGATGGACCATTTAAGTTTCCAGTGATAAAAAGGGTCCGATAATGTGATCCTCTAAAATACCACACCATAAGTTTAACCTTTGAGGATGCTGTGTGTGAATCTCACGTACAATATATGGACCACTCTGAGCCCAGTATCGGCATATGTCTATTCACCAAGAAATTTAATGAAAATGAGCATTCATCGGAAAAGCAAATGTTGCTTAACATTATTATGGATTATTAATGATGCTTTTTGTCATTAATTCGTAAAATTCGAGACGACGATCATAATCTTCTTTATTTAATATACTGTAATAAGTTAATTTACTGTAAAAGGCTACTTGGATTGCTTTGTTATTTACGAGTCCCTATCGGTTATATGTTTTATTGCAAACTGACCCTATTGCTCTAAATTACTGCATCAGTTCAATCACATACTTATGAGTTGCATGTCTATTGCGGTGTGTTTCATTAAAAATTCTAGCAGCAGTTCTTACAAAATTATTATTTTTGTAGTATAAACCTACAATTTCGATTTTTTCTTGCAAAATGTAAACCAATTCAGCAATCAGATTGCACACGTATCAAAATACTGTGTTACAAGTTATAACAAATTGTCATTGACTATTAAGCGATTAAAATGAATGTCCAAATAACAAAAAAGTTTGATAAAACTTGAATCAATTTAAGCCGAATATATTATACATTTTTAAAATGTATAATAACATAACATAAACAAAAGTTATTTAAAGTGAATAGTTTTATCTGAAAAGTACTGTATTTCTAGACCTTATATACAATGATTATTATACTTATAATTTTAGATCGCTGGAACAATCGTTACCTACGAATTGGTAATCATCCAATTTTACAACGAAATGTTAAAAAATGAAAGTTAAACACTGAAATGTTATATAGATGTATATATGATAAACCTTTTTAGTGCTCAACACTTGTATGTATGTTCTGTAATAAATATACTCATAATCTTAAGATTTGTGTATATTATTTTTCGCTATATTACCTTGTGCTCAGTAACCATTTAAAAATTTAGAAAGACGAAGGTAGAATTTGTTGTTAAATAAATATAGTTTGAATATATAATTATATAACCAAGGCGAAAACCAAACAGGTGAGGTATCAAGAAAACGAGCACTAGAGATAGGGCAAGCAAAAAAAACCGCAAAAGTACATAAATAAATGCAAAATAACAGAGAAAGACACTTACTATGTTTTATCAGTTTACAAACTCTTGCAGTTGGAGATACTACAAAACTAACAATTGTTAATGGGTGACAATTTGTAGCAGAAATAAATTATTACAAATAAAAAAATATCTTTTTACGTCAGACTATGCGTAGAGGATAACCTTTTTTTTAAAACAAAAACAAAATCTGTATTATGATTAGGTATTTACCAAATGTCAAAAAACAAAATAAAACTAGCTGTCAGATGTCAATATTAAATTTTAAAACAGAACAAATAATATTACAGCTAGACCTAGACCACACCCTAGCATCTAAAATTTTAATTATTACAATTTCTTAAATTGTTATGAAAGCAATTATAATTAGAAAATGTTTATTTTTTATTTAAAAGTCAAACACAAAAGTTACCTGGATTGCACTAAACTTTCTGGGGTTAGGAACTGGACTTACTAAAATTTCTGGGGGTGGAAACTGGACTTACACTCTGTGCCACACGAACAAATAATTCATCTCCAAACTGCGAAAAAGCCTGGGATGACAACCAGGGACAAACAAAACGAGGAAGCTACTGGGCAAAATGGAAACATGTGGTTATCCTTCAAAGTTGTTGTAGCCGCCGTTTTACAAATATATCGGATGAGAGACGGCATGGAAAATAAAACACAGTAATTACTCGTTCAAAATTGACACAATACATTGAGTATAATTCACTTTTTTCAACAAATTTGTCGGTTTTTGACGCCGACACTCACAGCGTCTTGACTGTACAACGATTCTTCCAAACCTCATTTAAAATGTAACTATTAACTGCTCACTACATATTTAACTGCTACTGTCACTTTATACTATATTTCCATGACAAAAAAAGGAAAAACGAAAAGATATTTACGAATCAGGAGAATGATTCGGACTACAACCAAACCAACTGCCTTGACAGCGGCTTTACGGAGATTGATGTAATTATCTTTAAAATTCATTGGCCCAACTTGGTATAAACAAAACATATAAACGGGAATATTTATTTAACGCGCAATATTAAGCGGCTTAACGATCAAAGAATATAACGATAAAAGACAAGGTCAGAAACGAAGACCTACCCAAAAGAAATAGAATTACAGATGGGGTAGATATAGCTGACAGATCGAAATGGGGATGGGTTGGTCACGTTACAAGAATTAAGGATGGAAGGTGGATACGCAAGTTAACTCAATGGAAATCAAGGACAGATAAACGAAACCAAGGCAGGCTACCTTCACGATCACAAGATGATGAGGGCTAAACAGGGAAGGCCTATGTTTTGCAGTGGACTTAAAACGGGCTGATGATGATGATAATGATAACGAGGAAAACGACATATGTTTCATCAACTTGTAATAAAAGGAAAGGTAGATCACAGCTGAGTAGTATTTCCCTACAAACAGGAAACCACAGTTATGAAGTGTTTTGCTATGCTACTCAAAATAGAATAATTTAAACAGGACTATCTAACATCTCCGCTGACAATACAAAATGTACGATGGATGCCTATTTTTTTATTTTTTCCTGTCTCTGGTTTTTCCTCTCCATTCTCTGACTCCTGCCCTTTGGAGGTCTTCTTCAACTTCTTGCAGCCACTCTAATCTTGGTCTTCCCCTTCTCTTTCTTCATCCAGGATTCCATTTTATCATTGCGTATGTCACTGCTTTATCTCCTGCTCGCCAAATGTGACCTAACCATCTAACTTTGCATTGCTTTATTTAAGTCACGATGTCTTCCTTAAATTCTTCCGTAATATCTGCATTTGTTCTGGTTTTATATTTATTTTGGTCTGTTCTGGTTGGTATGGTTCTCATAATCTTTTTCTCCGCTATTCTTTAGTCTTCTTCTTTTTTGACCATCGTCATTGTTTCTCCTGTATATAATAATATTGGCTTAATTATGGTGTTATAAATGTTCATCTTAGTTTTCTTTAGTTAGTATTTTGCTTAAGTAATCTTTTGTTTGCAAAATAAGCTTTATTCGCTGCTAATATTTTTTCTTTTATTTCGGACTTCCTTTCTCCGGTTTTGCTTATTGTAACTCCTAGGTATTTGAAGCATTCTACTTCTTTAAACTCAGAACTTCCTATTTTGATTTTTTCTTTCGTTGGCTTTTTCCCTAATCTTAATATTTTTGTCTTTTCTTGATTTAATCTTAGTCCCATTACCTCCCCTCTATCTTTTACTTCTTCTAGCATTTCTTTTATTATTTTCCTATTCTTTGCAATAATAGCAATATCGTCTGCATATGCGATTATTTGACTACGTCTTGTTCTTAGATTTCCTTTATTTATATTTGTGAATCTACATTGGTACTATCCCACTGTCTTCTTTGTGATCTTTGATAACCTCTTTTTTATTATTGATGTCGTTATTCCTCTATAATTTTCACAAATTGTTTGGTCTTCCTTTTTATGTATTGTTATGATCTGCCCTACCTCCCAGTCCTCTAGCATTTTCTCTTTTTTCCATATATTTTTCAATAGTGTCAGTATTTTTCCTCTCAGCTCCTTTTCTCCGTATTTTATCAGTTCCATATTAATTCCATCTTTACCAGAGGCTTTTCCATGTTTGCTTCTCTGTATTACTTCCTGAAATTTCTCTAATGTTGCTCTTTTGAAATTTCGATGTTTACTTTATCTACTTCGTCTGCTTCTTCTTCGTGCATCGTTTCCTCCTCCTTATTCATTTCTTCTCCTGTTGTTTCCTCCGACAAGAGCTCTTTGTAGTAATCCCTCCATACTTGCCTGTATTCTTGATCCTCTATTATCACCGTTCTCCGTTTATTTTTTATTTCGTTTATTTTGTTTGTTTGTGTTTGTGTTTGTTTGTCTTTGTGTTTTTTTGTTTTGTTTTTTAATCTTTTTGTAAAAATTTTTCTTATTTATGTTTGTTCTTTCTTGCTCTATTTCTCGCATTTTTTCGTCTATCCATCTTCTTTTATTTTGCTTTATCACTTTCTTAGCATTCTTTCTTAATTTTTCATATTCTTCTCTGTCTTTTTCTTTATCTGTTCTTAGTCAATTCATTTTGGCTTGCACTTTTTTTCCTGTTATTTCTCTACATCGGTTTTTTCTATCCTGACTTTTACCTACATGCAACTTTGCACCTTCTTCTATTGATTTTTTGATCGTCTCCCATTCTGTGTTTATACCTTCCGCTTTATATTTCCCTGTTATTTGAACTATTACTGCCTCTCTTCATATTTTTTTCTTACTTCTTCATTACTCATTTTATTGACATTCCACTTTATATGTTGGTTATTCTGTTTTGTTTCAATTTTAACTTTTTGTCTTATGATGGCTGTGACCATGTAGTGGTCTGAATCTGCACACGCACCTCTAAATGTTCTTACATCTTTTATTGACAATTTTTTTCGTTTATTAATCAAAATGTGATCAATTTGACTGTATTTTCTGATCTGGTGACCTCCATGTTACCTTATGTATTTTAGGGTGTTTAAATTTTGTTGAGATTATTAAAAAATTTGTTCTTGTTGCTAGGTTACATAGTCTTTGCTTAGTGTCATTAGTACTTTTGTGTATTTTATGCTTTTTTGCAATTTGTTGTAAAAAGTCTTCTTTTCCAATCTGGGCATTGACGCCTCCTAGTACAAATATGACATCTTCTATGGGTATTTTTTCTATATCCTCTTCGACCCTATCATAAAAGATTTCTTTTTTGTTTGAGCATTACGGTATTGTGTGCTATATATTTGGAAATTAGACCATTTGTAGTTCTTATAGGACACTCTGACAGCTCGATAATATATTGGTAAACGATTTTACATCCCTATCTACAAACCATTCCAAATACGATCTTCTAACAGGATAATGCAAGACCTTATATTACCCGTGAAACAATGAAGTACATACAAGAATCTGGTATAGAGACTTTGGAGTGGCCATCAAGATCAGCTGATTTGTCACCAATCGAACATGTGTGGAATATGATAGGTCAAAACCTAAATCGATTGCCACATCCTCCAGCAAACGTATAAGACCTGTGGCATGCCACAAAAAGAATCTGGATAAGTATTCCACAATATAGACCAGTTAGTTCGATCAATGCAACATACAGTAACTGAGTGTATCGAAAATCAAGGAAGAGCCACTCATTATTAATTTGTTGACGAAAATGACGTTGGAAATGTGTTTTTAATGTTGTCTAATAATAAGAATATTATAATGAATACTTCCATAAATAAATATTTAAAGAAATATTTGTGTTTCTAGGTGTCTTTTTGTTTTTTTTTGTCCATCAGTATAATTGTTAAGAAAAATGTTTTCATTGACAAGCATTTTAAACCCTTTACTAATTCTAAAAACCTCTTGACCGATTGATTTTTTAAAAGAAGTTGCGTAACATAGTCTAATAAATAATTATGTATTTGAACAATACTAACCCTCTCGCGTGTTAAAATTGTTTTAGTATTTCTAAAAACAGAACGTTTAAATATTGTTTACAATAACATCGCTATCCGAGTATTTGCACATATCATACGAAAAATAATCAAAAATTTTAGTCAGTAGCTCTTCCGAAAATTACCAAGCTCACTTGATGGTTAATTAAAATTAATTGTATGTTTAAATTGCCAAAAATGTACACAATGTAAGTCATCCTTATTATAATATGAAACACAGAACAAACACAGCAAGAAAAGCATTATCCAGTAATGAAAACGTAAATAAATAAGAAAATATGGCTTATTGGACAATGAAAAACAGTTTTTGGCTACTGATTGTTTATTAAATTAAATATTTATATCAACTAAATGTTTATAAATTGTTCCTAAATGTTTTGTGTAATAAGTAAATTTATATAATAAGTGTAATAGTACAGTTTTTAAGGTAAGCAGTTTCAAAATTTATTGCTCTTGAGTTAGAATTCTTCTTCTTCTTCTTCAGCTTGGTCATGCCTCTTTAGTAGGCTTTGTGTGTTCAATATTCCTCGTAATATGTGCCCTAAATTCTTTCACAAATACTGATTTTTCTCCTATAACAAAATATGACTTTCTGTTAAATCAATCCTTTTTTGAGTTTTCATTGGTTTATAACAAAAATCTTAATCTATATATTCTTTGCATAAATTCAATTAAAAGCATAAAAATTCTGCTTTTAATTGAATATTAATGTGTTGCTTGTGCTACCCAATTATCCTTGGTCAATATAATTGATTATATTGTCTCAGATTTCTCACCCCTTGATGTACGCTCTACGATTATTAATGCAGGACTATCTGATCATGAAACATTATATACCAAGTTTAACACTCTTAACAATCCTCGAAAACCCAACGTTTAGGTAGGATTTTTTCCACTCAGAACTTTAGTAAATTCCAAAAATTTGTGCTTGACTTCTGGGTGGCACTTTCTCTCTGTGGACGTAAACTATAATTTCAGTGATTTTTTAGATAGGCTTGTCTGTATTTTCAATAAGGCATTTCCTTTAATTACAATTAAGTCAAAACATCAGCAACCCTGGACTACCATAGGTATCTGCATATCAGTCATGAATATGCGTTCACTACTGTACATCAAGAAATTTACTACCAACGTCTTTGTCACTGAATATATCTCCAAGTACAGAGGAACCTATCTAGAACTTATCAAAACAGCTAAAAAATGTTGCAAGAGAAACTTGGTCCATAATAAACGACCTTCGAAATAAAACTAACACAGCTCAAATGTTTTCTCTTCCAAACTCTGAAAATCTAAATGAAAACTTCATTAATGTGAGTAAAAATACAACATAAACTATTTTGCCACAACATGATACTAGTTCCTATCTCACCAATTCATAAAAGGTCTCGAATTCATTATTTATAAGACCAGTTGATAAATCTGAACTGATCCAAACAGTCAGTAGTGTCAAAAGCAAATCTTCCTGTAGTACTAATGGAGTATCCATACAAATTTTCTTAATTCTCTAAATTCTTCGCATTATTCTATCCCCTATATTATTTTCTCTGACCAAGACCATATTTTCCAACTACGTGATTTACGGCTCCTTGTGGTTCAGTAAAGTACTACTATTTACTATCAACGGAATATAATTGAATCGGTTATTTCGAAAAGGCCACAACTCCAGAAATGTTAATTTTACAGGAAACGAAAAAACGTTTCATTTTGGTATTAATGAAGATATCTTTCTCTTTTCGGAGTAAAGTCTCAAAATGTGATGCATGACAAAGTTTCATTAACAAATCCAACATAAAAAAGACATAGGTACACTGTAAAAAATAATTTAGTTTTTGGAGTTGTGGCCTTTTCCAAACAAACACTGATGATTTTAAGATTAATAATAGAAAACTCGAATATTATTAAGGAAGAAATTTATTAGTTGGCAAAAAAACATGTTGAAGGTTAAGACATAGTCTTTTAGTAAGGAAGGTTAAGACATAGTCTTTCTGGTAGTTCATTACTATTAGTGGTAGTCCATAAAATCAGCTCATTATAAAAAAACATTTTGTCTTCTGGCACATATTGTACAAGTTTCTTGATTTTGTCCATTTTTTTCGAATTACTGGGGCTTTTTTCTGTGTAAGCAGACTCTGTTGACAAACTAGGACAAACTCCAGCTGGTTTTCCCAAGGAAAATTCATGAAACATAAGCTCATCGATAAATGAACGTACTTTAACAATTCCCGGTTTTTTGTTGTTATATTCGAACTCATTATATTGAGAAATTTGAAAAGTTGTTTTCTCATGTTTGGTTTTTTTCCCATAGGAGTCAATGGAGAGTACGGTTTTCTTATAATGCATGGGCCACCATTTTTTGAATTCCAAAATTGTTTCATTTTTTACCAGTTCTATAGAAAAAAGAGATTTCTTTATCAATTCGTAATATTCTTCAGGAAGAAAAATTCGGTCCTGCTTGCGAATGAGTGTTTTTGCTACCCGAAGTCTCTTTCGCACGGGAGGAATGAGTGGCCTCTGATTGGAAAATAAAGAAAAAGTGTTTGAATTTTCCTGACAAAGCAAGAGTTAGAAGGAATCTTATTACCGTGTGGTTCTTATTTTGGCCTGCACAACCATCTGAAAATATATGGACCGCTTTTACATTTTCAGAAACCTCATTTTCAAAATAATTTTTCAGAAAGGTGCACACTTCATTGGGTCCTTTGTGGGCCTCGCCCTCGTGATAGGAAAAAAAATTAGCTTCTCCTGTTTTTAAGTTGTGTATACTGAATTCAAAAACCCATAACTGCCAATAATAAAAAAATTCCTGCACAGGTATGTCAGGTATCGGCAAACTTTGCATATAATCCATGGGGATTCCTAGTATTTCGTCCGTCTCTGAAGAAAGCTTTTTAATCTGCTCTAGTTTTTTATAAAATTTCTTAGCCCTATTTTTGTGAACTAATAATTCTGCAACAGCAACTTGTTTTGCAATGTCGTTGATAGTGGTTATTTTAACTTTCTGGCTTCTTCACAAGTAGAACATACATCAACTTGAGGAGGACCAAAACAGTATGTAAAATTTTCATGAAAATACTTCAAATAAAAACTGTATTTCACTTTAGATTCCGGAAATTTTTCGATAAACATTTTATGAATTTGTTTGACATCCAAAGTAGCAGGTAAATACTTTTTTAATATATTAGCATAATAGACTTCCTTTACATCACACGTCCGGGGATATAAAGGATATTCTGAACAAAATGACGAAGTTAACTCATAATGTGAAATTAATGGAAATGTGGTCTTTTCGAAATAACCGATTCAATTGTATCCAAGACTCATAAAAAAATAAACTTACTCAATTTATATATGAATATATTTACTAATGTATTTTTTAAATAGGTTATGGACTACTATGGATATAAGTTTGTATAAATCAATAGCGTTAAAGGTAAACACGAAGATCTTTATTGATATACCCCAAAGTGCGTGCTATTCCATTACAAGGTAAATCATTCGTCAACATAAACAAATTGCGTTTTATTTTTATATAATATTACGTTGATAAATATCGCTTGTATTTAAGTAGATAGAAGATTTTATTCGTTCATTGTCCCACTAATTTTTTTACAAAAAACATCGCATTTTCTGAATATTGTAAAAAATTAATTATTTTTATGTTTATATAAAGCTGAATATTTAAATCTTCTGTATGAATGAAGAAAAATGCATAAAAATAAGGTATTTATTGATTTTCAATTATTTTTGTTTCAGCTTCTGCGTATATTAGTCTTTTATTTGCTATTTTTAGGTTTGGTGATACTGGCACCTATATTTAGTTTTTTTTGTTTTATTCTTCGCTGACTTCCTAATCACAAATGCAACATTTCCTTTATAGCAATTTGCACAAATTTGCGACATGTCATTCGAAGAATGATTTTTAGTTGAAGCTTTTTGTGGGATAATTACTTCTTGTTTTGTCAAAGCTAAAAAGTCATAACCTTCCAAGCTTCTTCCAAGCATAATTCATCTTTACTACGGGGTTCACACTCTAAAAAACTCTCCGAAAAATCTTATTCTTCTGATTCCACATTTAATGGAGAGACTTCTGCTCGTCTTTTTTTCATAAGGCATCATTATTCACTCTTCTGCACGTGATTTCGGCGTTATCTGCAGTCGAATAGTCTGATATCATTGGTGGATACCGCTCATCTACCATGGCCCCACAGAAAGCATTTATCAGTTTTGGCCATGGTGGATACCTGTTATCCACCAACAAAAAAAATAAATTTTGTCAATGAGACATACTTTTTCCAACAAATATTGCCTATACGTGTTTATAGACGTTATATAAAACAGCATTTTTTAAAACAACGTTATATATAATACAGCTGATATGGTTACCAGGTCATCGAAAAATAAGGGGCAACAAAAGATAATAAACTTGCTAAAATATTATCAGTTACAAAATATTTTCTCAAGAGTACGAAAAAACAATGTTTGTGACCAAATAATAGCCTGTATCCAAACAAAGCATAACTGTCAGTGGGAAAACATTTGCTATAAATGCTATAGAAGCTGTAGTACATAACATAAACCAATCAACAATATTTTGCATCACTGCGAGGAACCAGATCATAGATAATAAGTAATTTTGGACACTACCAAGTGAATCTACAAACATATAGTACCCATCGACTAGACTTGTGTAAGGTGGTACAAGATTCCGGAATTCTGGAATGATTTTATCAAAAGTGCATATCAAAAGGCTTCCAGAAAGGAAAAAATGCCATCGGATCCTGGTACTTTTCCACTTTTAATTCACCGAAGCTATTCCCAATCTCTGACCTATGTCAAGTGGCTCCAATGTTGCATTATCGCTATCTTCTTCGGCTTCTTCTTTCAAAGACATAATAGTATCAATATTGTAAAGTTCCTTTATATATATATATATATATATATATATATATATATATATATATATATATATATACCTATATATATATATATATATATATATATATATATATATATATATATATATATATATATATATATATATATATATATATATATATATATATATGTTAAAGATATAATCTTTTAGCGAAAGCCGCTATCGCTTTATTAAATTAAATGGCCAAATATATGGCCTAGGAGGACAAATTCGTTAAACTTCCCGTGCTCGGTGCTCGAATCGGTATCAATAAAGTGTTATGATCATTTCGGCCTAGCCCAGCCTCATCAGACACTTTGGGCTGATACAAATTCAAACTCAGAAAGTCCAACGAATGTCTCCCAAAACTTCACTACAACAGTAGTTAGCTACAAAGGCGCCACCTGCTTTGGCGGCCGTGAACGAAAACGATATGATAATATCGTTTTCTGTATCCTCTGCGCTAAGCGAAATGTGTAAAAGATATAATCTTTTAGCGAAAGCCGCTATCGCTTTATTAAATTAAATGGCCAAATATATGGCCTAGGAGGACAAATTCGTTAAACTTCCCGTGCTCGGTGCTCGAATCGGTATCAATAAAGTGTTATGATCATTTCGGCCTAGCCCAGCCTCAACAGACACTTTGGGCTGATACAAATTCAAACTCGGAAAGTCCAACGAATGTCTCCCAAAACTTCACTACAACAGTAGTTAGCTACAAAGGCACCACCTGCTTTGGCGGCCGTGAACGAAAACGATATGATAATATCGTTTTCTGTATCCTCTGCGCTATGCGAAATGTGTAAAAGATATAAACTTTTAGCGAAAGCCGCTATCGCTTTATTAAATTAAATGGCCAAATATATGGCCTAGGAGGACAAATTCGTTAAACTTCCCGTGCTCGGTGCTCGAATCGGTATCAATAAAGTGTTATGATCATTTCGGCCTAGCCCAGCCTCAACAGACACTTTGGGCTGATACAAATTCAAACTCGGAAAGTCCAACGAATGTCTCCCAAAACTTCACTACAACAGTAGTTAGCTACAAAGGCGCCACCTGCTTTGGCGGCCGTGAACGAAAACGATATGATAATATCGTTTTCTGTATCCTCTGCGCTAAGCGAAATGTGTAAAAGATATAATCTTTTAGCGAAAGCCGCTATCGCTTTATTAAATTAAATGGCCAAATATATGGCCTAGGAGGACAAATTCGTTAAACTTCCCGTGCTCGGTGCTCGAATCGGTATCAATAAAGTGTTATGATCATTTCGGCCTAGCCCAGCCTCAACAGACACTTTGGGCTGATACAAATTCAAACTCGGAAAGTCCAACGAATGTCTCCCAAAACTTCACTACAACAGTAGTTAGCTACAAAGGCACCACCTGCTTTGGCGGCCGTGAACGAAAACGATATGATAATATCGTTTTCTGTATCCTCTGCGCTAAGCGAAATGTGTAAAAGATATAATCTTTTAGCGAAAGCCGCTATCGCTTTATTAAATTAAATGGCCAAATATATGGCCTAGGAGGACAAATTCGTTAAACTTCCCGTGCTCGGTGCTCGAATCGGTATCAATAAAGTGTTATGATCACTTCGGCCTAGCCCAGCCTCAACAGACACTTTGGGCTGATACAAATTCAAACTCGGAAAGTCCAACGAATGTCTCCCAAAACTTCACTACAACAGTAGTTAGCTACAAAGGCGCCACCTGCTTTGGCGGCCGTGAACGAAAACGATATGATAATATCGTTTTCTGTATCCTCTGCGCTATGCGAAATGTGTAAAAGATATAATCTTTTAGCGAAAGCCGCTATCGCTTTATTAAATTAAATGGCCAAATATATGGCCTAGGAGGACAAATTCGTTAAACTTCCCGTGCTCGAATCGGTATCAATAAAGTGTTATGATCATTTCGGCCTAGCCCAGCCTCAACAGACACTTTGGGCTGATACAAATTCAAACTATATAAATAAAAATAAAAAATAAAAATAAAAATAAAAACGTTTATTGCCATTATTAGTCTACATTTCAAATTGTTTATATTTCATTTTCTTCTTCACGACGTCCCGCTCTTGCACCGCCTGATATTGGTAATTTTTTTCTCTCGGATTCCTGGACTTCTGCTGGTTGCATCCTGGCGTCTTCTTCTGTAGGTACTTTTTGTGGCATCGTACCTACTTCCCTGGTTGGCTGTTCTTCGGCAACCATCCGGCTAGACCCTGATCAGGTGGTCGATCAGCTTATGGGTGCTTCTGTATATCCTCTGGTTCCTGTTTTTCTCGAGGATGTCCCTGGTCTTTCGGAGTCTTCTTGTGGCCTGGTGGAAGAAGTATCTTGTCCTTTTCTCAGCCACCTCCCTCAGTGGTGTGTACTGGAGCCTTTCTTTGATAGTTGCATTGGATATTCTTTCTTCCCATGTTGATCCGTCTATGATTCGGTAGCATGATGTCTCTGTGGCTTCAAGTCTCCTCCAGTTGGTCTCCGCTATTGAACTCCAAACTGGGACTGCATATAGTATCACCGATCTAACGTAGGCCTGGTACAACTGGATCTTCTTGGCCTTCGTTAGTGGACTGGTCCTGAAAATATAGGGGAGTATTAGTTTTTTAGCAGCATTAGCTTTTACCTTTGTTTTTTGTGTATGCAACCGGAAGTTGAGTTTTCTGTCGAGGTGAACTCCTAGGTATTTGACTGCGTCTCCTGCTTGGATCCTGTTTCCTCCTACTGTGATTTCGTGTACTGGTGGGTTATGTTCCTGAGTGAAAATGATGAATTGAGTCTTCTCTGCGTTGATTTTTATCTTCCATTTGTCTGTGAACTCCGTGATTTTTCCAAGGTGGTTTTCCATATTTCTGATTATTCTTCTGTCATCTTTTCCGGTTGCATACACTGCTGTATCGTCTGCGTAAAGTGCTGTTGAGGTTTTTGGATCATTTGGTAGATCTGAAACAAAAATATTGTATAAGATGGGTGAGAGAATACTGCCCTGAGGCATCCCTTCCTGGATTTCTTGTATCGTTGACATCTTTTGGTCAGCTGAAACTTGAAAAGTTCTATTAGATAAATACATATCACAAATATTGATTAAGTAATGAGGAAGACCAGCTTTGTCCATCTTGAAGATTAGTGCCTTTTTCCAAACCGTATCGTATGCTTTTTCTATATCCAATATAGCTAATCCTGTCCTTTGTTTTCTGTTGAATCTTATCTTCGTATCGCTGATAATTCTTGCTAGCTGGAGTTCGCAATTCCTTCCTTTTCTGAATCCGAATTGTTCTTCTTGTATAATTCTTCTTCTTTCTGCATGTTTCGTCAGTCTTTTGTAAATGATTTTTTCCAGTATTTTTCCTATTGTTTCGAGGAGAGATATTGGCCTGTAACTTTCTGGTCTTCTTCCATCCTTCCTAGGTTTTAGTAGTGGGATAATCTTGGCGTGTTTCCAGTTGTTAGGGAAATGTCCTTTTTCTAGGCAGAATTTGAAGATATAGTACAGTTGTACTATAATCTTCTTTGGTAGTTCCTTGAGGGTGATGTTGTGAATTCCTTCAGGACCTGGTGCTCTGCTTCCTTTAAGTTTCCTGATGATTTTGGAAACTTCGTTAGGGCTGGTGTAGTCTTCTTCTTCTATTAGGAATTCATTTCTTCTTTTGATCCTGTTGTATTCATTGTTGACTTCTTCTCTTGTTCTTGCGTCTGACATGTCCTGATTCTGCCTATGTGTAGCTGCCATTTTTCTTGCTATTGCATCCACTTTTTCTTGGGTTTCAAAGTGTATTCCGTCATTGTCTATAATTTGTGGCATCTTTTGTTTTCCTCTTCTCTTGGCTTTCAGCATCTTCCATATATTTCCTTGATTTTCTTCAGCTTTTCTAATGTTGTTGTGCCATTGGTTTTCTGTAAGACTTCTCAGTCTTACCCTTATTTCTTCAGATAGTGTATCTCCGTATTCCTTGAATTCCTGTCTTCTTGTTCTCTGGAATGCTTTTCTGGCCTTATTTCTGTCCTTTATTAGGTCCTGTAGTTCGGTTGGGATGATGAGTCCTTTGTTGTTTGTCATAGATTTTGGTATGTTGTCTTCCATGGCTTGTTGAATTTTTCTTGTTATCTCTTCAATTTTTCTTTCGACTTCTTCTGTAGATTGGAATTCCCTCTTCATCTCGATTTGGTTGAGTTGTCTTCTGTAGTTTGGCCAATTTGCATCCTTCCAACGCCATCTTTCGACTGGTTCTATAGTGGGAAGATCTACTCTGGATGTCATCCGTCCTGTAACTGGTTTGTGATCCGAACTGCATTCGAAGTTGGTCCTGACATCTTCCATAATAACTTCTTTAGTGATGAAAAAGTCCAACGTTGAGTTGTTTTGTCCTCTAATAGGGTTGATTCTTGTCGGTTCGTCTGGTGCGAATAACATCTTGTTTCTGTCTTCACAGTACCTTAGTATTATTGTTCCATCTCTTGTATCCGAGTTGCATCCCCATGATGTATGTTGAGCGTTGAAATCTCCGGCTAGCACTACGGTTGTTGCTGAGTTAAGCATGGCATCTAATTCTTCAAGAGCTGGATTTTCTCCCTTCTTCCTGTAAATAGAAAAAATATTAGTAGTACCTACTTTAATACCTACATTTTCAAATTGATTAGTTTCTAATACAACCTGATTCCATTCTATGTTATTTTTAACATAGATTGCCACTCCTCTTTTGTTGGGTATGTCTCTCCTTCCATATCCATCGTAGTTTGTAATTCTTGGCAGCTGTGTGGTCGTCATGTAGAGTGTTTCTGAAAGGCATATGACATCTGGAGTATGTCTTATTACCGTTTCCCGCAGTTCGTTAATTCGTAACCTTAGTGAAGCTATGTTGAGTTGGAGTATCTTGAGGTGCTTAAGCGGCATTATAGATGTCTTCGTATTTCATGAAAATCATTGCGTGTTCGGTGAATGATTTTGCTGCTAAAAGTTCTCTCTTCATATCCTGGAGGAGTGCCATCATTTTTTCTACGTTTACTATTTTGTTAATTTCGGCCCATGTGTTCTTGATGCCTTCTGAGTGACTTGTGGATTGTTGTTGGTTCCCTCTTGTTGATTGAGCGTAGGAGAGTCCGCTGGTGGTGGTCCTGAATGCTGATGGGTGCGGTGGAGGTGCAACTTTGGGTTGTGGTTGGCTTCTCGCTCTTCTCTGCGCTTGCTGGTCCAAATATTCTATGTGCTTCCTGCACATTGGGTTGTTGGATGTATGATCTTCTCCGCAGTTGCAGCACTTGACTTTATTGACCTTTCCCTTGGGTAGAGGGCAGGTCCTGGTTGGGTGGTGCATGGCGCACTTCATGCATCTGGGTGTCTTATAGCAATTCCTGGCTGAATGTCCGAACTCTTGGCAATTGAAGCACTGCGTGGCTCTGGTTGGTTTGGCATATGTATCCCATCTTACTCGTATGTTTTGGAGACCGTTTATCCTCTTGACTTCTTTTAGGTCTTGCTGTTTATCTACTTGTAGAAGGTATGATCTGCTGGTTTTTCCTTGCTGCCTGGTCCTCATTTCGGTTACTTTGGCGACTATTCCCTGTTCTCTGAGCTCTGCCTCTACTTCGTCCAAGTCCATTCCTGGTGCTGCCTTCATTACGATTTTCTTGGTAACTTCAGATTTTTTCGTATATGTGTGAAATGCTGTGCTGGTGGTGATGAAGTCTTGTTTCAACTTCTCGTAGTCTTGATTGTTTCTGGTGAAAACTCTTGTACCTGCTTTTCCCGCTGGGGCGATTTGGAAGTTATTGTGTCCAAGTAGTTCCCTGATTTCCTTTATGAACGTGGAATAACTTCCTATTTGGCCTGCAATTACTATTGGAGGGATTCTTTCCTTCTTCTTGACACCTGAGTTCTCTTCTATACTTACCGACTCAAGTATTTGGTAACGGTTCCTGGTCACGAGTCCGGATCCGGAGGTTCCCGCGCTTGTTGAGGTGGAAGTTCTTTGTCTGGCCCCTTGAATGTCCTCTCTCGAGTTTCTTCTATTACACTTCACCGTCTGGAATGGTTCTTCCTCCATGATTTCGATGTTATTTTGAGACATTATTTCCAATATCTCTTGTCCTGGAGTTGTCTGGGTCGAGTCGTTATTTTGTAACTGGTCCTGGGCGGGTCCACCACCTCTTCGGGAGGTGGGCCTGGTTTTCTTTGTCTTGAAAAGACGTCTGTGGATTGGAAAATCCCTTCGGAAAGGATTGGAATCTGAAATTAAATTAGTTATTTTCGAAAAAACCTCAGTTTTATCTACTTCTTTAGTCTTGAAAAAGACTAAATCAGAGATATCCTGATTTACAAAATCGTTAGAAAATTCAACGGTATCAACGGTCAGATTGGAACAATTCAGTTCGTCATCCGACCAAATTGAATTGGGGTACTCTGTTAGTCGCTTAGACTTCAGCGTGGTGGCTAGTTTGTGATATGCGTCCGTACGGTAGCAAGTCTCACAGCCCACTACCAACCGTTGAAATTCAAACTCGGAAAGTCCAACGAATGTCTCCCAAAACTTCACTACAACAGTAGTTAGCTACAAAGGCGCCACCTGCTTTGGCGGCCGTGAACGAAAACGATATGATAATATCGTTTTCTGTATCCTCTGCGCTATGCAAAATGTGTAAAAGATATAATCTTTTAGCGAAAGCCGCTTTGAATTTGTATCAGCCCAAAGTGTCTGATGAGGCTGGGCTAGGCCGAAATGATCATAACACTTTATTGATACCGATTCGAGCACGGGAAGTTTAACGAATTTGTCCTCCTAGGCCATATATTTGGCCATTTAATTTAATAAAGCGATAGCGGCTTTCGCTGAAAGATTATATCTTTTACACATTTCGCATAGCGCAGAGGATACAGAAAACGATATTATCATATCGTTTTCGTTCACGGCCGCCAAAGCAGGTGGCGCCTTTATAGCTAACTACTGTTGTAGTGAAATTTTGGGAGACATTCGTTGGACTTTCCGAGTTTGAATTTGTATCAGCCCAAAGTGTCTGATGAGGCTGGGCTAGGCCGAAATGATCATAACACTTTATTGATACCGATTCGAGCACGGGAAGTTTAACGAATTTGTCCTCCTAGGCCATATATTTGGCCATTTAATATATATATATATATATATATATATATATATATATATATATATATATATATATATATATATATATAAAGTCCATTGCTTAACTTCTATGTTTAATGTTTTCAATAAATAATTGGTTTTCTACTCTCTTTAAATATATGGCTATTATAATTCTGTTTATTACTTTTCTATTTTTCGAACAAAGCTAATAAATATGAATAAATAATCGAATACATTCCACAAACAATGAAATTCGACAACGTTTTGAACACTATTATTTATTAGAAGCATTAAAAACAAGTGTTTGTAAATATTTATTCGGGGAGGAGATTTTTAGCAGCACTTTATGTTGAGTGCTACCATATCTCCTAATAATGAAATGTTTGGTAATCTACCATCAACAAATTCATATAAATGCTACATTTAAGTGTATGTATTATTATTTGATTGAATTGGGAATATTTTCATACAGTAATTGCTATAATTGGATCAATTTGGATACAACTGTGAAGTAAAGCCATTATTTTGGATTTTAAACGATGTTTTGAAAATCGGATGCTTAAAGTTTGGTGGGTAAGAATGAAAATACATTTCTATAGTGATTGTACATTTTATAATTAGTTTTATTTGTTAAGAAAATTACTTACAAAAATTATAAATATATTATATAAATTAAACATCAACTATTATTATGTTTCTTGGCAAAAAAGATGATATCAGGTCCTTTTTTGGATTTTTAATTTTCTCCAGGATTTTGAAATTTTACAATTTTTATATATTGTACAGTTTTTGACTATTTTTCCTAAGAGCTTTAATTGATATATCATTAACCTCTAAACTTTTCCCATTTTTTAACATATTCGGGCTATGTTAAAGTTCTTATATAATGAATGGTGTTACTAAGTTTACTTGTCTCCTCATTGAAATTTCTGTTAATGTTTAGGCTCTTTTGTTCGTTCTTGTTTCACCCGTTCTACGCTATTTTGCGACTATTTCTCTATCCAACCAACTCCAACCAATAATATGTTATTTTTCATTCGTTATAAATTTTGTTAATGAAAATGGTTAAGTAGTTAATGTTTTCTTCGTCCACTAGTTTAAGTAGCTCGGCAGAGATTTGATCTGGTCCAGCTGCTCTATTATTCTGATTTCACTATACTGTAACTTCTTTCTAACTGGTTGTATGTGTAGCATTTTTTCGAGAAGCATCGTCAAAAAAGTCACTGATGTACCTCTTTCGTTCTTTTCACTGTTATTCGTGATCACAAAGTTTTTCGTCTGCGTTTTTAAGTACGTAAGCATTTTTCAGTTTCCTAATTCTGGAGGTATATTTCTGTGGGGATTAAAACTGTTGTTTTTTTGTTTTTTAGAGGTCTTCTATTTCTGTACATAAATTATCGAGCCAAGATTTTTTATTCGGTACTATTCCACTTTTTTGTTCATTTTGAGGGGATTTTCACGTGTGCAGATGCCTTTCTAAAAGATGAAACCGGTATTTGTAATCACAAAGTCATTTTCTTGGCAAAATTCGATTAGGCGTTCACCTATTATTTTTTATTTTCTTCCAAGCCAAAGTTGGCAGTGATGTTTTGCGTTATCTTCTGTTTAACTTATGCTTTAAAGTCTCCAATAACTATTGTTGTTTCGTATTTCTTTGTTACTTTTAGCATTTCTTCTATTTGATGGTAGAATTCTTTAATTTTCTGCTTATATGTGCCAGCTCTTCAAGACATCTTCATTACTAAGCACCCTAGGTAAAATCTACGAGAGGATCCTTGAGGAGAGACTCGTGGAATTCCTAGAAGCTTACTTTGTCATTCCAAAGTATTAATTTGGATTCTGGGCTAAACATTCCATACAAAATGCATTGATTGTTTATCACACCCTCTGGCTCCAAAAAAAGGAGCACCCCTTCCTTGAAGAGGTAGAAGCCTAAACAAGGACAAAACATTGTTTGATTTAAGGCATCTTCAAGAGCAACTACCAAATTATTTGAAAAAGAAGATGTTCGACCAATGTGTGCTTCGAGTCATGACTTACGGTGCCGGAAAACTTTCCTTAAACCAGTCTATAGCAAACAAACTCAGAGTCACCCAAAGACGAATAGAACGCTCGCTACTTGGATTCACTTTCAGAGACAGTCCATACAGAAAAGGATGACAGACGTCACAGATGTCCTACAGCGTATAGCATGGTTAAAGTCAAATTGGTCGGGCCATATAGGTAGGGGTAAATGGCTGCAGGAAGCTCAAGATCGATAGAACTGGAAGAAATTAGGGGAGGCCTATATTTAACTTTGGACGCAAAAGGTCGGGATAACGATGCACCTGTAGTAGGACCATAAACTTGGATTATATTTATATTTACAGGTTTGGCATTCAGCTGTGTTAAAATTACTCTTTTTAATATTGGTATAAAGTTAATGAGATACTTACTAATATGCTGTTTCATAATTTTTGATACTCCATTTCGATGCATATAATCTTGGTACCCAGAAAAATGAACAAATTATCCGTTTGCTTTAAAATTACCTGTATTTGACCATCTTAGCTCTTGGCTCACTCCTATGATAGTAATATTTAGTTTGTCCTTTTCGGAGAGTACATTTCTCATTTATCGGCTTCCTATAAAGTTAAAGTTACATTCCATGTAGCTATTCTATACGGGTTCTTCATTTTTATCTTATGTCTGGTGATGTTTTGTTCACAGGGATTTCGCCGGCTAGCGACCTGGGATGCCCTGTGGTTTAATTGTGTATTGCTTCCCTTGACGGATCATGAGTTCCGCAGCCCATGATCAGTAATAATATTCGTTTTACTAATCGATGCCATGATGACTTTACTTGGGAAAATATGGGCTGGTTTCCGTTGCCTTCCCCATCGCAGTGTTTTAGCCGTATCAAGTTGCCTAAAAATGTTCGTATTACACTATTCCAAAAAATTCCATCACGGTTAATAGATATAACGATATATATTTCCATAAATGAGGATTCTAGACACTGAATATAATTAATAATAGAAATTATAAATACTTTTTAGAACACAATGCAACTATTTAAATCTTTCGAACCATCATCATCACAGCTGTTGTTAAAGAGCAGTCTAAATTCCAATACTTTCGCTGAAACCATAAAATTTCCTATAAGACTAGCACAAATATTCAGGTAATTATTATTATTATAAATAGGAATATTATATATATATTTAATATTTTTCGTAATAAATTTGTACAAAATATGTACCATAATAACCAGACAAGTTTTATTGAAATCCTGTAAAGTTTGTTTAGTTTGTTTGTTTGGTTGTTTGTTGTTCATTTTTTTATATATTCGTGGTTCGTGTGTTTGTTTTGTTTGTTTGTTGTTCTTTTTTGTTTTATTTTTTATTTGTTTTTTTGTTGTTTCTTTCTTTATATATTTGTGGCTTGTGTGTTTGTTTTGTTTGTTTATTTATTTATTTGTTTGATTAATTGTTTGTTTGTTTGTTTCTTACATTGTTTGTTTGTTTTTTGTGTGTTTGTTTTCTGATTTTTGTTTGTCTGTTTATTACACGTTTCTTTATATATTTGTAGTTCGTGTATTTATTTTGTTTGTTTGTTTGTTGTTTTTTGTTTATTTATTTGTTTGTTAAAATGTTTGTTTGTTTGTTGTTGGTTTGTATGTTATACAGTGCCAAAAAGGAAACTAGGTGAAGCGATGGAGAACCTTCTTCTTTCTTTGAGCACCGTGCCAAAGTTTTAGGCGTGGGTAGCTTCCATGACGATTTGCCGATATCGTTCTCGATCTTGCGCGGCATGTAATAATTCATCTGCTGATAAGCCAGTCCATTAACGAAGGTTTTCGAGCCATGAGTATTTCTTCCTACCAATTCCTCTTTTTCCGTCGATCTTTCTGTTGAGTATCAACTGCATTATCCTGTATCTGCTTCCTCTCATTATATACCCCAGATATTCGAGTTTTCTCTTTTTTATCATTTTTATTAAGTCGCCTTCACCTTAACCTACTCTGTTCAAGACTTCTCTATTTGAAATGTGTTGAACCCATGATATTCTGAGCATAATACGATATAATCACATCTCGAAGGCTTCTAATTTGTTCATCATATTAACCTTCATAATCCAGGTTTTACATCCATACAGTAATACAGGATACACATAACATTTTAGGAAGTTAATTCTCAGCTGTAAGTTCAGCTGAGAATTGTTCAGAATAGATCTAAGTTTCATAAATGCTCCTCTTGCAATTTCTATACGAGTTTTAATTTCTTCATCCGGATTTAGTGTCTCGTTTATCCAACATTCTAGGTATTTAAAATGGTTAACTTTTGTTATCGGTTCATTATTGACAATTATATAGCGCCGAGGTCTTGTTTACTAACCACAAGTGACTTTGTCTTTGTTTTATTTATGCTTAGTTCGTTATTAGAGCATTCCCTAGTGACTCCATCTATAAGAAATTGAAGATCTTCGATACTTTCAGCCATGATCGCGGTGTCATCTGCATATCTGATGTTGTTAAGAGTTTCTCCCCCGATTCGAACTCCACATTGCCCTTCCAAGGCTTCGTTAAAAATTGTTTCTGAGTAAACGTTAAACAAAGTTGGGGACAACACACAACCCTGTCTAACACCTCTTTGAATACAAATTTTGTCTGTTTCTTTGCCGTCTACCAGAATAGAAGCTTCTTGATTCCAATATAGATGTTGTAAAAGTCTCAGATCTTTATCATCTATTCCAATCGTTTCTAGATATTTTGTTATTATTTATCCCTATGGAAAATCTAGAAAGATATAATTTATATATTTTTTAGAATATTTCTTTAGAGAACTACCTTTAATAAGAAATTTCTTACTTTTAAGCTTCTAATACTAAGTATTTTATCAAATTTCACAAATTGTAGAATATACTAATAAATTGGTAATTTGTTTGCAGTTATTTCCCTATATACATCGGAAAACAAGGCGAACCGTTGAAATTTAAATGGCTATACTGGAGAATGGGTTATTCGTGTGTATCTTTCCTACTCTTCGTAACAGAATTCATTTTTGTCGTTGTTGAGGCATTTAAAAACAAACTAACAATAATAGACATAAGTAAGTGAAGTCACAATTTTATTTAAGGAATAAAATAGTCTATTATTAAATTATTTTAATATTTTCCTTGATTAGTTATTAAAGAAATTGTTAAAAAAGCAATTTAGCTAAGTTTGTATTAATAAAAGTGCTTCTTTAGGCCGTAAATTCATTCCCGAATAAAAATGTTGTCACAATGCAAAAAAATTGTTAAAAAATTCCTGTTTTCTACATAAACGTACTCAACTCAAGGTCCTTGTTAAAAACGTTGCATCCTCAAGTCCTAGATTAGTTCTAGAGTTAAAACAACTCTTCAGGTCTTATGCAAGGCAAAAAATTGTTAAAATATTCCTGATCCTTGCGTAAACCTACTCGAGTTGCTTTGTCATTCACCACACTTTAATCTCTTTGGATAATTTTTCATAGCTTTTAAACAATTGAGGTATCTTTGAAGATATTTTGTTTGTTCACCTATTTATTTTTCAGAAGTCGTCGTTTTTCACCTAGGTGCTGTTGTACAGTACATATTATTCTTTAAACTGACCTATTGTTGGCCTAGATTTATAAAAGAATGGAGTAAAGTGGAGTTACACATGAGGAACTACGAAATAATAGAAAATTTGAAGTTAAAGGTGGCCTGTTTGGCTAGTAGTATTATGTTTATTGCAGGAGGTAAGTAAGACAGTAAAACAATTGTATTTAGATTGTTTAAAAACGTTTTGTGTCTTTAAAACCACCATCAACGTTTTTATGTTTAAATACGTGACATCATTTTAAAAATATTTAATTTAACTTAACTTAATTTTAGTGGAACATGGTTTAGTCAACGCTTATAAGTTAAAAGATTGTTTTGACAAGGAACCAACGGCTCGGGAGGCTTTTCAGACTTTTTTTAGTTATGCTTATGAACATATTTTTCATGTTATAGGATATTCATTTTGGTTAGGAAGCCTTATACAAGTAAGTAAATAAAACTGTATTTAAATAATTGTAAATAAACCAAACAAAAGTGCTTCTGATGAGAAAAAAGCTCCTGGTGTCTTTGCGAGAGAATAGTAAGACTAATATGAGCTAAACAACAAAAAAAGTAAAGAAAATCTTAAGGGCGCAGAAAAGAAAGTATATGGATGATAAAGTCAAGTGTATTGAAGAAAATTACAGGAAAAATAAAATAAAAAATTTTTACAAAGAGGTAAAATACATTAAAACTGGGTATCAGAGAAGAACAATGAATGTAAAAGACAAGCAAGAAAACCTTTTAGTGGACGAAGACCAAATATGTGAAAGATGGAAAGAATATTTCGAAGAGATGCTAAATAACGGAGTGGCTACTGAAGAAAATTATAATCTTCCTAAACCTCAAATAGTAATAGAGGAAATACCAAAACCTACAAGAGAAGATATTGAAAATTGGAGAATAATGGAACAAGTCTATTATAATTCATATACACAAAAAGGGAGGTAGAACTGAATGCGCAAGCTATAGAGGATATCCTTGTTAGAGGTAATATATAAAGTGCTCGCCATACTAATTAAAAAACGATTAGAAATATATTTAAAGAAGAATCTAAGAGAATACCAGGGAGGATTTCGCAAGGGAAGATCAACAACCGATCAATTTTTTATGCTAAAGCAAACCCTGATCAATTGCTATGAATACATTTCAGTACAAGTACTTTTCATTGATTACAAAGCCGCCTACGATACAATAGACAGAAACAAATTAATAGAAACGTTAAAAGAATTCCAAGTGCCAGAAAAAATAATAAGATTGATAAAAATAACAATTAGACAATCCGTTTGTGCTGTAAAATGCAACGGTACAATCTAAGATGCCATCAATAATGCGAAGTGAAATAGAATATGCAGTTAGAACCACAAAGATGCATAAAGCAACAGGTCCAGATGAAATTAATATAGAAGCAATAAAACTACTAGACGAGGAGAATATCGAAATCTTGGTAAAGCTGTTCAATAGAATTTATGATACTGGTTACATTCCGCGAGAATGGCTGCAGTCATCCTTTGTGATGATCCCAAAAACAGCTTATGCCACAAAATGCAATGAACACCGCTTAATCAGTTTAATGAGTCACTTGCTGAAACTCTTCCTTAGAATATTACACTCAAGAATGTACAAGATACTAGAAGAACTTAGCGGGTCAACACAATTCGGTTTTAAGGGAGGACTAGGAACAAGAGAGGCAATTTTATGTTTGAACACTTTAATACAAAACTGTTTAGATCAACGAAAAGATGTCTACCTCACCTTCATCGACTACGAGAAGGCATTTGACAATGTTAAATATGATATCATGATGGAACTACTACATAGGGCCAACATTGACCAGAAGGAGATCAGAATTATTCAGAATCTATACTGGAACCAAATGGCAAAGGTGAGGATTGATCAAGACCAATATACGGATGAATTTGAAATCCGGAAAGGTGTCCGCCAAGGCTGCATACTCTCTCCGATGCTTTTTAATTTATATGTTGAAAATATATTTGCGGAAGCATTAGAAGACACGGAATTAGGCATTAAGGTGAACGGCATACCAATTAGCAACCTACGCTATGCGGACGATACAGTGATTATAACTGATAAATTGGAAGATCAGCAGTTATTACTTGATAGGGTGAATAGCATAGTTAAAAAATATGGCCTCAAAATCAACATTTTGAAAACGAAATATATGGTCATTAGCAGAAACCCTCCAGAAAACCCGATAATATGCATAGGTGACGATCGCATAAAACGCGTGAAAACTTTTAAATACCTTGGCACTACAATCAATGACCAATCGAATCCACAACAAGAGATAAAAACCCGAATACAAATGGCAAGACAAGCTTTTGTGAAATTCAGACCGCTCCTATGTAATCAAAACCTAAATTTCGAAATACGCTACAGAATGGTCAAGTGTTACATATGGTCCATCTTGCTTTATGGCATGGAAACGTGGACTTTGAAAAAAACATCTATCAACAAACTTGAAGCATTTGAAATGTGGTCATTAAGAAGAATGATGCGCATACCTTGGGTGGATAGAGTTCGAAACGATGACGTCCTTAACAGAGCCGGCGTGGAAAGAGAACTCTTTAAATTAATTAAAAAACGCAAGATTGGTTACCTTGGGCATATATTGAGAGGAGCAAAATATGAAATACCACAGTTAATCCTACAAGGGAAGATCGAAGGTAGGAGAGGAGCCGGCCGCAAACAATTATCCTGGTTAAGAAATATTAAAGAATGGACAGGAATACACAATACAGGCGAGCTGTGTCACGCCGCCAAGAACAGAATTCTAGTAATGAGATAGTCGCCTACGCACTTTGGTGTATGGCATGTTAAGAGGAAGAAGAAGAACAATCTAAGAAGAATTCTAAGCGAAAAAAGGTGTTCGTCAAGGAAACTCGTTATCTGCCTTGCTATTCAATATAGTTCTAGAAAAAATTGTAAAGGTTAGTGGGATAAACAGGTCTGGCACTATTTTATAGAAAGAGCACCAATGCTTAGCATACGCTGATGATGTGGTTTTCATTGCAAGAAATAGAAAAGAACTGGCAAGTATAGCAAAAGACTGATTCGGGAAAGCTCTAAAATGGGACTGAAAGTTAATATGAATAAATCCAAGTACATGGAAATCTCCAGCAAAGAAGGAATAAACACTAGGGGCTCCTTTAAATTGGAGGTGGAAGATGGATCAGCTGTAGAGTTCGAGAAGGTGGATGAATATATGTAGGTACTTAGGTACCCTCATTGATCAGGTACCCAATTGTATGTTAACCGTACAATAACAAAAGTAGTGAGAATGCAAGGTAATAGACTAGTCAAGAATATTGTTTGGAGAGTATCTGAGGGCAAAAAAAATGATAGGAAGACCAAGCAAGAAATGGAGAGATGTAGTGATGGAAGATGTGAGAGAGATGGAAATCAGAGATTGGAAACTGATAGTTAAGAACTGAAAACGATGGACATGATCCATCCAGCAATAGGCCTTAAAGAAGATGCTAGAAAAATAGATACAACAAACTGGCATCGGATAGGGCTAACTGGCGTAATAGCTGTGAAAGTTCGAGGATCTGTTATATAGGCTATAGCACCATTGATGATAATAATGAAAAAAAATTTGAACCAAAAAAAGAAACAGTGAAGATATCTTATAGGAAAAAGGTTGTAAGCTTAGAAGAAGAAATTATTGCAGAGTTTATAAAATACTTATTATATATATAACAAGCGAGTCTTCTACAGCTGGCGCCGCTTCTCGCATCTTAATTTCCAGCGTTTTCTGTCGAAGCAATCTTCAGTTGTTAAATCTCTGGCGGTCATTGCATCGTCGACATCGTCTCTCCAGGATCGTCTTGGTCTATCTCGTTTTCTTCTAGTTGGCGGAGTCCATTCTTCTATTTTTTTTGGCCATCTATTTTCAGGAATTCTCTGAAGGTGTCCATACCAGTTAAGTCTTTTGGCTTCGATTGTGTCTATTATGTCTAGATCGATTTCCATTTCTCTCCGAATATCTTCGTTTCTCACCCTATCAAGTCTAGTGAGCTGGCAACATCGTCTCCAGTAGTTCATTTCCATGGCCTTAATTTTTGATTTGTTTCTTTGGTTTATTTTCCAGAGTTCGGCGCCGTACAGCCCAATACTTTCTATTATTGTTTTATAGATTCTTCTTTTATTTTCTTTTGTTATTTTTTTATTCCATAATAGTCCGTGTAGCTGTCTGGTAGCTGATCTTGCTTGGCCAATCCTGGAGTGTATTTCTTCGCTACTTCCTGCTTTTGATGTTATTTGGACTCCCAAGTATTTGAAATTGTCTGTTGGTTTTATAGTTCCCATTTCGATTTGTAGGCTTTCTGGTTTTTCTCCTACAACTAAGTACTCACTTTTTTGTATATTAATTGTGAGGCCCCATTTGGTATACTCATCTTCCAGTTTTCTAAGCATGTAGCCTACATCACTCTCGTCTTCAGCTAGAATGGCTTGGTCGTCAGCGAAGTGTATCGTGTACAATCTATCATCTCCGATTGGGATGCCCATATTGCAGCACTTTTTTCTCCACACTGAGAGTGCCTCATTTAGATATATTTTGAAGAGTGTAGGTGCTATGCAGCAGCCTTGCTTTAGGCCCTTACTAATAGGAATTTCTCTAGTTAATCTATTTCCAGTTTTAATGTTTGCCGTCATATTTTTGTAGAGTTGTTGTACTGCTTGTATATTTTTTTTTGCTTATTCCTTGTTTTTCCATTGCTACCCAAAGCATTGAAAGTGGTACACTATCGTATGCCTTTGTCAGATCTATAAAGATTATATGAGTTGAAAGGTTGTGGGCTAATCTTTTCTCGATAACTTGCTTTAGAGAGAATATACTGTCCATACAGGATCTGCCTGTACGAAAGCCATTCTGTTCTTCAACATATGTCATCTCTTTTTCAATTTTGTTTTTTATTATTTTACCATACAGTCTTGAGAGTGAATTTATGACACTTAGACCCCTGTAGTTTGAACAATTCTTTCTATCTCCTTTTTTGTAGATGTTGTTAATATGTGCTTTTGTCCACTCCAGTGGTAAGTCGTGTCCATTATAGAATAAGGTGAAGACATACGCCAGTAATTCCCGTAATACTTGTGGGCTATGTTTTAATAATTCATTTGGTATACCTTGTGGTCTTCTTCTTGTTGTGTACTGCATTGGCGATGTCATTTGTCCACCACAATGGAGTATTCTTTTTGTTCTTTTGGATTGTGCTGAGCGCTTCGTAAGCTGCTTCATTGATTTTATTGATTATCTCTTTATTAGTATTCTGGGCTGAGGAGTAGATCAGGTTTGCCAATTTTTGGCTGAGTCGCAGCTTATATAAGAATGATGTCGAGTCGTTTTGCAGTGCATCAATATTGTATTTAGGTAGATTCGATTCCAGGGGTTTTGATTGAGCTAGTTGGTTGTCATTTTGATGTAGTAGCCGAGGTCGATACTGTAGGTAACATTTTGATCTTACCATATAGTGGTCAGTTCCGCACTTCGGTCCTCTTAATACTCTTATGTCTTTAACTTGTATGTGTGTTTCTTGTTTTGTGATGACATAATCTATAATTGACTTTGTGTTTCTCGTTGGTTGAACCCAGGTGTACTTATGTATGTTTTTATGTTGGTAGAATCCGTTTAGGATTTTCAGAGAGTGCTGTTTACAAAATTCGATTAAGTGTTCCCCATTTTCATTTGTTTTAGCGTCACCATATTTTCCTACGACTTTGTCATTTGTTTTTGTTCCTGTCCAAGCGTTAAAATCTCCCAACAACACAATTTCTTTGCGGCTATTTATATTTTCAATGAGTTCCGATAAGGTTTCGTAGAATATTTGTTTAGCTGCTTTTGATGCATTTTCTGACGGAGCATATATTCCAATAATCTCGAGGTCGTGCCCTTTCCACGTAATAGATACTCTAATAATTCTTTCATTGATCTGCTCCCAGCTTTTCAGGTTTCCTTTTAAGTCTTTTTTTTATCAATATTGATACTCCTGCTTGTGCTCTTTTGTCTTTCTCTACTCCACTATAAATATGTATAAAACCTCCTATGTCTTCACTACCTTGGCCTTTTTTCTTTGTTTCGGTAAGAACCGTGATATCTGATTTTATTTTCTTTACTTCTGCCATGACTTCGTCTGACTTGGTTCTCCACCCTTGGATTTTCCATGTATTTATATTCAAAGTCCTTGTTCGTTTGCTAGGTCGTCTTCGTTTTTTCCCGTTCGTATTCCGATGCTTAATTTTAGAATTTTTTGCAGTAAGTTTTTTCACTTGTGTAGAGGAGCAGGCCCTACGTCCCAACCCCCTACCAGGAGGACCAGGATTTTCTGTTAGGGTTTACTCCCTTAGTCAAGAGAAGAGTAGTAGAGTGTAGTAGACAGAATTATAGTGACCCGTCCGCCCTCGGATTACCCTAATAGCCACTCGGGGTCGGAAAAAACAAGAGTTAGCCAAGAGAGGCCGATAGGAAAGATTAAAGACATTTCACTCAAGACACATTGAAAAAGAGCAAAATGTGAAGGCCCCTATGATCCGCCAGGTGCGTTTCATAAGCGTATGAGTATTGTTACACTTTGTATTCCCGCTCATACCTCGGGGTGTCGACTACAGGCTGTATGGCTCGTCCAGCATGCCATAGCATGGAGGATAGGGTGCATGTCATTTTTACAATGTAGACCCCTAAACTCCATGGCCTGACAAAAAAAAAATAAAAATACTTATTTTAAGCAGGAATTACTAAAACAAAATAATATGATGATTTTGGATGCAAAAACAGCACGATAGATCTGTGAAATCTTTCTGTAGATCTGTAAAATCAAACATTTGTAACATATCTCTGATGGCTTTTTAAAGTTAAGTTTACATTTAAAATTGTTATTCCTATAAAATTTAAAGCTACCTACTTTTGTAGTTTCTAAATTTACAAAGGACGTTTTATTGGAGCTATACCGATGTTTTTGTGATGCTCATGGGTTTAGCATTGACCTATAGACTAAAACAGTTATCACAGAAAATAAAGGAGACCACAAAAGTTAGGGTAAGTTTAATAAAATGGTTAAAGTCTTAACACATCATCAAAAATTTCTTATTCTTTCTAGCCTATCCAGGGCCTATCTGAATAACAATTATTTTTCGATAGCTATATATTATTGATATAATTAACAAAAAAAGCTTTATTATTTTTTGTTAGTTTTTAATTTTATTCTTCAGTTATATTGTTAAAGATTTTATTTCTTGTAGATATCTTCGTGTTTGGGTGATTTATTCTTTGACTGATCTTTTTTAGGTGAACGACATGGTCGTTTGGAAAACTCTTAGAAAAGATTACATCCGCATTTCAGAGCTCTGTTTCATCGTGAACGAAAAACTGTCAGGAATTATAATAGTTTGTTTCTTAATGGACTTATACTTCGTTTTAATTCAATTATACGGTAGTTTGCGAAACATGGATAGCGTTATAGAAAAAGTATACTTCTTTTTGTCGTTTGGACTACTGCTCTTGAGGATATTTTGTATGTGTATATATGGAGGAGCAGTCTACGAGGAATGGAAAAATATTAAATTTCATTTGAGTACCGTCGGTACGTCTGCGTATAATGCGGAGGTAAGGACATCTAGTCATTAAAAGATTTATTATTAAAAATTATTTCCTTGATCTTTGTGAAATTGTGGTCTGTGAAATGCCATGAGTTTGTCCACTATCACAAACATATCTTGCATTTTGTCGATTGGGATTGGTTTCTGACCCAGTGGATTCAAATTTATCCACCACACTGTCACGGTCGGACTGGCCCGCCGGTGCGCCTCTTGCCTTTGTCAAAAAAAATTGGAACCTTTGCTCAAAGATGACGCAGCTACTATTCCCCTGAAAAAATTTTTTAAATTTCTTCCGATTTCGCCGTTTGATTGATTCATTGGTGCAAAGATCAGTTGAGGATACAACTCGTATCATCAACATCATCATCATCATCCAGCCTTCATTTATCACGTCCACTGCTACACATAGGCCTCCCTTAAACTCCTCCATGCTTTGGAAAGAATGGAGGAGTTTAAATTTCTGATTCTTTCCAAGAAAAACAACTCGTATCAGGTATCAGATAATCAAAGGTCAACGCACATGGCTCGAAAATGGCACCCAGGATTTCGTGTTATATTATAACACATGTCATACCTAAATTATTATAATAGCTTAGATTCGAAGTGCGGAGCCCTTTAGATCATCTTTAACAGCTATCGATTCCGCTATTTCTGACGTTTATCTTTAGTTCTATTCTTAGCTAATATTATTAGCTTTAAGGAAAACGCCAAGAGTTGTTGCCGAACATGGAATTAGTTCTTATCGAAGAGTTTCAAAAAAAGTCAAAGAACTAGCCAGAGTAGGAAGTAGAAGAACCTCGAATATATTGCTCGACAAAAATGGAAATATTATATTGGAGACAGAACAAAAACTACGACGATGGAAAGAGTACATCGAGGAATTATTTCATGACCAGAGAGAAGCTAGTTCATCTGTAGATGGCCAAACGGGAGATGTAGGCCCAGAGATAACCAAATCAGAGGTTAGTCAGGCAATAAACTCAATGAAAACCAATAAATCTGCTGGTCCAGATGAACTACAAAGCGAGCTATTAAAGTTGGTCAACGAGAAAAACCTAGTAGAACTGTTCAACGCTATGTATACTACGGGAATCATCCCTAGAGAAATATTGACATCAGCATTTGTGTGTTTGCCAAAGAAACTGAATGCTAAAGAGTGCAGTGACTGTCGAACCATAAGCTTAATGTCACATATCTTGAAAATTCTGTTGAAAATTATCCACACCAGAATTCACTCTAAACTGGAGCTGGATATTAGTGACACACAATATGGGTTCCGCAATGGTATGGGTACCAGAGAGGCACTATTCGCCTTCAACGTGCTACGCAGGTTTAGTAAATCGTCGTCTATACAAACAATTGCGTTCCTAAAATTTATCGTGAATCTAAATTCAGACCTGTATATTTCCAATCATCGCTATTACCGGTAATATGATTCAAGAATTAAATTGAATCATATTACTTAGGATATGCGATGGATTAAAGATCATTCACAGTGAAGTGAATTGCTGGTCTATTTGACGAACACAGATACATACGCATAATAGATAATGTGCATAAATGCCTATTTTTAATTACACAATCCATATGTTTCAGGTTGAAAGACTGATGACACATGTATCTACATGCGAACTGTCACTTTCTGGCAAAAATTTTTTTAGTATTTATCGAGGATTGATGTTGCAGGTAAAAAGAATCTTTTTTCTAACAAATAAAAGAAGATTGTCTTTAAGCTATTAGGTATAATTTTTTTAATTTCTGCTGTAATAATTGATGTTTTTAGTGTTACTTTTATATCTCAGAACAGTAGAGCGAACATCTGCACCTGAATAAGTCTTGAAATGGTAATTTGGACATTAATATTCTTGTTGATTTTTGCAGATGGCTGGAGCAATAGTAACCTACGAGTTGGTGCTGATACAGTTCTACAAAAAGAAGTCATAACTTAGATGCTTTTGTGAAAACTGTTGCAAATATTCACAACAAAGAAAAAAACATTCCATGATAAAATAGGTACCCATCGTGACAATTTTTAATGGATATTTTCTACCAAAATGTATATATGACACAAATAATAAACTATGATATTATTATAAGATGTATTATTACATTCTTATGACCAATTTTTAGTTTCCCAGGACGGAGTATTTTATCAATAGAGAAAAGCATTTATGCAAGCTGCTTAATTTGCATATTTTGATTATTAAAAAAAAATAAAACAGGAGTCGGTACTACTGTTAGTGTTACTGTGGTAGACTAGTGCAATATGTTAACACTTCAATCGACGACGTCTAAATGATAGCAAGACCGCACGAAGGTGGTCTATTGGTACCACAAATTTTTATTTTCTTTTAATTAGTATTTTTGAAACACAATAGTTTTATTTGTACTTATGTAGCATTTGTAAATTCCTTGTTTATGCATCGCAGATGGATATTTCCTCGGTATTCTTTGATCGAATCCGCTTTTAGGATATTTTGCGTTCCCGTTCCCGTCTAAGTGTTTTGTTTGTACCAAGTTAAGTGAATGATTTTTAAGAATTTACTCACCCTCGGTAAGGCCGGCCACTGATTAAGACGTGTTTAGCTTAAATCATACGTAACAGAATCCACATGAAATTAGAACAAGAAATAAGTGATTCACAGATGGGTTTTAGAAAGGGTCTAGGAACTAGAGAAGCATTATTCGGAGTCAATGTTCTGACACAACGATGTCTGGATATGAATCAGGACATATATGCTTGCTTCATAAATTTTAAAAAAGCTTTTGAGAGTTCAACATGAAAAGCTTTTAAGTATTCTTAAGACTGTAACGAAAATATTTTGCCTACCACATGGGGTATTATTATAAGGGGTAGAAGATTGGGGATAGAAATTACTGGGGGCGAAGATAGGGCAAGCAAAATAAACGCTACTTGTGCGAACGGCACTCAGGGTTTGTTAGGAGAGCTGGAGTCGTGGATAAGTAAAAAATATCAAGGGGTTTGGATTGGGGCAACTACAGAAAAATGAAGCAAAGAGTCATAAATCTCTTGGGACAAATAAAACAAAAAGAAACAGGAAACACCTCTAGTAATTTATAAAGATCGCCACTTCGAGGTGCCTAATTATAACCATTACAACAACTAGTTATCTAGGGTAACTAGGGAAATAATTATCAGAAACGCAAAACATATATTTTTCAAATAAAACTCAAAAAGGGTTAGTTAAAAAAATAAACAAAATGTTAAGAAACAAAATTTAATATTTATTGTTGTGTCACCACAAATAGTTACAAAATAGACAACGCAAAAATATTACAACAAATAGTCGTAAAATACAAAAATACAAAAAAGACTTACATGATTCATCTGTTTACAAATTCCAGGAGTTGGAGATACTATTATAAACTTACAAAATTTACCCCACAGAGATTAACCTTTTTTTAACAAACAAAACAAATAAATATCGAAAATAATAAAGTTAGCTGTCATATATTAACATTAAATAAAAAATTAAAATGACAGCTAAGTTAAACCATAAAATTTACAACTTATTAATTATTACAAATCCTTTTTTGTTATGAAAGCAATTATTACTTTAAAAAAAAAATGTCAGCTTTACTTTAAATTTACACAAAAAAATGTTACCTGGATTTCACAATAACACAAAAACGGGTTCCTGAGGTTGGAAACTGGAGTTGAACTCTGGACACGAACACACGAACAAAAGGACTGCATCTCACACTGCGAATTGGACCGACCATTTGAGGCCAAAGCCGGCACTGGACACAAAACTTATGACTGTCTCTTAAAAATCAGGAACAGCTAAAATTAGTATCCCATTTCAAATAACTAGAGGAAACTCTTTGTTTTTATAATGGCTAGAATAGCTAGAGGTGTTTTGTTTTTCTGTTTGTTTTAGAAGATTCATATAAGTACCCTTTTGTTTCGTTTTTTGTAGTTGCCCCAATCTACTCCCCCTGTTTCATTGACTTATCCACGACCCAGCTACTCCAAATAAACCCTGAGTGCCGTTCGCATAAGTATCGTTTATTTTGCTTTCCCTATCTCCACCCCCAGTAACTTCTGTCCCAATTTTCAACCCCTTATAGCAATATCCTATGTGGTAGGCAAAAGATTTAGTTACACTTATAACGTATTTTCTTCCATCTGATGAAAATATTTTGTTTGTTTATGCTTACCTTGTATAAATTGAAGTAGATCAAAAATAAGTGATATATTAGACATAACAACTTTGAGAGCTTACCACACTTACAAAAAAATCAAATTGTTCTTCTATTTTACAAGAATTTATCAAAACAATAATGAAATTATATTAAAAAATACAAAGAGTTCAGCAAAATTCTATGACACAGAAAATAGAGAAAAATTAATCACGCGGACAGTTTCTTAGGCTTTTTGCTGAATACAATCCTCATAGCAGGCTACTATATGATCCATGCATGACCAACATTTGCAAAATGTGCAAAAATATCGAGTTTTCCTTTTTTGCAGTATTTGCAATGCCCTCTTTTACCTGGTGGTGGATTAGATAGGTTTTGTGTCGACATTCTAGAGTATTTTATAACAGCTTGTCGAATGTTAGAATGTAATCCTGACGTTGTAGCCCTTGATTCCAAATAACATTTTACTAGGTCTGCTCCTAATTTTTTAATTGTTGGGATTAATATGTTTGATAATTACAAAAGCGTTTATACTGGCGATATTTTGGACCCCATAAAAAATTACAAGTGGCCATCGTTTAGTATTTCTAGACACATTGTAAGATGACGCCATTTTATCTACAATATTCACCCCACATTTGGTATCATTATAGAATAAAATCATCATCTCTGGCTTATTGCTAGTTTCGTCTACTGTATCAGTAGTGTGACTCCGTTCGGCTCGCGGAGATAAGAATACGGCCGAGGTCAGAAGGCCCTGCCTGTCGTAAGAGACGACTAATGGGTAGAAAATGTAGGAATTGAGAGGTGGAGAGCTGTCGCTTGAGGTGTCGGGTCTGTAGAAACGCACTATAGACGTTTAGGCGTCACGGTCACCGGTCTACACTCCTAGTATCCGAGACGAGACTCTCGGGGACCACTCTACTTTCATTGGTAAGTGTCACATACCCTTCATTTTGGTGTCGGACTCGTAGGGGCAGTGGAGTCGCTAACGGTCGTATGCCGAAAGGCCAGGTAGACCAGGGTCCTGCCAATTTATTTGGAGGGCACAAAGCACAGCTATGTATCAGTGTGATGAAAGGATGAAACTAGTCACATTTTTATTTTATTCTTTGTGGTCAGATGGGTAACCTACAACATAAAATTTTGGACCCTAAATAACGTATCGTTTCAGGAACAAATAGTTCAGATTTATTTCCTAGGTGGCGTAGTTACCCTACCGAAGAAACAGTGTGACTTTTCGTCCTTGAATTTTATATAAATAGGTAGGTAAGTTAGGATGGAGAGAGGGTTACTGGAGCAGATAGTTTGCAACGTATCAAAGGAACGTCTCATTCTCTTGTGGCGAGATAATAACTTATTGGCTTGGAATACAATTTTTGCACTAATTTCCTTTACTTCTTGTATTTATAAACACCGACAAAATTTACAAAAACAAAACATTTATTCTTAAAACTCAACAAAGATTGTACAGAAAATATAAAAAATTTTACACGATATTTGCTCACTGAAGAAAGGTTTCTTGTTGAAGATATTTAGTTATATTATACATGAACATTATATCTTCATTAGTAGGTCATAATATATATCAGAATTTGATTTATTTTGACTGTTAAAGTTATAGAAATAGCGCGCACTGACTTCGGGTGAGCCAACAAAAAAAATAAATAAACTTTTATTTAAATTACACATCAGTAGAGTTAATAATATTGCAACTATTCAAAGGTATCGTTAAAATAAACACCAAAAATCTTCATCAGTTGTTGTGGGAACAACCGATGAAGTTTAGGAAACTGAATGGACGGCTCCAAATCATACCATGCACTTTCATTTGGAAGGATCCAATCCACTAAATTAGACGTCTCATTGGAAGAATTCGAATCATTTTCTAGGATCCATTCAACTACATCAATATCACTTTGGGTCAGTTGGCACGTCGTTGAAAGATCTGTGTTACACCAAAAATCTTCCTTGTTCAGGTACTGACTCGGTATATCCAATACCGCTAGTTTATTAACTATTTCGTTTAAATTTCGACTAGTGTTTTTCTTATCAGCTAAAGATACAAGTGAGGTAGCTTCCACAGGTTGTTCTATTTTATAGTCTGTGGTTATTGTATTGACATCTATCGATCTTAAAGGCCGTATTTCTTTGGTGATGTCTGCTGCTACGGTTTCTCGGCACCGGCGAACAAAATTATCTGTTGAAAAGTTCGTATTGGTTAAGTTTAAGCTATTAGGAACTTCGTTTTCTAGACTTTGGAAAGTAAGTATCACAGATTCTCGTAAAAACGATCTAGTACATTTTCGTTTTTTGCGTAGATTGCTGGGAATGATGATTGTAGGCTTCTTATTTCTTCCCTGAAAAAACAATTTTGACCTAAATATTTTTCGGACACTGTTTCCTTATAGCATATTTATTAATAAGAGAAAAGTGGATGAAAAATTACAAGGAGATCAGAACAGAGAAAAATCTCCAATAGAGAATCAGAGGAAAATACCATAAGCAGCATCATACTGAACACGGCAAAAGAGGCAATTAGGAACAAAAATACAACGAAAAGAAAAAATGGTTCGATAAAAAATGTAAACAAGAGATTCGGACAAGAAATGAAGCACATAAGAATTACATACTTGGACAAACTATAAAAGAGGAAAACAGAATTCATCATCATCATTTTGGCTTTACAACCCTGTGTGGGTCCTAGCCTCCCCAAGAATTTTTCTCCAGTCGTCCCTATCCATCGCCTTCCTCCGCCAAACACGTATTTCCATATTTCTCATGTCTTCATGGAAAACAGAATTAGAAAACAAAAAAACGAAGAGTAAATAAACTATGCAGACATGGAGAGAAGAAGGCAATGCATACTAATTTGTCAAACATTTGTGACAGGGATACAAGCCGGAAAAGGAAGGAAAAAATTACAACCACTAAAACAATAACGGCAGCAGCAGAAACAACAAGAACTGACGAAAGATGAAGAGGAAAATAAACTTAGGTACTATACCTCCTGCACTAGAATAGGTTTGAATGGCAATTTAAATACAAAAAATCTATAAATCGACAAGAATTGATAAAATACCGGCAGAACTTGTATGATACCCAGTTAAGTGACAATCATATTATTCATGTTGGTAACAGGATGGCATGACAGAGGGTGACGGGACAGGTTATTAGGTTAGAGACAGTTGTTAGGTTAAGTTACTGGCATGTGAAGTTACAATATACTTGTTGCTTATACAATTACTCAATCTAGTATTTGTTTTATTTATTACACCTTCCATCAGGCTTATACATGGTGTCAGGTGTGATAATCTTTGCGTGGTGTAACCATTTCTTGTTTGGATAGGTACTCAACTGTAACCTTGTATTGTAACACGTGAGTATCATTTTTTTTGGTATCATCATGGAATCCACGTTTAAGCCACCTGAATCTCTAGTATTAGATGGGAATATATCTGAAAACTGGCGCAAATTTAGCCAAAAGTTTGATCTATTTATGATAGCTACGGACCTAACCTCCAAACCAGAAAGTAAAAAGCTGGCAGTTTTCTTAAGTCTGGTGGGTGACGAGGCATTGGAGCTGTACAATACCTTCACATTTGATGAAAATGAAGACAGAACAGTAACTTGCGTAAAAAAGAAGTTTGAAGAGTATTGTTCACCAAAGAAAAATGTCATATTTGAAAGATTTAAGTTTAATAGTATTAGCCAGCAAGAAGGGCAACCATTTGACTCGTTTGTTACAGAACTACGGAAAGCCATTAAAACAACAGAGTATAGCCAACAAGACCAGATGATCAGAGATAGAATAGTAATGGGCATACACAACAAAGCAACACAAGAAAAACTGCTCAGAGAATCAGAGTTAACGTTAATGAAAGCAGTTGACATATGTCGAGCGATAGAAATTAGTAAAGACCAGTCTAAAATGTTACAAAATGAGTCATTAATAAATGCAGTTCAACGAAGAGAACCAAGATGTGATCGTGTGTGTACCAGATGTGGATATAATCATTTGAGAGACAATCGATGTCCTGCTTGGGGTAAAACATGTGCTAAGTGTCAAGGCCATAACCATTTTGCAAAAGTTTGTAGAGAAGACCATAAAACTAGTGGGAGCAATGTGAGAATCAAACCAGAAATTCCAAGAAAGGCGATGAAAGAGCAGAAGAAGAAAGTGCATCAAGTAACAGAAGCTAGTGTAAGTGATGTGCACAGTTCAGGAAGTGAGAGTGAAGGTAGTGAGTATCAGTATTTTGTCAGGTCAGTAAACTCTAAATGTAAACATGAGGTTGGACAAGATATGTGGTCAGCTGATATTTATGTTAACAATAAGCCTGTGTCATTTAAATTAGATACTGGAGCTGAGGTAAGCACATTGCCTTTAAGTATTCTCAAAGAAATAGCCCCAACAGCACATATCCATAAATCTAATGTATCATTAGTATCATATGGGGATTCAAAGTTTAAAATTAAAACTGTAGGTAGAGTTACATTAACTTGTGTTATTAAAAATGATAAAAAAGATATATCTTTTGTAGTTGTAGATACAAAAAATCAGGTTCCTCTGCTGGGGTTTAAGGAATGTATAGAATTAAATTTAGTCAAACGGGTAGATTCATTAGTAAGTTCTAAATTTAAAAATTTAAATGATTTAGTAACAAAATATGCACATGTGTTTGAAGGTCTAGGAAAATTTCCAACAAAACACCATATAACCTTAAGAGAAGATACCAAACCTCGAATAAGCACCATAAGACGGGTTCCACATGCTTTACGAAAACGTTTAAAAAATAAACTGCGTGATCTTGAAGCGCAAGGAGTCATAACAAAGGTAGATAAACCAACAGAGTGGGTTCACCCACTTGTCATTGTGGAAAAGCCAAATGGTGACTTAAGGCTATGTCTTGATCCAAAAGAACTTAATGGGGCCATCAAGAGAGAACATTTTCAAATTCCTTCTGTTGATGAAATTGTAACTCTACTTGGTAGAGGACAGTTCTTCACCGTTTTAGACATGAAGGATGGTTATTGGCAAGTGGAGCTGGATGATGAAAGTGCAGATTTAATGACTTTCGGCACACCATTTGGTAGATATCAATTTAATAGACTGGCTTTCGGTATCTGCTCAGCCCCAGAAGTATTCCAGAAAAAGAATTTTGAAATATTTGGAGATCTTGAAGGCGTAGGCCTTTACTTTGATGATTTAATTGTCACTGGTGCCTCAGAAGCAGAACATGACAGGAACTTAAAAAGGGTTCTTGACTGTGCTACCAAATACAATATAAAGTTCAATAAGTCCAAGGTACAGTTCAAACAAAGTAGTGTTAAATACATGGGTCAGATATTTTCAAAGGATGGTGTGAAAACAAGTGATAAATATATCAAAGCAATCTTAGACATGCCCACACCAGAGTGCAAACAAGATGTTGCAAGATTTTTAGGAATGGTAAAATATGTAGCCAAGTTCGTACCAAGCCTATCAAAAATATCTGCCCCGTTAAGAAACTTGACAAGATTGGATGTAGATTGGCAGTGGTCAAGTGAGCATCAAGATTCACTGGATCAACTAAAGCATCTGTTGACTAACTCGCCAATCTTGGCAGTATTTGACCCAAAGAAACCAACAGAAATTGAAACAGATGCATCAAAAGATGGATTGGGGGCATGTTTGTTGCAAGAAGGCAGACCTGTGGCCTTTGCATCAAGGAGCCTTACAAAAACTGAGCAGCAGTATGCTCAAATAGAAAAAGAAACTCTAGCTATTTTATTTGCTGTAAAGAGGTTTCACTACTTTGTCTATGGGGCTTGTGTAAAAGTCCACAGTGATCACAAACCACTGGAATCAATTTTTAAAAAAGATTTACAGTCAATTTCACCAAGAATCCTGAGAATGAGATTAAAATTATTAGATTATAATTTAGTTGTGTCATACAAACCAGGAAAAAGCATGTACATATCTGACACACTATCAAGGGCATTTCTAAAAAACAACAAAAAATCTGTTGATACGGAGATAGAGTTTGCTGTTCATTCAATTGTCAATGATTTACCGCTATCTGAGGAACGAAAAAATCAGTTTCGACAACAGACAATAGCAGACCCCCAACTACAAGTTGTTTTTGATTTTATCATCAGTGGTTGGCCAGAGCAAAAATATAAAATTCCAGAAAATGTCAGACACTTTGCCAAACTTAAGGAGAACCTATTTATAACTAATGACCTTCTTTTTCTAGACAATAAATTAGTTGTTCCTTTTTCATTAAGAAAAGAAGTTCTAGGATTACTTCATGAGGGACATTTAGGCATAGAAAAAACAAAAGCACTAGCACGCCAAATTTATTATTGGCCTGGTATGGCGATGGATATTGAATCATATATAAGGGCATGTAAGAGTTGTGAAAAATTTGCTAGAAAAAACCCAAAACAAACTCTTTTATCATATCCACTACCTAAAAGACCATGGGAGAGGGTTGGGTCCGACATTTTCACATATGCTGGAAAAAGTTACGTAGTTTTATTTGACTCATATTCTAACTGGTTAGAGGTATTACCCATTAAAGATAAAAGTGCTGATTCAGTAATTGCTGAAATTAAGACAGTTTTTGCACGATTTGGATCACCTGATTTTCTTGTAACTGACAATGTACCATATAATAGTGAAAAATTTAGAAAGTTTAGCAGAAATTGGAACTTTACTTTAATCTTTCGTAGTCCTAATTATCCACGTTCAAATGGATTAGCAGAAAAAGCAGTGTCAATTGCAAAAAACATGTTAAGGAAAACTATAGATGAAAGAAAGCATGCAGACCTTCAGTCAGCATTAATAAATTATAGAAATTATCCATTAAAAGGTATGGGATACTCCCCATCACAACTTCTTAATAGCAGAAGATGTAAAACAAAAGTTCCAATTTCAGTTGATTTGTTGCATCCATGTTTGTGTGAAAATGTGGAAATGAAAATGAAAGCTAAAAAAGAATTAAATGAGACAACTTTTAATAAAAATGCAACAATATTGAAGCCATTGAACAGGGACATGGATGTAACAGTCCTTGATCACTGTAATAACACCTGGAAGTCTGCAAAAATCTTGAATCAACATGAATCGCCTAGATCATACATCCTGCAAGATGACAGTGGAAACATTATCAGAAGAAACAGATCTCACATAAGATCATCAGTAAATAAACATGTTGTAGACTGTGGTGATGATCATCATATGGGTGGCAATGGTGGTGTATATCATGAATTGCCAGACAGTGAGGGTATTGAAACACATCAGGAACATCAAGCAACAGAAGTTTTAATCCCCGATAATAATCATATACTTGAAACATCAAATCATAATAATACTTACTGTACAAGGTCAGGGAGACAAATTAAAAAACCTTGTAAGCTGAACTTATAAGGAAAAAGAAAAGAGGATGTATGATACCCAGTTAAGTGACAATCATATTATTCATGTTGGTAACAGGATGGCATGACAGAGGGTGACGGGACAGGTTATTAGGTTAGAGACAGTTGTTAGGTTAAGTTACTGGCATGTGAAGTTACAATATACTTGTTGCTTATACAATTACTCAATCTAGTATTTGTTTTATTTATTACACCTTCCATCAGGCTTATACAGAACTTACAGGGTGAGTCACCACTAACGGGACAGAAGATTACAGCGAAAGGCTAAAAGTCAAAAAAAAAATTTTTCATTAATAGTTTGTAAGTTGATAAAAGCTATATTTTAAAATTATTTTAGAATATACGGATCGTCGCAATAAATTACTTCTTATCAAAAGTTATATTTTTTCTAATGAGACACCCTGTATTCTATTGCAATAAGGTATAGTTTCATAGAACTTTGCTATATCTAAGTATAAGAGTGTTCTGAGATATGACGACTTTTCTTAAAATGTAAAGTTTTAAAAAAAGACTCATTATCAATTTACTTATCTAAGCCATTATAACAAATTTACTCTTATATCTAAATAGTTGGATATTCGTTTAATATATTATATTATATTATATTATATATACAGATTGAACGAATTTAAAACGGAACATACAATTTAATATATGTCTGTTTGAACTGCATTTGAAATAGTGGACCAATATAAAACTTGGACAAAAATAAATCCATACCCGGTGATAGACATTGTGTAAACTATCGTTCAACTATCTGTCTCCTTTAAAGGAAAGAGGAGCTTTCCTAATAGTCGGAGAGATAGAGCCGAAATTTTGAACTGATCAGTAATAAGACATTTCTCTATTGGAATATATTCATTGTAACTGGGTTAAGACTTTGCCTTACAGGCGGACACCCCTCGTGGTACAGGGGGTAACTATACAGGGATGAAGTTGTCATTTTTTTCGGAAAAATTAACGATCGATAATATGGCTGAAAATTTTACCAGAGTAAGATCTTAGTATAACTAGACGAAATCCCAAAGGGCGGACGCGAGAGTGGATACATAAGGGGTGGCGGACACGGGTGAAATTGCAATTTTTTGGGGAAAAATTAACGATAAGTAATATGTCCGCCATTTTCATGACTCATTATTTAGCTCCTAAAAACTCTAAATCGAAAAGAGCGGACAGCTGGGTTGTTACAGGGAGCCATAAAACGGGATCAAATGTACCACTTGCCTGCGCATTTTAGGTCTCGGTAACAATTTTCAAACTGATTTTATTATGATATTTTTATACCGATTGATTTGAAAATTTGTATGCTCACTTCTGTTACTATTCTGAAAAGCGTCAAGTAGAGTTTTCCTCAAAATTTTCCAAAAAAATTTCCGTAAATGAAAATTTTCGTAATTTTTTGAGGTAAAATCTAATTTGTAGAATCCTTTCGATTTTCTGTCAGTTATACCATGATTTTTTTCCAAAAATTTTCAAACGATTTTTCCGATAAGAAAAAAAAATTAGAAAAACTTTTCTAAAACATTTGATAAAACTCTACGTCATCGTCTGAATCTTTTATAGAATATTTTGTAGTTTTAAAATGATATTATGATAATGTTTTTTTTTCAAACTAAAGTCATATTTACTTTACAAATCACATTTTTTTCTTAAATATACCTCTGGGCAAATTTTCAGCCATATTATCGATCGTTAATTTTTCCGAAAAAAAATGACAACTTCATCCCTGTATAGCCACCCCCTGTACCACGAGGGGCGTCCGCCTGTAAGGCAAAGTCTTAACCCAGTTACAATAAATATATTTCAATAGAGAAATGTCATATTACTGATCAGTTCAAAATTTCGGCTCTATCTCTTGGACTATAAGGAAGCGATAAGTGGTTTGACAGCATAATAACTGCTTGTGTAGTCTAGTTTTTTCAGTGATTCTAGGCAACCTATTTGGGTGGAGTTTTGACTTGTTCTTGAAAGAATTCAGAATCCAGCAGCCCGCTGAAGTATTGGATTTTTATAATATAATTATTTGACAACCTTTTGTTGGCCAACCACCTAGAGCGGAGTTGAGCCGAAATACATTGTTTTCGTATGTTCCGTTCTAAATTCGTTCAATCTGTATAATAAACCATCGGTATTGCTGGTGAAAAATACCAAGAAAATTAGGTTGAAGCAAACTGAATTTCAAATTTCAAAATCGGTATACACAAAAAAATGTATTTTGTCGGCTTTCAATGAAGCAATTTTCTTCATTTTTTTAATGAAAACGCATTACTAAATGCCAGAGATGCTTTAGTTTTGTTATAAATAAATAAATTTATTTATACTCCAGTCTTCAGAGACGAATATGCCACTGAACCTCCAAAAATCATACGAACAAGCTGAATTTTTTTTTGCGAACGTTAATTTTGGGACCCCACTTTGAACAAAAATGTTTATTAGCACTGTTTTTGTAAAATAAAAATACCAATAACAATGAAAAACTATACCTTATTTTTGCGAACAACTAAAAATGCAATCAAATACAGGGTGTCCCATAAAAAAATAAACTTTGATACGCCGCAATTTATTGGGACACCCTGTATTGTACAAACGATGAATGTAATAAAATGTTTAAATCTTTTACCCTTTCGCTGTAATCTCGCGTCCCGTGAGTAGAAACTCACCCTGTATCAGCAATGAGGAAAAAATTTGACAAAAAAGATGTACCAGCTACTACAAAAAATATGCAGATAAGAAAGAGTCCCAAAACAATGGAACAAAAGTATAATATGTCCTATTCATAAAAAAGAGATAAATTAGTATGTCTGAATTATAGAGCTCTTCTTTGTTCTTGATACAAAATAGGTACCCACAAATATTCTTAACTTTGCCTGTATTCGTATGGCATGAATTGAGTAGCTCTATAACCGATGCAGCCGGTCCCAAGCCCGGATAAAAGAGGAGGGATAGAGGAGTAACACCTCTAAAAAAAACCAGGGTTCAGCTGACCAGTCTGATAGCACCCTGTGAGGGTCCCTGCCAGGGGTACAGGTGTCATATATCATCTAGATTTAAGAAAGGAGATAAACGATGCGAAAACTACAGAGGAATAAGCGTAATATCATCAATAGGAAGATTATATGGGAAGATACTGCGAGAAAAGATAGAGTAAGCGATAAAAGGAAAAATCGGGGAGGATCAGGCAGGCTTCACGGCAGGAAGATCATGCATACACCACGTATATACACTGAAACAACTGTTGGAAGAGAAAAAAGCAAAAAATAGAGATATACATTTGTTATTTGTGGACCTGAGAAAGGCGTATGACCCTGTAGCAAGGTCAGAACTATGGGAGGCAATGTACAAATTAGACATACAGACGGAACTCATAGAAGCTACAAAAGCTCTGTATAAAGAAAATAAAGTGTTCATTAAAATGGAAACAAGAATCATAGGAGACTTCACCACAACCAAAGGGCTCCTGCAGGGTTGTTCCACATCTCCAACCCTATTTAAAATATACTTAGGGAAGGCCTTGACTACGTGGAAAAGAAAATGCGAAGGCATGGGAGTACCGGTACGAAACGGGTACCTATATACGCTAAGCTTTGCAGACGATCAAGTAGTGATTGCACAAGACCAAGAAGACCTCAGTTACATGATGAATAAACTACAAGAAGAATATACAAAGGCTGGCCTAGATATTAACCACGCGAAAACAGAGTACCTATCTACAAGTGAAGAAGACATAGAAGATCTACAGATTAACGACAACGTAACAATCAAAGGAAAGCATAAATTCAAATACTCGGGGTTTATAATCACGAAAAAAACAATAGTAGAGAAAGAAATTAAGCAAAGATTAAACAAACAATAACAGCAATCGGACAACTTAACTCAACAACAGTAAGGTGGGATAGACACCTACTTTAATATGAAGACAAAAACACACATTTAAAAAACATTAGTGCGAAGTATTATGACATATGGGACTGAAAATTGGATTATAAACAAGAAAAACAGCAGTAAGATAATAGCAACAGAGATGGAATGCCTGCGAAGATGCTGCAGAGTAACAAGAATGGATTGAAGAAATAATGACGAAATAAAACAAAGAACATCAATAGAAACAGACGTACTAACATATATAGAACAAAAAAGACTAAAGTGGTATGGACATGTAAGAAAAACTAGCAACAGCAGATGGATAAAGAGAATAACCGAATGGAGCTCCATAGGAAGGAGGAAAAGAGGACGATCCTGAAGATCCTGGAGGAACGGAGTAGACGACGCCATGAGTAAGAGAGATCGAAACGATGGAGAATGGGACAATAGAGAGAGATGGAAAAGGTTGAGCAAGGGAAGGCGGTGGCTACTGTAGAATCCCTGAATATATGTACATACAAATATTCTTAGTCGAAGACTTCAACCTCTTGGTAAAAAAATAATCGGAGAATATTAAGCTATGATAAAAGATTATCATACAAGGGCAGACAGAAAGGGCAAGAGCAAAACATAGGTAAAACTATTCAGAACCTATGTAAACAAACTGATAAAGAGAGGTAGAATGAACGAAAATTTCCCTCTACCTTGTATACGTACATTTTGAAGTAAAACGTCAATTTGTATGAATGAAAAGTTGATTAAAACATGCCACATTTTGAGATTTGGTTTAATAAAACTTATATCTATTGAGTTTTACAATATGAAATCAAAACGCAAAATACGCAAAAATATGTGACTACAAAAACTTCGAAAATTATTGAAAATCCTCTAGAAAATTATGCTTAACAAATGCAGCAAATTCTAAAATAAAAAATTAAAGGACGCTAAAAACAGTATGAAATTTATTGGTTTTATAGTTAAACAAAAAAGGAACAATAAAAAGGACAGAGAAGAGTATTAGAAATGCTTAAAAATCATTAATAGCAACATAATAAGAAGATTCTCATAACTGAAAAAGTGTCATTTGCAAAAATGCAACCCCAAAATACTAATAATGACTTTTCAAAACCCTATAACCGAATATCCATCTGTAATCTAATAAAAAGCTGGTAAAAGTCTAAACAGCTCCCAATAATTCAAAATATTTGTAAGAATAAATTATTATCTATCTTTAAAAATATTTTACTATTATAATAAAGTTACTATACAAAGTTAAATTCACAATAAAACTATTGTACTTACCATATTCACTAATTTACTTCAATTTCAAACTAAAACTTTTCTGAACTGCCAAAATTAGAATTCCAGTTATCTAGATTCCCGCTTTTTAATAATATATTACACTTACTAGTTCACATTATTTAAATATTAAATGTCATAACCGATCTTTACCTCATTGTGAAAATAAATGGTTTGAAAAGTCGATTAAATTTCCATAGTTGCCAATTAAATAAAATGAATAGTCTCTCATCTCAATAATTACTTAGTTTTTTTGTATGTACTGTTTTGGTATGGTAGGTTTGCACCATTTAAGTTAAATATAAACTAATTTTAACACCTGCAAATCGATATTTTTTAATATCATTCACAAATAAATAAGTATTATGCATGTGTTTATAATCTCTATAATAATGTCGTTTCTATTAGTTATCGTTTTCTTGAAATTGGGTGTTTTTCTGTGAACCCGTCAATATTGCATAATGGTATTGTTTAATATATAAGTCTAGGGCACGATAATGAACCCCTTTGTCCTTTGTTAAAAAAGTTGCAGAACAACAGGTCTTCAGTAACCTGCCAGACTCGTAATTATAGAGGTGGGATATTTCGGTAGTAACACTTGCTTCGTTACTTATTTCATATTTATTAATTGTTTGAAATTCCTTTTCAAAACTGAGTAGCTTTGTAGGTACATTCTTTATTTTTATCATTACGAAAAATAGTGGCATTATTTATATTTATAAGGGGAATTTTAAATGATTGAATGTTTGTATAGTTTAGTACTTAGTTTAGTACCAATCAATGGAATATGGGATTACAACTTTTGCAACTGCCAACTTATTGATTTTTGAGCATTCTTTGATTTTGTACTTGAATTAAAATAAAAAATATAAATAACTGAAGACGTTGTTTGTTTTGTTTACAAATACTAGACTGTAAAATTATTTAGCCAAATTAACGTGGCCTAAGTGCCAATCAAAACATAGGAAATTACTAAATGGCGATTATTTAATAGTTCTGGAGCCAACAATGATTCTAACAGTGACGATTAGCTGACAAAATAAGAAAAATACTTTCATATACCTAACTATTAGTCTTGTTACAATGCAAGTAATATTCAGAAATTCGCCAGTGATAACCAGGTCCGGGTACATGACTGGCTTACAAATTTGCTATACCTCAATATAATCAAAAAATATTTGCAAATTGATAGGAAACATGAATTTGCAACGAATTTTATTAAGACACACTCCACAAAGCACAAAAGGGTCCCAACAAAAACTGTAGACAAGTAGCGGTGCAGAAAAGTTATCAGGAACATATTAAACTTTATATTTTTGAAGAAACAGTAGCAAATAGCAATTATTTGATAGTCCTGGAGCCAAAAATAATTCTAACAGTGACGATTATCTCACAAATAAGAATAATACTTTTATATAACTATTGGCCTTGTTACAATGCAAGAAATATTCAGAAATTCGTCAGTGATATCCAGGTCAGAGTACATGACTTGTTTAAAAATTTACTACACCTTAATATACCTAATCAAAAAATCTTTGAAAATTGATGGAAAATATTAATTTGCAAGGAATTTTATTAAAACAAACTCCACAAAGCACAAAAGGGCTCCCAACAAAAAATGTAGACAAGTGGTTGTGCAGAAAAGTTATTAAGAACATATTAAACTTTATATTTTTGAAGAAATAGAACCAAATAGCAATTTGGCCATTTGGTAGTTCTGGAGACAAAAATGATTCTCAAGGTGAGGATTAACTCACAAATCTTAATAATACTTTCATACAACTCCCAGTCTTGTTACAAGGCAAGAAATATTCACAAATTCACCATTGATAACCAGATCAGGGTACATGACTAGGCTGAAAATGTTCCACACCTTAATATAAATGAAAAATCTTTGAAAATATGAATTTGTAACGAATTTTGTTAACACACACTACACAAAAGGGTTGCCAACAAAAAATCTAGGGAGGAAGTAGTGCAAAAAAGTTTTCAAGAACATAATAAACTTTACATTTTGTAGAAACAGTACCAAATAGTATTATTATTAGTATTATTTGATAGTCCTAACAAGATACAAAACACTCAACAGGAAAATTGAGAAAAAAACAAATGTAGCTAAGGAAGAGTGGATGAAAGAAAAATGTAAAGAGGTAGAAGATTTGCAAATGAAGCATAAATATAGAGAACTACACAGAAAGGTTAAAGAAGTAGAAGAAGAAGAAGAAATATGCTTTATTGTTACTGAAAATTATTGAACAATTTTATGGACAAAGCTAAAAAAATCAGTCAAAAAGTACAAAAAGTATAAAACAAAAACAAATATAATAAAAAAACAGAACAATACAATTTTAAATTAGTAAAATTATTGTATCACTTACATAATTTGTACAGACAACAACAAATGAGACAAATTGTAGCCACTGCTTGAGACACCCAGATGTAATTATAAACAATATTAATTTTGTTTCTTTGTTATACATTAAGAAACTCGTCAACTGAATAATATGGTCTTTCAGAGAGATAGATTTTTGTCATCCTACGAAACTTAATGAAAGATGTTGCGGATTTAATTTCTCTTGGAAGGTGATTATAAAGTTTTTTTGCACTATATAGAATAGAATTCTTTACTAGCTGAATGGACGGGATCGGTAAATAAACGTTAGAATCCGAATTTCTAATGGAGTAGCCATCAGGTCTATCGGGAAAAATGTTTAGATGCTTGCGAATCAAACAAACCGTTTCCAAAATAAATAAAGAGGGAAGCGTCAAAATTCCGTGATTTTTGAAGTAGGTCTTGCAATGAGTTATTTATTTGAGACCAAATAGATAACGAATTGCTCTTTTTTGCAACTTGAAAATACTATCAAATTGGGCCGCTGTACTAGAACCCCAAAATGGAAGCCCATATCGAAGATGGGACTCGAACAATGAGAAATATGCCATTTTGACAGAAGATAAATTTAGTTCCTTCGAAACAGATCTTATTGCAAAGCAAGCTGAGGCTAGTTTTTTCCTTAAGGAGTCAGTATGCAAGGACCATTTAAGATCGCTGTCGATAAGAATACCTAGAAATTTCACGGAATTAACGATACTGATTTGGCTCTCATTCAAAAGCAAGGGTTGAATGACTCCTTTATAAGATAATGCTACTTTCTTATCCACGTTAAAGCTAAGTAAGTTGGAGTCTGACCAAGCCTTGATTATAAGCAAATCAGCGGTTATAATTGAATGAAGCGTTGAAATATTAGAGCTGCTCCAAGTAATACTGGTATCATCAGCAAATAGAAAAATTTTCCCTTTAATTTTCAAGTAAGTGATGTCATTAATAAAAAGTAAAAAAAGAATGGGACCTAATACTGAACCTTGCGGTACTCCACACTCAATGTCTTTACAACTAGAGTCGGTGTCTTTTATTCTAACCAATTGTTTCCTACCTACCAAGTAAGTTTTGAACCAATTCAAAGACACACCCCGAATTCCATAGAAAGTTAATTTTTTTAATAGAATGTCGTGATTTACGCAGTCAAAGGCTTTGGAATAGTCGCAGAAAACGGTGGCGGAGGAGAGGTTACTATTTAGTAATAGATATACCTCATGTAACACAGAAAACATGGCATCACTAGTACATTTATTAGACAAAAAGCCGAACTGATTTTGCGATAAAATATTATGTTTAAGGAGAAAGGGCATAAGTCGAGCTTTTATAAGCCTTTCAATAATTTTTGATAGTGCTGATAACAAGGCAATAGGTCTATAGTTGCAGGCATCAGATTTGTCTCCACCTTTATGAAGAGGAATAACGATGGCAGTCTTTAGGCAGTAAGGGAATGTACCTTTTTCAAGGGAATCATTTACTAGCGAGACCATGACCTCCAATACATTATGCGGAAGATTTGAGAAGATTTTAATAGATAATCCATCTGTACTAGAGGACGATTTGCTTTTTATACTACGAATTGTTCGAATGAGTTCAGTCTTATCTACTGGTCGTAAAAAGAAGGTATCAGCAATGTTTTTTTGAATTAGGGAGATAGGAAACTGGATCTTGTTGTGGCGAAATAGTTGAGGTTATATTTTTACTCACATTAACAAAGTAATCATTTAGATTTTCGGGGTTAGGAAATGAAAAGTAGCTGGAATATGGAAACCCAAATACTTATCGATTGTAACAAACAAGAAAAACCAAATGGAATTAGTCCCTGAAAAACAGAAAGAAATATGGGAGCAATATCTTAAAGATTTGTTTGGTGATCAGAGAACAGAAGAGCCCCCACCAATAGATACAGATGAAAAATTAAACATTCTCACCGAAGAAGTTTTGTAGGCAATAAAAGACGTAAAGAATAAACAAGGCACCCGACGAAGACCTAATAACAGCCGAACATTTTAAACACGTAAGTGATAATGCTGTCAGGAAATTAACATACCTCTGCAACATTATATATGAATATGGCATAATACCGCATGACTGGCTAACATCCACATATATAGCTCTTTCTAAAAAACAAAAAGCAAGGAAATGTGAAGACCATCGAACTGTATCCCTAATGAGTCATGCCGCTAATATTTTTATGCGAATAATTTATAACCGAATTCACAATAAGTGTGAAGAATGCCTGAGTCGTTCTCAATATGGTTTTAGAAATGGTACAGGCCTTAGAGAAGCAATTATGGGATTGACACTGATGGCAGAAAGGTATCTTGAGGATCAAAAACGGCTGTATGTGTGCTTTCCCGATTATAGAAAGGCCTTCGACCGCATCAAACACGGAAAATTGATTGAGGTGCTAAAAGAAGTAGGGTTGGACGGACACGACATAGCCATCATAAGTAATACATACTGAAACCACATAGGATGCGTTCGAACAGAGAACGGAAACACCAAGTAAATCAACATAGAACGAGGAGTGCGTCAAGGGTGCATTTTATCCCCCCTATTATTTAATGTATATGACGAACATGTAATTAGAGCTTCTCTTGAAGATCGTCCTGAAGGTGCCAGAGCCAATGGAATCATCATTAACAATATAAGATATGCCGATGACACCGTAGTATTAGCAGAAACAGAAGACCAACTAAAAATATTGATGAACTATCAGAAGAAAGTTACAGGCTGGGCTTGGAGATTAACTTTTTCAAAACCAAAATTCTGGTATTCCACAAAAACCCCCATGAACAAGTTACACCTAACATGGTGTAATACCTAACAAACAAATAAATGGTATCACTCTTCAGAGTTCCCAAAGCTTCATATACCTGGGCAGAGAACTAAATAGTCAACTAGACCACTCAAAAGAAATTAGAAGATGCATTGAAATAGCAAGATCTGGTTTCATGAATATGCGTAAAATGCTCTGTAACCCCAAGCTATCAGTCTCAATAAGATTGAGAACACTAAAGTGTTACGTGTGGTCTCTATTACTGTATGGCTGTGAGACCTGGACATTAAAACAGTATGACGTCAACAAATTAAATTCATTTGAAATGTGGATGTACCGCCGAATGCTAATAATAAGCTGGACCAGCAGAACTATGAATGAAGAAGTACTGAGAGCAATGAACACACGCCCTCATCTGATCAATACTATCAAAATTAGAAAGACGTCATATCTAGGACACATAATGCACCATAGGGAATTTGAGCAGCTCCAGGTAATATTAGAAGGCACGATTGCAGGTAAAAGGGACATAGGACGAAAGAAAAAATCTTGGCTACGAAACATCAGAGAATGGACCTACACAAGAGGAAATGAATTAATTCATCAAGCCCAGAACAGAGAGAAATTTGCCATATTGATCGCCAACCTCAACAGAGAAGGCACTTAGGAGGAGGAGGATAGTCCTGGAGACAAAAACGATTCTTATGGTGAAGATAAACCCAGAAATCTTAATAATACTTTCATACAGCTTCCCGCCCTGTTACAAGGCAAGAAATATTCAAAAAGTCATCACTGGCAACCAGGTTGGAGTACTGGACTGGTCTGGATATTTTCCAGATCTAAATAAAATCGAAATATCTTTGAAAATTGACGGAAAAGATGAATTTGCAACAAATTTTGTTAACACATAACTACCCAAAGCACAAAAAGGGTTGCCAACAAAAAATTCAGACTGGTAGTAGTGTATAAAAGTTATTAATAACATATTAATTTTTATTCCCTTAAAGAAACATTACTAAATGGCAATTATTTGATAGTTCTGGAGAGAAAAACGATTTTCATGATGAAGATTACTTCATAAATGAGAATTATACCTTCATATAACTTCTCACCTTTTTACCTGTTTGGAAATTCGTCACAGATAAGCAGATAATGATACCTGTCTGGCTTGGAAGCTTTCCAGGTTTTAATATGATCGAAAAATCTGGTAAAGTTGACAAACAAGGGAAACATACCACGAAATTATCACCATTAAGTGATTATTGAGTGATATTTTTAACAAAATTATAAGTGATATTTTAGAAATAATAGAAATTTGAGACAGTAATGACAAAATCTCAGAAATCTGTCACGATTTTAAAGAAAACATCTGAGGCAGACCAAGGATAGATTTATTCTGTCGATAGAAAAAGATTTCTCATTTCTATATAGTAATATCCTTCATTAAACTATACTAATACCTGCAAAAAGGTTCATAACTATGTACTGGGTATCCCAATTGGATATTATAAATGCACAACAAAAAAACTTTAATAATTTATTTAAAAAAAAACTTCAATAAAACATAATTCATGTTTCGGTATTTGTTTCTTCAAGTTTTTGCTTCTTATTCGGAACCTCACTATCATCATTAATATCATTGGTGGTCGTTTCACTAACAATATTGAAAACACTATTTTTGAATTTCTCGTATTGTTCCGCATTGGCTAACAAACTAGCACCTCCATCTTCTTCTACCATAAGATCACTTTCTGCTTTTACCGAACTTGTGTTAGCAGTTGTCTTCTCTTGATGGTAATCGTTCAATTTCGAGTGTACGTTGGTGGCAGTATCGACTTTCATGATCTGGCGCAACACCATCGTGGCGTAGGCACAAGGGGGCAGGGCAAATTCCATAATTAGGGCTTTATATTTTCCATCTGGATCAAAGAAAGTCATATTAATACTAGAACAATAAATTTAAACATAAAGTTATGTTAGGAGAGATTAGTTATATTAAATATTTCACCTTTAACAGTTTGTGTACAAACTTCTCCTTTCAGCTCCTGCAAATCTGACAAAATTAAATTATCAGTGGGAGTATTGTAATGTGTTGTATACCACGTTAGATCTTCAGCTTTTTCTAGCACTTTTCGATAATCTCCTGAAAGATTGTATGCCCTGAAACATAATGGCCATCAAAAACAAAAGTAAAATCAACAAAAATAAGTAACTAATGATATAATATTGAGTCTTGGTCAACAAATCAATAAATCTGTGGATTTCTAGTTTTTTTTATTTATCCAATGATAATTTCTTTGTATAAACAAAGTTTGCCAATGATGTTGACATAATTACACAAAAAACACCATGGTGGGGGACTAATAATAGAATAAAAACCATTTTGTTTGTTACTTACTTGACTGACTGTTTGGACATGCTTAAATCCAAGCCAAGTTCTTCTACTACTGCTTTATAATGCTCTTTCATATTGTCGGGATAAATAACATCATATCCTGGTAAAGGCATGACTATATCATATATATTATACATCTCTAAATCTTTTTCAGTTAAAGCTCTTACTTGTTTTTTTGATTTAACTAAAAACAATAATTATTGAAAGGTCATTATACACAATCAATTTTTAAAATAACATAATTTCACAGCCACAGAGTCAAAATCATGGAAAATACAACATATATATTAAGTTTTTGATTACAAACAGATACTAAACAATCTACATATAAGAATATTCAATGCATACCTTCAGTCTCTTCTTCTTTGACATTAATGTTACTCTCCTCACCCTCAACAGTGTCTACAATACTGTCACTGTTATTTACTAATATTAAATCTCCTACAACGGGTTTCATTCCATGGATTTGCAGACGTTTCGAGACCATTCTATTCCAAACTAAGCTTTGGAAAGCATGTAAGTACAGAAGACGCATTGATCTGGGAACCTACAAGAAAATCCTATATATTCTTCAGTGTACACAACAATTTTTGTAGATCTGCCAATGGATATGGCATCAGTTTCCTAAACTGGTGTCTTCTTCTCCTGATATTATTATGCCTTTAATGATTAAATTCCCATTAACTGTACATCCCATCCTGGAACCAGTTCCAGTACTAGTAATTAATAAAAAGTATAATAAAGAGTTAATACTTACCTTTTCCAGTGCATTAACATAGTCATTGTCATTGGCATCCTTTAAACCTTCTAATAATTTAGCTTCGACAGCATTAGATTTGTTATTTTGAAGAACATTGTATGCTTTTGTAGCATCACCAGTCTCCATATATACATTTTTCGCTTTCACAACATCTCCTTGTATTGAATTTAGATCATCTGATGCTTTAGGCTTTAAAATCAGGTCAATAGCCTACGAAAAAAAAGTACATTGAAGATAAAATTATCAACTATAAATAAAGTCAATATTTTTTTCTCTTTCTGACCATTTTGAACATCATATTTAATTACTAGTAAATCCTTACCTCTTTCCATTTGCCTTGTAAAAGACTAATTCCTACTTGAAAAGTTGGAACATCTTTATCATTTCCAAATCTCTGCAGTCCATAATAGTTGATGAATCCATTCTCTTTTAAATGATTCATAGCTGCACTGATTGTTTCATCTGACGCTGTGATATTCCTTAAAGCAATTCTAAACTTGTTTCCTTTCAACTGGCCCAGTGCCAGAGGGACATCTTTGAATTCAAAGTTTCCTATTCGTATGTGGAAGAGATTTTTGGTTTTTTGTATGAGTTTCCAGGGTTCCACCTTCCTAACACAAAACCATTGGGATGTAACACCTCGTTTATCCTTAGTTCCTGGAAGAAAAGAAGACAAAAATAATATATTTATTCATGTACTAGAAAGAGGACACTTATTTGATATAAAATAAATATAAGCTGAGAATGCACTTACAATTTAAAAAAAGGAAAATAGTATACTACAGATTACATTATACAAATAAGTATGTCTGTGGGGAATGATGTAACATAAAGTGTTAATTTTTTGGACACTTTATTTTTTTATTTTTAGTCTACTAAAAATTGGGTATTTTAAGGCATCTCCTTTAAATAAATAATTACCATACAGGCAAATGATCAGATGTAATAGTAATAATTTTGTTTACCTGCTTGTGTAAATTTTGAAGCGCTCATATTTAATGCCGAACTGATTTTAAGAGTAGCTTCCAAAGTGTCCATTTTCTCTTTATACAAAATAAAATATACATATTCTCCTTTATCTGGAGGCCATTGGTACCGAACATCTTGTCTAGCTAAAAATCATAAGTAAATAATACTCATCTTTAACCAATCACTTCTTACCTTCTTTATCAAACTTCTTAAACTGCATCTTACGCTTTCCATCAACAACTATAGTAGATGAAACAATTTTCTGTCCAAAGTGGCTTTTTATGCAATTATGTATTTCTAGTCTAGCATCTTTATCCAGTTCATCGATATCTATTTCAATAGGTACTGAATCAGTAGATTTAATAACTTCCTTGATACCTTCCCATATTTGCTGAGGAATATATTTGTTAGGGCTATCTATGACTTCGTGGTAATTATGCTTTATCATCTTCATTGAGAAATCTTTTGGGACGCTTGTGTCTGTTAGTTTGGCCACTTTTCCTTCTAAGTTTATTTCACTTACATGAAAGTCTGAATATCTGGCTTTAATTATACCAGAAAAGCCTTCTAAATCACCTAAAATTAAAACAACAATATTTAATGAATTTTTGGTATCATATTGGACAATGACTTCTGATGTGGGAACCGAAATTTTCAGTTAATAGGTGTATTTTACAATCCTGGTGCATTTCTTCTAAAATGTGTTTAAAATCGAATGCTCTACACTTTAATACATAGGTACGTAGCGTTTACAGTTGCACACCAAATGATGTTTTATTCGTAATTATCATACAATTACCTAAATATTCAGTAATTCCCACATCTTTTTCAGAAAGCTGGTCATAATGGAGATATTCCGAACGAGGTTTCCGATTATTCTGCTGAAAATTTCTTGGTTTAAAATTTCCTCGTCGCCTTTTACTCATTTTAATATATTTATGGCGTTTTAATTAAAATCTTTTAATTTCAAGAGAGAACAGTATTTTATTTTAGAGAAAATTGAGGTTATGGTTATGTACAGTAATATTTTGGATTTTAGTGAACGTGTTGAGCGGTGTTGGCTTTCACAGCAATGTATTTTGTGTTGTCTATATCCAAGAAGTTATCAATAAATTTTCTCTCAAAAAAGAAAATTCAAATAATCCGGAAGAAATACAAAAAGTCTCAAAAAACCTTTATATTTTACGTCTTTGTTTATAATTAAAAGGGATTTATTATATATTAACTATAAATCAGGCAAAATTATTATCTTTGGAGAATTAGAATTTCTTGGAAAAATTGCGTCTTCTCCGAAATTTTTGTTTGGTGTTTATTATTCATACTATGTTTGTTGTTTAGTATTTAAAAGAACGTTTTATTCTTAATAAAAGTTTATATTAACGTCCATACAAGTTTTAATGTCCTGAAAGTGTATAATGTGCATACTTTATAAAATCTGTTTAATATCAATACATTACAGCGATTATATGAAATGATAATGATGAATTTTGTAACATAACACCCCAAATGTGATGCCTATTATCTATGATTTATAGTAAATATTTATCCTATGTAGTTTTACGCTATTTCAAATTTGTTTATTTGTAAACTAGCATATAATGCAGTCACAAATTATTATTTTAAAATAAAAAATTATTTGTGAACATTAAATATTAAAAAGAACGCGGTAAACTGTTTAAATCATGAGTATGTAATTAATAAGTATATATGCATTTATTGATTCTTAAAGTGTGTTTTGTGATGGAAAATTTAGATGAAAATGTTGATGAAATATCAAGAACTGTTGTCAAACGAAGGATTTCGTTTAATATTCCCAATATGCTGAAACAATTTGTAAGGTAAACTCAATATTGTGTAGGTATCGCATTTTGTACATAATTATATGATCACTGAATAGTGGCATACAATTGGAAACTTAAGAGAACCCTATCCCTTAGATTAATTTTCCATTAAAGTAAAAATTATCAATTTATTCACCTATTTTTATTTCTAAGCAATGTTAGTTGATTATAATAATTTCCTAAAGTAATTTGAACTATTGTAGTCATCCTACTGTATAGTATTTAAGTATACTATTGGAAGAGTCTATAAAATGGATACATTGTTATCATATCATTGTTGTTGTATAAAAGTTGTTTTACTATTGTTTTGTACAGCTAACATGTATATTTTAAGCACCACATTAAAACATAAATGGGTTTAATGCTGGGAATGATGAAATTAAAAATAAAACAGCCAGTATAAAAATTTAATAACTATATTAAAAACGTAAAAATATATACAATAATGTAACACATATTACTACAAAAATTACGAATTATTAACTTCTTCGTCAAATTTTTCCAAAGTAATATCACAAACTTTCATCAAATCTTCGAGGCCTCGCTTTAAGATATCCACAGCTTTACCAGAGTGTACTTGAATTCTGAAATGCATTTTAGATTCTGCTGGATGAGGAACTGTGTATCCACAAAATTGTACTTCGGGATAACTGGAGACAACACATCGCAAAGCATTGCCTAGTGTATGTCCCTCATCATGGAAAATGAACGTTTTTGATTTTGCTGACTCACTTGCTTCGTTACCAGACAATTGTGCAATTGGCATGTTTATTACTTTCTATTTTCCAATAAAATATAATTTATTATATTTATATTTACTCTGTTATGTTTTGACCCATAAATTTTGGAATGAAGAACTTAACCATAACCTCACAAAATAAAGCAACGTTCGATTTCTTCTTCTGTTGCTGAAAAAGTCAAAATAAAAACATAACCTTATATCAACTTATATGTCTAATGTTTGTAAACATGACGGAATATTAAATCTAATAAAATTTAATTTGCAGTACTTCTAATATGTCTGGAAAGCTGGAAATTCAGTGGTCTCCGATTTACAATAAGTTTATAACATGGGGCGCTGAAATTTGCCTTTATCAGGTTCAGCCCCTTAACAATGAGAACAATCCCTCAGGTAGGTTTTATTTATACAATATTGGTGTAAAACATTAAATACTGGATGTATTTAACAAAATATAGGATGAAATAAGAGTGAAAAGAACAAATTTCATCCAATTTCTTTTATTTGTTTTGTTGTAGTTTTTAAAGTATCTGATACTACATGTGCCCAAATACTGACCACCAATACAAATCATCATTATGTAAGAAGTATTGATATATATCCAAAATGTGACAACGACCTTCTTTTGGCGATAGGCCTTGTGAATGGAAGAGTAGCCCTAACAACGTTTGGTCCTTCAGAACATGATGTGTATGGATATCCTGGAAAAGAACTTGGTAAGTTTCAATAATAACTTAATTAAATTTAAAGTTGCATAATTAATTATAGTATAGTATAGACTTTGGAAGAAATAGGAAAGATTATTATCATATTTGAAGTAATTTGTTCACAAGGAAATTGAGTTTTGAATTACAGTCTCTGAATTTTTATCAATACAGCGTTAAATTTTCAAATGTGTTTTAGTACCCAGGCATAGTCGTCACTGCAATGCAGTACTCTTCAACCCCTTAGAACACAATCTGTTAGCAGCTGGTCTGGATAAATACAGATCTGACAGTTCTATTCTTATTTGGGACATCAACAAATTCAACTCCTGTAATGATGTGAACCACAGTGGAAGATTGGCTGTGAATACAATGGCACCAGCTGTGGAGTTGGTGAAACCAGTGGCTGAGTTTGGCACTTCAGAAGTTACATACAGTTTAGCCTGGTTCCATGGCACTAGTAAAGTGCTAGCAGCTGGAATGAATGGGAAGCACATTAAGGTTTTTGATTTGAGAGGTAAGCTTAAATAAAAAAACTAGAAAAATCTGATTTTAATTAGTTGTGTGATGAAAGTTTATACATGAGTTTTGTTTTTTAAGATCCTAACAAAATAGTAAATTCTACATTAACGAAAGCTGTTTTTGGGGTTTGTTCAAATCCAAGTGAAGATATGCACATAGCATCGTTTTATGAAAACCAAATTTGTTTGTGGGACATCAGAAATTTTGAGAAACCCGTGGTTTTGATACCACAAGCAAAGAATGTGGTTAAAATTGCATGGTGTCCAACAAAGTGAGTATTTAGTCAAATATTTGTCAATAAGTTTTCCTAAGTAATTGCCATTTTAAGTTTTTTTTGTAAAATGATATTGAAAGAGTTATTTTCACAAGTGTATTTACATTATATTCCTATAATAGGTATAGTTCACTAGCATCTCTTCAGCGTGATAGTTCTGTGATTAATTTGTATGATATAAAGCATACAATGGTTGATAATGAGGAGGTGGAACCAAATGTAATGGAAAGAATTATAACACCTGGTTCACCACACAATGTAACATCGTTTTCTTGGCATTCAACTGACGAAAATCGTCTTTTAACCATCGCAGTTTCAGGTAAAATTTTTACACCATAATAAATTGTTTATCTTTTGTAAAAACTTGTATTTTTGTCTGCAAAGTATGTTCATAATCTTTATAATTCTTAGGAACCATAAAAGATTACACAGTTTTTGATAGAATGACTGTGAATTGGTCAACATCTAACATTGTATGGACACATGGTAGGAAAACTCTCAGATATGTCGATGATTCTTTCGTTGATGACATATCTTATCAAATTAAAGAACGAGCAAAAGCTAGATATGGAATTCAGGTAAGGTATATTGTATTAAATGTGTTGGTGTCAGTTCAAAGTTGATAAAGATGATGAAGTCAGTAAAAACAACAAAATTAAGAGCGTTTTGACAACAAAATATAAGTGTAAGATTCAAGAAATGTTTTCTCCTGTAAAATATATCGATACAACTTTTTTCTATAATTTTTTAGATATTTCTTAATTTTAACTTCTGTAATTTGTATAGTATTCATTCATTTTTATTTCTATTCAATGTATTGTGGTCTAAAATGCGTCTCTATTGCAGGAGGAGTTTTCTAAGAATGCCGAAATAATCAAAGATAATTTATCTTTGGCAAATGTATGGAATTGGCTGCATTTGACTGACAAATTAGTAGAAAGTGGCATCATTAAAGATTCGGAAGACAAATATCCCGGAGTGTTATCAGTCGTATCAAATATAGACTTGGTTCAGAATAAATCTGAAGTTGTGACAGTGGCATGGAGTGAGTTGGGTTATCCCAATTGTCAGAGTTCGGTTGTGTATTATAGGTAAGCAGAAACGTGCTCTGGAGTAAATATTTCGTGACTGTATCTCTTTTCAGGCATGAAGAACGAGATAAAGCCCTTCGTCTGTGCAGCTGGCCTTTGGAAAGAGACTCGCAGTATTTGACGGACTTCATAGCACACTTAGAGAGTGCGAAAGCTTATACTAGAGCCGCAACGATCGCGGTTTTTAACCTCAAAGTACAACTAGCTATAGAAATCCTAAGTAGAGCTCCTAATGATGCCGAATATGGTTCAAGTTTGAACGTTGTTGCTATGGCTTTGTCTGGGTTCTCCGACGATCCGGCCAGTATGTGGAGACAGAATTGTTTACACTGCGTCGCGAAATTGAGCGATCCGTACTTGAAAGCAATGTTTTGCTTCTTGACTACAAACGATTTTAGTTATGATGACGTATTGGTAAGTACTTTCTTTGAAATATTAATTTTTGTTTAGTGTTTGGTACTGGTTTTGGAAAGAATATAAAAATGACTTGAAAAATTATTGGGCTATTCACTAGATGGCAGTTCCGCATTTCTAAGACGCAATTTTTTATGTTGGTACACTTATATTGCACACCAAGGCGAAGAAATCAATATTTTAAATAAATTTTATTGATTATTTTATTAAGTAAAAAACTATATACTATTTTTTATATTGCGTACATACATTGTAGAATGAAAAAGGTTTAGCTGTAGATGACAGGGTCGCCTTGGCTTGTATGTACTTACCGGACGAGAAACTCTTGGAATATGTTAAAAAATTATCTGAAGAACTCTGCAACGAAGGTAATTTGGATGGTCTTCTAGTTACAGGTAGGTACAAAACACATATCTTTAAAATAAGTAGGTCATTAGGTTAAATATTTGATAAAATATTTTTAATTAATTTAAAATTAAAATAATTTAAATAAGGGCCTGCGTAGCGCAAGCGGTAGGATGCTTGACTCGCAAGCCGGTGGTCCGGAGTTCGAATCCCACCGCCGGCAAGAACATCTAGACATTTTAAAAATGTCTATAGGCCCCAGGTCGACTCAGCCTGAATAAAAATGAGTACCTTGGGTAAAACCAGGGGTAATAATAGACGGTTGAAGCGTAGCACTGGCCATGTTACCTTCCTTGTATACCGTAGGCCCTAGATATAGCAGACTACCCTGCTATACTCCCAAAGCCGCGACAGCGGTATAAAACGGGAGACTACTACTATACTATTTTTAATTAATTTCAGTTATTCATTGATTATTGAAGTTATACTTCTATACGAGCGCTCCACGTTGGAAATTTGTATGGGAGTGAATCTGTGAAACCATTACAGTCTGTCCCAAACCCTTCTTTCAGTGCGTCACTAATTTTGACGTCATATAGGATTTTAAGAATGTCGAGAATTATTGCATGACATTTTAGTTAAATCTGACAGTTGAAGGATCGCAATCGGCTAAATGTGAAAAGGTTATTTTTTGAAAATGTGGACTTTAATAATTCAATTTTTTTTTTAATTTACATATTAGAGGTCCCGTCCTGTATAAAAATTTTTATTGTGCATTATATTGGAACGACAGTTTGTCATAATTATTCTTATTCTATATACTCCAAGGAAAGTGCTTGATTAGCTAAGATTTATTTATGTATTTATTATTATTTATTACAAACACTATGGCTAAAATGTATAGTATTTAAACTACTAATATGAATATTTTTTAGAATAATTTAAAACTTACTTCACGAACTGCAGAAACTGGTAATAAAGTTGTCCCAGCCTCCTTTTCTAATTGAAAATAATTTAATAATTTTAATATTAGTCTTTGTTCATTCTCGGTATATTTAAAATATTTTTATGATAATAAATACAAAATTCAATTTTCACTGTAAAATGTCTAAAAATACTATCCTGGAATGACAATTATCATTTTATCAGTTGACATTGTCAAAGTACTGTCACTATCGAGATCATCTGCGTCAAATTATATTTATGCGCATCATTGATTGGATATCTATTTAGCGTATTCTAAACTCCGACCAATTATATATCCGTAAGTAGAATTTGCTTTAATATGCAAATACCCGTGAACGAAATATAATTTTCTAAGTTCTATGTATAATAATCACAGACTCACGTTTTTTTCTGTCACTTCTAGCTTAATGCGTTAGAGAGAATTCGATAAACTGTGACGCACTGAAAGAAGGGTTTGGGATGAACTGTACATATGTAAGATAATGAGTAAGAGAGAGACAGAAGATATATTTTCCCTCTCTTCCTCTCTCGAATATAAAAATGTTCCTTTTGTATATATAATTTAATATTATATATATTATATAAAGATATATATACCTATAATATACATATAATAAAATATTTATTAATATTATTATTTATGTGATATGTTTTGTATTATTTATTAAATGTTCATAATTATATTAGTCTTTTGTATTTCAAAATAATAATCTCAATAAATCACTGTATGATCCAGAACTGTCAATTTTGAAATATCTTTGTGTCATGTCCTCGGTAGTATAGTAGTAAGTATCCCCGCCTGTCACGCGGGAGACCAGGGTTCGATTCCCAGTCGGGGAGGACTTTTTTTATTAATATTATTACATTATTGTCATTTTTAAATACTTATGGATATTGCATTTTAATTTGTATTGTATTATTATATGGAATTATGTTGCACTGTATTGTAGTGTATTTTTTTATGTATATTATTGTCATTTTTAAATACTTATGAATATTGCAGTTTAATTTGTATTGTATTATTATATTAATATATTATATTAATAACAAAATAAACAATGAATTTTACTGCAGAGTATGTGTAAAAAAATTTTTGCATTCAACTCCTTTCATACATACAGATTGAACGAATTTAAAACGGAACATACAATTTAATATATGTCTGTTTGAACTGCATTTGAAATAGTGGACCAATATAAAACTTGGACAAAAATAAATCCATACCCGGTGATAGACATTGTATAAAATATCGTTCAACTATCTGTCTCCTTTAAAGGAAAGAGGAGCTTGCCTAATAGTCGGAGAGATAGAGCCGAGATTTTGAACTTTTGATCAGTAATATGACATTTCTCTATTGGAATATATTCATTGTAACTGGGTTAAGACATTGTTTTACAGGCGGACGCCCCTCTTGGTACAGGGGGTGGCTATACAGGGATGAAGTTGTAATTTTTTTTTTGGGAAAAATTAACGATCGATAATATGGCTGAAAATTTGCCCAGAGTAAGATCTTGGTATAACTAGACGAAATCCCAAAGGGCGGACGCGAGAGTGGATACATAGGGGGTGGCGGACAGGGATGAAATTGCAATTTTTTGGGGAAAAATTAACGATAAGTAATATGTCCGCCATTTTCATGGCTCATTATTTAGCCCCTAAAAACTCTAAATCCAAAAGAGCGGACAGCTGGGTTGGTACAGAGAGCCATAAAACGGGGTCAAATGTACCACTTGCCTGCGTATTTTAGGTCTCGGTAACAATTTTCAAACTGATTTTATTATGATATTTTTATACCGATTGATTTAAAAATTTGTATGCTCACTTCTGTTACTATTCTGAAAAGCGTCAAGTAGAGTTTTCCTCAAAATTTTTCAAAAAAATTTCCGTAAATGAAAAGTTTCGTAATTTTTTGAGGTAAAATCTAATTTGTAGAATCCTTTCGATTTTCTGTCAGTTATACCATGAATTTTTCCAAAAATTTTCAAACAATTTTTCCGATAAGAAAAAAAATTTAGAAAAACTTTAAAAAATTCGTCATTTTTCTCACTCTCACTGATGTTATCACATTCATCATCTTCGTCACTTTCACTTTCAATAATATCACAATCATTATCTGCTTCATTTTCAATCACTACTTCTCGAATTGATTCTGGTGTCTGAGGTCCACTAAACCATTTGAATTTATATGTTTCATCTTCAAACTCCCAACCATGTTCTTCAACAATCAATTCTGTTGGTACTTTTTTATGAGCATTTGTCCAAATATTTGAAATTTAATGGGCTCGCAGTAGATGTTGGTGTAATTCATCTTGACAAGGTGGTAAGCTTGAAGCATCGAAATTTTTTAGTTTTTTTTTTTAAAGGCTCGTTCATATCATGCAACTTATACTGCCGGTTAAATAGTGAAAATCTGACATCGTTTACTTTTCTTTTTGGAATTGTTCTCGTCAGTCCTGTTCCATATAAGTGACATGAAAGTTTCTAAGGTTTCAAAAACTTCATTACAATCGAAGTCAGTTTCACCAAGTTGGATAAAAGCATCTTGATACTTATTACATTTAGCGCATGCGTCTAGAATTACTGATCTAAATGGAACGCGCATCATTATTATTTTAATATTTTAAAATAATAATGATGCAAAATTAATGTCCAAACAGAATTTGTAAAATTATAATTAACTAATGAAAAAAAAATTCAATCAATTTGAAAGTTAAAAAAAATATTGAAAATATCTAAGTACAAAGTAAATTTCAAAACTTTAAAAATTGATAATTCCACTATTAAATTGATTTTTATTAATAATTATTTGTAAAATGTTAAAGGAATTCTACAAATTGAATTTTACCTATTGATAAATAGAAATAATATATTTTGTATTTAATTATTAATGTAATAATAAATCAAATTTTTCTTATAACTGAATAACCATTATTTATGCAATATAAATTTAAAAACCTTTTTATTGTAATAAAAAATAAGTAAAATTACTATTTGTTATACCAAAAATATTTAATAGTTAACATTATAAAATTACTTTAATTTAATAAAATATCAAATATCAAACATTTATTCAATTAATAATTAATTCGTAAAATATTTATATTTAAGAAAAAAATGTGATTTGTAAAGTAAATATGACTTTAGTTTGAAAAAAAACATTATCATAATATCATTTTAAAACTTCAAAATATTCTATAAAAGATTCAGACGATGACGTAGAGTTTTATCAAATGTTTTAGAAAAGTTTTTCTAATTTTTTTTTCTTATCGTAAAAATCGTTTGAAAATTTTTGGAAAAAAATCATCGTATAACTTACAGAAAATCGAAAGGATTCTATAAATTAGATTTTACCTCAAAAAATTACGAAAATTTTCATTTACGGAAATTCTTTTGGAAAATTTTGAGGAAAACTCTACTTGACGCTTCTCAGAATAGTAACAAAAGTGAGCATACAAATTTTCAAATCAATCGATATAAAAATATCATAATAAAATCGGTTAGAAAATTGTTACCGAGACCTAAAATGCGCAGGCAAGTGGTACATTTGACCCCGTTTTATGGCTCTCTGTACCAACCCAGCTGTCCGCCCTTTTGGATTTAGAGTTTTTAGGGGCTAAATAATGAGCCATGAAAATGGCGGACATATTACTTATCGTTAATTTTTCCCCAAAAAATTGCAATTTCACCCCTGTCCGCCACCCCTTATGTATCCACTCTCGTGTCCTCCCTTTGGGATTTCATCTGGTTATACCAAGATCTTACTCTGGGCAAATTTTCAGCCATATTATCGATCGTTAATTTTTCTGAAAAAAATTAAAACTTCATCCCTGTATAGCCACCCCCTGTACCACGAGGGGCGTCCGCCTGTAAGGCAAAGTCTTAACCCAGTTACAATGAATATATTCCAATAGAGAAATTTCATATTACTGATCAGTTCAAAATTTCGGCTCTATCTCTTGGACTATAAGGAAGCGATAAGTGGTTTGACAGCATAATAACTGCTTGTGTAGTCTAGTTTTCACAGTGATTCTACGCAACCTATTTGGGTGGAGTTTTGACTTGTTCTTGAATTAATTCAGAATCCAGCAGCCCGCTGAAGTATTGGATTTTTATAATATAATTATTTGACAACCTTTTGTTGGCCAACCACCTAGAGCGGAGTTGAGCCGAAATACATTGATTTCGTATGTTCCGTTTTAAATTCGTTCAATCTGTATATGAAAATAAAAATATACATTTTCAAAATATTGATTCAATCCTTCATTGTTAGTAAGTTGTTATTAATTCTGTTTCTCTTTCTGCTATGTCTTACCTATAGAATTACATATGTAATGATTGTGCAGATTCACTCCAAAATAAATTTGTAACGACGAATGCGTGTATAGAAGTGTAACTTCCACCGGCAGTCCCACTGGACTGCCACACCCGTTATTTTTAATTTTGTTTCACTATTCCATTATATTACGTCGTTAAAAGCCTCATATATCAAAGTTTTTGAGATTGATTTTTGTGTGTGCTACACACAAATCGATTCGGTACATTAGTTTTACTCGTTTACCTTTAATATTGTACAAATATGTGTTAAAAAAACATGATTTCTTTATCAAATGATGCTACATAATAGTTATCCGCATATTTTCTTATTTCCTGAATGTCTATGATCGTATTTGACAAAATTTTATTGAATACTTACATTAATTCGCTCATTATTTAATTTAATTTCATATATATATTTATATATATATATATATATATATATATATATATATATATATATATATATATATATATATATATATATATTTAGGGATTCTACAGTATTCACTGCCTTCCCTCGCTCAACCGTTTCCATCTCTCTCTGTTGTTCCATTCTCCATCGTTTAGTCCTCTCTTACTCATGGCGTCGTCTACTTCGTTCCTCCAGGATTTTCGGGGTCGTCCTCTTTTCCTCCTTCCTATGGGGCTCCATTCGGTTATTTTCTTTATCCATCTGCTGTCGCTAGTTCTTCTTACATGTCCATACCACTTTAGTCTTTTTTGTTTTATATATGTTAGTATGTCTGTTTCTATTGATGTTCTTTGCTTTATTTCGTCATTACTTCTCCTATCCATTCTTGTTACTCTGCAGCATCTTCGCAGGCATTCCATCTCTGTTGCTACTATCTTACTGCTGGTTTTCTTGTTTATGATCCAATTTTCAGCCCCATATGTCATAATACTTCGCACTAATGTTTTATAACTCTGCGTTTTTGTCTTCATGTTTAGGTGTCTATCCCACCATACTGAGTTAAGTTGTCGGATTGCTGTTCTTGTTTGTCCTAATCTTTGTGTAATTTCTTCCTCTGTTGTTGCCTTTTTCGTGATTATAAACCCCAGGTATTTGAATTTATCCTTTCCTTTGATTGTTACGTTGTCATCAATCTGTAGATCTTCTATGTCTTCTTCACTTGTAGATAGGTACTCTGTTTTCGCGAGGTTAATATCTAGGCCAGCCTTGGTATATTCTTCTTGTAGTTTCTTCATCATGTAGCTGAGGTCGTCTTGGTCTTGTGCAATCACTACTTGATCGTCTGCAAAACTTAATGTATATAGGTATTCGTTCCGTACCGGTACTCCCATGCCTTCGCATTTTCTTTTCCATGTAGTCAAGGCTTTCTCTAAGTATATTTTGAATAGGGTTGGAGATGTGGAACAACCCTGCAGGAGCCCTTTTGTTGTGGTGAAGTCTCCTATGATTCTTGTTCCCATTTTAATGGACACTTTATTTTCTTTATACAGAGCTTTTGTAACTTCTATGAGTTCCGTCTGTATTTCTAATTTGTACATTGCCTCCCATAGTTCTGACCTTGGTACAGAGTCATACGCCTTTCTCAGGTCCACAAATGCCAAGTGTATATCTCTATTTTTTGCTTTTTTCTTTTCCAACAGTTGTTCCAGTGTGTATATGTGGTCTATGCATGATCTTCCTGCCGTGAAGCCTGCCTGATCCTCTCCGATTTTGCCTTTTATCGCTTGCTCGTGATTTAATTTCATATCGCTTTTATATTCCTTCGTGAAGAAACCTTCTGTATTAGTTTTTGAGATCTAGGATGAATTTTGTGAAGGTCGCCCAAAATTAGATGTTGTTCTACCAAAAAATCAATGCCGTGCATTAGTTTTACTCGTTTAGTAAATATTGTATAAAAATCTGTTCAAGAAAACGATTTCTGTATCAAATAATGCCAGACACTACCCTATTAGATATATATCCACATATTTATCTTATTTCCTGAATGTTTATGACTGTGTGTAACAAAATCTTGTGAAGGTCGCCCAAAATCGGCTGTTGTGTCACAAAAAATCGATGCTATTCATTACTATTCCCGTTAAACATATTCTGAACAGAGAAAAACCAAAGAAACAGAAAAAATGGATGAGTGACGAAATTTTGTTATTGATGAATTCTCGAAGACTATCGAAAGGCAAAAATGAAGAACAGTATAAGCAAATTAACACAGAGATCAAAAGAAAAATCCGCGACGCTAAAAAACAATGGTTACAAGACAAATCTAAGGAGATTGAAAACTTGGAAGCCAAGTATGATTCGTTCTTCACAAGAAAGTTAAAGAAATGATCAACAATAGAAACAGGAAGCAGACAGTACTTATAGGCCAACAAGGGAACATGATAATGGAAACAGAGGAGAAACTAAAACATTGGCAGAAATACATAGAAGAACTGTTTGACGATCAAAGGCAGCCTCCTTGTGATAATTTTCCAGAGGAGACAGATCCTGAAATAAGCAAAGAATAAGTTATGCAAGCGGTGAAGTTATCAAATAATAGCAAAGCTCCAGGACCAGACGAGCTACCAGCCGATATACTAAAGTTAATAGATGAAGATCGAATCCACTTGTTAGTAGACTTATTTAACAAGATTTATGAAAATAGTATAATTCCTGAAGAATGGCTAAGCAGTGCAGTGATCATCGCACGATCAGTCTGATGAGCCACACCTTAAAAATATTCCTCAAAATAATTCACAATAGAATTTACAGAAAATTGGAAGAAGATATCGGAGAAACTCAGTTTGGATTCCGGGAGGGATATGGAACTCGCGAAGCATTATTTGCCTTTAACATCTTAACACAGAGGTGTTTGGATGCGAATCAAGATGTATTTGCTTGTTTCATTGATTACAACAAGGCGTTTGATAACTTCAAGCATGGCGAACTTTTAGAAATCTTGGAAGATAAACAGTTAGACACTCGCGATATAAGAATAATATCTACTCTGTATTATAATTAGAAAGCAGTCGCACGCATCAAAAATAGCACAACAAATGAAATTCAAATTAAAAAAGGAGTTAGACAAGGATGTGTGCTGTCACCAATGCTATTTAATCTCTATTCGGAAGGAATTATGAAGAAAGCATTGGAGGAAGAAGAGATTGAGATAAAAGTTAACGGCCAACCAATTAATAATATTAGATACGCAGATGATACGGTTTTAATGGCGGAGACAGTAGAAGACCTGCAAGCCATTTTAAACAAGGTAGTCACAGCTAGTGAAGAGAAAGGGTTAACAATGAACGTCAAGAAGACGAAATTCATGATTATTTCAAAAAAACAAAGATTTAATGCAAACCTGTACATTCACAATAACGAAATCGAACGGGTGCACAAATATAAATATTTGGGAACAAGCGTTAATAACAACAATGACATAACAGAAGAAATAAAAACTAGAATTAGAAAGGCTCGAGCTGCTTTTGTTAATATGAAGGACATTCTGGGAAGTCATGACATTAACTTAAACCTGAAAATGAGATTGGTTAGATGCTACACCTTATCGATACTGTTGTACGGAGTAGAGACTTGGACTTTAAACAAGAGCAATATTGATAAACTAGAGTCCGTCGAAATGTGGATATACAGAAGAATTTTGGAAATACCTTGGACAAAGTAACAAATAGTGAAGTTCTTGAATGAACAAAGAACGGGAGCTGTTGATCACCATCAAGAGAAGAAAGTTGGAGTATTTTGGTCAAGTGATGAGATGGAAAAAATACCGATTGGTCCAGTTAATTATCCAAGGAAAGATTCAGGGCAAACGAAGCGTGGGGAGACGACGTATATCTTGGCTGCGCAATTTAAGAGACTGGTTCCAGTGCACATCTAACCAATTATTTAGAGCAACAACTTCAAAGATACGAATAGCAATGATGATTGCCAAACTCCGTAGCGGAGAGGGCACTTGAAGAATAAGAAGAATTCTATTACTCGCGTACTTTTAATATTGAGCGAAAATGTGTTCAATCACAAAGCTGCTGGAAGTAGTCTAGTCGACGCTGAGGGCGTCAAATTGACGAGTAATCTTCCTCTAAGTCCTGATTTGGCACCGAATTATCTCTTATTAGGTGATAAATATTTGATTTGCTCATTTGTCTTACTATTTTTGTATTAAACTTTTTCTCATTTCATTCTATTCGTATTGTAACGATTTTTCCTTGCAATTTCTTCAGAAAAGTCGTGCAAGGGTATTAAAGTTGTAACTCCTCATTGTTAAACACAAAACTTTATTAAATTTCTTCAAATTGATATAATGATCAAATTTTTGTCTGTACGTGTCATACAAATTCACTCACTGGCACTGCTATTGAAACCTTACCATAAACTAGTGATTTTTCCCGTTACCATGCGACGGGGATCCAATCAATTGCATCTACAATCACTCGACTTAATTTTTTCTGTCTTCCTCCTATTTTAGGCTAGGAGGATAACAGAATAATATTTTAATCTGTTGTACAACTTTCATTACAAATAAGTCTCTTTTGCGTATTTCTAGTTGGTAATTTGTTTGTTGGGAAAGCTCGAGTTTTGTATTATATTTTTACCGATCCCCAAATTCGCAGCCAATTTTTTAGAAACGACAAAATTTTCAAAAGAATTAAAAATTAAATTTTTAAAATAATAAACTTCTTGCATGAAGGGGCCGGTCTTTTCACCTCCTGATAAATATTGTCATATCTGACAGATAGTTATCTGAAGAATAGACATTTATTTATAAAATAAAATGTACTCGTCTTTTCACTAGAAGCTTATCGATTTACTGCTGGTTGAGAGTACATGTTTCACTGCCATATGTAATAATTGGACGAATAATCGATTTGTACAATGTTTCAGACTTGTCATCACAGCCTTATATATATATATATATATATATATATATATATATATATATATATATATATATATATATATATATATATATAGATAGATAGTCCAGATCTCTTCTCGAAGCGACTTCAATCTTATTTTTCTCCTATTCGTGTGATCGTATCAATCATCCTGGACTGTTATAATAGACTAGGCTATTCTAACAGCAGCGTAGTACAAACATATTTGTTCGATTATAGCACAGAACACGAAACACTCATGTAAACTCACAAATGACTTCTTTGATCTTTTTAATGCAAAGACACTGTTAAACTCCATCATTGACCATCCGTCAAAAGCGTGGATTTTTCACTGCCATTTTTTAGCGTCAGCAAACGTTATACACATGTTATAAAAAAAGAAACAGAGGTATAAAATCAAGATTTTAGTTCCTTATTTGTACCACTAGGGAGCGGTCATGTCAGCGCTATTGTTGCTTCTAAAATATGAAAGAGTGGGGCAACAAATGCAACTTTAATAAATGAATCTTTTTAGAAAAAATATTATGGTTCAAATTTTTAATTTAAATATGCACAAATCTACAAATAATATAATTAAAACTCTCTTCTTATAAACTATAAATAAAATTAATTAAAAGTCAACCACCGGGAGAGAAAGCCCAAAAAATTGTAAGGTGTTTCGATCAAAAAACTATTCCTGATCTTGTTAGTACGCTAGAATTGCTTTTTAGCTCATACACCAAACAATTATTTTTTACAATTTGAAAATTCAAAATTGTGAAGTATAATTTCGGATTTTTAAATTAAATAAATAAATAAGTCTCAAATAACGCCTTTCTAGAGCTCAATAAAGGAAGATGACAAAAATGGCTGCTGGGACATGGACCGTAGCATATCCCAAGAAAACTAAATCAGCAACACCAACACCCGAGGATAAAAAGAGACTTCGGGAAAATACCATCACCCCCCTCGTAACAGAGTTGCTAAGAAACCAAGGGGCTCTAACGAGCAAACTAGGTCATAAAGCATTGTGACAAAAGTATTCAGAATAGTGGTAGCACACAGACACCATCCTGATACTCAACTAGATCGGGCTCAAGCAAATTTGATCATTAACAAACTGGAGCAAGCACTTGATGAGGCTCCTATCGGAGGTCAAAATGAACTTCTGCATTTGCATAAAACATCGTTTAGCGAAGGGATGCTGTGGGTGAACTGTGTTAACGAGTATACAACAAAATGGACGACTAAAGTGGTGAAGACTATTGAGGGCCTGTGGGAGGGAGCAAACTTAAATATAATTGATCCAAATAATATGCCCGAGCGCCCCATGGTCCTCACCCGCTTCTCCGAGAAAGAGCTTGGTGAAGAAACCACCAGAACTTTGAAAGTTTTTTAAAATGTTTTGTAAATTTTTGGACAGGAAAAAAGTATAATAAAAAGTTACTTGACAGTTTTAGGAAGTTGACGGAAGTTATAAAATTTTAGTTACATGTAATAAAAAAATACTTTGAATTTTGTAAATTTCATACCTTTTTAAGTTTTAGAATTAAAAATTTAACAATTTGATATATTAAAAATAAAGATTTTATTGTGAAAAAAAAAAGACAGTTTACAAATCAATGGCAGCTAAATTTAATTAAGCGTGGATGCATAAGTTAAATAAATAGCTCCGTTCGTACTCCTTTCCCACTTCCCCCTAACTACACCTTTCATGATGGTTTTAAGCCGACGGCCACGGTTTGAATTTATCCAGTCGCCCTCTTAAGGAGTATTTTGAAGTATAATAACCGTAACTAAATCGTCCATTTAAACTGTCCTTTTATATGCGTCTATATTCCTTGGTAAATACAAAGCAAAAAATATTTTTCATTTGTTATACAGGGTGAGTCATAACTATTGGGACATAGACTAAGGACAGGTTATTTGGACCAAAATATGGCTATTGGGCCAAATATGCCTTAATAAAATGTTGCTGAGAAAAAAGATACAGGGTGTTAAAGTTAATTTTTGTTTTTCGTTTTTTGCTAATAGTTTCCCTGTATATTTATAAATTGCTATCAAAATTGGCACAGATGCATAATCTTAGACAAGAAATAGTATTTTATTTACAATTTTACGTTTTGTCATAGAGGGCGCCACGTGGATCATTCCTAATGATCAAATTGAGTCTAAACTTTTTCTGATGAAACTTTTTATTTAGTAATTTTTATTAGGAAATATGACGTAAACATCATTTTTACGTATAATTGGTACTCTTGTTTAAACATGATAATTTCAACCGTTTTCGATAAAAACGCAGTCGAACTGCTTAGAGTCTTAAAAAAGGATTTCAAATATTATTTCATTTATGAAAAGTATGCGTTGGACTGTCAGATAATTGTTGTTGGTAAATGTCATTTGTTCAGAGTAAATTATTTTTGATGTGACAGTGTAGTGTAATGTTGCATTTTTTTAAAGTAATCATTACTTTTTTTGATTGAAATGCCTCGTCACAATCATTTTACTAATGAAGAAATGCAAGATATGATTTGCGTATACGCACAAGAAAATTTTTGCGGTCGCTCGGCAGCCAGAAGGTATGGAATGTTATACGCAAACAGAAGGCAACCAAATCACAAAACTTTTGCAAGATTATATCGTAGTTTAGGTGAAACTGGGTCATTTCACACTAAAAATCGGGTGGTCGACCGAAACAAATCACACCTAATCAAGAAGATGAACTTTTGGTTCGAGTAGATGAAAATCCTAAAATAAGTTCACGACACCTATCAGCAGCAACAGGAGTAAGTCAGTCGTCTATTGTTAGAATTCTAAAAAAAGAGAACCTCCATCCTTATCACTTCACTCCTGTTCAAAATTTACTTCCAACAGATCTTCCACGATGGTTACAGCTTTGCCAACATATTCTGAATAAACATCGCAATGACAGACACTTTATTAAGAATATTATGTTCACCGACGAAGCAACTTTTACCAGACGAGGGGTTTTTAATTGGCGAAATAGTCATTATTGGGAAGAAGAAAACCCGCATGCTATTAAAGCTAGACATTTTCAGCATGAGTTTAAATTGAATATTTAGTGTGGCATTATAGGCGACCAACTACTAGGGCCTTATGTTCTTCCTCCGAATTTAAATGGAGATTCTTATTTATTCTTTTTGGAAAATACTCTTAGTGATATTTTAGATGATCTGTCACTGGATGTAAGAAGAAAAATGTGGTTTATGCAGGATGGAGCGCCACCTCATTTTTCATTAGCTGTTAGAAATCATCTTAATGACGTATTTCCTCAACGATGGATTGGCAGAGGCAGTGATTTTCAATGTCCACCAAGAAGTCCTGAGTACAACCCGCTAGATTTTTATTTTTGGGGACATATGAAGTCCTTAGTTTATGCCAATGAAATTAATACACGAGACGAACTTTAGAGATACATTCAAAATGCAGCTAATCTTATAAGGGGACAGAATAATATTTTTTTTAACGTCCGAAAATCCTTTATAAAAATAATTAGAAAAGGCATAGAAATCGGAGGAGACCATGTAGAACATTTAGTTTTTGTGAGTTCTTTTAAGTTAAAGTGTGTTTAGTTTTGATTTATCATCAAAACGGAAACTTTACGTTAGTTGCAACTTTGTTTATTAGTTTGGTATTTGATAGTGGAATTGTAAATAAAATACTATTTCTTGTCTAAGATTATGCCTGTGTGCCAATTTTGATAGCAATTTATATATATACAGGGAAACTATTAGCAAAAATCGAAAAACAAAAATTAACTTTAACACCCTGTATCTTTTTTCTCAGCAACATTTTATTAAGGCATATTTGGCCCAATAGCCATATTTTGGTCCAAATAACCTGTCCTTAGTCTATGTCCCAATAGTTATGACTCACCCTGTATACATACTACAATGTGACAAAAACAAATCCAATGCCCATTTTACTCTTTATTTTAACTATGTAACTGATAGACAGCTGAAATAAGAGGCTGCAACAATTCAATCAAAAATAAAAATAAAAAAAAAACAAAATCACTAATTCGGACAGGGGCTAATTTGAGCCTAATTATAACAAATAGCAGTGTTGAAGCACCGAGACTGTAGAAAGTCACGTATCTTGAAGTCAAATTAATATAGAGGAAAAAGAGGAAGAAAAAATTAAAATATATTGTTAGCTGACAAATTGCATCTCTTACTCTCCGTTGTTCCATCCCAAAATCTTAGAGAAAAAATACCACTCTTTAATTGATGCCTCACTGTTTTATAGTAATCACAACGTTGCTGGAACCGTCTAGAAACTGGCGGGAGTTGTCTGCGCGTACGCATAAATTCTGCGGAAATTTGCCCACTGATTGTTTCATATTCTGTGATTATAGTAATTTTTACTTGCAGGAAACAGTTCCAGCGGTTTAAAACTTCTACAAAAGTACTTAGACAACGTCGGAGACATCCAGTCTACCACTTTAATAGCCACAAGGGCATTCCACCATGATTTGGGCTCCGAATCAATAAAAAACTGGATAGAAAAGTAAAGAGTTTTCATTTTTAAGTCTATAATTTACTAAAATCTATTCAATTGTAGTTATAGAAACGTATTAAATAGTTGGAAAATGTTTCACGAACGCGCCGACTTCGACATAATGTTGGCTTCGTACAGAGACTCGGAAAAACCACCGCAACAAGTTTACGTCTCTTGTAATTTTTGCGGTAAAAGTATATCTGCCTATCTATCGAGCCACGACAGAAATAGACCTCCACAACTTCACAAAACCTCGTCGACAAAGTCAAAGGTACGTAGAAAACACGCACATGCAATAGGTGTCTTTATAGTTTTGTTGTTCCAGCTGTCATCTTGTCCAAACTGCCGGAAACCTCTTCCAAGGTGTGCGATCTGCCTGCAATATATGGGTACGACAACGGGAGAGTCATCTGGTGCTAAAAGTACACCGTTTGAACTTTGGTTCACTTGGTGTCAAACCTGTCGACATGGTGGACATGCCGGACATTTGTGCGAATGGTTCGAGTAAGTATTTTTTGATATATTATAGATTTTGTGTTATTGTGTTCATTTATTTAAATACAGCTCGTTTGATGTAATCGCCCTTGGACAGACTTTTTTATTTTGAAATTTATTTCTCTGATAATTTATAACTTTCCAACTGTCACGAGATATATTTTGTGAATCGAAAAAGAAATTCTCATAAGCCAGTTTTTTCTTTAATGATATTGTTGATTTATATTGTTGAATATACTTGATAGAACGCTTTTTATCCTTAGTAAAAAGTAATTTTACTCGAGCTTCTCAAAATAGTTCTCAGAATATCATAAGTCTACAAAAACGGCGTCATTTGGGCCAGTATTTTAAAAGTGTGTCACATGAGGCTAAATCTGGTCAATATAATGGATGGAAGATCAATGTATTAATGTTTGTAACGTCATAGTGATTGCTGGATATCATTTTACAAGTAATGAATACGAATAAAACAGTTGCCATCACCCTTCTGGTCAGTTGGCATTAGGTAGGTCTGTCCAGATTTTTTCCATTGCTTTAACTTGTTTTTTCTCTTCCGGCGTGCAGAAATGGACCCATGTTTAATCAAAAGTCACAAATCTCCAAGAATTTGTTCAACATTGAGCAAACAATTAATGGAATAGACTCAAAACAGTACTCTGACCTCAATCCCATTAAATATTTCATGTAAATTTATATTTTTTGACAGATTTTCGCGCAATCATAAAGTTTTTCTTCATTTTCAGTGAACATCAAGAGTGCCCAGTGAGCGGTTGCAGCTGTAGATGTTTTGCCATAGATGCGATGGCTGCACAATCATGAAAACTGATTTTACACCTCTTTTTTTAATTTTATACGATACAACTGCCATAAAGATTTTATCTTCAGAATAAGTTAGGTAACGTTGAATGGCGGATCTAAAGATCTTTGAATACTTTGATCTTATTTTGACAGCACAAGTAAACAGAAGGATAGTAGTTGAAGTCTGGACGTCAATAACGGACCAATTGCTTAAATTATTTTTTCTAATACGTAGTTACCAGGACTAAAAAGATACGATCTCATCATACTTGCGGCATGATCGTGAAATAAACTTAACGAAATGTTTTCTTAAAGATTATGATCCATTATTTAATTTAGGCGGCATTTGACGTGTTAAAGTTCGACCAGTAGACTTAAACATCAGTATCACAAACGCCATCTTACGTGCTTTATATAAACTAAGATTGTAGCCATGGCGCTTACCAATAAGTTTACTTTTTCATTCAACTTTTTTCGTTATTGCTGTCCAGACGTCAGTGAATAATATGGTTCCTTTAAATATGTATATGAAATAATTTTGTATATAAGCTTATATTTTGTAAATAATGTAGTACCATACGGATAAAATTTTATAAATATTAAAATTTAATCGTAAAATCACATTTGTTTACAATATTGTCCTATCTGCCTTTTTTTTTATGAATAATTACAATAAATTTCTTACATCACCTTTACTCGATGCCTTTACTATAGAAGCGACACATAATTCGCGTTCTCAAACGATCATGCTGCCAACTGCTGTCAAAATAGATAACTAATAAAATAGGGATTAATGTCAAAAATTTGAATAAATTAGAGTTTAAAACGTATAAATTTCGTCAAATTTAAAAAAAAATGAGCGATATGAAGAAAAGTTATAGATATTGTTCAGTGCCACAATGTTCTGCTCGATGATCGAAAGATATACATCTTTATTACTTTCCAAAGGACGAGAAATTACGAAAAAAAACTGGCAAGTAGCTCTTCGTATTGCGAAACCTGTGATACAATTATTCATGACTGTACGCAGCCGACACTTTAAGAAATCGCATTACTTTTTTCCAGGTAAATTATATTTAATAGGAAATTTATTTAGGTAATATTGTCTCAGCCTGCCCAGCTCAGCCCAGTCGAAAAAGATGGAGGACGAAGAGGTGGAATCGTTCTATGAACAAATTCAAGAGCCATTGAGAGCGGGCAGCCGGAGTGTGACGTCACAGCTGTCATATTGGTATTATTCATCGAGTTAGAATCTATGGAGAAGCTATGAGCATATTAACGTGTGTATTAAAAACGGCGTAGGTAGGCGTGGCTAACTGTGATATCAATATGGCGGTGGGATCATGGCCGGACTCAATAATATTAAAACTACTATAAAATATGACTAGTTATTCAGAAGATTTAATCATAATCTACAAAGTGCAATACATTTTTAATAAACTATGATTTATTTATCCCGCGGTAAACACTAAAAACACGATATATTATACATAAAGATAAATTAATAGTCAAATACTATTAATTTATTCTCTGAAGTACGGGCCATTACTTTGTTTACATATTTGTATACTAACCTGTAGAACGTTATTCATGAAGATTTTTTATTAACATTGCTTCTGCCACTGCAACTACGTTGAGAACAAGAAACCATTATTATGCACTATCACAATATATTATTACAGTTTCTATAAAAGTATTATAAAACTAAAAATATTCGAAAAACAACAGACGTAAATAAACATATACGATCTGTCAAAAGTGTCAAAACAATATGGCCGAAGTGAGGTCGTTTTTAGTCACGTGATGCCCTCTCCATAGATTCTAACTCGATGGTATTATTACTTTCCAAACAAAAGTTGAAATGCCCAATCTCAAGACTTTTTAATTTTTATAAAGTTAACATTTTGCTTCCTCTGCTGCTTTTTCTTTATATAGTGTATAGTAGTATAAGTATAGTGTTTTTACGATAATACCATCATAATTCAGTGTTCTATTTCTATAATATATAGTTTAAAAGTTTAAATTAAAGACATTCTAACCTTACTTTATTTATACATGCATTTTATTGCTATTTTTCATATCAAAGAATGACTTCTAACAACTTTCATGACCATACCGAAAAAGAAAAACTCCAGACAATGTTGCGATCACCGTACCATCAGTTGAATGTGCCACATACTAAAAGTATTCCTTAAGATTATTCATCGTAGAATATATAAAAAGTTAGAACAAGACATTGGACAAACTCAGTTCGGATTTAGAAATGCTCAAGGAACCAGAGAAGCAGTAAATGTATTAATACAGAGATGTTTAGATGTAAACCAAGACATCTATGTCTGCTTCCTAGATTATAACAAGGCATTCGATACAGTGAAACATAATCCGTTAATAAAAGAACAAACAAAAGAACTGAGAACAAAGAACATCGACACTCGGCATATAAGAATAATAAAATAATCTATATTATGAACAAGAAGCTGTCATAAGAATAAATAATTTAAAAATTAATAAAATAAAAATCAAAAGAGGTGTTAGACAGGGCTGAGACTTGTCGCCATCACTGTTTAATGTATAATCAGAGGAAATATTCAAAAAAGCATTAGAAGATGAACTAGCAGGCATAAAAATAAATGGCCTACCCATACGTGAAATTAGATATGCTGATGATACAATACTAATAGCAGAAAATATTACAGATCTACAAATAATTTTAGATAAGGTTATTGCAGCGAGTGTAGAATTTGGTCTGTCACTAAACATAAAAAAAACAAAATCCATGGTTATATCAACGAAAAATATTAGATACATCAATCTACACGTAAATAATAAGACGATAGAACGAGTTCAGAATTATAACTATTTAGGGGCAAACATTAATGAAACAAACGATTATACCAAAGAAATTAGAGTTAAAATAGAAAAGGCTAGAAGTGCATTAAATAATATGAAACAAATATTATGTTGTAGAGACCTTAGCCTAAATCTTAGAAAACGAGTACTAAAGGGTTTTGTATTTTCTGTTCTTTTGTATTGTGTGGAGACATAGACTTTAAATAAACAATGTCTCAATAAACTGGAAGCATTTGAAATGTGGACATATCGAAGAATGCTGAGAATCTCCTGGACAGACAGAATAACCAATGAAGAAGTATTGCTTGTCAAATTTAAGGTGATACTTGACAAATTTGTCCACTTGCGTAGAAAATTAAGTGAGAACGCATTCGGAGGAAAAGAGATACATAATGCGCTCGGTCTCCTCGCCTGGTTTGTACACTCCGTACTACAAGTTTACAGAGAGTGACCTTATTTATTAATGGAACTTCTATGATATGTCTATATTGTATGTTATTTTGACTTTTCAATTTTTCCTTCGGAAATATTTCTCAAAATACAAAATATTTTGTTTTTGTTGCTTGGTAAAAAAATTCTTCTAATAATTATATTTTATTTGACTCATTAATGTTGACCATTCAGTCATGTTGAAGCGAAAGTTTTTTCGAACACTTCTATAAATGTCTCGTTCTGTAATTTTATAAGAGGAATATTGGCAGAGATGAAAGCTTTAAATTTGCGTTACAGCAAACTGTATAAGAATAAAAGAATAGTAGTTCTAAATTTTAGTATGTCATAAATATTTTAATCTGTTGTTTATTTCTTTACAATAGAATAATATCAGCCCCGTTGGGATGACTGTCAACATCCGGTATTTAGGTACTAAACTGTATAACTTTATTAACTTTCCCGAATATTTTATTTCCGTAAGGAGATTTTGTAGAAATATATTGTGTAAAATATATCTCAAATAGTGACTGAGTTGTCAATATGAATAAGTCAGATAAAATAAAATTATTAGAAGAATTTTTTTACCAAGTACCAAAAACAAAATTTGTTTAATTTATTGGTATTTCGTATTTTGAGTTAACGATTTCCAAAGTGGAACTCGAAACTTCAAAATAAACTTATTTTAAACTAAAATTGTGGCTTATTCCCAATAAAAGTAGTAAATTACATTATTATGCCACAAGAAAATAGCCTAAGAATAATTTTTATTTTAAATAAAAACACACACACACAAGCGTACAACCCAGCTCCTACAGAGATATGTGTGTTAACCATTCCTTATTCCTCATTAGGAATAAGTTTTTTATGAATCTATTTTTTATAATTATTATAGTTCATTTCGATATGATAATCTCCAGACTTCATGTAAATTATGGGCCGATTTTCTTCCCTATATTGTTTAATATTTCTGAGAAACTTCCTCCGGAGCACTTGTATATCGGGTTTTTCCATTAAGATTTTCCTGTTATTCTTCGCTTTCTTCCATCGAAATCCCATATCTCTCATCACTTTTCTCAAAGTTTCATGCAACGCTGTATAAATATTGTTTTATACAGCGTATACAGGTACAGCGATTAGTGCAGTTTTAGAAGCCAGAAATAGTCCAGAGTTACAGCACAGAAGAGAAGGCTATCCAAGTGACACCATCTGTATTGAGTGAAGGCAAAAAAGTTTCTTTGTATGATTTGATACAAACAAATTGCGATTTAAATCCATTCACTGGATTGCTCACTCTAAATTTACTGGAAAAATAGGTAAAAGAAATAAAATAAGACTTACTCACAATCAATTTAATTTTACTACCAAAACGACCGGTTTCGCTTTCTACACTTTGCAAAGCATCTTCAGGTCAAATGGTACAAAGTAAATTAAACGCTGAAATTATAAAAGCCCATATTATGGTGCTGTCATAAGACAGCAATTTTTTTCCAACTACATGGTAATATTCCACAAGTAATAATATGGGTGGAATCTAAAATTGCTTGCCCTTCAAATAGGGGTCTTTTACAATTCCGTATCAAATTTACAATGCCAACAAACGATATCCCTATTTCGTCCGCCATCTTTCAATACAAGTGCTGCCCTCTACAGTCGTTTGATAACGTGAATAGGTGAGTTATTTGAGCATCTATGATATATTTAAGACAATTTTATGATGTACAAACGTCAAATCTACAGTGTTGTAGTACAACTTTCATGAAGGTGATCAAAAATTTACTGTTGCGCTAAAAAACGTGGATGTTAGATTCTAAATATTGTTGAAACATCGTCGTATATCTTAGTTTTAGATTTATTTATCCCATAATTTGATAATAACTCAAATAGTTTAGACATTTTCTATTTTTTTTTAAGTTCCACTTCAATTATAGCCACCCAATAGATATTAAATATAAGAAGAGGCAAAAACACCCTTGTGTTGCACCTCCTTTACTATCTGCAGGTTTGGATGTTACAATAAAACGAATTAGGAATATTTAATCATTTATATATATAAAAAATACACAGTAAGTATCTCAATTTAGTTATACCATCAGCAGTATGTTCTAAAACTCAATTTGGTGAGTGAGTTTTCCAAGATCTTCAGGAATTCAGCAGAAAAACAGACAGCAACCTGGAAAACAATGCCCATAAACATTAAATATCGATTTTCGAAGATAAAAAACATAAAAAAGCATTTAATTTGTATAAAAATTTAGTATTGAATATATGAAAAAAAAAACAACATCTGATCACCACCCACTTCCTTTTTTCCGCTGACATTATCAGTATATATGAATATCTGCAGAGAATCTGTAAAAATCATGATCAAGGACTCCCTTTGGATGGCTTTCACAAAAATGAATACTATATTACTGCTACTCGTGTGCAAAGTTACCTTATTTAGTCAGTTTTCATACTGTGACATGAAAATGAATACTACCAACCGTAATTTACTTCTACGCATGCGCAGTTTCGTCATTTTGACAGTTTTCATTCTGTGGAAGCTATGGAGCAATAATAACAACACAATTTTTGAATGTTTTTATTTATATACGTATGGCAGTACAAAGAGTGAAAAAATCTAAGCCAACATGTTTATTTATCACGTAAACAGGTGTTTCTAAGGTAAAAGAAGCAAACATTTTGTAATAATCAACGTTATTATGATTGATTCTAAATTATTCTACATCTAATAAATTAGTGTCAAAATTGCTGATAAAAGGGTGGAAGAAACGACGGTGAGAGAGTCTGACGTTCAAATTTGAAAAAAAAAAAGACAATATCTTTAAAAAGAGATATTCAGAGCAATTAAAAGGTTGGCTTGTTTTGTTGGAGACAATTCATCTTTTACTTTTCTTTAAATGTCTTAATTCGAAGTAAATATCAACTACTCCGTATATATACTTAGCATAAATCTTATGACAAACTAAAAGTATAAATATTTAAAAAATATTGGACTGAATTAATTACAAAACACAAAATTAACACCGAATATTTCAAAATCTCCAATCGTACATTAGAAAATAAGTTCCGTTTTTAGATTAAATGAGGTTAGGTTGTTCGATATCGCGTTTTAAGAGCCTTTTCCCAATTGTAAATCATTTTCCTTTAAATAGACACCCAAATATTAATACTTTATGCAATATAAATGTCGCTGGCCATTAAAATGAAACAAAAAGATATGACTCTGTGGTTTTTCAATACCAGTAACAAAATGTTTGCGATAAAAATGAGTAGAGCTGTTTGGGCTTTCAAAAATATTGCTTTAATGCATACTATTATGAAATATGGAGATGGAGCGTCGCTCAATTGGTTCTGTCAAACTTTTAGGTTAAGTAACATACTCAGCGTTAGTTTTATCGCACATTTAGAGCTTTTATTGCAACTAAAATAATTATGTCTTTCATGAACCGATATAACACCAAAACAAGCTGTGCTTTAACTGTAGCTATATGGTAAAACCACTTTTGAAGCTTTCTTTTAGTTCGCCCATCAATTTATTAAATAAATTTGTTGTTTTGCTTCAATTTCTTGCAATTCTAAGTTATATCATTGTCCAATAGTAGTCGCGAATTTCCAATACTTCTACAATCTGTTAGAAATTGATCTCATCAACCCCCACCACACTTTGGTTGTCCATATTACTTAAATTGTATAACATAAAATTATTAATATCTCGAAATATCTGAAACATCCGGTGTTAAATCGTGCCTTCAGTTATGTTACAATACATCATTTTCTTTTGAAATGATTTCATGTTTTATAAATCAAGAAATGTTTCAAATATCTGACTGAAGTTTTTTTGCTGTAGGGCGTGTTTCAAGCGAAATCTTTTTCCTTTGGAAAACACTTAAGTGCTCAATCATTTTTGCCTCAGAAAACCCTTTCTGGATACATATTTGAAAATACAAATACAATAAAGCACTTTTCAAACAAAAAACGTTTGAAAAAAGCGATTGAAAATTTTTTAAAGAGTATGAAGTATTTAATAATCGAAATAACTGAAGACATATCAAAATGGTGACGACAAAGATAAGTAAATACCAAAATGGTTGTTAAAAAAGTCAAAAATAGGAAACATTGTAGAGCAAAACATTCGGAAAACAAAATCCTAGTAAGAAGAAGCAAACCAAACAGTTTTGTAGTTCAACTATATATATTTTCCACAAGTTCCTCAACATATATATAAAAAACTAAAAGAATAATTATGAAAAGTAAATTTTTATATATTCTTAGGTACGTCTACACAATTTAGCAGAACATAAAACATATTACATCAAAAATAAATAAGTATTCGAGTATTTTTATACACAGGGTGGCTCAAAAATGATTTAAAATATTATTCAGACTATTTTTGAGTCACCCTGTATGGCATATCCTTTTCTCATATTTATTTATTTTACAGCACGCACAGCGTTTAACACACAATACACAAAACATCATTAAACAGTGCACAAAGCAATTTTTTTATCAAATACCAAAAAAATAACAATCTTGACTTGATATATTTGTAGTAATCATTGATACTAGGCCAAAATTGTTACAGAAACTAAAACTAAAATATCGAAAATATGACTATCGTTTCAGACCATTTTAGTTTTTAAATTGGGGAGTTACCCCCGCACTGCACCTCTTAAAATTTACACTTAAAGCATATTGAACAGAACACACATTTATACATATTAAAGAATGCAGCATATACGTTTCTTTTTCTTGTTGTTTTTGTCCCTTCCTCTTCCGTTGTTTGTTTTGTTTTCCTCAGTTTTGCGAGCCCGTATCTCTCTCATCAAATCATAGAACACCTAAAAATGAAATTATCTATTATACACTGAAAGTAAGACAATAGATCTGTGAGTTTTCAATACAAAAATTCAATGTATAATACGAGAAACTTAAAAAACTACACAAAATATACAAATGCAAACATATACTAACGTTATTCTTTTACTTAATCTTTAAAAGATTAAATTAATTCAAATTTATGGTACAGTAAAACAAGAATGCTGAAATATACTATACAGTAGATATATTTCTTCAAAAATAACGTTTTGAAAAAGAAACAACTGTTGTGAGTAAATAAATTGTGTAACAATTAAAAAAACAATAGAATCTGTCTTTTCAGAAATAACATGGTCAATTTTTGGCAATATTGACATTTTTTCATAAATCCGTTTTTCATATGTCAACGCACCATTCTAAGCAGAAACGACATCAGTCTCGGACTTGCTGTAATAAACTGCAGCTTAATATAAATATCCATTTGAAGACAACATGAGTCATCGGCTGATGTTTTTTCCATACAGAATTGTCATTTGTAAACAAAACGATCAAGATGGCTGCAATAAATTGCACTAATAATGATCTGATTTTAGAAAAAAGTAAAAAGAGAGGTAAAAAAGACAATTATAAGGCAGAAATTATTAAGAAAGTGAGGCTGTGTGGGAAAAAAATATGAAAATTATAAAGGTAATGTTGTACCTGCAAGAAAACCAGGAGGAGACTGTTGATAAGTTTTAAGGTTAAGATAGTTTTAATATGTAAAATTATATATTTTTTGTAATTGTCGCCTGAAGTTCTTTGAAAAAGTTAATGCGGATGTAAGGGCTGAAATACTTGCCAAATTCAGAAGCATGCTTACCAAGAATGTATACAAGATTCATACTTACAAGGGCTTATAGGAAAGTGTGAACTAAAAAGAGACGACCCGAAATGAAAATCCAAAGAATAGAAGATATAAAATTAGTTACTCCATAACAGGTTCGGGTGGCAAAATTATTGTTTGCAAAAAAGCTTTCATGGGAATTCACACTGTGAATCACGAAAGAATTTCTAAGCTTATTGTACAAGGAAAAACACCACTAGATAAATGTGGAAAAAATATTTCAGGGAATGCTAAGTCTGAAAATTTAATAGAACAGATTAAGACTCATATTGGGAGTTTTCCAACTAAGATTTCACATTACACAGGGAACAAGAAGCATTACTTGAGGTAAAAAATTGAATGTGCGAATTATGTATGACCAAATAATTTTGTGCCAAATTTCCTGATAACAATAATAATTTTATTAATAATTTTTCTCTATCTTTTGGACATCCACAGGTAGACACAGAAATAACCAATTCAACTGTTTTATCAATGTAGATATTTCATTCAATGCATTTTAATTTATAAAAATTATGCATGTCTACTACAAGAAACATAAAAAACTACACAAAATATTCAAATGCAAACACATACTAAGGTTATTCTTTTACTTAATCTTTAAAAGATCCAATGAATTCGAATTTATGGTACAGTAAAACAAGAATGCAGAAATATACTATATAGTAGATATATTTCTTCAAAAATAACGTTTTAAAAAACAAACAACTCTTGTGAGTAAAAAGATGGTGTAACAATTAAAAAAACAACTGTTTTATCAATGTGGATATTTTATAAAATGCATTTTAATTTATAAAGATTATGCATGAATAAAAACTCATTCAATGATTCAATCAATTTTCTTACTTTAGACAAATGATCCTGACCTTCTAGTATAATTTTAAATTCCCATTATTAATAAACTACATTGATGATCTTTAATAGCATGTTTAAATAATCATTTCACATTTATTATTAGCTGAATGAATCATAACAAGATAAGGAAGGTATTTTTTATTCTGAATAAGCTGATAAAATAGCATTTCCCCCAAATTTAGGATTCCACATTATGAATAAGAAAAGAACTTCTCAAAATCAGTATTAAAACAATTTTGTAAATTTATTTTACTTTACCAACAGTTGTTTAAGCTATAGGACAGCTTTTTCAAGTAATATATACTGGCAAATCCCGTCTTATCCAGCTAATTCTCTTTAATTGAGAAATTAAAATATAAAAACATAATAGCTAAAGTTTAGAATCAAAATTTTCAATATTTATATATATTTTTCTCTATTTAAATGCAATATATTATCTAAAAATTAACAGATTTTTGTCATTACCCACCTTGTCTACATGCTCTCTAGTTTTGGCAGATGTTTCGACATAAGGTACACCCCACTGCTTAGCTCTTTCGGTAGCTTCCTGTATTGTTACTTTCCTCTTATCCTCTAGGTCACACTTATTACCAACTAATAGAAATGGAATGCTTTCATCATTTTTAACCCTGAGTATCTGCTCTCTGAAATAAAATGTTAATTCATTACAGCTTTATATCTTGCAGAAACGGAATAAAAGAACAACACAAACACTGACAAGAATGTGAGAAACACAAATTTGTGTAAAAAGGTGATACTGTAATTATGAAAATAGATCTAGTAATTTAATTAAGAAATCTATGCACAAAAATGTACAATAACCTTAATAATAAGGGAAATGTGAAATATAGTATGTGATATTACGGATAAACTGTCATTGTTTGTACTTCAATGATTTCCTATGCAACAACATAGAGTCAAAACCTTTTAGTGCATTAATTAGCCAAAAAAGTAGGATTGGGGCATACAAATAGAATGTGATTGAATAAAATCTCAGCAATTTTCAGTATATCAAAATTTTAATGGACTTTTAATTGCTAAATAATTCCCACTATTACTGTACAGTTAGTATACCTTATAATTAACTGTATCTCTAGATAACTAAACTAGAACTTAACCTCCTTCCATCAAATTATTAGGTGAAAATTCTCATATTGTTCTGATCAGTAAAAGCATAATTACCTGAACTCCTGAGTAGCTTGGAAACTTTCATCTTCTGTAATAGAAAATATACACAGAAACCCTTCTCCACTTCTGAAATAATTATCCCTGATAGCAGCATAATCTTCTTGACCAGCTGTATCCAGAATATCAATCTGAACATCTTCGCCGTCAAGAAGAATCTTTTTTCTGTAAGAGTCCGCTTTGGTGGGCTCATAGTCTTCAACGAATTCGTCATACATAAACTGCAATGTAAGAGCTGATTTGCCGACGCCACCGCTGCCTACCATAATCACCTTGTGTAAGGCAGGTTGTACCGTTGCCTTTTTGGCCATTTTGTGCTAAAAATCAAAAGAATTGTGTTAAAAAATAGGCGTGTCGTATGTACTACACAGTCATTGACCTGTTTTCATATTCTTACCTATATTAAATTATGTTTTAATATATTATATAGTTATTATGACGGAGAATGTCTTTGTCTATATTTTTATTTACGTCTAATAGTTCTAGAGTAGACCACAATTTGTACTGTTAAGAAAACAGATATATCACTGGCTTGTTTTTTGTTTAAACTCCCACTTTTTCCTAAAAGAGAATAGTCTATTAAGGACCTACTTCACACGCTACAAGTTGAGTCATCTTGTACACAGTGACGTACGGAGAAATTATAATCAAATTCGTAAAATTATTCTTTTTTATTTTTCAAATACATGTTATAAATTATAGAACAATAAAATAAAATAATCCTTCCCACATAATTCTACTAAAGTACACGCACATGTTTATTATTTTACATAATTTATAATGTAATAATAGAATAGATAACGAATCAAGCAAACGAGTTTGTTTAAAAAAGAAGCAGAGAAACGAGGGCTGCAAGTGACAGACGTCATGTCTCACTAAACGAAAATACATTTTAAGAATACACATACGTCTAATCTTATTTTGCTCTTTGACTTAGAGCATTAAACATGGTATTTCTAAGTAGGTACTTCTGAACTTATCTCATTAGCTTGTTGGTTACTGAGATCAGCCAATCATAATCAAATAATGATTATTAAAACTCAAGGCTGTTGAGCTTTATTCTCCTATGTTCATTTCTTAATTTTATTTAATTTCAAGCACAAGAAAACCTGTAAACAACGTTTAATAATTATTTTGATTATGCACAGGTAATTATCAGTGTACAGTTTGCCGAACAGTGTTATTTTGTGTTAAGGGTGTGCTTGTTGTTTAAAAATCAATAATCAACTTTTAAGTTGATGCTCAGTGCACTTTATATCAATAATAATTTATCTCAATTACGAAGGAAATAATTATCATATTTATTGGTTCGAGATTTGAAAGTGCGATAAAAATAGCCCTAAAGATATAATTATCCACATGTAAACATTAGAATGAATTCCTGAAATTTTTTTTTCATTTTCATAACTTAAAAAAAATTTAATAGATAGAAGATTAAAAATATCAGTGCATTAAAGTAATCATTACCCGAAAATCACATTAGAATGTAAGGAATATCATGTTTTTAGGATCAATTTAGTCATTTTTTCAAGAAAATCTTTTAATTCAATCCTATTAGTTCTCTCTATTGGTCTTTATTTAATCATTTATTTTCTTTCAGACAATGCGGATGATATTTTGTCTTTGTTAAATATTAGCTCACAATAGGTAGCAGAAGTAGGAAGTTCAGTTCCAGAGGCGTAATGACCAGACCACCAAATGAAAATTTACCAACTGTCAAATTGGTAGTAGTTGGAGATGGAGGTGTTGGTAAAAGTGCCATTACCATTCAGTTTTTCCAGAAGCTTTTCGTTACTGACTATGATCCTACTATAGAAGACAGTTACTTGCAGCATGTCGAAGTTGATGGACAGTGGTGTATGCTGGATGGTAAGAGTTTTCTATTTGTTAAGTGATTTGATCAGTTTTAAGTATTATTTAATTTTTAGTGCTCGATACTGCAGGACAAGAGGAATTCAGTGCAATGCGAGAACAGTACATGAGAAAAGGAGATGGGTTTTTATTGGTTTATTCAGTTACTGATAAAAACAGCTATGAAAACATCACACATTTTCATACTCAGATTTTACGTGTCAAAGATAGGTGAGTTTTTGTAATGTCCAAGTAGTTTTAAAGTTACTAAAAACATTTGAAAATTGCTAAAAAATAAGAAATTACTCAAAGTGACTCAAAATTTACTAAACAGGAGAAAAAGTAACAAAAATTTAATAAATACCTACTTTTCGCAAAGAATTTCTTAGAAAATTGCTTCTATGTGGACTTTGCTATAAAAAAGTGACTATATATTTTGTTATTCACAACAAATTATCTGTTTGCTTTAGGGACACCTACCCCATGTTACTAGTTGCCAACAAGGTAGATCTTGTACATTTAAGAAAAGTGACTGAAGAACAAGGAAGGGATTTAGCTCACAGGCTAGGAATTCCCTACATCGAGACCAGTGCTAAAGATCCACCTCTTAATATAGATGCCACTTTTCACGAGGTAAATTTCCTTCATTTATTTTATATTCGAATTTTATTCATTGTGGTCATTACTTATAGGTAGTAAGAATTATACGAAATCAACCCCAAAATGAAAACGACAAACGAAAAAAGAAGAAACTCCAGAAGTTGGGCAAGTGCGTATTATTATAAGTATCTGTTGATTTTTGAGAGCTTTTTATCTTATTTTTAGGATATAAATATATAAGCTTTAATGTTATACAAATGTTCAATGTTGGATGTGTTTTACCAGAACGTTTTTTTTATTAACAGTAACTACTTTTACCAAAATCATGCAATATAAAGGAAATATTACTTTATATATCACAAATTTATGGCACAATGTTATATTTTAGTATATTCATTTTGGTAAGAGTATATTTTTCTACAGTGAAACTGAAGTATTTTGATTTAAAGCCAGTCAGTTGTTTTATTGGTAAGTCGAGAGTTTGTTTTCTTATTTTCTTTCATTAAACCTAACAGTGCAAACTGTTAGTTTTTTTAATTTATTATAGTATACAAAAAGGCTGATTTGTATTCTGCTCCATATGAATGCACATTTTTTATCAAAAAAACATTTTTTGTTTATTGAGAATATTTAGTAATGGTCTGCTAAAGTGTATTGGTACAGGAGTTGCAGAAAGAAAACAATTATGTTTAAGAACACTTCTTCTTCTTCAAGTGCCATCTTCGTTCCGAAGGTTGGCGATCATCAGGGCTATACATATTTTCGAAACTGCTGACCGAAACAATTCGTTGCTGCTACAGCTATACCATTCCCGTAGATTCTTTAGCCAGGAGTTTCGTCTTCTTCCTATGGACCTTTTTCCTGCTATTTTCCCTTGCATAATTATTCGAAGCAGGTCATATCTTTCGCCTCTTGTAATGTGTCCCAAGTATTGCAGTTTTCGTTTTTTGATCGTAAATATGACTTCCTTTTCTTTATTCATTCTTCTCAAGACCTCGACATTTGTTACTCTCTCGGTCCATGATATTCTCAGGATTCTGCGATACATCCACAGTTCAAATGCCTCTAATTTTTTGGTATCAATCTTTTTCAACGTCCATGACTCCATTCCATAGAACAGCACAGAAAGAACACTAGAAAATCACAAAAATAGCTACTCATAATTAACAATAAATACAGATGATGACAAATTGGTAAAAGTTACTCAAAATTTACTAAATGTGACAAAAAATTGATAAAAAATATACTTTTTGCAAAGATTTTTGAATGAATGCTTCTATATGACTACTGTTCTACAAGAAGCGACTCTAGAACTTTTGAAGTCTCTAAAACCATTTGGAAATTACTAAAAATGAGGATTTATTAAGTCACTCAAAATGTACTAAATTTGACAAAAATGATCAAAAGTGTACTTTTTACAAAGTATTTTCTTGATAAATGCTTCTATATGACAAAAGTTACTAAAAAATAAACAAAAATGATTACTAATGGGCAATAACAACTACCAATGATGAGAAATTACTAAAAATTGTCCAGAATTTACTAAATGTGTCAAAAAGTACCAAAAAAGTTGGATAAATGCTTCTAGGTGAGCATTGCTATAGAAAAAGTCACTCTAGAATTCTTAATCACAAACAAATTATGGGCTTTTGTGTTATTAGGTGATTTTTTTAGAAATGTTCAAAATTCTCCACTCGTGTGCCATTATATTTTAGTGTAATCCATTATATTATTAGCACTAAGAACCTCACTGGCAGAAATAACATACCAAAGGAAGTTTTACACAAACCAGTGCAAAAGAAAAGATATTTATATATGCATTATTTTTGATTTTAAAAATATTTGCTAAATTGCTCAAGTTTTATATGTTTAAAAAGGCACAATTTTGGTTTTTAAATATTGTGTATCTTATTGAGCCATGCAGCAATATTATGTTTGGATTATACACAGATCTGTGACTATGGTTACAAAAAATAAATGTTTCTTTGGATCTTCTGGTTGAACTAGAGATACACTTGAAATTTATATACTGTTTTTGTTATTTTCAAAATGGTGTTATATATTTCACTTGATGTGTTCAAATTTTGAAATCCCTGTAGAAAATTAGCTTGTGTTTTCTACGTATAGTAGATACTAAGTATATATACTTTTTAGATAATTGCGTATTGGGCCAATTAACGTTTTTTAAACGAGTTCAATTAAAAAAAAACAAGTTCTTTGTTGAATGTTTAAATAATGTTTTTGCAACTTTAATGAATGTGCCAAGCACTAATTGTTTCGATTTTTTAAAGATTTTTAAGCGAAAAACGTTGACTGGTTCGAGAAGTATCGTTTTTAATAACAAAAATGTGATTATATAGGACTTTTGTGCAAATTTCCTCTCACGTTCTAATGTGACATATTTGTGTCATCTATGACATGAAAAGAAATTTGTATGATTCAATTTTGATATGTGAATTATTATCTAGGCCTAATTATATTTTTCCTAATCGCATATTGAATGGTACTAGTTTATTATTGAATTAAAATGGCGGCCATATATTTCAACGAATATTATGTTGTTGTTTATTGTTTTTATTTATTTACAGACATTATTGTACAATGTGTTAATGGATATTTAAAAACGCACGTTTATATACAATTGTTTTAACCCGATAATTTGAATATATACAATATTCGTCAAACTGTAGTTTTATTGAAGCCCTACAAGGAAATTACTATTTTTTTTTCTTCTTTGACGAATCAACTCTTCCGTAATCAGGTTGTGTAGACACGTCTAAATTTAGTTTCTAAAATAGTCGTTTGATGCCAGCACCTTTGTTTATGTCACGTGTCATTCATTTGTTGTTGAAATCAAGAATTTTAAAGTTACATTTTAATTCAAAGAAATCTTGTTTTAATTATAATTGTTAACGTACAGCGAGTTTGTAAAACGTTAACAGTGGTACTGAGTGTATTATGAATACGATAGCTCTTTGTGTTCGCTAAAATTTTGTTAATTTTTAATCCTATTTTTATGAAAGGTAAATTTTTATAACTATTTAGTCTGTTATTCTTTTTCTATCTAGGCTATTCAGTCAAATGTCGTGTTCTCTCACGAATTAGTTTTAAATAAGTTAATATTTATCCTCAATATATTGAATCATTTACTGTAATTCATCGAAAAATCTAATAAATTTCGGAGCTGACGTCAAAATATCTGATAGTTTCTGTTGTATCGAATAGCGCGAAATTATTGCCATAAATTGTAATGCCTGTAATTGTAATAAACAATTCTCTTTTTTACATTTCCTTTTTTCTATTTTTTCAAAGAAATAAAAAAGTTGCGCCAAATGTCGGCAACTTACACTTTTTCATTGCTGTTAGGATATTTGCTCAGAGTAACATAAAAATTCAAACTAAAATATTTGTGAACTGTGAAAGTAAATAATACTTATTTATTTATTTATTACCGGGATACCACCCAATTCAATATATACACAAAGTATTACAAGTATTATCTAGTGATACAATAATTACAAAGATATAGCAAATATGTATGAAAAGAATTGGCGATGCAGCCATATAGAAAAAAAAAACAAATATTAAAACTATATAAAGCACATAGCAAATACAAATCACATAAAATTACAAAATTTTTTTTAAACACATTCTACAGACATTTTCCGAAGCGCACAGCAACAAATCAAAGTCTATTCTATTTCCATTTAGAATGATTCTACTCAGTGGAGAATGCCTACCAAAATTAGAGCGATGAAATTTAATTGCAAAATTATGAGATGTTCTAGTAACTCTAGAGGGAACATTAAAGTCGATTAGAGACAGTAGATCATTGCAATTAATTTTTGAATTCAGTAGTTTATGAAGAAACAAAACATCAGCATACATCCGTCTGGAAGATAGCCTGGGAAGGTTTAATGTATTTCTAATTTCTGAGTAGGAATGGTCGCTTAAAGGTTTGTGTAATTTAAAACTTAAGTACCTAATGAATTTATTTTGAACTTTTTCAAGCTTGGCTATATGGACTTCATAAGTGGGTGACCAAACGACTGAGCAATACTCAAGAACAGATCTTACTAGGGAAATGTAAATCAGTCTGATGGAATTAATGTTATGCAAACATCTAGAAATACATTATAAGTTTTTTAATAAGAATCTTGTTTGTTTGTTAATTTAAGTTCGACTGAAAAAAATATGAATAAGCTTTTTTAAATTTTGATTTCCGTTTAGCAAGGATCTAGAAAATCCATAAAATCTGCAGTTCTCTCCATACAATCTCCATTTGTATAGATATGATTTAAATAATTCATGGAACTTTTGTCTTGGCTATATAGTTTTTCTTTGCATGCATCCACAGCTTTTTATATCCTTGTTTCCACATGTATCAAAAATGCATTTCCATAACATACCAAGAAATATCCAACACCTAGATCTTCACACCATATTTCTGGAGAAAAAAAAAAGGATTCGTTTCTCCCCTCTATTAGTCTTTCACCATTTTAGTTGATATTAATTTCTGTTGAAATTTAATTTAAATATAACATAACATAACAATATCTTTATTTTTAGAAAATAATATACATTCCGTGAACATAAAATTATTTAAAAAAAAACAGTGTCACAAACGAAAATATTATTTACTTAAATACCTAATTATAATAATTAAATACCTCTCCACATTCTTATAAATTTTTAGCCTTATACCCCTGTTGATTGAAAAGATTTGTACTTTTTACAGAATCTCTAGTATGGTCATGGTATTTGTTTGCATTGGTCCTTATTCGCTCCGTGCGTGACTGACGCGACACCTACCGCCTTCATCTGACAGTTTTGGACCTACCAATTTTCAGGTTAAACATATGACATTAATGACATTGTTACAGGTGAAATTGACAATTATTAATAATTATTTTTTTAATTATATTTTTTCAGTTTATGTACAAAATAAATGTAGTATTAAAAACTGGGTTTCTCAAAATTCATCATAATATATCTTTTTAAGCCCAAACGGAAAAGAAAAGTTAAAAATCTTGTACTGGCAAATCAAGTTTTTCACGTGAAAGAGCATATAATTAAAAACAGTAATAGTAAAAGTTATGATATAAAAGCTAAAGTCATCAGGCACTCTGCAGTTAGCTTGAAGCCTTATAAAATATCATTTAAGGTAAATTATTTAAATATTTCAATTGCATAAAAATGAGGTTACGTGATATTTCCTTTTTCATATTAATAGCACGGATCCATCTTTTTCTTTTCTCTAATTTATATGTAATCTTTGGGAACCTATAAAAACTACACTTACTATTTTTGCTATTATTAGCACAACTAAATACGCAACATGTATTTGCACACATTTTTGATAAAATTTATGCCTAAAAAGATAGTGTCCAATTTTGTCATATTTCGCCGCTACGCACGCTGGCATCGTTTCAAGGTACCCCTACCATGGTTACGCACGGAGCGAATAACTTCTCTTGCAAATGCTATGTTGAGATTATTGTTTAGTTATATTTTGGATTCAGACCAATAGTGGTACACCAGTGATTCTGATCATTTTTTATTAGAATGTCTTTGTTTTCAAGTTGACATATTTGGCTTTTATATATATTTTTTACATTTACATTTTGCTGTGCTTTGTTAGGTATGTAAGTGCTATCAATGTCCTGACTTGTAAATGGCAATGGTAAACTGGGTTAACCTTGATTTTCGACTTTTTAGGTAATTTTGCAATAGGTTTATATGGTTTTGAATAATCAATAGTGCCATTTGTGGAGCTATTATAAATATTTGCCTTGATGACATTTTGTATTTTAATTCATTTGAATAATTGTGGACATATGGATGTGGACAGATTATTTGAAGTCTGAACACCCTCATATTAAGATTTCTCTCAATCCTATCTTAATATATTGAACAATCTAAAAATCAAATCAGCAGGGATGATTAAATTTTCTGTTATTTAAAGTTGGAGATGGTTTTAACACAATGAACTATTTCATTATATTTAATTTCTGAATTTCCTTTTACCTAAACCAAAACTTTTTAAATTAGATTTTTTACATGGATTACACATATAGTTATATTTCTAAAAGGTAAGGAAGAAGTTAAAGAGCCAGAAGAGCAGCGACTTACTGCAGCCATTGAGACAACTTGAGCTACACAGGCATCAGAGAAATATCCCAATGAAGAGAAAAAAGAAGAGCATACAGAAGCATGGTTGAATATTCAGGTAAGTACTTTTTGTCATTTAATTTATGAAGGATCCCTCCAGACCACCACAGTTGTAACCTTTGTGTGAGCTGTCAGTGTTATTATACTTTTGAAGTCCTAATAAACAGAAGTAAGATTGAGAGGCTTCGTATAGTAAATAGAACTAATGCATTACAATTTAAGATTAGAAATAATTATTTTGTATCTTGTTGCTAGATTCTAAGTTGCTGATGAAAATATTACTACTGAAATATTTGAAAAATGATTAACAGAACAGCTTTTATCATACATTATACCTAATTTGTCGATAGTAACACACAAAGTGTAGTAACATTCTTGACTCTTCACCAATATTCCAAATAGGGTACAGGTATTTGGAGTTTCTTATCTGTTCCAACTTCCAATTACTAGATAGCGGAAACTTTCTGTGATATACTTAAGTATCTTCAACTTGGCTTTGTAATTTATTGAAACTATTATGTAGACCACTTGTGGAATAGATATGTTTTCGATTCTAGCATTTAAGTCACTTTCTAAATCACATGGTCTGTTTTATTCTATTAGCCCAGTCTGGTTAAAAAAAAGGTGGAAAAATGTTTCGCAGATATCTGAAGCTTTTAAGACATAGGTGGGGGATACTAGATGATGAATAGATGAAAAGATACTCCTAGTTTTACCTTGCGTTTTTTTTAAGCAATAATTTATGGTCACAATTTGATTTTTTGTCTATAAATTTTTTCCCTTATATTTTAAATAAACAATATTTATGTCATTTTTTTATGTCAAGAATATCTTTATTTTCCCGTTTTTTTAATTAAAATTGATGAATAATTTACAGAGATATTTGTAAAAAAGCAGTTTTTTTGCACTAATTTATAAATTTTATTAATTTTTTTATTAACAAAATAAAATGGTATTAATACATTTAAACATCAAGGAATTACCATCTTTTAGATTTGTGCGAAACTTCCCCCCGCTCAGTCAAATATTTTATAAGTTATTTAATTTGTTTATTCCTGAGGATAATTATTTAAACTATTGAGCTTGCCCTATGCATGATGCTTGACACATTTAGCAAATTTCATAGGATTCTTTAAGACTTAGACTATCTCAGAAGTTAAATGCATATTGAGTTTTCATTGAAATTATTTACAAAATAAACGTTTGAAAAAGGGGTATGTTTTTTAATTATAAACAATTGTAATAACTTTTATATTTTTCAAGCTACAGACTTGTACGTACAACCATTGGATAGCTGGTAAAAAAGCTCACATTAAAAAATAAAAAACCTTTTATGACCAATAGGAACGAAGTTAGTGACTATTTTTAAAAAAATCATATCTCCATTGTTTATAAACATTAAGAAGTAAAATTTGCACAAATTTTGAATGAAAATCTAAACTTTATATTGAAACTTATAGCTATAAAATTTATCAAATTTTTCGAAACGACGGTACTTTCGAAAGATCGACATAGGAAAGTGGAGAGGATATCTGTTTCAGCTCCGTTTTTTTTTCGGCATCGGAACTTCAAATTGCAACACGTACGAAAAATTTACATTATCTTGGCTTCCTTTGCAGCTGCAAGCCTCTTTTTTTTATTCTGGGGTAGCTCGTCGAAATATGAATAACTACATAGTTTTCACTGGCCGGAAAATATGGGAAAACTCGGAAACATTGAGTCCATTTGAAATTCACCCTAAATACTTACTTTTTTTTAATTTGCTCGAATAGTCTGTCGCAGTATTAATAATGATGACATAATTTTCACCCCCCATAAATCTCGGAAAATCCCGGAAAATCAACATATGTTTTTTCATTTTATATCAATGATGTAATAATACTTATATATTTTATAAATTAAATTTCAGGTAATTTTTTACACATTATATTATTATATTCCTTATATTAATTATAATTGTTTGTATTTTTATAATTAACAATATTGATTTTTATTCTATTTTTCTTACAAATATGATATACAATATTAATCTAATCTGCCTTACTGCTTTGATAAAATAAGTCGATTTTTTTATCACTTGCCTTATTAAATTTTGCAATGTTTATCGAACTTTACTTTTTTTATTTTCTTTACATACATTGGTTTAAAAGTTAAAATTTGGTTCATTTATTCGACTTCACTGTCAGGTCTGAACCTTTTTGTTGCAGGTTGTTTGTCTTCACTTAATAAGTCAGTCTTTCCATACATTAACATATTAATGGGCGATCTTAATGCCAAGGTGGCTCAAGGTAAGGTAGGAGAACAAGTAGGAAAATATGGGCTTGGAAACAGAAATGACAGAGGAGATCGATTGATTCAATTTTGCCAAAGTGAAGACTTCGTAATAACAAATACCTTTTTCAAATTACCTCCTCGACGGTTATATACATGGACATCTCCACAACATACCAAAGAAAAAATAGTGAGAAATCAAATAGACTACATTATGATAGCAAGGAGGTATCATAATGCTGTTAAATGTACTAAGACGTACCCAGGAGCTGATATAGGCTCAGATCATAACCCGGTAGTTACTGTGATAGAGGCGAGACCAAAAAAGATTAGAAGACCACACAGAAAGGCACTAGATTTAAATAAACTTAGAAACAAAAATATACGACAAGAAACAGGAGAAGAAATAAATGAAAACCTCCGTTCAGTGCAGCAACAAATTAACGATACAAACAACGTTAACCAAAAATTAAAGTACATAAATACAGCTATACAAACAGCAGGAAAGAAACATCTTACAAAAACAACAACAAAGAATAAGGGGTGGATGACACAAGATATACTAGACTTGATGGAACAAAGAAGAAAGATGAAGAATTACCCAGACAAATACAAAGAAATAAATAAACACATAAAAAAGAGAATAAAAGAAGCCAAACAGGAGTGGATTAAAAAACAATGTGAAGAAATGGAAACCTATGAGAAAAAGTACGATGCGTTCAATATGCACAAAAAAGTAAAAGAGATAACAGCAAGGACAAACTTAAAGACAAAGATGGAAATCTTATTGTAGATCTAGAGAATAAAATAAAAATATGGACAGAATACCTGAATGAATTATTTGAAGACGATAGAAAAAACTTAACTCAGATAATCAATGCAACAGACATATTGAAAGAAGAAGTAGAATACGCAATAAGAAACGCTAAAAATGGAAAAGCAAATGGACCTGATGAAATTCCTACAGAACTGTTGAAGCTTTTGAATGATAAATCCGTAACCATAATATTAAATTTTGCAGCAAGGAGCTAAAACAGTTTCCCCTCCACTTTCCTATGTCGATCTTTCGAAAGTAACTTCGTTTCGAAAGGTTTTAAGTTTCGAAAAATTGGATGAATTTTATAGCTATAATATTCAATATAAAGTTTAGATTTTCATTCAAAATTTGTGCAAATTTTACTTCTTAATGTTTATAAACAATGGAGATATAATTAACAAAAAAATTGTCGCTAACTTCGTTCCTATTGTTCATAGAAGGTTTATTTTTTTTGTTAAATGTGAGTTTTTTTACCAGCTATCTAATGTTTGTACGTACAAGTCTGTAGTTTGAAAAATATAGAAGTTATTACAATTGTTTATAAGTAAAAAACATACCCCTTTTTCAAACGTTTATTTTGTAAAGAATTTCGATGAAAACTCAATATTCATTTAACTTCTGAGATAGTATAAGTCTTAAAGAATCCTATGAAATTTGTTAAATGTGTCTAGCATCATTCATAGGGCAAGTTCAATGGTTTAAATAATTAGTCCCAGGGATAAACAAATTGAATAACTTTTAAAATATTTGACCGATGGGGGGGAAATTTCGCACAAATTTAAAGGACGGTAATTCCTCAATGTTGAAATGTATTAATAACATTTTATTTTGTTAATAGAAAAATTAATTAAATTTATAAATTAGTGCAAAAAACTGCTTTTTTGCAAATATCTCCGTAAATTATTTATCAATTTTAATAGAAAAAACGGAAAAATAAAGATATTCTTGATATAAAAAAATGGTATAAATATTGTTTATTTAAATTATAAGGGAAAAAACTTATAGATAAAAAATCAAATTCTGACCATAAATTATTGTTTAAAAAAAACGCAAGGCAAAAATAGGAGTATCTTTTTATCTATTCGTCATCTAGTAACCCCCACCTATGTCTTAAAAGCTTCAGATATCTGCGAAAGATTTTGCCGTGAAATCGATGATTTTTGTATAACCAGACTGGGCTATATTTGCTACGTATTTGTTGAAACCTTTCATGAAACTAATCAAAGCAACACTGAATTTAAATTAAAAGGAAGAGATTTTATTGCAGACCCAGTTTTTTCTTTAGAATAAAAGTGCCTTTTTTATTTGATGTATCCATGTCATAATCATGCATAAAAATAAGTAGGTTCCAATAATTACTAACATATTAATTATAAACAAGCCTATTCATTTTCCAAAATTTTTAATTTATTATGGATAATCTAATAAAATTTTCTATTTATTAGGTATATAAATTGATTAAAATAAAATATTGATTGTCCATTATTTTCTATGACAAGTGGGAGTTTTAATATAGACGATTTATATGTACTTTATAATTTATGGTGATAAATTAAAAAATAAATAAAAAAAAAACGATATAAGGATAGAAAATTAAAATAATTCAGTTCTCGATTAAGCTTCAAAATGCGTTTTGGAATATTGATTTTGGTAAGAACATTAATTTAGTAATATTGCAGTATTTCTTTCTTATATTTATATATATAACCAATAAGTATGTTTTTCTTGTCTAGACTTGTATTGACATGGGAAACCTGTAGTTGTGGATAATGATCTATTTGTTATATTTTTCCTTCAGTATTTCGTTATAGTTTCCCATTCATTTTATTACACCTATTTCTTGGTATTTTCGCATAGATTTTAGTCTTCATTCTTTGATATTTACAGTTCACAGAGTGATAATTTCAACACTTCTTTTCTTACCGTGAATTTAAGTATTTTAACGAAAGAAATGTAAGAATCGAAAGCAAAATAGATAAAATGCAAATAGACCTGGATAAATTAAATAAAGAAAACGAACAGTTAAAGACAGATAACAAAGCAATGAGAACTAAAATCGCAGAACAAGAAGTTAGAATCGAAATACTGGAAAGACAAGCTAGAAGAAAAAACATAGTAATACAGGGGGTTGAAGAAAACCAAACAGAAAGCGAACAAGAGACGATAAATAAGATAAAGGGGATAATGAAAAAAATCGGCGTACAAACAAACCTAGATGAAGAACTGGTAGAGATGAGAAGAATAGGCAGACAAGGTGATCCCCAAAATGTACCCAGACCCATCATATTAGAAATGAAAAAGGAAGCTACGAGAATGGAAATTCTGAAGGCTGCTAAAAACCTAAGAGGAACTAAAATATATATCAATGAGGACTTCCCGAAGAAAATACTACAAGAAAGGAAGCATCTTCTTCAGCTCATGAAAATGGTACGCCAGAAAGGACACACAGCCGCATTAAAATACAACAAATTATGGATAAATGGTGAACCGTTCTCACTGGAGCAACTAGAAGGCATAGATGTAAATTATTGGAAGAAACCTGAAGAGAAGAAGGGTAACGCTAGGACAATAAACGACAGATTTCCCATATCTGATAATATAGATCCAAGAGGAAAATTGATGAAAATGGCGTCAAAAAACTAACAAAAAATATAACAAAAGACGGCGACAGTATAACGGAGTTGGCAATGAATACGGACATGAAACTGTTTCGTAAGAAAAGACGCAAAAACAAAACAAAACAAAATAAAGCAAAAAACAAAAATAGAAAAATAAGAATAGGAACGTGGAATATCAAAACACTTCTAAGACCAGGCAAAATGGAAGAGTTGGCAAAAGAAATGATAAAATACAAGATGGGAATACTAGCGCTACAAGAAATAAGGTGGGCAGGAGAAGGGATGATTGCTAGAAGAAACTACACAATGTACTACGCAGGAGAAAGCAAACAGGGGCGCAATGGAACTGCCTTTCTAGTAAGTAATAGCGTAAGAGACAAGATTATTAACTTTAAAGCGGTTGATGGAAGAATATCATATATTAGAATGAAAAATAAACAAGCAAATTTAACATTTGTCAACATATATGCCCCTACTGAGAATGCCCCTGAAGAAGAAAAGAATGAATTCTGAGAAACTTGAAGAATTGTACGAAGAAATACCAAGAAACGACATACTAATCCTGCTAGGAGACTTCAACGCAAAGATAGGGAAAGAAGACACGAACAGAGAAATCGCAGGAAAAGAAACGATCCATCAAAATACGAATAACAATGGCAGGAGAATGTAATCTAGCAGCAGCAACCAATACTTTTAGTATTAGCACTCAATTCAAGCACATAAAAGAGCACAAAGTAACGTGGCTAATACCTGGAACAACAGATGGAAACCAAATAGACCACATCCTAATCTCAAAAAAATGGAGAACAATTGTACAGAATGTAAGGTCATACAGGGGAGCCAATGCTGATTCGGATCACATTTTGGTGATAGGCGACATGAAATTGAAGATACTTAAAGATAAAAACGACAGAAAGAAAAGAAAGAGGTAGAATCGGTCGAAACTAAATACAGATAATGCAAACAGAAAATTCTGCACTAAATTAGAAGAAAAACTACTAGTCCTAAAACCATCAAACATATATAAAACATGGGAAGACATAAAAGATAGTATCTTAACAACAGCAGAGGAGACGATAGGACTAATGGAAGACAATAAAAGAAAGGATTGGTACGATGAAGAATGAGAGCAAGCTAGTAAAGACAAGGACAAAGCAAGACACAGGTGGGTGACCACAGGGAAACAAGAAGATCTCCTACACTATAAAGAGAAGAAGAAAGAGTCAGACAAATGCTGCAAAACAAAAAAGAAGAAATGGATCAATAGTAATAGTAATGACAATGCAAGACTATACAAATACATAAAATCACAGAGAAAAAAAGAGATACCGGCAAATATTGGAAAAATGGAATGGGAAACACACTATAGAGAACTGTTTAAAAAGAAAGACGAGGCTGAAAATGCAGAAAATGAAGAACAAACAGAAAATAGGAATGGAGAACAATCAGAGCCTCCCTCATACAGCGAAGTATTGGCGACCATAAACAGATTAAAGACAAGGAAAGCAGCAGGACCAGACGACATTATAAATGAGTTCTTCAAGAAAGGGGGAGAGGAACTAGTCCACAGAATCCACAACCTAATAGAACGAATATGGGAAGAAGAACGCATGCCGAACGACTGGAATTGTGGTCTGATAACACCAATCCCTAAAAAAGGCGACAAGACGAAATGCACTAACTACAGGGGAATCACGTTATTAAATACAATGTACAAAATATTAACTAATTTGATCAGACAAAGAATAGAAAAAGAAACTAGAACAAAAATAGGTGAATACCAACATGGATTCAGGGAAGGTAAGTCAACAATAGATGCAATACACATTGTAACGCAAATCGTCGAAAAAAGTTACGAGCACGGAATAGATCTACATATACTGTTTATTGACTACAAGCAAGCTTTTGACAGTGTAATAAGGGAGGAGCTAATTAAGGATATGAATCAATTAGGCATCCAAGAAAAACTAATAAGTCTCACGAAAATGACGATGAAGGAATCCAAGGCACGAATCTTAACAAGGGAAGGCCCGTCAGATGAAGTACACATGGAGGTAGGTGTCAGATAGGGAGACTCCCTGTCAACATTATTTAACATTGCCATAGAGGGGGCAGTAAGAGCAGCCAAAATTATGGGAACGATTATCGAATCTTCAGCCCAACTGATAGCGTATGCAGACGATATTGCACTGGTTACTAGAGATTTAAAAACCATGCAGAACATAATATTAATACTAGATAAAGAAGCAAAGAAGAGAGGGCTAGTAATAAACCAAAGCAAAACGAAATACCTCAAGTGTTCAAGAGAGAATACGAACATAGAGAAAGAAATTAAGCTTGGTGCATATACATTTGAAAGAGTACACCGTTTCAAATACCTGGGAGTGATGGTGAATGACAGAAATGATAGAACGGATGAAATAAATGAACGCATCCTACTGGGTAATAAAACCTACTGGAATTACCAAAAATTCCTGAAAGAAAAGTACATTAGTAAGAAAACCAAATTAAAAATTTACAAGACTGCAATCAGGCCAGTGATCACCTATGGTGCAGAGACGATGTGCCTAACACAAAAAGATGAAATGAGGTTGGAAATCCTAGAGAGAAAGATAATTCGACGAATAATGGGACCGGTGGGAATAAGTGTAGGCGAATTGAGAAGATTAACCAATGAAGAAATTAAAGAAGTCATCGAGGGTGAAGACATAATCAAGTTCGTGAAGACGCAAAGGCTCAGGTGGCTGGGACACACAGAAAGAGCTAACCCAGACTCTACCCTAAAGCGAATAACTGGATGGAGACCAACAACAAAGAGACCAAAGGGGAGACCCAAAACAAGATGGAGAGATCAAGTCTTAGGAGACATAAAGAAGCTGAGAATCTACAATTGGAAGGAGCGCTGTAAGGACCGGAAAGAATGGAGGAAAATTGTAGACAGGGCCAAGTCACACACGCTGCTATAATAATAAAAAAAAACAACAGCGGACTGATTCTCCGCAATAAATAAATCAGAGACCCCAAAAGGGCGGCAAACACTCCGCCAGGAGTGAATAAGCCATGATGATGATGAATGTTGTCAAATTGTGTTTTATAAACAACCCAAAAAAAGTCTAAGTGATTTAGCTCCGGTGATCCAGTGAACAAACACCTATGACAAGACACAAAAAAAATATATTAACATACGCGGCGGAGACAAGACCTGACACATCTAAAACGAGACGACTACTAGAAACAACAGAGATGAAAATACTTCGACGAATATCAGGGAAAAGTCTGTTGGATAGGGAAAGAAGCGAAAACATAAGAAGAGCATGCAATATATAGGACATAAATGGATGGGTGACAAAACGGAAAAAGGAGTGGAATGAACACATTAGTAGAATGGCAGAGGATAGGATCGTACGAATAGCACGAGATAAGTCAGCAAATGGACGAAGAAGTATTGACAGACCAAAAAAAAGATGGTGCAATAATTTAAAAATTTAGGAGGCTAATATTGAAAAAGAAACAGGCTATAAAGCCTACATATAAGAAGAAACAGATCTTGAAGGCCCTTCTGCCTTGCTTCTTCTTGGGCGTCCCTTCTGCCATCCCTTGTTAATGAATGTTATCTGTGGATCCTTCATTGCCGCTCCTTCGTATTTGAACAATTCATTTGGTATCCTATCTTTATCTGTAGCTCTGTATGTAACTTCTTTATATATGCATCCTTTGAGATATATTTCGAATCCGTTTCTTGAGGATTGAGGACTAAGCTAACATGTATAGTTCATTGGCACATCAAAGCGCTTGTTATAAAAATAATTGTTTCTCGTTTTGGTAGGTAATGCTTTCAATCCTAAATATATCGAAGTTAAATGCAGAGAAGCACCGTCCAGCAGGTTGTCCAGAAGTACCGGGAACGGGCACCCCCGAAGAAGTAGAAGCATTCGTGCAAGAAGTAAAACACCTTCTCTACACCTATAAGGATCTATTCAATCCGAACGAATGCATAGTGGACGAAGTCGGACTTGCGGTTGCGATAAAACTGGCTATTATCAAATACAACGAAGAAAACTTCGGACCACCGAAACCTATTGAAAGTCGAGGTTTAAAAAATTTCGTTGAGTTTTTAAATTATCTAGGACCGATAATGTTAACACAAGTTCCTAGTATAAAAAATTGTGTTCCTATGGATGAATTGAGGACACACCGAATCATGCACGTTCATCCATGCTTATAGGTGTCATTCATCTTGTTTCATTTCAATACATCTCATACTTAAAATAAATAACAAGAACTTTTCTAATGTTTTTTCCTCAAATCCCCCAATACAAATACACCTGGTAGAATGTACAAGGCCAACAACCAACGATAACACTATATAATATCAAATTTAGCAATGAAAGTATGTACAGAAATGCAAATATCAAGATTGAATGCAGTTATACGAAACAAATCCAATAAAAACAAGGTATATTATATATATATATATATATATATATATATATATATATATATATATATATATATATATATATATATATATATATATATATATATATATATATCCTTCAAACACCAGACTACTCGATCACTATTTCTAGCTAAGAGTTAGGAACTAGCACTAAGCAGCATAGAGGAAGAGTTTTAATTTTGTTACAAAACCATTTTAACGATAAATTAATCAAATCTGATATTGATAATGTTGAGCATCTGTTTGTTCGAGTAGATTATGAATTTGCAATCATTTATCTTGGGTGGGGTATACATTCCTCCTAACTCATCAGAAGATATTTACCTCAGTCATTGCACGGCTATTGAAACTATTAAAAACAATAGGCCAGATATAACTGTATATTTATTTAGCAACTACTACTACCACTGGTCTCTTGGGCTTACTCAAATGACGAAGGCTTGCTGAGGAATTGAGAATCATCCACTAGAACAGATGTGTGATTTGAATTAAGTACTTAAGATGTCTCGAGAAAAATAGAGCCAATAGAAACATTATAATTTAATGGAACCTAACAAAATTGAGACCATTACTTTATTGCCTGGAATGTGTATATTTTTCAATAAATGTACAGATTACTTTTAATTTATCATCAAGAATTATTAAATAACTGTCAAATATCAAATATAGAGATCCTATAATTCATTGGTCTATCTGAAGCTCAAATTGAAAACAAATAAGGTAATCGAAGACATTGTCAGTTGTCGAAATCATTATTAGATAAATTTTAAACAAATATTGAGTAACAATTCAGTGAATTCAGTAGCGTCCATAAGTAACAAACACATAGAACTTCTTTTATTATCTCTTTTCAAATAACTATTCCTATATTTATTCAAGGTAATAAACTCGGTTCGCTAATCCCAGTCCAAACTGTCTAGTGAATTTAGTAATTATTTTTTTGCGAAGTTAGTTACTTTTTGACAGACTAAAAGTGGCTGGAAATTACTATACAACCAAGCACCCGTACTCATAGCCAATATTAATAGTAAACAAACTAAATAGTAAATAAAAAAGAAGTTTGCAAATTACCGACAATCAATATTTAGTGCGTGGAAAAATAAATGGAATGTGTCGAATTCAAAATTAAAACAAGTGAAACCCAGCATAGAGGCATGGAATGTGTTACCTAAGTCAAGAAGCCAAGAAATAATAGTAACGCGCCTCAGACTCGGACATACTAGGTTAACGCATGATTACTTAATTAAAAAGTGCGAACCGCCGCGATGTGAAACGTGTAATACGACACTAACAATAATGCACCTACTATGTGAATGTCCCCTCTACACTCAACAACGAAGCAATAACAAGATACCAGGAACACTTATAGAAGCTCTAGGTGCAGACTGTAACTTTAACAATACTTTGAATTTCTTGAAAAACATTAATAAGTACCACAATATTTAATAAACCAAATTGTATTGAAGTAATTGTACCTAATGTAATCCACTAATTTTTCGCTAATGGCCATTTGGTCGATGCGATTTTCTAAATAAATAAAAAATAAAATATTTATTTATCTGCACCATATAATAAATAGTTATGTTAAATTATAACAACTAAATATATATTTTTTAAATATATACTACCCAAAATTTGATGGGTTTAGTATACACTTCGACTATTTAGAATAACTCTTCTTTTTTTAAAGAAAGAAGTCTGTAATAGCAGGATACTTGAGCTATTAATACTGAGAAGTAGGAATTGTTGTGTTGTAGGTTTCCGACAATGAATCTGTCAAAATTTGTCGGAGCTAAGCGAATGGAGTTTAGCATATACTCTATGTTTATTTGCTTTGGTATAAACTAAACTTTTCTGTATTTCTATTATCAAGCAATTATTTCGCGTTTTTTTAATATTCTATGTATACTCAAATCTAATTAGTTATAAGAATAACGGTATAGTTTTGAATATATTCGAATCTACCTGTATTTAAAAGGAATACTTCCTTGATAACATTTAGTAAATAACATAAAGTTCTACAACCTAAACAAAATCTATTAGAATCTGTAATTTTCTCTTATGAAGAGACTTTCTGGATAAGCTTGATATGCATATTAGTATCAGTTGTACTTGTTATTCATAGTATTTGATTTTCTTTAAGTTTTAAAATCAAATAAACCAATTAATCTTTATTTTTGGTTTTGATTTATTCAACACTATTTATTTTCATAACCAAAATTTAGACAGTCGAGATATTAGCCACAAATCGATCGTGTGACCATGCCTTAACATAATTTTTGGTTTAAATGGTTGCCTATAGAAGCGTTATAATTTATAGAAAGATTTGAACTTATTATAACTAATAAACTGATTGATTTCACTAAATTATTTTCTTAGTAAAGTGTATTATTACAATAATGTATATATTATTTTTTAATTTATTAAGAATATTCATAAAATTGTTTACTATTACAAAAAGTGTATAGTGAATTATCTAAATAAATCGTATCTGAACCTGTATGCAAAGTAGATTGTCGACATAATTATTAGAAAAATTGTTAAGATATTTTGTTCAGGGTTCACTAACATCCATAGATAACAAACAGATAGACCTCCTTTAGACTGTTATACTTCTTCATCTAAAACATTTTTACATGATTAGCATTTACAATTTCGTTTTTCTTAGTTTAGGCGAGACAATTTAATCTCTGGCACCTAGTCATGAGACCAAATGTAAGACCTTTGTACCAAATTCAGTTTTTTTGTTCATAAATCTCCAATAAGTCCTGTGGCTCCAATAAAAACCAACAGTTCTGTCCACAAACCTGATTTGTGGTTCTGTCATTGGTAGTTCCGATTGAAGCCTCAGACGACCAGTGAATTTCTGCGCGTTCTACTTGACCATCAATGGTTCTTTCTAGTTCCATTCCAAATAATTTCAGCTAACTCAGTTCAGAAAGTTTCTTCATATTAGTAAAGGCTAATAGAATTGGTCACAGGGCGGCTTTCTTTCTCACTTACAATTCTCTATGTAATGAAGTAACTATTACAATATCGTCTGCAAAACTCTGGTTTCAGATTCCCTGCTAAGCCATTAAATCAGGACTTCAACGACTATATTCCATATAATTTCGATTAGAAAAGGTATTTTCGCTACAAACTATATTTCCACGTTAGTGTGAATTCATTGTACTTTTTATATGTAGTAATTTATTTTCTTCAAAGATGTTTATTATTAAAATAAGCAAATGCATCTTTATTCCTAGGTTTTATTTATTATTTCAAGACTCCAAATATAATATGTATTTACTTAACCACTATTTAGGCTGTTATGAAGTTAGTCACAAATCGATCGTGTAACCCTACCTTAACCTAATCTTAGTTCAGAGGATTGCCAGAAGAGGCGGTGTGATTTTTGAATTTGCTGTCAAACTTACTTTTTAAAACAAGAAGCAAGAAGTATATAACTTGTTTTCTTAATAAAAGTAATTATAATGAATATATAGATAATTTTTTAATTTATCAGGATTCATACAATAGAGCAGTTATAGGAAAGTGAATTCTATCTGGAGGAACTGTTAAAAATCCTAACCAAAACAATTAACATCTTATTAGATAAATGTCTTAATTTTTAAAGGAATATTTTGTTCAAATAGCATCGGCAAATGTTCATATTGTACAAATCCAAATGTAAATTACTTTATATCATTCTAAACGTTTTTGTTGAGGTTGTGTTGGCTTATATTTTTGCAAGTTAATCAAAAATTATTGTAAAATCAATTATTTAATATTGTTTTCCCAATCCAAAACTCGGTATTAGTAAGGATAGTCAGATTGTAGTTTACTTACACATTTTTCCACTGACAACTCTAGTTTTTCCATATTTCTCCTTAAAAAAACTGATATTTTTCTGAAAATTTCTATTCGGACAATGATTAGTTTTTCTTATAATTATTCTAATCTTATTAATATTCTTATAGGATATTTGTTTTCAAGATATTTCCAAAATGAATTTCTAATACATAGTAGTAAATCTTTTCTTAACACAATGTAGACTTTAAGAAAACATGTATTTTTTAAAAGTACTTAATTATATATTTCATTATAGGTTTGCTAGGCCCTAAGAAGAATTACAGGTTTGTTCAATCTCATTTATTTCTAGATGCAGAAAGAGTAAATGATGATGTAAGATGTTGGTGAAGCCACAAGGAATTGTTCAATTAAAATGGCATCCACAGAATCAATTAACAAAAGGACTTTGTGCTTCCTAAATTAGAAACTGAGCAGCAAATAATGGATAGAATGAGGTAATTATTATTTTAGAGAAAACATTTTCTATTGGTTTATGATTTGTTTGTCATTTTCAAAAGTGTTAATCTTCTGTCATAAGTAGTCTGTGGTATTACTTTTTTCCAGAAGTTTTTTAAATATATTATTGGCAAATATTTTTGGTAATGGAAAGTTTAATTATCTTTGTTAAATATTAATATTGACAACAATAATAATTTTAGAATGTGTGTATCATTTTGTTGTAGAACATCTTTTTAAAAGACAGATTTGTTTGTTGAAAGGCAAAATGTGGATTAGTACAGTTACAAATGCTTGCCAACATTTGTAATAATATATTAAAATCAACTGGAACTTTTCCAAACCAACTTTGTGCTTTAATATCAATATGATCCTGATAATTTGCTTAAAAAGGACAACTACAAGCTCTACTGGCACTATACTGTGCTCACTGACCAACCAGTGGTACATAATAGACATATCTATCAGATCTCTATATTAGAGATCCCAATAAGACACTAGTAAACATATTATTACATTATGAGTAAAGAATTCAACTTTCTTATCAACACTCTCGATATCATAAATATTTTGTGAAGGAAGAGAATTTCTTTCTTAAAAAAAAAACTGTACGATTTATTGTCTTGGAAGTTTCTAACAGTTTTATAAGCAAATACTTTCTTTTGTCTATTTTTACCATTACGTTAGATATCAACAATTCATGGTAACTAAAGTCAAGGCATTCCACCACAACATCATGAATATATTTTCATTTTGTTCGTTTCAAAAACATCATGAATATACCTATTTTCATTTTGTTCATTTCAAAAAAGTCACAGACAAATTTAGTATCTCAACAATCAGTATACATTAACATTATGGTCACCAGTACAATGAAATGTTTCAACCAAAGGAAAAATATCAGATAGGATATTCTCAAACTTGTCAAAAAAGTCTGTTATTAAATTTAGTTGGTTTGTATACAACACATATTCCATATGATTTTTTACTTAAGGATAGTTGCATCAAAAGTGCTACTATTTTTCTATAGAGCATTATATTTAAATTGAGATTTAATATAAAATGCCACACCTCCCCTAGTTCCATTTCTGTCTCTTCTTATCACACTATAACCATCTATTCTTGCATAATTATCTGTATTGTATGCAAAGTCATAGGTAAACATAGTAATTTAATATAATAAGAGTATCAGCATTGATAAACTTGCTTCTGCCAAGGATAGAGGCATTTATTTTATATATTATTATTGCCATCTCATCTTACATTTTTATTTACTTTTTGTTTATTTTCAGTGTAGATGTACTGGGCTTCTTCCTAAAGTTGGTGTAGTTTAGAAGTCTGTAGAAATCTATAACATCTACTTTGAGGAAACTAGAACATGTTGTAGAGATTCTTCATCTACAGAGTGGTCCATTAGAAAGGACTATATGCCTAACAAGTTGTTTGTGCTAATTATATAAAATTATATTGGGATATCCTGACAGAAGAGATTAATATGTTGTAAAGAAACGTTTATATTTTACGATATTGTTAACAATAAGACAAAAATTTATGTGTTGTATCTATAATATCTGTTCATTCTATCATGGTAAAACATGATTTTTTATCTTATATAAATTTGAGTGATTTTAAATTGCTAGTTATGTGCATTGTCGTTATTGTACACTTTTCATTTATTGTAATATGGTATAAAATCTCTGTTAGTATCTTTCAAAGAAAATTCAAAAATCCTTTTCTTTTTTTTCAACAAATTTCTTCTCTTTTCTTCAACATCTTCATCTTTTTCAACTTAATTTTCTACAATTTTATAATTTATTGTATATAATTGTAATAAACTGCTCAGTTTGAATTTAAAAAATAAATTATTAATTATAAAATGTCTTTTATTTACTATAGAAATGTATCCCTGGTTTTCCTACGAAAAAATATTGAAGCCAGATAACTGAATATCCTATATCAGTATTATCTGACTCTGCGTGGGGGTAGCTCACTCTTTTTCATCTCACACGCGACAAAGATCGCAACTGAACTCACCGAGAGTGTATTTTCTCCAAACACAAATAGTAACTAAATCCACAAGGAAAATAAATTCCTGCAGCTGGCTGTATACCATGTATCACAAAAAGAGTCATCACTCTTTTTGAAATAGTAATTCTTTTCAAAGAACCTTCATTTCCAAAAAGAAACTAAATAGCAAATCTTGTCAAGCCATTTCAAGAGAGTTATTTTAATGTGAGTGTGTCTGAAAGATGGCGCCACTTACGTACGGACCAAGGTATCTTAACTAAAATCATTTAGGGTCAGGTTTCAGATGTAAAGCCACAGTATTATCCGATTTTATGGGGGGTAGGTCGCTCTTTTTCATCAAAAAAATCGCAACTGAACTCACCAAGAATCTAACTTTTTCATATCACAAACAATATTTCTTTTCAAAGAACCTTTATTTCCAAAAAGAAACTAAATAGCAAATCTTGTCACGCAATTTCAATAGTTATGTTAATTTTAATGTGTGCCACCCGCCCTTTATTTTCCCTACGTTTTGATACTTTACTTAAGTACCCAAAATGCGCGACTCCTGTATTTTATCTAAGTAGCTCCATCTATTGGGGAAGCCTAGAACTAGAGATTTCAGAGGAATATGAAGAGATTGACTGCCAAGCTAATTTAGTATTATTTGCCATTATGTATTTGTGAAACATATTGGTACACAGCACTATTTGCCAACGGCAAACCCAACTTAACCTATATGGTACACAGTTTGCTGATGTAGTCAATTATTGTGTGCACAGATGCACAAGTTTAATATGAAAATGCTTATGAATATGATAGTGTTCATGGCAGTCAACCTGTTAAGAAATTTGTACAATTATTTGTAGTCTATTTTCAGTTTACTACCAAATTATTTCAAGATTCATTTTTATTGAACCGAAGGGTGGGCTTTTTTTCTGTATGTCTAAGCAACTGTGTAGTGATTACTATGGTTGATGTTCTTCCAGGACGATGCAATATGTAGGGGAAAATAATACCATTAAATTAGTTCACACTTTTATTGATAAATCACTTTTTTTTTAATTTACAATATTTTACAGATTATTAATTTTAATTTTGTATGTATCTTATTTTATGTAAAATTTTATCCAGTTTCTGCTACAACTCTTCTGCTTCTTGGTAACCTGCAAATAGAAAAAAATCGTTAATAGTGAAAATTATAGGTCTTTGTTCAATTAAAATTCCCTTTTACATGTTTTGTACACTATATTATAATTCATCGATTAATTAAACTCTTCTCCTGATAGTTCCTTATTTATTCTCAACACAAATTTATTTAACTTACTCCTTTATAGACTTATTTTCTACACTATGGCCCCATTGTTGATATATGTATTAGCTTTTCCCTTTAAAACCACCATACACCTATTTCTGATACATACATACTTGTTCTCCCCTATCAAATGTGCTTGTTAATAAATTTTAAAAATAGCAAATTAGTCTTTGAAATTAAGGAAATATCAGTGCTGAGTCGCTACTAAAATGGAGACGAAAAGTTGAAGTACCAATAAATGCAATTTGTTGGCATCTTTTGCTTATTGAACAATCTTTGAAGCTATAGCCATTGATTAGAAGACAAGATAACTTTGACAAGAATGTTCGAACACAGCCGGAGTTTGATTTTGTTTGACCATCGCCTGATTTTGAGTGTGTTTGAACACAGCATGATTATGAGATTTGTTTGAATACAGTCGGAATATGAGGTTGTTCGACAACAGCCGGAATGAGAGGTTTACGAATACAGTCGGAATTTGAGTTGTCAAATAGCCGAAATGTTAGGTTGTTCCAACAACATCCCAAATATATGGCCTTGTTCAAACACATCCAAAATATATGGCCTTGTTCAAACACATCCAAAGTAATATGCCTTGGTCGAACACATCCAAAGTAATATGCCTTGTTCGAACACATCCAAAATAATATGCCTTGTTTGAAAACATCCGCAAAATATAACCTTGTTCGAACACAACCGGATTACTAAGGCCTTGTTCGAATACAGCCGGAATATGTCTACTCAGCCTAAAAGCCGGCAAGATTTGTACCTTGTGTAAATGAATTTATACTACAATAGAAATCAAAACACATACTTCGTTATTGGAATGAACTACAAATTATATAAATGCAATAAATATTTTTCTGAAGCTATTTTCTAGTAGCATTTTAAAGTAATTACTATTTAAATGGGAATAAGCAACAATTGAAGGTTAAAGTTATTGACTTTTCAATTTCCACTTAGGAAATCATTCTCAAATTACAAACATTAATAAATTTTGCAATAAATATATCATTATTTTTTTTAAATAAAATAAAGTAATTTGCGAAATATATCAGGCTAAGATGAGAAAACATATTTTAAAGCTTTAGTTCCAAAGAGATTTGAAACACATCAAATATAAAAATCTATAAATGCAATACAGTATTTAGAAAAATAAAAATCTTAGAGCAATTTGTTATATCTTAAAAAACACATCACAGAAGAAATTAATTTAAGAACATAAACCATTCAAAAAAAAAAAAAGATTGATACCTCAGCTTTGAAAATTTTTTACAAGATTCTACCACACAATAACACAAAATAAAAACTATGTGACATTTCAAATGTGCGATCAGAACCAGTTGCCACAAAACTATTGTTAGATAAAAGGAAAATTACAGGTGAGAGAAAAAATTTTGAAAATTGGAGAGAAATTATTTTACACAAAAACACCATAGAACTATTAACTAACTGATAGGAATACAAAATAAAATATTTAAACAGTCAACGGTTTGAATAGTTTCTGTTGAAAGAATACTAAAAAAGGTTTTATTTGAAGAAACATTGATTTTCTATCATTGTAAATACCTAGAGAAGCTAATATAACAACAAAAAAACATAAAAAAATAGTAAACTCCCAAACATTTTAAAAGTAAATAAACAACAATGCAAGCCCTTTTTTCAACAGAAATGTTTACCTTGAAAAGACATTAACGCTAAGAAAGGTGAAATACACTCCTTATTCTATAACTACTTTTCAACAAATGACATTCTATGATGCCTATCTATCAATTCAGTTTCAAGTTCTTCATTACCTAATAATCAATTAAGGATTTTGTTAGTATCTCCTTTCTATTCAAGATAAATATTAGACCAGTATGACCCCTTTAATGCTCTCCATTAAGATGAGATAAATACTGCCACAAACTTGTCAGAAACACAAGGAAGGCCAAGAGAAACATAAATAATGATTTGGGTGTATAATTAGTGCATCCTACAGTAAGAGTTGTCAGTAAAGAAATAAATAGTAATAAAAGCCCTGTAGAAAGTCTTACTTAAGAACTATCAACTTCCTTTAAAATAAATGTGAGAGGTTCAGAAAATATTAACAATATGCATTGAGCAATTAATGAATTAACAAATTATTTTGAAAACTATTCTGTTGCAAAACCTCTGCTTTTATGTTATCCGCACACTACCAAAGACCAGAATCAACAAATGGCTTCACTGCACAGTGAGCAACGGTACTGTTAGCTTTTGATGACAATGTCGACACATTTGCACAATCCACCAGAGATGCAAATAAGTTTTTACCATTTTTGAAAACAGTGCCAGGGAAATTGGCCTAAGGTCAACTTAAATATGACCAAGACAAACCATTTTGACAAATGAATACAATTTCGAAGTTGTCAAAGAATTCAAATACTTAGGAGCAATAGCTATGAAAAGCAAATAGTTATGAAAAATATGTAGTAGCTAATGTACTGAGATGGAATGAGGAAATACTAGTAAAATACAACCTCCTGGGAAGAGCCTGACGGCAGAAGGTCAGTTGACCACCCAAGAAAAAGATGGAAAGATACAGTAATAAGTGATCTACGTAAGATGGGGGTACAATAATGGGAGATTGCTGCATAAGACCCGTTAAAGTGGAGGAAAATAGTAAAACCGACCAAGACTTACTTAGTGTTGTAGAGCCACAAAAGAAGAAGACTCTACCAAAGAAATAATGAAAATGACAACTTACTATACATTTTACTTTCCAATTATCAAACTAAACAAGTAAATGGTATAAGTATTCACATTTTTATCATTTGACAATATCTTTTCATATTAAATTGTAACGACATCAGAATAAAAGTATTAAATATATGGGCAAATACAACTCAAAAAGTAAGTGGATCAATCAAATTCTTCCTTCAAAGAAGCACACTAATATTGTAACAATATAAACTTACAAATTATTGCTATATTCTATCTAATATTTGAATTTCAAACTAAAAATAATGGTAGATGTTTAGTATATCCTCTTAACTGCAAAATAAACTTGTTTTCTTCAAGGAACTATTATTGTAACAAAGAATGGTTTACTAATATAAAGAAATAAAATGTTTTACTAACATAAATAGCAGAATATACCCCAATATTTTATCTCTTTTCTACTGCACATGTATATGTTGACTCTTCACTATTTCTCCCAGAACTGTAAAAATTTGAGCTATAATACATGTAACACATAATTCATTTTAAAAACAAACTATTTTATAAAAAGAATACGATAATGTGATTATATTTTTTTTTTCTAAATTGACTAGTTCTTATTTCTAGTGGTATTTCCACAACTAATACATTTATTGAAAATACAAAATATTTAAAATGTTCGAGCATATTATAAATGTACTAAAATAATCAAAATAGATAACTAAAAGCAACAAAACGGAGTATAGAAAGCCCAACATATAAATTAAAAACAAATATAAACCAAGTATAATCTCAAGTGGAATATATGGACAAATAAAAAAGCAAGGTTTGTGGGACAAACCTGACATAAAACACTTGTCCTAATTAGTAGTAAATTTACTAAAAGAAAGATCAAGCCTGAAATAAATGCTGCTCAAAGATTATTTGATACTATTTTCAACACGAGTTGTGTTATTTTTTTCTTCAAGAATACTTATCCCTGATTCTAAGATATTATGATTTGTTTACCTTATTTAATTCTCATTCAATCATTTCTAGTTTCACCTCTGATAACTTCATAGTACTATAGACTGTTACTATACTTTTATATTTCTTTTATAGATGCATTTTTCTGATCCAGGTTCCTTTTCTTCCATTACAAATGAATCCATTCTGATAGGGTACTCCAAACTACAAGCAAATACAGTACAATAATCAGAATGGATGTCTACAAACCACAAAAGAAAGTACAGAAAGCCCATCAGAAAATATAATAATATAGTCTATCAAGCATCTTTCATATTTCAAGCTATATATGAAAATTAATTTAAACAAATAGAAATCAGATTATTTTTTAACTATTTGAATTATAACAAATCATTTTCCTTTCTTAATAATCATCCCAATCTCACTAGTAAGCATTTAAATGAAGGAACTCACAAATTTCTCCTAATAAAAGAAATCTTTAACTATAAATAATTAGTAGAAAACTTACTAAAAGAAACATCAAGCTTGAAATAGATCCTGTTCCAAGAAAGACGGTCACATAATTATCTGATACAATTATTTTTAACAGAAATTATATTATTTCTTCTTCAAGAATTGTAATCTATGATTCTCAAATTGGTATAATATAATTTGCTTACCTTCTTTAATTCTCGTCCATCCATTTATAACCCCATGGTACTATATACTGTTGCTCACTAATATAATTCTTTTATGTATGCATTTTTGTGGTTCGTTTTCTTCCATTACAATAAATCCATTTTCACAGTATCTTCAAAACTAAAAACAAATGCACTACATTAATTGTAAACTCTTAAAAAGTATTTAAAATGAACTGATATGTGAAAAGTTGTGTTGTTTCTACGTTTTAATATGTCGAGCACCTTTGCAATACCATAAATTTAAGTAAAATTCAAAGATATTTGTTTATTTTATATTTTTGATTAGCGATATGACATCGGAAGCCATCTTTGATTTTCAACGATCGCAGCGCTTTTTGACAAAATCGTTAAAACATTGAACTAATTTGTTTAAAAATCAATACCTTTAAGAAATCAAAATACCTCCGCCTAAGGATGATTGTTTTCGGTTAAACTCGGAAACTAACCGAACCTTACGTTTGCAGCTAACTTCACTATAGTGTTTTGCTTGTTAGCACACAGCCGGAGTTGTGTCTATTCAACCTGAAAGCCGGCATGACTGTACATTCCAAGAGAATTTACACCATAACAGAAATCAAAATTCACACACTTCATTATTGGAACTAATTACGAATTAGATAAAGACAATGAATAACTGATTATTTAATATAAACAAAGTAATTTGCTACATATATCAAGATAAGATCCAAACAACAAAAAATTTAATAAAGCCTTAGTTATAAAAAGATTTCAAACATCAAAATCTATTAATGGAATGCCGTATTTAATAAAATGAAAATCGTAGAGAAATACATTGTATCTTAAAAAAAACACACACCAGAGAAGAATTATCAACTATAGGACGTAAATATACAAAAATAGACCAATGTCTGAATAGTAGTAGTCTAAATTTATTACAAGAATAAAAACGTAAATTGAAGAAATAACATATTGCTTTCAACTATTTCCAGTTCTTAGAGAGAGAATTTCAACAGTTGGAATTTGCCATTTAAACTGTGGTTAAGATCTTATGAAATATGAATGACAAGAAAGTATTATCAGTGATTGAAAGTTTAGACCCTTCAATCGATCTATTTTTGAATTCTTGTGTGAAAGATATAGATTTCAGTTTTTACACGGCTAACGAAGAATCTGCAAAGTTTAACAATTAAAAAGAGACAACAATTCATTACACTTTCTAGAAGTTTTAAGTCTGAAAATATCGTATTATGAAAACAAAATCTATAGAAAACCAACACAAACCAATTAGTATTACAATATAAATAATAAAACAAGAGATCATCAACTGATTACACTCTACAAGACAAGTTAAATGTTCCTGTAATAAATTCCATATTTATCATATGGATACATTTTGTAAAGCTTAAATAAATTTTAAGTTATATTTACACTACTTACCACTATTATTAAGGTAAATAGATATACTCTTCAGCATTTTATTAACACTTACAACCCTAGTCCATTTTTGAATGATCTTTGAATAAACGGTTTTTCAAAAATTACAAAAATAATGAATGTCAGTTCAGAGTGTCAGTTTCATAAAATAATGAAGGGCCTAGAACAAGACGAGCATAACCTTACATGTATTGGGTAAATGATTATATAATCGAAACCCAAAAAAAACGAAGAAGAAGATAAAATAATGAAAAAGATTATGGAGCTAACTTCAGTTGGAAATATGGTTGTGTCTACTCGACCTAAATGTCGTAAGATTTTTTTTTTTTTTTTTTTTTTATTAGAATTAACGTGTCTCAACATCTTAGGTCATTGACACGGGAGCAAAGGTTTACAATAGTACTTACAAAGTTATGATACAAAGTTTACAATTGTGAAGGATAAAAATATTATGTAAATTATATTTTGTTAAACAATTGAGAAGTCTTTAAAAAGTCTATTAGGCTCTTGAGTCGGCTTGAACAGTTCAGAAGTTCTTCTAGACTATGGGTTATATTGTTGGCAATGCGGGTGGCCTGGTAGTGCTGACATTCTGTGAGGATGTGTTTGACGGTGATAGGAATATCGTTGCAGTGAGAGCATAACTGTTGGTCTGTAGAGGACATAAGATGACCGTGTGTCAAACGTGTGTGACCTATTCTCAATCTTCGTATTGCTATCTTTTCTTTTCTGTTCAGAGATGCTAGGGATAAATAGCTGTAAACATTAGGTTGTATTTCTCTGAGCTTTGTGTTTTTGGTGATCCAAAGTTTCTGCCACTTGTCTTGGATATTCCTTTTGAATTTTGATTTTAAGTCTTCTTGGAGCTGTATGTTGTAGACAGGTAGGTTGGATGTAGATGCTTCTTTTGCAGCGCTGTCAGCCATCTCATTTCCTTGGATGCCGATATGAGAAGGCACCCATATTATTGTTATTGAAGTCCCTCGGGAAGTGAGGAGATGGATCGATTCTAATATTTTTTGTACTAAATGATGTTGATTGTAAATATTTTTTAACGAATGAATTGCGGATAAGGAATCGGTACACAGAGCTACACTTTGATGATTGTCAAAAGGGAACTCGAGAGCTTTTGAAATACTAAAGAGTTCTCCTGAAAATACGCTACATTCGTTTGATATTCGGTATTGTCGCAGCACTGTATCAACTGTAGTGACAGAACAGCCAACTCCATCTGCGTTTCGGGATGCATCGGTATAAAGCACCTTATCATAGTGGGATGTATTCACAATATCTTTGAAAGCTTGTCGAAAAAAGATATTATTTGTTTGTTGCTTATTAAATTTACAGAGAGAAGTGTTTATAAAAGGAGGTGTTCTAGACCATGGCGGGGATTCTGATTTTATAGATGCAATTGTTTGAGATAATTTTGTGTCTTGGCACAAGGGTTGTAGGATCTGTGGGATTGAAAGTATACATCTGGGCGAGATTACGAGTCCAGGTCTTGGCGATGTCAGAAGATTAAATACAGGGTTAGTCGGATTCGACGAAATTCTGCTAGCATAAGATAGGAGTAGTTGCTGCCTCCGGAGGTAAAGGGGGAGTTCATGAGATTCACAATAGAGACTTTCAGCGGGACTGGATCGAAAAGCTCCTAAGCAAATTCGGAGAGCAGTGTTGTGAACAGAGTTTAAAGATTGTAATAAATTATTGGATGCAGACAAGTAAACTATACAACCATAGTCTAATTTGGATCGGATTATAGCTCGATATATTTTGAGTAGTACACTTTCATCGGCACCCCATTGATGGTGGGACAATGTCTTTAACAAATTCATTCTGCTTAAACAGATGCCTTTTATTTCATCGATATGACGTCGCCAGGTGAGTTTGTTATCGACAGTTAGTCCTAAAAACTTGTAATGATCAATTGACTCTAAACTTACTCCGTTTAGTGTTATTTTGGGTATTTCTGTGCTGTTGTATCTCCTGGTGAATTTAATTATTTTGGATTTATTGGAAGAGAACCTGAAGCCAGTTTTCTCGGACCATGTAGTAAGGGACTCGACAGAATTTTGTAATAAAGATGAGGTTGCAGCTGTGGATTTTCCTTGGCAGTATACAATAAGGTCGTCTGCGTATAGGGCAAATTTAACAGGAGATTTTATATGAGAGCAAATATCATTGATGGCTAGCAGAAAGAGGGTAGAACTCAAAGTAGAACCTTGAGGTACACCATTTTCAGTGACATATTTGTCGGATAATACTCCGTTAACTGTGATTCTGAAATTTCTGTTATTTAAAAAGTTGTTTATAAAGCAAAATATGTTGCCCGTAAGATCATTTTCTACCAGTTTTTTAAGGATAACCGACTTACATGTTGTATCGAAAGCACTTTCTATATCAAAAATTACTGCAATTACGTCTTGCTTGGAGGCCATAGCATTTGCTATATCTGTTTGTAGGATCACTAAATTATCAGTGGTGCTTCTATTAGGTCTAAAACCTGATTGAGCAGGGTTAAGGATATTGTTTTTTTCTAGATACCAGATTAATCGCTTATTGATCATTTTTTCTAATAATTTGCAAAGGGTACATGTTAGGGAGATTGGCCTAAACGAGTTTGGAGAGTTGGGAAGAGAGCTGCTTTTTTTGATAGGAAATATAATGGATTCCCTCCATTTGGAAGGAAATTCTTGTCGGGACCAGATTAGGTTGTACAACTCAAGCAATTTGTTTATGGTTTCTTCATGGAGATATTTGAGGAAAATTGAGGGGATGTCATCAGGGCCAGCAGCTGAGTTTTTTGTAGTGGATAGAGCTAGAGTCAATTCTTGTTTAGAAAAGGGTAGGTTTATTGGGTTGGAAATATCGTTAGTTTTACCACTTGCGGTGTTAAAAGAGTGTAAAGGAGACTTATTTTGGTTTAGCGTTTTCGATTGAAAGTGATGCGCAAAGATCTTGGCAATACTTTGACTTTGAGTCACTATTTTGTTGTCATGAATTAAGGCGGGGATTTTGTAGGCGGTGCTTTGACCTTTCATATGTTTAATTTTGTTCCAAACTTGGCTTGGAGGTGTGTCGGAAGAAATAGAATTGATATAAAGGTTCCATGAAGTCTTTTTGCTTTCCTTTATGATACGTTTTGATTTAGCTTTAGCTAGTTTAAACTTGATAAGATTTTCATTAGTTCTTGTTCGTCTATATTTATTCAGAGCTTTCTTGCATACACGAACTGCTACAGCACAGGAGTCATTCCACCAAGGAACTGATTTTCGTGTAGGTTTAACAGAATATTTTCCTATATATTTTTGAGCGGAGTTAATTATGCAATTAGTGAACTGATCAACTAAGTGGTCTATGTTATATTCATATTTAATTGAATTGACTTGATCTCGGACGTTTAGACTGAAATTCATCCAGTCCGCTTGTGCAATACGCCATTTACTTATTGGGTTGTACGATTTGGGTTTATTGTCTGAGATTAATATAGGGAAATGATCACTATCGAAAAGACTATCTAGAGGACACCATGTTAGAGATGAACCTAGTTTTGGATCACAAAGGCTGAGATCGATATTTGAGAAAGTTCCTGAAGATATATTGAAGTGGGTGCTACAACCAGTATTGAGTAGAAATATATCTTCATTGCTAATTATGTTTTCTATAATTTTTCCTCTGCCAAATGTGCTGTTTGATCCCCACATTGTGCTGTGAGCATTAAAATCTCCTACGAGGATGAATGGGGGTGGGAGTTCTGCTATTAGTTTAGAAATTTCTGTATGATTTATCCCCATATTAGGTGGTAAATATATATTGCAAATAGTGATTTTATGAGGACACCAGAATGAAACAGCTACTACTTCTAAATTAGAAGTGATGTTAAATTTTTCGGAATATATATCTGACGATATAAAAATAGAAGTACCGCCACTTGCGCGTAGGGGTGTGGATCTAATCTGATGATAGCCTATGTAATTTTTTAGGTGCGGATTTTGGGTTTCCTTTAAATTTGTTTCTTGTAGACAAAGAATATCTGGAGCGGTCTCTTGGATAAGTTGTTGGATGCGTTCTAGACGGGCGTAAAACCCATCACAATTCCATTGTATTAAAGAGAAAGATTATTTTAAAGAGTTTTGGGAGGCAAGGGAAGTATCAGAGTAAGATTCATCGTCACTGGGATCTGTTTGTGAAAGACATGGTAATGTTATTGTATGGTTATTTTCTGCAGATTTAACATTGCATTGATGTCTGATTTTTTTCATTAATCGTGTAAATCTGTTTTTTATTGTTCTTTGAGAAAGATGCGGGTAGATAGAAATCAAATTGGTAAGGAGTGTATTGATGTCGTTTGTAAACTTTAGGGCCTCATGATAGGGGTCACTGCTGCCTTTAGTATTTTCTAAAAACGCAAAAAGATCGTTTAAGGAGAGTATATTGTTTTGTGGATTTTTGTTGTAATATTCGGTAATGTCAAGTTTAGTAATATCAGAGATACTGGTATCATCCGTTTTTCGCTTTTTCTTTTTGGATTTTCTTTTAGTTAATTCATTAGGGATATAAGGCGGTTGCATTTCAGAGGTTTCAGCTAACGGAGTTGTAGGAAGACTAGATTCGTCATTAAGTGATTCCGAAGGAGGTCTTTTTTGGCCTATTACTGGAATGTCTTGAGACGATTGGACGCTTTCATTTGTATTCGTGTTAGGTTCATTGTTAGAAATGGGAGCTCGGGTTTCTGACTGTATAGGAATAATGACCGATGGGGGATTAATGCAGTTATTTGCAACATGTCCTGTTTGCTTGCAGATATAACATTCCATTCTATCTGTAGAAAGAAAAATTCTATGTTCATGACCATCATATGGAATAGTTATTGATGTTTGTAGTTCGTAGTTATCCGAAGGGGGAAATATATAAACTTGGCGCCTGAAGCTTAAAACATGACTGTATTCATCTCCAGGGATACCTGCTTTGAGAAACGATATGGGGGATGCTAGTTGTAAGCCAAGACTTTTTATAGCATTTTCAGCTAGATCATGAGGAATAAAAGGTGATATATTTGAAATAACAATTCTTTTGGTTGGAGATATAAGTCTCCGAATATTTAGTGAAAATGTATTAATTTGAATGAATGGATGAGACTTTATCAATTTTTCGACAAGTTCAGAATTAGATAAGTAAATACATACCCTATTATTCGATATCCTGGATGCGAAGCAAATGTTCTTGGCCCCAATGATAGTTCCGATTGCGTGTACATAATCGTATAGCTTTAGACTATTCTCGGCATGAAGAACTACGGCCTGATCCTTTTTTGGGAACGTTGGTCTAGGTGCTGATTTTACTGCAGCCGTATAAGATATGTTACTGTTGGTGGTTGGGTTTGTGTTGGTTACAATTTGGTTTGTTGACATTGTTGGATTTGAAGCATCCTCGTAGTCAAAGACAGCTTCTTGCAATTTGTTTGTATTCATTGTTGAGTGTCAGAAGGCGGCAACTTATCATACACCATAGTGATGGAAGTTGCCTAGATATGGAGCAACTAGTGTAATGTCCAAAAATGTTGTTATTTTCTTGTAAGGTTATAATGCACTTAATGAAATATTGTTTATACAAGTTTAGCGATTATATGCACCCGCGAAAGTACACGTATATAGTTACACTGCACTTTGTTATTGTCTGGAACAAGTATAAATCGCAAAACAAGTTTAAAAACTATTATAAACACTGTAAATTACGAGAACGGCAAAAACGATGTTTACTCGTTCAGGCACCGAAGTGGAATCTCCGTCGTAAGATTTACTTTATGCTGGAAAATTGTTGAACGAAAATGATTAATTTTTGTTTAAAAAAAAAGTAAAATTAATGTATATCATCAGTAAACATAGAGATATATTTGAAAAATATACAAATTTAAAAACCAAAAAGGTGTAATTATATAAAATATTATATCCTGGCCGATAAAAAATAGAAAACAATGAAAAATTAAAATTTTTAATGTACAAAAGAACGACAAATTGAACTAGAACATTGAAAAAGAAGTTCTGTGTTGTAGAATGTAACTATATTGTAGAACTGAAGATGTACAAAAACGTAAAAAGAAATTACCTAGTAAAAGGAAGACAAAACTAAAATTAATGTTATAGAAATTATTATCAAACTTACTCATTCCTCGGGTAAAATCTCCAATTTAGGCCGTGTCGAAGTTTCGACTTTATCTTGCGGACTCATCTTCAGATAAAAATAAACAATATATACCGTGTTTTAATAGATAACTTTATTGACATATTTCAAGGATTATATCGACAATAAATTTACTGCAGACCAAACATTTTATAGTCTTAATAATTTAATATACTAAATAATATCACAAAGTTCTACGATTCTATAACACTTAATGAATTATCGTTAATAACAATTATACAAAGTCCTATGTACAATATATTCATGTAAATACAGATTTTATGAGGGTACTGTAGTCGTAATAAAGAAGTAGGTTGTTTTTTATAAATCGGTAAGAAATGAGTAGAATATACCAAATGGGGAAAAGTATAAAACTGGTATCGATACGGGCAAACAATACAAATATATTGGAATATTTACACCTTTTTTCGCGTCAGTGTAGAGTAAAGTATTTAAATAGAATCTTCCTGAAAAGGTTCACATATTATTTACTCTACACTGATGTGAAATGGCGTATAGATATTTATAGATCTGACAGCATTTATTCAGCGTTCGAATTACATATTATAAAAACAAACTGAAATCAATAAAATTGTTGAAAGCAGCAACAACAACTTTATTTTTGTTTAACTGTTCTGCAAATATTTTTATTATTCCAAAATCTATGTGCAGAACATTTTTTTTTCAATAAATTTTTGTAAAAAGATTGCATTTAATGTAACAATGTTTCTTATTACCTCCAAGTTGCGTATAAATTTTATAAAAATGTTAAATTTTAAGTTTCAAGACTGTCATTTAGATATTTGGGAAATGTTATGTACAGTTCGGTATATTAACCACTTTTTTACTTTAATAATCTCAGTATATAAATCAATTGCTGTTATTAACGTTGTTAGGAGAGAGATTCTTGGCAATCAGATACTTCTTTATTTCGTCTTCGAAGTTTCTGAAGTCCATGGAACTTGCCAAATGTTGGTTTGAGTTTGGGGAGAGTGCTAGAGTTGAAGGTTTGTTGAAAATTGACGTAGAGCTGGCAAATGTTGACGCCATTTGCTTTTCTCTTTCCTAAAACAATACGACATATTTTTTCTGTTAGAATAATGTAATGTCAACAAAAATGATAACGGAGAAAATAAAAAACAAATCGAAAATGAAAAACTAGATATGATCAATTAAAGGGAGTTACTTTTTTTTTGCTTATTTTCCTGAACTATAACTGATTATACAGATGAAAAAATTGATTGCTCAGTCATTGTTGAATTCTGAAAAACACTAAGTGATTGCTTTAAATTCAGGATACTTAAAGAGAATATATGAGGATATATGGCCTTATACACACGAAAAAATGTAAAGCTTAATGAAAAAAATAAAATAATGTGATTGGTTGATTTCAGAAGCATTTCCTTTATGAAAAAAAAAACATTATTGATAAGTATTAAAAGTCCACATCAAAACAAAACTTACCTTCTCCATACACAAATTATCACACGTTTCTTTCATCTTTTTCAATTGCTTCTGCAGACTTCTGTATTCTTCCAAGAATCGCTCCAACTGCGCCGCATGGTAGTCGTAGGAGTTGGCGTTGGGTGTCATGCTCATGGTGGGGGAAATTATCTCCCTCGGTTTGTTGTACCAAACGTGGCTTTCTAGATTCGAAACGTCTAGAAGAGGAGTGGCGCTTATGTCGGTTGTAGCCTGCAAAATAAGGATAAAAATGACAATATATACGGTATACACGGGGAGTCGTGTTGCCGGCAGTCTTTTAGCATCATCGCGCGTGCTTAAAGCTGTTAGGGCGTTTTTAAATTTCGATTTCTTCACGGATAATTCTCGATTTTAAGTAGCGGATAGGAGCGATAGTTTTTGCTTTTTCTAAATCCATTTGTGACCTGTCTGAATATGATGTTGGGCTAGAGCTGATGTAGTATCGGAATGTTTTACAGATATAGAATGTTCTGAAATACGGTTGTGGATTCGTCGGTTTGTCTGTCCTACGTATGTACGTAGGCAACTGGCACAAGGTATCTCGTAGACACCATGGTCTTCATTAAGGATTTGGTCATTTACGGATCTGACGAGATTGGACAACTTGGAGTGAGTAGTGAAGATGGTGTTGATGTTTAGAGGGTTAAGAGTTCTGCTGATCTTGCCAGTGACACATTTGATAAAAGGTAGAAAGATGTTTTTGAATGCTCCTCTTGATTTGTGTTTTGTGCTTGCTGTTTTCTAAGAGTGTTTGCTTATTGAATTGATTTCGGGAGGTGGAACGGGAAAAACGAGTTTTGATAATTGAATTAAGTTGTGCGGGGTGATGATGTGACTGGGTATTGAGATAACGGTTTATATGGGTGGGTGCTTCTAAAAAAGAACATCAAGGAATGGCAAAGACGCCTCAGACTCAACCTCCATCTTGAATTAAATACTGGGATGTATTCCATTCAGGTGGGACAGGAAGAGATCTCAAGTGTCTTTACGATGGAGTCAAATGACAAAGGTATTATCAACGTAATCGGCAAGAGGGTTTGAGATTTGATCAGGACAGGGGTGTTGTTTTGAAATGTTTAATGTAGATATCAGCTATGGTAGAGAGGGGAACTCATTGGGGCACCTTTTTTTTTGACGATAGAAACGATTTTGGAATAAAAAGTAAGATTTTGATTCTCTCCACGATTTGGATTTGTTTAGAGTCCAAGATGGAAATGGTTTGATCAATAGGAATGATCAAAGAAACAATGTCAAAACTAAGTAGTATATCTGAGGGTCAAATAGAAATGTTTTTCAGAAGATCAATGAAATGGAAAGAATTTTTGACAAAGGACAAGGCGTTTTCGGCTAATGGTTGTAAGGATAAGGCGAGATGTTTTGCCAATTTCTGATTGCCTCAGAGATAATTAATATTATTATTTCAAGATCTACAAATTTATTTTAATGATGACCACGATTATCCATTTCACACGCCTATCAAAGAAAATAGAAAGAGATTCCGTCCATAGACGATTGACAAAAAAGGATTAAAGACAACCATCTTTCATCCAGATAAGAATATTATTACCTTCTCTTCTGTTTTCGAATTTATTTCTTCTTTCTCTATAGGTAAGCACAGATTTTCTATCGTTCTCTAAAATAATAATAATTTCTCGCAGCTTCGTTAAAAAGTTGGCTTCACCGAATAAAAACTAAACTATATTCACAGTACAACAATATTGAAAATGTTAACACAAAATTTTCGCATTGAACATGACAGTTTGAATGTTTTAAATAAAATATTCATTAGGTTACAAAACGCAGTGAGGCGTAAATTTATTTTACGGTATTGGTCAAAAACGCATTGTTTTAACGAGTTTAGTGATGTGTATCACACTGCAGAAATGTAATAAACTATATTTAGTTTAGTTATGTAATATATTGTAATTTAGATAGATGGGAATGTCACGGGAAGTTGTAGGATTGTTCAGAACACATGAAAGATATAAAGATATGTGAAACTTCCTAGAAAGGGAAGGGAAAGATCTAAACAAACTGCAAAGAAAATGAAAGTGGCCATTCCGAGAAGAAAGAGATCAGAGTAGAATAAAATAGAATAAGAATATGCTTTATTGTCACTAAGAATTGTACAATTTTATGGACAAAGCTTACAAAAAGTCAAATAAACAGCAATAACAATTAAAATTTACTAAAATTACATGAATCGTCAATATCACAAAATAAAACATAATAAAATATATAATCCATTGCAAAATTTCACTAAATTGCATAATAAAACCTTACGAACTAGTTTACGAATAAGTTTAAGTTGCTGCATGTGATACCAAAATATATATGAAAATACTTTAGTTGCTTGTACCTAAACGTACTGTAATTTCTTAGTTATTCGTTAAAAAACTTTTCCACTGAATAATATGGTATTTCAGATAAATAGGCTTTTGTCAATTTACGGAACTTAAGGAAAGAAGTTGTAGATTTAATTTGCAAAGAGATATTATGGTAGTATAATTTTTTTCCGAATATAATATAGATTTCTTTATTAACTCAGTGGACGAGATCGGTAAATACACATCAAAGTTTAAATTTCTGGTTGATTAATCATGATTAGGACTTGCTGGAAAAACATGTAGGTGTTTACGAATTAAGCAAACAGTTTCTAGAATATATAGAGAGGGAAGAGTTAAAATCCCGTGATTTTTGAAGTAGCTTCTACAATGTGTTATTCTACTGAGGCCAAAAAGATACCGTGTTGCTTTTTTTGGTAATTTAAAAATAATATCAGATTGGGCAGCTGTACTAGAACCCCAAAAAGGAAGGCCTTATCGAAGATGAGACTCAAACAAAGAAAAGTATGTTATTTTGGAAGATGCTAAATTGATTTCCTTCGAAATAGATCTTATTGCATAGCATGCTGAGGCTAGTTTATTACTTAATAAATCGATATGAAGGGACCATTTAAGGTTGCTGTTCATAAAAATACCAAGAAATTTTACAGAATCAACAATACTGATCTTGCTGTTATTAAGAAGCAAGGGTTGAAGACCTACTTTATAGGATAATGCTACTGTCTTATCCACGTTAAAAGAGAGTAAATTAGCGTCGTTCCAGGTTTTTTTTAAGTAGATCAGAATTTATAATCGCAAGAAGAATTGAAATATTAGAGTTCCTCCAGGTAATACTTATATCATCAGCAAAAAGAAAAATTTTTCCATCGATTTTTAAGTTAGTGATGTCATTTATAAAGTTAAGAAAAAGTAGAGGACCCAGTACTGAACGTTGTGGTACTCCACATACAATGCTTTTGTGACTAGAGTCAGTATCATTTGCTCTAACTAGTTGTTGCCCATTCCCCAAGTAGGATTGCAAACATTTTAAAGAAATACCTCGAATTCCGTAGAAATTTGGTTTTTTTTATTAAAATTTCGTGATTTACATAATCAAAAGCTTTCGCATAGTCACAAAAAACAGTGGCAGTATAAAGATTATTGTTTAGTGCTTGATAGATCTCACGTAGTAAGTGTGTTAAATGTGTCTCACGTGATAAAATGTTGTTTTCAACGAGAAAGGACATAAGTCGGGCTTTTATAAGTCTCTCAATAATTTTGGATAGGACTAGTAGTAAGGCAATAGGTCTATAGTGGCCGACATTAGATTTTTTACCAATCTTATGAAGAGGAATAATAATGGCTGTCTTTAGGCACTCAAATAAACCTTTTTCACAGGAATCGTTAATTATTGAGACCAGGACTTCCAACACATTATTTGGGAGATTTAAGAAAATTTTTATGCATAGTCCATCAGTACTACAGGAAGATTTGCTTTTGATTTTGATTGTTTGGATCAGTTCAGATTTATCAACTAGTATTATAAAGAATGAATTCGAGACCTTTTTTGAATTGGAGAGATAGAAAAACGGATCTTGTTGTGGCAAAATAGCTGATGTTATATTTTTACTCACATTGACGAAATATTCACTTAGATTTTCAGGGTTTGGAAGAGAAAATGTTTAGTTTTATTTCGAAGATCGTTTATTATGGACGAAGTTTCATTTGCAACATTTTTAGAGCTTCCCAGACGATTCTTATAGTACATTTTTGTAGCTGTTTTGATAAGTTTTAGATAGATTCCTCTGGACTTGGAGATATATTCAGTGACAAAGACATTGGTAGTAAATTTCTTGATGTACAGTAGTGAACGTATATTCTTGGCTGATATGCCGATACCTTTGGTAGTCCAGCGTTTGTGAGTTTTTGACTTAATTGTAATTAAAGGAAATGGCTTATTGCAAATACAGACAAGCTTATCTAAAAAATCACAGAGGAAAAGTCCCACCCAGAAGTCAAGCTGAAATTTTGGAATTTACGAAAGTTTTGAGCAGAAAAAATCCTACCTAAACGTTGAATTTTCGAGGATTGTTTGTTAAGAGTGTTAAACTTGATATATATTGCTTCATGGTCAGAGAGTCCTGCATTAATAATTGTAGAAAGTACATAGAGATAAGAGAAATCTTAGACAATATAATCAATTATGGTAGATGTTGTTTTATTAATTCTTGTAGGAGAATTACCGTGCATTATGGAACAATGCGATTAACTATACGAATCGAATATATTGACGATAATTGAAGATAATTGGGTAGCACAAGCAACAGCGTAATTAATATTCAAGTTCAACAAATTTAGCTTAGTCTCCGCATAGAATCTTTCTGCTTTTATTGGGCAGGTCGTCTAACAAATTTAACAGGTTCTGAAAATATAGTTTCGTGGAAGAATCAGGTGATCTATAAATGCAAAAAATGTATAGATTAAGATTCTTCTTATAAACCAATGAAAACTCAAAAAAGGATTCATTCAACAGAAAGTCATATTTTGTTATGGGAGAGAAATCGTTACTTGTAGAAAGAATTATGGTACCAGCATGAGCTGAACTTGGACGATCATAACTAGGAATTGTGGTATATTTTTCTACAAAAAATGCTCGTTAACTTCAAGCCAGTGCTCCTGGCTCCTAATTCATCTGGTTTATATCTTATAGAACGAATATTATTCAATACCATACTAAAGTTGTCATCACTATAATAATTTGAGGTTTCTAGGCCTACAGAACACGTCCTATTATTTAAAAATTTCCTTTTGGAGAGGCAACGAAATAGCAGTTTCAGTGACTTTTCCTTGATTTTTGTAGGTGAATAATTCTTTCCTAAGTGATAAAGGACCTAAAAGCAGCAAGATCAGGTTCCACCTCAGTTGGACCAATTCAATAGGCATCGTTAAATTCTAGAAGGATTTTTCTTAGATCTTCAGTCTTAGGGAGAAGTCCTTTGGAAGCCAAAAAGAGTTTAACGCTTGTATTGGTGAATCCTTCGTAGCATACTGAAGCAGGTTGGTCGTGTAGAAAAGCAAGATGTAGCTTAATGGCTTTTAAGATATCCGGTTCCCTAAATCTTGCTAAAACATATCGACTATTCGAGTTATTAGTTAATATAACTCTTGGTAGAGTCAAATGATCTAGATTTATCGATGGTTCCAAAGTATCTTTCTTAATATAGTTAATATGAGAATGAAAAGCATTCTCAGATTTGCAAATTTCGATGGCCTGCTTATGTGTGACTATTTTTGTATTTTCCACATCACTTTTGTTGTTGCTTAAAATGGTAATTGGATTTTCCAAGCTAACGGGGCTTTTGATATTCTTCGGACTTATATTTGACTCAGATGAAGGCGTTGGTTGGGAATATGAAGATTCTGTAGCCATTTAATGTTTACACCAGGTGGCCAAATCTCCTAATTAAATAATTAGTCAATGGAGGTTTTAGATTTTATGCCTATTTTGAATGAGGAACCACTCGCTGTGTCGGCATCTTTAACGAAGACACAACATCTAATATATTCCTTGATACAGAGCTTCTCTTTAATAAAGTGAACAACTTGTATAGGGGTGTAAATTGGGATTAAGTTGGTAATAACTAAATAATGGCATTTATCTTTTGTAATTTTTGGCTCTTTCTTTGTTGATTCGAAATGTTGAATGACTTCAGTTTGAGTATCTGAGGTGGCATAAAATGTATTTTTCTTTAATACTTTTTTTTTCGTTTGTATAGTAGATAATTTGTTGGTAAGAATTCCCATATGATTAGATATTTCACTGATGTTTGAAAAGAGCCTTTCTATGCCCATCTTAATCTCAGTTGAATTTGAGTCTTCTATTTAAACCTTGATAGTGTCATCAGAACAGCCGAAAAATCTGACGATATATTGAAAATATCTTGTTCCATCTGCATTATAGATTTTAAAACATTGTCTGGATTTAGCAGGTTATTTATTTTATGGATCTCGTCAATTTTTTTTGTAAGATAGTCCAGTTTGTCCCCATTTTTGGTTAATAAATCGTACGTCTCAATGAGAACAGTTACTTGAATTACGGCTTCAAAGTTCTCTAAGGGTATTTGATTTTTTGATAAATTGGTAATTTTTTCATTTAAATATTTTAAGCTTCGCGAGTCACACCATGTAAAAAAGAATCTTAGATGGGAAAATTTTTTGTCCAAGAAGGCTTTTGTGATCGTTTTATTAAGTCCAGAGCATTTCATACAAAAATTTCTGCCAACAATTTATCACTGCAACCTAATTTATTATATTTGTCGGCTTCAGAGAATTCTGTAAAGCAGTTCTCGCAAATGTAGGTCATGGTCGAAGGTTAAATTTGCAATACTTAACTAGGACGGTGATAGTAAACAAAAAGCAAAAGTATGAATAAACAAATCGGGTATAAACTTACAACCAGTTTAGTCGTATCCACAACGCTCCAAAACAATAACAATAACAAACAAACACAATTGAGTAAGCCGAAAGCCGACCGTGATAACAAAACAATATAATTGAACACAACACAGTCGAAGACTAACTAAATGAAATGGTAATAAAACAAATATTATGGAGGATTTTGGAAATAATTGAAATGAATTCTTAATGATTTATAAATAATTAATAGACGTGGTTTGATGACTATATTGAAAGAAAAACTGGTTATACAAATAAAACTATTTACGTCTGTCACATTTAATATCTAGAGATGAACTGGTCACTGCTGTGTCCCTTGACTGGTTTTTTTTGACTCGTTCGGTGGAGGAGTGAAGGGCAACACACATCAGGGACGACGTTACATAAATTGCTCGAACAGCTTTAACAGCATTGTTACGATAGATGGTGACGTGTCGTATGACTCAGAACGGTAAACATGTTTATTACTAATATGCTTATTCATTCGAGTATTTTCTAGGTAATGCCTACCTGACACACGATGGGTCCCCCTTTGTTATAAAAACAACAATTCGAACCTTCTGGAGACGAGCCGATGTGAAAATACCAGTTTGCCGTTACCATTTCGCCGCTCAGTCTAGTCGAGAGGGCCGTCGAATTTTCGAGTCTGGCGGAACTGGGTATATAACAGGACATTTTATTTGGAAGAGGAACAGTTAATTTTGAAGATTCGCGCTCGCGATTTAATTGTAACGTTCGTCAAATACATTGTTGTACAGTGGTTTAATAAATTGATATAAATTATCGTGTTTTTTAATAAATTAAAATTAGAACAATATAATAAATTAGTAAAGAATTAATAAATAAAATAGAATAAATTAGAATTAAATAAAGTCGTAACAGTATTAAATATAAGAAGTGAAAGAAATCACGAGAAATCAGACAAGTCAAAAATATACAAGCTGGAATACCTAACAGATAGATTCAAGATAGCTATTTGGAATTAGAGAGGATTGGAGTGAAAAGATCAAGAAATAAACGACGGATTAAAAAAACCTTAAGAAAAATGTAGTCATTGTAAATAAAACAAAAAGAAATTTTAGGGAGCTGCGTCATAAAAACTGTGCTATATAATAGATATTTACAAAAGACCACTTACCTCTTTAGTAGATCGCCCCTCTCTAGTTAAATTCATATAACTATTTGACATTTTGTTGACCCTGTTTCTGTTCAAACTTGTAGTCATCGAGTACTTTGGTAAGTCGGCCATACATATTTCTTGAGTGCAGGGTATGCTCTCCCCTCCGCTACTACCTATAAAAAAGAAGATGAACACTTTTATTGTCATTTCATATTTTAATATGTGTCAAATATATCATGGCCACGCTTTTAAAGATACGCAGATATGCCTAAAATTTGGTCAAATGTATCTGAACATAAGGGTCTTATCGTGCTTGAATTGTGTGCAAAAGATGGATCAGATCGATTGAATAGTTTTTGCGAAATTTAATTTGTATGTAAGATTTTTTGAAAAATAAGTTAATTTTTAATCCTGATCAATTTGGCTTTATAAGAGAGAGGTCGACTGATGCCAATCTAGTTTTGTATGTCAATCATATACAGTAAGAGGGTTTTCAGACGAGGATACTGTATGCGAGATACTGTATGCGAGATACAGAATTTTCGATGACTGCTGTATCGGATTCACGGGCATGCTTGTCAGTATGAAAATAGTAGCAGTGCAGTGCGGTTAAATTTTTGGATTATGGATGTAGAAGAGTGTGTTATGCTGTGGTACATATTAAATAAAAAGAAAAAGAAACTCAAAAGAAGATGTAATTTGTGGGTTCATCCTATTGTAGAATTAAGAGAAACCAAGGGAACGTATAATTTGCTGTATCAAGATTTATTGCAAGATCCATCGAAGTTTTTTAACTATTTTCGAATGTCTGTGAAGTCGTTTGAAGAACTTCATAAAATTTTGGAAATTCAATTGAGTAAAAAAGACACAACTATGCGTAGAAGTATTTCATCAAAAAAAGGCTTTCTATAACTTTAAGTTAAAGTTAAAGTCTATGACTTAAATTTAAAATAAATCTGTGTACTTATCTCCAATTTGTAAATTGTTTACCTCGCCCTAAATAAAAAATGACCGTATTCCTTTCACAATAATGTAGTTTGATATTCGTTAAATAATCAAAATTCCAATTAGCAAACTTTTAAAACTAAACTGTATACGTATGAAACAAAATACCTATATATTTATAATAAAAACGTGTTTATTTCTTACCATATTCATTTTGCTGTACTACAGTCATGACCTCAAAATTTTCGCTTAGAATTTTCGACCCAGCACTGCTGTTTTTTATTTCTATTGCAGTAATCTGGCGATGCTGTATCCCATAGACAGGGATTTGATTGTACCAAACAAATAAATTTGTCATTATCAAATACAGCACGCTCCATTATTTAACTATATTCAGAAAACACCTTCTTTCTTTCGTTGCTCATTCACAATTATTCGACAGAAAATCGCGCGTCTATGGAATATGGTGCAAAAGTATTCGTGTCTGAAAGCGTTCATTTAACGTAATGGTTTTTCTGTATCTGGCATACGCATTCAGTCGTCGGCGACAGGAAGGTCCGAGATACTGAATTCGGTATCTCGCATACTGTATCCCTCGCGCGTCTCGTGTGAAAAGCTCCATTTCAGTCTATGTAATATCTGTGTCTCGGATACGCGTATCTCGGATACAGTATCCTCGTCTGAAAGGGGGCTAAGACATAACTTGCCTTGAAAAAGTACAGATATGTTCAGTAGCCTTATAAAATTTCATAAAACCAAGACAAAAACAAGAAAGTTTCCAGAAATTAAAAGAAATAGGCTGCACGATAAATTACTTCGAATATCTGAAAGACATTCATATAAAAGCTTAAAAAAAAACTGGTCCATATTTCTATTCGTTTTTGTGACTATTTATATTTATTCATATCGTGTCGATAAATAAGAAAATAGGGAAACCTGTTTATTTTACTAGTATTGTTGTTGAAAGTAAACTAATTATATTTATGAACTTCGTCTGCAGGTGGATGTTTTTCATGGATGTCTCATATTAAAATATGTTTAAAATAGCTTAATTCTTTAATACTCTTCCAGTTTAGATCATGTTTTTCTATCAATTTTCTAACATCAACTACTTTTTCTTGTTTTTCTTGTAAAGTTAATCTTTGCCTTTTAAAACACGTGGTCTAAGAGATTTATTTACTAAGAGCGGTTTCAACATCCTATCTCCTGATGTATTGCTACAAAATATATAATAATGTTACTCAATCTTTAGTTGTTTTATATCCACTTGCAGTTTTTCCATCCTTTGTGATGTATTTACGGTGGGTTAGTATATCTTCTACTGGCATCTCTTTAGTAGCTGAAAATTTTTTACCAGCTTGGGAAGTGGAAGTTTGTGGCTTTTACTGTGTCATTAACTTAAAAACCTGAAGAGCCTTTTCCTGGATTAAATAACGACTTACCGGAATTCTTCTTTTAATTAGTTCCTCAATCCAAATTGCGATGGCTCTTTCTGATCTTTCTAATAATACATCCCTTGAGAAAGATTGAAATTTGGCGCTTAATTTTATACCAGAAATTATTCTTCTTCTTCTTCTTTAAATGCCATCTCCGCAACGAAGGTTGGCAATCATCATGGGTATTCTGACCTTCGAGGCAGCTGCTCTGAATATTTGCCTTGTGCTGCAACCAAACCACTCTCTCAGGTTCTTCAACCAGGAAACGTGTCTTCTTCCTACGCTTCTCCTACTCTCTACTTTTCCTTGAATTATGAGTCTCAAGATGTTGTATCTTTCGCCTCTCACTACATGTCCGAGATATTGCAATTTCCTTTCTTTTATTGTATTTTCCATTTCTTTCTCTCTGCCTATTATCATTAACACTTCTGTATTCGTGACTCTATCTACCCATGGAATCCTCAACAATCTTCTAAATATCTAAATGTCCACATTTCAAACGCGTTAAGTCGATTTATTGTATTCCGGTTTAATGTCCATGATTCAGCTCCATAGTAGAGTACACTGTGTACATAGCATTTAATTAGCCTTATTCTGAGGGCCAATGTCAGATCTTTGCTGCATAAAATCTTTTTCATTTTCACGAAGTTGGCACGTGCTTTTTCAATTCTGACTCTTATTTCTGCAGTATAATCGTTATTTTCTGTTATTATCGTTCCCAAGTAAGTATATCTTCTTACTCTCTCAATCTGCTGGCCGCCTACCATTAATATTTCGTTTGTATTGTTGTTCTTGCTAATTTTCATGAATTTGGTTTTTTTTTGCTGTTAAGAGAGAGTCCGTATTCTCCACTATATCTTAATATTTTGTTCATTATTCTTTCTAAGTCTTCAAAGTTGTCGGCTATTAGGACTGTATCGTCGGCATACCTAATGTTAATTAAACTTCCGTTCACTTTTATGCCAACTGTCTCGTTTACCAAAGCTTGTTGTATAATTTCTTCAGAATAAGCATTAAATAATAACGGCGATAGTATGCAACCTTGCCTGACCTCTCTCCTTATCTCCACTTCTTCTGACACTTCTCTTCCAATTTTCACATTTGATCGTTGGCTGTAGTATAAATTTGATATCAATGTTACATCCCTCATATCCAGATTCTTGTTTTTGAATACTTCTATAAGTCGGTCATGTTTTCCCTTATCGAATGCCTTGTTGTAGTCTATAAAGCATACATAGAGATCTCGATTAATATCCAAACATCTTTGAATCAGCACGTTAAAAGAAAGTAGTGCCTCTCTTGTGCCCACTCCATTCCGAAATCCAAACTGGGAATCACTAATGTCCATCTCCAGCTTAGCGTGTATTCTATTATGGATGATTTTTAGTAGATAATCACTACATTCTTTGGCAATTTACTTTCTTTGGTAGACAAATAAATGTTGATGTCAGAATTTCACGTGGAATGATTCCTGTGGAATAGATTGTGTTCAGTAATTGGACTAAAAGATCTAGGTTTTTTTCATTGACCAGTTTTAGCAATTCACTTGGTATTTTATCTGGACCAGCAGCTTTATTATTTTTCATGGACTTTACTGCATGCATAATTTCTGACTTTGTTATTTCAGGTCCCTCGTCTTTACTCTGATTATCTTCATATATATATATATATATATATATATATATATATATATATATATATATATATATATATATATATATATATATATATATATATTTTGCTGTCTCTGGTCATGGAATAATTTCTCTTTGTATTCTTTCCATCTTCCTAATTTTTGTTCTGTCTCTACTAAAATGTTTTCTTATTTGTCCAATAGTATGCTTGAGATTTTCTGTTTTGCTACCCCAGCTAATTCTTTAACTTTCTTATGGAGATTGAAGTTATCATATTTGTTTTGTAAATCTTCTATTTCTTGGCATTTTCCAGCGAAAAAAGTCTCTTTAGCTTCTCTTATTTTTCTTCTTATTTGTTTATGCAACTGTTGATACTGAGTTATGTTGATATTCTTTTGCCTTCTTCTATCCTCCATCATTTCCAAGATTTCTTCTGTCATCCAATCTCCTTTCTTGCATCTGGTTGTTGTGAGTTCTTTGCGACTTGGTTCGATAATTGCATTTTTAAAGAATTGCCACTGTTGTTCTACATCACCATCAATTGATTCCGGTGTGAATTCTAGGTACGCATTAATTTCTTGTTTCAGTTTTTCTTTGACGTCTTCTGATTCTAATTTTTCTATGCTTAGTTTATCACTTTTGTAGCTTTTTTGTATCTTTTTTAAGTGAAGTTGGAATTTTGCTACAAGAGGATTGTGGTCCGACGCCACGTCTGCACCTGGGTACGCTTTCACCGATTGTATTGCGTTTCGGTATCTGTGGTTTATTAAAATATAGTCAATTTGGTTTCTAACGATTTTATCGACCTTGTCAGCTGGCGATTTCCAAGTGTAAACGCGTCGTTTAGGCAGTTTGAAGAAAGTATTCATTATTCGCAAGATTATGTTCTGGGCAGAATTCTATAAGGCGTTCTCCTCTCCCATTTCGAACACCGAGTCCATATGGTCCTACAGTAGACTAACATCTTCCTTCTCCAACTTTGGCGTTAAAATCACCCATGACTACTGTTATATCTCTAGGTGTTGTATTTTGTAGGGTTTTTTGAAGGTCATCGTAAAATTTTTCAATTTCTTTCTCTGTTTTATCGGCGGTTTAAGGTTTAATTTCTCATGTCTTGTCATCATTTGTATTAGCATAATTCTTTCCGATATTGGTATAAAGCCTACAGCTGATTTTGCAACTTTTTTACTGACATTAATTGCTACTCCATACCGATGTTGGCTGTCGGTACTACTAGAGTAGAAAAGTCAACCATTGGTTGTACTTAGTTCGTAGGAGTCGAGCCATCTTGTGTCACTTATTCCCAATATGTCGATCTGTCGCATCATTTCTTGTTCCATGTTCCTATACAGAAATTATAGATTTTCTTATAGCAACTTTATTCCTCTTAATTGCTCTTACAGTTGATTCACTTAAATTAAAATGTTTTGCAATTGCCGTAGATCCTCCTCCTTTTCCTAAGCGATCTAAAATAATTGCAATTTTCGTTTTTAATGTAATTAATTGTCTTTGATGTATTTTTTCTCCATTGCGCCAAAAAAAATCTTAAAAAAAGAAATAAAAAAAATTAGACTTACAATATTGAGATGGCGAAAACCTCTTCTAATGAAAAATAAAATTTTACGACACTCGCTTAAAACATTTCAATCCGAAAACCGTGCTGCTTATTATACTGCAACTTGGTATCAGCAAAATTTTAAACAACGTATTATAAAACGAAGCACCGCTAAAAGAAAAACTATTTTAAAACAATAACAAGTTATACCTTTCAATGCGAAACTCGCAATGATGTAATAGGATTACATCATGTAACAAGGGAATCCCCGAATTATAAAGGCTCACTTTACTGACATCTGGATGTGAATAGTTAATATTTAATTATAGAAATTTTTGGATGAAATACAAATCGCAAGCACAACTTTAAAATCACATAAAAATAATCCGCATAAAAAGAGACCTTACTGTATATAGGTAACAGCTTTGAAGAGGAATTCCAGGTTGACTTTAGCTGTACTGACTTTTCCAAAGCATTTGATCGGGTTTACCTTTGAGCAAAATAATGAGTTTGACGTTTTTAAAAATAGTTCCACTAAAAAATTGATGAATCTCTAGATGAGAGTTTTTTTGTATTATCTCATACTACATATTTCAGCTGTAAACCCATCTAACTTCAGAAATCGTTTTCAATAATTTTGAAAACTTTTACGGTCGACTGTATGATATATACACAATTAAAGATCAACTTAAAATATTACTCACCATATCGACTTTCATGCAACAGTGGAGTCTGACTATCATTACTTCTATACCGCGCAGAATGTAGTTCCTTCTTCCTCGGTAACGTACAAAATATCTCATTTATATCCGAAGTACTTCCACTCGTACCCTTCGCTTTGAGTACGTTGCTCTGATTAATCTCAAACGATTTACTTTTCGGCGAGATCTCTATCAGATCAGGAAAATCTTTCTCTCTATCTTCCACTAGCCTGGAGAGCTCTTTGTTTAAGTACACGGAAGACGTGGCTGGAGGTAAGTACCGTTTGGTGGTTGTGGGACAGTAAATAGAAGACGAAACGCTCGGTGATGATACAGGAGTAGAGTACTGGCTGTAGGTGCCGCAAGTTGTACTGCAAGTTGTGTTAACGCTGCTGGAATGATGAAAAAAGAGTATTAGTAATTAAAAATTAAATGATACAATGTTAAAAAAAGTAAAAAGTCACTGTATTTTTTTATTCCTCACACCGTCACTTTAATGTAGAAATAGCTTTCTTCTTTTTCTTCTTCATTTCAGGCTGTATCATTTGGGTTATATTCATTTTTGCCTAGGAGCTGAACAACTGTTTTAGCACTAAACGGTCTCAAATTATCCCATGCATTGTTCTCAGTTGTCATTGAAATCATAGATATCCAATAATTAAATATTTCGTAATCTTATAATAATAAATATTGAATTTATTAAATATTGTCATAAATAAGTACTCGTTCAACACCTTAAAGTTTTTTATTTGGTTTTAAGTAGCTGAAGTACTAAATTTATAATATGATTGTGTTTATATTATATTTATCAAACATTTGTCACCAAGGGAGAATATTAGTTAAATCTAAAGCAAGGTTCTTAAATATATCAAAGCAGTGCATAATTTGTGACAAAAATGAAGCGAGTTTGATGTAGTAAAATATTTTTTTAATCTCAAGTTTGAAAATATTTGTTTCTATGTAAAACCAAATGATCAAAATAGACTATAAATATTTTTATCTTTTCCTTTCTGGTTACGACCTTTAAAATACACATTAAGTGAGTTTATATTGCTAAATATTTTCTGCTACATTTTCCTCTTCTTACCACATCCTTTTCCAAACTTCTTATTTTAATTAAGAAAGATTAAAATTTTTTTAACTAGAAGCGATCTTAAGTTTTTATTATATAAATCCAATAACCAGTCTATTGTCCTTAACAGGGATTTACGGGAAGCCAACAATCGCAAATGAGGATATTGATCCCTTGTCGGCCTCTTTACGGTCAAAAGACATTGATAGATTGCATCCCCACAAATGTGTTAAAAGGATTTTGAGATTAGTCACTATATACATTATAATACACACACATTATATATATATATATATATATATATTATATATATATATATATATATATATATATATTATATATATATATATATATATGTATATATATATATATGTATGCATATATATATATATATATATATATATATATATATATATATATATATATATATATATATATATAATATAAGTAAAATGTAATGGCATGTCTCGCAAAACAGAAAACCAAAAAAGGTATATCGATGGAAGGCAACCGTATATACGTATTTCTGACTATTGGTCGTCTTCAGTACCGTGCAGCCAAGCTAGAAAAGGAGCATGTTAACTTTGGAAAGGATCACTATATATATATATATATATATATATATATATATATATATATATAATGTGTGTAATCTTACAGTAAGAGTTCTGCTTGTTATTGATTTGATTTGTTTATCAATTTTATTAGCAATATATCACTTTATTAAAAAGTTAAGAGAACTGGTTGCTTCTTTAATATATTTACACAAGAAAGAAATAATGGCGGGTGTTTTTGTGCCCTTACTTGCCTTTAAATGCTGCAAGAGAGACAAATTAAAGAATGTAGAATTAAAAAACGGTTTATCAAAAAGACTAATACTAATACAGAAGAGTTGAATGTCAGTGGTATTTGTGAGGTTATTTACGACTGAGGTTATGTACAAATGGACCGAATGATTGTTCTTAAGAAATGTGGATGTTATTTGTAGAAAAATATGTAACTTTAAAATTGTTAACCGAAAATTAGGTTAACAGGTAGATGTTCGATTGTTCCATTATATAATTATGAAGATTATTAAATAACTTGAGTCTTAGATGGGAAAAAGATTCACTAAGGCGGTAACTTATGGAATTTTCTAATATTGCAGCAAAGAGAACTTTATTTTTAAGAAATTATATTGCCTAGAAGAAAGCAACTTTATATAAGTATGTCTTCATTGATGAAACATGGATCTTACCAAATAGAACAATATGTCGTTCATGACAAGTAAAAGATTTGACTTCACATTAGTCAATTCGTTAATTAATTATTATTATTATTATCAGTATTGAGTTTGTCATTGTATTATCCACTGATTCATCTTTATCGTTCTTAGAGGTGCTCATAAAGAAAACCAATTTCAAAGTTTCCATTACTCTGTTTAAGTGAAAATCAACCGTTACCAATAGCTTCGTGCATGCCAACTTCCTTCATCTACATTCAAAAATGACTTGGATTATTACTACTCTTGTTTTCAGACCAATACGCCTTTGCGACGATTGAACTAGATGCGGTGAACTTTCTTCTTCAAAACTAGCCCTAGTTCAAAATGATAACCGCGAAAATCATGTCAATATCCTAGGCATCTATTTTCTGTTGAATCTCTATCCAAAGAATCGGATTCTCATTGTACGAGATCTGTTCTTTCTTATATCAATGGCGTCACTGACAAAATGGGCAAAGTACATCAATTTACCTATGTTTGGGAAAGTTGTAACGAGTCCGTCACTTCAATAATTCTTTATTCACTTTAAATAAAATTTTTAAATCCATATCCTCTTAATAATTTCCTTAATTCTTAAATTTTAAGTTGGTATTCAACAGAGACACCAAGCGTCTATATTTGCAATCATAGTTTAGCTAACTCAAAACAAGTGCTGATTGCTCACTTCTGCTTCGACGTTCGGTAGAGACACTTGGGTTTAGAGGTAGGGGCCAGAGAAGGCATAAAAGGTTTTTATTTAGAATATTAAAATTTTTTTTAAGAAGAAGTTGCAGGAAGTTTTGGTTTGGTTTTTTGTGTCCTGTTGGTTTATAACCACTCTGAGCCGGTAAGTTTATCCAATTATCAATAAAATGAAAGTATAAAAACCATCAGCCATTTTTGAGATCCTACAGTATTGTCATTTTTCATTTGATTCGATATATTTATCTGAAATGTTTCCCATCATTTCATTAAGAAAATTCAACATGTAAATCGAAGGTGTTATTGATATAAAATCATATGTATTTTAATTTTACTTCCCGGCCCTAAAAACCATAATTATCTATATTTAAAACAATTTATTATCTATTAAGAGTATCGATAAAAATAGTTTGTCGTATACCGTTCATTATATTATAAAATATATTATTATCCATATCATGCTTTTCGTTAAAATTGTCGATATAATTAATCCATTTTACTTAAAATACGGTCAAGCCATACGAAGGTCACATCATTTACAAAATCATTAAGTTTTTGCCTCCACACTTCATAAGTAACCTTTATAAAACCTTTCAAGGTTCATAAACCTTGTTTTTTCCATACTCGGTATCAAGAGTAAGAAAGAACTGTAAAACAAATGTTTTTTTAGCCTACCTCTGGGAGTCAAGCAGAAGTCCAGTGAAGAATGCTTGATTTTGTTTTTTTTTGGATGTTTCAAGAAGAATTTTTAAGTTAATACCTGGTCGGAACTACACCTGGTTCCAGAGTTGATTTTTTTTTTGACGTGGCTGTTCCCTAGAGGTCCAAATCTGGCCTTGTTATTCTCGGATAATTTGAGAAAGCAGCGAGAAGTATCTTCCTCCTTCAGAATATAAAATCTCGTAAACCTGTATTAAGTTTATTAGTTTTAATCTTTTTTATATTTTTTTTTTACTTTAAATCATACTATTTTAAAATAATAATAAAAAAACCATCAGTTTTTTTTTCTAAAATAATATTTAATCATATTTAGGGACTAAGTAGGTTGAGGTTTTAAATCCTCCCGTTTAACTCATTTGTACGATTTCTTGTGTACACATTTAATCTGAGAGTTATTTTTTGATATTTTATTATTATTATATATTTAAACCTTTGGACATCTATCCCTTCAGGATAGTGTCCTTATTACTTGTTAAGACATTTAATTGAAAGCCGAAATACAGAGTTACATCTCTAGTAGGCAAGTAAATTACCTTTTTAGGTATCGTCATTAAATTTGTTCCTATATTTTATTATTTGTAAATTCAGTTTATCAAGGATCAGTTGTGTGTAACCAGGGTATTTTTCTTTGTATATAAGTAACTAGATTAACTGTACATAATTGGTGGTGGGTAGCTATAAAAAAAATTATATTGTATATACTTGGATAGGGATTAAAATTTGTGGTGAAAACTAAATATTTTAATTAATACCTATTTCCCCTTTATTGTAGCAAACAGCTTTACAAGATACCTTGGAAGGTATATGTTAATACTTTCCTGGCGCCCAATTATATTTTAGAGCAACTTCTATAATTTACTACTTTCATTTACGTTATTACTATTTTCTTTTAAGTATCCTGTCATTCATTTTCTTATTCTACGGTCTCTGTAGGGCATGCAAATTGGCCGAATCCTCTTTTGAGTGTTAAGTAGTCACTCTCCGGCACATTCAGCTAGTCAGCTTTAATTTATTTGTTTTTATTACATCAACTCCCCATTTGTTTTTTTTTACAAAGTATGTAATATTTATTTTCATATTTTACATTTTTTTACTTGCTTTTACTGTACTATCATATGATCTAATTTAATGGTATATTCTAACTTATTTGCTTTAAAATATATTGTTTCCTGTTATTCAGTAAAATCTCATTGGTAAACTGGCTTAAATACATTTAGTCTGTTAAGAGAATTTGACTTCCTCTTTTGTTATCTTTTTGTTACAAACATAGAAACTGTTGTACAGTATCATATTTCTGTGACCATGTAGTTAGAATTATTGCCATTCAAAATCACAACACAATAAAGTGATTTATTGGTATACCCTCGCCCTACGGACCACCTCGAAGCGTGGCCAGAGGGTTTCTGACCATCTCAAGAAACAAACACTTCATCACGACACAGCGAACGAAATGCACCCAGTTTTATCGGTTCTCATCCTATCGAGCCTCGGCGTCCTGGGCGTCGGTCGTGACGTGGTACCAACGCTAATCCACTGTCTACGAATACTTCAATATATCAAAAGGTAAGCTTACTAAAGGTAAGCATTTGCAACTTTCGCTACTTTTATTTACAGTCAAAATATTGCATTTTTTCTCCATTATTATTTCTAAATTCATTTAACCATCGACCTCTAAGTTTTACACAAAACAACCTACCTGTACTCTTGTATAGCTTTCCTCGTAGTACCAACATCGTCGTGGTCTTCTAAAAGCTTAGAAGAATTCCATCTTTGGTTGTTCTGTTGTTCGTCTTTTAACAACAGTTTCGGAAACCTTTTATTTACACTACAACCATCCAAAGTGGTATCCTCCTCTTCATCCGCTTCTTGGTCCGTGTCCGCACCAGAAACTACGCGGTACTCTCCGTTTCGACGATCAGAAACCACGGCTAATTCCTGGTTAACGTTCACATTAACATTGCCGTTGATTTGCACCACTTTAAAGTTCATTTCGATTTTCTCGTAGTTGTCCTCGCGTCGATTTTTTCGACGAGTTCGCCATTTGATCACTTGCTTCTTTTTCACCGCGTATATACACAAGGATATTAGACACGAACCGAGAACAAACACTAGTCCCGTCACTATGACAACTATGAGTATCTTATGCGAGAAGCCAGTACCGGCTTGTTTCTTGGACACCAGGAGAGTCACGCTGGCTTCAGCTCTTCCAGCTTTATTCTCTGCAGCACAGATGTAAGTTCCGGCGTCTTGTAGGTCAGCGCTGAAGATGGTCAGCTCGCTCGAGTTGTTGGTGAGGTGGACCAAGTAAAGCTTTTTACTGCCTGTAAAATAAACATAAACTTAAGACAAAAATGTTTTATACATGCAAATCCACAACAATGGAAAAGTGAATAAATGCTTTATTCACTTTTCGATCAAAAGAAAAAACTATACTTGAAGACATTTGCCACAAAGAGTTATAAATATTTCTGCGTTTTGCATTCAAACGATCCTCTAGGTTTTTAAGCTAGGATATTGTTCATTCTTCCATAGGTTCGAGAATTTCAGCTGTCAGTCAATGTTTTGTTTTTTCTTTAAGTCGCTTGAAAGTTTCTTTTCTGATATAGATTAAAAAATTGTCAAAATAAACAAAAAATAAGAGATACTAAAAATAATTAATTGCGGATGAATTTAGGAATGCAAAAGCAGAAGACTAATGTTGGTTCGAGACAGAATGTTCGTCTGAGGATCATTTGTTTACGTCGAAGCAAATAATAGAGTTTACATTTCACAGTATTGTTCTGAAGCTATTTTATTGTGGCATTTTAAATTAATTAATATTTAAATGGGAATAAGCCACAATTAAAGGTTAAAATACATTTATTGACGTTTCAATTTCCACTTCGGAAATCGTTCTCAAAATACAAACATTAGTAAATTAAACAAATTTTGTTTTTGTTACTTAGTGAAAAATTCTTCTAATAATTTAATTTTATCTGACTCATCTATATTGACAATTCAGACATACATTATACATTTTAAAGTAGACGACTTTAAAATGATATTGCCAATATTGTTGAGTTGCGTTCCTTTGGAAAAGGAATATAATAACACATTACCTTTTCTGGATGTTTTAATCTCTAAGAACGATACTGGATACGAAACTCAGGTGTATAGAAAACCAACACACACCAACAGATATTTAAATTTCAAATCAAATCACAATATTAATATTAAAAAGGGAATCATTAAATCCTTATACGATAGAGCCAAAATTACTTGTTTTAACGAAAATTCGTTCTTGGAGGAGAAACATTTGTTAACAACTGTTTTATTAAAAAATGATTATCCTTTATCGTTTATAAATAAGGAATTTTCAACAATCGATCGAATAGAACAAAACAACTTAGAACGAGATCCTACAGCATATACAAGGAATAATACGAGGAAAATAACAATACCATACATAAAAGGATTATCGGAAAAGCTTAAAAGGATAGGAAATAAATTCAACATTTCAACAACATTCAAAACAACAAACACGTTGAGATCTATTTTGTCCAAAACCAAACCTAACAATGAACAAGAAAGGACAAAGAATTGCATTTATAAAATACCTTGTGAATGCGATCAGTTTTATTTAGGTGAAACATCAAGGCCATTAAATGTTAGAATAAGTGAACATCAATCCTATATTAAAAATAGAGAATTTGATGGATCTCAAATATGTAAACATGCATGGGATAATGAACATAGGGTTCAATGGAATGATTCAAATATAGTCCTAAAAGAAACTGATGGTAAAAAGAGAAAAATCAAAGAAGCGGCTCTAATTATGCTAAATGAGACCAATTGCGTCGCGAATTCCTCGGCAGAATGTAGTAGGATCTGGTTACCCATATTGAAAGAGGAAGTTATTAAAAGGAAAATACCAGTATTGGTAAGTCAGTAACATATAGAGAGTACATCATTTATATTTTTTAAATAACAAACATATAAAATCGGAATTTGGTATTTATTGAGGGTAAACTAAATGCAAGATCAAATACTTACCATGTCGGGATAGTATTATGAGGTTTTTTCCTGGTTTTTCCCTCATAATTTACTATGAAATCACTAACGGGAGAATTTTACTGTCATCATGGCATGTATTTGTCTTTTTAAAGACGAATTACATGTTATGATCTTTTCTGACGGATATTCTCAAGTTAAAGTTGATTTCATGTAATCGAATGAACTATCTTATAAGTAAAGTCGTCCCAGGAACGCAACTCAACAATATTGGCAATATCATTTTAAAGTCGTCTACTTTAAAATGTATAATGTATGTCTGAATTGTCAATATAGATGAGTCAGATAAAATTAAATTATTAGAAGAATTTTTCACTAAGTAACAAAAACAAAATTTGTTTAATTTACTAATGTTTGTATTTTGAGAACGATTTCCGAAGTGGAAATTGAAACGTCAATAAATGTATTTTAACCTTTAATTGTGGCTTATTCCCATTTAAATATTAATTAATTTACATTTCACAGATTTAATGAAAACCTAAGACATAGCCATTTTTGTACTTCTGTTATTATGACAGTTTTATATCAAGGTTAGGTTATCAAAACAAACAAAATTTTGCTGCTTTATTTTTCTAAAAATTTTTTAACTTTAGAAAGCATATCAAAATTATTATTGTGTATACTCGTTAATTCGGTTAGTGCTTTTTATATTTGATAAATAATACACCGCAAAAAGCCGAGGATTGCTGAAATATTTAAAGATAAAATTTAAGGTTATAATGACCAATAATTGTAGCTCTTGTTTCCAAGATCTCGGTACTGATAAAAAGCAAACAATAGCATGCGACAGTTGCAGTTCAAAGACACACATTGCAGAAAATGTTCTGGCTTTTCCACATCTGAGATACGGGCAATTATTTTGCAAAAACGTCTACTTATGTACTTTTGCGAAGATTTGCCAAGCTGGAAGAAGAAATTACTAGTCTCAAAGAAAATCATGTCAAAGAATCCATCATGTCACATGTTGTCAGAATTGGCAAAGTGTCCAATTACAATCAAGCTAGACCGGTCAGTCGGTTTTAGAAAAGGCTATGGAACAAACGATCACCTACCGGTAATAAAAAATCTTATAGAAAAATGCACTGAATATAATAAACCACTAGCTTTAATATTTGTCGACTATGAAAAGGCATTCGACACCGTAAATCAACAAAAAATGTTGAAAGCCTTGACAGAATGCCGAATTGACTATCGGTATATAAATATAATTAAACACATATACCAAAACGCAATAGCCAGTGTTAGAGTGGGTGATCGTCAAACCCAGAAATTCCCGATACAACGTGTGAAGTACGCCAGGAGGACACCATATCGCCGAAACTGTTCACTACGCTTTTGGAATATATATGTAAAAGGGCAAAACTGACCGACAAGGGCATATACATAAATGGAGAAAAGCTTAGCCATCTAAGGTTTGCAGATGATATTGTACTAATAGCTGATAGGATAGATGAGGCCAAAGAACTTTTAAATCAGCTCTACATTTCCTCGCTAGAAGGGGGATTAAAAATAAATATATCTAAAACCCAGATGATGACAAATCTTGTAGTCAGCGAAGATATATGCGTAGGAACAAGATCCATAGACCAGGTAATGGCCTATAAATACCTAGGTCATAATATTCGCATAGGAAAAGATAACCAAACAGTTGAGCTTCTCCGTCGTATAAGACTGACTTAGGCAGCCTTCGGCAAGCTGAACCATATTTTCAAATCGTCTGATATACCAATATGCCTTAAAAGAAAAACGTTTAATCAGTGTGTTTTGCCAGTGTTAACTTACGGTGCGGAAGCGTTGACCATGACAAGGAGAACAGTTCAAAAGATCCGTGTGTGTCAAAGGGCGATGGAGTGTGCTAGGTAAGGCGTTTCACTACGAGACAAGATCCCAAATCGCCAGCTACCACAAAGAACAGGAGTGGCTGATGCAGTAGAGAGAGTAGCAACACTGAAATGGAACTGGGCAGGTCACGTGGCTAGAATGACAGATAATAGATGGACAAAACGAATACTGGAATGGATACCAAGAGATGATGCCTACTGAAGTAGAGGTCGTCCACCAACACGTTGGACTGACGATCTAAAACGTTGTCATAGGAATTTAATGCAAGAGGCACAAGATCGAAATAGATGGACAATTATGAAGGAGATCTATGTCCAGCAGTGGATACGCGAAGATTGAATGATGAGACCGGTCAAAGTTATACGTAATGCTAACATGGTAAAACTGGCTCTCAAGCCTAGTAATAAACTTCGAGAAACTGTTTGAATCTCTAAGGATCAAACAAATATGGAACAAGACGCTTACAAGGCAGCTGAAAAGGAATAAATGAAAGAAAATCTGCTGGTAATAAAAATCTATGCATTAGATACTGCAGAGGTGTACCTATAGTTGGTGAAGTTAAAACAACAAAAAAACTAGTATACCTACTTCCCATTAACAGTTTTTTATCAAAATGTTGGAGGCATCCGTATAAAGATTTTTGAGATCCTGAAAAGTACTTCCTGCTGCTTGTACAATATAATTATTTTAGTGGAGAGTAATTTAAATGATAACATAATTAATTGTGATGGTTTTAGAATCTACAGATGTAAGAGATCCCAGAGAACCAGTGCAAAGTTGACTGGAGATGGTGTAATAGTGTTTGTTAATATCAAGCTAAAATCACACACCATAAGTATTTGCGAAGATCGGGTTAAGCAAATATATATCTTATGTCAACTAAATGAAGTAAAAGTTTGTGGTCGGTGGTGTCTAGATACCTCAACAAACACCTCACGAAGTATACAACTGGCATTGTCAAACTGTGAAAAATGTTGTTCTGCAATACTCAGCATAGGATATCTATATTTTTGATGATTATAATCTTCCCTATGCATTATGGGAGAATGATAAGTTTGGTGTGATAGTGCATTGTCCTGCAGGTGATCCAGCTGTGAAGATTGCTCAAGCTTTTGGTTTTTTAAAATTGTTTCAACACAATAATATTCCACATAATCGTAGTGTAATTTTAGATTTAGTTTTTTTTATGTTAGGGAGCTAAATATCTTAAAACCAAGCAATCCCCTTGTAGATCCTAACATCCATCTTGTAGGTTATGAATGTTGCTTAAACCTCGATGTGAAAGAAACAAATAGAAATAAGTTAATTTATGATGAGTTGTTTTATGATTTTCGGAATAGCGATTACCTAGCGCTGAACAACTTATTTGCTTTCATAGACTGGACAGTAGGTATGGTTAATGATATTGATGTTGCTACAAAATTAGAGTAAACAAAGAGCCAAGTCGACTCTTGAACTCTATAGTCAATCCTACACCTGATGAAATAAATTGAAAGATACGTTAAAATTCAATCAAAACTTATACATTACCTGCAAAAGACGTTCCTGATATATTAGCAATCACCTTATTCTTCATCAACCACCTAACACTCGGCTCTGGAACACCAGTTATTCTACACGTCATCGTAATATTCTTCCCTTCAATTCCATACGCCTTACTGTTATAAGCAAAGATTTCTGGAACACAAGCATAATCGTCAAGATCTAACTTATCCCAAGACTTCATGTATAGTCGTTTGGGACTATGACAGACCGGCGGTACTCCAAAAGGAACGTTTTGTTTCAGCATCCACGCTCGTAGAGGTCTAAGAAAGCACGAACAATTCCACGGGTTTGCATCTAGCTCTAGGCCGTGAAGGTTTTGTAAACTTGTAAAAGACTCAGGTAGTACTTCAGTCAGTCTATTATTATCCAGCTTCAGGGATTCCAAAGATTTTTCTAAACCAGAAAAAGCTCGACTTTCTATTAACGTTAACCTACATTCCGAGATTTCCAGTCTTATGAGTTGGGAAAGATGGACAAAAGCGTCGTTAAAAATCTTCTGGATAGGGTTTCCACTTAACTTCAATTCCCTTAGTTCTGTTATTGAGTCAAACGTGTGTGAAGGTACATTGTTTAACAAATTATTGCTCAAATCTAGCTCTACAAGGTTGATGAGGTATTTGAAAGAATATCTTTCTAATGTTTTTAGTCGACAATTTGCCAGGAATATCTTTTGGAGGTTCACTAAACCAGCTTTTTTGAACTGCTCGTGTTTGACACTCGTTAGGTTATTCCCTGTGAGGTCTAATATTTGAGTGCCGACATCGATTTCAGGAGGCACCGAGGAAAAATTAGCGTTTAAGCAAATGACAGATTCTTTGCCGCTTTTCCATTTGCATTCGCACAGCCTCGGGCAGCCAGATTCGGATAAGTGTATGGTGTAGCAGTAGAAGAGTAAGGCTAGCTGGACACTCGTGGACATCGTGAATGCGGGTTTAAATTTTCTTGTTTTCATCGTTTTCGTCTTCTTCTGTCTCCATTTTAGGATTACAGAGCGTTGTATGGGTGCCGATTTTCTGGAAAGAAAAATAAATATTAGATATAAAGACAGGTACATATGTAGTAAAATCAAAATAGTTATTTATGCACAAAGGGTGTTTAATATAAAATTATGTTTAATATCAAAATAGTTATTTATGCACAAAGGGAAAGGTTAAAATCCCGTGATTTTTGAAGTAACTTCTGCAATGTGTTATTCTACTGTTAATGTTATTCTAAGATTGGGCAGCTGTACTAGAACCACAAAGAGGAAGGCCATATCGAAGATAAGACTCCAAAAAGAAAAGTATGTTCTTTTCGAAGATGCTAAATTGATTTTCTTCCAAACAGATCTTATTGCATAGCAGGCTGAGGCTAGTTTCTTACTTAACAAATCGATATGAATGGACCATTTAAGGTTGCTGTCCATAAAAATATCAAGAAATTTTACAGAATCAACGATACTGATCTGGCTGTTATTAAGAAGCAAGGGTTGAAGAGCTCCTTTATACGATAATGCTACTGTCTTATCTCCATGTTAAAATAGAGTAAATTAGAGTCGGACCAGGTTTTTATTTTAAGTAGATCAGAAGTCATAATTGCATGAAGAGAAGCAATATTAGAGTTCCTTCAGGTATTATTGGTATCATCAGCAAAAAGAAAAATTGTTCCATCGATTTTTAAGTAAGTGATGTCATTTATAAAGATAAGGAAAAGTAGAAGACCCAGTACAGAACCTTGTGGTTCAGCTGTCACATACAATGCTTTTGTGACTAGAGTTAATATAATTTGCTTTAAATAGTTGTTTTCTATTCCTCAAGTAAGATTTGAACCAATTCAAAGAAATACCTCGACTTCCGTAGAAATTTAGTTTTTTTATCAAAATGTCGTGTTGTACACAATCAAAAGCTTTGGCATAGTCACAAAAAAAAAGTGGCAGTATAAAGATTATTGTTTAGTGCTTGATAGACCTCATGTAATACAGAAAACATAGCACCGCTGGTACATTTCTTAGATAAAAAGCCGAACTGACTCTGTGATAAAATGTTGTTTTTAACGAGAAAGGACATAAGTCTCTCAATAATTTTGGATAAGACCGGTAGTAAGGCAATAGGTCTATAGTTGCAGACATTAGATTTTTTACCATTCTTATGAAGAGGAATCATAATGGCTGTCTTTAGGCACTCTGGAAATATACCTTTTTCAAAGTAATCGTTAATTAGTGAGACCAACATTTCCAACACATTATTTGGGAGATTTAAGAAAATTTTTATGGATAGTCCATCAGCACTACAGGAAGATTTGCTTTTGATACTACTGATTGTTTGGATCAGTTAAGATTTATCAACTGGTCTTATAAATAATGAATTCGAGACCTTTTTTAATTGGGGAGATAGGAAATAGGATCTTGTTGTGGCAAAATAGCTGATGTTAATGTTTGAGCTGCGTTAGTTTTATTTCGAAGATCGTTTATTATGGAACAAGTTTCTATTGCAACATTTTTAGAGCTTCCCAGACGGTTCTCATAGTACAGCTAAATTTTTTAGCTGTTTTGATAAGTTTTAGATAATTTCCTCTGTACTTGGAGATATATTTAGTGACAAAGACATTGGTAGTAAATTGCTTAATGTACAGTAATGAACGCATATTCTTGGCTGATATGCGGATACCTTTGATAGTCCAGGGTTTGTGATGTTTTGACTTAATTGGAATTGAAGGAAATGCCTTATTGAAAATACAGACAAGCTTATCTAAGAAATCACTAAAATTATAGTCCACGTCCACAGAAGGAAAGTGCCACCCAGAAGTCAAGCACAAATTTTGGAATTTATGAAATTTCTGAGCGGAAAAAATTCTACCTAAACGTTGGGTTTTCGAAGATTTTTTGTTAAGAGTGGTAAACTTAGCATATACTGCTTCTTGGTCAGAGAGTCCCGCATTAATAATTGTAGAACGTACATCAAGAGGTCAGAAATCTGAGACAATATAATTAATTATGGTAGATGTTGTTTTAGTATTGTGAAACCATACGATTCGAATATATTGACCAAGGATAATCGGGTAACACAAGCAACAGCGTAATTAATATTCAAGTCACCGCATAGAATCTTTCTGCTTTTATTGGACAGGTCGTCTAACAAATTTAACAGGTTCTGAAAAAATAGTTTCTTGGAAGAATCAGGAGATCTATAAATGTAAATAATGTATGAATTAAGATGCTTGTTATAAACGAATGAAAACTCAAAAAAGGATTCATTCAACAGAAAGTCATATTTTGTTATGGGAGAGAAATCGTTACTTGTAGAAAGAATTAGGGTGCCACCATGAGCAGAACTTGGACGATCATACCTAGCAATTGTGGTATATTTTTCTACAAAAAAAGGCTCGTTAACTTCAAGCCAGTGCTCTGTAACCGCAACTATCGGGGGAAATCCTGATTCCTCTAGAAACAAAAATAATTCATCTCTTTTATATCTTATAGAACGAATATTAATCAGAACCATGCTAAACTTAAGGTTTCTAGTCCTACATAACACGTCATCTTATTTAAAAATATCGTTTTGGAGAGGCAACGGAATAGCAGTTTCGGTGACTTGATTTTCCTTTCCTAAGTGAGAAAGGACCAAAAAGCAGCAAGATCAGCTTCCACCTCAGTTGAATCAATTCCATAGGCATTGTTAAATTCTAGAAGGATTTTTCGTAGATCTTCAGTCTTAGTGGGAAGTCCTTCGGAAGCCAAAAAGAGTTTAACGCTTGTGTTGGTGAATCTTTCGTAACATACTGAAGCAAGTTGGTCGTGTAGAAAAGCAAGACGTAGCTTAATGGCTTTTAAAATAACTGGTTCCCTTAATCTTGCTAAAAGATATCGACTGTTCGAGTTATGGGTTAATCTAACTCTTGGTGGGGTCAAAGGATCCAGATCTAAAGTAGAAGCGTATAAACTTATTTGGTGAACTTAACCACAAATATTGCCAAAAAACGATATATAAAGTAATCAAAACCGACAAAGAGTTATTAATTTATAAAAAATGAGTCTACGCTACTGAAATCTCGTTTTCCATATATGAAGAACCTATTTTTACACATAAATCTGGAAACTGCCCGGGGCGTAGCTTTCCCTTTACTCGCTTAACACTGGTTTAGAGTGTAAAAGAATTTTAAACTCGGTAAACTGTTTTTAAAGATTGCAAGGCTTTTCTTTGCGATTTGCGTTTTACAAAAAAAAGCTTTACCTTGTTCAGATATTGCTTAAAGTATGTAAATAGGATCCATTGGTAAAAAAACTACATTAGGTGAGGTTGTTGTAACGTTTCATATATGTTGAAAGTAAATTTCACGCAAAAGAGCTTTAAGTATTTTCTTCAATTGATTACAAATGTTATTTGTATATTTAAAATATGGGATCTATTCATAAATAATATATATCTAAGTAATCCTGTTTTAACTTTATATATTGGACTTTACAACCATTTGCCACATATTGCAACAGAACTTTATCAAAGAAATTTGATAATTACAAGTTGATAGAATTGCACACCCACACAATTTGTACATCTATTCTCAATCATTGTCTTACAACTGTCACCTTCAAAAATAAAAGTCTCAATAAATAACACACATTTCAAAAATATATCTCTAGAATAAATATAAATAACTTAATGGTATAGAACATTACTTTCATCAAACAAACAATTACATTTCACCTATCTCTACTTCATTGGATAAAATCTGTCTCCTCAAAAACTTCCCCGTTTGCTGTCAAACAATTACAATAGCAGACTTGAGTTCTCCAATCAACAATACAAGATAGTTTGAACCATGTTCTTTCAACCATCAATTAATAGAGTACCGGCATGTAAGTAATGTTTTATTTATTTGTTCATTTATTAATTCATTACAGTTTAATAGACTATTTTACCAATTTGTGGGTCTTACCTTGTCTGCTTAAACATTTTATTCATTTTGAAAAACCACAGACATGTAATATTGGCATAATTACTGTAATTTATATAATTTATATCATCTATCTTTATTTATCTTTATTAGACAACACCCTAATATGGGTTTATTATTTCAGCATTTATTTAACTTTGTATCGAGACCTGAAGATGCTTTGCATATTGTAGAAAGCGAAACCGGTCGTCTGAATAGTTAAATTAAATTGATTGTGAGTAAGTCTAATTTATTATTTCTTTTACCTTTTGAAATGGACTCACACAAGCAACACATTCATGATTTTAATCCTGTTGGATTCAAAATCTGAGTTGTCTGCTTTAAATAATTCGCATAAGCATATACAAAAACAGCATTATCGTCAAAATTTTACAAAATTAACTAAAGTTACTTAAAAGAAATAATTCAGTCTCTTTCATTTGGGTAAAGGGACATGCTGGTATCTCGGATAATATCAAAGCAGATTATTTTGCTAAAGAAGCGGCTTCAAAGGATTAGAAATTGGTTAGCTCAATAGAAGTGATTTGGTCTCGATGCGTAAACAAGAAAAGAAAACTTGGAAATCCAATGAAAAGCTTTTTGTAACAGAACTAACAACCTTTGTACAAAAATTCACCTTGTTTTATCTACTGCGTATTTTCCTGCAAAAAGTCATCTAAATAGAAGAGTATATTCAATGTTTGTTAGATGCCTTGTTAATCATGCTTATGTGGAAGCCTATCTTTATAGATTTAACTGAAACAGAATTCTGCGATTGTAATGGTAACACTGACGATATCAATCATTGGATGTTCGGGTGCATATATAATGATGCTGCTATTAAGTCATCATCATCAATCAGCCAATCCCGTCCACTGCTGGACATAGGCCTCCCTCAGTTCTTTCCAGTGTTCTCTACACTGGGCCGCTTGTAGCCAGTTTCCCGCTACTCTTTTTATGTCGTCGGTTTATCTAGTCGGTGGTCGTCCTCGGCTTCTTTTATAATTTCTGGGCCTCCATTCCATAATTCGTCTTGTCCATCGTCCATCTTGTGTTCTGGCTAAGTGTCCTGCCCAGTTCCACTTAAGTCTCGTGGTTCTTTCGATGACGTCTTGAACTCCTGATCTTTGCCTGATTTGTCGGTTTGTTATGTGGTCTCGGAGGCTCACATTTAGCATTGCACGTTCCATGGCTCGTTGTGTAACTCTTAGTTTATTCGCAGATTTCTGCGTGAGTGTTAAAGTCTCTGCTCCATAAGTTTGTACAGGCAAAACACATTGGTTATAAACTTTTCGCTTGAGACACATGGGAATTGAACTTTTTAGAATATGGCTTAGTTTGCCAAATGCTGCCCATGTCAGGCCTATTCGCCTCTGTATTTCATTTGTTTGATTGTCTCTGTTTATTTTGATCTCGTGTCCCAGATATTTGTAAGTGTCTGTTTGTTGTATGGTATTATTGTCGATAGTTATATTTCCACTCATTACGAGATTTGTCATAAGTTTAGTTTTCTCAAAGTTTATCTTTAATCCTGCTCTTTCAGACAGACTTTTAAGCGAATGTAGCATAGAAACCGTATCCTGTAAGTTATCTGCGATTAATACGACATCATCTGCAAACCTCAGATGATTTAATCTTTCTCCATCTATATTGATGCCCATATCTTGCCATTGGGCGTTCTTAAATATTGACTCTAGAGCTGCCGTGAACAATTTTGGTGAAATATTGTCTCCTTGTCTTACTCCTCGACCTAAGCTGAATTTTTCTGTGTCTTCGTGTAGTCGTATACTTGATGTAGCGTTCTCGTAGATGTTTTTGATTAGTGACGTGTACCTGTAATCTATTCGGCTTTGATTTAGGGCTTCCAGTACGGTTTCAAACTCTAGAGTATCAAAAGCCTTCTCGTAATCGACAAATGCAAGAACCAGTGGTATGTTGTACTCGATGCATTTTTCAATTAAGATCTTTATGGTGTGCAAATGGTCATTTGTGCCATATCCTCTCCTAAAGCCTGCCTGTTCTTTGGGCTGATAGAAATCAAGTTTAGGTGTTAGTCTCTTTGTTAAGATTTTCATAAAGAGTTTATACATATGTGTCAAGAGGCTGATGGGTCTATAATTTTCTAATTTAGTAATATCACCTTTTTTGTGTAACAAGACTATCACTGCATTGTTCCAGTCTTTAGGAATCTTACCCGCATGTAAGCATTTATTAAACAGTTCGCTTACTGATTTTAATAGAATTTCTCCTCCTGCTTTTATTGCCTCAATAACGAGTCCATCGTCACCAGGCGATCGATGGTTCTTCATTTCCTTTAAAGCTGATCTTACTTCTGACACAGTAATGGGTAAAAGTATTTCCGATCCCTGATTTATGAGAGTCTTTACTCGTGTCGGTAAATTTTCTTGTGATCTTTGGCTGGTATAGAGGTCTTCATAAAACTCTCTAGTTATTTTCAGAATGTTTTGTTTATCTGTTGTTGCCTTTCCGTCTTTATCTTCTAGCTTGTATATTTCTTTTTTACTTTGTGTGAGTTCTCTTTTCATTATCTTTAAACCTTTGTTCTTTTCTACTGTTTGAGTAATTACATTAGTATTATATCTTCTTATATCTCTTCTAATATCCGCTGAAATTCTTTTATTTAGTTTTCTATATTCTTCTTTGTTTCCCTTTTCTTTCTCGCTTAGGTTTCGTCGTATTTCCATGAGAGCTTTTGTGTCTTTGCTAATCTTTTCACTTTTGGTGTAATTTTTCTTGCAAAATTTGAGTTGTGCGTTTCTAACCGAGTCTGCTATTAAGTATCTATTGAAAAATCTGATAAAAGAACAAATACCTATTCCTCAGTGCCAATCATCTATTTTATATATCTCTCGTCATAATATTAGCCATAACCAAATTTGTTGAAGATATTTAAAAAGAACTAAAAGAAAAATTTAGGATGGAATGTGTAATGTGAATGTATACACCTCGTATATTTACCTCGTAGCCGTTACTTGTCTTGTGTTATAATAAGGTCGCTATGAAAGGCACATTAGCGTGAAAAGTATCCCTATATTATGTAATCCCTTTTTGGTTCTAAATATTCACTTTATGTTCGATAGGGCCTTGAATGGAACGAATAAATTTATGGTTTTTTGTCAATCTACTGATTCTTGTCTTGTGATACTGATGTTTACAATATATTTTTAATTTACCTCTAGGTGAAGTACTATTTTGTTAACAAATGCAATAGGTCAATACATCATTAACAAATTCAAGCAGTGAAATACATTATCGTGGTTGAATGGATCAAGTTATCCAAAGCCATTAATTGAATAAAAAAAATATCTTAGTATTACACTGGTATCAAATTAACATGGGAAAAACATAGCGATAAGTACTTAGTTATATTTGAGAAACGTTTGAATTTTCTTAAAGTAGTTAACCGCTCCCGATAGAGTACTAACTTTCTTTCTCTCTCTTTCCCTCTCTCTGTTTCCCTATAGCTGAGGATCGTAATATCCTCAAATACTCCTAACAAAATTTTTTTCTATTGGTCTCTATCTTCAGGTCAAACCATCTGGTTGTTTAACGTCCTCTTTGTCATATTCCCAGTACATTTCCATAAAAAATTATTCTCTATACATTATTGCCACCTCTGTAAACCACGTAACAAAAAAATTATAGAATTCTCTGCACAGATATTGTGGACAGCCTATTTTTAATGTGAAGTTGGTCCAAGGTATGCGGCGCAGCATTCTTCTCTATCTCAAAGGAATATATTTTTCAGCGTTCTTGTGCATGAAAAGTCTAAGTTTCTGCACCGGATAGAAGTATTGAGAATACAACTGCATTCGTCAATCTCATCCTGATTTTTTGAAAAATACGTCTTTCCAAACTTTAGTTAGGTTAGCTTAGGTTTATTGCTTTTTTGCCATACCAATGCGTCTCCATATTATCAGTCCAGAATGCCGCCTGACTGACTTTAGTGCAGGGATATCGATGAACCCATTTCTATTAAAATAGACTAAAATTTTCTCCAGCTTACAGATTTGAATGCCATCTGGTGGCCAATAAAGTATATTTCCGTAGATACTTGAAATTCTCTTGACTTAGACAAGCTCCTATTTCAGGTGACATTTAAACAAATAAAGCTCAGTTTTTTTTATCAGGAATTAATAAAGAAAACTGATTTTCGTGCTAATCAAAGTTAGGTCGAAAACTTCAAAAACGGTACAAAATACGATTTTTGCAGATGAGTGGAGAGGTTGAGTGCAGATGAGTTTGAGATATCTGAATTTATTCAGAATTTTAGCAAAAATATCACTGAACTAGACCTAATTTCTGAACAACTTCATAACTCTGATGAGACCGGTTTAAACTAGCGGCAATAAGGACATTTGTCACTTCAGAGGTAGTTTTTGGTAGAAATCTTTAAAAATAACGTCTCACTCTCATGGTATGAAATTACTAATCGTGGGTAAATCCAAAAACCTTGTGTCTTCAAAAATTTAACATTTTTGAATTGAGAAGCTACCAATTACGTACCTGTGGCAAAGCCGTGCCTTGGTGACAAAAGAAGTTCTTCTGGATTGGTACAAGAACAGCTCTGTCCCACAAGTTAAAGTGAGCTAAGAAAAAAGAAACTGCCAGTGAAAACCCTCTTATTGTTAGACAATGCTCCAGGACATTCTGATAAGAACGAATTAAAAAATCAACACTGCCGATGGATATATCGAAAATAATGTACTTACCGAAAAATACTAATGCATTGATTCAGCCCATGGATCAAAACGTTATTAAAACTCTCAAGGCGTACTATAAGAAACAACTCCTTGTGGATATTGTAAGTAACCTGTAGCATTTCAAATCACCTTTATGTTTTAAAACACTGAAGAATATTGAAAATGTATTTCTATTTCCTATCGTATATGTTAAGAAACCGAAAAAGTATTTTCAATCCTTTTGCATCGCTGGAGTTGATAATAAACACATTTTAAAGTTTGTTTATATAACACAGATGGGCATTTCTTCGGTATTTCTTTGTTCGAGAAACACTTTAGGATATTTTGCGCGTCAAATAAACAGAAATATTTTTTTAAAATTCGTAATGGCTTTTCGTTTTTCGTTTTTGTCATGGAAATATAGTGTATTGTAGCAGTTAAATGTGGAGTTCAAGTTAAGGTTAAGAGAAGTTTTTAAAGAGAGAAGACGCAGCGTGAGTGGCCTGAAGCAACCGGCAAATTTGATTGTAAAAATGTGAATTATACTCCAATGTAATGTGTCAATTTTTGTCAGAGTAATCACTGTTTTGTTTCGTGATGGGGCTCATCTGAGGAATTTGTAACACGGCGTTCCAAATAACTTTATAGATGTCCACATGGTTCCAAGCAAACGCTTGAGTGTTCTAAAAGCCAAGTTTCGAAGATTGCGTCGAGATAATCCAGTGCCCAGCATGCATCCTCATTTTGTTTGTCCCTGTTGTTATTCCAGACTATTTTTGCAGCTTCTGAGATGCATTAGTTTGTTTTGCAGTGAATTTTGAGTTCAGTTCCAACCCCAGAACTTTTAAAGGAGATATAATATTTAGTGAAAATCAGGAAAGAAAAGCCTATCTTTCCATCCAGCAGGAAGATTCTTGTAAGCAGCCTCCATTCTTAATAGCTCAGGAACCTTCTCGTGTTGTTTTGTTCAGAAGATCCATGTAAGTACCCCTTTTGATTCACTTTTTGTAGTTACCCCATTCCAGTCCCCTTGTTTCATTCACTTTCTCACGACCCAGCTCTCCAAACAAACCAAGAGCAGCCTTAGCAAACGTTTCGGTTTGTTTTGCTTACCCCATCCCCAACACAGCAATTTATGTCCCTAATTTTCAACCCCCTATAGTAATACCTTATGTGGTAGGCAAAATAACCGTCACAAACCTAATGTTGACATCACTTCAATTTTAAAAAACTTTAACATTAAAGATGCGATTATCAATGCTGCGTTTGCCTGGTAACAAGTCAAGCCTACTGCACTGATTAAATCGTGGAAGAATATTTAATCCAACAACCCTCTTCTTCCAATAGAAGTTAACAAAGAATCCAATTACCAACATGTGCAAGTTGCACTAGATGCTGCCCTTCAAATTTGCAACGATATGACTAATTCGTCAGAATCAAGAGAAGCTTTACAAGAGTGGATTTTAGATGACAAACTCAATGCTGACTTAACAGATGAAGAAATAATTAAAGAAATGACAGAATCTGATGAACACGTGACCCAGGAAGCACACGATGAAAAATCTTTCACCGTCAACTGTGATAATGCTATATTGGCTGCAAACACTTTGATGCGTTGGTGCGAGAAAAGAGCATATGAATAAAAAAAAATTTGATGTTAAAGGAGATACAAGAACATGCAATGACAGACTGTCTAAACAAGAAAAAGCAAAAGACAATGAAAGATTTCTTTAAAGTGTGAGCACAGTATGTATTTACATACGTCCATAATTATTCTACGTTAGTTGCGGAGTTAGAGAATTTATATATTAGTACGTATAATGTTATTATTTACACACTGTATGTACATTAAATTTATTAGCTTCCATATTTCATTTATTAAACATGTTTTAGTTAGCCGAAATAGGTGTTTCATGTGCATATTAATCTGGGGAGCATTTTACTCACAAAATTTAAGTATATTGTAGGCTATTGCTAGCAAAACAATGTCAAATATATAATTACTTTCGGTAATCCGGACACTTGTGGTAATCCGACACCCGTTTGGTCCCATACCTGTCGGATTATCAAGAGACGACTGTACTTATTTTTAAATTGTGTGTACTTTGTAACGACAAACTGGTATAAAAATACACTTTGCATAAAAGCAAGCTACAGATAGGACATAAATATAAACCAACTGCACGTTAATAACCCAAAAGATTGATGCGGTAAAAATATACAAAGCGAATTCATGTTGAACATGTATCGAATTTCCTTTAACAACGAATAAAATTGCCCGAAGTGCAATTAACAGTCTGAAATATAATTTTCTTAGAAAATAAGTCTAGATCCGATATAAATTACAGCAATAACGCTAAATCCTGCTGGGAGCTCACTTTAATGTTCTGCAGAAAGGCGAAACACAATTTAGGCGGAACTGCGGCCAGATTTTCCGTCATTTATGTTAATAAATTTCGTATAGTCTGATGTAAGTCACGAGCTGGATGTTCTTAGAGATATATCTAATTTACTCGAATATGTAAAATGACTACGATGTAGAATTTTGGAGTATTTTCCGAATTCCAGGTTTCTTTAACCCTGTAGGTTAACTTTTGACAAAAGAGATTTTTGAAGTAAATACTTCTTATCGCTCGGCATAATGTTTTCACACGGGCTAATGTTTTCAGTAACCTTGCGTTGTACAGTAATACATATATATATATATATATATATATATATATATATATATATATATATATATATATATATATATATATATATATATATATATATATATATGTTCGGAAAGATTTCCGCGGTTAGTACAATTAAACTTAGAGCTAAGATTAATATTATTATAAAAATTAATATTAAACTCACCAGTCTTCCGGGTTGAACCGCGTCGATATCCATTTTGCCGAGCTTTCGACATCCTCTCTGATGTCTTCTTCAGGGCTTCCGAGGTCTCAGTCTCCCGAGCCCCCAGACACTACTACACTCACTAGTCACTTCTAGTTCACTCACTAGTTCGCTACTGTACTAGTAGCGAACTAGTGAGTGAACTAGAAGTGACTAGTGAGTGTAGTAGTGTCTGGGGGCTCGGGAGACTGAGACCTCGGAAGCCCTGAAGAAGACATCAGAGAGGATGTCGAAAGCTCGGCAAAATGGATATCGACGCGGTTCAACCCGGAAGACTGGTGAGTTTAATATTAATTTTTATAATAATATTAATCTTAGCTCTAAGTTTAATATATATATATATATATATATATACAGGGTGAGTCATGAGGAACTTTACATACTTCTACCATATGTAGAGTCCCTCAGGGAGCATATCATGTGGCCACTAAAAAATGTCAACTCCTCTTCTTTATTAATTAATAGGGTGATTTGTGTAATTGACCATTTATTTCATTTTACTGTAGTGTTTATACGGCTCATTTGATTTTTTTAATTTTTGCATGATACAGTACACTACTATCAAGCATTCGACTGGTATTAGCTAAACTAAAAAATTCCAGGACTGGCTTTGGAAAAATTAATTTAGGGATTCCTATTAAATATTACACCCTGTATAATTTTTTTTTAAAATGCAATAAGTGATTTTCAAACTACATAAATAGCCAATGAAAACGACATATGCGACAATGTTGTCGCACTTTTATTAAATTTTTAGTGAACTATCAAATCTTACCAAAAATAGAACAACCATAATGAAGTATCAAATTATAAGGTATTAATTTAAACAAATGTTATAAATTTCAAACATTTTAATTAAAATAAGTTCCTACAACATAATCTAATACGTAGAAAATTAACATCTTTACTGTCACTTTGTATTATCTCTACGATAGAATCAATTGTTTTTCAATTTTAAATTTTTACTCATAGATCGTATTGGGGCATTATTTTCGATAAATAATAAATTAAATTGATTAAAAAGTCAAACCTCTTGTATGTGTTAGTTTTTGTTGATTGTAAATGAATAAAATTTTATGTCAAATAATAATACATTGCATCAACTGTACTAAATAAAAATAAATCTAAAAAAGTTTAAAATGAAGGTTGGCGTTGACCGTTTGACATTTCTTGATATTTTATACCCATTGTCATTATTGTCATTATCAATTGTTATTTATGTGTACAAGAATACATATTTCTTCTGTCATATCTACGTTAAGTACATTGTGTTAGTTTTGGTAGAGCTTTTGTTACTTTCGTTCAAAATGCCACATCAGTTTTCGACCACAGAATATGCAGACATAATATTTGTTTATGGATTCTGTAATGGGAATGGTAGGGCTGCTAGTAGAGAATATCGCAGGAGATTTCCTAATCGTCGAACTCCCAGTCATCCAACATTTGGGTCAGTTTTTAATTATTTGCGAGAAAATGGCACTTTTCCTAGTGGAACAACAGAGCGACTATGTAGATGAAGCGCAGAAAGATGACATTATGGACGCCGTTACTATGAACCCTACAATAAGCACTAGACAAGTAAGTCGAGAACTCAATGTTACTCAATCAAAAGTAAGTAGAGTCTTACAAAAAAATAATCTATACCCATATCACATTCAAATGGTTCAGCGACTACATGTTGGAGATGATATCGATAGGTTGGAATTTTGTAGATGGATTAACAATAATCGACCAACGCTATACAGGACACTATTTACAGATGAAGCCCAATTTACCAGAGACGGGATAAATAATTCACGAAATTCACATGTGTGGGCAGAAGAAAATCCCCATGCTATTCGAGAACGTCGTTCTCAGTTAAGGTTTTCGGTTAACGTGTGGATTGGTGTCATAAATAACCAATTAGTAGGTCCTCACTTTTTTGATGGTCCTTTAACAGGGCAGGTCTATTTGAACTTTCTACAAAATATTTTGCCGAATTTGCTTGCCAACGCGAACGTTGCTATCCGAGGGATGTATTTTCAGCATGATGGGGCACCCCCACACTTTTTACTGGCAGTGAAACAACATCTCAATAATGTTTATGGCAACAGGTGGATAGGACGTGCAGGTCCTATTTCGTGGCCTTCAAGATCCCCTGATTTCAATCCCGTTGATTACCATATTTGGGGACGATTGAAGCAACTAGTTTACGCAGTGAATATTAATAACCGACAACAATTAATTGATAGAATTATACATTGTTGTAATACTATTAGAAACGATCCCCAGAGTATCCGTAATTCAATACGTCAATTAACAATTCGGCAACAAAAATGTGTACAGGCTGCAGGGTTCCATTTGGAAAATCTATTTTGAATTATTTTTATTTTGTTACCATTATTGTATCTTTTCCAGTTCTAATTTATGGGTTTATCATAACTATGTACATATTTTTTATGTATGTTTTTTTTTTAAATTGTTCTTCGTTATTGTTAGTAGTTACTGTTTTTTGTTGTGCAGTGACTCAGTTTACCATTTCAATTAAAATGTTTGAAATTTATAACATTTGTTTAAATTAATTACCTTATAATTTGATACTTCATTATGGTTGTTCTATTTTTGGTAAGATTTGATCGTTCAGTAAAAATTTAATAAAAGTGAGACAACATTGTCGTATATGTCGTTTTCATTGGCTATTTATGTAGTTTGAAAATCACTTATTGCATTTAAAAAAATATATATACAGGGTGTAATATTTAATACGAATCCCTAAATTAATTTTTCCAAAGCCAGTCCTGGAATTTTTTAGTTTAGCTAATACCAGTCGAATGCTTGATGGTCAATTACACAAATCACCCTGTTAATTAATAAAGAAGAGGAGTTGACATTTTTTAGTGGCCACATGATATGCTCCCTGAGGGACTCTACATATGGTAGAAGTATGTAAAGTTTCTCATGACTCACCCTGTATATATATATATATATTATATATATATATACATATATATATATATATATATATATATATATATATATATATATACTACTGTTGCAAGGATAGTAAAAACAACAATTTTATTTTCATATACAAATGGCTATAACTACAAGGAATTGTGTTTCCTTTTTTTTTCTTGACTGTGTATGCATTTTGTTTTTTTAGAGAGGTTTAGCGTATTTTTGTTATTTTTCTTAAGCCAATCTTCTCATAGGTCAAGTGTCGAGTTTTCCTCGTCTCTCAACAAAGGACTAGGTGATGCCCATTATTTTTCCCCTGGCTTTAAGTACTCAAATTTTCTCATTTTTACTGGTACGTTTGAAGTGATGCATTCGAAAATTACTAGAAAAAATTATTAATGCAAGGCTCATCTGAACAATTGAAAGTTCAAATCTACAGATAAATGAACAAAACGGTTTTAGACAAAATTGGTCAGACATAGATAATTTATTAGACTTGGAAAGTCATATTTGTTAGAATATCTAACATAAAAAGTGGATGTTTTCCTATAGTTGTTCTATATGAAGTGACATTGTTGACAGTTCAATGAGTAATGTCAAAAATAGGTCAAAAACTACTGTCAGTCAAGTTTTGTATTGTTCTGTATGTAAGAAGGAATAAAGTATAATTGTTGATGGCCAGACGTTTATTGGTGCATATTTCCTAAAGTAAATATTTCCTTGTCTCTTGATGTCTTCAAACTAGAAGGAGGTCTTCACCTAACTTAAATTATAACAATATTGTATGGCAATATTTTTCGATTTAAAGAAAGCATTTACCATCTCATCTTGGACGTGGTAAATTTTTCATTTAAACAAAAAAAAACTATACTAGCTTAGGTCTGTAAGGGCCATGGGTCTTTTAAAATTAGCTTGTCAAAAAAACTGAAAATAAATCGTTTAGATAATATTTCTGTAGCACAAACAAAAATTATTGATTAACATTCATTTTTTATACGATAGGACCGATATATTATGATGTCTTTGTTCTTTTGTGGCCACATATTAATATTTTCTTAAAAACAACCCCGAATAAATCAAGATGTCGACTCGAAATTTATGTGTTCGCCCAAATAGTTTTATTCTTATGCAAACCAAGATAAATACCGCATTGGTTACATTCAAAATGGGGACGATCTTTTTATTCTGACGTTTTACCCGTTTATCGGATGCTGTCATCTAAATGCTACATCTTCGATCCCTATAAATTTGTCGCCGCACCAACATTCGGTCTCCCCGTTGCAGCTTTCTTATTTGCCATTCACCTTTTTACAAAGATATTCAAATTTTATTCAGCTAACGTGTTTTTGAGATGATTTCTCTTGAAATACGGTCGAATTTTTAGACGTCAGCCCTTTCATTTATTTTTATTATTAGAAAATTTTTTAAAATGTGATAGTTGAGCAGGAAATAAATCGATAACAATCCTATTAAAAATCAGTAGTATCAAAAAAATACAAGCTGGAAATTTGAAGAGATTTAACGTTAGGTATTATCAACAATTAAAATATTATTTACAATATGAAGGGATACAAACCTTACTTATGGCTGGTGGGATGAAGAAATTTAAAAAGAGAATTTAAAAGCAATATGTAACTAAAGAACTTCAATGGGCTGATTATGTAGTGAGAATGGAGACCGAAGAATTGCCGAAAAGTGCCTTAGATCAGGTTTGAGCAATCTTTTTAATTAACGGGCCAATTTAAATTTTAAAATTTTTTTTCGGGCCGCACAAAAGGTAACACTTATAAAAAATTTACAAAGCTTTATTTGTAATAAACATTAAAATAAAAAAATATACATTTAAAAAAAAGAAAGATTTCATATACAATTCAAGCAAAATAAAAACAAAAAAGAAAAGAAAAATGAATTTACTTCAAATTTTTAATGAGAAATTTGGCATTATTTTCTCGATACGAACTTCCGAACGGAGACATTATTTGCTTTGCATTTTTCGTCAAAGGCAGAAATTTTTCAGGACTCACATAAGATTTATAAAAATTTTCGATGTTTACTGAAAATACATTTTTTAAATCGCTATTATTCTGCATGTCAATTACTTTTATTTGAAAGTCTTCGGGAACTGTATTCACATCGATATTAAATGGAGAGGAAAACAATTTCATGGAAACCGCAGTCCTCTCAGTTTTAAACATTTGGAATCGCAATTGAAATGTCTATATATTGTGCATATTTTTGAGAAGTGGTATCGTTTTATATTAATCTGCAAAAGATGTCCTATGCCTTGAAGTTCCAGATTAAGATCATTGAGATGCTGAGTCATATCGACAAGAGGCCCAAAATTGCACATCCATTCTTTATTACCAAAATAAGCAATGGCATATCGCTTTATACCGAGAACAATAAATTGTATTTCGCTTTTTAAGGTGTATGCTCTTTTTAACACTGCACTTTTTAACATTACTAAGGTAACGTAATTCATTATTAAAACCACATCGCCATATTCAGTTTCTAATTCGTACAGGAACTCTTTAAATTCACGGTGATTTAACGCGCGCGACTTTATAAAATTGATTAGTTAAATTATTTGTAGTGTGGCATGTGGCAAATTCAATCTTTTCTCCCTGATTTGGAGAGTCGTATTGCAGTGCTGACATTTTGGTTGTGGAGATGATGTCATCAAGTAGCCATGAGTTAGACGGGTATGTCCTATCCGCAATCTCCGTATGATTGCCATATTTTTTCGAGATAAACTTGGAAGGGTAAGAAGGTTCACTGAGGGTTTAATTTCATGCAGCGCTGAAGTAACATTATTCCAGTGAATCTGCCAGGTGGATAGATTCAGCTTCTTCAGTCTAGCTTTGAGATCGTTGCAAATTTGTATATTCATAATGGTGTCCGTGGATGATGCGGCTTTTTTGACAAGGCAATCAGCTTTTTCGTTACCACTAATACCAACATGGGATGGTACCCATATCAGAGTGATAGTTGTATTTTGATTTATAAGTAGCTGATATGTGTCATGAGTATCTTGGACGATAGGATGGTTGGTGGATATAGCATTAATGGAGTGTATAGAGGAAAGTGAATCAGAGCATATGGCTATGTGTGTATTTGGATATTGTTGGGCATATTTGAAAGCATGTGAGATAGCTAGTAGTTCACCAGTGCGGATGCTACACCAAGGAGAAATTTTAGATAGTTCGATAGGCTCTTGTACAGTGGTTACAGAATATCCAACACCACTTTCAGTCTTTGACGCGTCAGTGTAAGGAACTATGTTATATTTATTTTTGTTTATAAGTTCTAGAAAGAGAATTCTTAATGTACTAAAACTGGTATTTTCCTTGTTAAACTTGGTGAGGGAAATATCATGATGTGGGAGTATGTTGGTCCAATAGGGATTATTGGAAAATGGTAGAGTTCTGGTTTCAGACAAATTTATATCTTTTAATAACGGTTGTAGAAGACTAGGAATAGGATTTATAATTAAGTTACATGAAGGGTTGGTATGGGGATGGTGTGATGATGTAATTAAATGTAATACTGGATTGGACGGATTGGAAGAAATTGCTCTAATAAAATTAAAATTTTCAAATACAGACTTTAGTTCATAGTAAAGGTCTTTTTTTTATTTATCCGCATCAACCACTAGGGATATTAGCGGTAGGTTTATGATACAAAAAGAGAAAATAAGATATATTTTAGAAGTCATGATTTACAACAATTTGGTACAATGTACGTGTATTGTAACAGTCGTTATTTTTATTACAATTTATATTAAAATAATTTCAGAGATGTAGTATGGGTTGCCTAACTTTAAGTGTTCATTTGCTCATTAAGTGTGTATTTTTAATAATTTAAGTTGTCACTCGGATCTAATTTGGTACCATTGCGAACCAGAGAGATGACAGGAGATGAGGAGGAAGTGGAAACTGGCTCTTGGTTAATTAACTGTGAATTAAAATTCACTTTTGATCGAGAGTTTGAAGTGGTACAAAGGTGGTAGTTAGCGAAAGAAAATCCAATTAATGCATAGAATTTCCTTCACTTCAAGAAGTTAAATATTCTAAGTATAACCATAACAATTTAATTGACGGTGTTTTCGGAAACTCGGGAGGTTGAAGTGAAATTTCTAGCACGGAATTGATTAGCTATCTGGTAAATAATAATTTTTTTTTATATTATAAAAACTAACTTTTGTTCCCACATCCCACATCCTTAAGGTATTCAGAATGACCTTGGGTCACGAATTCAAGCATAGTATGGCCGCTTACAATCATTCTGGCATGAATCTGATTAAAATTCTGAATTTTCCGTAAATCTTTAACATCTATTACAATTTCCACAGATATTTTAATGAACATAAGAGTATTTTATCCATATCCTATTATTCAGATTTATTATTTCATATTTTAATATAGTATTTTGTTCAAGGCCATTATATTTTTACTCTATGTGAAGCAAGGTCACGCTACATCCGATTGGATGGGTTTTTTTTATCTACTATAATTATCTTTTTGCTCCGGTTTCTTATGCTGAAAGAAACTTTCCTCACTTCTTCTTTGATTTCTTTTTTATCAATGTTGAGATTAGAAGTAACGGGGAATTGTTTTCAGCCACCTACCATGGAATTATAAATTTCCCTCAGAACATCCGAGGAAGAGTACCACTTCAACTCTATTAGAATCAGGGTCATTGGGACAAGCCAGGGAGTATTGTCTACTCCACCCTAATTTTTTCTCCAGCCTGCACCTAGAGGTAGGGCAGGACCGTAATCATCGGAACTGAGCCAATTAGCACCAGCTCCGTGCTAATTTCGGACCTCAAGGAGGACTTTCCATTTCGGGAGCCATTCGGGAGTATTCTTCTAGACAACTGTTTCACCTAGGAGGACAGTTGGTTTTTGCTTCAGAACTATATATATATCTTGTTTCACCAGTTATAGGTTTTTTTTTATATAACATATTTTTATATATATGTATATTATATTAATTAATATAACTCCCCTTGGTGTAAGGTATCGGTAAGTTTGAGCTCAAATTCTACCCAGAGTTTATCTTCCATTGTTTTTTTGTATTAACCATTTATTTCATTGTTAACTTTAATTATTTCGTTATTTGTTTACTTAACTAATTTTTTTATATTTCATCTTGCGTTATTAACTCTGGTTATTATCCCTTCAGGATAATAGACCGTTTCAATTGTTTAACTTGGCTTGTTCCCATTTATGTATTACTTGGTTTATATTTGAATTTAGAGGTGTTTAACAATATTGTTGGTCATATTGTAGGTTAGTATGACATATTTACTTGGCTATACGTTCTTCCATCGTTAGCATTATTTTGTTTAAGGTTGTTTTTTAACCTAGATGTAGGTTGTACACTCTATATCAGAGTTATTCTGTGTAATTTTCAACCTTTTTATTATAGTTGTTTTCAACATTTTTTTTTAAATATTATATTGTGAAATTTTCATATACTTTTTGGTAACTTAGAGATTGTCAAAATCTAAGAAGTTATATTTAATAAACTTGAATTTGTTTTGCATATAATTTTTATTAATATTTCCTTACCTTTTTACATTTACAGCATTTTTGTTTATTAAATCAACTTTAATTAATATTAGCAGTATACGATACCTGGAAGAGTGACCGTTACTCTTTTTAGAGTAGTATCCCTCTTCTGGCGCCCTCAATTTGTTTCCTTTGTTAATTTTCATTATATCTATTCATTTTTCTTATCTTCTTTTCTATCCATTATATATATTTTCCTGATTTACTGTCTTTAAAAGGCATGCAAATTGGCCGTATCCATCCTTGAGTTTCTAGTGGTCATTCTCTTGCCTACATTGCTAGCCTAGCCACATTCCGTTCAATATTTTTTTTATACTTCTTTACTTAATTGTTATCTATTTTACTTCAATCAATTTTATCCCATATATATATAGACCACTCTTCTTATACATCTCTCCTCCTACACACCCCAGTATTTTGCTACAGTATGTACATGTAACAAAAATTAAATCATAATTTATAATTGATTTTACAGTAATGTGAAAAAGACGGAACTTCATTGAATTTTGTAACCAATGCTTCTTTCAGGCTGTTGGGTATCTGGAATATCGCCTTGGCTGAGGTGTACTCTGTACATTCTATTATTATATGGTTGACTGTGAAAGGTGTTTGGCATCTTTGGCACATTGGTAGTGGTTCTTTGGAGATTATGTAGCCGTGTAGAAGTCGTGTATGCCCAAGGTCGGAGTCTGCTGATAAATACACTTTTTTTTTAATTGCCATATTGCCAGATTCCAGTAAGAGCCTAAGAAGATATCCATTGAATTCTGAGAGGCACAGGTGGGGGAAATTTTTTTGGACATCTACGTCACGGAACAATACACCCTGGCATCTTTCGGCCGACTAGGATACTAGACCAGAAGACCCCAGGGTAGTGTGTTCCGTGTGCCGTTCCGGCTAAAACCTTAACCACCGTTCCAGAGAGATGGTCTTGCCACTCAATGAACAACTAAAATAAAAAAAAAATTAAATAACCGTAAATCAGAAAATGTTTCAGACGTTAGGCTATAAACTAATAAATAATATTAACCATAAATTTCGGATCCCTAGCTCAATTTCCTCCATCCACAGACTTCTTTGCTTTATTATAGTTTTGATACAGAACTGCATTCAGATCTAGTGACTAGTTTTAAAGTTTATTTAAAAGGATAATATTAATTTTGAATTCACTCAAGAAATGAGTTCAATTTCACACCTACCATCTAAAAAACGTACTCATCAGTTACCAGTTATCCTAATTTTCCATCTAGAAAGCAAACTATTATATTCAGTTCATAAGAACATGTCAAATTAGAAGATTATCGTATATCACTTGCCTTAATAGTGGCCTTAAGTGGTGCACCCTTAATAGTGGCGCACCCAGGGGGTTTTGGAGGTTAAACCCCCCCCCCCGGCACTATACCGACACTGTTACTCAAACATTTTAAGAACTCAAAATGGAAGTAACATAAAAAAAATTTCGGAGCCCAACCAACCCCTCCCCTACAGAAAAATTCTAGGAACACCACTGTTCCTTAAAAGATATCTCCTCTTCTTCTCATGTCGCCATCTCCTTTCGAAGGTTGGCGATCCAAATGGCAATTGTAGTTTTGGAAACTGCTGCGCGAAAGATTTCTGCGGATGAGCGGTCGAACCATTTCCTCAGGTCTTTCAGCCACGAGTTCCGGCGTCTTCCTACTGATCTTTTGCTCTGTACTTTTCCTTCCAGTATAACTTGAAGTAATTCGTATCTTTCGCCTCTCAACACATGACATGACGAATGGCTAATAATATGATTTATATTTATTTATCTATCGAAAATGTCAAGTCCAAAAACAAGAAGCAGAAGAAGAAGATATTTTCCAAAGCACATTGAATTTCCAATTTTACAATTTTATTATATCTGGTCCTGTTACTTTTTCTTGAAGTACAGAACGCATTAATTGTGTAAACAAAGGATTGAAAACTAACACAGTGGTACAGTTTTGCTTCTTTTACTAAAAATTTCCCCAATAACCCTCGTAAATCTATCGAATATTGTCGCAATGATCATTCCCACTCAATTATTATTAAGCCATTAGTCTATCGGGTATTAAATTATAATAAACGGCTAAACTAACTCAAATGGACCTAGCAGGCATTAACAATTCATCCATAACGAGGCACAAATTTGGTCTATTACGTTTAAGTAACGCGTTGCAACTTCCAGCCCAAGTTCCAGCTACCGTTTAAGCTGCCAGGACTTAACATTTAACGAAGGACAATCTAGGACTCTTCCATCCATTCTTAACCCCTTCTAATTAATTAATAAAGGGTTCTAGCCCGACTGCCTTGCAGTTTGCGGTAGCAAGACCATTGCGGTGTAATGGAATGAGACTTTAGTATTGTTACAGTTACAGGACAGACTAAAATTTCGAATGATTGATGATGATTTGGATAATAATTAAGGATGGGTCCGGATTAGGCTGAAATATGAATGAAGCTTTTGGACGTTAGTGGAAATTATGAATACAAATTATTATTTATTTATTTATATATTGACGAATTAACCGTTTTGCAAAATACAAAGTTTATAATGAAATTTAATACAGAAATTTTAGAATTTATATAAATCATCACACCATTAAGGTTACTATAAATCCTTCTTATATATTCCTCCTTATATAGAGAGGAATATAACCCTTAAGTACCATGGCGGGGTCAAAATTGACCCCCCGCGTTTTTAATGCCAAGTTTCGCTACCGAAACATAGATTGAGCATTGCGCGCTTTCTGCTAATCTTCGACCGGTAGGTGATTTATCGATCTACGAAAATTTCGTTAGTTTATCTGTTACTACTGCAGAGTTAGGCACGCATAGGGTCAATTTTGACCCGCTTATGGTATAAGTGTTTCTAGTGCAATTAACGAGTAATTTGAAATGGCGGGGTGTAGTCGCAATAAACGTCCTCTGACACAGAAAGAACTTGAAGAGGAGGGACAAAAAATTATGGACAATGGACTAGATAGTGACAGTGAGTTTTTAGACCAGGCTAGTGAACACAGTGATCACGAAACAGACAGTGAAGAGAAATGGGACGATGATGACGAAAAAAATTGGCAAATTAATAATTCCGAAACTGGTAGTGAATATTCGGGTGAAGAAAGTGATATAGCTGACTCAAGGGATGTGTTTTATGGCAAAAATAGGTACAAGGGGTCTAAAACTTCTCCCACCTTTTCTCGTACACGTAAGCATAATTTAATTAGTCATTTACCTGGTGTTATTGGAAAAGCTCGAGCTAGTATGCCAGAGAAACCAGTTGATGCTTGGGAATGTATTATTAGCCACGATATATTGCAAGAAATTCTTGAGAAAATCAATGAACAAATAACTAATATGGCTTCTAAATATAATTTACACAATTTATCGTGTCAATATACCAATCATCTTGGCATAATTGAATTAAAGGCCTTCTTAGGCTTATTATATTTAGCGGGGGTATTTAAATCCAATAAAGAAGATTTAAGGTCTTTATTTGCTACGAATGGTACTGTCCGTGATATATTTCGAGCAATCATGTCACTAAACCGATTTTATTTTTTGCTTGGAAGCCTTTGTTTTGATGACCCAGCTACTAGACAAGAACGTATTGCGCATGGAGATAAACTGGCAGCCATATCCAATATTTTTAATATGTTTATAATTAATTGCCAGTCCAATTATAGCTGTGGTGAATATCTCACAAAAGATGAAATGCTTATTGCATCTAGAGGAAGGTGCCAATTCAGGATGTATCTCAAAAATAAGCCAGACAAATACGGTCTGAAAATGCAGTGTTTAGTAGACTCTAAGACACATTATTTGCTAAATGGTTTTATATATACTGGAAAAGATACACGCAGAGCAAATCCAAAATAGTTATCCATCCCCATTCTAGATGTTTTGACACTTATTCCACCAATTTCTGGTACAAATAGAAACATAACAGCAGATAATTGGTTTTCGTTCATTGAGCTCATAAAAGAACTGAGAAGCCATAAAATTTCATATGTTGAAACTCTAAAAAGAAATAAAAAAAAAGGTTCCTGCTGAATTTCAACCCCAAAAAACAGGTCACCTAATTCTGCCTTATTTGGTTTTACAGGAAGCGAGAGCCTTGTATCTTTTGTTCCTAAGAAAAATCGTGCAGTGTTGTTAGTGTCAACTATGCATCATTCCAATACAATGGTTAATGGAAAGCCAGAGATTATAAATTTTTACAACGAGACAAAAGGTGGGGTGGATTCATTGGATAAGAAATGTGCATGCTCTAAAACTGGCAGAAGAACTCGTAGATGGCCTCAAGTAATATGGTTTCGCATTTTGGACATTGCAGGATTAAATGCTAACGTAATTTTTAATGGAGTTCAGCAAAATCAAATAATGGAAAGAAGATTGTTTCTAACCACTTTAGGTCAAGAACTTATTAAGGCCCATTTAAATCGTAGAGCTCAGCAAACTTGTTTACCGAGAGAAATTCGTAGTGCTATTTTTAAAGTTTCCGGACTTCAGGAACCAATGCCTGCCGCAAATCCAGAGTCACAACGACGAAAAAAGAGGGGAAGGTGTAAAATATGTCCATATTCCAAAAACCAAAAGAAAGAAAGCTCATCGTGCGATAAATGTCGAGATTTTATTTGCAAAAATCATTCCCGCATACAGACGTTATGCATAAGCTGTGTTGAAAATTAAGGTAAAATCATGCTTGTCATTTTTGAGATACGAAATCTAAATCGATTTTTTTTTTATTTTAGGTAGGAGCTATGATACCTAGATTTCACCATTGGATATAAAAAAACTGCACATTGTTATTACTTTTCTTATAATTCGAGAAAGTGCATAGCTATGTTAATTTGACTGAATATAAAAGTTTTTTTTTAAATAAAGTTATATCTAATTAACCAAATTGCCATGGTACAAATGTTACTATTTTTGGCCATGGTAGTTAAGGGATAAGAAGGGATTAGTGGGTATGCAGCTGAATTATTAAAACCAAGAGTATTCTTTTTTTCAGTAATCAAATATAATTCGGTATGCTTTATATCATTATCAGTTTTAAAAAATGTATGATGAGTTACATTACATATAAGCAACGATTTAACTAACAAATTGAGATTGCGGCCATTAGTTTGGAATGGTATGTAAAAAAAATCCTCGAAAAAAACAAACATTGAAATAAGGAATGAATAACAATAAACTTATCACAGGACACTGTAAAAGCTTTATATTATTATATTAGAAACTTTAAAAACTTTATTGCTAGGTAAAACGTGAAACTTTTTTTACAGAAAGTTTTTTTCGGCAAAAGAAAAATTGACAGTACATTGAATTTGCGCATTAAAATATGTGTTCCATGATACAACAAGCAAACGTTGACAATGACTTAATGTTCTTTTTCTTGATGTGCCTATCCGTTACGAATGTTGGCGATCATCATGGCAATCTTTATCTTATCTGCAGCAGCGCGGAAAAGCTGCACAGATGTTGTATTGAACCAGATTCTGAGGTTCTTTCACCAAGATATTCTTCTTCTTCCTGGACCTTGTTTTCCAAATATTTTTCCTTGCAGGATGGCTTGAAGTAGAGCACATCTGGATTCATTTCGCATAATATGTCAGAACAATTGTAACTTTTAAGATTTGATGGTGGTCAGTACCTCTCGGTCCTTATTCATTCTTCTGAGGACCTCCTCATTTGTGACTCGGTCAGTCCACGGGATCTTAAGTATTCTCCGATATAGCCACATCTTAAATACTACCAGTTTTCTGCACATAGCTTCCTTCAAGGTCCACGATTCAACCCCATAAAAAAGGAGAGAGAAGACATTCTTACTTTTATATCAAGAGAGAGGTTGTAACTCTTGAAGAAGGCCTCCATCCGATTGAAGGTGGATTTAGCTTTTCCGATGCGTGCTCTAATCTTCTGGTTGTTGGTCCATTCTTCTGGACTTAATGTGACAGTTCGTTTTGTGTTAATTTATAGCTGAACTCTACCTTTATTGCTAATTAGATGAATTTCTATATCAGAAACAATAAAAACCATAACTTTTAGATTTCTACATTAGAATCTACATTATTTCGATGTTGTTTTCTTTTTTTATTGAAATTTTTATCTAAAAATAGTAAATGTGAGCAAATCTCACTTAAGTAGCTGATAAAGAGTTCAATAAAAAATGAAAAAAAATAATGTAGATTCTAAAGCCGCGTTTACATGATGACAATTGGCGAGACAATTGTCAGAAGACAACTGACTGGCATGAAATTATTGTCTTCGTCTAAACACTTCAGGCCAATTGCCTTGCCAACTGCCCTCACAAATGGCCCAAAATTCAGTTGTCTCCGGGAGTAGACTGAGAACAATGAGCTGCGCCCAGTGAGCCCCCCCCTACTCGAAATCTCAATTGTCGCGACAATTGGCGCTGTGTGAACGGTGTAGGCCAGTAGTGCTGTGTTGTTTTTTGCCAGTTCCCTCACCGGATACAACAGATGACGAGCAGTCGGCCATGTTTGAGCTGTCTACTGCCATGGCAATAGTTGGCCCCGTATAAACATCTTCTCGTTTAACTGGACTGGCCTCCGACAATCCGCAACCAAGTGACGACAATTGTCCAATGACAATTGTCTCGCCAATTGTCATCGTGTAAACGCGGCTTAATGTAGAAATCTAAGTTATGGTTTTCTATTGTTTCTGATATAGAAAATCATCTGATTAACAATAAAGGTAGAGTCCAGCTATAAATTAACAAAAAACAAATTGTCACATTAAGTCATTATTAACTTTCACTTGTATCATGGAACACATATCTTAATGCCGCCAATTGAATGCAACGTAAGTATTTTTCTCTTACCGAAAAAAACTTTGTGTAAAAAAAGTTTCACAATGTACCTAGCAATAAATCTTTCAAAGTTTCTAATATAATAATATAAATCTTTTAAAGTGTCCTGTGATAATGTTATTGTTATTCATTCCTTAAAACCATGTTTGTTTTTTAAAAAAGAAATTGTACCTCCAATTAACTTGGTGATATGTTTGTTTTTTTTTCGAGGATTTTTTTACATGCCATTTTAATCTAATGGCTGCAATCTCAAATTTGTAAGTTAAATCTTTGCTTATATATAATGTAACTCATCCCCAACTCTTACCTATTACTGATGATGGTATAAAATAAAGCATACCGCAATATATTTGATTACTGAAAAAAAAGAGTACCCTTGGCTTCATTAATTCAGCTGCATACCCATCAATCCCTTATTTTGTATTTAATTGATTAGCCGTGATCATAAGTGCATTCCATATATATTTTATTTAGTAAATTAATTTTTGATGTGTCTTCACCATACTAATATCTTAATGCTACAGATCTTTTAAAGGTAAGATCGTTTACTTAATTGTTTTTTATATTAGATGTATCGCTAATACCATTCTTTTAGATGAACTGATGATGCCCATTGAACAGTGGGCGAAACGTATTCAATAAAAAGATAAAGTAGCACAACTCTTTTTTAATCTTCAAATTGACCGAAAATATCCCATTCACTTACGAGTGCACATTTTTATATATATATATATATATATATATATATATATATATATATATATATATATATTCGATAATCAGGTTAGATATTTTCATTACATTTTTAAAGAAATAGAGCCAAGTTCGGAATTCAAGGGTTCTTATAAATTATTAAGTAATCAATAGAGCGGCAGAGATGGATAGACGGCTTAAAACGTGACAGTGAAGGATGGCTGGAAATGAGCAAAACGATGTAAGTGGATGCGGAGAGAAACTACCACTTATAAAAAGAGGTGCCTTGGTAGCTATAAATTTACTATTTTTGAGAAATTCACCCCGTGTTTACGAATAGATCGTAGGATATTTTACGTAATTTTAAGCTTTGAAATAAATATAGTACAACAGGCAACGAAAGTAGCTTTTTACTGCGAAATCTGTGTTTTTTAAATTTCTTTTTCATTAATTTATTTTCAAACATGTATCCAAAATATTTAAATTCCTCAATTTGTTGGCCGACTATGAGAAGATTTACTTACTAGTGTTCATGTCTGGTTATGTTAATGATAATCTTTAAGCCGGATTCCTTTCCTGTAGGATTTATGCTTATAACCAGAGCTTGCAGGTATTTCAAGATAATTAAATTTTTTTTGGCCAAGCGTTCATTATGCAAGATGCTAAGATGGAGCATGTACCGGTCATCATAGCTGGTGACCTGAATGTGATGGATCGTCCATGGAACCCACGAGTGCAATATCGGAGAGGTAAATACCTATCAGAATGGATCCACGCCATGGGGCTTACCGTGTTAAATGACGGTAATGTATCTACATTTGTGAGAGGTAATAGTGAATCCTTTCTGGACATCACACTACTTTCAACGACATTTCTAAACAGGGTCGTAAGCTGGACTGTTTTGGAAGAATAATCGCTTAGCCTACACAAGTATGTGAGTTTTGAAATAGCTAGCAAAAGACAGAAACGTAAAAATGGGGATATCAATCTAAAGAGATGTTTGAATGAGGAGGTTTTGTAGATGCTTTTGGCTTGATTGGCCCAGGAAGTGAAAATGTGCGTAAGTTAATTGAGAGTCTGAGTGATGCACAGGAGTTGGCTTGTGTAAGAAAACAACCATACTGGTGGAACGAGCAGCTTGAAAATTTGAGGACAAATTACATGAGAGTAAGAAGGGAGTGTAAGAGTTTAAGAAGAGTAGGTACAAGCAGGATATTTGGAAGAGAGAATAAATGAATTAAAGCGAATGCAGAATGAATACAGGAATGAGATAAAAAGATCTAAGAAAGAAAGGTGGAGTAACCTGCTTCATGATCTCGAAAGGGATATCAGGGGGCAGGGCTTCAAGATTGTCTGTACCGAATTGAAGGGAAAAAGACACCCTACCCTCTGCCTGAGGAGGAGAAACTCCGTTTAATACGGGAACTCTTTCTTCAGGTGGAGGATAGGCGTGAAAGGGTTATTGGTTTCGTAGATGAGGAACCTTTTACTCAGTTGGAACTCGGTGAGGCCTAGGACGGATGTAGATCCGAAGGGCACCTGGCATAGATGGAGTTATGCCGGAGACAGTAAGACTCGCCGCACTAAGATACCCGCAGGTTTTCCTGAGATTTTTAAACAAACTGCTGGAACAACAGCAGTTTCCAACAATGTTGAAAGAATCTAAGGTTGTATTTATCCCGAAAGGTAGAGGTGAAGAGGAAGAGGTACCATTTCGGCCAAGACCGCCTTGAGCAAGAGCTAGAAGAAACGCATGCGCAGAGCGACCGCCAATATGGTTTTAGGGCCAAAAGGTCTACCATAGATGTGGTCACAGAAGTAACCTCTTTAGTTAAGCAGAATACAAAGAGATGGGCGGCTCTCATCCTGCTTGACGTAAAGAATGCCTTTAATACGGCATTATGGGAAAAAATTATGTCCAGGCTGAGAGAACTGGGCGTTAGTGAGTACCTGGTTAATGTAATTGACAGATACTTAACTGACAGGTCCATAAGAGAAAAAGATACCAGCATCAGTTTGTCGCAGGGTATTCCGCAGGGTTCAGTACTAGGTCCCATTCTGTACGACGTCTTGTACGAATGTCCTGTCCTGTGGAATGTCCTGTACGACGGGGTGTTGAGGCTACAGATGCCAAGGGGATGCACTCTTGTAGCTTATGCCGATGATCAAACACTGGTTGCGAAGGCGAGTCAAAAAACGGACATGAATAATGCGGCTAACACAGCCCTGCGCCGCATTAGTAGGTGGATCAGAGAGAACGATCTACAGCTAGCGCCTCAGAAAACTCAGACAGAATCGTTGTAAACATAATGTTGAGAGGACAGAAAGAATGTAAAAGACTACACTGTCTGATTTCTGGGGTGATGGAGAAAAAGGAGCAGGAGGACAGAGGAGGAAATTGAGCCAGGAATCTGAAATTTACGGTTAATATTATTTATGTCGAAACACGGTTCTACTCGGCCGAAAGATGCCAGGGTGTCTTGTTCTGTGACGTAGATGTCCAAAAAAAAAAACGGGTGTGGCAGTCCAGTGGGACTGCCGGTAGAAGTTATACTTCTATACACGCGTTCGCCGTTAAAAATTTATATACGAGTCAATCTGCACAATTATCACATATGTAATGCTATAGGTAAGAGAGAGCAGAAAGAGAAAAAGAATTAGGTATATAGGTATATGGTGCATCGTTTGCTGTATATAAATATTTGACCTGTAATAGGAGTATAGTAAATGAAGGATTGTATCAATATTTTAATGAAAATATATATTTTTGTTTTCATATATGTATAAAAGGAGTTGAATCCAAAAAAAATTTTTTACACATACTCTGCAGTAAAATTCATTGTTTATTTTGTTATTAATATAAAAATTACAATACAATACACTACAACATAATTCAATATAATAATACAATACAAATTAAAATGCAATATTCATAAGTATTTAAAACTGCCAATATACATAACTTACATTACGAAGATAAAAATAAAAAACCAACAACTCGGATTATGTTGTAAATTTTCATTTTATTTTAAAATTTAGCATTTTTGCGTATATTACATATATTTAATAACATTAACGTGAAGTTTTTAAATATTTCAAAAATAAAAAAGGAAATTCATATTGGGATTCGAACTGACGTACACCAGCGTATAAACCAAACACGTAAAATATTTGCCAATTAGACATGATACTAACGGATTTCAAAATTGACAGTTATCTGTCATACAGTGATTATTTTGAAATACAAAAGCCTAAAATAATTATGAACATTTAATAAATAATACAAAACATATCACATAAATAATAATATTAATATATATTATATTATATAAGTATATAATATTATATATAATATAATATATTTATAATATTAAATATATACCTATACAAAAGGAACATTTTTATTCTCGAGAGAGGAAGAGAGAGAAAATATATCTTATGTCTCTGTCTTACTCATTATCTTACATATGTAATGGTTTCACAGATTCACTCCCGTGCAAATTTCCAACGCCGACCGTGCGTATATAAGTATAACTTCAAAAGATTTCCCCCACCGTTGCTTGTCAGAATTCCATGGATACCTTCTTAGGCTTTTACTGGAATCTGGCAATATAGCAATTAAAAAAAAGCGTTCATAGTAAAGTCGCTTTTTGATCTTTCGCTTTTGATATCGGTTTTTCCTATTACTGCGAAGCATAATTAGCCAAGCGTTTATTGTTTTCCCGTAGATAAGGAAAGTAAGCTGAGTTTAGAGTATTGTGAGGCAGGTTAGTTTTACCCTACCGATGACTCGTTGCGATAGTAATCCTATTCAGTACGAGAAAAACTGCAGGTTCGGCATTTTGGTTGACGCACTTACTCAAGGTCTGCGTTAATTGTCCATACTTCAGAGCCATAACAAAGAACTGATTCAACCATGGTTATCCCTATTCTTTTTTTGTTCCTTTTAGACATGTTGCGATCCCACCATAAGGAGTTTGGACATCCTACAATTTTAAGTCCCTGATTAATTCGCTGTTTAATTTCGGTTTCCCCCAAGCCGTTCTTAGTAATGAGTGTATCTAAATATTTAAATTTTTTCACTTGTTTGATTTCCACGTCCTCATCTATCAACAATTCAAACCTTGCGTCTGAATTGATAACTGAATATTCTGTTTTCTTCATGCTGACTTGTAACCCCCATTTTACATAATCTCTTTATAGACGCTTTATCATAAATTCTAGATCATAAGAATCTTGGGGATTCCCATTTCCTGGCAGTGGTTTTTCCAATTTTGGAGGGCTGCCTCAATATGTAAATTAAACAGTAAGGGTGACATAGTGCATCCTTGTTTTAGTCCTTTAGTTACTTTTATTGGCTCTAATAGTCTATTTCCGATTTTAGGTAAGTAGTGTTATCGCTGTATACTTCTGTGATTATTCCTAAAAGGTATGGACTAATGTCAAGTTGTTGTAAAGCTTGCCACAATATAAGTCTTGGAACTGTATCATACGCCTTTTCTAGGTCGATAAAGGCTAGATGTACTTCGATACCAACCGCTATTCTTTTTTCTATTAATTGTTGGAGTATAAACAAGTTATCAGTTCAAGATCAAAGATCAAAGATTCAAACATCAATAAACCTATTTTAACCTTCAATTGCGACTTATTCCCATTAAAATAGTAATTAGATCTTATCTCTGTCGTTAGCTCGGTTGGAGTTTCTCTCCTTCTTCTTTTTTTTAATGACTGCTCGGATGTAATTGTGAGCACTATTCCATCCCTCCGTACTTCCCGTCATCTTCACGATCATCTAATGTGTGATCACAGTAAATTTACTAATGTTTGTATTTTGAGAACGATTTCCGAAGTGGAAATTGAAACGTCAATAAACGTACTTTAACCTTTAATTGTGGCTTATTCCCATTTAAATATAAATTAATTTAAAATGCCACAAGAAAATAGCTTCAGAACAATATTAAGAAACCGTTATTGTGTATATATACAATAATTATTGTGTTCTACATATTTAAAGTGGTAATTTAATTATTCAATTAGCGTTTTGTATTTTTTGTATTGTGTGTGAAAGACAAGTTACATTTTCCTACTAGTCTTTATATATTTTTTACTTTATATGCCCTGGGGGGGGGGGGGGGGGTTTAACCTCCAAAACCTCCCCTTGGGTGCGCCACAGGGTTCACTGGTATGTACACTCCGATGGACTGTGGGACTAGGAGCTATAAATTTAGTTCTTGCCAAAAAAATATGTAATACGTAAATGTCCATTTAATTGGACATCAGGTCTCAGGAGGATATTGACAATTGAGACATATAATATTACACATTTTAAAGTAGAAGACTTTAAAATGATATTGCCAATATTGCTGAGTTGCGTTTCTGGGACAAATTTATTGTAAGCCAGTTCATTCGAGTACATGAAATCAACTTTAACTTAAGAATATCTGTCTACCATGCAAAAAGGTTTGGGAAAGACTGCTCTAATCTATAAAGGAGAAATAAAGTAAACTATGCCGTAAGACAGTATTTGTTCTGCATCTAATATACAGCGATATCAAAAACAACTTCATAAATTAAGAGAGAAAACTTGGCTAAGTAGTCTACAAGTAATTTATCGTTCTGCTCTGACCTACTCCACTATTAAGAGAGATATAAGATCGCAAACAATGACAAAATACATCGAGAGAATAATACAGCGTACCTAAATAATAGTTGAAGTTTTCCGAAAGAGAACTCCCGGCATAATCCAAATTAAAACATCATAGCATTAAACGCTCGAAGTAATTACACTTCGGACGTAATGTTGTGTAAACTAATTTCGGTTTTATTATCAAGTGGGAAGTTTTAATACATTTTACTAATGAAATTATTTCACTGCATTTACGTTTAATTTGCAGTTTTGGTTTTTGCGAAACGTCGCCGTTCGGATGACATGCTAATTTTTACGATGACGGTTTGTTTTATGTACATAGTTCAACTTGTTTCTACAGACTTGTTGTTTCTTTAGCTCACAACGTCCCGGCTTACAATTCTAAATCAAATACTTTTTATAAAGAAATAATTTTAAGCATAAAGACAACTTATAAATTACAAAATTACACAATTTTTTATTCTGCATTATTATCTGTAGGATGTTTCATGTTTTCTCAATTTGATCATAAAACATATTTCATTGTCTTTGTTTATTTGCTCACAACTTCTTCGTTGGATGCTCAAGATGTCCCAGATTATAGAAGAATAATAGGCTGATTTCAGACAGGGAAGAACAATAACCAACCCAAGAAAATATAGGTTTGCATAAGCTCTTTATTGATTTTGAACAGGTTTACTCTGTTTCTCCATCTCACGAAACGGACTATATGAAACAATGAGATCACTAGAAATACCGAAGTAACTGTGACGATTAGTTTAAATGATGCTAACTAATATAGTCGATAAAATCATGATTAAAGGAAGTCTCATAAATCAGTTTAACGCCAATAGAGGTAGAGGAGGGAGAATACTTCGGTCACATTATCAGACACCCTGAAAAATATGATCTTTTACATCTGATCATTCAGGGAAAGATCCAAGGTAATCGTGGTCCTGGTAGAAGAAGAACATCATGGCTGAAAAATCTAAGGCAATGGTATGGAAAATCAACTACATCGTTATTTAGAGCTGCTGTCAATAAAGTCACGATAGCGAATATGGTAGCCAACGATCGATAACGGTCATGAAACTAGAAGAAAAACAAGTCAATAGAGGATTAAAACAAACAGGGAAACCTCCAGTCAAAAAACTTATTCAATCTAGTATTAGACAAAATATTTAGAGAAGCCACTATTCAGACAAGCAGCACGATTCTGAACAAAACACAATAGTGCATAGGTTTAGCAAATGACTTTGTATTTCTAACTTCTTCTTCTTTAAGTTCCATCTTCTATCGAAGGTTGGAAATCATCAGGGCTATGCGGACTCTGTTGACTGCCGCTCTAAAAAGTTCTGCACTACTGCATTCAAACCATTCCCTTAAGTTCTTAAGCCAGGATATTCTTCGTCTTCCCACATTTTGCTTTCCTCGGATTTTGCCTTGCATAATAAGTTGTAATAATACGTATTTTTGCTCTCTCATCACATGTCCTAAGTACTCAAGTTTTCGTCTTTTGATAGTTAATATTATTTCCGCCTCATTTCCTATCCTTCTAGTTACTTCCACGTTTGACATTCTTTGAATCCATGATATTCGTAGGATTCTTCTGTAACACCAAAATTCAAAGGCGGCCAACTTCAGATGGACTTGTTTTAGTGTCCACGCTTTCAAGCTATAAAGAAGAGTAGAGAACACGTAACATCGAAGCATTCTCAGGCGTAGTTCTAACCTTATATTCCGACAACAAAGAAACTTTTTAAATTTAATGAATGATGCACGTGCTATTTCAATGCGTGTCCTAGTTTCTTTGGTTTTTCTAAAACGTGTATTTCTGACACTTTTAAGAATCATCATCATTAGCTCAACAACAATTAAGTGTACTAGTATGCTGAATTCTATCATGGCCTTGCACAGTGCATTTCTTTCAACACTATCATAGGCACATCTTAAATCAACAAACAGGTGATGAGTATTAATGCTATACTGATATGTTTTTTTCCAGAGCTTGTCCCTTTCCCAGAGCTAGAAGGAATATTTGATCGGTCGTTAATCTTTCTTTACGAAACCCACACTGATATTCACATACATATTATGTTTTCACAATATCCCGATAGTCGATCGTAAAGAATATATGTCAATATTTTGTATGTTACGTTTAGGAGGGTTATTCCTTTGTAGTTGTCACATATTGTTTGATCTACTTTCTTGTGGATAGGTACAATTATACCTACATTCCAGTCTTCTGGCAACTTTATTTGCTTCCAGATCATTCTACTAGTCTGCATATACAGTATGTCAGGTTATTTTTGCCATGCTTTAAAAGTTCTGAAGGAATGCCATCTGCCCCAGGAGCTTTACACGTTTAAGAATAGAACTCGCAAAAGGGTTGCACAAAATTTGAAACAGAAGCTAAAAAATATGGTCTGATTATAAAACAGGAAAAAGCCAAGTATAGGCAAATGATAAGGGAAAATATAAAACGAAATAAATGTATCACTCCAAGAACGAATGAGTGAGGGTATAAATTTATGAAAGTAATAAAATTTGAATACTTTGAAATAATAGTTACAAATAGATGAGGCGAAGAGAGAGAAATAGATAATCAGTTGTCGAAAAATAGCAAAGCAGAAGGATTATTAAACGTACTGTTAAAGGCAAAAAAGTGTCCAGGGTAGCCAAGATTCGGATTTATGAAACAAAAGTGAGACCGACGATATTGTATGCATGTGAAACTTGGACAATGAATCAGAAAGAAAAAAAAAGTTATTATTAAAATATTTCTTTATATAAATTTAGAACTAACAACAAATTCTGTGATGTCTCTTCGCCACCATTGCCATTATCGTTGCTTAATAATATGGAGTATGGAGTATGGTCCTTGGTTTCCCCGGATTCTGGTTCTAAATTTAGATAAAATTCTTTATCAAGAGAATTCTTAAGATATTAAGTTAACTCTATTAGATCGCGAAACTTGGGTTGACTTATTTTATTTTTCGCTTTATTTGGTATCGGAGTTATTTGTTTTGGTGTTGTTTTTTCAGTAATGGTGTGGAACGTACATGACCCGTAATAACTGTGACGTATTAAAACTTGCCCAGAATACTTCTTAGATATTCGGTACATTCCTTCCGGTTTTAATGAAATTTTTGGTTTTGGATTCTTTAAAAATAAATCCTTAAAACTATCGTCTATAACAAACCAGTCAGTTTTTTTCCCAGCATTAACCACTTTAAATGGAGAAGGTTTAGACCTTGACTACCGAATAAGATCATCCCATTCTTCTGGAACATCAACAACTCCTATTTTTGAACGAGAAATGAGACTAAAGTCAGTATCGTAAGGTAAGTATGAATGTCCTCGTATTGGGTGTACGTGTGAAATCTCTGATGCTAATTTCAGCACAAGCACTAGGATATATAAAAAGCAGATAAAGATGTAGTTTTTATTCAGACCCGGGCAATCATCAGAGAAAAACCATATTTCACCTATTTTACACCCAAAGTATATGATCTTTTAGATAATGAAATATAATGGAAGTTACTTTATTTTGACCACATTTAGCCATTCCTTCATGATAGTTATACATATGAACATCATTGCTTTCTATACCGTGTACACCAAATACATAGTACCAAAATTGTCTGCTGTAGCAAACTTTATTGGTAATCACATTGGTTAGCGGAAGATTTTGCATAAAGTCAAAGGGTATTGCAGATACATTATTATAGTTTGAGTTGTGTTTCAGTTTTATCACATAATGTACAAGTGCCACATCTAGGGTAAGAAAAAGATATGTTTTCACTTAGTTGTCTGACATCAATTTCTCAGATCTATCCCTCTCATCCAACATTGCAGCAGATTAAGTTAATTTTACACCATATATATCAAAACAATTTGACAGTAGAGTTCCTCTGGGTACCGTCACACGTTGGAATAGATGGTAACGAAAAGGCAGATAGTCTAGCTAGGTCCGCAGTAACCAATACAGCAGCATTAGTGGAAAATCTAACGGTGCATTTGGATTTAAAACCTTACTTAAAATCAAAATTGCACGATGTTTGGCAAAACCAATGGAATATAAGCACCACTAAATGGATAGAAATAAAATCTTCCATCCTTCCATGGAACTTCTGGCCTTCAAAGCGACAACATCAAGTCCTAATAACACGTCTTAGATTAGGACACACTTCTACAACACATGAATACTTGTTGAAGAAAGAAGAGGAACCAGTGTGTTTTGTTTGTGAATGTAAAGTGACAGTGAAGCACATTTTGATTGAGTGTCCAATATACTCAGTGGAAAGACTATATCATCACTTTCCAAAAACATTAAAAGAACTTTTAGGAGAATCTAAATACGTAGTTGACTTGATAGAATTCTTGAAAACTATAAACCTTTTCAATAAAATTTAATACAATACATTAATAATTAAAATATATATTGTATACATTATTATGTAATTGATATTTTGTATATGCCTATTTATGTCTTTATCACTTTTGTATTTTTCTTATGCTAATAACCCTAAGTGGTTGAAGCAAAATAAATAAAAAAAAAAAAAGATATGTTAAATCGAGTTTAAAATATGTTATAATAAACAAACTAAGAAACCTTGGTTTGTTTGTGAAGTTCTTTAAAGGCTCTGTACATATTTTTTACATTTAACTTTAAAGGTAGATACATTTTCTTTTCGCCCAGTCTTCGTGTATATTGACTTCGACGGCCTTTGACTGGAGGAATGTGAGCTATTATGTTTTCTATATCACCAGGGCATGTATTCTTAAACCTATTTGCATGCTTGCCCCGGGCATCTTTTGCAGAACATCCAGTCATTGCTAGGCTATTTCTAATTCGACGGATCTTCATTTCAGTAACACTGAAAATACTACTACTACAGTAACACTGTTGCTGTGAGTGTTGTTTTTTAAATAAACGGTTTAATTTTAAAGATGAAAAATTTCAAATTAATCAAGTTTGCGATTTCTTCGTTTTTTTTTGATAGTAAACACTACCATCAAAAGCTAATAAAAACCACTCAAATTTGATACTATTTGGAGACAAATAAAAATGTGTGATTTGTCCGTGAATATTGTAATGTGTATCGAAAATAAATAAATCGTGTAAATAAACACATAAAAATAATTTATACTATTTTGGTAAGTATTATTGTGGACTCCTTGAGTTTTTTGCCATAAGTCTCTTAATTAAATTTTATATATAGAGTAATAAATTAAAATAGCTAACATTATTCCGGATTCACCTAAACCGCCTTATTAAATTTTTAATATAAAAATATATATTGTGTACATCTTTTCTTGAAAAGACCAATAACTCAGCGGTAAAAGTCGGGACCAAAGAGTCGTAGAAAAAGAATATTATTTTTCCTCTCCATTTACCCCACAGATACTTCAAAAACACACTGTTGGAAAAACGTAGTTGAAACGTTACTTGACTTCATTTCATAAGTTCTCGCTATTGTGTTGTCTCTGCCACGATTTGCGCTCACAATATATGACAAAGGGCCATTGAGCCAACCATCGATGAGTACCTACCACGCCGTAAGTTTTATAAAGCATTTCCTGGATGACACGGGCTGATGACAAAATATTTACTGTTTCGTACACTCTCCGGTAGATTTATTATTTATTTAAAGCTGCTAAATGTGCTCACGTTTTCGGTGAAATTCAGAACAAAATTCTCGATGTATATCCAATATGTAAGCAATCCTAAAAGTTTAATAAACGCTTTGCAGTATACGAAAATGTTTTGATACCTAGTTACACTTGATTTGAAAATGCATAATAGTAGTTTTAATTGCAGAAGAATACAGCGATCTTTACATGTCTATTCAAAACAGAATTGCAAAATTGTGGGTCATTCATAGCATAGACTATTACATTGAAACAAACAAAGATTACAATGTAGAATAAAAAAAATGTATATCAAATCAAAATGCTCAAAAAAATCTTTCAGTTGTGGCAAAAATTTATTAACTCATTGAACTATGAAAGCTAGTGAAAAGTCTTAAGGCGATAGATCAGGAGAACGTGAAGGCCACAGATAAGGATATTTTATACGGATTTGATACTGTGCGGTATCGTGTTTGTGTGTCGTTATTGTTGCCATGCTTAATGTATTTATATCGATGGAAAATTGGTGAAATTTGGTTGAACCACATTCTTTAAAATTTAAAAATACCGTTAGGCAATAAAATCAAATATCAAAATAACTATCAAAAAACTAATAGCAAATATCTAGAACTTAAGAACATAGATACTGGACCGCGGCTCGCCGCACTCCTCCCTTTTATTGCATAAAACACTATCTAAAGGATTAATAAGTTCTAGATATCTCTAGGACTTATTTATGGTCATAACAATCATAAAAGATATCACAAAAGTTTTTCCTGTATCACCAGGTGCATCTAAGAAGTAAATCCCTCCTGTTTTATCATTTGTTACTTTAATAAGTGTATCAAATACATACTTCTGTTGTTTATTCAATAGTGGAAGTTTGTTTGAATTTATTCTTTCTCTAAAGTGTTGAGATCATGCAGTTTTTCTCGGTGCAACTCTTGGATGGACGCCCCAAACGACGTCATTTGAAAGCATTTGTTATATTGTTGGATATTTGACAAAAAGTGTATGTAATCTGGTCCTATTCCTGAAACCAATGAGTACAATGGCTCTGGTGGTGGATCCAGTGGTATCAATTTCACTTTACCATTTGCGCAATACAATCCATTGGCTTCATTTTTGTATTGCAATGCCTTACAATAAGAGCAAACCAAGTTCATAGATCCAATAGTAACACATTGGTCATTACTGTAGTCAATTGACAAATCGTAATTGAAAGCAGCTCGATTCAAACTTGCGCAATTATTAGTTGAATCTCTCGCTTCCCGCGTTCGAGATATACGTCGTTTATCAAGATGACAAAAGAAAACTGAGTAGATAAGGTAACAGAAAAACCAAGAAAAACAACACGTGTGTATACAATGTACACCGGCAATGTGACAGGTTGTTGTTGTTTGTGAAATCTCTACTTTGTCTGTGAAAGAGAATATAATCAAAGAGGATATAATACTACGTTTTAGTTTTTTTTTTATTTTTTTTTAATTTGATATGACTTGGAGTCAAGTCCTTTAAGCCAAAACAATGTTGTATGTGTATAGAGTATATTAAGTTAATAATAAATTAATTATTAAATATAATAAAGGCTTTTTAACGCGGTTTGTTTGACAGATGCAACGACGTGAAAACTGATGCAATTTATGTCGTGTTCCGAAACTAAAACAAAAGAAAGAATATTGCGAGGCCAATCAAATCTATAGCTCTTACATTTTTTGATTTTTCAATTTGGTTGGGTTCACTATATTATCACTTTTGTGTGAACGCATTAGATCCTCCAACGCGAACACGCACACACACGAACGCGCACACACATACATTTGATTGCATTTGAACTGTGTGCAGCAACAATAAAGCGGAAATTGACTCTTCGACGTTAGGAACACACCCACATTGTTTAGACAATAGTGAGTGCTTGTTGTCGCAGTTTGGGTTTCGGAATTCTCTTGGGACAAGAGAAGCACTTTTTAGTCTACAGGTACTTATCCAGCGCTGCAGAGATATGAACAAAGACGTGTACATATGCTTTATAGACTACGCAAAAGCATTCGATAACGTAAAGCACGAAAAGATAATTGAAGTTCTCCATAAGATCGGAGTCGACTACAGAGACATTCGAACAATAGCGAGTCTCTATTGGGGCCAAACAGCTAAAGTGAAAGTAGGATCTACATTTACCAATAAAATTGAGATCAAGAAAGGGGTACGACAGGGCTGTATCTTGTCTCCTATACTCTTTAATATATACTCAGAAGAAGTATTTAAGACAGCGCTGGAGGAAAGCACAGAAGGCATAAAGATAAATGGAGAAATAATTAATAACATAAAGTATGCTGATGATACTGTGATTCTAGCAAGTAGCATGGAGGAACTGAGTTGCCTAATTAGTAAGATACAAAAAACAAGTGCACAATACGGACTCAGACTAAATATCACAAAAACCAAATGGATGTTAGTAAGCAAAACCCAACAACCACCACAGCAACTGATATTAGACGATGAAAGAATTGAACACGTGGATTCGTACATCTACTTGGGAACAACAGTTAACTCAAATTGGGATCAAGCGAAGGAAATACGTATAAGAGTAGAAAAGGCAAGAGCATCGTTCACTAACATGAAGCAAATTTTCACCTCTAAAAGCCTCACCCTACCTCTCAAAATTCGACTTCTGAAATGTTATGTATTCCCAATTTTGTTATATGGAATGGAGGCGTGGACAATGACTGCAACATTGATGAAAAAAGTAGAGGCCTTCGAAATGTGGGCTTACCGACGTATATTACGTATATCCTGGACTGAGCACGTGACCAACGAAGAGGTACTACGCCGGATAGGTAAAGAGAGAGAGGTAGGAATAAGTATAAAGAAAAGAAAGTTGGAATACTTGGGTCACGTTATGAGACACAATAAATATAGAGTACTACAACTGATCGTCCAAGGGAAAATAGACAGCAGAAGGGGTCCAGGGAGGAGAAGACACTCGTGGCTCCAAAACTTGCGGCAATGGTTCGGATTGTCATCTGCTGAACTATTCAGATCTGCCGCAAACAAAGTCAGAATAGCCATGTTGATTGCCAACGTTCGGAACGGACAAGGCACATGAAGAAGAAGAAGAGTGCTTGTAATTTAAAATAAACTTTATTGAATAGCAATAAAGTTCAAATTGACTCTACATTTAGTTAGAAAATATTTGTATGAAAAAAAGGGCTGTTTTAGGGTTTTCCCAAAAATTATTCTAATTTTTCTCGCCGTAAAAACCATCCTTAGACTTCAAGGATCATTTTAAAGAAAGAATTGTTAAGATTGGTCCATGCGTTGGTGAGTTATGCGCTTACCAACACATTTAGCGGTTGGTTTCTATATCATAGATATAAGAAATGTACGGTGATATAGGATTCTTTATAAGAAACAATTCTTTGTTCATAAATCCTATTTTGGATTTTACGATATGTTTGTCCTATATAAAATCGAAGGCAGTCTACATAAGGAATTTCGTAAACCCCGTGTTGTTCATTTGGGTTGTTTTATTTGATTGATCAGACAAAAGATGAAATTTTTTGTTGGGGCGTGAATATTGTCTTTATTGCTCTTGATTTAAGAATTTTGTCGATTTTGTCAGTGACACCTTTGATGTAACGAAGAAAAGCTTTCATATAATGATGGTCTGAGTCTTTGTATTGAGATTATGTGGGATACTGATATCTTTGGATGCTCCTATTGCTTTTTCGCGGTAACTGTTTTAGATGAGGGCTGGTTATAAACTAGAAAGCTCAGCGGCTCTACTTGAATCACTGCAAAGGCGTATTGATCTGAAGAGAAGGGTATCATCATCATCATCTTGGTGCTACAGCCCTTAGATAGCCTCGACCTTCTCAAGCTTTCTACACCATTCTATTCTGTCCCTCGCTTGCATTTTCCAGTTGCCGACTCCGATCTTCTCGGCATCTTGTGTAACCCCGTCCATCCACCTCAGCTTTGGTCTACCCCGTCTTCTCATTCCCACGGGTTGCGCTGTTAGAATCTTTTTTATCATGTTTGATTCAGGAGACCGGGCTACATGTCCTGCCCACTGCAGGCGGTTTCGCTTAATTATAGTGGTAATATCTTTACCACCAAACGTATGCTTGTAGATATTCTGCAGTTCAAAGTTATATCTACGCCTCCATTTTCCGTTCTCACAGTCCGCTCCGAATATCTTGCGTAGCACCTTTCTTTCAAAAATGGATAGAGCGGATTCATCTGTTTTCGTTAGCGTCCATGCCTCTGATCCATATGTGAGAACGGGGACTATCAGTGTTCTATACAGCCTTATACGAGTTTTTTGAGACAGACGTTTGTTAGATAAGTACTTTGATAGACCATGAAAAACCACTGTTTGAGGAGAAGGGTATTAATAACTTAATTAATATTTGTAAATGTGAATGATAAGAGTTGGCATACAAGTAACGATTTGTATGGGTAGGTTTATAAAGTGATAAAAACCTTGAAATTGGTTTTTCCTTTATGATAACGTCGAGAAATGGTAGGGATGAATTTGTTTCTACCTCCATCGTGAACTGGATACTAGAATGCATTCCATTCAGATGGGTTTGAAAAGACACCAAAGCATCCGTCCCTTGGGGTCAAATCACGAATGTATCGTCAACATGTCGTAGCCAATATGTAAGTTTGAGCATTGATGTGAATAGTGCTCGGGTCTCGAAGTCTTCCATAAACATATTGACAATAACTGGAAACGGCGGGGAACTTACTGAGGCACTATTTATTTTTCTGTAGAATTGATTTTGGAAGATGAAATACACTTTCAACAGTTAACTTCAAACACCAGCAAAAAGCGCTACCCCCTGACATGACAATGGCAAGTTCGACCTTTTAGTGAGATATTACAATCTTGTGTTAATTTTGTTGGCTTTTTTTTGTTTAACTACATTTTAATTGTGGTCGAAGCCATTCAACCTGGTCAAAAGTTTTCGAAATTCGAAAATATGTTTTCTCTTCTTCATCGTTTGTTGCCACTACTTATGGAATATACATATTGCTGGTTCTAACATTTACTTATTTCCTAAGTATTTTTGAACCATATTGTAAAGATCTATTGTTTCTTTCTTTTTTTCTTTCTCTGGAGCATTATCATCATCTCCTTCATTTAGCCAATCGCATCCACTGGTGGACATAAACTCCCTTAGTCCCTTCCAATGATCTCTACAAAAAAATGGGGGCTACAAATTAACAAAACTAAAACACCTCTACATATATAAGCACGACCAACAAAAATACTTACAAAATTGTTAAAATTATGAAATCTTGAAAGAAGTTTTTTAAATTAAAATTTGTATTTCGCAATTATAATTCTGGGACACTCTGTATTTATGCGTATGGCCGACTTCATTACAATTCACCGCAAGGCCTGATTATTGCGCAGAAAAAAACTAGAAAGAAAAGTTTTATTTTCTTTTTCGAAATTTACAGTCGATAAAAGACTACACGCCTTATATTTGTGTGTAGCGAAATTCTTTTCCCACGCATTTAAATTCCGTATCACTAACGAGCCCGGCGATCGTTTAGAAAATTGATGGGCTTTCTTCTTTTCTCCCGTGCCTCCCTTTTGTCTTGTTTTAAATAAAAAATCTAGTCCCAGTGGAGGCGACAATCACTGATACCGGATTGGCCTTGCTGGGTTTTTATAAATTGGGGTTCGGGGTCTATATGGGGTTTAGAATTTAGGACTACTTTAATTCTAATACAAATCTTAACTTGATCTTAATTACTTCCCGAAGGAATAGGCGATAGCTTGAGTTTTCACAAACAATAAATTTGAATAAGAGCTCAGGATAAAGTAAAATAGAAACACTGTCCTAATACTCAAATTAATTTAAATTCTACTAAACTTAAACCGATTTTTAAAAATTACTATTTAAATGGGAATAAGCTACAATTAAAGGTTAAAGTAAGTTTCAATTTCCACTTCGGAAATCGTTCTCAAAATACAAACATTAGTTTGTAATTTTTGATTAATTTTGTAACTAATGTTTGTATTTTGAGAACGATTTCCGAAGTGGAAATTGAAACTTACTTTAACCTTTAATTGTGGCTTATTTCCAGTTAATTAGTAATTATTAATCTCATACTTTAATTAATATTAATGTTTCAATCATCAATAACCTGCTAAACAAGCTTGTTCGTGCTTGACGTCAATGAAAATTGGGACAATTCCTTAGACATCAAATGTTGGATAGAGAAAGCAAGATCTAAATTTTAAAATAAGGCCAAGTTATTCAAATGTCATGATTTTTCAATGCTCATAAAAATAAGGTTGCTTGGATGTTGTATGTTTTCTATACTGTTGTACTGAGTTGAGTTGTGGACTCTCACAGACAATACCTACCTGCAAGAAAATTGGGGCTTTTGAGATTCGGCTTTATCGACGAATCCTAAAGATAAAGATATCTTATTAAAAACACGAAAAGAAAAAGAGCCGTTAACCACAAAAAAAAACAACCAAAACGAGGATCAGGAAGGCGAAGGATTTCCTAACTGAAAAATCTACGTACGTGTTTCAACAAAACAACAACAAATCTTTTCAGAGCAACAGTTTGCAAAATACAGATTGTCGTGATGGTCATCAACATTCAAGACAGATAGGCATTACAAGAAGAAGAATGCCGATAACACAGCGATAGTGGCAGATAACATCGAAAATTTTTGTCTTTCTAACTTTCGAAAATCATTGAAAAATGTCTTTTAAATGATTTTACTCTTATAAGTAAAGATTTGGATTTGAAAATAAATATGAAGATGAAAAAACCAATGAGACCAATACCAATATCTAGAAATAAAAATCCAAATGGTTGTTTGCTAAACGATAGTTGGGACCCTGAGACTGAAATAAAGATCAGAGTAGAATACGAAATGATTTTTTGAAACTTCGTAACTTTCTGACTGATCGCAATTTGGATTTCAACCTGAGATACGAGATGCTAAAGTGTTACGTTTGGCCTGTTCTCTTATATGGACTGAAAGCATGGACGTCAAAGGCCAGACCTATTAAGAGACTTGAAGTTTTTGAAATATGGTGCCTGCTCCGAATGCTTAGAATATCATAGAAAGCGAATGCTTTCTTATTTCTGACATAATTAGAAATGAGGAACTTTTAAGAAGAGTGGACCTCCACGATAGGAACTTTTTGATTATATTAAAAATAAGAAGACTACTTATATAGGGCAGATATTAAGAGAAGAACGATAATTTTTTCAGCAACTAGTACTAGAATAAAAAATAGAGGGTATGAGAGGTTTAGGACGTTCAAAACGATCAACATTTAGGTTTAGGACGATCCACAATTGTAACTAACATCTTAACTGACAAAACAATGTCGGTGGACGCCTATATAAATGGACGTTACCTCAAGAAGAAGAAGAAGATTGTTTTTTATAATACGGCTTTCTTTTTTAGGTACATTAATTGACCAATTTTAAACTGGAGCTAAAAAAAGTCAAGAGAAAGTAACAAAGAAATTGATAGGCTTTGAACAAAATAAAATAAAACACACCTATATATCGAGAAGAGCAAAAAAGAGTAACAATACAGGCAATAAATCTCTATTATTTTGTTGAAAGGGGTATAAAGCTTGGATAAAGATAAAAATTCTGAAATAAATGGATAAAAGAAGATTGTAGCGAATAATAGGAATAAAATAAACATATATGGTTTATAGGAAAATGTAGGTAGAAGGAAAAACTGGAGAAAAATCATAAAAACTTCAATCTGTACACTAAAGTTTGGGAAATATGCTGGATATATGTTACGGTAAGAGCAGATAATCTGGTAACTATATACAGTTACCAGAGTCGACGGTAAATGTATGAAATATTCTTTAAAAACCCTTTATTTTCTACGTTTACCGGTAATTGTATACATTTCCCAGAGGATTTTGGTAAAAATAAGAAATTCAAATTATAAAAATCGACACGCAATCAGTCTTCAGTCTGCAGTATTGATGGAGACATCAAAAGTATTTCTATCCTGATTTACCATGTGCTTCGTGTTTTTAATTAACAATACTGTTACCTACCTATCCTTAAAGCATTTTCTTTACCGACATAACGTTTTGTGGTAACCTGCCTACATACAGAACTGTACATTACATTATCCAAGAATTGATCATTTTTGATTTAACAATGGAAAAGCGTTTTAATACAAAAGTACTGGAAGTGATGAATAGTAAAAAAGCACAATACGGTTTTGCTTACAAAAGAGAAGTACAAAAGTTTAATAAACAATGTACATGTAAATAAATCTAAAACTAGTGGTAAAATATCAGATGACTACAAGAGGTTGAAAAAGTATGATATCATGAAGGTTGGGAAAACTAAAAAACTGATTTGCTTCTTACGTAAAGATGTACAGAATGTTTTATTCTATGTTCATTTGAAACAACTCTTTAAATTGATTACCGGAGCACATAAATATGGAGGTACAACAAGACTGCTGAAAGAATTACAACAGAAGTACAAGAACTTAACTGTAAAAATTATAACGATTTATTGGGATCTGTGTGCAACTTACCAGAAAAAAATCTTCCCATCATCCATCCAATGGCACTACAGCCCAAATCGGGCCTTGGCCTTCTTCAACAGGCTTTTCCAATCATCTCGATTTACCGCTGTTCTTTTCCATGAACGCGTTCCCAGGCAGTTCCTGGCATCCTCATCGACTTCGTCTTCCCATCTCTTTTTAGGTCTTCCAACAGGTCTTTTTCCCTGCATTCTTGCATTTAATAATTTTCTGGGGATTCTATTCTCATGCATGCGGACCACGTGCCCTGCCCACCGTAATCTCTGCAGTTTAGTGTGTTGTGCTAGAGTTGGTTCGGTATATTGCTCGTATATTTCTCTATTATACCTAATTCGCCAGTTGTTGTTTTCACTTATTGGGCCCAGGATCCTACGTAATATTTTTCTTTCAAACACATCTAATGCATTGGCAGATTTCTGTGTCACCACCCATGTTTCACAACCATAACTTACTATGGGCCTTATTATTGTTTTATAGACCCGGAGTTTTGTTTTCCGGTGTACGTCTCGCGATTTGAATATGTGGTCCATCGCGAAATAGGCTTTATTTGCCAGCATAAGCCTTCTATTTATTTCCGGTTCTTCTTCATTGTTTGCGACCAGATCCATTCCTAGGTATGTGAATCTATTTACATGTTCTATATCGTCAATAAAGTGTTGTTGCACCGGTCTATTTGATCTGGTTTGTATGAGTAGTTTTGTTTTATTTGTATTTATTGGTAGCCGTACTGCTTCTGCACTCTGTTTCAACTCAACGTAGGTTTCTTCCGCTGCATTCACTGTTCTGCTCATTATGTTTATATCATCTGCGTATGCTGCTAATTGGGTAGACTTGTTTGTAAGTATCTTATTTCCGCTCACCGTCAACCGTCTAATTACATATTCAAGAACAAGATTAAAGAGCGTTGGAGCTAGTCCGTCGCCTTGTTTCAGTCCTTGCGTTATCGTAAGTGCATCAGTGATCTGTCCCTGAATACATACCTGTGCTTTTGTTTCTGTCATTGTCATTTGCACTAGTCGTATTAATTTTGATGGTATGCCAAATTCTTCCAATATATTAGGTAGAATTGTTCTATCTATTAAATCATAGGCTTGTTTAAAATCTACAAAGAGATTGTAAACGTCCATGTCATATTCCCATGCTTTGGCTAGTATTTGTTTAACTGTAAATAGTTGATCAATGGTAGATCTATTTTGCCTAAACCCTGCTTGATATTCCCCGATGATTTTTTCCGTGAGAGGTTGGAGTCTTCGATTAATGATGTTTGTGAGTATTTTGTATCCCGAACAAAGTAAAGAGATGCCTCTATAATTCTGACACAACAGTTTGTCTCCTTTTTTATAAATGGGGCAGATTATACTTTTCTTCCATTGTTGGGGAATTTCTTCTTCTACCCATATCTCTCGTATTAGCTAGTACATCTGTTGTGTCAAATTCCTTCCTTCTTGCTTGAGTAGTTCTGCCGGTATTTTATCTATTCCCGGTGCTTTATGGCTTTTTTGTATGTGGATTGCCGTTTGGACCTCCTCTAGCGTTGGGGGTCTAGTTCTTCCTATCTTCCCAAAAAATCTTCCCATGTTCCCAAAAAAGCTTTAGTAGTCAAACATATACTGTCCAAAGAAATGAATAGTAGATGTCAAATAGATAAGCCCAAACAGATATAAATTCAAATTCATTTTTGTCTAATAAGATCACTTAAAAAATTTGTACAATCACTTCCGTTGAAAACCAAACGTGCAGAAGTTGCATTAGTTCTTCTTGACATATTTATATAGTGCAGTGCGTATGAAGCTTTGTTTGGGGTTCTTGACTCTAAAAAATATTTCGACTGAAAAAGATTTGGATGCGTTGGTGGAACAAGTAGAAGAAACGAAGGTTCTGATTCTGAAGAACATAAAGAAGCAGAAGTGGATGAACCAAATAAGCGTCTAATAGAACAAGAACCAGAACAACCTGAGAACTCATAAGTGAATGAATCTAAGGCGATTCAAGAAGAACTATCTTCTAATCAAATTTCAGAGAAGCCAGATTTTGTTGCAATTAAACGGGCACGTGCAAAGGAGGGTCTTAAAAAGCAAGCAAAGACAATGCTTAAAACATCAAATTTGAGATTTCTCCCTGGGAATGTCGGTGATACGGTAAAACTAAGTGATTCTAGAAATGTTTTGGTAATACTATGAGTGTTCAAAATTAATTATACGAATTGGGTACTAAAGAAGGTCGACCGCCGTAGTTGTATAGCAGAAATCAATTTACCATCTGCAGAGAATCATTCATTTATCTAGACATGGTTCCAAAACTAAACATTTCATTCCGCGAGTGTGTAGAGTTTACCATGTCACAACAAATAGTAAGTAATTAAAACAGTAGTATTAATTCAGACAAAAAACTCAATGTAGGTTAATTACTATTTAAATGGGAATAAGCCACAATTAAAGGTTTAGAGAAAATAGCTTTAGAACAATATCAATGTAGGTTAAACAAAATGTCTATTGTTTTTAATTTAGTTCAATAAAAATCACACTTCTTGAATAGCTGTTGAAATTTATTGTTTTTGTTTCATTATTTTATACTTTTACCGCTAGTCCTTAGTAATTGTATACAATTACCGGTAATTTAATATAATTAGCAATTATCTCTTTTTTCCGTAACATATACAAAAGAAACAACACTAATAGACTGGAAAAATAACTCAAAAATTAGAAAATTATAAAAAATTAATAAATTAGAATTATGTTAAGGAGCTATTTGACGACCATTGCACTGACGAGTCGGCACCTACCGAAGGAGAAATATAAAGTTTGCGCTATTTTTTGTAATGCAATCTTCTTTCCTGTTTCTCTCGATTCTTATGCTTATTTCTGGTTGGGTATTCTTCTGGTTTCTGGTTTATGGTAGGATTCTTATGCTTCTGGTATTTTCACTCATAACAAAACGATTTTCTGAAATTTTCGTAATCTGTTCCCCGATCAACTACTTTTTTGCTGTGTCTGTTATTATCTCTACACATAATTTCGTTCATATCATTGTTATATTATGCTTCTTTGAGACAAGCCTAGATTGTTATCATTTTTACACCAAAACTATAGTTTTTTCACTAATATCATCATCTTCTACCAGCAAGATATGAAAAAAACCATTTAAGGAAGACCCACGGATTTCTCTCCACTTCCAAATTTCTCAATAACTTTTTATGATCAATAATATTACAAACCTATAAGTTTATTTATGATGTATTTTCTCTTTGGACTTACTTTTGTAAATTATCTCTTTGTTTTTAACGATACAAATACCTTTCCCATGTAGTGCAGGTACTTTTTCAGCTTTTATTATTTCAAAAATTCATTGAAAAACTTATACATTTCCTTCAGATTTTACGTTTCTTAAGCTAATCCTCAGATATCGAAACAAAGCCGGAACTTTTGTCCTTTTTTCGCAACACATACCATCTTCGGATCGTATGTAAGAGAAGTTATAAAAAAAAGGAATTTGTTAGCAAATTCATATTATTTCGACAGTTGGCGAAGTTGAAATTGCAGCATGTGGCTGCTACAAAGTTAGATTGCCTTTTTATGTCACCAACGAAACTCCTAACTCTCTACTCACTCCCGTCGGTTATTTCAATATCAGATCTCGGAGATCTTTACATATTGATAGAAATTGCGGGATTTGAATCTTGTGACGATTGTGAGGTCCTTTCTCGGATCACAGAAATGAAATGTCTACGTAAATTTACTTTTTCGGCTTAATATTCTTGACAGTTTCTAGATAGGGCGAGATCATTTTATATTTTCGAAATAAAGTATTTCTTATTCGAAAGCAAATTGTTTGCATTGTTGAGTATAGTTCAATTTATTTGTAAAAATAAATACAGTATTTAGCCTGATGATCATAAGTTACCATTTAGGAGCCTACCATCTTTATTTATACTTATAGTTTCTTAACATACAGTGACAGTAAATAAAGGAAACATTTGTGAGTACATATATCATATCATATTATGATATTCTTTACTCTTATAATCAGATCCACTGTCATTGTTGCTGTAATTATTTAAATCACTCCTTAACTCTTCATTAATTACTACTAAGGAACGTCTATTTTAGTAAGTTTTTATTTTTGACCTTTACAAAATGTTTGTATATTTTGTTTCAGTCACCTACAGTTAGTTTGGTAAATTCCTATTTCACCAACACTTAAAATTATACATCGCAGAATATAAAAGCTATGCAAAGAGAGAATACAAGACACACAGTTTGGATTTATGAAAGGCGTAGTATGAGAGATGCATTGTTTAGTCTACAAGTATTATTAAAAAGATGCTGAGATATGACTTGCGATGTCTACACCTGCTTTGTGGAATACCAAAAAGCATTTGACACAGTTCAACACCGAAAACTTTCTAACAAAAGCCCAAATAGATGATAAAGACCGGCGTATAATACAAAATTTATACTGCAGCCAATAAGAACAAATCTTGGAAATAAACTGACGAAAGCAATCCAGATTCTGCAAGGAGGCGTTAGACAAGGATGTATACTTTCACCTATATTATTCAACCTATATTCAGAGGAAATATTTAGTAAAGCCTTGAAAACTTGCAAACATGGAATCCTTTTAAATGGAGAACGTCTAAACAACATCAGCTATGCAGATGACACCGTTATTTTTGCAGACAGTTTAAACAGTGTACAGCAACTAATAAACAAAGTAAATGAAGTAAGTGAAAGATTTGGACTACAAGTAAACATATCAAAAACTAAATTTATGGCAATAAGCAAAAATAAAATTGGAGACGTCCAACGGCTTATCGAGAATACACCAATGGACCGAGTAAAATAGTTTACCTATCTTGCAACAATAGTAAAGGAACAATGGGATCACTTACAAAAAGTGAAATGTAGAATAGAGAAGGCTAGGAGACCATTCAACAACATTTGCAAATTCTTTAAAAGCTACAACCTTAATCTGGAGATAAAAGTAAAGCTCCTATGATGTTATATCTTCTCGATATTGTACTAAGGAGTGAACTCCTGGACATTCACTGAAGCGATGGAGAAAAAACTTGAAGCTTTCGAGATGTAGCTATACAGAAGAATATTAAGGATATCATGGACGGACAAGATAACCAACGAGACTGTACTACGAAGAATATGAAAAGAAAAAGAAGTGATGTATACGATTAAAAGGAGAAAGTTAAAATATCTCGAACACATAACGAGGAACGGCACTGGATACAGATTACAGAAAATATTCCTTCAAGGCAAAGTATTCGTAAAGCCAGGAATTGGGAGAAGAAGAATATCATGGTTAAAAAACCTAAGGAAATGGTCCTCTGCATCAGTTAATAAAATAATTATAGCCAGAATAATCGCCAATTCATGCAGAATAAAGCATCAGTTAATAAAATAATTATAGCCAGAAGAGAGGGTCAATTTATAAGCCCTTAACTTTCTTAGAAAGGATCAAAATTTCTTAGCCGCAGAACGTATTTTGCAGATTGTGAATCATTTTAATTAAGGTTAGTAGGTTGTGTTTGTAAAGTTCTGTGATTATAACACGTAGAATTGTTAGTCCTATAATAAGAAATGATATTAGTAATGAACTTTGTAGTAAAAATGTCACAAACGTCTAATTGTAGTTCTGTGAAATTAAAGTGTCATGTAACCGTGCAAATGATGCTCTTGTACATAAACATTTTACAATTACTGTTAGGAGTATAGTTTCTAAGTGTTCAGATATGAACGGAGTAGGAGAAGTACCTGTTTATAGACTTTTAAAGCAACGAGAAAGTGAAAATATTACAGAAGCACATAAAACGCCAACAGGGAGAAAACCCATTCATATAGATGATACTGTGAAAGAATCGATTCGAAGAAAAGTTCATTCATTTTATTTACAACAAAAGATTCCTAGTTTGGATGAAGACGAATCTTTGCCAAACACTAAAAGAGATAAATTGTTGAAAACTTTACGTAAATTAGGATTCGTTTATGAGAATAATAATACAAAATCTCCGCTCATTGAGAAAGAAGAAATTAGTTGTTGCAGGAGGCAACATTTAAGAGAAATTCGAAACTTAAGGGAAGGTAAAAATATTTTTTATTTGGATGAAACATGGATAAATGAAGGACATTTTGTATCATAAAAAGTTTGGCAAGATAAACTGGTTACAAACGCTCGTTAGGCATTTATAGAAGGTTTGTCTACGGGCTCAAAATATTCAAATGGTAAATTTTATTTCAAATTCTACGAACGACTACCATGACGAAATGACTGCTGATGTTTTTGAGGAATATTTCAGTCAAATGATAGATTTATTACCGACCAATTCTGTAATAGTCATGAAAAATGTCAGTTACCATTCAAGATTAAAGCCTAATTATAGTTTACATGAGTCGAGTAGCCGTTCAAGTTACTGGTAGTTTACTTCAAGTTTGAAGGGCATTCAAGTAAAGCGTTTACACTTTTCATGTAAAATAACTGTACTTGAACAGCTGTTTAGAGAAGAGAGAAAAATGAAGCGAAGCGAAAAGATATAAGACTTTTTATTTTTTTCAATTTTAGCACGTTCCTGATAAAATCTCGTGCTCAGATTTTTTAATTTATTCTTCACATCTTGAGGAAGAAAATCATCTATTTTCATTTCTTGTTTTTTTTTATTAATAGTAGAATCTTTCATTTGTTTATTTCTATACTGACTACTAGATATATCCCAAAGACATACACACTGTTCTTCGTACAACACCACAAAATTTAATGTTGCTTCTTAATTCCACTTCATATTAATTTATTAATTTCCTAATAATGTCGCCAATTGCAGATTTCGGAATTTGTGATTGGACAAATTACAACATAATTTCAGCCAATCACAATTCTCAAATCTGTTGCTCGACTCCAGAATTATCATTGGTCGAAATGCAACAGACTTGCAGCCAGTGGTAAATTCCGAAGTTGAGCATTGGCTATCGTGCAGTTCCAATCAAAAAACGGTCAAAAAGACCGTTAATGACGGTTGGAACTTGACCTAGATTCTTATGAATAAATACAGGTGCACGATGGCCAACAGGCTAGATCTGGTCACGATATGTCCGCAGATCCAGCCTCCTTGGCAAGTTGAGACCTTCTGGTTGATTTGGTTCCCAGAAACTCAGAAACCTTTGTTTTATTTTACCTATTTTCTTTCAGGAATTTTGACAAAGTTTTAAGGCGAAGCTTTGTCGGTTTTTGCTAAAAACCGGCGCCATTTTGTTTGTATTTTTCCGGGATTTTTGACTTAGTCAAAATTCCGATTTATTTGTGCATTTTGCCGTCGCTACTTAGACGGATTTTGCAATTATTTAATATTGTATTTTCTTTAAGGATCTTTCAAAGTAGTGTAAGGAATTACTTTTTCAGGTTCGCTAAGTCTCTTGACGGGACTTAGCCGTTTAAACGAGAAATCATATCTTTTATAAAACTTGAACAGTTTTCATACGTTTATTATTTGAACTTTGCAATATTTTTCAGGTAAAAATAACTTGTAATCTTTTTCAGATTTATTTCTGGTTTTGGGACTCTGAAGAAATTCAGGTCCAAAATTAACTTGTAAAATTTTTCACTTCTTTTTTTACAGGTCATCGACTTGTACTTTTGTACTTTTTCTTGTTGATTCGTCCGAAAGGCACTACGCCTGACAACCTTCACCTATTTTTGGGGCTCTGTCACACCTGCAACCTTTCGACGACTCTTGAGTTTTGGACTTGTAAAATTTTCCATAAAAATTTGAATATTTTTTTGATTGATCTTAAACTGATCTTTATTGTTTAAACTAACCAGTTTATTTACAGATTCTTAGTTTAAGACTAATTATATAATTATCTTCCAGCTTCCAGACCTGGAGATAATTATATTTTGTTACAGATTCTTAGTATTAGTACTTTGATTGTTGTTTATTTATCGCAATAAAACATTATCTGTATGAGTTAAAAGGCATTTATTCCTAGCCAAGTGTCCATAGAGCACATCTATGGCCACTGACCGAGATCCCTATCCCCTTAGGTCAACAACGGCGATGGAAAGAGCGTGTACTCAGCCTGCTCTTACTCCTGAGGGAGTTGAGAGTCCAACGAGTTACCGACAATAATTACAGACTCACTAAATTTTCTAGAAATCATCTCCAAAATATATTATTTCCATCCTGTAGCCAAAATCATTAGACAAGAATTGTACAATCTAAACCAAAGAAACAATGCTTTTTTATGGGTGCCACCTCATATTGGTGACAGATCGCAAATCATATTTCCACAACACAGTAGTTGACATATGGAACAGCAAATGGCAAACGAAATAACTTGAGATACAACCAACATTTTAGCCATGGTATAATAGTTCCACCAATGGTTTTTCTCAGATGATCATTACACGACTGTGAATTGGTTATAGTCGCCTTACACATGGACATCTGATAACAGCCGGAGTGTTACGATTGTAAAACTCCGCTGACAGTAAAACACCTTTAAGTGAACTACCTGTTACACAGTATGGAAAAAAGTGAATCGGAATCCTGGAGAATTTGAAACAACTATTTTTAAAGTACGGTGCCAAAGTGATTATTCAATATTTAAAAGCAGTAAACTATTTATACAAAAATTTGATTGCTGTCCTATTTTATGGATGTTAATATTTTTTCTTTAGCTAATAGCCATACAAGCTTAGGCTGATGCAAGTTTGTAAATAAAAAAAATTGCAAGTTTAATTATCATTGCAAAATATTACAAATAAAAAATAAAGACAGACTAAATAATTAATATTTCTTAATGAAAATATTAAAATTGTTATACATAAAGTCGCCAATATTAAGTCATCAAGTGTGTTTTTGTATTTTAGTCTATTTCTACCCCATAACGAGTTTCCTCCCTGTGGCTTGTGTGGCATTTTGTTCTGTTAGTTAGGAAATACAGAATTTATAATGAAATCAGCAGATGCTCCCGCTAATGGAGATGCTGTTCTTGTTTATGATTGGGGTACGTAATATAATCCAGTGGAAAATGATTCCAGTAATTGTTTGTCCCATTTATTGTCGGTATAGTTTAGTTTTTTTAAGTATCTTTGATGGCTCTGGTATTTAAATAACTGAGTAAATATTAGTGATATTCTGGTATTTCTATAATAGATTTGGAAAAGTCTTTTAACAGATGAGAACGCTTTGTAGTTTTGTTTCTATAGTCCAAGAATTTATTGTAGAGGGTAATTCATTAATAAGAAGTACTTTTACAATTGACAATTGTTGGAAAATTTCTTAATCTTAACGGCCTAGCTCTCAAAACAAACGAAGTTTGTGAGTCCCTCAAGCATTTGCACAAGGCATAAAGGTCATTCTTTCATAATTTTTCGACTAAGAGCGTACTTTGCTTGAGATGATACCAATGTGTAGTCTGGTAACATGCGCCAAAATAACTCACTTTTACTGCATTGTAAATTTGCTCAGGTGTCAAATTGTTTTTGCCCGGAGCTTTTGGCTCTTGGAGGTTTTGCCCAAAGCCCGGAAATGACGGGCTTTTTTACACAATATTTCACCGCTCACCGGAACATGCTTTCTTCGCTGTTGTAGAAACCACATGAACAACGCACTTTCTACCTTCGGATATTCGGGGGCTTTGATTGTCTTCTTTTCCCTGAACCGATTTCCCTTTCGCTGATAAACTTTTCGATCTTTTTTTTGTTCTTCTTAATGTTCGTAATGGTAGATTTGCCAAACTGTTTTGAAATAAAACTGCAGCTAGTTTTTTGCTGTATCAACTTAAGAATTTTAGTCTTTTGTTCGATAGTAAAGGTCACGTGTTTACGTGGAGTCATCGTAATACGAAAGCACTAACAAAACTAAATAATATGTAGGTGGGCAAGCAAGGTAGAAAACCGATGTTCGTCATGTTGATTCACGTCGATTTAATCGTGAGAGAGGCAGGTGGGAGTCGCGCGAGCTCGTTCGGACTACCGCGTCGTTTAAACGACTTTGGGTTCGGATTAACGCGACCGTATTGTACCTAGACAAAGGAGTGAACAAGCTTTAAGCTGACCCGCGCAGCTATGAGAAATTTAATAATATAGTGAAGATTGTGTCATGGTTCTCCAGGGCTATTGCACTCAGTATGTCCCAGGATTAATTGTTTTAACAATGAATCTGCTCGAGGAGTAACAAGCTGAATACGAAGCTTTGATGACATCATCTAGATGGGAGAGGAACTGATGAGATATTTGACTAAGAATCAAAAAAATGAACCAAACTATTGAATGATCTCGACATGAAGCAGAACACTAGGTGAGCATGGAAACTTATTAAAAACCTGAGTAATGACCCTGCTGTTTAAACAACGATGGTTTTATTAATTACTAATCTCAGTTTTTTAGCTTCAATATCCAGTTTGTTTATATCTTTTAGCAACTCTCACAGTTAATAATTATTATAGTTGTCGAAAAAGTAAATATTTTGTCTCTACTTTTCAAGACCCATTTAAAATAACATCAAAACTGTCGATCTTAATTTGTTACTTCACGTTATCGCATACCAAATCGATGACAAAAACTCCTATCTGGTCTGAATTACATTCCCGTCTTGTAAAAAAGGGCAAAATCGACAAATCTACCTTAAGCCGGGGGTGTATGTGGCATTTCAATAAAGAATACTCGGATGTGCTTCCGTATTGAGTCGATATATGTGGCATTCGTACCACTTCCATGCGAGAAATCAATCAAAAGATTTATATAAGGCCGCTGAAACACTCTTTCGGAATATTTATGAGACGTTTCTGGATGGCACGTATCTCCTTTTTGACCGGCCTAAGTGGATTCTTTTGAATTACGTATCGCAGATAGCTAAATGAGCGATACGCCAGGCAAATAAGTAAACGAGACCATGTTTGAGATTTTCAATAATCCAAGTATCTGATAATATAGTAAAGACACTTTTTCTGGCAAAAATTTGGTGTTGTCTTTTCATTATTAAAAATACAGTGCAAAAAATTGAACTTTTATGATTATAATTAAGAAACTGTTTTAAATAAAATTTTATCCCAAAATTTGTATACGAAAACTTTAAATCTTCGTATTTAAAACAGTACTAATTGTATTTTATAATTGTTATAAACAAACTGTTATAACAAATATACTCGATATTTGTATTTCTGTACATAGTTTTATATGATTGATGATCCAAATGTCAATTGTATCTTTAGAAACTGCAACATGAGATATTTTTACACATATCTTCCCAGTTTCTTTACTTGTCCTTGTTTCCTACTTACTTATTTCTGACAAATCTTCCTTTACTACTTCCAACCACTTCTTCTTTGGACGCCCCCCTAGTATTCGTTCGTTTTCTCCAAATATTACTCTACTTTCTTTTCTTCTTGCTGGTTCATTATTCACGTTTCACAGGCATACATCCCTGTGGGTCTGATTACTGTCTCGTAAAGTCGCAGTTTAGCCGTTCTTGAGATATTTTTTGATTTCAGTAATGAATTAATCTTTTGTCTATCTCTTTTTCTTCTTTTCCCGTGTTCGTTATGGTTACTTCTAAGTATTCGAATTTTGACACCTTTTCAAAACTATAGACAGTCTCTACTGCTTTCATTTTTGATATATTTGTTATTATTTGTTATTTCTCCTCTCATTTCCATAGATTGCGTTTTTGTTTGGTATATTATTAATCCGTATCTTTTCGCTTCTTCTTAAAATTTCTGGAAAAATTTTTCTAAATGTTTTTTTGTTCTCGCTAGTATCATCACATCATCCGCGTACGCTATACACTGTTCCCGGCTATTGAAAATAGTCCTGTTTGTACTTATATTTGATCTTTTTACGATTTGTTCTAATACTCGGTTAAATAAATTCGTTGATAGCGGATCCCCTTGTTTTATACCTCTATTCACCGTGAACTGTTTCTTGAAAAGCTTCCTTGCATTCTTACAATATTCATCGTGTTCCTAAGCGTCATTCTCACTAGCCTTATAAGCTTTTCTGGTATTTCTAATGTTCTCATGGCCTCATATAGCATTGTTCGATTTAAAACGTCATATGCTTGTTTGAAATCGATAAATAGCATATGTAATCCTAAGTTTTGTTCGTAGCTATTATTTTGTATTAATTTTAATATACTTATTTGATCAGTAGTTTTTTACTATATTTTTACTTTATATTACACTTTATCATATTTTATTAATCCTTTCCTAATAATTTTGCAAGTATTTTATAGACCACTCCACACTCCGTTTTGCCTCCTTTTTTATGATAGGACAAGTAAGAGCACTATTACATTGTTTCGGCATTTCTTCCTCTTGGCAAATTATTAGTGTCAAGTGAAATATCCTTTCATTCAATCTTTCATCACCTTCCTTAAAAGTCTCAGCTATGATACCATTTTCTTCTGCACTTTTGTTATTTTTTAGGTCTCTTATTATTGCTTTGACTTCATTCAGAGTTGGTTCCTTGCACGGTACTTCTTCATCTTCTTGCCAATTTTCACTTCCCTCAAGTTCCTCTTGTTGGTCTGTATTTAATAGATCTTCGAAATATTCCGACCATCTATTTAATTTTTCTGTTGTTTCACCTAAAAGAAAGCCTTCTTTGTTGCTGCAATACTGTGAATTATTCCTTGTAGTTTCTCAAGATTTCTTAACTTCCTGGTAAAAATTCTTTACCACTTTGTTTATGTAGGCTTCTTTGATGTTTTTCAATTGCTTTTTAAGCTGTTCTCTTTTCTTTTTTCTGCAAATTCTGTTCACTTTCCTTCTTCTTGCCACACATTGTTTTCGATCGCATTTTGGGTATTTTCCTTATTTCTGTGTAGTTATGCCCTATTTCTTCTTGCCAAACCATTCCTACATTCTTCATCGAACCAGTCTGGCCATCTTTTTATATGCTCTCTTCCTATACGCTTTTCCGCTGCTTCCGACATGGCTGTCTGTATGGTCTGCCATTGATCATCTATATCTTGTTTGACTGGATTCTCTAGTTTTTTATTTATTTCTTCCTCTAGTCTATTTACAACCTAATTCTCTTGAAGGCGCTCTAGTTGGTAATTTATTCTATCTCTAACAGGTTTTGGTATTATTGGTATTTCTTGTTTTAGTATTGCTATTATTAGTGTATGGTCATTGTTGGTATCTGCCCCCCCATAACTCCTGTTATCGATTATTGCCTTATTATGTTTGCTTTCAATTAGGACATGATCTATCTGATTTTTCATTTTTCCATCGAGAGAAGTCCATATTACCTTATGAATTTCTTTGTGATCGAACTTTTTCCCGTTTTCATTTGATTCCTTATGTAAAGTTCGTCCCCCTGTTCTTTATATTCCTTTATTCCTATATTATTCTTTATATTCTTCTATATATTTCCTCTTTTCCGACTTTCGCATTTATGTTACCAATGATTATATTTAATGGATGTACTTAGGACTTAAAAAAAAACGGAAAACAATTGCAAAACGTGAGTATGTGGGCTAAAACTTCAAAAAAGCTTTATTGTTGACTAAGCAACGTTAGCTACTGACAGCCTAGAATTTTGCCTTGAAGTAAGCTAACAAAATGACATTAAATAGGGAACACTTGGGCTCGAGATAAAATGAACTAAAAGTAGTTCATCTTCATCAAAGAGTATATCTAAAGATATCTCAAGATAATATTTTAAGTAAAATAGCTCATACAAAGTAAATTTTGATTTATATTAAATAAATATGTATTAAAAACAATATCGTTTGTGTTTGTTGATTACTGTCTTCTTGTGCCATCTTTTTTATGCAAGCATGTAATACTACACACACATATATACTGTAGCAATTACCATACACCACTTTTATTGTGAACGCGAGATTGTTAATTAAAATTTGCAAATTCTAGTAAAATTCGTTCGGATCATATGGAGTGCCGAAGTCGGCTTCTAAACGAGCAACGATTGCGATGACTGGTCAAACAATTTCCAATTAAAGAACAGTAAAAATTGCTTTGAAAATTGATATCGGCATCCAATAATTCGGATATCGTTGATGGGAATGTGGCTTTGCCGGAACAGCATATTTGAGATATAAAGTTTGATATCAAAATAACGGCGAAAGAGTTCCGTTATACACCATGTTCAGGCAGATACTGTCGAATTAGATCATTAAAAATTCTTTTGGTTGGGATTTTAGACGTTTCCACATAACAAGGACATTATTATACATAGATAACCGAACTTATTCCTCACTACAGTGATTACATTTTACCTGTTCTGTCTTCGCAAGAAATTATGATCATATTTTTTGATAGTAAATTATAATCTTTTTTAATAAAACATTACAGATAGTAAATAATATTAAAATGATATTAGAAAACAGCTTCAGAACAATATTAAGTGGTATTTCAGTTAAAGCGTCAGTTTGTATATTAAATTGCTACAAATCTCATTCTGGCAATCTTAATATTTTCTTTGAGTTCTCAATGGACAAATTTTTGTGTAACCCAAAATAGAAACTTAATAAAAAAACCTGTTCCGCATAGGAATAAAAGCAGAGAAAGTAGTGATGTAAATAAATAAATACATACTTTATTTTTTTTGACAAATTTAATCTGGGTAGAGATAAGGAAGGTAATATATTGACAGAACAGCAAGAGATACTAAGTAGATGGACAGAACATTTTACGGAAAAGTTTGAAGGAGATCGGAGAGAGACGACCCCTGACATACCATTAGACCAAGCAGACAACAGAGAAAAGACTCCATCAACAATAGCCGAGATTAGAGCAGCAGTAGAAAAATTAAAGAACAATAAAGCACCGGGATCGAACCAAATAGCATCGGAGTTACTAAAGGAAGGAGGAGATGCACTACAAAAAACAATACATGAATTGATAACAAAGATATGGTCGAATAAACAGCTACCAACGGAGTGGAATAGCGGTATTATTGTACCAATACATAAAAAAGGAAATCAGTTAAAATGTGGAAACTACCGTGGAATCACGCTGCTGAATGCAGCATACAAAATAATGTCCAATATCATTTATGAAAGACTTGGACCACACGCTGAAAAAATGGTTGGCAAATACCAAAGTGGCTTCTGTAGACAGAAGTCAACAATAGACCAGATATTTGTTCTGCGACAGATCCTCGAAAAAACAAGTGAATATAACATCGACACACATCATCTCTTCATAGACTTTGAAAGCGCATATGACAATATAAACCGAGAATTCTTAATAAAAGCAATGAAACAATTTAATATACCAACACAACTAATAGAACTGATAAAAGAATCTCTAAAAGTAGAAAGTAGAATCCGGATACAAAATGAATTAACGGAAACAATAGATGTAAAAAAGGGACTACGCCAGGGAGACGCTCTATCATGCATCTTGTTCAACATCTTACTCGAGAAAATACTGAGGGACACAACAGTCAATACACGAGGAACAATCATTAATAAAAGAGTGCAAATACTAGCATTTGCAGATGATGTTGACATAATCGCAAGATCAAGAAGAGAAATGATAGAGGCATACAACCAAATAGAACGAGCTGCACAAAATAGTGGTCTTAAAATCAATCAGACCAAAACAAAATATATGCAGGTAAGTAAAAACACAGAAATAAGGCAGCCACAAAATATAACAGTAGGAGAATACAACATAGAGGGGGTAAAAAACTTTATATACTTGGGATCCCTAGTCACGTCTGATAATAACGTTACGGAGGAAGTGAAGAGGCGAATATTTATTGCAAATAAATGTTACCATGGCTTAATTAGACACCTAAGATCAGATAACGTCGCAAGAAAGACAAAATGCCAAATATCATCATCATTATCATTGGCTTTTACAACTCTTCGTGAGTTTTTGCCGCGTTTACTATTGCCTTCCATTGATTCCGATTACTGTGCTATTATTTCCCATGGCCTTACTTCCATCTTCTCCAGGTCTTCCCTGACTGCGCCTTTCCACCTTTTTCTAGGCTTTTGCCAAAATGCCAAATATATAAAACCCTAATAAGACCGGTACTCACATATGGCTCAGAAACCTGGACACTCACTAAAAGAGAGAAAACGTTGTTAGCCACCTTCGAAAGAAAAATCTTGTGACACATATATAAGGGCACAAAAGAAAACAGAATATAGCGAAGACGATACAACTCTGAACTATACAAAATATACCATCATCCGGATATTATAAAATTCATTAAAATAGGACGGCTGCGTTGGATAGGACATGTAGAAAGAATGGAAGAAGGCGAAATACCAAACAAAATATTCAAACAGATGCCAATAGAAAAAAGAACAAGAGGAAGACCAAAACTGAGATACTTAGAACAAATAGAAAATGATATAACAACCTTAAAAATAAAAAACTGGAGAAAAAAAGCACGAAACAGATCAGAATGGAGAAGAATCCTGGAACAGGCCAAGACCCAAAAAGGGTTGTCGAGCCAGTGATAATGATGATGATGATAATCTGGGTAGAATTGGTGAGATAAGTAAAAAAACAAACAAATAAATAAACACACTATACAAATTAACAAAAAGCATTTAAAATTGGAGAAATTCTTAGGAGTAGGAGTAGAAATATATATTTCCCTTCACATTGGGACACGTGAGGTATCTTTATATCTATATAGTATTTAGTTTGTGGACTTGGTTTTAAAATTTTCGAGATTATTAAATACAAATATACATATACAGGCTGTCCAGAAACTCTCCTGACAAACGAAGACCAGAGATTCTTCAGATAATTTTACGACGATTTAATTCAATTCACCTAGTCCGAAAATAATTCCTAAGAAAGCTAGAGCTCTTTGAAGATGGCGCCTTGTATTTAGTTGTTTTTAAATATCTCCAGAACGCTTTTGTTTAGAAAAACGAAATCTGGTACGATTATTCATCCTCCAGAGTTAAGATCCTCCAATCCTTCATCAATTTTAAATTTCTAGTTCCAATCATCAGGCGTCCGTTTTGGGTAGTCAACGATTATTTTAACGCATAACTTTTTTATCTTTACCTTTTAAGCATTCGTGATACTAGATATCAATAGATAGATACAATAAAGCTGGATGAAAGCACAAAAACTAATCCCATAAGACTACAACAGGGAGTAAGACAAGGAGATACCATCTCTCCCAAACTATTTACTCTTGCTCTAGAAGACATTTTTAAGAAACCAGAATAAAACAACAACGATATCAACGTCGACGGATTATACTTAAACCACTTGAGATTCGCAGATGACATAGTTTTAATAGCCGATAATATCCAGGAACTAAATGATATGTTACAACAATTGAATGCAGTTTCAGGAGCGGTAGGCTTAAAAATGAACTACAACAAAACAAAAATACTGAGTCGAGACCAGACAAATATAACAATACAAAATTATACCATAGGAAATGTTGAACATTATGTATATCTAGGTCATGTCATCAAACTGGGAAAACCAAATCAAGATGCTGAAATTAAAAGAAGAACACAACTGGCATGGGGCGCATTCGGCAAACTAGCATATATCTTGAAAAACACTTCCATTCCTGTAAACTTAAAGAAAAAGATGTATAACACATGCATACTACCAGTTTGTACCTACGGCTTGGAGACAGTAGCCCTTACCAAAAAATCTGCTAAAAAATTAGAAACAACGCAAAGAGCAATCGAACGAATCATGCTTGGAATATCACTAAGAGACAAGATTAGAAACACCGAGATAAGACGTAGAACGAAGATTAGGAATATTATGGAAGAAATTACAAAAATAAAATGGCGCTGGGCAGGTTACGTAGCCTGATATAATGACAACAGGTGGACATGGAGAATTCTAGAATGGAGACCAAGGACGACAACAAAAAGCATGGGAAGACCTCAAAAAAGATGGGTAGATGACATGAGAACAGTGGCAGGCAAACAGTGGATTAGATTGGCGCAAGATAGAGAAAGATGGAAGCAATTGGGAGAGACCTACATTCAGGAGTGGATGGAAAATGGCTGACAAAGAGAGATACTAGATTATTAAATTTTCAGTTATTCTAGTACTAAAAGATTTGTTACTCCAAGTCGATAGGATACAATGTTTTCTAGAAAAATCGATTTGAAAATTTTTTGTTTTTTCATCACGAAAGTTCAATTAATATAATAACATATAATACAGTATATAGTAAATTAAACAAATTTTGTTGAAAAAAAAAAACAAAATTTGTTTAATTTACTAATGTTTGTATTTTGAGAACGATTTCCGAAGTGGAAATTGAAACGTCAATAAACGTATTTTAACCTTTAATTGTGGCTTATTCCCATTTAAATAGTAATTCATTTAAAATGCCACAAGAAAATAACTTCAGAACAATAAAAAGTTTTTTTTTTGAATTCTGCTATCTGGAACCTTAAGTCAGCAGAATCGCTCCCCTTAAGGTTGGTTTGGTGGTGAAAAATTATTAGGGTGATAATAAATTAGTGAAAAATTGGTGAAAAAATATGCCATCAACAAAAAGGTTTTTTATTTTATTATTCTGCTAGCTTGAACCTTAAGCCAGCAGAATCGCTCCCATTAAGGGTGGTTTGGTGGTGAAAAATTATTAGGTTGGTAATAAATTAGTGAAAAATGGGTGAAAAATATGCCATCAACAAAAAGTTTTTTTTTTTGAATTCTGCTAGCTTGAATCTTAAGCCAGCAGAATCGCTCCCCTTAAGGTTGGTTTGGTGGTGAAAAATTATATTAGGATGGTAATAAATTAGTGAAAAATGGGTGAAAAAATATTACGTAGGTTAAATTGGATTCCGCATATATATATATATATATATATATATATATATATATATATATATATATATATATATATATATATATATATATATATATATATATATATAAGTCCACCTGATCCAAATGTTTTGACTGATGAATACAAATTTTCGGCTGATGAGGATAATGGTAGATTTGTAGATAACCTGTCCCGAAGACAATTATTAGCAGAAGCCGATGGTGCACTAGAAGACAACAGTGTTTTTAATGAGATGGAAGACGAGCAAACACCACGTATGTCTTCACTTGATACAGAACTTAATACTGGTTTTTTGAAATTACTAAAGGGAAACAAGTACTAAAAGAACTTAGATCGATGGAGATTTTGTAAAAACATTCGACTTTCTCAAGGCAGACTACCCACAATTTAAAAATATGAGCCCTATACATTTATTTGAGTTGTTTTTAGATAACGAAATGCTAGGCTATATTTTAGACGAAACCAGAAAATGTGCTCTTTTTGTGAATTATCCTGATCCGAAGATTACCTTTTTCGGATCAAGCTCAAATGTTTGTTGGGTATATTGATTGTGTCTGAATACTACTATCTTCCTGGAAAAAGGTTTTATTGTGACAATGGAGCAGACATTTCCAATAAAATGGTGAAGGATGCAGGTTTATCCAAATAATGCGTTTCATGCACTGTGCTGATAATACGCAAATGGATTTAAATGATAAAATTTGGAAATTGAGACCAGTAATAAAAAAATTACAGTTATGTTCTCAAATATTATCAACAAACTGAAAATATGAATTATAATGAGTCAATGGTGAAATATTATGGTCGCCATAATTGTAAACAATTCATTAAGGGAAAACCGATGAGATTCGGTTATAAAGTATGGTGCCTTAACTCCAAAACTAGTTACCTTGTAAATTTTAAGATCTATCAAGGGAAAAGTACAACGACGAACGATTTTTACCAACTTGCATTTGGAAAGGCAGCCGCTCCCCTTGTCTCGATGTTTGACACTTTGCCACAACAAAAGCAGCTTTACCAAATCTATGTAGATAACCGTTTTACTGGATTCAATTTAATGGTGTATTTAACAGAAAAAGCATATGGTGTCACAGGAACAATAAGAAAAAACAAAATATCACAAGATGTTCCACTTGTTAATAAAAAACTATGTCCAAACAAACTCGAGGTTATTTGGTTTCAAACATTGACAGGGAAGATAGTATTATGTTGAAAAGATGTATGGATAACGCCGTCGTAACAATGGTATCAACTTCATATGGTGTGGATCCTATTCAATAAGTAAAACGTTATTCACATTCTGAAAAAAATAGTCCAAGTTCTTCGCCCACATGTTGTTGGAATGTATAAAAAGTTTATGGGAGGCACTGATAGAATGGATGAGGATTTAACAAGATACCGTATAAGTATTCGTAGTAAGAAATGGTATTGGTCTATACTTACATAGTTAATGACGCTGCAGTGCAAAATTCGTGGATACTTTATAAGTGTTCAGGAAGGCCGACATCTAATTTGAATTTTCGACGTGAAATCGCTACTACTTACCTCACCAAATTCAGAAACCTTCCCATTAGACCTGGTAGACCAACAACAAGTAGAAATAGTCTATCTTTTAACAGAATCTCTGACAACATTAGGTACGATGGTATTAACCATCTCATTGTACCTGTTTCTAACAAAAAACGAAGGCGGTGCGCAGGAGAAGGGTGCTGCTCAGTTAGACGTACGCAGTGTGAGAAATGCGATATTGGACTCTGCATTGAATGCTCTGCCATATTTCATAAAGAGTAAATCATATATTTTTATAGTATTTTGACCTAGTGTTACCATATGGTCACAGTTTGTAACGTCATATATTCGATAAACAAATAAAATTTAATAGGTTTTTCTGCTTATTTGTATTTTTCCTAAACTAAACTTGGTAAAAACCACTAGTTTAACAAAAAAATTAATTCAGGCTTTTATAAGTTAATATCTAAACTAATTTCACAGACTATTTCAACACTAATACTTTAGAAGTTGAGTAGCATCAGCTCGGGGTTAAATATTACCTCTGAGAGGGGTGTTGTAACTGCTACGAAGGTATAAAAAAATATTACCACATGCGTTTTTAGGTCAGACCGATGGATCCATTGCCTTTTTAAAATACTTTTGATATATTCTTACTTTGAATGTCACTTTTATTAATCTGACTTGCTTACTTTTACACTAATTTGTAGATCGTTTTATATCTGTTTATTAATTACTATTCTTCGTATTTTCATAGTGCATTCAATTAATTTTACAACCCTCTTTGACGTAAAACATTTAAAATAGTCCACACTTTAAAAGCGGAATATGAATCAATGACTGACGTACATTTATCTCTTATCGTATCATCTCTCAAAAAACAAGTTTATCTTGATCGATAATTATCAAAGGAAATAAAAACAGATAATCGTGTTAAAAAAGAAATATCTCATGCTGAAGCTATAAATCCTGATTATCAACTTTATTAACTATAATTAATAATCAAGACTTTAGCTTATAAGCATTACGTTATTCTGCAGAAGGTTACTTAATTTTTCAGAAAAACTTTAACTTATGACTCAAACGTGAGACTAAAATACGTAATATTAAGGTGCACTTTAATGACGTTGATATTTTATATGGACTTTACCAGATGATGAAGAGTTTGGATATTTTTTAACATAATTCAAAATAATAGTTGCTTTTATAATTTAAATGTACGTGTGCGAGAGAAGAAGCTTTGGCATTTACAAAAATCGTTTGACACAAAAAAGTTTATAAAGGCTGAAATTACGTTGGCTGAAAGAGACGAATTATCATTTATGACAGCATTGCTGAGCTTACAAATATGTTTTTTATATTGTGGTTTTATTTGTGTTATAACGTGGTTTAAATTTGCTACAGTATTGGTTATTCTTTATTGGCTATACAATTTGGCTATTGTTTATCAATTGTAGTGGTAAGTATATAGTGATCGCGAGGTTCCTACAGCCTCTGCCGCTTCTCGCATCGTTTTCTATCCATCCATTCGTCTTCTTTGATGGCTCTATCTGTCATTATGTGCCGTACATTTTCTTTCCAGGCAACTAAGGCCTTCCTTTCTTCTTCTTTGTTGTAGTATGTAATTTAAAGCTTTCTTTGGCCATCTTCATTCATTCGCTTCACGTGACTATAACACACTAGTTGTCTCTTTTCAATTCTGTCTACACTGGAATATACAGTATTAATCCTCCTTCTAATAACTTCTTTTCTGATATGATCTTTTTTGGATACAGTACACGTCCTCCTTAGAAAATCCATTTATACTACTTCTATTCTTTTTCCATCTTTATTCGTGATTTGCCAAACTTCTGCCCCATAAGCCTTAATAGGCTCTACCAAGGTTCGATAGATTGCCAATTTCGTTTCTTCTCTAATATCTTTAGACTATAGTAGAGAGTTTAGGTTAGGTTAGGTTAGGATAATAAAGATCTGCGAATAATTCTCAATCTATATTGGAATCAGAAAGCTAACATCAAAATAGAAAATGAGATATCAGAAGCAATAGAAATACGTAGAGGAGTATGACAGGGATGCATTTTGTTACCGCTGCTATTTAATGTTTATGGTAAAAGCGTCTGCCAGGAAACCCCTTTGCAAGCAAACGAAGGAATCGTAATCAATGGAGAGGTTGTAAATTATATTCGATACCCAGATGACACTGTACTAGTTTTAAGAACAGTAGAAGAATTACAACGATTACTTACAAATTATAAATATTGCCTGCAACAATTACGGCATAAGTATCAATATCAAAAAAACCAAGTGGTCTTCAGTAAGAACATGACACAACCAGCACATATTAGTATAAACGGCATTCAAATTAAAAAAGTATTAAGTTACAAATACTTGGCGATTTCAATCAACGAAACTGGAGACCAAACCAATGAAATAAAAACACGTATCGAAATTGCAAGGGCTACCTTTATAAAATATGAGGCAATTCTTCTGCAACAGAGATATAAACATCCCTCTACGATTGAGAATGCTAAGGGGCTACGTATTTAACACGCTATTCAACGGTGTAGAGGCCTGGACTCTCAAACAGAACAATATAAAAAATATTGAAAGTTTCGAGATGTGGTGCTACCGTCGAAGGCTGAAGATGAGTTGGGTTAACAGAGTCACAAACTTTGAAGTAATGCGAAGGATAGGAAAAGACCCAGAAATTTTGTCAACGATCAAACGAAGAAAACTCGAATGTTTTGGTCACCTGATAAAAGGACATAAATACGCATTACTTGAAAATATAATGCAAGGAAAAATAGAAGGAAAACGGAATCCAGGCCGTAGGAGAATGCCATGGTTGCGTAATTTGAGAGAGTGGTTTGGCTGTACCACTAATGAACTCTTTAGGTCAGCTGTAAACAAGGTCAGGATAGCTTTGATGATTTTTAATCTCCGATAGGAGTAGCACAAGAAGAAAAAGAAAAGAGTTTAGAATGTTTACCGCTTTTTTTCCCTGCCGCGTTCTGTTTCGATGTCTCTTTTGGTAGTGCCTTATTAGATATTATAGATCCGAGATATTTATATTCATTGCATGTTTTTGTGTTTCTAATTTCTAACTCTGGATAATCTTCTATTTTAAGATACTCTGTCTTTGATATATTCATATTAAGTCCCCATTTTTCATATTCTTTCTTTAGTTTTCTAAACATGTAGTCCACGTCTTCCTCATCATTCGCTACGAGTAGCTGATCTAATACAGTTGTTAGACATTTACCACCGCTTATGTCTATTCCCATTCCGGATACTTGTTTCCTCCACTGCTCTAGCGATGATTTAATATATATTTTAAATAAGATCACAGATAGACAACATCCTTGTTTAAGCCCCTTTGTTATTGGAAATTATTCAGATATAAAGTTTCCTACTTTAATGCAACTTCTTGCATTTTTATATATATTTGCGATCATCTACACATTTCCTACTGAGATCTACTTTCGTTAATGTTTGAAACAGTTTTCTCAAAGGTACCGTATCGTATGCCTTCTCTAAATTTACAAACAATAGGTGGGTAGATAGATTCCTTGCCTTTCGTTTTTCGATTACCTACTTCAGAACGAATATACCATCAGTGCACGATCTTCCTGCACGAAAACCATTTTGTTCTTATATGTCCTCGTATTCTGATTCTATTCTTTCTTTTATTATTCGACCATACAACCTCTTCACTGAGCTTATAACAGTTATTCCTCTATAATTAGAGCATTTGCATTTATCCCCTTTCTTGAATATTGAGTTGATATATCCAACATTCAAATCATCAGGGATATTTTGTCCTTTTAAGCATTTGTTAAATAGGTGAACCAACATCTCATGTAATATTTTTGGTCCATACTTTACCAACTCAATTGGAACATAGCCAGGTCCTGCTGTTTTACCGTTATTCGATCTTTTGAGGGCATCGCTTAACTCTCCGGTTGTTATCTCAATTATTTGTGTATGTTCAGATATTTCTTCCATTCGATCTCGTGATAGCATTTGCTGATGATATAGGTATAGTGGGCAGAAGTATGAGAGACATAGTTCAGTGTTTTAGAAGGCTTGCGGACGCGGCAGGTGAATTAGGACTTGTGGTAAACGAGGAAAAAACCAAATATATGTTGGTTTCTAAAAACCCCCGATATATCTAACAGAGAATTCAAATTAACAACCATACAAAGAATTTAAATCTTGGATCGCAAGTTAAACGCAATAAACACGACAAGCGACGAAATAAAAAAAAGCAAAGCAATAGCAAACAGAACTGTTTACGGTTTCCAGAAACATTTAAAAAGTAAAAATATAAAACGTACAGTAAAGCTTAATATATACAAGACCTTAATAAGATAGGTTTTGATATATGGGGCTGAAACGTGGACCTTATCTCAAAATGATGAAAGACTTCTTAGATATTGTGAAATTTTAAAATGCAGAGACTTAGATGGAGTGGACACATGCTATGATGTCAGATCACGAATACACGAAGAGATTAACATTTTCAAAACCAGAGGACACAGGAAGTAGAGGATGACCACGAAGCAGATGGATTGATGATGTGGAAGAAGACCTATAGATTCTAAGATTCAGCAGATGGAGGGAAGTTGCCAGGAATCGATAGGAGTGACGACTTCTTTGTGAGCAGGCCAAGATCCACAACGGATTGTCCAGCCACTTATGATGAAAATGATGATAATCTTTATTTCATCTACTTCTGTTGCTTTTCAATTATTTGATATCGTTTCCTTAGTTTTTTTCATTTTTATATGCTTCATTATAACAGTATTTGTTACATCTTTTAATTCTAGAGCCGTTTCAATAAAAAAAGTCATCAATACTCGCCATTTTGTACTGTAATATTGTTCTTACACAATAAACAATTCAACACAACGAGCAATGCAGCTATCTACGTATTGTCCAGAATTAGATACAAAATATAATACTAATCTATTTTTAGTAGAATATACAAGCAGCAACATCAAATTATATCTCATAATAGAAACATCGCAGCAACTTCTCTAACAAACCCCCGAAACTCGGACACTAGCCCGTAGAATACGCAATGAAACTAGGTAAATCGTGGCCGTTTTCTAGGAATTGGGATCCCTCGTTAAATGTGACCACTCCAGACGGTTGTAAGGGAAGTAATTAGAGCCATGAAGGTAGCATACTAACTTAAACGAGATGGCCGAGGCTTAGCTAATAATGAAAGTAAAGGGTTGATTGCCCTTTGAGTAGTAGAAAGGTTCTAATACTCTTTCGGGCTACCCGAGTACTAATTACGCGGGATCGCTTATATAAGTGTAACTGGAAATGTAGCTTTATTATATTGGTGTATTTTTAACAATAATATTACAAAACTTTCATTCATATAAAACTTCAAAATTATTTTCACGAATTTTTTGACGTTTTTGCACCATAACTCAATACTGGAAACACACATAAGTCTAAGTGTATCAAAATACGTCTATGATAATTTTATTAGTAATTATCTTTTAACCCTTCATCTGGAAAAATATATAAAAAAATATGAACTTTGATTTACGAACTCATAAAACTAAAAACTAGTAACTTTTGAATTTGTAACTACAAAGCTATAGCATTGCCAGTTTGATGCACAGTCTTTTATAGCTAAGGTGTGGGGTGAGATACAAATCAGATTATCAAATATTTTATGTTTGTTTTGAATAAAAAATTAACAATCTTCTTCTTCTTAAGGTGCCGTGCATTTCTGCGTAGGCGTCCACCGTACATCGTCTTGTCAGGTGAGATGTTAAATACTCAGGATTAAATAATTCTGTTTTTAGCAGCATTGCGAAGCATTTCATAGCTGTAGATTCCTGTCCATTGTCGAATATTGCGCAGCCATGACATTTTTTTACGTCCCAGACCTCTCCTACCCTCTATCTACCCTTCGAGTATCAGTTGCTGAAAAGTATATCTTTCTCCTCGTAATATGTGTCCCAAGTATGCAGTCTTCTTACTTTTTACATAACTAAAAAGTTCCCTATCCTGTAAGCCCGCTCTTCTGAGTACTTCCTCATTTCTGACCCTGTCCGTCCATGATATTCTAAGCATTCGACGCAGGCACCACATTTCAACCACTTCAAGTTTGTTAATGGAACTGGCCTTTAACGTCCATGCTTCCATTCCGTACAAGAGAACAGTCCACACGTAACACTTAAGCATCTTGTATAGGAGGTTGAAGTCCAATTTGCGATCAGTCAGAAACTTACGAAGCCTCAAAAAAGCATTTCTGGCTTGTTCAACTCTGCTCTTTATTTCATTCTCGGGGTCCCAACCCTCGTTCAGTAAACAACCAAAGTATTTAAATTGCCTGACCTGTTCGATTTCTTCTCCAGAGAATCCGATTTCTACTTTTAATCAATGTTTTTGTCTTCTTGATATTTATTTTCAAAACCCGAGCTTCACTTGCAAGAGTTAGATAATTTAAAAGGCATTGAAGATCTTCGATGTTATCTGCAACTATGGCTGTATCATCGGCATACCTGATGATATTAATAAATATGCCGTTAACTTTAATACCCTTATTAGAGTCTGCCACTGCTTCTGCGAAGGCTTTTTCTACGTATAAATTGAAAAGCATTAGAGACAGTATACAACCTTGCCTTACTCCCTTTTTTAATGGAGTTAAAGAGAGAATTAACAATCAAACATGTAAAATAAAAGTATAATATTAATATATGCAATTGTGCCAAAAATATTAAAACTGAACCTTCAGTAACAAAAACGTTTATGCTTCATTGTGAAAAATATATAAACGATTTTTACTTTTATTCAACCATTGTCGTATGTCGCATTTACTGCATGCTATAACAGTAAATCCAGATGTACAATATCTACATCTACCCTTAGTGATATGTATGCGCCAATGAGCAACTGAATCCTGCGTAGTGGCTTTATCTGGTCTCAATGCAACAAGAGATTGAATTTTATTTTTTACCCCTTTTACTTTCTTATCCTGTGCGTGAGAGAACTTGCTAGCTGTAGTCTAAATGCTTTGTATAATGCAAAGGTATAGGTTTTCTTTCTGATCAGTGTAGTCATTTTTATAGAGAATCCATGCATTTATGACACATATGTCCAATATCAAAGTCAGAATGGGAAAAAACCATCTCTTGGTAAGATTATAGTTTTTTATATTTTGTGAAAATCTCCTTCATTGCAGCTTGTTACTAATGGCCAATAAATGATCAATAAACTAAAGCTATTTTACGTAAAATAAATTGTTTTCTGAACGAAAATATTAAGAAAACAAGTAAAATAGAAACCAGCGATCAAGCTGTTAAATTATTAAGTCGGGGTATTTTAGCAGACGCAGATGTTAGCAGGGCTCATTATATCGCCTGTTTTAAATTTTGTTTTTCACGCTAGGTATGGCGATAAGCCAGTTACACTACATTAGCTTTAAATAAAGTATCAGCATGAAGCTCCGCTACATGTATTTTCAACTTTATAATACGTATAATATGCTACGAGGTATCAAAATGTATGGTTTTAAATAACTGGAACAGGCGAATGGTTTTGCTATTATATAAATCTAACCAGACAGAATTGCGGCGCTTTAGGATAACCCACGGGGAATATTGTGTACGTTGAAAACATATTAGAAATATAAAAACCGTATAAATAGTTCATCTATGAAAGCAACAAAAAATACTATTACTCGTTTATATAATAGTCGACGATATAGCCTGAAAAAAAAGCTATTCACCTGATATAATCAAATGATGATACACGACAAGTTTATTGTTCCATAAAATATAAATTTAAATAAATATTTTATATATAACACACAGGGTGATCAACTTTTGCGATAAAGTCCGATAGATCTGCTGTAGGAGATTTTAAAATTAGTTAAAAATATACAGTCCATCCGTTAGAACTTTGCACAAGTATGACATTATATTTGCGGATCACGAAATATAATAACTTATTTTCCGAAAACTTAGCAAACATACTTTGTAAACATGTTCATTAATATGTGAAACCGTTATAAATTTTATTCGCATTGGTATTATGTGTATTTTGAATATATTCTCAATTATATATAATGTTGTTTTCGAAGAAAATGTTAGTATAGAAATGTTAAACTTACCAATATTTTATATTCATTGGCAGCTTTTAAAAAACCTGTAACAAAATGAAGATTATTAATAAGATTCTCCTACTTGGAGTCTCCTCCATCATATTAAAAACGTATTCAATTATATAGACAGAAAACAAATCTATCTTTCTATTCTATCTATCTATCTTTTTTCAATTTAAATTTGATAATAAACCAGAAAATACTTTTTAATTAATACTTTTTATAAGAATGTATCTTAGTTTATCTTATGCTACAAGAGTTCTCTTAAATTCAAATAATCTGTCATATATAACACTGAAACTAATCGTCTCGCCGAACTCCTTGTAGATAAAAGTAAAAATTTTTCCTTTTATGAAAGAATTCGACAGTACCTACATTTGTTATCAATTGATTTACCATTGGTCTTATTCCCGGTTAGTATTAAGACACCTTCACCCAAAGATGAAACAAACCATATCAATATACTTCAATCCTTCCTCTCAATAATATCAAATTATAGAGATTATTCCTTCTTATATACCGACGCATCCAAAACTTCAGACAGCTTAGGAGCGTCCGTTATAGATTCTAATCAACACCACAAATTCAAATTATCAGCATTTAGTATTGTTCACACCTCACACTTTAGCATAATAAATTTCTTAGTATAACATTTTCTAAGACGCCCCTGGCCCAAGTATAAATGTTTCTCTGTTTACATATTGTGAGGTAAAAGAAAAGAATTCCAAAATATGAATTAATTTATTTGTACCTGTTAGTTTTAAAGCTGGAAGTGATTCAAGGTTATTTTACAATATAGTTTTGAAGATTTTTGACGAGGTTCGCTTGCCCCTGCAACTTGATTACGCGGGGAAGGGAAAACGGTAGGAGCCGGTAAGCCGGTATACAACATCGAGGGGGAATGAATTCAAGTTTAGGTCATGTCAAACTAAACTATCGTTGTTATGTAGTGATTAGAAGCGAAAAAATTTGTTGAAAATAGTGGAATTTTATAAAAAAAAGTGGTTTCATTCAGAGTCCAACACAAGTTTTATTAAAACTATTAATAGGCTAAGGTCAAATCATGCTCTAACACTTTCAAGAATGTACAAAATGTATCTAGCAGACACTCCAAACTGTACTTGTGGTAAATATGGAGATTTAACACACATTCTATTAGAATGTGTAAACTAACAAGGAAATATTACATGTTTATATGAAAACTTACGAAAACTAAATGTTTGTTTCTCATTTCACATAAATGAATTAATTTTCTCTGGAAACGTAGAAATCTTTAATTGTATTTATCAGTTAATAAGAAATTGTAAATATAAACTTTAAACAATATAATGTACTAACCATAGAATTAAGATAAAACTTGTAAGCAATTTGCGAACATACCAATCATGTAATAAACCTTTTAATACGAAAAAAAAAAAATTAACAAATAAAAAAAAGTATAAAAAAAAATGTAAAACAAAATTATTATAAAAGATGACCAAAACAAAATAAAAAATATATATACTTATTACATACAATATAAAAAAGTAATATAAGAAAATAAAAAAAAATAAAAAAAGGAAAAAAAAACAATAAATAAAAATAAAAATAAAATTAAAATTAAAAATTAAATCTTACATTTAGTATTAACTTGATCTCTGATTGTTGTTCTGTGGGTCTTCTTCTATTTTAAATAGCTAGAGGCCTTTCATGTTATTTTTGTTTGCCCATTTATCAAGGAGATTCATGTAAGTACCCTCCTTTTGTTTCATTTTTGTAGTTGCCCCAATCCAACCCCCTTGCTATTCAACTTATCCACGAACCCAGCTCTCCAAATAAACCCTGAGTGCCGTTTGCATAAGTATCGTTTATTTTGCTTGCCCTATCTCCACCCCCACTAACTTCTGTCCCAATTTTTAAACCCCTATAATAATACCCTATGTGGTAGGCAAAGTATTACGTTATAACATGGCTGTGATTTATGCCATCCTACAAGCGTTAATAATTATAAAGAAGAATAACTATAGTAAGGCAGTAGTCATTACTGACTCTTTAAGCTCCATCTGACAATACAGCAGCTGTATCCAAAACATCCAATAGGTTTCCTTGTGAAAACTGAATTACCGTAAAATGGGGTGAACAGGAACGGTTTCCAACATTTAATTAAAAAAAAGCCACTAACACATGCTGCAAACATAAAATTTATGCATTGTTATTTGGGTCTTACCTTTCTCTTTTGATATTTAGGTATTAAAAAATTAGAATGTTAATATTTTAATCACAAAAAAAATCAAAACTTAGTGTTCCTGTGGGGTGAATAGGAACAACAGTATGAAAAACTATTGTGTTCCTATTCATACATTTTTAGGGTCAATAGGAATAGGTAAAAAGTATATAAGGTGTAAAGTAACGTAAACTTATAAATATAAAGTTTGTTTTATTGGAAAAAATTATTGTTGAAATGAAAATTACACTTTTAAGGTCGGCTAATATAAACACAAATCACTAAGATCATTGTTAAAACTAATCATGTTTTTAAACCGAGACGAGGTATTCACGTTTATACATACAGACAACTGTCTTATAATATCAAAAATGCTACAGATGATAACACTAGCTCCTTCTCAGTGTCTTGGAGAGAGTTTTCTGAAGCACTAGATTCTCGTTTTAGCTTTTTAGTGCAACTGGAAATTTCTTATGTGCGATTAAGTTCTATGTTCTGAACTCCTGATGGTCCTGCTTCAGGTTCAAATACTTCTTCTAAATCTGTCGCCACAACACTTTTTTTGGTTCGAGATTCATTTTTGTTTCCTTTTTGTTTTGTCTCTGAGTATCAGACTGACTTAATGTCTTTAAAAGTTCTTTAAAAGTGACATCAATCCCTTCCATGCTAACAGAACCTGACAAGGGCGTTTGTGTTCCAGATTGTCTGGTATTATCATTGTCTGAGTTCGTCAGCATCCTTAGGACTTTGGTGCGATCCAAAGGCACGATGCCACATTCTTTAAACCCTGATTTGACATTTTCCTCTGCAAGACTATCAACCAGTTTATGTGGATTTATCCTGCTTGGTCATGTTTTCCATTCCTCAACTATTTTGCGCCACATAATCTTTATGGGTCTGAAGAATGCCACATCAAGGAGCTGAGTAAGGTGAGTGGAATTACTTGGTAAAAATATAAACTTGATGTTTTTTTCTTGGCACAATTGAATTAAATCGATTGACAAGTAAGACGATAAGTTGTCCCCACTCAAGTATTTTTTCCCTCCTAGGTCTTTGAAAAAGAGAATTGCAATGCACTGAACCCAGTCACTGAAACAAAAATTATCAAATCAACCTGACTTGGTACGATTAAAACCAGAGTTTTTCGGACCTCCCTCCTTCCAACTCTCATATAATTGTTAAGCCTTATATACAACATATGGTGGTAGTATTTTACCCTCTCCAATAGCTGCAAACATTACGGAAGTAGACGCTTTTCATGAGTTAAAAACTCGTTCTAGGTACTTGCAGCCACGTCTAAAAATCATTTTACGTTTTCCTGGGTCGTCACTAAAATTTGTCCCATCATAGTTGATGATGTGACTTACGGGAAAGTCTTTAAGTTCTCTTTTTAACTCGTCGAAATAATTATCTCAGGGAACACAGCTGATTGTTTGTGTCGAGTAAGAAACGAATACACCCAATTTCGACCAGGGGTGTTATTCTTGAACTTGAAAATAACTTTGCCCTGGTGCTCCAAATATTCTCGTACTATTAACCGTAAGGTGAGAGAATCTTTTGAGTATTCCCAGTCAGCAAAAACTGCTAGTCTGTCAATGAGAACTAATTCTTCATCTTCATCAAGACAGGTCTGACCTCCTTGTGCTTTGTATTAATATTTTTTATATATCTGTGTAAGACCGTAGTAAGTATAATATGCTTAAGGGAACACTGTCTGTAACTAATACCTTCTTTTACTTCATTTAGGGCTTATCGTAGGTTTTGCCGTGTGCAGCATCTTTTCTTCAAACTTGTTACAGCTTAATATTTTTGCGGTATATCTGCGAAAACGTATAATAAAACACTCATTAGAATAAAAAAGTAAATTGAGTAGCCACTAACAAAATCAAATCTTACTCTATATAGGTATTAGATACACAAAAGTAATTTATAATGTGTGGGGTGAATGGAAACGCGGTAAATATTATGTTCCTATTCACCTCACATATCTCACATTCATGATGTGAACAATAAAACTTGTTTTTAACAAAAAACGTTAATATATAAATAAAAATACAATCATGTTAGATTGTTGTAAAGGTTAGAATATATAAAAAAGAGTACTCGTAAATCTATTTTGACAGAGATTTTGTACTTACCGAGAAAGTTTTTATGTTGAGAAATAACCTTTCTTGAGACTTTGTTTGCACGCCGAAAACATTGGAACCAGTGACGCCAACAACAAACCTAAATTCTCAAAGCCATATTACATTAGCCAACCTGCAAAACTTAAATAGCCCAACGAAAATGACATCTATGTTTGGGAAGATTATTGTTATTATTTGGTGAAGTTTGGTTCCTATTCACCCCATTTTACGGTAGATATTTTACACCAAAAAAACACGGACATCGTAATACTTTGAGCCCCATCGCATCTCGGTATCCGAGGAAACGAAGAAACAGATTCCAGTGCTAGTTCCAAAATCCAGGGTAAGTGGCAAAGTGAATGGGATAACTCCCAATCGAAATTAAAAGAAATTAAACCGTCTATAAAAAAGTGGAGGAAACTAAACACAAGCAGCGCCAACAAGGTTAGAATTGATCGATTACGTTTAAGTCATACATGTATAACTCATACATTTTTATTTGATGGAAAGAATCAACCGATATGTGATAGATGTAAGACAACTCTAAATGTAAAACACTTGTTATACTATACAAAATATATTCAAGATAATTCAATACTCTTTCCAACAATCTAAAAGCATTATTAGACGAAAACTAACATAAATAATACTGTAACTCAACTTTTTCATCTATTGTAAATTAATTAAGTATTGAACCTCAATATACCATGTCGCTAATAACATTTAGCAGTTTGTGACTGATATTAAAAAAAAACTTTTTATAAATGTATGTTGTAAATGATGATGAAATGAAATGCAATGTATGACACTGAGACAAATGGATATAAACGGACTAGCCAATAAAATAAAAGTAACTGTAACAACATCGGTTAAGAAAATATGCTTAAACACGGAAACAGCCAAAACATCTAAACTTTAACCTAATACAATTAAATTACTAAAAGAAAGACGAAACAGAACAGATCGAACTTCGGACAGCTTCAAAAGTTTAAATAAAAACGCGAAGAAAGAAATTAGGAACGATCATAGAAACTATACTAACAATCTAATAAAAAATATAATACAAGATAAGTGCAATATGAAAGTACTTAAAGCAAAAAACTCAAACGACACAAGAAAAATCATAGAAATAAAAAATGAGAAAAACGTCACCGTCCGAGACAGAAAGGAAATAAGCGAGGCCATTGAAAAAATCTACACTAAATTATACTCAGCAAATACACAACCACAACAACGACGTACTGAACGAACAATAATTAACACCGGCTCAGAAGAAATACCGGACATAACCGACTATGAAATAAGAATGGCCCTAAATCAACTAAAAACGAATACATGTCCGGGAGAGGATAAAATTACAGTCGAAATGTTGAAAATCGGTGGAAGAAAAATAGAACAGGTATTCAATATTTTATTTAATAAAGTAATTGATGAAGGAAAGATTCCTCAAGAATGGTACAACTCCGAAGTCATTTTACTGCTCAAGAAAAGCGACAAAGCAAACATCGAGAATTACCGACCAATATCCTTGCTCTCACATCTGTATAAATTACTAACTAAAATCATAACTAACCGCCTAACACATAAGCTCGATTTCTATCAACCTATCGAGCAGGCTGGATTCAGAAAACATTTTAGTACCATAGACCACTTGCACACCGTAAGAACACTGCTAGAAAAATGCACCGAGTATAATATTCCAATTCATATAGCGTTCGTCGATTTCCATAAAGCATTCGATTCCATCGAATTATGGGCAGTGCTTGAATCTCTAGAAAATGCACAAGGACGACAACAAGAAGCATGGGAAGACCTCAAAAAAGATGGGTAGATGACATAAGAACAGTGGCAGGCAAACAGTGGATTAGATTGGCACATGATAGAGAAAGATGGAAGCAATTGGGAGAGACCTACATTCAGGAGTGGATGGAAAATGGTTGACAAAGAAGAAGATGTTGTAAAAACATATTGATAAAAGTAGTTTAAGGAAATTTATGCTGAATACATTAACTGATGTTAAGTTAATTTTCTTGTAAGCTTTTTAATTTAAAATAATTTATAGTTTATAAAACCAAAGTATTCATTTTGTTTACATTAAATTAGTTAAAACTCACTTTTAAAAATGCAATAAATGATATACAAGAGAAGTATAAAAACGTTCAATAATTTATTTGTTTCTTGTAATACAAATGAATCACATCTCACAATGATCTACTGTATGAACCACAAATATTTTATGGATAATTCTCAGAACAAAACACAAGATATTCCTGAAAATAATACACTCAAGACTATATAAAAAACTAGAGGAAGTACAGATCTTTTACTAGACCCTTGTTAGATTTGGTCAAATATCCCCAACTAATGGACTAATAACTCTTAACAAATAAGAAATTATTTTGCTCTCATTTATGTCGTCATTAATTTGACTTATTCTGCACTGTTTTACTTCAACTCTATCAAAAGTATTCGAGACGTAATATCGATCTATCCAAAAAACAGCTGTTAATGGAACAAGAACAAGATTTCTAACGAGTTAGCAGTTTAACTTTTATTGAGCAATGAAAATAATTTTCTCGTTATGGAGGATTTTATGACGGCAACTTGGATAATCGTTTATAGCACTAACTCATTGACTAAGTTTAAGTTTATTGAAGTGTTTTATTAAGGATTTATTTAATAGAAGCTGACCTAGATTAATCTAGATATATTTGTACGTACATGATAGTAAACCACGTTTTAACTCACAATACGATTTACCGACCGTTTTATTTACTTTTATAATTACTAGAGACTGAAAAATATGCATGGAATATTAATTTTAAACAGGCTGAATATGCACAAATAATATGCATTTATAATTTAGATATATGCTATTGTTTTCAACACTTCCACAAAATTCATTACAAATTATTATCACTACAGCTGTTTCAGCAGAGTTGCCTTTCTCAAGTGATCTATTTTTTGTATGCGTTTACACTTTATAGTCTTTAACTAAATTGAGAGTTGAGTAGGAGAGAACTGTTTGTCTCAAGTTGGCCGTACAGAATTATGTCTGTATTTTTTAATTTATTAATTTTCATCTATTCTAATAAATATATCTGAAGGTCTTTATTTTGAATGTGAAGAATTTTAAATTCGTCATTAAAAGAATAATTATGGTCTAGAAAGTAGTGCGTACATAGAAAATATTTTTCTATTATTAACAGTTCTTTTATGTTCTGTTATACGTTTGTTAAAAGTTCTACCAGTTTGACCTATATAAGTTTTTGAGCAGTTGCCACATTTAAGTTTATATACACCGCTGTGTAATTGCTTTTTCTTTTGCCTATTGTCCATAATTATTCTTTTAATGCCGTAAGCTAACTTTATTAGAATCTGTGGAAATTAACAAATTAAAAAACACAGACATAATTCTAAATGACCAACTTGAGACAAACAATTCTCCCTACCTCAACTTATTTAGTTAAAGACTATAAAGTGTAAACGCATACCAAAAATAGATCAATTGAGAAAGGTACTCTGGCGAAATAGCTGTAGTAATAATAATTTCTAATAAATTTTGTGAAAGTGTTGAAAATAACAGATTTTAGTTTTTTATTGTTAGAGACAATATTAAATCTGAATGGGGAAATTTAAGTGAAAACGAAAAATAAACTTTATACCAGTTTAAACAAAAATGAGGGCTTCACTTTAATGTGTCCAATAAATAATATAATTAATATTAGCAACTTTGATGAAAATATTAATATGGATCGGTCTCTAATAGCAAAGTTTTTAAATGCCCCCGTTTTCGTCTTGTGATGTTGGGAGATCTTTTTCTTCTATTATCAAATATTAAAAGATAGAAGACATAATATTACTATAGAAAATATGAATGATATATATGATTATTTATTGTAACAATAAAAATATGTAAACTTGTTTTATTGTATTCTTATTCATCTCGTGGTCATTTTTTTGTCATTTGGTCGTTTTTTTTAAAATTTTTTTTAACTAGCATCAGCTGATAACCGAAAAAAAAATTAACATCCATAGAATAGTACAACAATCACATTTTGTATAATCGTTTATACTTACATCGGTCAAACTGGTAGAACTTTTATTAAACGTATAGTAGAACATAAAAGCACAGCGAATTAAATTAAGAAAAAATTTAAATAATAAATGCAGCTTTTAATAATATATAAGGAGTCATCACTAACCATTAATAATATATTTTCAGAAAAAACTTGATCAGGTATAAAAAAATGGTTAGAGTTTCGTTAACAAATCTACCTTTGGTAACATAATTTGTTTTTCTTATCATTTTAAACCAATTAAATAAAACTTTTTAAAATCACCAGAGTGGTTAAGAAAACTGACAATTATATTCAGCTATTACCAGATCTTTAATACACGCCATCACATCTTCGTAACATGCACTAACATGTTTCATAATCTTCTTATAATATTCTTCAAAAAGGTGCTTTATCTCTCAGAATATAACCAAAAAATAAAATATAATGTACCAAAATTGTTGTTATTTTCGACCTAATTATTCAAATCGTATTATTATTAACCTCTGTGAGATTGAAATTTTCTTAATTTCTGGAAAGGTTTGCAGAGGCGCAGTTAATTATTTGGAAGAGGGAAATGTTGCTTTACATATTACAAATGCAAATCAGGTGAAATAATTTCGGTTCTAGCGTGCGTACAAGGTTAATGGTTCATTCGCCTTTTGAAGTCGAGTTTTGAATACGAAAGAGGCACTTGCCTTGATATAGAACTAATCTTTATTTTCGATAATCTGCGTTAAGTGTTACCACAAATTTCTAGTTTAATGTAAATGTTGAAAGTGAGCTGTGTACCGGAAGATAAGATTTTGCTATATACATAACGGAAAATTGGGAACTTTCTATGAAAAATTTTTGGCTATAAAATCCTGGCGCATTCACCAAAACTTAAACAACACTTCCTACTCTGGATAGAGATTGTTGTGAAATGGCTCTAAAATTATATAGTAGATAGTAGAAGAATATAGAAGATAAAAAAATAATTGTCATATTTAAGTTTATCGGATTAATTGATGGTTAATGATTATTAATTATTTTTATGAAACTGTTGAATTGAAAGTTCAATTTAAAATCAATAGACTATTGAAAATTGATTACTGAGTCGTGATTGGTTTGAAGAAGGGAGTAAAATTCGTATTTTTTGCATTCGCATTTTACATGCGTAGAAGCCAAGTTACAATCAAAAAAGCAATTACTATCTAAAATAGAAAAAGCCACAATTAAAGGTTAAAGTAAGTTATTGACATTTCAATTTCCACTTCAGAAATCGTTCTCAAAATAAAAACATTAGTAAATTAAACAAATTTTGTTTTTTTACTTGGTGAAAAATTCTTTTAATAAGTTAATTTTTTCTGACTCATTTATATTGAAAATTCAGACATACAATATACATTTTAAAGTAGACGACTTTAAAATGATATTGCCAATATTGTTGCGTTGCGTTCCTGGGACGACTTTACTTGTAAGATAGTTCATTCGATTACATGAAATCAACTTTAACTTGAGAATATCCATCAGAAAAAATCATAGCATGTAAATCGTCTTTAAAAAGACAAACGCATGCCATGATGACAGTAAAAATCTCCTGTTAGTGATTCCATAGCAAATTATGAGGGAAAAACTAGGAAAAAACCTCATAATACTATCCCGAAATGGTAAGTATTTGGTCGCGCATTTAGTTTACTTTCAATAAACACCAAATTCTGATTTTATATGTTTGTTATTTAAAAAACATAATTAATGTATCCTCTATATGTTACCGACTTACTAATACTGGTATTTTCCTTTTAATAACTTTCTCTTTTAATATGGGTAACCAGATCCTAATACATTCTGCCGAGGAATTTGTGACACAATTGGTCTCATTTAGCATAATTAAAGTCGTTTCTTTGATTTTTCTCGTTTTAACCTCCGTTTCTTTTAGGACTATATTCCTTTATAGACAATAAGTCATTCCATTGAACCCTACGTTCATTATCCCATGCGTGTCTACATATTTGAGATCTATCAAATTCTCTATTTTTAATATAAGATTGATGTTCACTTATTCTAATATTTAATGGCCTTGATGTTTCACCTAAATAAAACTGATGGCATTCACAAGATATTTTATAAATGCAATTCTTTGTCCTTTCTTGTTCATTGTTAGGTTTGGTTTTAGACAAAATAGATCTCAATGTGTTTGTTGTTTTGAATGTTGTTAAAATGTTGAATTTATTTTATATCCTTTTAAATTATTCTGATAATCCTTTTATGTATGGTATTGTTTTTTTCTTCGTATTATTCCTTTTGTATGCTGTAGAATCTTGTTCTAAGTTGTTCTGTTCTATTCGGTCGATTGTTGAAAATTCCTTATTTATAAACGATAAATGATAATCATTTTTTAATAAAACAGGTGTTAACAAATGTTTTTCTTCCAAGAACGAATTTTCGTTGGAACAAGTAACTTTGGCTCTATCATATAAGGATTTAATGAAAACCTTTTTAATATTAATATTGTGATTTAATTTGAAATTTAAATATCTGTTGGTGTGTGTTGGTTTTTTATACACCTCAATATTCTGGTTTATTTTTTTTTGTTTTTAAAGCTGTTATTTATTTTACATACAAAAGATCACAAAACAAGTGAACTTAAGCAATTTACGCACGAGCTGGCCCAGTGACGGACGGTGATTTTTAGCCAAGGAATCAACAAATTCTTGGTATGCTGTCGTAGCTAAAGCCATATCCTTCCACAAATCAGGTGTCAAATAGGCATAGGTCTTTGAAATGGCTGCATATGTAGCTTTGGCAAAGTTACCTAAAGTACCAGTGGAACCTCTAGCTGATGTGTAGCAATCTTTAATACCAGCCATCTGTAGAAAATTCTTAGGAACAGGGGCAGAAACGATTCCAGTACCACGGGGAGCTGGGATCAAACGTACAGTAATAGAACTACATTTTCCAGTTACCTTACAAGGTACAGTGTGAGGCTGACCAATTTTGTTACCCCAGTATCCTCTTCGTACTGGCACAACTGACAGTTTGGCTAAAATAATAACACCCCTGACGGCAGTTGCTACTTCCTTGCTGCATTTTACACCCAATCCAATGTGTCCTTTGATGTCTCCAATAGCAACGAATGCCTTAAAACATGTACGTTGACCAGCACGAGTTTGTTTCTGAACAGGCATGATTTTCAATACCTCATCATTCAAGTCTGATCCAATGAAGTGCTCGATGATTTCGAATTATTTGATTGGCAAAGAGAACAGATAGATTTCTTCAAGAGAACGGATCTTTCCATTGTTGACTAAACGTCCTAGCTTGGTTACTGGTACCCATTCCTTTTGATCTTCCTTTCCATGACCACGTCCTCTGCCACGACCTCTATCTCGCCCTCTGGGTCCACTCCTACTGCTTCCAAGGCTACCACCACCAAAACCTCCACGGGAAAAGCTTGGAAAAATCCTTATTTTGCAACCATTTTGCACTAATTTTACAATATCTCGAGTTTAAATTATTGGAATAAGGTTTCATAAACAATATTTTCTTTGTTTTTTATTTCAAGAAATAAATGTTATTTGAAAAAAAAAATTTAGCTCTTTTAGTTGACGAGATAGAGTCGTCTTCTAACAATTAAATGATTTATAAGACTTTTTGACCATAGGTATCAAAATCCACTCTAAAAATTCGTAATTAGCAGCCAAAAATATATAAAAAAAACTTGGGTGGACTCATCAGAATGAAAAAATCTACGACGGTAACCCTTATCTGGTCCCTAGACTATAGTAGTATTTTGTTAGTATCTTGTATAACTTTCTAACGTGGATCAGCAATGTTTTATGGATTTGTCTGGTATACCTTGAACTTTAGGTAACCCCACAAGCAAATATCTAATGAAATAAAATCCCGTTGTGAACTAGTAACTTATTTTGATATTTGACAACATTATGTCACTCTCCATAATTATCAGAATGTCATCAGACACACTTCATCCTATCAATACACTTGTAAAAATAAATAAACGTTTAAAAACTACTTAATATTTTAAAAACCCTACACACGATATAAAACAGATCCGTTAATCTTGGTGGCTATTCTATGGATTCACGTAGTCCAATCCACCGTCAGGAAAAAACTGTGTTTAAAAAATTTCATACTCTGCTTCCATGATAAGAAGCTATGTCTTGCTGGAAAATTATGTTTTCGTCAAAAATTTATGACTTATTTGTAATTATGCCTTTTATTCTAGATAATATTTCGTTTTACAACATATTGAGGTTTTTCAAACAAATTTTTGTCAATGAATATTGAGCCTACAAGATAATTACCAAATATATCTGCCCATACATATAACTTCTCTCCGGAACTGGTGTATGGCCATTACAAATTAACTAAGGATTTGTATCAGAAGAGTACCTAACATTTTGACGATGAACGTGTTCATTCAAATAAAATGTATATTTCTCACTAAAGCAAACATTCTTCAAATAATCGGGATGTTGTTTAAAAGTGGTGGCCCTATTTCACAACATTCCGTTGGTCTATCTGCATCATCTTTCGTTTCCTTGTGAACAATTTGCAGTTTTATAGATGCCATTTTTTTCAGGTATTTTCAAAAGTGTTTTTTGACTGACATCGCAATCAGCTACACTTCTTTCTTCTTCTTCTTAGAGTGCCGTCTTCCTACGAACGTTGGCAATCATAATGGCTATTTTTATTTCTAAACTTGCTGCCCTAAACAAATCAATCGATCTGCATTGATACCAATCACGTAGATTCTTAAACCATGAGATCTGCCTTCGGCCAACAGATCTTCTTCCTTGAATCTTTCCCTGTATTATGAGTTTCAAAATTTCATATTTTAGTCCCCTCATCAAGTATCTCAAAAATGAACAGATTATTTTTAAAAATATACCCTGATACAAAAATCTCTTTACGTACCTACCACGACATTTTTTAAAGTAAATTCAACTTGCGTTTTGGACTTCCCAGATCAGATACTTGTTTATATTGTGACAAGCTCTTTATCAAACTTTCTGCTGCTAGCGATGAATGTGAACGAAAGAAAATAGAAATTAAAAGTAAAATTCTGCCCTGTGATAGAGACTCTGCTCTCATAGAACGCAACAAGAAACTTTCATGATAGTTTCAGTGGATAGATGTAATTGAAAAAGCTAGAGTTAAAAACCCATTTAAAGTTATCTGCATGCATCAAACGTTTTTTAAAAATTTTATCAACGCAGAAAATGTAGTATGGAAATATCCAAAGTGCAAAATAATTCAGTCAGTGTGGATACAAAATACCTCAGATGATTCAAATACTACACGGTAAGAAAATCCCACAACACTATTCAACCATGGTCACCTTGTTCTTTAAAGTCAATTAAAACGTCTATAACTGAAGTCACTCTTGCTAAACTTACAGAAGCCTATGAAGTGCCACTACCAATTAAAAAAGGAAAACATGCCAATTTATTGAATATTGCCGAATATATTCCACTACAGTATTTAAGCTACTATCAAAATCTTAACAGTGAATAATATTATTTTGATATGTACGTCATATAAAACATGTTCATAAATAACTTGTTAATAATATGTATGTTTCTTAATTTCACGTGTACTTCATTTTTTATTTTTAAAACAACGTTTTAACCGCCTTACTTACATACAATGTTTTAACCGACGGGGATTTAACACGTTGTTTTATTAAAATATAGCATATACAGGGTGAGTCATGAGGAACTTTACATACTTCTACCATATGTAGAGTCCCTCAGGGAGCATATCATGTGGCCACTAAAAAATGTCAACTCCTCTTCTTTATTAATTAACAGGGTGATTTGTGTAATTGACCATTTATTTCATTTTACTGTAGTGTTTATACGGCTCATTTGATTTTTTTAATTTTTGCATGATACAGTACACTACTATCAAGCATTCGACTGGTATTAGCTAAACTAAAAAATTCCAGGACTGGCTTTGGAAAAATTAATTTAGGGATTCCTATTAAATATTACACCCTGTATAATTTTTTTTTAAAATGCAATAAGTGATTTTCAAATTACATAAATAGCCAATGAAAACGACATATGCGACAATGTTGTCGCACTAAATTTTTAGTGAACGATCAAATCTTACCAAAAATAGAACAACCATAATGAAGTATCAAATTATAAGGTATTAATTTAAACAAATGTTATAAATTTCAAACATTTTAATTAAAATGAGTTCCTACAACATAATCTAATACGTAGAAAATTAACATCTTTACTGTCACTTTGTATTATCTCTACGATAGAATCAATTGTTTTTCAATTTTAAATTTTTACTCATAGATCGTATTGGGGCATTATTTTCGATAAATAATAAATTAAATTGATTAAAAAGTCAAACCTCTTGTATGTGTTAGTTTTTGTTGATTGTAAATGATTAAAATTTTATGTCAAATAATAATACATTGCATCAACTGTACTAAATAAAAATAAATCTAAAAAAGTTTAAAATGAAGGTTGGCGTTGACCGTTTGACGTTTCTTGATATTTTATACCCATTGTCATTATTGTCATTATCAATTGTTATTTATGTGTACAAGAATACATATTTCTTCTGTCATATCTACGTTAAGTACATTGTGTTAGTTTTGGTAGAGCTTTTGTTACTTTCGTTCAAAATGCCACATCAGTTTTCGACCACAGAATATGCAGACATAATATTTGTTTATGGATTCTGTAATGGGAATGGTAGGGCTGCTAGTAGAGGATATCGCAGGAGATTTCTTAATCGTCGAACTCCCAGTCATCCAACATTTGGGTCAGTTTTTAATTATTTGCGAGAAAATGGCACTTTTCCTAGTGGAACAACAAAGCGACATGTAGATGAAGCGCAGGAAGATAACATTATGGACGCCGTTACTATGAACCCTACAATAAGCACTAGACAAGTAAGTCGAGAACTCAATGTTACTCAATCAAAAGTAAGTAGAGTCTTACAAAAAAATAATCTGTACCCATATCACATTCAAATGGTTCAGCGACTACATGCTGGAGATGAGATCGATAGGTTGGAATTTTGTAGATGGATTAACAATAATCGACCAACGCTATACAGGACACTATTTACAGATGAAGCCCAATTTACCAGAGACGGGAAAAATAATTCACGAAATTCACATGTGTGGGCAGAAGAAAATCCCCATGCTATTCGAGAACGTCGTTCTCAGTTAAGGTTTTCGGTTAACGGGTGGATTGGTGTCATAAATAACCAATTAGTAGGTCCTCACTTTTTTGATGGTCCTTTAACAGGGCAGGTCTATTTGAACTTTCTACAAAATATTTTGCCGAATTTGCTTGCCAACGCGAACGTTGCTATCCGAGGGATGTATTTTCAGCATGATGAGGCACCCCCACACTTTTTACTGGCAGTGAGACAACATCTCAATAATGTTTATGGCAACAGGTGGATAGGACGTGCAGGTCCTATTTCGTGGCCTTCAAGATCCCCTGATTTCAATCCCGTTGATTACCATATTTGGGGACGATTGAAGCAACTAGTTTACGCAGTGAATATTAATAACCGACAACAATTAATTGATAGAATTATACATTGTTGTAATACTATTAGAAACGATCCCCAGAGTATCCGTAATTCAATACGTCAATTAACAATTCGGCAACAAAAATGTGTACAGGCTGCAGGGTTCAATTTCGAAAATCTATTTTGAATTATTTTTATTTTGTTACCATTATTGTATCTTTTCCAGTTCTAATTTATGGTTTTATCATAACTATGTACATATTTTTAGTTTTTTTTTAAGTTGTTCTTCGTTATTGTTAGTAGTTACTGTTTTTTGTTGTGCAGTGACTCAGTTTATCATTTCAATTAAAATGTTTGAAATTTATAACATTTGTTTAAATTAATTACCTTATAATTTGATACTTCATTATGGTTGTTCTATTTTTGGTAAGATTTGATCGTTCACTAAAAATTTAATAAAAGTGCGACAACATTGCCGCATATGTCGTTTTCATTGGCTATTTATGTAGTTTGAAAATCACTTATTGCATTTTAAAAAAAATATATATAGGGTGTAATATTTAATACGAATCCCTAAATTAATTTTTCCAAAGCCAGTCCTGGAATTTTTTAATTTAGCTAATACCAGTCGAATGCTTGATAGTAGTGTACTGTATCATGCAAAAATTAAAAAAATCAAATGAGTCGTATAAACACTACAGTAAAATGAAATAAATGGTCAATTACACAAATCACCCTGTTAATTAATAAAGAAGAGGAGTTGACATTTTTTAATGGCCACATGATATGCTCCCTGAGGGACTCTACATATGGTAGAAGTATGTAAAGTTCCTCATGACTCACCCTGTATGTTCATAAATACTTGTTTTGTATAACCTAAGGTTATTTTTGTTAATATTAATGTTATGCGACCTATAGTCTATCCTATTACGCTAATTAATATATTTGTTTTCAAAATAATCAATTATAAATGTGATTTGGCGTTTACAACGTTGTTCCATAAATGAATGTATTGGTTCACATTTTGAGTTTTTATTATTAATATTTGTATCCTCTCACTGCAGATTTAAAAATAAACGGATTACACATTGCAACTTTTTTCTTGAAAAAAAAACGAAAAATTAGAGTTTTTCTGAAAAATTCGAGAATAAATCCTGGCGCATTCAACGAAAATTAAAGAACACTACAGGAAACAAGCACGTTGGACGTTGGACATACATAAATTTGAAAATAATCGAATTACAAACGGGAAATTTTGCCTTTTTGCATAAATGTAGCTGATCTGCACATATGAAATATTTATAGCTTGCTATCACTTTTTAAGTATATTGACAAGCATTCCATGTACGGTATTATCATACTGGTGTAATAGTTTTTTATAAATATTTCACGATATTCTTCATTAATACATTGTTTAGTTTTCTCTGTTTTGTAAAGCTTCTTATTTATAACTAACGATCATTAAAATAAGGAAAACAACATAATATACGCCTCACAAAAGTGATTAATCCATCCGAATAGTTCAAAAGAAATACCCGTTGAAGAGTCGAAATTGTTATCCCCGAAGCCTGTCTAATCCCCAACTAAGTCAATACAGTTATTAAGGGAAAAGCTAATGACTAAACTTATTAGGTTTATTAACGGCGAGAGGATGTAATGAAAGCGGGGTCGAAATTAGTCCTGGATTTAGCAGAATGGTGAACTAATGCTCTATATGCGTTATCGTATTATTTCCTTTCGCCGATTTATTTAACGAATTCGGTTGTTAACGAAGGTGGGAAGACGTCATCGTAGGCGTAAAGAATTTATGCGTGAATATCAGTTTTAGTAAATCAGTTCTAATTTTAGTTTATAAGGGAAATTATATAGATGAAAGACAGAATAAACAGAAATATGAATGAAAGGAAGAAATAATCTTAAGGTCAAAAAATGAAAACGTATTGAAGAGAATGAAGTAAGACAGAATGCTCCAATAACAAATATCCATAAAAATACATTGCATTAAACATTAAATCACGAAACTAATGAATAAGAGGTATAACCACAAAATAAACCGAACACAATAAAAAGTCCAAAAATATCTTTAGCAAAAAGTGCAGAAAAAATGAGTTTATTTTATTTATTTATCGTATGGCACACAATAAGAAAACAATGACCAAGGTAGAGAAATAAGGATACGCATTGAAATTGCAAGACAAGCATTTATAAAAATGAAAACAATGTTTGTCAATCGATACCTACCTCTGGATCTGAGGATAAGAACCTTAAGATGCTACGTGTTCTCGACTTTAAACACGTAGCATCTTAAGGCTTTGAAGAAGTTGAAATCATTTGAGACGTGGTGCTATAGAAGGATTTTGAAAATACCATGGACCCAACGAGTTACAAACGCAGAAGTGTTAACAAGGCTACAAAAGGATTGCGAGGTCATAAAGCACATCAAAACAAGAAAGCTGGAATATTTAGGCCACATAACCAGAGGTGCGAAATATGAGATATTAAGGCTAATAATGCAAGGTAAAATTAAGGGTAAAAGATCCATAGGAAGACAAAGAATTTCCTGGCTGAGAAACCTAAGAGAGTGGTATAGTTGCAGCTCAGTAGATCTTTTTAGAGCAGCCGTCAATAAGGTACGGATAGCTGTGATGATAGCCAACCTCCGACAGGAGAAGGAACTACAAGAAGAAGACACAATAAGAACACATAATTAAAAATCAATATAAAACATTACATGGAGTATTACAAACAAACATCTAATGCATTATTAATATAATGTAAAAAATTTTCGGTCGCATTCAGAAACTCATCGAAAACTTTGGTAGCATTCTTCAAAAATGTGACGGACGGTCTGTCGTTGCGCACTACAGTCACACTCAGGAGTAAAGGCTTTTCCCCATCTATATAAGCTGTCAGCACATCTACCGCTGCTTGTTTTTGTTCTGTTTAGCGTTGTCCATGTATTGCGGGTAAGTGTGCTTCCTGTGGTGAGTCGCTCTTCCATTGTCTTCTCCAAGCGTTGGTGAGGTTGAAATGTTCCTGATGTAAGCAGTTGGCTCTTAACAATGGAGGATATCTGGAGCGCAGTGTATTTATTTTGATATCAAGCTTATCATAGAAGATGAGTAGTTGATGGTTAACCTCGATTTTTCGATATTATCTGAAAAGAAGGAATGACTTCTTTGCAGTTTTGGCGCTGGAATGTGACTCAGAATGGGAAGCCAATAGTTTGGTGTAGGTCTAATTGTACCTGAGATCATTTGCATTGTATGGTTTAATTGGATGTCAATAATCTTCGTCTGTTTGCTGTTGAGCCATACCGGGGAAGCATATTCAGCCGTCGAGTATACAAGTCCGAGGGCGGATGATCTAAGTACGGAGGCTGAGGACCTCCATGTGGTGCCACCTAGCTTTTGTACTATATTATTTTGCGTTTCCAGTTTTGCTGCCGTTCTTTGTAGATGTCCTCCGAAGGAGTGTCAGCCGGGAGCTGACGGCCGTGCCGGACGCATCAAGGAATTTGGATATCGGTCAAAATACTTGGGAATTCCAAGTTTGGCCAAATCCAAATTTCTAATTGATTCGATGCAGGGAAATTCCACTTTTGCTACGTAAAACAAAGGATTTGTTTTAGATAAAAGCAGGTAGATTTTCTCTCATCGATCAGTTGAGCTTGCCTCTTCTACTGTAGACCTAGTGGGTGCTATTATTGTTCCTACTAAGTTATTGTTTTATTTCTGATTTCCTATATACCATTTTATTTTAGCATTATTGTATATTTAGACCTTTTCAGGTTAGAATATTACATTGATATATATTTGTTCATGTACTGATTGTTTGATATTTTATTTGATTATTTTAATTGTTTATTTTTCTTGTATTTTGTGTCTAAGTTGTTCTTCCGTAAGTTAAGAACACTTAGAAATATTTATCTTGCTTTTTCTATTTTATATTTTGATTTGTACTTTGTCTAAGTAGTTCTTTCCGGTAAGTCAAAGAACTCTTAGAAATATTTCTCTGAATATTTGACTTGTTATTTTAATTGTGCGTCTAAGCCGTTCTTTTCCGGTAAGTCAAAAGAACACTTAGAAATATTTTCATAATCATTGTTGCATTATTATTTCCGATATTTTATCTAAGATATTTTCTTCCTTAAGTTAAGAAAATACTTAATACATTTGTTTTTTTCATTTTCTATTTTATGCTAAGTTGTTTCTTCCGTAAGTCAAGAAACACTTAGCAATATTTCCACATCTTTTCTGTATTTGATTTTTCGTATTTGTAAGTCGTTTCTTCTGTAAGTCAAGAAACACTTATAAGTATTTGTATTCTTATTTTTCCATATTTGATTCTCTTGTTTGTTTTCACTCTAAGTTGTTTCTTCTGTAAATCAAGAAACACTTAGAAATATTTCCATACCTTGTTTTATATTTACATATTTCATTTATCTGTATTTCTGTCCTAAGTTGTTTCTTCCGTAAGACAAGAAACACTTAGGAATATTTCTGCACTTTTCTATTCTTTTATCTTGTGTATTTTACTTTACATTCTAAGTTGTTTCTTCCGTAAGTCAACAAACACTTAGAAACATTTTCTTTGCATTGTACTTTTATACCATTTTATTGTTCTTGTTTACTAAGTTATTCCTTCCATAAGTCAAGGAATACTTAGACTATTTTACCTGCTCTGTTTTCTATTTTTGATCTCTTATTTTGTAACTGCTCCTTGGAACTGTTACCTATAACAGATACTTGTCACGGTAACCGTTATTTTATACCAGTAGCAGTATTAAACCATTTTATCAGTGACAAGCAAAGATGGTCAACACCCGGTCTAATTCCGAGGACAGGAAGAAGTCCGCAGAGCCGGCGATGGGTCCTACAGGCCCAAATGCCCCCTTTTGGCAACATAGATATGCTTTAAAACTTAATATTCTCTCCAATGTGACTCCAAGATATTTTGGTGTTGAGTTATGAGTAAGCAGTCTGTTTTTAAAGATAACGGAGAGTTTTTTGTTGGCTTGGGTATTATTCAGATGGAAACACCACCGTATTGCGAAAGTATTCTCCCATAACGGCAAGGTCATCCGTTAGTATTGTTTCTGTAATATCCATGTTATTATGTCTTGCTGCAATGGCCCAGTCGTCAGCGTAGCCAAATTTTTGCGAAGTTGTCCCAGGTAGGTCCGCGTTGTATAAATTAAACAGTCAGGGTGTCAAAACAGATCCCTGTTTTGACTTTGCTGAGCTTTATTTGGACACTTTTAAAGTGTTCCATTGTGACTTAACTTGTTTTTACACGGGATGGCACAGATTAGTTTGCAGATTAGTCCTTGTCTCCAGACAATATTGTATACAACTAATAGATCAATGAAAGCAACGGATGTTTTTTGCTTTCTTTGAAAATCTGCTTTAATATGTGTTGTTAGGGATAGGATCTGATCTGTGCAGCTACGGTAAAGTCTGAACCCTGCTTGCTCAATAGGTATCAATTCAAATATATTTCTACTAATTCTGTTGTAGATTAAGCGTTCCAACAGTTTATAGATGCAGCTCAGCAGTGTAAAGCTAGTTTAGTAAAGCTATAGTTTTAGTATAGCAGCTATAATAATGGAGGCCTTTTTTAGTAAATGGGAGATTTCTCCTGATTTTAACATATATGTATATATTAGAGTATCTGAATATGTAAACATAAAACCAGACAATTCATATTTGATTGAAATTTTTGTAGAAGAATAAATGTAAAGACCTTTCTGTTGAGTAAATCTCTTGTGTTGCTGCTTTATTAGAAAAAACCATCTACATTCAACAAGAAATAGTAATGTAGCTCAATAATCAGTTCAAAAGTTGAGACAAAAACTTAAAGAGAAATGTTTTGTTAGGTAGGTTCGAAAGAGTTGCTGTGGCAGAAAACTGTTAGTTACCCCTAGAGAGCAACGAATTTTAACGAATTTGTCTGTAAAAAATAGAAGAGTTACCCATAGAAATATAAGGTATACATTGGAAATAGCAGAGTGTTGAGTATTGGTGTCTGTGAATTTTTGTTTTCTTCCAACCACTAAATGTTCGAATTGATCCAGCTATTATATAGTGGTCGAAATATGTATACAGTTAATACAGTATAAATTCCGCACGTTATTATCTATGTCAGAGAACTAAGTTGACAAAATCTAAAAGATCTAAATAAAAAAAAATTTCTGAATTCATTTTAAATCAATTACATCACATAATTATTGCAGAAGTGGATTAAAACAAATTAATAAACCTTACTATTGGTTTAAAAGTTTGTTCAAAACTCTGGTATAACAAAGTGTGCCATAATATATTTGCTACTTTTTCAAAGGAAGAGCGCCTACCTTTCACATACATATAACAATTTTCCGGTAAATTAAAATAAATATGTCGTTTGAACGTGCCCGGAACAATAAACGGTTATCTAGATGGACCGACAACGATCTTTGGCGCTAATGAACTGATCATTTCGTGGCGTAATAAAAGCGTTGGCATTGTATCCTTATAATATCCTATAATATTTAATGTATTTAAGGCACCCAATGAATACAAACAATTTTTAATGTTTCTTAGAGTATTAAGGAATATATAGTAAATGAAAAACATACAAAATATTTAGATAATGTCGATAAGAAAATTCTTTCCAAGTTATTCAAAACTGGTATACACATGACAAAAATTACACCAATACTTTAGACGTTTATTCTAAAATTTTAAAGACTAAGTTTGTCGGTTTTACAGAAAATTTGGGAAAAATCGTACATAATGAACACTAGGCACATATCTACGATTCCGAAGTCTACAATTTCTTACTGAGAGAAACTATGTCCCATCCCTTCATCCTTCTAAAGTCTAGTTATCCATTTTCTATCTACCCGGCGAAGTAACAGTATACATAGTTGTGGTACTGCAATGGGGAAGGCAACGAAAAACCATCCCACTATTGTTACCTAGTTTCCTAGATTTTACTGATCATGGATTTTGGAAAACAAGATCCGGCTGGAGGCCTATCTCAAACAGACCACAGAGCCCCACAAGTAGTCATCAAGCAAAATCCCTGCGAACCAACAAATGCCACATCAACATCAAGTGGCACTGTTAGCTCAGAATAAATAACAATTAGAATGCCCACTCGCAGATGCCGCCTTTGAAGTGTGTCAGGACGCGATCGCCCTATTTAAAACGGATAACACAGATTTGGATTGAGAAATTTATAACAATCTACGACAGAACCGTAATTTAAATTTAGGGAGGATAATAATTTTCTACTAATTTTCCTTTTTTAGAAATGTATTGTTTTCCTGCTGGCTTATTTCTTTTTCTGATGTTGCACTTCCAGCTACCATGATCACGCAATCGTTTCCTTTCCCTTTTTTATTGATACAGTTGATGCGGTAGATATATTATTTGTCAGATTATTCTCTTCTAAGGCACGGTATCTTCACCAGATGAGTCTCCAGATTCTTCATCCATCTCATAATCCGGATCTTGGTCTGAATCGTCAACATCCAAATTTATGAAATCATTGCTCTTAATATCAGTCGATGGAGTTGTTCGCTTCAGTCATGGAGTTGTTCAATTTAGGGAATACATTCATTACATTCTCCTTATTTCAATTAGATGGTGTTTCTTCTCTAAAAATCTATAATAAAACATATTTATGAATTTTCTTATAAATAAAATAAACTTTTATTTTTCCATCACCGCCTAAAAACATTATTATGTATGTTGTAATTCAATACCCAATAAATTGTTGATAGAACTCAGCAAGAATTTCTACAGGGGATTGGTTGACTTAGATTTGACCTTCTGTTATCCTTTTCTTGCTAATTATCATAAGTTTTGTCTTCTTAACGTTTATATTGAGTCCATATTGTTGACTGTAATACGTGATTTTGTTCATACGAACTTGTAGGTCTTCTAAGTTGTCCGCAAATACTATGGTGTCATCTGCATATCTGATGTTGTTTAGCCGGTAACCATTTAGTAGAATACCTTTTTCAATTTCGTGCAAAGCTTCGATAAATATTCTTTCAGAGTACAGATTAAAGATTAGAGGGGACAAACTACAGCCTTGCCTCACTCCACGCATGATTTTTGCATAATCAGTGTGTTCACTTTTAACTCTGAAATTTGCTGTCTGATTCCAGTAAAGATTTTTAATTATTTTCAGAACTTGGTTGTTAATTCCTGCTTTTTTTAGTATTTGCATCATCTTGGCGTGATGTACTTGATTAAACGCTTTCTTGTAATCAACCAGACATGCGTATACGTCGCAGTTGACGTCTCTGATCTCTGGAATAAGACTTGCACTGAGAACAAAGCCTCTCTAGTACCGATAGCACTGGTACGGTTTGTGAATTCGAACTGTTTGGGGGAAATTTGACTTTCACACAGTTTGTAGATTCTCTTATGAATTATCTTCAGGAACAATTTTAGGAGATGACTCATGAGGCTTATAGTACGGTAATCTTCGCATTTTTTGGCTCCTGGTTTTTTTGGAAGTGCAATAAACTCAGATTTCAGTCATTCTGTTGGCATTTCTTCAGAGTTGTATATGTAGTTAAATATCTTTGCGCGATTGTTGCTATTGATTCGTTGTCCATTAGTTTGAGTAGTTCTGCTTATATATTATCAGGGCCTGCCGCTTTGCCATCCTTTATCTGTGTTATTGCGGAATAAACTTCCTGCTGTAATATTCTTGGTCCATCATTTACCTCTTCTTCTAGCTCAAAGGTCTTTGGTCTTCAAATAATTTTTCTAGATATTCTTTCCACGTTCTTATTTTACTCTGTTTGTCCAAGATAATGTTTCCGTCAGAATCAGTTATATTTCCTTTCTGCCTTCGTCTTAGTCCCCCTATGAGTTATTTAACTTTCCTATGTACATTGTGACTATCGTACTTTGACTGCAGTGTTTCAATTTCTTCGCATCTTTCCCTTGATTCTTTTTCTTTCGCTTCTCTAATTTTTATTCTTATTGTCTGGGTCATTTTTGGCTTCTCTTCTCTCGTCCATTAGTTTCAGGATCTCAACTGTTATTCATGATTTTTTCTTCATTAATCTATCTGTCTTTAAGTGTTTATCCTTTACATTTTGCACTATTGCTGTAATATGTTTGATCGTTTGTTCTTCGTTCGATTCGTCTCTTATTGCAGTCACTTGCTCGTTTAACGTGGTTTGGACTCTCATCCTTGTATCAAGGTCTTTCAGCATACGTAGGTCGTATGATTGTGCTTTCCTTTTCTGCACTGTTTTGAGTTTGACTCGAAATACTCCCACCATTGGAACGTGGTCTGTCTTTAAGTCTGCTCCAGGATAAGTCTTGACAGATCTAACGCTGTTTCGGAATCTTTTATTTACTAAAATGTAGTATATTTGATTCCTAATCATTCTCCCAGGTCTGTCTTGACGGGATTTCTACGTATACAGCTTGCGAGATGGTAATTGGAAGAATGTGTTGGTGACAACTAGTTCGGAGTCTTCTGCGAATTTTTCTAGGAGGTCTCCTCTCTCGTTTCTGACTCCAAGTCCATGTGCTCCAATGTACTGTCTCTTATCTTCAGCTTCAATCTTGGCATTAAAATCGCCCATAATGATGAGAACTTCCTGTCTATGAATTTTCTGTATGATATTGTCGATGTTCAGATAGAACTCAATTGCTTCTTCCTCCTCTTTGTCTGCTGTGTTAGCATAGACTTGGATGATGTTTATATTAATAGTGTTGGCTTCTGCTATGTAAACATGGACTTCTAAATTAAAATCTATTTTTGAGGTTAGGTTTCTAAGAATTCAAAATATCCTGAATGCTGCAATTTATTACAAAACTATTATCTTTTATCTAAGGCTAATTTCAATATTCTTCGACTTTTTTGCCACTCATATTTCCGAACTTACAAATCCTTTTTAGACAAAAACGCAGCTATAACGAACAGTTGAATAATGGTAAACTATCGTAAGTGCTATAACGTTAGTTGAACATGCAAACAGTTTCATATTCTCGGCCGAATTGTTATGATAAACAAACGCAACGGCCTTTGCGATAGTTTAGTACTGCAATATTTATTTTTGATTTGTTCCTACAGATTACTACTGCATATACTTATTCCTAGGTAGAACATTGTGTTCTTGTTTTTTTTTCAAAAAAATGTTTCAGTTGTGTTCAAAATTTTTCTGATAGGTGGTAGGAGTGTGTATCGTTATAAACGTCACATCTCTATTAATTTATTAATACCTTAACCTTTTCTAACCAGTTTCTTTTTACCATTTTTTCTTCAAAAAGTAGTGGGCACCCTCTCTGTCTCTTTCTGTCCGGTAGAATAAATATTCGCCCTCTCTTTCTTTCTCTCTTGTGAGTACTTTCATTGTAATCTATATTTTATAATTCTGACAGCATTTTCAATATTCATAACCTCACTTCTTCGAAAGCCACGTTTTCAATTTTATGCATGTAGGAATATTACAAAACTTAACTAATGTTATTAATTATTTTAGGGTGATAGGATGCCTAAACCCGATGCTATGGTCAAAAGAACTATCAAATCAAAGAAAGCATCTCCTCTTTAACTCCATCTTTAAAAGTATATATGGCAACTTACTAAATCCCTTGATGAATGGACTTCTGGAGAAGATCAGCTAGAAAATCAAGGCTTGATAGAATACAAAATGACCATATCAGAAATATAATGGGAGTCAAGTCAACCATCATTGACGAAATTCAAAGGAGACAACTGATCTGGTATGGTCATGTGAAAAGAATGGACGACGACAGGCTGCCAAACCAAATTTTAAAATGGACGCCAAGGGAAAAAAGGAAGAGAGGAAGGCCAAAACAATCCTGGCTGGGCGGCATTCAGAAGGCAATGTCGGAAAGAAACCTTCACCCTGGCGAATGGAATGACCAACGTAGCTGGAAACTGGGAACCGGAAGGCGAAGAACGCTATAAAAAACCGGGAAAAAAAAATTAATTATTTTATTTCACTTTTTGTTTAATTATTTCACTATTTGTTTAATTGTGATCTTATAAAATAATTGGCAAGGAAGTTTGATCCCCTTTGATGTTTCGCTAATACTGATCTTATATTCTAGTTTATTGGATAGTTCCTCGAATATTCAATTGGAAAGTTTCTGAAATAGTTTATTGAATAATTTCTTAATATATGTATATGTATATATGGGTGATAGTGTTTTTCGTCGTAAAGTAAAAGTTATGTGGAATGACCTACTTTCATTTATTTTTATTTTCCATTATTCCAGCCATATTCAAGCTCATACAAATAATCTTGGAAATGTTGTGTAGGTATGTTGATGTGAGTACTACTGTGTCATCTGCAAATGTGCCAATTGTTACGTTATTTAAAGTTCGAAGATCAGAAGAGTATAATAAATATAATAGAGGTCCTTGCGGAATTTCCGCCTTAATGGAAATGCATTTTGGATATTTCTATATTTACTTTTGTTCTGAACTGCCGGTTTTCCAAGTATAATGTAAGTATTCGAAAAAATGTTGGTAATATTCGTTTAATTTTATAAAGAAGTCCTTTATGCCAAACTTTTTCAAAAGCTTGACTTCATATAGTGATACCATTGGGCAATATTCCTTTTCTTCCAATAAGGAAGTTGATTTTATGGATAACTTGGTGGCATTACTGGATAGTTGAGTGTTTTCGCGGAAATAAACTGATAATTTGGTATCCAGTCTGCGCCTGTAAAGTCTGGATCTAGTCTTTTCATTAGAAGTTTTTCTAGTATTTTGGAGACTGTTGAAAACAGGTCGATGGGATAAGTCTTCACTGGGAAACCGGGATCCTTCCGTTTTGCGAATAAAATTATTTCTACAATTTTTCAAGAGTCAATAATTACACCTTAATAACTTAAAAGACAAAAATAAAAAATTTTATTTATAAATAAAAAAGTAACATAAAAAAGTTCTTGTACTTAATAATAATTATATTTTATCAGAAACATCTTGTAAGGATTTATATTCGGCTCCGCAAAACACGTTAAAAAAATATTAATCTTCAAATATTAAGAAATTTTTCTGATGTCTGTCTACGATGTATTCATTTATAACGTCTCGCAGTAACCTTCAGCTCGGTAATCAATTACCTGTCAATGTTAAGCCCAGAAACAAGTTTTATGTTGAGTTTATCAATAGCGAAGTGATGAAATATGACTGAAGACACCTGGAGGCACCGTAGGACGCACTTCTTGTGATGAAAATGCCCGGATTCAGATTTTTTATTATATGACGCCGAACAAATGAAAACGGATACCTTTCACATCGTTGCTTTATGTTAGAAGGGAATTTCTTTTGAGAAAAAGGCGCTTATTCAAAATCCGGTTTGTCGAGGTATTTTTTACACTTTTTTAAAAGAGTAGTTCTTTTAGAGTAGCTTCTAATTATGAAATATGGATTTTCTTTTATGAAAAGTCACAAAAAGATTTTTGTAGTATACTCAAAACCTTTATATAGCTTCTAATAAACTTTTATTGTCATTTATTAGCTGATGTTAGTTCTATTAATTTATTAGTTGAGTCCTATTAACTTGTTTATGTTCAAATCCAATTAATTAAGTTCAATAAGTGTTGAACTAATGCACATGGCAACAAAAGACCTTACTTTTATAATATTACATAATGTAAAACAAACAAATTGACGGGACACCTGAATGTTTTTTCATCTTATACATCATATCTGGATGCAAGTAGGCAGAGCCGTTCCTAAGATATCTGCTGTCCGGGTGCGACAGTGATTTGGTTACCTTACCCAAACCCAACCTTCCAAAAATTTATAAGCATTTGTGATTCAAAAACTTTAAATAATTTTACGTCACAAAATTGTAAGAAGCATACAGTTTATTTAATATAGTACCATTTTACAACTTATTTGTAATGTTCTATCATTGTTAAAAAAAGAATTTTCAACAATGGTTCTATAAATCATATACAGATCACGACATTGTTTTATTGACCATACAACACAATGGTAATCGCTGTGACATGAAAAAATTTAAACGAAGGTCTGAAAGAATAAACAAATAATTAATAAACTGCCTATTACGTTGTATACCGTCCAAGGAAAAGTGCAACTTGTAACATGGTACTTTCAGGGTCATTCGATACGCGAAGTAATTGATTTATTTATTATTGCCTTCAAAAATAGACCCTCACCAAGTGTTACAACAGTTAAAAATACCATTAAACATTTTCAAACTTCGGAATGTGTAAACAGTTGTAAAAAGTGTCATGAAGGTAATGAACCACGTGTTAGACCTGTCGATGAGGAGCGTCAAAACAGGGATATTGAGATTTGTGCATTTGTGGAAGCTAGTGAACCCTGCAATAGTGTACAAATTGCTAGGGAAGTTAACATGAATGCTTAAACTGTCCAGCGAGTTCTCAAAACTAATAGGTATCACTGTTTTAAGATACAAACAACACAAGAACTGTTTCCGGAAGTTAACTTTAGGCGGATGGAGTTTTGTGAATTTATGTTAGATAAACAGAATGAAAATGTACACTGTTTAAAAAAGATTTTATTTTCTGACAAATCTTTATTTTCATTACATAAAAAACACAATCCATCCGTTGCAAGGTATTATTCATGGAAAAATAAGCACCTCAGTGTTGCAGTGCGAACGCAGCATCCGCAAAAGTTAAATGTTTGGACTGAGATGTTAGGCGACCATATTGTCGGTCTATTTTTTATCGATGGAAACCTAAATGGGCCCAAATATTTACAACTTTTATAGAATGAGATCATTCCGGCAGTTCGACGCCAGCCCGTTAATTTTCAGGAGGTTTATTTCCAACAGGATGGATGTTCGGCTCACAACTCTAGAGAAACTATTGACTTCCTCAATCAAACGTTTCCTGATCGACTAATAAGTGCACGTGGTACAATTAAAAGGCCCGCTAGATCCTGTGACTTAGCGCCTAGCGATTTCTTTTTTTGGGGTTTTCTCAAACAAAACATTTATAGGCATCAGTTTGAAAGGGCCGCAAACCTAGTCGAATTAATAGCAAAAATACTTCATTTCTCTCCAAGCATTATACCGGCTCTACTCCAAAATATAAGGAGAAATCTGTATGACAGATTTGGTTACTGTTTAGCACAAGGAGGTGGAATATTTGAGACCTTAATTCATTAATCTGCTTTCCTAATTTTTATTTTTTGTTAGGTACCTTTTACGAAGTTTGTAGGTTCTTAATTAGCTAGTATTTTTTATGCTTAAGTTTGGAAGAATTTTATTGTTTTTTTATTTAAAAGTACAAACGATTCTTATTCTGATTTTTTTTCTTTTTTTTTGTCTTATTGTCATAAGCTTTATCCATAAAAGTTGCACAATTTTCAGTGACAATAAAGTATATTACTTATTCACTTACTTATTTAAATGTATTGCTATTAGGACCAAAAAACTAGTGTTAGAGAATTATAATAAATATACTCTAGAGATGGGATTGTAATAAATCTAAATTCCTATGGTCAACAAAACAATGTCGTTATCTGTATAAGATGCATTATAGATTATGCTAGCTTTCTATATGGCTATGCAAATAATACATTACTCAAAAAATTAGATTCTTTACAAAACAAAGCTTTGCGACTCTGCATTGGTGCAATGAAATCCACTCCAATTAAACCATTAAGAGTACAAACTGTGGAATCAAGTGTAAAGTCAAAAATTCACCACTTACTCACAAAATCTCCACCCTAAATATTTAAGCCCCCAGGATCATACTGGATAGACAAAAATTCACCTCCATTATGTAAAGAATTTAGAAATACAGTAGACTTCACTCTTACAACAATTAAAGTTAACATAGATGTTTTATTGTTGAATATTAGGGTGATGATATCTGGATACTCTAAATTAACATATCTTAATAATGAAATAATCAATCAAATATTAAATAAATACCAAATGTATACAGTTTTTTATACAGATGCATCAAAAGATCCTTATGATACTGCAAGTACAACGCACATTTAAATTGAGTACGAAAACGTCCATTTTTATAGCAGAAGCTTTTGCCCTTATGAAAGCTATAGATTTTATAATAGAGACTAATACTACATACTCCATAATTCTTACTGATTTCCTTTCAGTTTTAAATTGTCTACAATCGCATTTGCAAATCAACTCCGCATATATCCATTCCTACATAGCCAAAATAAAAACGATGCTCTCGCAAATTCAAGAAACTAACAAACTGATTTTTGTTTCGGTAAAATAAAGCATACAGTTGGGAGAAGTATTTACACCCTTATTAACATTGGATGAGAGAATAAATATATATATATATATATATATATATATATATATATATATATATATATAGACTAAGATCATTTATAACTTGTCTTCACTTGTAGATAGGTACTCTGTTTTCGCGAGGTTAATATCTAGGCCAGCCTTGGTATATTCTTCTTGTAGTTTCTTCATCATGTAGCTGAGGTCGTCTTGGTTTTGTGCAATCACTACCTGATCGTCTGCAAAGCTTAACGTATATAGGTATTAGTTCCGTACCGGTACTCCCATGCCTTCGCATTTTCTTTTCCATGTAGTCAAGGCTTTCTCTAAGTATATTTTGAATAGGGTTGGAGATGTGGAACAACCCTGCAGGAGCCCTTTTGTTGTGGTGAAGTCTCCTATGATTCTTGTTCCCATTTTAATGGACACTTTATTTTCTTTATACAGAGCTTTTGTAGCTTCTATGAGTTCCGTCTGTATTTCTAATTTGTACATTGCCTCCCATAGTTCTGACCTTGGTACAGAGTCATACGCCTTTCTCAGGTCCACAAATGCCAAGTGTATATCTCTATTTTTTGCTTTTTTCTTTTCCAACAGTTGTTCCAGTGTGTATATGTGGTCTATGCATGATCTTCCTGCCGTGAAGCCTGCCTGATCCTCTCCGATTTTGCCTTTTATCGCTTGCTCTATCTTTTCTCGCAGTATCTTCCCATATAATCTTCCTATTGATGATATTACGCTTATTCCTCTGTAGTTTTCGCATCGTTTTCTATCTCCTTTCTTAAATATAGATGTCATATATGCCGCCGTCCATTCCTTTGGAAGCTGTTCTCCATATCCACTATCCACTATCTACAAGTGAAGAAGACATAGGAGATCTACAGATTGATGACAACGTAATAATCAAAGGAAAGGATAAATTCAAATACCTGGGGTTTATAATCACGAAAAAGGCAACAACAGAGGAAGAAATTACACAAAGATTAGGACAAACAAGAACAGCAATCCGACAACTTAACTCAGTATGGTGGGATAGACACCTAAATATGAAGACAAAAACGCAGATTTATAAAACATTAGTGCGAAGTATTATGACATATGGGGCTGAAAATTGGATCATAAACAAGAAAACCAGCAGTAAGATAGTAGCAACAGAGATGGAATGCCTGCGAAGATGCTGCAGAGTAACAAGAATGGATAGGAGAAGTAATGACGAAATAAAGCAAAGAACATCAATAGAAACAGACATACTAACATATATAGAACAAAAAAGACTAAAGTGGTATGGACATGTAAGAAGAACTAGCGACAGCAGATGGATAAAGAAAATAACCGAATGGAGCCCCATAGGAAGGAGGAAAAGAGGACGACCCCGAAAATCCTGGAGGAACGAAGTAGACGACGCCATGAGTAAGAGAGGACTAAACGATGGAGAATGGAACAACAGAGAGAGATGGAAACGGTTGAGCGAGGGAAGGCAGTGAATACTGTAGAATCCCTAAATATATATATATATATATATATATATATATATATATATATATATATATATATAATTTATAACAAAAATGGTTAAACAATACAGATATTTCTGTTTGAAAAAATGCACAAGATACACATTGCTAGAACCCTAGATTCGAAAAAACTACTGGTTTGCAAATTACAACTATCCGAAAAGTTTCATAATAACCATATCCCGGATGAAATTCGGACATGCTTGCTATCCGACCCATTTACACAAAATAAAAATAATTGACAACAATCTTTGTGATATTTGCAAAGTGTACATATCAGTCTGACATCTTTAGAAAAAATCTAAAAATTTAAACACTTACGGTCCACACAATGTCATGAATCTTTTGGCACTAAATGATAAACGTGTTTTAGATTTTATTTTATTATTCATATTTCAGTCTAAAATTAAATTGTAAAATAACTATTAAAAATGTCTTTCCTTTTGTTTACATATCTACCTTACCGTGGTCTACCCAGTATTTGTTTAAAAAAATGCTCAGAACGACCCCTGGGCGAGAAAAGTTTGACCCTTGTCCTAATCCCAAAATGCTTATTATGATTAATCTTCCAAAAATAAAAAATGGTTGGAACAACAAATATTTGTTTTAATCATAACAAATTGGTCTGTCAGGCTGATATAACCCAATAGGCTAGACTTAATACTCATTTAGTTTCTGGCTGCATGGATTAATCCTAAAGCTAAAAAAAACAATGGTTCTATATTAAAGGAAATGTACATATACAGGGTGTCCCTGAAAATAGCTCGTTCCTTAAAGGTATAGATAGAAGGCACCATTTAGAGCAAAAAAGTCTTATAGCATTTTTTTCTAAATTCAACCCTTTGTCCAAAAACGAAAATACATTTTGGTGTGCAAAAAGAAATCTGTCAACTACGTGCAGTACAAAAATTTAAATGTAGATAGTCACAACTTTAGTAAACAGATATTTTGGAACAACACCGCAAAAATGTTTTCGATTCGTGAGTACCATGATATGTTGGTTATTTATGGAGAAGAGTAGTGTAGCACTACTTTAGCTTTCCAATTTGTGACAAGAACCATTACTTAATCATCATTATTATCATTATCCAGCCTTTATTTATCACGTCCACTGCTGGATATAGGCCTTCCTTAAACTCCTCCATTCTATGCGATTTTGTGCATTTTGTTGCCAATTTTGCGTGATACGCCTGATGTCGTCAGCCCAACGCAACGTGTAGGTGGTCTTCCTCTACTACGTTTGTCTGATCTTGGCCTCCAATGTGTAATTTTGCTCGTCCATCGTGAATCATGCATTCTCACTATATGGCCTGCCCAATTCCATTTTAGTTCCGCTATGCTATCCATAACATCAGCAATACTAGTCCTTCTTCGCAGATATTCGTTTCGTATTCCTACATTTACTCAGATGTCAACAACCTTGAATAGTAAATCGAAATAAACAAGGGTTGGCATGTTAAATATCCTAAAGAAGGAAATACACATGCCTGTTACTAACACAATGGTATACCAGTACCTAGCAAGCACCAGATACTGTCTCCAAACTGGCAAGTGTGTACGTTAACTGGCATGCTAGTTCCTGGCATTGTTAATTAAAAAAATGTTTCGTTGGGGTGATGAAAAAACCATCAAATTTATTGCTATATATAGAGAATTGGAGTGTCTTTTGAATTCTAAATCATCTCTACATAAAAATAAAATAGCCCGTGACAATGCTTACACACCCAAATCCCAAATTTTTCTCTTTCTTGAGTTCTGCTTCAGATTTATTATTAAATTTCTAACAATATCCGTAGTCATCAGCAATATTGGCTTATTTAATTAATTTCGAATACCTTATTAATTACAAAACAAGTACTTATGAAAAATACTCGATTGTTTACTAGCACTGACATGTGTAAAAATCTACCCTGCTTTTTCGCCTTGTCAGTATAGGCAAGCGAGCTACTGGCATGCCAATTACTAGCAAATGTGTTTTGTGCTAGCTACTTTTGCCAGCAACTTTCCCAATTTACCTGCATGTGTGTAACCTGCTTAAGTCACAAGCAAGGTGTTATTTAGAAACTCACCCTGTAGATTGTGAATAAAAAAAAATCGGTTGCCTGTAAAGTCGGTTTTACGGGCGAAGATTTTACGTGACAACGTCTTTTTCTCGGTAGAATATTTATTGATGTGAATATTATTAAATTGCACAATAGGAACAAGGAATTGAATGAAAATAAGAATTGCACAAATTTTAACTATAGAAATATATTTTGTTTACTAAAACATTGTACATGTAAACTTAAACTTAACTAATTTCTATTTGAGTGATTTTGTTAAGGATAGGACGATGATAGGAGAAATATGAAATGAAAGGAAGTGTTTGTGCTGTAATGTGTCTTGAACGCCAAGAACGCTCGAGAAAGACAGACACAAGCACAGCACGCACCGATTCAACGCGCCTAATTCTCTAGTGCTGCGCGCGCAGCGGACTGATCATGTTTGAGTGGGAGAGAGACGCAAGGCATTCGCCGGTCCGGCGGGACTCTCTCTCGTTCGGTGACTCTCCGTAACAGACGTGAGCGGGGTTACACTTTTTCATGAATGACTCCGAGCCACAATCTAATTTAACACGTCAAAATGATAATAATATCATTAATATTAATTTAATATTTTTTATTTTATTTAATATTTATTTTATATATTATTTTATATTTTTTATATATTCTTTTATATATTATATATTATTATATTATTATTTTATATATCTGTATGCCGGAGGTAAAGGGCACTATGTCACAAATTTGTAATTTTACAGGAGAAGCGTTTTAAGTTTATTTTTGTGTTTGTTTATTCACAGGATGTATGTTAATACACATTATGTCACAAACCCTTGTCTAATTTATTCTTCGGATTATTATCTTTCAAAATTGTATTATTTAAAACACATATTGTGATAATAAACTTGATTTATTTTTAATAAAAAAAAATTAAAACACAATGTAGTGGACATAGTGCTGTTTACCTCTTCAAGATCTTTTGGGTCATAGTACTAGATGTATACTAAAATGCATTATACAAGGTTAAACTTTAATTTGTTTCTCCTTCATGACAAACATTACAGGGTAAAGTGTAAAACTTAATATTTGTTTACATTTAACGACCGGGATACTGTTAGAATACTAAAAGAAACATAATGTATATCCCTCATGCATCAAAAACTTCTTGTTCATCATCTTCTGGGTAATCACTAGCGTTGTTAGATGTAGGTAATTTTTTATAAAATTGATGACATACAGATGGTAAATATGGTAGCAGTGATATCAAGTCATCGAACTTTTGGCGAGAAATCGGTAATAAGTCATTAGTGATAGGCAGTAGAACTTCTGGCCATGTAATTTTTTCACTTTTTCGAAATCGTATCATATCAAGTTGTTTGAAATTATTATCATCAAAAGAAGTTTTAAGAAATAGCTTTCCTATAGCCTCTCGACGAACTTGAAGATGAACACAGGCAGACATTAATACACGTTGTTTTTCAGTGTCAAGTTTTCTTAAGACAAAAGGAGCTTCTTTTCCGACAGATAATGAGTTGAATTGCTTGAAGTCCTCACATTTCATATTGTGTACAGTGTATTTAGTAGTTGTTGCCAATCCCAAGGAGTCAGTATTGTCATGTTTGGCACTCTTTTCCTTTTCCTTTCAATGTGACCATATACAGTGTCTGCTTCCATATGAGTATGGCCCTTTAACAAAAACTTGTGATCTATTTGCGGGAATTTGTGGGAAGGTCTTCAAAATCCAGAAATATGCCATTACAATAAACGTATTTTTATTTTGATCATAACAGTTTGACCATTTTAATAAATACAAAGCCATTTCTTTTCTGTCACGAGCTGCTTTACTTTCATCCCACATCATGTAGTGTACTGAAGAGTCGAAGGAATCATAAATCGTAAAATTAAATGTCCACAATTTTCTCTTATAAAAACTGATCTTAGAAGTGCTTACCTACACCTTTGTAATCAAAGCTGATGATACTGCAATGTACACAGAGGTATAGGGTTTCATGTCCACATGGTGCCCTCTGCCTCTAAATAAAATGTGACATGATACTTTTTTTAAAGTGCTTATCTTCGTTATTTTATAACGTAGGACATAGTGCTTTATACCTCTGTGTGGAGAATTAAAAGTTCATTATAACTGCAGTTTAATCTCAATATTGACAAAAATGGACATAGTGCCCTTTACCTCCGGCATACAGATATTATTTATATTTTATATATTATATTTTTATATATTATTTTATATATTATTTATTTTATATTATATTATTGATCTTATTATTTTCTACAAAATTTATTTGAAAATTTTTTCGATATATCAATTAGTTGCGGAGATATCGATCATTGAAGTTATTGTTTGCTACCAGTATTTTATATATTTATTTTTTTCAGTTATAAAAAATTACTATTTCCAATTGTGTCTACCAAGTATGGTCACATGTATTTGCCTACATATTAAATAATAATAAGTAGAGATAATGTTATGTGACGTTCACTTCTGATTATATATATTTTAATATTTTTAATTTTAAAGAATCAATTTGAAAATCAAAACACTTATTCAGATCGAAGGTTCAAATTTTTGCTAAATAAATTTGAAATTAATTAAAATTTGTAAATGTAAATGGTAAAGTTGAAAATTAAAACATTTACTAAAATTGGAATTTGAAATTCTTGCTAAACACAGTTAAATTCTAACTCCGCGCGTGGTGATTGGTCGGTTTAGTTCGTTTGTTTGGTCGCCCTGTTTTGACAGGTTAGAAGTTATAATTTGTTATTTTAAATGTTTGACTAGCAATACGCGCTGTTTCTTCTCAATCGACTGAATTACGATTGATTGCAGAGTGATTTAAACTAATAATTTACTTAACACTATCAACATTTGTCAATAGTATGACATAACCTATAAACTCAGTTTCTCAACTTTTGTGTCAATCTAACAATTAATCAATCAATCATAGTTTACGATAATGAAATATTAGTGTACAATTATTTACCTTTATTGTTGTAGTTGTTGTGAATGACGAATCTAAGCACTCCACATTTTCACTACAGACACAGCTGACGATACTTTCAACGATTTTCAACTTTAGCGATTCAACGCGCCTAATTCTCTAGTGCCGCGCGCAGCGTACCGATCATGTTTGAGTGGGAGAGAGACGCAAGGCATTCGCAGGTCCGGCGGGCCTCTCTCTCGTTCGGCGACTCACTGTAACAGACGTGAGCGGGCGTTACACTTTTTCTTAAATGACTCCGAGCCACAACCTAATTTAAGACGTTGTCACGTCAAAACAAAAGTAATGTTTTAAAAGTATAAAAATAACTTTATTTTTGATTTTTAAAAAGGTTTGTAGGTGCTTTTAAACAGACTCTACAATGATTTTAATTCGGAATATTTTTACACTTCAAAATCATTATTATTTGCTCATTCAATTTTTAAAATCTTACCAAATTTCAAAATCAATGTTTTTGACATCAAAAAAGTGCATATTTTCTGTGATATTCGTCGTATAATTGAAATTGTTTTATTTCTATAAATTTTTGTTACTGTTTTAAATATTCTTCAACTCAAAATAAGGTTTTATACATCCTTTTTTCCCATCCATAAAAAAAAGAAACAAAAGTATATATTGGCCGTTTGTTCTTGAAATTGATTGGTTACAGATTTTGTTAAAGCGCTATACCCTTGTTTTTCTTTAACTTATGGTTATGTGTATGCCGTACACGTATATGTATAATGTTTTTTCCATGTTTGAACATTTCGTCGTTGCAAGATGTGATTTCGAATTTTCCCTCGTAGTCAGCTGAATCTTTTTACAAGCCGTAAGGATTGTACCGTAAAAAATCCTTTGTGTTGTATTCGAAAATAAAAATAAAGCCGAATTTGACTAAAATAAAAGTTTAAATTACTTTAAAAGTTTCCTTTGGATTTGTTATTTAGGAAGTTTTTAGGAACGAAGTATATTTAATGCAATAACTGACAAAGTAGTAACTGATTCATTTATTTAAAAAATATACATATAATTTTTATATATTTAACAAGCGAGTCTACAGCTGGCGCCGCTTCTCGCATCCTAATTTCCAGCGTTTTTTGTCGAAGCAATCTTCAGTTGTTAGATCTCTGGCGGTCATTGCATCGTCGACATCGTCTCTCCAGGATCGTCTTGGTCTACCTCGTTTTCTTCTAGTTGGCGGAGTCCATTCTTCTATTTTTTTTGGCCATCTATTTTCAGGCATTCTCTGAATGTGTCCATACCAGTTAAGTCTTTTGGCTTCGATTGTGTCTATTATGTCGAGATCGATTTCCATTTCTCTCCGAATATCTTCGTTTCTCATCCTATCAAGTCTAGTGAGCTGGCAACATCGTCTCCAGTAGTTCATTTCCATGGCCTTAATTTTTAATTTGTTTCTTTGGTTTATTTCCCAGAGTTTGGCGCCGTACAGCCCAATACTTTCTATTATTGTTTTATAAATTCTTCTTTTATTTTCTTTTGTTATTTTTTTATTCCATAATAGTCCGTGTAGCTGTCTGGTGGCTGATCTTGCTTGGTCAATCCTGGAGTGTATTTCTTCGCTACTTCCTGCTTTTGATGTTATTTGGACTCCCAAGTATTTAAAATTGTCTTTTGGTTTTAGTTCCCATTTCGATTTGTAGGCTTTCTGGTTTTTCTCCTAAAACTAAGTACTCAGTTTTTTGTATATTAATTGTAAGGCCCCATTTGGTATACTCATCTTCCAGTTTTCTAAGCATGTAGCCTACATCACTCTCGTCTTCAGCTAGAATGGCTTGGTCGTCAGCGAAGTGTATCGTGTACAATCTATCATCTCCGATTGGGATGCCCATATTGCAGCACTTTTTTCTCCACACTGAGAGTGTCTCATTTAGATATATTTTGAAGAGTGTAGGTGCTATGCAGCAGCCTTGCTTTAGGCCCTTACTAATAGAAATTTCTCTAGTTGATCTATTTCCAGTTTTAATGTTTGCCGTCATATTTTTGTAGAGCTGTTGTACTGCTTGTATATTTTTTTTTGCTTATTCCTTGTTTTTCCATTGCTACCCAAGGCATTGAAAGTGGTACACTATCGTATGCCTTTGTCAGATCTATAAAGACTATATGAGTTGAAAGGTTGTGTGCTAATCTGTTTTCGACAACTTGTTTTAGAGAGAATAGATTGTCCATACAGGATCTGCCTGCACGAAAGCCATTTTGTTCTTCAACATCTGTCATCTCTTTTTCAATTTTGTTTTTTATTATTTTTCCATACAGTCTTGAGAGTGAATTTATGACACTTAGCCCCCTGTAGTTTGAACAATTCTTTCTATCTCCTTTTTTGTAGATGTTGTTAATATGTGCTTTTGTCCACTCCTTCGGTGGTAAGTCGTGTCCATTATAGAATAAGGTGAAGACATACGCCAGTAATTCCCGTAATACTTGTGGGCTATGTTTTAATAATTCATTTGGTATACCTTGTGGTCCGCATGACTTCCGATTTTTTAGAGTTTGTATTGCATTCTCGACTTCCTGTACTGTTATTTCATCGTCTTCACTGAATTCCAGTTCATATGTTGTTGTATTGATGTTCGTGAATTGAGGTCTTGTTTCAGTCAAAAGTTGTGAGTAGTGTTCGATCCAAGATCTTTCTTCTATTAAATCTATTCTACTCGTTTCTTTTCTGTTTGTTCTCAGATTTTTTACCGTTTTCCATATAATTTTTCATATTTCAAAAACTTTAGGCTAGCATATATTAACAAAAAATGATCTAGACATAAATAAAGATATGCACGTATCCTTTATAGACTTCTTTGAAGCATTCCACCAATTTTCATGATAAATATCTTGTTCTTTTTCATTTTATTTCTCCCACCGACTCCATACTTTCCCATAACTTGTTCCTTGCCTCTTTTCTTTCCCAATTTGACATAGAAAATTAGCGTTTACTAAAAAGGTAAATGCATATGTAAATACTAAACGAAAATCACTCCGTACGGCAGCGCCAACGATATCTTTAATTCTCCTTGTTTCAAACCTCCCGGTATTTGCAACTTATCGTTATCGAATTTTCCGAGGAAGTTTAGAGTAACGTAAACTATAGTAGCTATAGAAGATAAGAGAAAATAAGAAAAAGTGCATTTTCTACATCGATATATATATATCGTTGAATCCGTATCTTATTTCCCGTAATGTCTTTCCCTAAAATCCGGAATCGAGTTTTGTGTTGCAAACTGAAACGGAATTGCAATGAAACTACGCTACAAGAAGAGTTTGCTTCGAAATGATATGTTTAAATTTGTTGCTGATAAATTTTATCAATAAATACAGTTCTGTCTGTTATCCTAAAATTGTTTATTTGTTTTTTTTAATGCAAATTTATTATTGTTGTTTGCTTTTGCCACATTTGTATTTATGGACAATTAGTACAATATTTTTATGTATCATTCAGGCATTTTATGGTAAATAAAACATTTATGTATTAGTGGTATTTAGTACATTTTGTTTTTATAATATAAATATGTAAATATTACATTATTAATTAATAATAAGTCGGTTAATCAGCGCAATAGTTTTAGGTCGCATGACGGTTTGTAGTGAAGTTTCATTGACACTTAGAAATTATATGACAAAATTGTCAAACAAATAATATTGTGTAAGAAATGTCATTATTATTGATTCTCTTTTTAGACGAATTCAATCTTTTATCTCTTCGCAAGAATAAGAGTATAATATTTCACTTCCCAGTAAGTCCACCCTTCATTATAATCTACTAATTTGCAAACAAATATTGGGACCTGTATAGCCTTATGCAACTGCAATATAGCAGTTGTACAACAAATTTAGAACGAAGTACTAAGAAATATTGAAAGTGCTCGTCGGTACGTGACAAACAGTGATCTCCATAAGGACCTAGGCATGGCAACTGGGGCTACAACCAACAAGAAGAAGAGAACTAGCAACCGTCGTGGCAGGAAGTTACCAGCGAGGCTACAAATTCACGAGAATATTAAGTGAATCTAGCTCCTCGATACTACTGGGCTAACTAAAGGACTGACCAGGACAAAGTTGTTTTAAATAGGAGAAGTGTGCCTATGTTGGACCCCTAAGTTTGTAGTTTAGTATTTGCAAAGTTTTAGACCCGTAGGCGGTTATAACAGTAAATTTGTGAAATAAAATTAAAATTTGGCGTTGCTGATCTAATTAAGTTTTTTGGTAAGTAAATGTTTACTGGTAACATACGTTAAGCTAAGTGTTGCTTTTGTTTTGTATAAAATGACTACATTTTCTTTGTCAATTACTACACTTTGTTTTAAGTTAGAATGGTCCAAACAAAAGTAACAGAATTAAATTTACTGTCTTTTCTATTTGCCTACGATGGACCCCTTTGTCGTTACCTATGATGGACTAGGGGTCCATCATAGAAAAAAGGAAATAAGTTGCTACTTAACGATTAACATAATACATTTTACAGGGATAGATCCTCATAAAAGGCAACAGTGTAATGAGAGTAATATGCAGCAAACTTTAAAATGCATACAAGAAAAAACTATTGGGTTTAAGCTGGCAGCAAAAATATTTAACGTTCCAAAAACAACTTTGAAAAGGCGCTTTAATAAGCAACAAGAAAGTACCAGAGGTGATTTGGGAGGACGAAGACCAATATTTTCCATTACTATTGAAAAGGAAATTGCTGACCATATTATCACCATGGAAGCTCGTTTTTTTGTCCTGGCTAGTAAAGATTTACGAAAACGTGTATACGAAGTAGCTAACAGAAACAATATTAGCCACAGTTTTAATAAGGAAACCAAGATGGCAGGCTGGAAATGGGTCAGAGGCTTTTTAAAGCGAAATCCTCGAATATCATTACGAACTCCAGAAAATACTTAATTGGCAAGGGCTCAAGCTTTTAATAAACCAAATATATGTGCCTATTTTACAACATTAGCACATATATTAGACGAGTTTCAATTTCTACCGGAAAACATTTATAGCATGGACGAGTCTGGTTTGACAACTGTGCAAAAGAGATCGCAGAAGATTTATGCTAGTAAATGTCGCAAACAAGTTGGTGCTTTAAGTAGTGCAGAGCTAGGTCTATATGTTACGGTCGTATGTGCAATGAATGCAATTGGAACATATGGTCCTCCTGCTTTGATTTTTCCTCGACAGAGTAAGAGAGACGAACTTAAGATCAATGCACCTACTGGAAGTGTAGCCTTCGATCAAGAAAAAGGATGGATGACTTCCGACATTTTCTGTCTCTGGATGCAACATTTTTTAAGGTATTCAAAGGCTTCTAAAACCAACCAAGTTTTTTTGTTACTCGATGCTCATGGTAGTCATTAAAGTTTTGAAGCTCCCCAGTTTGGAAAAGAAAACGGTATTATTATGTTTTGTTTTCCTGCTCACTGCTCTCATCACGTTCAACCCTTGGACGTAGAATTTTTTAGACCACTTCAAACTTACTACGGCCAAGAAAATCCAGGTATAATAGTTACCCAATTTAAAGTAGCCAGTATCTTTAATAAAGGTGCTCTTCCATCAAATGCAATAAATTCATTTAAAAAGACAGGAAAAGAACCGTTCAATCCAGATGTCTTCGAGGATTGGCAATTTTTGCCGTCTATGACAACAGATAAAGAAAATTATGAACAAAACCCACTACCAGAATGTTCTGACGAGAACTCACTACCGGAACATCGGAACCAAAATGTTTTTTCGATTGAAGGTTTATAAAAATTACTGATCAGAAATCAACATCATCGTCAGTCCTAAACATCTCGGTCGAAGATATTTGTCCTCCTCCTTTAGCTGACGTATCTGAAGTAACTCAGAAAAGGGGTAGAAAACGGGGTAAAACAGGATATTTAAATTCAACGCCAGAAATTGATGATATAAAACAAAAAATTGCAGAAAAAGAAGCAAAAAAAAGAAAACAAAACGCAAGAAAAGTAAAAAGGCTAGTTCGTGTTTCAACTACAAACAGTTCTGAAGACGATTGTAAATCTTCTTTACGAAGAAGACGACTCGGACGATGCAGCTTGTATTTACTGTAACGAACTATTTTCGCATTCACGATCCAAAGAAAAATGAATTCGTTGTCAAGTGTGTAAGAATTAGTGTCACAATAATGTGCAGATGTAAATCCTGGACGTAAACAATTTGTGTGTGAATTGTGCATGTAACTTTTTTCTTAAAAATACCTATTTGTAATATTATTTATCGTTTAGAATATCTTTTGGTTTAATAAAATAATTTGGTATTTACTTATTTTATACAAAATGCAACGGGTCCATCATGGGCGTATCAAAGGGTCCATCATGAGCGCATATATGCCCATGATGGACCCTTTTTAGTAAAGTATGAATAACTTTTGTTATCTTAATTTTTATTAAAATTTGAAACATTTGCGTATTATACAAATAACAAGACTTTATGTGGTCATTAAAGCCTGCTAAGTAAATAATTAAAATTATTATGGAGCTTTTTCCCTAAGGGGTCCATCATAGGCACATTTTCCCTAGTTAACCTTAGTTTAGATAGGAGATTTTTAATTTGAATGAAATAAAAAGTATTTCCATAAATAAGAATCAAAGCAACTTGGTTTCAATAAAATTAAGACTATTTTCGCATGTAATAAAATTTCGCGTATCTGTAAGTTCTGTAATCGGTAAAAAAAGTTGCCTTATGTTCAAAACTTTGTACTATACGTAATTAAACGATTTTAAATGTAAAGTGGATCGTACAAATGTTTTCCGCTCGAGTGACCATAATCTAAAAATGTTCTATTTAAATGCTGAGAAGTTCGACCACATCAAAGTGAATTCGCATGTAACGGCGAAATGGAAAGACAATGTAAATGTCGCTACCTACAATTGGATTATCCTCTTCGTGTGTTTGCGAGAGCAGAAGAGCTAAATTCAAAATTCCTAACGAGATTAGCTGGAGTAGAGTCAAAACTAAAGTTGGCGATTCTAAGTGCGGAAAAGAATTAACACGGGAGTTGGAAACAATCGGAAGCTAACTGTTTTAATACAATTATTGGACAATATATATTGCAATATAAGTACACAAAAAGTCACATAAGAGTAGGTACTTCAGTTACAGAAAGTAATTAAAAAAAATATTACATTTTCTCTAAGACAATTAGTAAAACTAATAACTAAATATTGGATTGTAAGCAGTAATTGTAAAGGGGAGCAGAAATGAGCATTACTCATAATAAGACTTAGACATATACTGCATATTTTATGCAAATATCCGGGGATTTTACATATTTGAAGACCTTGGGATCAGAAGAGAACAAGCCACAATTTCGTCAAAAATAAGTTTAAGTAGAAATCGCACACTTTAAAACCCTATTAATGTCTCAAACAAAAAATTTCAGCAGTTTTTTTATAGATGGTACCGCTGTAGTAAATCCCGTTGTGTCACCATTACGTTATATTAAAACAGAAGAAGATAAGCCACACTAGTAATCAAAATGGCGGCGGAACATTCTCGTGCATGTAAACGGAAAATAGACTTTTCTGAGTTTGATTCTGAACACAGTCACCAAGATCCGTTTTTAATGAAAGCGAAGATGACAAAGACTACGCAATATCCAGATGTAGCAGCTATTCGGAAAATATAATAATAGGAACGGCAAGTTTATTAAATGTGTGGCTTGTCCCCTTATGTTATATTTTTCGAACCTAAAAATATAGGGTTTTTTGCGGCTTATCCCTTTTTAGTAAAATACCTATTTTATTGCAGGAAAATAAAGAGGTTTATACCCCACAGACTTCTCGAGGTGTCTTGCCAACTCCAGAAAATAAGGCGCCTTCTAGATTTACCACAGAAATTAAGGCGAGAATAGAACGAGCTAGAGCAGCATTTAGCAATATGAAAAAGCTCCTCATAAGCAGGGATTTGTCTCTTCCCCTAAAACTACGTCTAGTTAAATGCTACATTTTTCCGATCTCACTGTATGGTGTGGAGGCCTGGACGCTGACGGAGACGCTCACGAGAAAACTAGAAGCATTCGAAATGTGGGTGTACCGACGCATTCTTCGTATATCCTGGACCGAACATGTCACCAACATAGAGGTAATCCAAAGAAATGGAAAGGAGAAAGAAATCTTGAATACAATTAAACAAAGAAAGCTTGAATATCTAGGCCACATATTGAGACACGATAAGTACCGTCTACTGCAACTAATTGTCCAGGGAAAAATAGATAGTAAGCGAGGGGCAGGCAGGAGAAGATACTCGTGGCTCCAAAATCTGAGGAAGTGGTTCGGGCTCACATCGGTCGAACTATTTAGAAGTGCCGCAAACAAGATCAGAATTGCCATGTTAATAGCCAACGTTCGCAACGGACAGGGCACTTGAAGAAGAAGAAGAAAATATTTACCTTTCTCAACTATGAAAGTAATTCCAAAGAAGAGAGTTACCTAAAGAAAACAAGACGAGTTCATTCATCCAGAAATGTTTCAGTTAAATATAGAGTTAAAATAAATGGAGATGATGTTGCTTATTTGTAAGAAAGAGTTTCTTGCCATACACGGCATTTAAAAAGAACGTATTGAAAGACTGGTTGACCAAAATAAAGCAGGTGCTTCTACTACAAAGTCAGATGAAAGAGGTAGGCATGACAACAACAAGAAGAAAATACCAGAAGAAAACTGTGAGAATGTTAGACAGCATCTCATTTAATACCAAAATACACAAGTCATTACAGCAGGCAAAAAAACTCAACAAAAGTCTATCTAGATTCCGATCTGTCAATTTCCAGTTTATACCATGATTATGATCTTGAGTGGTGCCGCCAAAATAATTTTGTGACAGTAACCCAAGATAAATATTGGAATATATAAATTAATATTGAAGCTGACAAAGAAATTGCAAAGACATTGAAAATTGATTTGGAGTTACATCAAAAACGTGCCCAGGCCATGCAGAATCTAATGAAACAGGACACAGAGGAGGCTAAAGCTACGAGAAATGCAATGGTTATCAGCTTTGACCTACAACAGGCTATGCCAGTGCCAAATTTAACAGTGGGAACAGCGTTTTATTTAAGAAAGGCATGGGTTTATAACCTCGGCATCCATGACTGTATTAATGGAAAGGCGTACATGTACATGTTCCCAGAAAATATTGCCAAGCGAGGTAGCGATGAAATTGCCAGCATTTTATATACGAATATTTTCGAACTAATAGACCAACTGCTGATAATCTTATAGTGTACACAGATAACCGCAGCGGCCAAAACAAAAATTGGTCTCTAATTTGTTTATGGCAACAGCTTACTATAGAAGGCATTTTCACTTTTATTGAAAACAAATTCTTGGTAGTAGGACATATAAGATTACCATGTGACCGTGATTTCGCAGCATTGAAAAGTGTAAGCGTCATCGATTAAAAGTGTATACTCCAGACGATTGCTACGAAGCAGTGAGAAAATGTAAAAGAAAAAACTGCTTTGAGGTGATTGTATTAAAACAATCTGATTTTTTTCGTTTAAAGAATTACAAAATGAGATTACGAAAAAAACCCATACAGATAACAAAGAAAAAGTTAACTTTTCCAAAATATTAAGCCTCCAGTTTTCATCTGAACAACCTAACATAATGTATATCAAACATCTTGTAAATGAAGGCTATAAGGCATTTAGTATTGGGAAAGGTTTGAGGAAGTCAATTTTACTTTCCAGGGATTTGAAATCAAAATGCATTGGGCCTATTCCACTAAACAGAAAAAAAAATTAAAAATATTTCCCAGCTCTTACAGTTTATTCCACCACAATAAATGAAGAATGAATCAACAACCAGGAGATTAGAGCACGCATCGGAAAAGCTAGATTAACTTTCAATCGGATGGGAGCCTTCTTCAAGAGTCATAACCTCTCTCTTGATACAAAAGTAAGAATGCTGCGATGCTACGTCTTCTCTGTCTTTTTTATGGTGTTGAATTGTAGACCTTGAACGAAGATGCAACTTTCAAATTCTGAAAGTTGCAGTTTTTCGGACAAATTATGCAAAATGAATCCAAATATGCCCTCCTTCAAGCCATCCTGCAAGGAAAAATATTTGGAAAACGAGGTCCAGGAGGAAGAAGAACATCTTGGTTAAAGAACCTCAGAATCTGGTTCAATACAACATCTGTGAAGCTTTTTCGCGCTGCTGCAGATACGATAAAGATTGCCATGATGATCGCCAACATTCGTAACGGATAGGCACATCAAGAAGAAGAATACGATGGAAATTTATTATTCAGACCAACTCTACTAAAGAATTCTACTGCTATGTCCCGAAGAGAACCTTTTGTCGAGTGATATGTACCATGCCATAGACCTTTTATGTAGTATTTAATAGACGACAAAATGTGAATTTGTGGTGCACTACAACTGGAACAATTTGCGATAAACAAGATAAACCACAGTAGATTAACGAGTAACGGGTTACTTGTAAACAACCCTGTATTTTGAAAGCAATAAAAGAAGTGCTTCAAAGTAAGTGTCAAAATAAGTATGTAAACACAAAATGGAAACAATATATAACCAGAATGAGTAAAAATCGAGTAACCAAACAAATGCTAAATTACAAATCGAAAAGAAGCAGAAATCACACAACCAGCTTTTTATTATTTTCTCTTTCTAAATTCAAATACATTTCAAATAAATATCCTATATAAATCCCCTAATAACAATATAAATACCCTAAATTCAATATGTTTAATATGCTCATATTTATCTTTTATCTACTCTAAATACAAAACAGAAAACTTTTGCTAAAATAAACGCGAACAAGCAGTTTTATCTCAATTATTTCCGTCTTTACTGAAAGAGGAGATGTGCACTCGCCTCGCAAAGTTGTCTTTCGAGCTTATCAATACAAATGACCCGCTTATTTCAGGACAGCACAAAAGATCGCTGCTTACCTGAACACAAGTAATAGGTAAAAGGATTTTCTTATATTCGGTTCACATCTAAAGTACTTGTACAAGAAGTTAGAACGTTTTGTGTATGTCTATACTGAATTTGGAAAACATTGTAACGAATAATTCAATAAATTTGCGGGACACAGAAACTGTGATGACATACGAAAATATCTACGGTTTACACAATGCTTCTGTTTCCCTTCCAATGACACTCAACTGTCATTTGCAACAACTATCAACCAGGAAACTAATTTTATATAATCGATGGCTTCTATATTTGACAGTGACTTACAACTGACTTTAGATCTAATCATGTCAGTTCACACATAACTTTTCATCTTCTAAATTTTAAGTAATCAACCCATTTATATCATTCATGGCAAAAGCAAAAATTAGACAGTCTGTTGGAATTGATCTAGGCACTACTTATTCATGTGTAGGGGTCTTCAGAAACGGTAAATATTTTAATATTTAAAGAATATAATGTTGCAAATATTACATTAATTGGAGAAGGCAAAAAAGAAAATACGTATATTAGAGCAGTTATTTTTAATTCGAAAACTGTGAATACTATGCTAAAATATTTGCTAGCTGAGATAAATATCGAAAACATACATTTTAACCAATATAATTAGCTCGACAACCGCTTGTGAATCTTAGCTCCAATTGCCAATCTTTAGACTTTTCACACCTTGTTGCACGTATTCCATATATTTAGTTTTGGGTCTTTCTTTTGATCTTCTTCCTACTGCCACCTGTCTTATTATCTTCTTTTTTTAACAATTTTTATTAAGAATCTTTAAATACGTCTTTGATCCTAATTTTCTTTATATAATATGTATTGTTATTTCCATATTTTTAGGTGCAGTAGATATAATAGCTAACGATCAAGGAAACAGAACCACGCCAAGTTATGTCGCCTTTACTGAAATAGAAAGACTTGTGGGTGACGCTGCCAAAAATCAAACAGCGATCAACCCTACGAATACAGTATACGATGCTAAAAGAATTATTGGTAAGTGTCTCGAATTAACCACCTAATATATTTACCCTTTTTTTCTTTATTGTTTATTTAGTGTTTTCTCAGTTCATCTTTGCACATTTATTTCATGTATTTTCTAATTTTCATTTCACGGTGATCTTTTCTACATATAGTAAATGCCATCGAAAAAATAAACATTATTAAAGCAGGCTTTCGAATAACCCTTCCTTCTTTCAGATGGGTAGTTACTCCCATACAAGCAATTCATAATAAATGTATACATATAAGTACTACAAATTATAACTTGAATAAATTGGTAAAATTAAAAATGATTTTCAAAATCATACAATTGACACGCTCTCTTAATTTGCAGCAAAATTACCGGAAACTACCTTAGTAGAAGTAAGTACGACCTGTTAATTACGTTTAAAAATCACGTAGAACCATTGTCATACTTTAATATAAAAACCTTTGAATTAAATTTTGATTCTAAAAACCTCAAATAATATTCAATAAAGTTACTAAAAACCCCACTTTTATTTTTAATTGAAAAAAGCGTAGTAAAATGTCAGTGTTAAAACCTACTCAGGCGCTGTTATTCAATCTGACCACAATCCTTTAGTGGGCGTGTATAGAACCAAGTTAAAGAAAACACGCGGAAAAATTCTAAAAAAAAATATGACATGAGAAAACTGAAATGTAGTGAAGTAAAAGAAATAGTCAGCAAAACAATAAATAGAAAATTCAAAGAAATCGGTATTACAAAGGAAAACACACAAAAGAAGATAGAATCCCTTAATAAAACGATAGACGACATTAAAGACAATTTTATGAAGAACGACGAAGGTAAGAATGAAACATGGATGACGACAGAGATTCTGTAGCTAATGGAAGAAAGAAGGAAAAACAAGAACAATAATTTTATGTATAAAACATTACAATGAGATATACAGATAAAAATCAGAGAAGCCAAACAGAAAGAACTGGAAAAAATGCCAAGAATTCAAAATTCTACAAAATAAATACGACGTCTTGGAACAAATCTTGGAGATGAACCAATGAAAGCGATCCAGATTCTGCAAAAGCGTTAGGCAAGAATGTATACTTTCACCTATATTATTCAACCTATATTCAGAGAAAATATTTAGTGAAGCCTTGGAAGATTTCGAACATGGAATCCTTTTAAATGGAGAACGCCTAAACAACATCCGTCATGTAGATGACACCGTTATTTTTGCAGTTTACAGCAACAAATAAACAAAGTAAATGAAGTAAGTGAAAGATTTGGAGTACAAGTAAACATATCAAAAACTAAATTTATGATCATCAGCAAAAATAAAATTAGAGACGTCTATGTCAACTCTCTCGGTAAATACCTAATATTATGGGCATTTTTTCTACGATAATGACTCACTGATAGCTTAAATGACTCAATATGGTCCTTTATTATTTCTCGATTGGATTGCTTACGGCAACCACCTCTACATTCCTTGATCTGATCTCCACAAGGTCATTTTTTAATTTATGCTACTAATTCGGTTATTGACAACAAATACAGATGAAGACATCACAATGAGGATCGGACAAGATGAAATAGAACAAGTTTAGGATTATATATATCTGGGTCAAACTATAAAACTTAACAAAGAAAACCAAACAGCAGAGATAAAAAGACGAGTTAGACTGGCATGGGCGGCATTTGGTGAACTAAGCTACATTCTTAAAAACAAAAGATATCCACAGCATCTTAAGACCAAAGTATACAATCAATGCGTACTCCCTGTTCTCACTTATGGTTCCCAAACGTGGTCATTTACAAAAGCAATCATGGACAAAATCATAAAAACCCAAAGAGCAATGGAAAGAAAAATGTTGCACATAAGACTAATGGATAAAAAGAGAAACGAGTGGATAAGAGAGAAAACAAAAGTAAGGGATGTTAGTCAAGAAGTTGCAAAATTGAAATGGAGATTTGCAGGACACAATATAAGACAAAAAGAAGACCGATGGAACAAAATTCTTATAAGTTGGAGACCGTGGGAATATAAGCGAAGCAGAGGAAGGCCCCAAATGAGATGGGCAGATGATATGAAGAAACACGTGGGCTCTAGGTGGATGACTATAGCGACAGACAAAGAAGAATGGAAAAGGATTGGGGAGGCCTATGTCCAAAGATGGACCGAAGAAGGCTAATTAGATAGATAGAATTCGGTTATTACAGAATCATTGGTATACCCTTAGGTATTAAAAAAAGTATGTCTGCATACCTCTATGTCAGTAGAATTTTCTAGCGGTAAAGTGTAACTCCTTGATTCACACTTCTTACGTTTTGCTGACTGGGTTCTACGTTTAACAGGAACCAGCTTTATTTGTTTGTATAACCACTTTCGTCTACTCGTGTACGCTAAATTCCAGCACTCCATCCAGATATTGTTCCGATGTTCTTCTGTTATTCTTTTGCACATCCTACCACATTTACCTTCACACACGGCTCTCATAGGATGTTTTTCCTTATCCCTTTCATTTGTTAGTTACTGTGTTTTGCAGTGGGAAAAGCCTCGGTCAACTGTCAGTTACTGTGTTTTGCATATGCCGTATTTTTCTTAAATATGGTCCGATGTTAGTTTTAAAACTATTAGAAGGTAGAGCAAAACTCTATTATGTTTTGCAATGGGACAGCCGAATTATTGATTTCGCTTAAACTTGTTATGTCTGTTTCGGTTTTTACACATTCTAATACTTCATTTGCTGCCAACATTATTTTCATCCTATACTTCCATGATAAGTAATTCTCCCCTGTTAGGGCTTCAATGTTATACATTTTTCCATTACATAGTGTACATGTGCATATAATCTATATCCAGTTATTGATACCTTAATATTATTTTTCATCCGCGAATTAGGCACATAACTTTTTATTTTATCTTATTATCAATTTGAATTTTCTATAAAACCAAGTCCTCTCTTGTTGTCAGTTTATTGAACTAAACTATTTAGTACTACATAAAATAGAATAGTACGTCTTACAACAACAACAACTATCATCTGTCAGTCTCTTCTTCCTTTTCTTGTAAAGGAAAAAGAACAGAAAGTAACAAGGAGGTTTTTAACAATTTAAAACATAAGTCAAAGCTTATATTCCTTATCCAAAATAGCCGTAAATTTGTGAAATATACTTTAGGCTATTACTGAGCCATATTTTTACGATATTCTATGCTCTATGTAAAATACAATATTTGCAGTGGCTCATTATAGTTAATGCAATATTGTAAGAAACCTTTTTTTATCTATGTTACTATTCACATCATACAGTGTTACTTAAGAAATAACACTGACAAAACATAGACGTGCAGAACCGTACAGTGTATCTACACAGTCGACGCAAACACTGTGTTTTCTCGCGAATCGTCGATATAATAGGGACCGGAGCACGAAGCCTTTCAAAATTGGAGATTGATGGTGCAAAAGCGTCAAGGGAGAGCCGGCGTAAGCAACTCAAAGTAGAAACTGTTATCAAGGGTTTTCCTTGCCGTTAGTCCGTAGCTTCGAAATAATGTTTTTATATGCAAAAAAAGCTAACTTAATAAGTGAATTAAAAAGTTTTAACAATGTAATTAAGTGATTTTGGATGTATAGAAATATAGTAGATGCTGAAAATGAGTTATTAGCGGTTCGCAAAGTTGTATAATTTCAAAAATGATTGTAAATATGTTTAAAATGAAGCTGGATTAAGAAAGAGATGATAAAGATAACAAATATTAATTGAAAAGCGTTCTAATAATATTTTTTTGATAGATAAACTTCCAACTGTTTACTTAAGTTAAAGAAAATGTAATCAAATGAACTGTGATCCAATAAAGTCGTCTTAGGGATGCCCTAAAAAATATTAACAATATTCTTTTGAAATTATCTAACTTATGATCTAATTTTCATCTAATTTAATATAATCATTTAAAACATAATGACGATATTAGATTTTTTTTTTCGATACAGGGCAGCGGCAAGACGCTTTTACGTATTTCGACCTCTTTAGGTCTCATCAGAGCGGTATATGCCACTGCTCTGAATCGAAACAAAATCTATCCCGTCGTAGGTCAATAATTATCGAAATAACTATTTACAAACGTAACAACGCCATCTAATAACAACAAGAGAAATCATACGATTTCTTAGCTGGCGAAACTGAATTAAAATTTTTACCACTGTGCCTCCTACAACTTGCAAAGCAAACAGCTTTATGAATTACTCGGCAAGGGAATCTAAAATATGCATTCCACCTGCCATTCATCATGGTCAAAATTCGTAGTGAATTTAGTTTCTGGTACTCAAAACAGAGTAAAGAAATAAAACATATTGACGGTATTATTAGCAGTGCATATACCGTTCTGATGAGACCTAGAGAGGTCAAAATACATATAAGCGGCTTCCCGCTGCGCTGTATCGAAACAAAAATCTAATACCGTCATTATGTGTTATTTCTTTTATTCCCTTGCCGAGCAATTCATCAAGCTGTTTGCTTTGTAAGTTGTAGAAGGCACAGTAGTAAAAATTTGAATTTGATTTCGCCAGGTACTACATCGTATGGTTTCTCTTGTTGATATAATCATCTAATTTAAAATGATATTTCTTTATTACTCTCTGTGGCTTGTCTAACCATCCTTATGTGCTTCCGGAGCTTTATTACTTTACATTTTCTTCAGTTTTTTGGTTAGTCTGATGATGTATCTGGCATCTCCTTCGATCTTTGCTAATTTTTCTGTTCGTTGTTCATCATTGTTTTGTTGACTTCTCTATAATTATGTATATGAGTAACACTTCTACTAGTCTTAGTAAATCTTTTCTGTTGGTGATCACAGTTTCATAATTATTGTTTGATTTCACTATTTCTTTTTTTCCATTGGTTAATTTCTTCTTTAGAACTTTGGGGCTGTTCACCTTCAATGGTTTGTTGGATTTGTCCATGCTTTCGGTCGGTTATCGGTTGGAGATGACCATTTAAATTTTGCAATAACTATTAAGTGAAACTTCTTGAACTTTTTGATATTGTCCCTTTTATCATGCAAAATTAAAGTTTTTTTTTTAATTTTTAGAAAACCTATTTTTAAAAATTAAAAAAAAATCATATTTTGAAGCCATTTTTGCAATAATTGTGCAATAAATTAGCAAAAATAACTGTACAAACTCTCATTTTAAAGGGTTTTCTATGCTTTTGCAGTAAAATTGTGCCACGTTTCCATATATTTTACCGGTCTTAACCATTAGTATTTATTCAAATATCGATTTTACATTGTTTATATATTGTTTCTAAGTAAAAAATGACGTTAACTGGTTTACATATTTTGTTTATTACCTACATATTGTTACGGACAAATTTATCAAATCAGTTGTTAGGTACCAGTATCAAAGAGAGCCTCGAAAAAGGCATTTTATTTTTCTTTTTTATCTGGTCTTTAATATAACATAATATATTTATTGTCATTATTTTAGTACCTATTAAATGTTGTACAAAAGTTTAATTTGATCTCGAATTTTTAAAGCGCTACATCGTTGATGTGTACGTACGCTCTAAAAATATGTCAGCCTTTCGTACACGAGTAAGAAATGTCTTGACTTTAAATTCATAAGCCAAATAGTTGCTTTAGCTGACATATGAAATATTCTCTATAATCAATATAGCTTCGTATCGAAAGTATGTACGTTAAGGATGGTACATTTTTGTTATTTTGTTAGATACAAAAGGTTAACAGTATATTTTTCTGTATATCATTGAAGCATACAAAGTAAAATTTAATACAGGGTTATTTAATTAGTAGTAGATATAAACATATTTAACAGAATTGATATATTTTTTCAATAACTAAGGGTAATTCCACGTTAACTATGCAAAGTTGGCAAGGCGACCCCACTTAATTTGGATTAAATTTTATAGACGTATTCCATAGTATAACATATAATGATACATTTTCTATGTAAAATTTTCCGCCTAACACGATTCCGGTGTTAAAATTAGCCTATTAAGGAAAATTTGGAAAATCTAAAAAAGTCTTTTTTTTTTAAATATTATATCTCAAAAACATATCCTTTTTTTCCTCCAATATTTAGGAATAGTCGTTAAAAAGTATTCATTTTAATCTAAAAATAACCACAGCTTTTATATCAGAAGATGAAATGCTACTACATGTACTTGAATGGCCAAATTCTGAATTTTTCCAAAGTTTTACGTCTTTTTTGACAGTTTTCTACAATTTCTTATTATTTTCTCAAGCCAAATGCCATTCAAAACAGAGATTTGGATTTCCCACAAAATTTTACACAAAATAGTGTATTTTAACATAATAACAGCAATTAATTAGATGTTTTGAGTGATTAAAAATAAAACCATTGTCTTGTAATTATTACACATTCAGAATAATTTTTTTGTATTTTATTTTTAAATGCATAGTAAATGTGATGAAAAATAATTATAGCCAGAATGATTGCCAATATTCGGAACGAATAGGCACTGAAAGAAGAAGAAGAAATGTGATGACAACATTGACTTGATTTGGGTAACGTCCAGTGACAGTTCATTTTCACCTATGTAATGAAGTCTTCTGGCCAAGTCCTCTTTAGTCTTCGTTCCTCCATTGGTGGCTGACTTAATTCACTGATAATTTAGCTGTGGTGCGTTTAATTAAGAATTTTGGCCTTGTTGTCGTAAAGTGATACATCTCCTATGCTTGGTGCTCCTAAGATCTTGTGGATGGTTGCATTGTTCACATACCAAGGGGCGTTAGGTATCACACGCAATGTTTTTGATTGGAAGGTCTGCAAAATTTTCGTGTTTGAAGGCTTGGTTCAGCCCCAGAGTTCTACGCCGTAAGTACAAATGGGTTTTGGTATGACTTTGTAAAGCAGTATTTTGTTCTCCAATGACAGTTGTGACTTTCTGCCAAGTAACCAATTCATTTGTTTTATTTTATATTGAGCTGAGTTTTTTTGGTGTTAATGTGTTGCTTCCAAGTGAGCTTTCGGTTCAAATGCAACCCAAGATATTTCACAACGTCTCTAGCAGGAATGGGGGCATTGTTTAGACTAACTTGTGGACAAGCTCGTCTTCTTGTTGTAAATGTGATTTGAGCTGATTTTTCGTTATTGACTTTAATTTTCCATTTTGTCAATTCTCTAATGTATGCAACTAATTTTGCAGCTTTCCAGATGTTATGTTTGGGTCTTTTATTAAATCTAAAACGTCTGTATCATCGGCAAAAGTTGCCACTGTGACGTCATATGTAATAGGTATGTGAGCAGTAAAGATTAGGTACAGGAAGGGACCGAGGACACTTCCCTGAAGAACTCCGGATTGGATTAGGTAATAGGTTGAGAAATCATTCTTCATTTTTATTTAAAACGAACATTCATTAATATAGGACTTCAGGATAAGGTACAAATCGCTAGACAGTAAAAATTTTAATTTATAGCAAACCGTTGTGACAGACTTTATCAAAAGCCTGCTGAATATCGAAAAATACTGAGGCACACATACTCTTTTCTTCCAAAGTTTTCTTGATTTTATTTACTATTCTATGACACTGTTGAATTGTTGAATATTTTTGACGGAAACCAAACTGATGTTCGGGTATTATGTTTTCGAGTGGTACAGTTTCGCTAACTCTATTTAGTGGGAGTCTTTTAAATATCTTGGACATCAAGGGTAACAAGCTTATCGGACGATATGAAGAAGGAAGAAGTAGGCAATTTACCTGGCTCTTCAATCATGATTATATTTTCACAGGATTGTAAGATGGCTTAACTGCAGTAATATATTGTAAATAGTAGTAATCATAACAAATGTTTTCCTAAATAGATGTTTTAGAATTCCCCCATCGATTAAATCGTATCCTGGGGTTTTAGAGAGTTAGTACTCTCATAAATAATTCTGCGAGAACCTCAAATGGTTCGAAATAATAGTCGAAATAAATTATTAAAATTCCACATTTATTTAATCTTTTCTCTAAAATTTTAATTCAAAGGCAACAATTAAAAATTGTGTCTTAGAAAAAAGCCAAAAGCACATGACTTTCATGTGCTTTTGGCTCTTTAACTATTTAAGAATGGTATTAGTCCCCTCAGATGTGTAAATGAAAAAAGTGTAGTATGTTTACGTGGTTATTATCGAATGCTTTATAGATTATTTTAATTGTTTATAAAAAATTCCAAATTTCTTATTATAGATGATGAAAATGATGAAAGGGTTGCTGATGTGAGCATATATTCATAAATGTTAGGAAAAGAAGTCTTCTACTCACAATCCGCAATAGGTTTAATTAAAATTTACAAAGGAATGGGCTACCAGTTTCGCTGCTTACAAACTTATATAAAATTTACAGACCCTCAAGAAATTAAGGCGAAAATACATAATGTATATAAACGATAATTCCTTTCTTTAAATTGCATTTTTGTCATTAAAACTCATTATTTTGCTTTTCTTGATATTTACCATCATCTTCAACTTTGATATCTCTTCTACCCATATGTGTGCTAGTTTTTGCATCTTGTTAAAACTACAACTTCATGCGTGAAAGTACAACTTTTACAGAACTTAAATCTCTATAGAAAAATTATAATTATAATCCTAATATTTCTACAGGGAGAAAATTTGACGACCCAGTTTTGCAACAAGACATTAAACATTGGGCTTTTGACGTAATCAACGATAATGGAAAGCCCAAAGTGAAGGTTCAGTACAAGAAAGAGACCAAAACTTTTTTCCCGGAAGAAATTTCGTCGATGATATTGGCGAAGATGAAAGAGACGGCTGAAGCGTTTTTGGGGTATATCGTATCGAGGGCTGTGATTACAGTACCGGCGTATTTTAATGATTCCCAAAGGTATTTTGATTTATAAAAATGTTATTTATGTATAGAAAATGTTTACTATTATTGTAAGAAGTAATATCTTATAACTACGTAATAAGACACATATTTACCTAGCATCGAACGTCCACTATTGGACATAGGCCTTCTTTTCTTTCTGTTATAAACTATAGGAAATCAAAAATATTATTTTGAAGCTATGTTCTTGTGGAATTTTAATATGATTTTCTATTTTTATTGAAAATAAGCAGCAATTTTACTTTAAAATAAGTTTATTTGGACGTTTCCAATTCCGAAATCATTCTCAAAATAAAAAACAATAATATATTAAACAATTTTTGTTTTTTTACTTGGTAAAACATTCGTTTTTTAATTTAATTTTATCTGATTCATTCTTATTGACAATCCAGACATATATTATACATTTTACAGTATAAGCTTTTAAAATGACATCGTCAATAATTTTGAATTACATTCCTGGAGACTACAACTTTATAGGAAGATAAGTCATTCGATTACACGAAATCAACTTTAACTTCAAATAATCACCAAAATATCAGGAGATATCAAATAACAGGAGCATTTTACTGTCATCATGGCATGTGGTTGTCTTTTTAAAGACGAATTACGTGCTATGATTTTTTCTGACGGATATTCTTATGTTTCATGTAATCGAATGAACTATCTTATAATGACCTAACCTAACCTAACCTAACAATAAAGTCGTCCCAGGAACGCAACTCATCTATATTGGCAATATCAATATTTGCAATTGGCAATATTTTAAAGTCGTCTACTTTAATATATATTCTATGTCTGAGTTCTCAATATAAATGAGTCAGATAAAATTAAATTAATAGAATTTTTCACCAAGTAACAAAAAACAAAATTCGTTTAATTTATTAATATTTATATTTTGAGAACGATTTTCGAAGTGGAAATTGAAACTTTGTTCTATTTTACTATTATAAACTTCCATTGTGGCTTATTCCCATTAAAATAGTCATCGCTTTAAAGATTCCTGTATTCTATATTAAAATTTATTCTTTATTTAATACCTCAACATATTTTCATGTCAAAGACAAGCAACTAAAGATGCAGGTACAATAGCTGGATTAGATGTACTGAGGATCATTAATGAACCCACTGCTGCAGCCATCGCGTACGGTTTAGATAAAAAAGGCGACGATGACAAATACGTGCTAATCTTCGATCTGGGTGGAGGCACGTTCGACGTTTCTATTCTTCTTATATCTGGAGGTATCTTCGAGGTGAAATCAACTGCAGGAGATACACATTTAGGTAAATATTTACCAATATAATTAAATGTAGCATTTTAGGTACAGCTAGTTTAACATGCAATGGCGAGAAGTTCCACGAAATATTTTATAACGTAGATGATAGAAACAGGTGTATTGGTGAGGGGTGCATAGTAGGGTATCTTAGATATTATGCCTAGCATTTCAGGAAATCGTGGTGTTAGAGTTGCTATGTAGGTTTTTTTCAATTTAATTGTTTATTTTTCTTTGTCATCACATTCTATTTGTTAAACCCTTTCGCATGACACCTGCGCATCCACCAAATCGCAGATTTTAAAATCGTTCTCTTGCGGTCCATTTATTTATTGAAAATATGTAGAATTCATTGACATACTATTTATTATTATAGTAGTTACAGTTTGACTAACAGAACGAAATATATTCACAGTGAAATTTACCCCACTTTACTTCATACAGCGGGGAAAAGTAGTGTAGCAGGTGGGGATTGTGGTATCTTTTTATAGAAATGATGTCAACACCTCAAAATGAAAGTCTCAAAGTTTGATTGTTATCTATCTTAAATATTTATATTGAATTTAGAAACATAGAATGAAATAGCATCAAAAGCCTTGAGATAATTAGTCAAAAACATAGGGAATGTACGTGTGTGGCTTCGTCATCCTCATCATCTTTTCCTGCACAAGAACAGTGTGCCCAACAATTGCACTTTATGCATCTTATCCAACTGTCCGTAGACTGTGACCGTAAATAACCACAAATGCATTCAGAATCTTCATCATCAGATTCCTTTATCGTTTTTGGTTTTCTGACTATTTTGTTCCTTTTTATGTTTTATTAGAGCAAAGTCGATATTTTGGTGACTTTTCTTTTTTTTTTCTTTGCTTTCTTTAGAATTAGAATTAGAAATATGATTTATTATTACTGAAAATTGTATAATTTTATGGACAAATCTTACAAAAACTCAGAAACTAATAGATTTCTTTACAAACTTAGTAGACAAGATCGGTAAATAAACATCAAAGGTTAAATTTCTGCTAGAATTATGATTTTGTCTTGATGGAAAAACATGTAGGTGTTAACGAATTAAGCAAACAGTTTCTAAAACATTTAAAGAGGCAAGCGGTAAATCCCGTGATTTTTAAAGTAGCTTATGTAATGTGTTGTTGTTCTGAGGCCAAACAGATACCGCATTTTTTTTGTAATTTTAAAATAATATCAGATTGGGCAGCTGTATTATAATCCCAAATCCATATAAAGGGACCATTAAAGGTTATAGAAATGTCATGAAATTTTACAGAATCAACGATACTGATCTGGCTGCTATTAAACAGTAGGGGTTAAAAAGCTGCTTTATAGGATAATGCTACTATCTTATCCACGTTAAAAGAGAGTAAATTAGAGCTGGACAAAGTTTTTTTATTGTAAGTAGTTCAGAATTTATAGTTGCATAAAGAATTGCAATCTTAGAGTTGCTCCAGGTGATATTGGTATAATCAGCAAAACGAAAAATTATTCCATCGATTTTTAAATTGGTGATGTAATTTATAAAGAAGAGGAGAAGTAGAGGCCCAATACTGAACCTTAGAGTACTCCACATACAATACTTTTGTGACTAAAGTCTGTATCATTTGTTCTAACTAATTGTTTCCTATTCCTCAAGTAAGATTGGAACCAATATAAGGAAATACCTCGAATTCCGTAGAAATTTAGTTTTTTTATCAAAATGTCGTGATTTACTTAATCAAAAGCTTTGACATAGTCACAAAAATAGTGACAGTGTAAAGATTATTGTTTAGTGCTTTGTAAACCTCATGTAGCACAGAAAACACAGTATCACTGGTACATTTATTACATAAAAAGAAAAAGTGATTTTGTAATAAAATGTTGTTTTCAACGAGAAAGGACATTAGTTGGGTTTGTATAAGTCTTTCAATAATTTTGAATAGTACCGGTAGTTAGGCAATAGATCTATAGTTGCAGGCATTTAATTTTCTACTACCTTTATCAAGAGGAATAATAATGGCTGTCTTTGCACTCTGAAAATGTACCTTTTTCAAAGAAATCATTAATTGGGGAGAGGAGGACTTCAAACACATTTTTATTGAAGATTTGAGAAAATTTTTATGGATAGTTCATCAGTACTACAAGAAGATTTGCTTTTCATCCTATTTATTGTTTGGATTAGTTTAGATTTATTAACTAATCTTATATATAAAGAATGAATTGGATACCTTTTTTGAATTAGGAAGATAGAAAGACCAAGTTTCTTTTGCAACATTTTCAGATTTTACCAGACGATTTCGATAGCACGCTTTTTAGTTGAGGAAAATCCTTATTTGCAGAAAGAATTAGGATGACACCATGAACTGAATTTGGACGATCATATTCAACAATTGTGGTATATATTTCTACAAAAAAGACTCGTTGACTTCAATCCTAAGTGCTCTATAACCACAACTATCGGAAGAAAATCTAATTCTTCTAGAAGGAAAAATAATTCATCTGTTTTATTTCTTATAGAATTAATATTAATTAGAACCATGCTAAAGTTGTCGTCACTAAAATAATTTAAGATTTCTAGTCGCACAGAACATCATATTGTTTAATGATTTCGTTTTGAAATTACAACGGGATAATAATTTCGGTGTCATTCTCTTGATTTTTTTTTCACAAGTAAATAATTCTTTAGTAGCCTTTAATGCAACAATTAATTTTTATAGCACGATTCTGTAAGGATTGCCGTTTGCTATTTTCTTCTACAGCCCTTTGCGTTGTGCGATTTTTTCTTCGGCAAAGGCATAATTTGCTCAGGAGACACAGTAAAAAAAGTTTTTGCTTAGTTGTCGGGACCTAAATTCTGAGATTTTTGTTCTTGAAGTGACAGATTGCTAACTTTTTCTAAAGATGCCGGATGTGTCTCTTTAACAGTAAATTGAATTACTTTAGAATCATTTGGCGAATCCTTGGACACTAACAAACAACTTGTTTGGATTTACTTTCTAATTTTCTGGATAATTGGTAGTTTTAGCAGGCGCAAAATCTTCATCGGTAAAAATATTTCGATTCATAAGTCAGATTCTTGTTACTCTATATGCATCTATCATAGTTGTCGTTTAGTCTACTGCTTCAAATGCTAGGTTAAAAAATAGTGTTGCCTCTTGGAATTGAGTCACGACAACACCTGGGTAACTTCTTAGCCATTTTTTTTACTTTATTAATGTAGCAAGTGCTCAATGGCTTCATTACATCTATAGCTAACAGCTACAGACGACGATATATATAATGTAGAGGGATGAACGAGAAATACTTGTCACTCCATTTGAAACAAGCAATACAAAACAAAAAAATAAAGGTCGTAACAAATAAAAACATAAACCTTTACTAAAATAATTGATAATGGAAAATTTTATATCGATTAAAACTTTAAATCCTTTCTTAAAGAAAAAAGGTTCTTAATAAAAATATTTTATACCTGAACAAATTATATAGGTAGTGAACTATTGATAATAATGTTTGAATAATTACAGGAGGTGAAGACATAGATAATCGAATGGTCCAGTATTTTTCTGAAGAATTCAAAAGAAAAAACAAGGTCGATCTATTAAAAAATAAACGGGCAATCAGAAGACTGAAAAGTGCGTGTGAAAGAGCAAAAAGAACTTTGTCATCTGCTACGCAAACGTCAATAGAAATAGACTCTATTGCCGAAGGCATTGATCTTTATTCGGATATAACCAGAGCAAAATTTGAGGAGGTGAGTCATGTGAATATTTGACGTGTACATTTTTATAAAAAAATTGGTTAGCATCATTTTCACATTTCTTTATTCTGAAACATTTTTACTATCTCATCCTAAAAAGGTTTCAATTTATGGCTTAGACTTAAATATTCTAAAGAGAGTTATTTGTAAACAGTCGAATTGCATCTTAAAATCTTAAAAAAAAAACATTTGTTTATATTTCCAGATGCCTTTACCGAGATACTTATTTATTGTCCTTCTCTTAATTCGTTTTTTTCTATTTTGATTGTAGTAATTTTAAAATAATTAAGTTTTCAATCAATATAAACTACCTTTTTTTTACGCGTTCAAAAAATAAATCTCTTGTGTTCTGCCCAATTCTATTTAAACATAGCAATCTTTCGGATTATATCTGTTACTTTTTCTTCTTCTTATTTCTTTATTAGATATACAGACGCTGAGCTAACTCTTGTGGATTCTTCGTTCGATTGCTCTCTCTGAGTGACTTGAAGAGTCTGGAATATGTTGTTGTTGAAAACCCATGTTTCTTTTCCATATGTCAGGACCAGTCATACAAACTGGTATATATTTAAAGACTATTTGTAAAGACTGTTTGTAATAAACTAGACAGCAAAAATGGGCATTAATTGGAAACATAAAAAAACTCTCTCTACAGAAGAACTGTACTTGTCCGAGAACAATCAATAAGAGAACTATACAAACAACGTCTAGACCAAAAATTAATAGAATTCAGATACTGCAACATCTAAGAAATATACGAGCATATAAAGACGACTATAAAACAAGCAGCATTCGAAGCCCTTGGAGAGAAAGAACATATAACAAATAAACAGCACTATTATGAAATAAATGAACCAACAAAAAGAATAATTGAAGAAAAAAAGCAACTATACAGAAAATGGCTGACTACAAACAACGATGAAGTTTATAAAGAATATAGAGAACAAGTTAGAGAAGTAAAAAAACAAATAACATACCAAAAGAATGAAGAATGGGAAAGAACCTGCTTAAATATTGAAACATACATAGGACGTACAAGAACTTCGGAGTCATTGAAAGTACTGAGAGGATTGAAATAAAACTCAAAAAAAAGTTGGGAAATATACAGGACAAACAAAGGAAGGACTATTACAAGGAACTGTTAACAGAACAAAGACCACAATTCATTGAAAAAGAAAACAGGCGAAGACGAAGCAGATCCCCACAACAAGAAATAGAAATAACAGAAGGGAAATGAGAAAGGCCATAAAAGCAATTAAAAATAAGAAAGCACCGGGACCTGGAGGCATCTCACCTGAGCTTAAAAACGGCTAAAAAGTACGGCTAAAAAAAAATTACACCGGATGATACAATGGATATTTCAGAAAGCCATAAATGGAGAACAGCTCCCAAAGGAATAGACGGATGCATATATGGCATCTATATTTAAGAAAGGAGATTGAAAACGATGCGAAAACTACAGAGAAATAAACGTTATATCATCAATAGGAACATTATATCGGAAGATACTGCCAGAAAAGATTAAGCGATAAAATACAAAATCGGGGAGAATCAAGCAGGTTTCACGGCAGGAAAATCAGGCATAAACCACATATATACACTAGAACAACTGTTGGAAAAGAAAAAAGTAAAAAATAGAGATGTATATTTGGCATTTGTGGACATGAGAAAGGCGTATGACTCTGTACCAGGGTCAGAACGATGGGAGGCAATTTACAAATTAGAAATATAGACGAAACTCATAGAACTCATAGAAGCTACAAAACTCTGTATAAAGAAAATAAAGTGTCCATTAAAATGGGAACAAGAATTATAGGAGACTTAAAGAACAACAAAAGAGCTCCTGCCTCCAACCCTATTTAAAATATACTTAGAGAAAGCCTTGACTACATGGAAAAGAAAATTCAAAGGCATGGGAGTACCGGTACAAAACAAATACCTATATACGTTGAGATTTGCAGGCGATCAAGTAGAGATTGCACAAGACCAAGAAGACCTTAGTTACATGTTGAAGAAAATACAAGAAGAATATAAAAAGGCTGGTCTAGATATTAACCTCGCGAAAACAGAGTATCTATCTACAAGTGAAGCATACATAGAAGATCTACAGATTGACGACAACGTAACAATCAAAGGAAAGGATGTAAACAAGAAAAACAGCAGTAAGATAGTAGCAACAGAAATAGAATGCCTGTGAAGATGCTGCAAAGTAACAAGAATGAATAGGAGAAGTAATGACGAAATAAAGCAAAGAACATCAATAGAAACAGACATACTAACATATATAGAACAAAAAAGACTAAAGTGGTATGGACATGTAAGAGAATAACCGAATGGAGCCCCATAGGAAGGAGGAAAAGAGAACGATCTCGAAGATACTGGAGAAACGAAGTAGACGACGCCATGAGTACGAGAGGCCTAAACGTTGGAGAATAAGACAATACAGAGAGATGGAAACGGTTGAGCGAGGGAAGGCAGTGAGTACTGTAGAATTCCTGAATATATATATATATATATATATATATATATATATATATATATATATATATATATATATAATACTGTTTGTAATCTTCCAAATGCTGTTCATGCTGAGTATTATCTTCTATTTTATTCAGCCTTTAGGTTAAGCTCAGACAGTTCGCTTTATTAATCTAAGTATACGACTCAACCTTGTCTATACTTATTATTATGTCCAGTTATATCTGGAGATTCGTTAGTTAGATATTGAGTTTTTGCTAGATTCATTTTTGGTCCTATTTCTTTTGATACTATATGTAAGTATAATAGCATTTCCTGTAATTCTTCTCTGTCTTTTACTAAAACCGCAATCTTATTGGCAAATCTCACGTGGTTCAGTTTTTCAGCTTTTCAAAAAAAGTTTTATGAGTATAGTATAGAATTTCTTCCTTTGTAGTCATGTCATGTAATTTTCATTGATGAAACACAAAAATATTTGTTACGTTATAAGTTTTTTCACCTTGACTAAATCATTAATAATTACTTCTTTTAGATAAACCACGATATATTTCAACGTACGATAGAACCTGTAGAGAAAGCTATTAAAGATGCTAAGATCGGTAAGAGAGATATCTCAGAAATTGTGCTGGTTGGAGGCTGTACTAGAATTCCGAGAGTGCAGACCATTCTTTCAAACTTATTTGAAGGTAAAATAAATCTTTTGCAGATTATATACCTATATATATATATATATATATATATATATATATATATATATATATATATACATTTTAATATACAAAAAAAATGAGAAAGGATTTTTTTAAAAATATAAACCCTTGGTAAAGCTTTAAACGTGAAGACTGATTAAGCGAGCCTATAGGAAAATTGTTCTTTGTAAAGTATCAAAAATATTTATACAAACATACCAAAATGACTTTTACTTCTTATTTATTTCGATTTTTTTTATTTTTTCAGTTGAATATTTTTTTCTTAGATTTTTGTAAATGACTTTTGTATACTGTATTTTTTCAAGGAAAACAACTCAATAAATCTATCAACCCTGACGAAGCTGTAGCTTATGGTGCAGCTGTTCAAGCTGCCATTTTGGATGGAGATACCCATGAGACCGTAAAGGATGTGTTGCTACTTGACGTTACTCCCTTATCTCTAGGTAAGTTAATAAATATCTAACATGTTTCCTAAAGCATTATATCTTAAAATGTGGCTCCAAATATAAACTTGTAACTTGTAATTGATCACCATACACAAAAAACATTTGTTATATCGTTTTATAATTATGTATGTAAGATTATACTTTAAGAAGCTATCTAAGAGACTCAAAATTCAGTTCAGCGTCGTGCTATTGTTAGAAGTGTGAAATTACATAAATAAGAGATCATTTCATAAAACAGGTAGATCCCTTGTTTATGGAATTTTACACCTTGGAACAATAACACCCCGCTGAGCTAAATATTCACGACTCTCTTAGATAGCTTCTTAGAATATAGTATTATTTTTAGGCATTGAGACAGCTGGTGGTATAATGACGATCTTAATCAAACGAAATACGACGATACCAACGAAACAAACTCAAACCTTCTCGACATACGCTGATAATCAACCAGGCGTTCTGGTACAGGTATATGAAGGAGAGCGGACCATGACAAGTGATAATAACATTTTAGGAAAGTTCGAGCTCACAGGTAAATCCTTTTTTATCAACATATTAGATCTTGTTCTTCGTGATTTCAAGATTTGGGTATTTATTATTTTAGGAGTACTACACTCCTCCTTTTTTTCGGTTTGTTATTTACTATTTTTTTTAGTAGGTTGATTTTTATCCATTTTATTTATTTGTCATTTTTATTTTGTTCTTCCATACGTGCTTCTTTGTTTTCCTCTGCCTTATTTTTCAAGTATTTATTGTATGTCAGTTTGTGTAAAATATTAGATAAATTTTGAGATTCACAAATAGTCTAGTATTTGCTCGATAAAGAAATTATAATCGATAAAGAAATAAACGAAATGTATGTGAGAAAAAACACACCAAATGAAGATTTGACAGCCATAGAAAAAAATAATCTTATTTAAGTTTAGTTACCTTAATTTCGTTTCAAACGTATATGGTTATTATGAATAGTTTTTTCTCATGTAACCTAATTTTCAATCAGCTTAAATGACAAAAGGGCACATGAAAATTTCCGTATTTTTTAATATTTTTATGATAATATAAGAAACTTACCGATGGAAGAGTAACACAATTAGCTAGAACCTGAAATAAAAAGAGTTTGATTTAAAAATGTTTAATATAAACAAGCTTATAGAGTATAAGCATATATATTCGATACTATCTTTGACAGATGGGATTATTCCGTCTTTTTGATAAGTTTTTTTTTTGTTTTCGCTGTATATGTACACTAATTATTTTCTTAACAATAACTGCAGTGGAAAATGACTCAATCGTCATCTACTACGATAGTAAAGCAGTTCTAAAAGCCCACAGTTCTATGCAAATTAATTCAAGATATTCGTGGGACTGTTTATATACTCACTCCCAAGTTGGAAGTCTAAATAGATTGAGACTAGCTTGGTTTCTAGGGCGCAAAGGCTACGTAGGCAATGAGAAGGCTGATAAACTGGCCCTAGAAGGTGCTTGTACGCTATTCTTCTTTGTCAACCATTTTCCATCCACTCCTGAATGTAGGTCTCTCCCAATTGCTTCCATCTTTCTCTATCTTACGCCAATCTAATCCACTGTTTGCCTGCCACTGTTCTTATGTCATCTACCCATCTTTTTTGAGGTCTTCCCGTGCTTCTTGTTGTCGTCCTTGGTCTCCATTCTAGAATTCTCCGTGTCCACCTGTTGTCATTATATCGGGCTACGTGACCTGCACAGCGCCATTTCATTTTTGCAATTTCTTCCACAATATCCCTAATCTTCGTTCTACGTCTTATCTCGGTGTTTTTAATCTTGTCTCTTAGTAATATTCCAAGCATGATTCGTTCCATTGCTCTTTGCGTTGTTTCTAATTTTTAGCAGATTTTTTGGTAAGGGCTACTGTCTCCAAGCCGTAAGTACAAACTGGTAGTATGCATGTGTTATACACCTTTTTCTTTAAGTTTACCGGAATGGAGGTGTTTTTCAAGATATATGCTAATTTGCCGAAAGCGCCCCATGCCAGTTGTGTTCTTCTTTTAATTTCAGCATCTTGATTTGGTTTTCCTAGTTTGGTAACATGACCTAGATATACATAATGTTCAACATTTGTACGCTATTAATTGGCCCAAAGCCCTGCTCTGTGGTTGTGAATACACACAAAACAGCAGCCACTGACAAATGAATGCAAGGAAAGTCTTTAAAATGGTGGAGTAATGCACCACGGAAATCACTAATGGGTATTCAGCCAAGTTCACAACCAACTTATTAACCTAAAATCGAAAGATTGTCATTGTCAGTAATATGTAATTAGTATCATCTGTGATTAATAAACATAGTTCGAAGCCACACTCTCTCCACACACACAAAGACTGTGAGGGTGATGGTGGGGCTGTTGAGTTTACACAGTGAGCTCAATATCCATCTGAGTCGTATGGGCCTACCGGAAAAGGATATTTGTTGGTTTTGCCTATAAGAAGTAAGTGTGAAAGCCTCGCCCTCACAAGGCTGCGGCGTCTAGAACTTGGAGAGGAAAAACCAAAAGCATCAGTATATGTGAAACGATTTTCAAGGAAGCTTATTAAGAAAATAGGACTATGTGTATCTGTGTGTGTGTGTGTTTAGATTAATGCCCTTGGTTTAGACCAATTGGCCAGCTCAAAATTTTATTAAAATTATCATTTCCATAGCAACAATTTCCTAGCTTTAGCTGAGATGCATTATATTTTGATAAATACTAATAATAACTAATATTAAATGCAAAAACTAAATACTAATACTAACTATTAATAATGTAAATATATTTTTTTTCCACAGCACTAAGACCTAAACCCGATTCAACACCTCGGAGGTTTAGGTCCTCTTTGTGTTTTGTTTTTATATGTATTTTTTTTTTAATCTTTTTTTAAATTTTTTTTATTGTATATAATTATTTTATTCTTATTCTTTTTATTTATTTATTTATTATTTTTTTTATTTTTTTTTGTCTTTTTTTTAATTTTTTTTGAATTTAATTTTCATATTGTTTAGATTTTTATAAACAATTTTGTAGAAATTTATATTACGTGTACATAGAATGGCATTTAAATTGGTGGGAGAGTAGCTCCTGCTGTTTGTAGATTTTTGTATAACGTTTGGTTTAGAATCTGAAAGCTTGCCCATCGAAAATCAGATATTCTAAGTTACCCAACTCTCCACAAGTGCAGTTTTGAGAATTGACCAACCCTAGTTTATTTTTGTGGGATGGATATAAACCATGTTTGTTCCTTGCTCTGTTTAAGGTCTTAATGAAGTGTCGATTTGTAATAACGTAAAACCATTTTTCTATGAATTTTTGTTTGAATATCATGAAATCTTATACCTTTGAATGTGATGTCATATTCCTGTTGCCACTGTTCCATTTGTTTTTTCTTAAACCATTGTCGTAGATCAGTGACTGACATGGTTCTTCTATCGTTTCCCCTGTTGTAGTAACATGCTTTGCTAGTCTATCCACTATTTCATTTCCATTAATTCCATGATGGACCTTAATCCAAACCAAAGAAATTTGTTTACCTTTATGCGTAAGTGACTGGACCGCTTCTAAAATTTTTATAATAACTATTGATGAAGAGCTTAACATTAAAATGTTACCAGAAACATCTTTTCTGGATAATCGTGAACAGTCTCCTTCTAGTTTTAAAATAATCAAAAGACGTATTACAATAATCGTTTGTGGGATGCACCAGTCTCCCATAAAATTTCTCTTTTCGTTCGTATAAAAATAAAATCTTCGTCTCCCATAAAATTTTCGGGCATTCAAAAACTTGAATTTGTCCACCCTTCCGGTCTATTATAAGTCACAAAAATTAGCGTGTATGAATTTAGACTTGCTTCAAGAGTGGTTTAATTTAGAGTTCATTCCAAAAGTTAAACATTTAAAATGTATAAACTTGCCAATAAAAGTTGTTCTAGTGTTAGACAACGGTTCCAACACATCCTCATTACTGCGATGTATGTGACATCAAATTAGTTTTTTTTTTCGTCCTAATGTGAAGGGGTTAGTGCCATTGATGGATCAAGGAGTAACTGAAAAGCTCAAAAAGATTATACAGGCATAACAAATTCTGCATCCTTTAAAGATTAAAGACAAAAAGTCTGATAGAAATAATCAAAAAGGAGGTTTTGTAAAGGTTAGCTACAATGTTTCAAGAAATTTCCTCTTCAACGTTTGTTGAATTTTAGAGAAAACTTTGACCATCTAGTTACGATCTCAACTATTTCAAGGATTGAAGAAGAAAACAAATCAATTCTACAAGATCTTCAAAATCTATGGGATAACAAAGCATTACAGACAAATATAAAAATTCAGGTATGAAGATCACTTTGAAAATTAATGTTTGAAGGATGATGAAATTATAAATTTATAACGAAAAAATCACATGCAAATAAGGAGAGTAGTGATGGTGATTTTATTTATTTATTACTATTTCTGGCTTTCGTTTTCCAGTTTCCAATTTCTATTTTTCTTAAATCCTTCTCTAACGCTAAATAAAGTATTATTATTATTTTATAACATCATACGTGAACAAAGTTATGAAATTTTCTGCAACATATTGAGATTTATGATATTGGGAACAGAACGCGAAGAGTTATTAATATTTTCTATCAAAAATTCAAAAGGGGATTGCAAAAGCAGTTTATAAAAGCAAGAAGATTGATAAAGATATGCCATGCAAATAAATAATATTGAAAAAGGAACTTTGGTTCTTCCATACTAGAGCAACTGCTTTTAAACCAAACTTAAACTTAATTTACAACCATGTAGTGTTGTCGTTGTTGATAACATACCGTACCACAATGCACAGTCTGAACAATCTCCTTAGTGGGCATCTCCAAAAAATAAAATAAAAAGTGATAACCAAACAAAAAAGTAGTACCAATCTTTTGTTTAATTATGTTATTTGATTTTCAGGTATTCCTCTCGCACCCAGAGGCATACCCCAAATAGAAGTCACCTTCGATCTGGATGCCAACGGTATTCTCAGTGTCAGTGCGAAGGAAACGGCCACTGGCAAACAGAATACAATAACAATAAGAAACGATAAGGGTAGATTGACTAAAGATCAAATAGAGAAGATGATAGGCGATGCTGAAAAGTTTAAAGAAGAAGATCATGCTGTTAGGGCTGCTGCAGGGGCTAGAAATGAGTTAGAGTCGTAAGTTCTTAGTCAATTCTATTGAATTAAAGTTATGTTTATCTATATGCTAACTTTTTCCAGACTGCAACATAATAGAAAACTAAAATGTCATTATAAAAGTCCGAATTATAATTTCTCTTTCAACTGTTTTTCATTTTAATTTCTTCGATATTACATATTTTCAATGATTTGTTTTTTATTACGTGTCTATTGTGGCTATTTTAATTTTTCTCTCAATTTTTCTTTGTATTCTGAGTACTCTGATATATTATTCCCTTTCTAATGTATTATCCTATAACCTTTGTTATCATCGTTGTTTTACACTCTTTTTGAATTTTCTAGACATGTTTACGAAATGAGAAACGTTATGAACGATCCCGTGATCCAACAGAAAATCAACCAAAACGATAAAAAGAAAGTGCTGAAAATGTGTGACGATATAAACCAATGGATCGGCGCTAAAGACAAGAGATCTGAAGCGGAATATGTTAGAAAAAAGCAAGAACTAACTGACCTATGTAAACCTATTATGATTCAGTTGTACAGTTCGGCACCAGCAGGGGGCAATGTTCATCCGAATTTGTCGCAACCGTCCGCCGAGAGGGAAGACGCTCAAGGCGGTGGAGGGCCAATTATTGATGAAGTCGATTAAAACACCATTAACGAATTTGAAAACATTTGCCATGTATACTAAGTATCTTCACCATTAGAAATTAAGAGATTATTTATTTATAACAAAAAAATATAAATAAATGATTGTTACTTTTGTACTTAATAATTACTGAATTTGGAGTTATTACTCGTATTTTGTTTTTCTTGTTTTAACGGATCTGATAGTTCATCTGATTGGTCATCTATATAAGCAGTACGGCAAGAGATAGGGGCTTACTCGGTGTTACTATTCTCCATATAGTCCGTCTATTGGGTAAATAAAGAGAACTGACGGTGCGCGCATTGTTACCTGAATAAAACATCTCTATTATTGCAACGTTTTCCTCAACCCGTTATACGTACGCTGCACTACGTGTAGCAAAACTTTTACAGCATTACTCTGACAGATGTATTATATTTTTGCAAAATTTTGGAATTTATTTAGTTCATAGAACAATTCTAACACTTGTTTTCAATCTATATTTCAGTTATCTACAGATAATGTCTCATGAATGGTGATTTAAACTAATTAGGAAAGCAGGAAACTTAATAATTTAGAATTTGCCACTGAGTGTTCGATGGCTCGTTTGACGATTCACCACCCGGTAGTGGCTGCCCGTGAAGTAGTGCCATAGAGCCATGGCAATACCTTGCTAACTATGCAGATTGCGCACTATGCTTTTTGTAAACATCTTAATACCTGTTAATTATTTTGTATGTATTTCTTTTTATCTTCATAAACAAAAACTCAGCAGCATTTATTGATCTCTCGGCAGCTGACGATATAGTATGGCCTTATATACAAAATTCTCCGTGGAATCGCCTGTAAACCAATAGCACGCCTAATAGATAGCATGCTCAATGACTGAATGTTTTAAGTAGTGATGGGCACAGATATCAGCCCACCAAAGAAAATTAAGAATGGCCTACCACAGTTAGTGCTCTCTCCATTACTTAAACTCTCCACTGATAATACCTAGCAGATATGCCGGAAACACAATCAAGAACGTTCGGATACGCCGCACCGAGGACTGGGCCCTCACTACACGATGCAGAACACTAGAAACGTCTGAAGAATTTCTGACGGCAGACATACATATATATTGGGCAAATATTTTCGGTTGAAGTGGCGACTTCAACCAAATGCATCTAAAACAAAAGTTAGTTGCTTTCACCTGAACAATAAACTTGCTGGAAAGGAACTCAACATACGGTTTGAAAATACCACACTTACCCACAAAAAAACACCGAAGTACCTGGGCGCAACACTAGACAGAACACTATCATTTAAAGAGCATTTAATAAAAACTGCCCAAAAGTTGAGTACAAGAAAGAACATTATACAGAAGCTCTGCGGTACCACCTGGGGAGCATCGGCTTCCACTCTCCGCTCTACTATCTTAGCCCTTGTTTTCTTGACCGCTGAATATTGTGCTCCAGTCTGGCTACACAGTCCACACGTAAAAAAGGTCGACACTCAGCTACACAGTACTATGAGGATGATAGCTGGTACAATTAAATTAACTCCCACCCAATGGCTTTCAGTATTCAGTCACATCCCATCTCCACATTTACGACGAGGTGACGCACTTACACGTGAATACAAAAAGATCATGAACCAAACCATCGACCACATTAGTGAAAAGTGTCCCTCAAGATCCTAAAATGGTAGCCCTGAAGACTTCCTGTTTGCAACTTCAAAGTCAATTGATTATATTAATACACTTGATGTTTGTTTGTAACTATTTAAAGTTTGTCATATACCTATATTACTAGTGTTTGTAATTTTGTTCTAAATGTATTGTAATTGCCATACGATAAATAAATAAAATATCTACATAAATTATATGAAATCTGGCAACTGTGTGCGCAATACAATTCTCACAACCGATGCTAGCAACCCACTGCGGACCGAATAATTTGGTGGTGCCTATTTGGTAATACGTTTAAATGAGACTACTTGAGCCAGGCACGAGATCTCGAGATGGAAATTTTAGTAAATCTTATCTATTTCGAATTTATTTACGCCTTTGCTTGCTGCTATTGTGTTTATTTTCTAAAATAATATTTTGATTATTTCGTACGTTTAATTTATTTATTGACAATGAATCAAATTAATATCTTAAAAACCTCCTTTGGTGATTTTTCGTTAGAAAATAAAAACAACAACTTAAAGAACTCGGTCGGCCTTTACCCGATTTAAAAATTGAAAAACAAAGTGGAAGTGGACAAAAGCTTCGCTGTCGTAAGTTTAATAAAACTATTTATGCTAAAAATAGCTGGTTGTGTGGTTGCGAACAAACTAATAAACTGTTTTGTTTTGTATGTGTTTTGCTTGGAGGTGACGAGACTTGATCCGATGATCTTGTTCATATATATATATATATATATATATATATATATATATATATATATATATATATATATATATGGGAGAAAATAAAATCCCATGAAAATCTAAAGTGCACATGAAGAATGTTTTTAGCTTTTCTATGCTTAATAAGGTAAAGATAAAAACCCAATTAAATTCAGCTTCTCGTGATACTCGAATTAAATACAATGAACAGGTGGATAAGAATCGATATGTCTTAAATCAAATTATAAATTGTATAAGGTTTTGTGAAGCTTTTGAGTTAGCTCTTATAGGTCACGATGAAACCAAAAATTCATAAAACAGCCATATTTAAGAAGCTGGTCAATTTTAGCGCCGAAGTGGACAACGACTTAAAGGTTCATATTCAAAGTTACAAATTTTTTAAAGGTACCTCAAAAACAACCCAAAATGAACCCCTTAAGTGCATGTTGGATGTTTATTACGAGGAAATTAAGAAAGAAATTAAAAATTCTCCTTATGTCGCAGTGATTGCCGATGACCGATAGACATTTCTGCTGAATTTCAATGAGTTATAATTATCCGATATTTGTGTAAAGGACGACCTGTTAAGAGATTTTGAAGATTTTATGTGCTGGACGGATATGATGCTAAGTCTATCGCTAAATGCATTTTAAAGGTTTTAAATCCCTTATTAAAACATACTCCGAACAAATTAATTGCTCAAAGTTATGATGGCGCATCTGTTATGAGTGGTGGATTAAATGTCGTGCAAAAAATTATTAAGAAGACATATCCTCTTGAAAATTACGTTCATTGCCATGCACACTAAATGAATATAATTATGACAAGTGCATGTTCTACCAATAAGCAGGCTAGGATATTTTTTTCTAATTTATCTGGTTTGTGCTCAATCTATTCTACGTCTACTCAAAGAACAAAAATTTTGGATGAGCAGGTTAATCGCAGGTTGCCAAAATCTTCCCAAACACGTTGGAATTTTCAATCACGGCGTGTTCATACTGTTGATGAAAATAGAAGAGACCTCATTGCAGTTATGGACATTATACAAAGCACTTCACGTGATTGGTCATCCATTAATCAAGTAAACGGGTATAAATTAAAGCTTCAGGATAAACATTTTGTATTTTGGTTATTTATTTTTCATCAATTGCAAAAAGTATGCACTGATTCTGTTAAACTGAAACAAGATTTGGAGAATTTAAAAGCAGCAATTCAAGGTATAAGGTATAAGGGAGCAAATGGACGTCAATATTGATAACATTCAAGAAGAAATAAATACGTCACAGAGATAAACAGATAATGATAATGATAAATCAATTGAAAATTGAAGAGGACAGGCCCAGCAAAAAACGGGAAGCCGTTTTTTGTTTGGCTTCCCGTATGTAGAGATATGCGATGCAGTTTTGTTAAAAATAAAAGAAAGGTTTACCTTCTCCGGTCATTTAGTCGCTTCTATCATCAGTTTCTTGAATCATTTCTTAATGAAACATGCAGAACAGAATTACAAGTACTGTATTAGCGAGACGAATTAAGTACTACCTCTAGGGCTGTTCCGCTATCAGTTTTAATAAATGATGAAGGTTTAAAATGTACATTTGAAGAAACTATTAAACTTTTAAGTATATTAAGTACCATTCCTATGTCAACATCTGAAGCAGAACGTGGTTTTTCGATGCTAAAACGAATTACACATTCCTTAGAAATACCAAGAAGGAAGAACGAGTTAGTAGTGCTTTAGGTATGCTATCTTCAAAAAAACATTTTGTAAATGGCATTGATAATTTAATAATAAAGTGATTGAAAAGCAACCAAAAAAGAAAGAAGGATGGACTTGATATATCGGAAACTTTAAAAGTGTTATTAAACAATTTTGTTCGTATGTGTAAATAATGGAATAGTTTTATTTTTATAATTTTGTAAATAGACTTTAGAGACTAAATTGTAACAAAAAACTTAAAGTATATCAGCAGTAAATACTGGTGGTAAGTTAAGTTTTTTTTATTGTTAATTATCTAACGGAACTGTTTTGATAAATTTTGGTCAATTTCTTGGCACTCCAGAAATAGTAGACACATTATAAGATATTTTATACCTTTTTTGACAATATCATGAACCCGTCACTAAAAATTTAGGCAGTTGCCCGAATTCTGGCATTACCTTCTTAAAGTGATACGAGCCGCCACTGCCACCCGGTATACGTTGTTCCATGAAAAAGATACATGTAACTTAAAAAAGAAGAAATGTATTGAAAACAATACACTACACTATAGTATTTTGTAAAATACCGGGTTTTTCAGTTTTTTAAAACTTATTTGGATAAAGTTTTAATTCTAATTAAAACTATGTAGTATAAAATCGCATTTAGTCATAATTGGAAAAAAGTTCGGAGTGGATCAAAGCTCCTAAATACTTTTAAATTCCCGCTAAATATTAACCGTAGAGGCAAAAATTACATATTACGCGAAAAACCACTTGAAATATTACAGCGGTTTAACAAATACTACTCGAATCTAGATTTAGTACCGAAATTATTTCGCAAAATACATATTGGCTGAGAGTTTTAGAGTACACGAAGGCTGATGAATCAAGCAGACTGTTATTACAAATTATTGCTTGGGTCAAAGTAGATTTTAAAAAAATGTTACATGAAAAAAAAAACTTTGAAGAGTTAGATTGGTATACTGTATCCAGAAATATAGTGTCTCATTATAAAAGTTATTTTAATAACAGCTGTAAAACTGAATAATCCCTTGTAAATCCTCTATTGTTGTATAATTATCACAGCTACCAAAGCTGCCAGGACCGGCATAATAGCCAAGCATAGCACGACTGTATATAGGTATATATAATCAGATCAAATATTATCATTCAAGCATAATGTCAAAAAACTCTTTTTATAAACATACAAATTTCCCATAATTATTGTTATTAATCATTATTTTAAGTCTCAACGAACAAAATGTTTTGTGTGTGTTTTGTGTTTTATTGGCACTAGTTTTCACACTGGCCAGTCAATTTCATAATGATTTTTTTAGACTATAACTTATCACTAACTCAGGGGAGTACTGTGTAGTGTCTGTGTTAAGTAAATGTCTTGTTACTTTAGTAAAGTCGACTTCATTGTCTTTACAAAGAGACGCTAATTGTATCTGAACGTCTGAGGTCCCTTCGGTGAGTACCGATTTACTCGTTTTAAAAGGTTCATATTTATTCATGTTGACTTGTTATGTTTGTTTTCCGTTTCATGTCTGAAAAAGTTGGCAAAAAATGGGAAATATTCTTTATTAATAATTTTACGAAAAAAAATTATTCTTCATTAAAGGTTATGCATCACATAGAAATCATTAACAGATAATCTTATAAAATATTAAGTGGTAGATAGGAAAAATCAAAATTATTAATTAATACTGAAGAGGAAAGTGATTTTAAATTTAGATATGCAAGAAAATGTAATTTTAAAATGTTTGTAGCTATTAAAAATTATGTCCAAGTTTAGATTCATTGCCTTCTAATAATTAAATAATACATTTAAAGTAAAAAGTAAATAAAAAAATACTTTTGCATTTGTTGATTTTGTATATTGAATAAGGTAAATTAGAAATAAAATTAAAAATTAATGCACCTACTGATACATCATTAAAAGGCCATGAATCTAAATTTAAAAATAATTTTTTAATCCTACAACCAAATTAAAATAACATTTTATGCTGCACCTAAATTTAAAAGCACTTCACTTTTAAGCATAAATCAATATTTTTGATTTTCGGTGTATACCACTTAAACTTTTATAAATTTGATTATTGATTATTGATTTCTATGAAATGCAGAAATGTTTATGAAGAATAGTTTTTTTCATGAAATTAATAATAAAGAAATTTCCCATTTGTTGCCAACTTTTTCAGACATACTTTATACCTTACTAACAATTAAAACACATATTTAGCTATATGTATATATCTACATTCATTCATTTTAATTTTCACTTCGCCATTTTATTATTTCACTTGCAATTTTTTTAACAAAACAAAAATTTTTTATGACTTTTAAAATTTTGATATATTTAATAAAGAATCGAGACAGAAAATATAATAATTAATTAATTCTAATACTCCATCAGTTTATGTATTTTTTCCCTTAATTATCTAGATATTTATTTAAATTAAATATGTAATGTAAATGACATATAAAATATAAAATTCGTTAAGCCGGCCCTTTTTACTATTTACCTGAAGAGGCAAATCCCTTTATGGCTTCGACTTTATCAGCGAGATACTTTTAAATTCTGCATAAGTCAGTTCTTATAATTGTGAATGAAGTATAATTGTGTGAGTTTTAAAAATACATAATAAAAACAAGAAATGTACGGACTGATTTTCTTTCGGCACTTGGTTACTGTAGTTGGACGTTTTAGGGAAACTTGGACCAAATTGGACCAACAGACTGGCTATAATCAACATTCGTAGCATTACCAAAAAAATCGAATTCCTCACAATGCGATGATTATTGAATATTAAGCTTAATGTCTCATGTCCTTAAAACTTTTCTCAGAATTATCCATACACGAATTTACAAGAAGTGCGAGTTCCAGATGAGTGACACTCAATAATGTGTTAATGCAACGATGCAGAGACATGAATGTAGATGTATATGCATGTTTTATTGACTATCGAAAAGCATTTGACTGCGTTAACCATCAAAAGATGATCGAAATTCTGACAACAACTGGAGTTGACGAACAAGACTTGCGAATTATCTTAGAACGATACTGGCACCAAACGGCAACAATTGAAATAGAGCACACAACACCCGAAGACATACAAATCTGACTAGGAGTGAGAAAGGGTTGCGTCTTATCACCGCTACTGTTTAATTTATATTCGGAGTCCATATTCAGAGAAGCATTAGACGAGGTCCAAGGCGGAATTAAGATTAACGGAATCAGCATAGACAATATCAGATATGCTGATGATACCGTCTTAATAGCAAGCAACGCACAAGAACTACAAAATATAATAAATGCGGTAGTTCACCACAGCAAAATGTTCGGTTTACATCTAAACGTTTCCAAAACTAAAACTTTAGTATTTTCAAAGACACCAATAAACGTACAGGTGTATGCCAAGGGTCAAATAATAGAACAGATAAATTCCTTAAAATATTTGGTAGCAAATATCAATAGTCAGTGTAATCCAAAAAAAGAAATCCTATCAAGAATCGAACAAGCAAGGAAAACATTCATGAGCATGAAAAAATTTTTTACAAGATCAGTCCTTAGTCTACAGCTTAGAATCCGAATGATCAGATGTTACGTTTTTTCTGCCTTACTGTATGGCTGTGAAAGTTGGACAATGGACTCTGAAATAGAAAAAAGAATAGATGCCTTTGAGATGTATATGTACAAACGAATGTTGAGAATTACATGGGTACAAAGAGTTACTAATGTTGAGGTACTTCATCGCATGTGAAACAAAAAGAATTACTAAGGATAATCAAAGAGAGAAAAAAGCAATACGTGAGTCATGTGTTGAGAGGCGAAAGATATGAATTACTTCAAGTTATACTGGAAGGAAAAGTACAGGGCAAAAGATTAGTAGGAAGACGCCAGAACTCGTGGCTGAAAGACCTGAGGAGATGGTTCGACCGCTCATCCGCAGAAATCTTTCGCGCAGCAGTTTCCAGAACTAAAATTGCAATTTGTATCGCCAACCTTCGAAAGGAGAGGCGTCATGAGAAGAAGAAGGGCAACTTGATATAGTTGTTATTTGAAAATATAGGATATGTGGTTTTTAGATATGCCCATTTAAAATATTTGGAGCTTCTACCATTCGGTTATAGTAGCGGAAGTGACCATAACTTCCTTATTTCAAATATAATACTGTCTATTTTTACACAATTCGATAGGATTGTTTATGAAGATATATTCATATTAGTACAGAATATATTTTTTAAATTCTTCCACGTATAAACATGACAAAAAACTCACAGTATAGTGAAGATAATCATATGATGTGTTGTCTATTTGCCCTCATGGTCCAAACTAAACAAATTTTTGATACACAATAACTGTTTACGTTGATGACATTTACATTGATGACATTAAGAAGAATCAATCAAATTCTCTATAAACAAGAGATATGACGACTTATTACCATTTCTGGACGTATTAATCAGAAAATAGGCAAACCAAAGACATTGATTAATTCTGAACACCCTATTTAACACCAAATAAAGAAAATAACCAAGATAATGAAGCCTTGAGGTATATTTCTATTCAGTTTTTATATCATAACCCATATATTTGCGTATATACAATGAAAACACTTTTATTTCTGATTATTTATTTGAAAACAAGAAATCTTAACAATCTCATTTTCAATACAATCCATTTGTTATTTAATCCCAACATATAAAATATTATTATTTAACTTAAATATTCCACAATAACAGTTTAAGAATCTCAAGGTACCAAGTCTAACCAATTAAATTCAACTAAAAAAAATGGACAGCAGTTAAAATACTAAATCACTCGATACAAACCCAAGAATTTTTTAAGAAAAAAATCTTTTATATAAAAACAATGCAGTAAAAAGGAAGTGGAGAGTGATCCCTGCAGGGCTTGTAGATAAATCTCTCAAATTGGCCCGGCATTTCCGTAGATAATTATGCCCTGAACGTTGCCGAAATAACCACAGAGCTTCAAACATCGCTTAATATTAATTTACAGTACGTTCAGTTGAACCTAATTTAAATTACAAATAAATGTCCTCTCTTCGTAGTTGTGGTTAGTTAAAGGTCTGCAGTTATAGTTAAGCATTTATTTATTACATATATATATATATATATATATATTATGTATATATATATATTATGTATATATATATATATATATATATATACATATATATATATATATATATATATATATATATATATATATATATATATATATATATACAATGCAAGTGGGATAAAAATCTCACTGTAACCTATGAGGATATCGGTCAAGGAGAAAAAAACTATGAAAAAACTATTTGAATATTTTAATAGAAAACGTTTCGTGCAGTAATTTCTGCACTTCTTCAGTTCTAACGATTGTAAAGTTATATAATGATGTTAAACAATGTCAAATGCATAGGTTTAGGTATTAGAACATACATTTAAAAATTACAATAACAATTCAGTATAAAACACATTAAGAGTTTTTTCTAAATTTATACACACATGTCACAAAAATGTCACAGTATGTTAACAAGAAAATAATTTAATATGACATAATCTTTCTATTCTATCACTGATTTATTTATTTATTAAAACTTACAAACACCACCTAGGTAGTAATTACATGTAAGAGTGCTCATTACTTGGTATAAAAATATACACACAAAAAATACAATATACACACAAGTACAAAATAAAAACACAGAAAGTAAAACACATTAAAAAAAAAAGACGCAAGTTAATAAAATTTTAAAATTCAGTCCATTACTTATCTATTCATAACATTTTTTAATATCCCTTACACTACAGGTAAAGAGGTCTATATCAGAGATCTTTATTAACTCATTACACTGATATTGCATATAGTTTATTATTGCACAAGAATTATATGGACTACAAGAAAATAGGTCATTACTGTTTACCCTTAGGTTGACCTTTGGCACATGAAACCTAATAAAGTTGATCAAACCACATGTCTTATATTTAACATTGTTAATGACATTATGAATAAACACAATACAATGCATGTTTCTTCTTTGCTCTAATGACTGCAAGCCAAAAATTTAAAGCAACTCTTTTGATGGCGTAAGGTGAGTATACACATTGTATTTCTTAAGGTATAAATACCTTAGAAATCTTTTTTGTACCTTTTCTATATGATTAATATAAACCTTGGCCTCAGGAGTCCATACCACTGATGCATATTCCAAGTTTGGTCTGACTAAAGCGTTATATAGTCTAATGGTTGTGTTTATACTAAAGTGTTTGGAATTTCTTATTACAAATCCCAATATTTTGTAGGCTTTATTAACAATATTTATATAGTGTTCATTAAATTTCATGTTAGCCTGTAAGTATATTCCCAGATCTTTACATTTGGTTTTCCTAGATACTACACAATTGTCAATTCTATAATTATTTTGAATGCAGTCGATTTTGCGAGTAAAAGATATGACTCCACACTTCTTAATATTCAAGATCATATTTTTGTCCCTAAACCATTCCACAACTGAGGTCAGGTCCTGCTGTAGTAACTGACAATCATTTGAAGTATGTATAGTCTTAAAAAGCTTAAAATCATCAGCATAGATCAAACTAGAAGAAAATTTAAGAGATTGTGGTAGTGAGTTGACAAAAATTAAGAAAAACAAAGGCCCTAAGTTGCTCCCTTGGGGGACACCAGATGTAGCCTGAAATTTATCTGATAAACACCTACCAATTTTGACTCGTTGAAACCTTGAATCCACATACGATTTTATAAATGTACAAGCATCATGCGAAAAACCAAACTCATTCAATCTCGATAAAAGAATGCCATGGTCAACCATATCAAAGTCCTTTGAGCAGTCAGTCATTATTAAATCTAATTGGAGTTTATTATTTATTGCCTCACTAGCAAAATTAGACATAATGCATAGATTACTAGTTGTGGATAACCCAGGCAAGAAACCATGTTGTTCTGGAGCAAAATCATTTTCAAAATTTTTCAGTATATTCATATAGAGAATAGATTCAAATATTTTAGCCAGTGAATTAAGGATACTTATAGGACGATAGTCTTCTATATTGTTTCTATTACCTGATTTAAAAACTGGAGTAATGGTAGCCTCTTTGAGTTTGTCTGGAAAGGTGTTAGTTTTAAGAGATAGATTAAATAAATGTGATAATGGCTTTTGAAATATATCAGAACATCCTTTAAATATATAGGCAGGGATATTATCACTACCTGTGGCCTTTTTTGGCTTTAATTTTTTTATACTAACCTTCACATCTTCTTCACTAATAACTGAAAAGTTAAAAGATCCCTGTGAACTAGCCTGATGTGTGGATGATACCTGATAAATTGAGCTAAAGTGATGAGAGAAAGCCATGGCAATATCCTGAGGGCCTGTATATGTATGATCATTTAAACACATCTCGTGAGGAAAACCGCTGGTTTGTCTCCTACTTCTTATGAATGTCCAAAAACTATTTGGGTCATGCAAAATGTTATCTTCAATATTATTTTGATGTAAAATATAACGATACGCGAAGCCACGAGAACAAGTAACTTGTTTTAATTATAGCTTAAGTACACAATTTAACAACATCAAAAACATTGAGGCATTCAAAAACATTGAGGCATTCGAGATGTGGTGTTACAGAAGAATGTGGAAAATGCCATGGACAGAAAGAGTAACAAATCAAGATGTTATGCTGAAGATGGGGAAGGATGCGAAGTCATAAAAACCATACAAACGAAAAAACTGGAATATCTGGGTCACATAATGAGAGGAGAAAAGTACTCTCTGCTTAGACTCATAATCCAAGGAAATCTCGGGAAAGAGAAATGTGGGACGTAGGAGGATTTCCTGGTTGCGAAATTTAAGGGAGTGGTATGAGTGCAGTTCAATACAAATGTTCAGAGCTGCAGCCAACAAAGTAAAGATTGCTGTGATGGTAGCCAACCTCCGATAGGAGACGGTACTGCAAGAAGAAGAACACAATTTAAAAAAATTAAAAAAAGTATGAAAAGTTAACCTTATTATAAAAGACATCAAAGAAATTAAATAAAACAACTTATGACAGATAGGGCTCGACTATTGTAAAAAGAAAAACAAAAATGAATATGGCTTCCTATATATGGAAATCAGACTTTGTATGAAAAATCAACTAGATAAAAAGTTAGTTGTTAAAGCAGGATAGAATAGAAAAGTCAAATTTTAATAAAAATTCACAAACGGCTATTTACAGTCGCTTTGAACGTGAAAATAAATCTCTTCTGTCTTAGGAAGCAACTCTAACATGGCTTCGTATGGATGCTAATAGCGACATCTGATATTAAAATCCATAAACTACTTTTTGAAACCAAATACCAAGACAGAAGAGATTTATTTTCATGTTCAGAGCAACTGTGAATATCCGTTCTGAAGAGCCCTTTTAGGGCGAAATATGTATAAGCGGATACACAGACGCACTATACGTGAAAGCAAATCTTAACTGTCTTCTTCCTTTTTATTCCAATATACTCTGTACTAGTACTATAAACCAAATTCGCTAAGCATTTTTGCTTAATTAAGGAGATATGTTGTGGAATGCAATTTTTAGATTCCCCATGTCTCTATTAACATCTTTATCAACGTCTGTTTTGCCTTGAAATTCTTAGAAGGCACAGATTAAAGCAAAGTTCTGAATTTGGTTTTGAAAATTAGTTTACGGATTTTGAAATTATTTAACTCACCATGAGGTTCCTTTTGGAACAGATTTTACATCGGATATGATGTGTGAAGATGACTGAAGTTCTCGTTGAAATGAATATAGGGAATTGAGTTTAGAAGTATCGAAGTAGAACCGATGGTAGCTACTTTTTACTCATAGAGGACAAAAACCGAAAGTTTAGGCCATGTCTTGATCGGATTTGGGTGTACATAAGTTAAGTTTATGAATTAAACAGTTAAGTTAAGAATTAAACATTTATCTAGAAGGAGTTTAAGGATTGTTCAACAGTAAGGAGTGATAAATGATGCTGTGATTATCGATGTCTGTACGTCTGTTCATAGAGTTTTTTCCCTTAATATGTCGCACATTTCTAGGAAGGATCTCTTATAAAAATTATTCCCAGTTCCTAGAGATTTAATATTCTCAAAGTCGATTTGGTATTTAAGAGAGATAGAGTGGGTACTAAGAGCACAAGAGTTATTGTGGCATCTGATATCGCTTTTATGAGATATAACACACCCTTTAACGGTTCTTTTTGTTTGATCAATATACTTTAAATGACAGTCTTTGCATGGAATGTTGTATACTACATTTGATTTCTCCCAAATATCTAAAGCTAGTACGTGAAAAGAGATTTCCAACTGTTTTGCAATTTTTGATGCCTATTTTAGTAGATAGGGGTTTAAACAATTTAGTAAGTAAACTTACACATTTCAAGCATAATTAGTATAGTGATAATTTGTTTTTAATTTTCATTTAAATGTTATATTATAATCTAATTTTCATTCATTTTTAATAACCCCTTTTAATTAAAACTAATTCCGGATTTCAAATTGTTAGAAATTTATACGAAGAGCATTTTTAAAATAAGATCAAAGTTTTCATTATAAATCAGGGTGAAAATTACAACTTCGCATAAAAGAAATCTTCGGGAGAATCGTTGAAGAGCTCCACTTGTGAGTTTTCTGAAAAATCGTAAATTTTCCGACGCCGAGAGTTTACAACATTGTAACAGCAATTTTAACACGCCGAGGTCTTTTTAATAAACTATTTATTTTGCATGTGAAGGTTATTTTTTAGATCCAAAGACAGAAGCTAATTTTGAGATATTTTTGTGTGGTTCCATTGAATTATATGTTGAATATCTATTTGTTAGGAACAGGTCTACGGATCAATTAAAATATTAAAAGCTATACTTTTTTAGGCTCTAAAAGAAACGGAAAGGGAGTGCTCCTCGACCTTTCTGACCTATAAAGAAAAACCAATGAAGAAATTAAATAAAGATATCCACCTGTCAATCCGAAACAACGTAAGAGAAAAAAAATACAAAAATAACTAAAATAATTCGATAAAACAAAAAGTTTTGAGGCGAAACACGAACAACATAGGCAACAAAAATATATACAAAATAAAAAACAAATATGGAAACACTACTAACAGAACACCAAAATCCTTAAGGTTGTCAAATCCTTTTATCGCGAAATGTATGAGAGCACCGACGAAAGGCAAGATCAGCCCCTGACCAAAAACACAAACCAGGGATCAGATTTAATGCCAGAAATAACGAAATCAAAACGGCACTTTTAGAAATTAAAAATAACAAATATATTGGCGATGACGAAGTAGTGATCGAAGCGATAAAACCAGGTGGAAATAAAATTATCCAGGCTTTGGTCAAGCTTTTCACCGAATGCATTTACCAAGGAAAAACTCCTTAATGGAATAATGCAGTCATTACTTTATTTCACAAGAAAGGAGACATAAAACATCTAAAATACTACCGTCCTTTCAGTTTGCTTTCACACATATATAAACTTTTTACAAAAATTAACAAAAAAAAAGACTCGGCGCTAAATTAGACTCCTATTAGCCTAGAGAACAAGCTGGAGATAGGGATACAGCACTAACGACCACTTACTAGTGAAAAAGGTTACTTTTTTAATTAATGGAAACGTTAGATGTGTGAATATCACACATAGTATCAAGAACAACTTATTGTATGAGCTGGAATTATTGGTAACTAAATAATTGGCTCATTTTTCATTGTGATAAACTTAAATGGTCCGGCGTATTTAGATTTATTGAAAAACAGTATTATACCTGAGTGGGCTCGGTTATTCCAAAATCCAAGAAAATATTTTTAATTTTTAGTATTAAAGAATAAAAACCAATTGGTCCTAAGAGTGTGCTCTCAAATTTTAAAATCAATGTTTTTGGCATCAAAAAAGGGGATATTTATTATGGAATTCCTCACATAAATAATCATACCATGAAAATATGGGAGCGAGTAATTTACAGACGGATATGTGAAGAAACCAAAATATCTGATAATCAATTTGAATTTATGCAAAGTCGATCAACAACAGGAACAATTTTCATTATATAACAGCCAATGGAAAATACAGCAATAAAGAAAGACACGCTTATACGGTATATATTAATCTTGAGAAAGCATATGATAAAAATCCTCGAGAGATTTTATGGTGGACGCTCAATAATAAAGGAGTCCCCAGTGAATATGTAAATATTGTAGGAGAAATGTATGAGGAGTAACAACTAGTGTTCGGACAGGTGTGGTAGAGACTGATAAATTTAATATGAAAGTAGAATTGCATCAGGATTCATATTGGTATGACTCAAGATACAAAGTTATGGAGAAGTGTAATTAGAACAGCCGACCCTGCATTATAGTGGTGATGGCAGAGAGAATGATAGTGATATACTAAAAATAATTCAATCAAAATAACATTTTGATATAATATCGAAAAATTAATTTTGTTTTTTCAGTTAAAAATAAGTTAAACCTATAAAGAAAATTCAGTATTTTTCTAATCATCGTTATGGTGTCTCCATATAGAAGTTTTTGTAATTTTATACTCGAATTTGATGATTGTAATCTCAAACTCTTGATGTCTTCGTAGAAATTTGATAGGGTTTACAGTAAAATGTGAAACTTTTTTTATGCGAAATATATAATTTTCTCAAATTTTAAGTAACAGTGGTATATTCATAAGGGTTTTTTAAAACGTTTCTGAACTATTTTAAAAAAGAAATATTAAGTTAATTGAAATATTAGAAATAAAGATGGAAGAAAAATATGCTGGCGTTAAATTCTCCAATAATTTTGAATGTGCTGATATAAATATTTTTAAAAACAAATTAGAACCAGATGGCATACCACCAATATTCACAAAATATATTTACAGCCAAACTAATTCAATTAGATTTATTTAATATTTGTTTTTATAAACACGTATTTCATGACCTCTGATTAGCCTAATTTCTGATTAGAAACACCGAGATAAGACGTAGAACGAAGATTAGGGATATTGTGGAAGAAATTGCAAAAATGAAATGGCGCTGGGCAGGTCACGTAGCCCGATATAATGACAACAGGTGGACACGGATAATTCCCGAATGGAGACCAAGGACGACAACAAGAAGCATGGGAAGACCTCAAAAAAGATGGGTAGATGACATAAGAACAGTGGCAGACAAACAGTGGATTAGATTGGCGCAAGATAGAGAAAGATGGAAGCAATTGGGAGAGACCTACATTCAGGAGTGGATGGAAAATGGTTGACAAAGAAGAAGATCCTAAGCAATAATAATCCCCCTTATCAAGCCAAATTTGCCAAAAGATATTCCTTCTTCTTACCGGCCCATCTCTCTTCATTTACAAATTTTTATCAATACCTCTAAAAGTATAAATGAATATGCTGCCACCTACTAACTATAGTAATGAAGATTTTCGCACATAGCTATAAATTATAGCATACTGGCAGGCGAGACCACAGCATTTTGAAAGAGCTCACCTTGTTCAGAACGACTAAAACGAAGAAGTGTGTCCTACTTACAGATTTAGTAAATACGTTAGAAGAATTATGGTAAATGAGTATAACAACTGGAAAATAATTTACTTTATAAAAGGAAACAGTCTTAATTTGGGTGCTATCGCCCACTGAATTATGCGGAAATGTAAAAGTTGGTCAACTGGCAAATATAAGTCAAATAAACCCAAATTATACACTAAGACTAGAAAGTTTCCTTATGCTGACCTTATAAATTTACTGCACAAATATATGGTAGAATTAACTCAATTAACTACCATAGGTTTATAAGTAAATAAATAACTCTACCAATAGAAGCGACAAGGTTATTATTAACCGCTTAATTGCATTAACCTGCATTACCACCAGCCACCAAATGCTCCATTTTATTGACTGTATAACACATGCTTCTTGACTGTTTATCCTTCAGAAAAGAAAGAAGAACACCAAAAATTATAGCTAACCTTAAAACTATACTGATGGAAAATATTCCTCTTATTTTCCTTTTTATGTAGACATCACTCTGTCTGTTTTTCAATGTGCCTTCAGTAAATTGTTATTCCATCGTTTTCGTGGTCTTCTTACTAATTGTCTTCCTATTGGGGAACCGTCTCTTGTCGTCTTTACTACTCTGTTTGTTGTCATTCGACCTATGATTCTGATATGATCGTTCTATTCTACTCTTCTATTTCATGATGTTATCCACCTGGCATCTACGTCGTATATCTGTAATTCTAGCTGCGTCCTATGGTGTTTTACCATCAATATTTCATCTCTGCTGTTTTTGACATCCTTTTTGTGCATTATGCATTATTGGTCTAATGACTGTTTTGTAAATTCTGCCTTCCATTTTTTCCCGATATTTTTATTTCTCTATACTGCTTTATCAGGCAACCTGTGGCTCTGTTTGCTCTATTTACTTGATCTTTCACTTCTGCTTCGAGCTTTCCGTAGCTAGATAAAGTGATGCCTAGATATTTAAACTCCATTACCTGTTCTATATTATCAGACCTTCCATCTCCAATTTACGTCTTAGAAAATTTCCTATTATAACCATGCATTTTTTTGTCAAATTATTAAGTTAAATTTTCTAGCGGTTATATTAAATTGGTGCAGCATACGTTGTAAATTATCTTCACTTTGAGAGAGTCGTATTGAGTCGTCTGCATAGCAGATTATTTTAAGTTGTTTTTCTTTCATTTGGTATCCTTTTTGGTTTTTCCTTTTTTGAATATTTGATCCATAATCAGGTCGAATAATAGAGGAGAGTCTCCCTGCGTAATCCCATTGCCAGTTTCAATAGGGTCAGTTAGTTCTTCTTCTACTTTTACGTTTATTGTGTTGTTTTGGTAGATACTTTCGATCGTTTCAATGATTATTTCTAAAGGTATCTCTCTTTCCTACAATAAGTGAATAACGTCCTTTAACTTGACCTGGTCAAACGCCTTTTTAAGGTCCACGAAACATAAATATGCCTGTTTGTTGAATTCTAACGATTTCTCTTGCACTTGCCTCATTATAAATATTGCATCGGTGCATGATCTTCCCGACCTAAAACTTTGTTGTTGTTCTGCTAAGTGTTATTATTTCATTCAGTTTATTTTTTATCACTTGGTTATTAATTTCAGTGTTGTGTTTAATAAATTAATGCCTCTTTAATTTTTCGGGTCCGATTTGTCTCCCTTTCTAAAAAAAGTATTAGGATACTCGATGTCCATTCTTAAGAAATTCTGTTTTGTTTTATTATTTTTTGGATTAGTTTTAGTGATTGTTTGGTCAGTACTGGTTCTCTGTACTTTAGGAGTTCCTTCTGTTGTAAATAGATAGATAGATGGTTTATTGGTAATACATCAATACAAAAGTATTTTTTACAAGTCAAAGATAAAATATGTCAATATAGGTAATAAACACATAAATATACACACAAAACATAAATACAGTGTTTTAATTTACAAAATTTAAAATTTTAATTAACAAATTAAAATTGGAAGTGAAATACTCCTCCGTATTTCCGAAAAAATACGTAAAAAAGGCATTCACTATAAGATAACTCTTAATTTTCGCCTTAAACTGATGAAAATTAAGAGCTTTTATTCTAGCTGGCACTAAGTTATAGAATTTTATGGCTAAATACCTTGAACCATTTCTGGATCTCTTAAGACGGCTAAATTCTGGTATAAGATTATTATTAAATCTGGTGGGATACTTGTGAAAATCTACATGCGCATTGTATTGAGTAAGATTTTGTTTAACGTGCAAAAGACACTGCATAATATATACACAAGGTAAAGTCAAAATTTGTAAAGCTCTAAAGGAGTTTCTACAATCTGCTCTATAACAGAGCCCAGAGATAATACGAATACACTTTCTTTGCTGTGCAAACACTTTATCAATGTGACAAGAGTGACCCCAGGAGAGAATAGCATATGTCAGATGAGAATGAAAATTACTATGATAGGCTGTTAAAATAGTTTCCCTGGAAGTCACCTGTACAAGGTTCCTAAAGAGGAAAAGTTGTCGGGAAAGCTTTTTCGATAGAATAACTATATGTTGTTCCCAGGTTAATCCTGCATCCAAATATATCCCCAGAAACTTCGCTCCGGTTACACATTGTGGTAGAGCAGCGTTTTCAACGCAAGTGTTATTTCTCAGAGTAAAATTAACACTTTGTGATTTAGAGTTGTTCAAAGAAAGACGGTTAGTTAAAAACCAATTGAATAAGTTTTTTTCAGATGTTTGGTAATCAAGGATGTCGAATTCAGAAGGGTGATAGCTTGTATAGAAAGTAGTGTCATCAGCAAATAAAACAGTGTTAACTGTTTCATTTTGAGAGTACACTAGATCATTAATATAGATAAGAAATAATACTGGACCCAAAACCGAGCCTTGAGGGACACCAAACAGCAGAGATTGTTTTTGAGAATCACACTGGTTGAAGTGAACATATTCATCACGATTTGATAGATATGAATCAATTAGTTGAATAGCATCACTATGAAAATTATAATAAGAAAGTTTTGTAAGCAAAATACTGTACTACAAAATGTGTGACACAATCGAAAGCCTTAGTAAGATCTAAAAACGATGCAAGAGTATCAAGATATTTTTTAAACCCTTCCAAAACATTACTAGTGAAATGATCAATAGCTAAAGTTGTTGTTTTATTTTTTCGGAATCCGTACTGGTTTATGGCAAACAGTTTATTAGATTCAAAATGTAGAATAATTTGATTTTTTAAAATTCGTTCATAAACTTTTGATAAAATGGGCAACAAAGAAATGGGTCGATAGTTATTATAATCATCAATAGAGCCTTTATTCTTAAACAGAGGTACTACCTTTGCAGTTTTGAAAACTTGAGGATAAGTATTACAAGATATTGATTGATTTATTAAAGGTGTTAAAGGTTGAACAATTATATCTTTTATTGTTTTAATAATTTTTGTGTTAAACCCATCAGGATCTTTGCTGTTACTATTTTTTATTTCTGTAATAGCTAAGTCAACTTCACTAAAGTTCACTGGCTGAAAGCTAAAACACGGGATATTTTTCTGTGGTATACACTTTAAATAGTCATCAAGAGTTAAATAAAACATACAATAATACAAAATTGTATGACAAAAGTGTGCAAATAAAAAAATTTAAAAATATTCTTTTACAGAGGTGTTACTATGATAAATAAATATTTTTTCTTCTTCTTCTATTCTTCTACTTTATGGAGATCTTTAGATCTGTTTAATTCTGAAGCTGCCTTAATTTCCTGGGAGGTAGATTGTCAACTATCCCTCCATCTTTTAGGTGGTCTTCCGGGAGGTCTTGAACCGGGCGGGTTGTTTTCTAGGGCAATTTTTGGGAGTTTATTCTCATCCATTCGTCTTACATGACTGTAACACATCCTTTTACGCTGCCTTCCCCATCTTACAATATCTTGAATTTTGCACTGCTCTCTAACGTTTGTATTTCTCACCCTGTCTCTTCTTGTTTTGCCCACTATTGTTCTTAGGGTTTTCATCTCGGCAACTCTTAGCATCTGTTTCGTTTTGTTGGTATCTTCGCTCACTTCTATGCCATATGTCATGATCGGTCGTATCCAAGTCTTGTAGATTCTAATTTTACTATCTATGCGCATATACGGATTTTACCAGACTATCTCCCGCAGACATCCCAACAAAATATTTTCTATGCAGTTTTAAATAATAATTCAATTCATTCATATCCCACCAGATTTAATAATAATCTTATACCAGAATTTAGCCGTCTTGAGAGATCCAGAAATGGTTCAAGGTATTTAGCCATAAAATTCTATAACTTAGTGCCAGCTAGAATAAAAGCTCTTAATTTTCATCAGTTTAAGGCGAAAATTAAGAGTTACCTTATAGTGAATGCCTTTTTTACGTATGAGGAGTATTTCACCTCCAATTTTAATTTGTTGTAATTGTTGTAAGTATATTTTAAAACACTGTATTTATGTTTTGTGTTTATATATTATATATGTATATTTATGTGTTTATTAACTATATTGACATATTTTATCTTTGACTTGTAAAAAATACTTTTGTATTGATGTATTACCAATAAACCATCTATCTATCTATCTATCTATCTATCATTGTTGATTGTGTAAAAACTTCTCATTTTTTCTACAAATTTAAAAATAAAAATGCATATATTTGTACTTTGCTTCATGTTTTCGTCACTGTATAAAAACTGCTTGTATTTACACACTAGAAAAATGTTAAATTAATCAAACAAAGCCACTTGTACGTCCGCAACAGTGGCCAGCATCCTTTAGCCGAGAGAAATTTTAACTATGTCATAAATATTAAATGCTACTACGAATCCAATCTTTATTCATCCGAAATTCCTTTTCAGCGAAACATTCCTCGGACAATACAACAAAAGGTTCTTGTCAAAATACACATATATATACGCACAAACCGAGTCACTTTTATTTAACTCACGAAGGGGAATTACAATATCCCACGTAGAGCAAATAAAAACGAACAATTCAGTTTGACAACAATCGAGGCAAGTGAGCGTGCGGCCCCTAAAAAATAAAATGTGTTCCATGAAAGCCAACTTTGATTGCCAATCTGGCTTGATCCGTTATGTATTGTTGGCACTCGGGTGGACTGGCGATGTGCACTTTCCTTCGGATTCATTTAAACCATACAAAATCCCTATGTTTTACGTTTTATAATTGAATATACTTTACAAAAAGTTGTCAGTTTCTATTATGTTACTTTTTTTCTTATTACCAAACCATACAATATGTGTTTTAAAAGAAGTAAGGTAAGGTTATATACCTTCGCTGTTATTTTACAACTTACTTTTCACAAAATTTTGGACGATTTAGACATATCAGTGGTTAACGAAGAGATATAACTAAAATATTTCCACTATATTTTGTTGTATTGTTACTACAGTTCTGTAAGATTTTTTCCATATAGAAAAAGTTCCTTGACGAAGGAGAAAAAAAATTAAAGAAAATCTAGTATGTTCAGGATGTCCTCAAAAAATCCAGAAATGTCAAAAAATGTATATAAACACAGAAAGTTGATACTTCAAATAACAATATAGAATAGAATAGAAATATGCTTTATTGTCACTAACAATTGTACAATTTTATGGACAAAGCTTACAAAAAGTCAAAAAATAACAATAACAATTAAAATTATACAAGTCATAAAATAAGACATAATAAAATATACAATCCATTGCAAAATTTAACTAAATTGCAAATTGCATAATAAAACTTTACGAACTACTTAATAAGTTTAAGTTGCTTCATGTGATACCCAAATATATATATATATATATATATGTTTGTTTTGAGGTTTCCGCGGGAGCTATATGTGCTGTCACTATTTTTCCGGGATTGACTCCGCGTTGTAAAATGCTGGTTTTCTTGAAAACCATTGTTTTGGCGACGTTTCGGCAAGGTCTCACTTGCCATTCTCAAGCCTGGTGGATCTACTTCTCGTCGTTACTCGATTAGTACTGGTCGACTGGGCATTTCGGCGCTCGTTTAAATACTCTCTCGGCGGCGCGCGGGCTCTTGTGATTGGTCCTGCCTGTGTGCGAGTGGGCGGGGCCTTGTCTGGCGGTCTCGCTGTTTGTTTTTTCTGTGCGTTAACTGAAGTTGAATTTTTTTGGACGGTTCTTTGCAGAGCTGGTTTCCATGTTGTTGGTAGTCTTTGGGCATCATCTCGAGTGTTTAGGTTATTTGGATATTTTTCTATTTCTATGGCTTCCCTGATTATTCGCTTGGTTTTGTGTTCGATGTTCGCTAGCATTGTTGTCTGTTCTAGATCGATTGTGTGTCCTGTTGTTAGGGCATGTTGTGCAAGGGAAGATGTCTTTTCTTGCTTTGCAATAGCGTTTCGATGTTCTTCTCGTCTTACTTGAATTCTTCGATTAGTCTGTCCGATGTAGGATTTGTCGCAGCCTCCACAGGGAATCTTGTACACTCCTTGGTTTTCTAATGGGATTTTGGTTTTTGCGGAGTTAAGCATATTAGAAATTTTCTTATCCGTGTTGAATATTGTCTCTATTTTATGTTTTCTTAGGACTCTACTGATTTTTTCCGTAGTGCCCTTCACGTACGGTAAAATCGTCTTAGCAATAGGTTTTTCTTTTTCTTCTGTTGATTCTCTGCTTTTTCCTCCTTGTGATTTTTGTGCCTTTTCAATTGTGTACGTGGTGAAGCCATTTTTTCTTAATGCTGTTTTGACCGTTTTCATTTCTTTGTTCCTGTGTTCTTCATCTGTTAATCTTTCTGATCTTATAGTCAGGGTTTTGATGACTGACTGCAGTTGTGCAGGATGGTGGTGTGAGTCAGCGTGTAGATATCTGTCGGTGTGTGTTGGTTTTCTGTATACCGTGTATCCTAAAGTTCCATCTGTTTTCTTGATTATTAAAACATCCAAAAACGGTAGCTGTTGGTCTTTCTCTAGTTCCATAGTAAACTGAATTTTGGGGTGGATGGTGTTAATGTGATTTAGGAATGTATTTAGTTTTTCTTCCCCATGTGTCCAGATAATGAAGGTGTCGTCCACGTATCTCAACCATAGTTTCGGTTTATACTCTGCCGTTGTTATTGCTCGTATTTCTATTTCTTGCATAAACAGATTTGCTATCACCGGTGACAGTGGTGAACCCATGGGTGCTCCCTCGACTTGTTTGTACCTTTGGTCTTTGTATATGAAATATGTGTTGTTGAGGCAGTGTCTCGTTAGGTTTAGTGTATCCGGTGGTATTGGGTATTTTTTTCCTATAATCTCTAACGATTCTTCTACTGGGACGTTAGTAAAAAGTGACACCACGTCAAAACTCACTAGCAAATGTCCCGGGTCAAGAGTCACGTCCTTTATACGCTCGATGAAGTGGCCTGCGTTCTTGACGTAAGAATCCGCTTCCTCTGCGTACGGTTGTAACTGATTGGCTAAGAACTTTGCAAGCGGCTGTGTGGGTGATCCGATTGAACTAACTATTGGTCGTAGTGGCATCCCAACTTTATGAACTTTTGGTAAACCGTAGAGCTTAGGGCACCTAGATGATTTTTCGCGTGGAATCAGCTTGGGCTGATCCTCCTTTTTTATGTTTGAAACTTTGATCTTGGCCTTCGTTGTTTTTTCTAGATACGTTGTTGGATCTGTGGCAATTTTTTCGTATGCTGTGTCGTTTAGAAGATCTGTTAATTTTTTGTCGTAGTCATCTATATTCATTACTACCGTGGCGTTACCTTTGTCCGCTGGAAGGACGATTATTTCTTTGTTTTTCTGCAAATCTCGCAACGCCTCTTTTTCCTCACGTGTTAAATTTCTTTTTGGTGGTTTGGCTGTCCGTAATATCTGCGATACGTCTTGGCGTATGATCTCAGCTGTTTCCGGAGGTATATTGGTAATGGAACTTTCTACTTCGCTGATAATGTTTTCAACAGGGATTCGTGCGGGGGCTACGGCGAAATTAAATCCTTTTGACAGAACACTCGTTGTGGCCTCATTTAATTCGAGATTCGAAAAATTGTAAACCAATTTGTGTGTTTCCGTCGGTGGTGTTTCCTTTTTTCTCGGTCTTTGTTCGGCTGTTAGACTATTGAACTTTTTCAGTTGTTTTATTTTTGTTAAGTCGGCGTTTGTCTCTGCTCGAAAGTTGGATAGTGTTTCCAGTGTATTCCATAGTATTGGATGTAAACTATTACTTAGAACTAGGTGTAGCTCTAGTAATTCTGAATTGACTTTGTCGATATCCCGCCTCGTGTCATGGATAGCTTCCCTAATAAGTGCAAAACTGGCCCTTCTTAAGATGTTTTTAGTTTTATAAGTCTTTTTATGAAACGTAAGCTTCATGCTTTTAGGAATTATGTCCTCGTCGCGGCAGCGTTCTAAAAAAGTGAGATTACACAAAAGTGTGCTTCGTTTGGATCGTAGTTTTTCGTATCGTCTAATGTCTGGTAGAAATTCCTTCCCGTAAAGGTTAATTATGTTTGTTTTGAGGTTTCCGCGGGAGCTATATGTGCTGTCACTATTTTTCCGGGATTGACTCCGCGTTGTAAAATGCTGGTTTTCTTGAAAACCATTGTTTTGGCGACGTTTCGGCAAGGTCTCACTTGCCATTCTCAAGCCTGGTGGATCTACTTCTCGTCGTTACTCGATTAGTACTGGTCGACTGGGCATTTCGGCGCTCGTTTAAATACTCTCTCGGCGGCGCGCGGGCTCTTGTGATTGGTCCTGCCTGTGTGCGAGTGGGCGGGGCCTTGTCTGGCGGTCTCGCTGTTTGTTTTTTCTGTGCGTTAACTGAAGTTGAATTTTTTTGGACGGTTCTTTGCAGAGCTGGTTTCCATGTTGTTGGTAGTCTTTGGGCATCATCTCGAGTGTTTAGGTTATTTGGATATTTTTCTATTTCTATGGCTTCCCTGATTATTCGCTTGGTTTTGTGTTCGATGTTCGCTAGCATTGTTGTCTGTTCTAGATCGATTGTGTGTCCTGTTGTTAGGGCATGTTGTGCAAGGGAAGATGTCTTTTCTTGCTTTGCAATAGCGTTTCGATGTTCTTCTCGTCTTACTTGAATTCTTCGATTAGTCTGTCCGATGTAGGATTTGTCGCAGCCTCCACAGGGAATCTTGTACACTCCTTGGTTTTCTAATGGGATTTTGGTTTTTGCGGAGTTAAGCATATTAGAAATTTTCTTATCCGTGTTGAATATTGTCTCTATTTTATGTTTTCTTAGGACTCTACTGATTTTTTCCGTAGTGCCCTTCACGTACGGTAAAATCGTCTTAGCAATAGGTTTTTCTTTTTCTTCTGTTGATTCTCTGCTTTTTCCTCCTTGTGATTTTTGTGCCTTTTCAATTGTGTACGTGGTGAAGCCATTTTTTCTTAATGCTGTTTTGACCGTTTTCATTTCTTTGTTCCTGTGTTCTTCATCTGTTAATCTTTCTGATCTTATAGTCAGGGTTTTGATGACTGACTGCAGTTGTGCAGGATGGTGGTGTGAGTCAGCGTGTAGATATCTGTCGGTGTGTGTTGGTTTTCTGTATACCGTGTATCCTAAAGTTCCATCTGTTTTCTTGATTATTAAAACATCCAAAAACGGTAGCTGTTGGTCTTTCTCTAGTTCCATAGTAAACTGAATTTTGGGGTGGATGGTGTTAATGTGATTTAGGAATGTATTTAGTTTTTCTTCCCCATGTGTCCAGATAATGAAGGTGTCGTCCACGTATCTCAACCATAGTTTCGGTTTATACTCTGCCGTTGTTATTGCTCGTATTTCTATTTCTTGCATAAACAGATTTGCTATCACCGGTGACAGTGGTGAACCCATGGGTGCTCCCTCGACTTGTTTGTACCTTTGGTCTTTGTATATGAAATATGTGTTGTTGAGGCAGTGTCTCGTTAGGTTTAGTGTATCCGGTGGTATTGGGTATTTTTTTCCTATAATCTCTAACGATTCTTCTACTGGGACGTTAGTAAAAAGTGACACCACGTCAAAACTCACTAGCAAATGTCCCGGGTCAAGAGTCACGTCCTTTATACGCTCGATGAAGTGGCCTGCGTTCTTGACGTAAGAATCCGCTTCCTCTGCGTACGGTTGTAACTGATTGGCTAAGAACTTTGCAAGCGGCTGTGTGGGTGATCCGATTGAACTAACTATTGGTCGTAGTGGCATCCCAACTTTATGAACTTTTGGTAAACCGTAGAGCTTAGGGCACCTAGATGATTTTTCGCGTGGAATCAGCTTGGGCTGATCCTCCTTTTTTATGTTTGAAACTTTGATCTTGGCCTTCGTTGTTTTTTTCTAGATACGTTGTTGGATCTGTGGCAATTTTTTCGTATGCTGTGTCGTTTAGAAGATCTGTTAATTTTTTGTCGTAGTCATCTATATTCATTACTACCGTGGCGTTACCTTTGTCCGCTGGAAGGACGATTATTTCTTTGTTTTTCTGCAAATCTCGCAACGCCTCTTTTTCCTCACGTGTTAAATTTCTTTTTGGTGGTTTGGCTGTCCGTAATATCTGCGATACGTCTTGGCGTATGATCTCAGCTGTTTCCGGAGGTATATTGGTAATGGAACTTTCTACTTCGCTGATAATGTTTTCAACAGGGATTCGTGCGGGGGCTACGGCGAAATTAAATCCTTTTGACAGAACACTCGTTGTGGCCTCATTTAATTCGAGATTCGAAAAATTGTAAACCAATTTGTGTGTTTCCGTCGGTGGTGTTTCCTTTTTTCTCGGTCTTTGTTCGGCTGTTAGACTATTGAACTTTTTCAGTTGTTTTATTTTTGTTAAGTCGGCGTTTGTCTCTGCTCGAAAGTTGGATAGTGTTTCCAGTGTATTCCATAGTATTGGATGTAAACTATTACTTAGAACTAGGTGTAGCTCTAGTAATTCTGAATTGACTTTGTCGATATCCCGCCTCGTGTCATGGATAGCTTCCCTAATAAGTGCAAAACTGGCCCTTCTTAAGATGTTTTTAGTTTTATAAGTCTTTTTATGAAACGTAAGCTTCATGCTTTTAGGAATTATGTCCTCGTCGCGGCAGCGTTCTAAAAAAGTGAGATTACACAAAAGTGTGCTTCGTTTGGATCGTAGTTTTTCGTATCGTCTAATGTCTGGTAGAAATTCCTTCCCGTAAAGGTTAATTATGTTTGTTTTGAGGTTTCCGCGGGAGCTATATGTGCTGTCACTATTTTTCCGGGATTGACTCCGCGTTGTAAAATGCTGGTTTTCTTGAAAACCATTGTTTTGGCGACGTTTCGGCAAGGTCTCACTTGCCATTCTCAAGCCTGGTGGATCTACTTCTCGTCGTTACTCGATTAGTACTGGTCGACTGGGCATTTCGGCGCTCGTTTAAATACTCTCTCGGCGGCGCGCGGGCTCTTGTGATTGGTCCTGCCTGTGTGCGAGTGGGCGGGGCCTTGTCTGGCGGTCTCGCTGTTTGTTTTTTCTGTGCGTTAACTGAAGTTGAATTTTTTTGGACGGTTCTTTGCAGAGCTGGTTTCCATGTTGTTGGTAGTCTTTGGGCATCATCTCGAGTGTTTAGGTTATTTGGTTATTAGGTTTAATAATCAAGAAAACAGATGGAACTTTAGGATACACGGTATACAGAAAACCAACACACACCGACAGATATCTACACGCTGACTCACACCACCATCCTGCACAACTGCAGTCAGTCATCAAAACCCTGACTATAAGATCAGAAAGATTAACAGATGAAGAACACAGGAACAAAGAAATGAAAACGGTCAAAACAGCATTAAGAAAAAATGGCTTCACCACGTACACAATTGAAAAGGCACAAAAATCACAAGGAGGAAAAAGCAGAGAATCAACAGAAGAAAAAGAAAAACCTATTGCTAAGACGATTTTACCGTACGTGAAGGGCACTACGGAAAAAATCAGTAGAGTCCTAAGAAAACATAAAATAGAGACAATATTCAACACGGATAAGAAAATTTCTAATATGCTTAACTCCGCAAAAACCAAAATCCCATTAGAAAACCAAGGAGTGTACAAGATTCCCTGTGGAGGCTGCGACAAATCCTACATCGGACAGACTAATCGAAGAATTCAAGTAAGACGAGAAGAACATCGAAACGCTATTGCAAAGCAAGAAAAGACATCTTCCCTTGCACAACATGCCCTAACAACAGGACACACAATCGATCTAGAACAGACAACAATGCTAGCGAACATCGAACACAAAACCAAGCGAATAATCAGGGAAGCCATAGAAATAGAAAAATATCCAAATAACCTAAACACTCGAGATGATGCCCAAAGACTACCAACAACATGGAAACCAGCTCTGCAAAGAACCGTCCAAAAAAATTCAACTTCAGTTAACGCACAGAAAAAACAAACAGCGAGACCGCCAGACAAGGCCCCGCCCACTCGCACACAGGCAGGACCAATCACAAGAGCCCGCGCGCCGCCGAGAGAGTATTTAAACGAGCGCCGAAATGCCCAGTCGACCAGTACTAATCGAGTAACGACGAGAAGTAGATCCACCAGGCTTGAGAATGGCAAGTGAGACCTTGCCGAAACGTCGCCAAAACAATGGTTTTCAAGAAAACCAGCATTTTACAACGCGGAGTCAATCCCGGAAAAATAGTGACAGCACATATAGCTCCCGCGGAAACCTCAAAACAAACATAATTAACCTTTACGGGAAGGAATTTCTACCAGACATTAGACGATACGAAAAACTACGATCCAAACGAAGCACACTTTTGTGTAATCTCACTTTTTTAGAACGCTGCCGCGACGAGGACATAATTCCTAAAAGCATGAAGCTTACGTTTCATAAAAAGACTTATAAAACTAAAAACATCTTAAGAAGGGCCAGTTTTGCACTTATTAGGGAAGCTATCCATGACACGAGGCGGGATATCGACAAAGTCAATTCAGAATTACTAGAGCTACACCTAGTTCTAAGTAATAGTTTACATCCAATACTATGGAATACACTGGAAACACTATCCAACTTTCGAGCAGAGACAAACGCCGACTTAACAAAAATAAAACAACTGAAAAAGTTCAATAGTCTAACAGCCGAACAAAGACCGAGAAAAAAGGAAACACCACCGACGGAAACACACAAATTGGTTTACAATTTTTCGAATCTCGAATTAAATGAGGCCACAACGAGTGTTCTGTCAAAAGGATTTAATTTCGCCGTAGCCCCCGCACGAATCCCTGTTGAAAACATTATCAGCGAAGTAGAAAGTTCCATTACCAATATACCTCCGGAAACAGCTGAGATCATACGCCAAGACGTATCGCAGATATTACGGACAGCCAAACCACCAAAAAGAAATTTAACACGTGAGGAAAAAGAGGCGTTGCGAGATTTGCAGAAAAACAAAGAAATAATCGTCCTTCCAGCGGACAAAGGTAACGCCACGGTAGTAATGAATATAGATGACTACGACAAAAAATTAACAGATCTTCTAAACGACACAGCATACGAAAAAATTGCCACAGATCCAACAACGTATCTAGAAAAAACAACGAAGGCCAAGATCAAAGTTTCAAACATAAAAAAGGAGGATCAGCCCAAGCTGATTCCACGCGAAAAATCATCTAGGTGCCCTAAGCTCTACGGTTTACCAAAAGTTCATAAAGTTGGGATGCCACTACGACCAATAGTTAGTTCAATCGGATCACCCACACAGCCGCTTGCAAAGTTCTTAGCCAATCAGTTACAACCGTACGCAGAGGAAGCGGATTCTTACGTCAAGAACGCAGGCCACTTCATCGAGCGTATAAAGGACGTGACTCTTGACCCGGGACATTTGCTAGTGAGTTTTGACGTGGTGTCACTTTTTACTAACGTCCCAGTAGAAGAATCGTTAGAGATTATAGGAAAAAAATACCCAATACCACCGGATACACTAAACCTAACGAGACACTGCCTCAACAACACATATTTCATATACAAAGACCAAAGGTACAAACAAGTCGAGGGAGCACCCATGGGTTCACCACTGTCACCGGTGATAGCAAATCTGTTTATGCAAGAAATAGAAATACGAGCAATAACAACGGCAGAGTATAAACCGAAACTATGGTTGAGATACGTGGACGACACCTTCATTATCTGGACACATGGGGAAGAAAAACTAAATACATTCCTAAATCACATTAACACCATCCACCCCAAAATTCAGTTTACTATGGAACTAGAGAAAGACCAACAGCTACCGTTTTTGGATGTTTTAATAATCAAGAAAACAGATGGAACTTTAGGATACACGGTATACAGAAAACCAACACACACCGACAGATATCTACACGCTGACTCACACCACCATCCTGCACAACTGCAGTCAGTCATCAAAACCCTGACTATAAGATCAGAAAGATTAACAGATGAAGAACACAGGAACAAAGAAATGAAAACGGTCAAAACAGCATTAAGAAAAAATGGCTTCACCACGTACACAATTGAAAAGGCACAAAAATCACAAGGAGGAAAAAGCAGAGAATCAACAGAAGAAAAAGAAAAACCTATTGCTAAGACGATTTTACCGTACGTGAAGGGCACTACGGAAAAAATCAGTAGAGTCCTAAGAAAACATAAAATAGAGACAATATTCAACACGGATAAGAAAATTTCTAATATGCTTAACTCCGCAAAAACCAAAATCCCATTAGAAAACCAAGGAGTGTACAAGATTCCCTGTGGAGGCTGCGACAAATCCTACATCGGACAGACTAATCGAAGAATTCAAGTAAGACGAGAAGAACATCGAAACGCTATTGCAAAGCAAGAAAAGACATCTTCCCTTGCACAACATGCCCTAACAACAGGACACACAATCGATCTAGAACAGACAACAATGCTAGCGAACATCGAACACAAAACCAAGCGAATAATCAGGGAAGCCATAGAAATAGAAAAATATCCAAATAACCTAAACACTCGAGATGATGCCCAAAGACTACCAACAACATGGAAACCAGCTCTGCAAAGAACCGTCCAAAAAAATTCAACTTCAGTTAACGCACAGAAAAAACAAACAGCGAGACCGCCAGACAAGGCCCCGCCCACTCGCACACAGGCAGGACCAATCACAAGAGCCCGCGCGCCGCCGAGAGAGTATTTAAACGAGCGCCGAAATGCCCAGTCGACCAGTACTAATCGAGTAACGACGAGAAGTAGATCCACCAGGCTTGAGAATGGCAAGTGAGACCTTGCCGAAACGTCGCCAAAACAATGGTTTTCAAGAAAACCAGCATTTTACAACGCGGAGTCAATCCCGGAAAAATAGTGACAGCATATATATATATATATATATATATATATATATATATATATATATATAAATACTTTACTTGCTTGTACCTAAACGTACATAATTTCTTAGTTATTCGTTAAGAAACTCTTCCACTGAATAATATGGTCTTTCAGATAGATAGGCTTTTGTCACTTTACGGAACTTAAGGAAAGAAATTGTAGATTTAAGTTGCAAAGAGAGATGGTTGTATAATTGTTTTGCCGAATATAATATAGATTTAGAAGAGCCTATGTTCGATGCACAGTTGATATCCTCTTTCAATAACACAGAAAGAAAACAAAACAAGTACTTAATGGCCATAATGGACTATTTTTCACAATGGCCTGCAATTGTACCCCTTCCTAATCAAAAAGCATGCATATCACGCTTCATATTAAGACATGGAGTTCCTTTAGAGTTACATTCTGATATTGGACGAAGTTTTGAATCAGAATTATTGCAAACATTAATTAAAATCTTGGGTATTAAGAAAACTCGCACTATGCCTCTCCATCCACAATCAGACGGAATGATCGAAAGATATAATAGAACTATTTGTCAATAACTTTTAATGTTTGTTGCTAATAATCAATTGGAGTACTTTAATTCCTCTATTCCTGTTGGCCTATAGAAGCTCCGAACATGAAGCAACCGGTTATTCTCCATCGATACTGATCACTAGAAGAGAAATGCTTCCTCAAGATTGCCTTACTGCGAAGAAAAATGTTCATCACTGTTTTACTTTGAAAATTTAAAAGAAAAATTGGAAAACTCGTTGAAGTTTAAAGCTTCAAAGTGATAAAGCCAAGGCCAAGCTTAACATGCATGCTACTGGGACAACTTTCGAAAGGGGTGACCCAGTATGGTTATGCCATGTCAAACGTAAAAAAGGACTTTGGCCAAAACTTCAACGAAACAGGAAATGCTCGTACACCGTCCTGCAGAAAATAAACGATCTAATCTATTACATCCAGTTATCATAAAGCCAAGTAGTTCATATCGAGAGATTAGCTCCATTTTACCATGGAACTAATTTACCCTGTAAATTTCAATTGGTCCTTGAGAGTCCAGTTATTCGAGGCAAATTACTATAAAGGAGGGCGCAGTCTTACAACAGTTCCTGAGATTTATTCCATATAAAATTACTAAAATCCTTTATAATATTACAATAACATATTCCATATGTTCCTTGACGAAAAAGAAGAATTATTAAGAAAAATCAAAAATTTTTTGATAAGTTTTTGAAGTTACTGGTTATGGTGTAAAAGTTGTAATTTTAAAAGAAATATGACTACGGATTTTCACAGTTATCACTGTTCTTTTCCTTAATTCCCTTATTTTTTATTCCTTCTTTTCATTGTTTTGTTTACTTCATGTCTGAAAAATCCAGATTTTATACCCTAGATTATTACACTGAGTGAGATACTTATACATAGGAACCGAGGGCATGATAAAATCCAATCGCTGTTACTGATACTCCACTCGGAGCAGTGCTGGGTCTCATTATACCCATTTATCAAAAACATGAAAATGAACACAGAATTAAAATTGTTCTCAATTACTACCCAAAATATTGGAGTCTTTTGGAATCTATAAAAAGCATATAAGCCAAACAGGACTTCAAATTAAAAGAAGTCAGCAGTTAAAATTTAACCAACTGTGCCTTTGTTTAGACCAATGCCATTACACAGCGATAGTTTATGTTAATATAGGCTTCACCATATATAGATAATGTTTTATTTTTGACTGTATACTCTATATGTTTCAAAATTACTTTTGTACGTCCAAAAGGCTACTGAATCCTTTTTTCCATTTTGCAGTCCAGGTGTTCCCTCCACCAGGACAATTTAAAATCCTTACTACACACTTCACGGCCTTTGAGATATATACAGTTAAGTTCTCAGGTAAGACCTTTTCTGAGTAAAGCGGCTACAACAGTCTTGCAGAGCATTTAGTGTTCATGATTGTTAGTAGTATCGGCTGTTTCAGCTCAAGAACCTTTAGAGGCATAATGTTACATTTATTTCTGTCCTGTACTTTTGGTTTTTCTAATTTTTTACCCACAACAATTTCAGATATTCTTTTACCGATTAGAATCATTTCTTTCGGGGGCGTCCCATTTTTTCTTTTGTAACATCTTTAAAGATTTTCATATAAAGATTATATGCTGGTGATAATGGAAAATTAAAATAGACATTTTAGGTTTCACGACATCAGCTCAAAAATTGTTTTCAAAATACATGTTTTTTAAAGACATTTTTTAATAAAAATAGGATCTTCTGCTAAGTTGCTTTGTAAAATATGAATAAGTAAAAGAAAATTTATGTGTTTAATCGATTTTTTGTTTAAATTATCTTCATATATTAATTATAATACATTTTTAGTTGATTAAATTTAAAATAACTTATCCTAATAATCTTAATTTAGCTCAAATTTACCTAGGAGAGATAATATCGTGTGGCAAGACTCTCAAATTACTTTGATATGCCGGTATTATATGTGAGGACCGTTAAAAAAGCCATTGTTTACCCAAAGACTGCTCGAGCCTTTGATCCGTTTGTATAATATCACACTTAAGCTTGAAAATGAAGCCAATTAGGAAGCGTAAATATACACCCCTTACAGTATTCGACCATACGGCGGCATATGAAGGTTTACATATCATTTATGAGCCAGAATTATGCCTACTACCTGTGCTACTCTACGCTTTTATGTTAGACAGGTATACATCAAACGTTTATATGATTTATATTGATGGTCTGCTTAAGCTATGACGTTTCGTATTAAGTTTTTGTACGAGGAAATTGGATTGAAAAGTGTATTTTCAAAATTTCGAATTCAAAATGTTACGACATGGCAAAAAGACTACAATTAGTCACAAATTTGTTATTGTCAATGTATTTTAATTTTATAATGCGTAATAAAAGCATTAAATTCTATATTACGTAAAAAAATATTATAAACAAGTAAGGGAACACGTAATACCAATACGAGCTTGCGACGTAAACGTTGTGAATCTACATCTTAAGAGTGGGAAGTTTAGTTACGTATTTGCTGTGAAAACTCATTACAAAAATGGTGAAAGTGTTATGCGTATATAAGGAGCGTTATAAAAGCTAAACGCAATACCTCAAGAAATGTTACTCAATGTCGTAAACGGCTTTGTAACGAACGCAATTGCAAGAATGTGTTCGGAGACGATCAGTTTGGATTCAGAGCCGACATGGGAACGAGAGAAGCCCTGTTCAGTTTACTAGTTCTCGCCCAAAAATGCTACGACCAACAGAAAGATATATTTATATGCTTTATAGACTTCGAAAAAGCATTTGATAGAGTAAGACACGACCTACTATTAGAACGTTTGCAAGAAGTCGGTTTAGATAGAAAAGACATCAAATTCTTAAAAAACTTGTACTGGAACCAAAACGCCAGAGTTAGGATCGAAGGTTCCACATCCGCAGAAGTAGAAATTAGGAGGGGAGTTAGACAAGGATGTGTTCTGTCGCCTCTGCTGTTTAATCTTTACTCCGAGTTTCTATTTAAAGAAGCATTGGAGGATTCCAAGGATGGAGTCAAGGTAAATGGCGTAAATATCAACAGTATCAGATACGCCGATGATACAGTGTTAATTGCGGATTCCGACGTAGGTCTACAACGACTCATCGACAAGACCAACTCGACCTGTGAGCAATTTGGTATGAAAATAAACATTAAAAAAACCAAAGTGATGTCAATCCGAAAAAACCAAAACGTACCTCAACCTTGCACAATAAATGGGCACATTTTAGAACAGGTCAATAGATTTAAGTACCTGGGATGTTGGATCGATAGCAGCCTAAATCCTGATCTAGAAATAAGATCGAGAATAGAACAGGCCAGAAAATCTTTCGAAAAAATAAAAAAACTGCTTTGTGATTCTCGAATAAAACTCGAAATTCGACTACGTTTATCAAAATGCTACGTCTGGTCGACTCTTCTATATGCAGTTGAAACGTGGACCCTAAAAACATCAACCGCAAATAAATTGGAGGCCTTTGAAATGTGGATCTACCGGAGAATGCTCAAAATTTCATGGACATCGCATACCTCAAACGAAGAAGTGCTGCATAGAATAGGCAAGGAAAGAGAACTTTTTAACACAGTAAAAGTTAGAAAAACATCATACCTAGGCCACATACTGAGAAATAATAAGTTCCAATATGCCCAACTTATAGTGAAAGGAAAAATCGAGGGAAAAAGAGGCCTAGGAAGGAAAAGACTATCGTGGCTCAGAAACATCCGACAATGGACAGGGCTAAATTTTGAACAGCTAATAAGAACAGCTGAAGATAGAGAAGATTTTAAAATTGTAGTAGCCAACCTCCATTGAGGAGAGGGCACTTTAAGAAGAAGAAGTTCGACAAAATGGAGGCCACTTTTCCAATATCATCTTCGAATCTGAATATTTCTTTACTTACACTGTAACCTCGGAAACCGGTTTTGGATGGTGCTAGAAAGGTCACCAATGAAGACACTGCAAACAGCAGCTAGATGGTTGGTGGAGAGCAAGTCGGGGATTCAAAATTATCTTTTTTAACCGGGAATGGATCCAACAGAAGAAGTATTAAAGATAATACAAGATAAGATAGATTAGAAAAGACAGAGATAGGTAATAAGAGAGATAGGTAAAATTACCAAAGATAAGAGAAGATAAGAAAAAGAATGCCACTTAATTTTTTGAAGTTACAAGGGAAAAATTAAGAAACCTTAGAAACGAAAAGAGATAAGGAGAGATAACTAGGTTCTGAGAGCAAATCTAAGAAAAGATATTAACAGTTAATTATTAGATAAATTTGGTCAACACACTACATAAACAAATAAAAAATATGTTCGGTGGAATTCGTCCACCTATTTACCCACAAACATATACAGCCTGATCTTTCCACTGGTCGAAGATATCGTGATAGTTAAATATTTTTATTAGCAAATATTCAGAGATACTCTATTATCAGAGAACTTATTAGGAGTAGATAAATAAAATTCAGTAGGTAAACAAAACAAAATATATTCAATAATTTAATCACCAGACGGGTGAATTCCAAAAACAAGAAATACAAATAAATCTACTGTAACTTGTAAAAAAATGCGAAATCTTTCAATATGGTAGACATAGAAACATGTACATAAATATAAATAAAATATAACATTAAGGAGAACTTGATGTTTTAAAAAAAATCTAGAAGAGTAGATCATATAAATATCTCTTCTTAATGTTTTAGACTTATCTTGAGATAACTGGCTTTAAAAGTAATAATTTTCAGCAAGTACTAAAATAATACTAAACTAATTTACAATAAAGTTGCAAAAGTACAGAGACAAGATTATAAAAATCGGTTTTACCAAAAATTAAAATAAGGACCAAACCGCACTTGGTTCACCAGAGGCTACTTGCATAGCTTTTATGTAAATAATGAATTTTTGTAATTAATATTTGTTAATGAAAAGATATGAAAGTTCTGACAAGTTCTATTGATGATATAGTTGTCCCTTAGAGGAATTGATTGCATCGGTAGTTAGCTTTCACCACCTATCAGGAAAATATCTGCTTTTGAAGATAGTTGGAGGTAATATTAATAGTAAGACCACTTACAATAACTCTAAATGATCTTACCTCTTAAATCGCAATTATACTAAACTTTAGTATCAAACGTTTGAAGTTAAATTATAATGCATATTTGATCTACTTGAGTGTTGGATCAAACTACTTGAGATACAATAGAAGTGTGTATACCGGGTGGTGAATCGCCAAACGGGCCATAGGAAACTCAATGGAAAATTCTAAATTGTTGAATTCCTGCTTCCCTTACATCAAAAGTTATAAGAAAATTTTTATAGAGGAGTGAAATCTGCATTAAAAACAAGTGTTAAAATTGTTCTACGAATTAAGCGTACTTCAAAATTTTGCAAAAATATAATATATTTTTCAGGCCACCCCTTAAAGTCAGGCCACAGGCGGTACAAGAATATGTATTGCATGTTGCGTTTGATCATATTGATGTTTAGTACTACTGCTAGTTAACAATAAATAGTATTTTGTAAGCAATAAATTATATTGTTTACAAAGCAATAAAGTTGATGAAATGTACTCAGTTCACGAAAAATCGCGATAATGTTATATTCAGGCAATAGTGCGAGCACTGCCAGATATTTATTTAATGTAAGATATTATTATAATCCACTCCAATTTAATTTCAGGTTATACAACAATTCAAAGAATTTCAATATAGTTTTACTGTGATCCTTCCTAAAAATAATTTATGATAATTTCTAAACATAAAACTATAACAAATGTTCAAACAATAAGCCATTTTGTACTAAGCAGTATCCCAATCGATTGTAAAATTCTCGTCTAACATTGGCCAGAACACGTGGCGTTATTTTTGCACACTCTTCAATAATTCGCATTTTTAATTTTAATGCTTCTATATCTGTAAATTTTTGGTCAGAATTAATTTTTGATTTTAGATGCCCCCAGATAAAATGGTTTGGAGCTAGATCTCCCAGTCTCGGGTGCCACTTAGTGCTACTAGTCAGGTTCAATCAAACAATTATTAAAGCTGTTTTTAAGGAATTACTTAACCACCCAGTTATTGAAACCAAATCCTATAATTTTGAACATTTGGTTCAATATTTAATGTAAATGTACATTCCACTAAACAAAATGATTTTTTTAATTGTCTATCTGCATTATTCCTCTCTAAAATTTCATAACAAAATTCCGCTCGTGACTCAACATCTCCTCTTATATGAACGGAAATTATTCATTTTCAAAATTTTTAATACCGTGGAATTATAAATATTAAACTGGTCTGCAATGGTCCGAGAACTTATTTTAGGATTTTCTACTACTGCTGTTAATATATTTATTTAATTTTGATTTTCTAAATTTCTTGGTACCTCAGCAATATTGTTTGTACAGGTATAATTAGAAATCACGGTCCCAGTATTTTCAAAATTTTGTAAAATTTTAAAATTTTAAAATTTTTGTAACTTGGAATTGGTTTATTGCGATATCTTACGCTAAATCAAGAAATTGCAATTCGCGCACTATTGCCTGAATAAATCATTTTTATTATTGCTACTTTCTCCTCAATTGAATACATTTTTATTTCACTTTATAGTTTTTTAAACAATAAATTACAAAATGAAAATTTTGGCAATTCAAATATTGTCAAATATCAGAAACATCAATATGACCAAACCCAACATGTCATACACATTCTTGCAAAGCGTGTGGACTGACTTTAAGGGGTGGCCTGAAAAATGTATTATATTTTTGCAAAATTTTGGAATACGTTAAATTCGGAGAACAATTTTAACATTTGTTTTCGAAACATATTTCAGTCCTCTACAAATAGTTTTACTTGAATTTTGGTGTAAAATAATTAGGGAAGCAGGAATTCAACAATTTAGAATTTTCCACTGGGTTTCCTATGGCCCGTTTGACGATTAACCATCCTGTATATACTTATAGATAAATTGCCAAAGAAAGAAATACGTCCAAACTGTTGTACCACCCAACGAAAAGTGATTCTCTATTTCTTAAATTGGGTAAACTATTCCCAACTTAAAGAATTCCTTCTTAACCAGAACCGACTTATTTTCATTTTTGGCGCAAACATATAGACATAACGGTATTTTTTTAAAAAGGGAAGCAAAAGGCAAATAACTGTTCAATATTGAGGAAAAGGTTCTCTTTGAAGTAAAACAGCCGCTTATTTGACACAACCATCACAAGTCGGACAAAGGTAGTTATAAAGTAATCTGCATGTTTTGCTTCTTTTAAGAAATAAAAAAGCTGAAAGATATACGAAGAATTAGGTCTACAAAACAAAATTTACCTCCTCTAATTGCACCTCTTATTTGTTTCAGCGAGGTGCAAAAGGGAGATTTTTGAATTCAACCATTAGCGTAGCTGCAGTAATTGCAAAGCGTTTTTTAAATTAACCTTAAAGTAATATATAATAATCAGTTACTAATCTAATTATAAAAAAATTTTACAGCACATTATTTCCTTCTCTGTAGTATACATTATTTTTAATTAATTTTAATAACTTCTGGTACCCAACCAGAACATCAGTATTGGTGGAAAAGAAATAGAACTCGTAGATAGATATAAATACCTGGGATATGAAATTATGATTGGCAGGGATAACCAGACTCAAAACTGAGAGAAACTTTTAAAAATGAGCTGCCCACATGCCTAAAGAGAAAGGTATTTGATCAGTGCGTCCTCCCAGTCTTGACGTACGGAGCAAAAACACTTACCTTAACAAAAGCAGCAGCTACCAAACTGAGAGTCACGCAGAGAAGAATGGAGCGGTCCATGTTAGGAATAACTCTGCGAGACAGAATAACCAACGAAGACATCAGGAGAAGAACCGGAGTGACTGACATCATCGAGAAGATAGCCAGACTAAAATGGAGATGGGCAGGACACATAGCCAGAATGACAGATGGGCGATGGACAAAGAGGTTATTAGAATGGAGGCCAAGGGAAGATAAGAGAAGCGTCGGTCGACCACCTACAAGATGGACTGACGATTTAAGAAGACTCAATAAAAATTGGATGAGAGCGGCGCAAGATAGACGGGGTTGGAAACATGAGGAAGAGGCCTATGTTCAGCAGTGGACTCTTGAGGCTGGATGATGATGATGAATAAAAATATATTTTTTCAGTTTTTGTTTGTTTGTTTGAAATCGTACTGTTTCATCGAATCAGCTCGTTGAAATGAACTTTTGGAGAAGGGCAGCAATAAGATCAGACTATTATTTTGGGGTGTATCCGGATCTCCTGGACACCTCCCTGGCTACGTCACTGTACCAAAGTCATAATTGCCAGAAATCTACAAGTTTTGAAGTGAAAAGACAAGAAAAAATGGTCTATAACGTCGAAAAACGCAAGCAAAAGTAGTTAAATAAAAAAATTTTAAGAACAAGTCCTAAAACGCTTGTTAATCAAGAAAACATAAATATAAACTAGTAAACTTTAAACATTTTTGCATTTAAATACTTCCGTTCGAGTTAAAAACGTAATTAAGCAAATATTATCTTCATTAAATTGAGCTTGCGGGGTAAATTGGTATTCGTCCTCTCCCGATCGGTTGAAGCATCTCAAATTATTTCTCCGAGTGAATGTCTGACATGAACAGAATTCATAAGGAATCCTTATCAACCTAAAATATCTCCGGGTTGTAAGTCGCAGACGTGTATCAAGAATGATGACTTCCAATTGTCAACTACGAGGGTGATAAGAGACTTTTATTTAAAATCGTAAGAATTTAGAGAACAGCTGCTGCTTACTCTAATATACAATGTAAGTCAGAATATATGTAATAAAAAGTAGGAGACTTTTCAAACCGTTTTCTGGTGGTGTGTTTCACTACTTTTTCTTTACTTTGTTTTTTTTTTAAATATATAATTAGAAGAAGTGATAAAAGAAGCTAGACGGTCTAATATTTCGCGAATTAACAGCTTAAGTGCCACCATATTGAAAATTTTAATGTCTTCATTGGCCGATCACTTTTTTAAAAGTATTTCTATTACTTTCTTTAACTTTTAAATCAAAATCTAACACTCTTCAATGCACATTTTTCGCGGCCACCAGCCAGATTTTTATCACAAAATGCCTATGAGAGTCCAACGTGGCATCACGCCTTCACTTATCTATTCCTGTTGATAACGTGTCGGAAAATCTAACAAGCAAAGACGCCGTCGCTGTGGCTTGCGTTTTTCTTGTCAATATTTAAATTAGAGCGGTACAATGCAGTCTTACGAGAAAGAGCAACAAAAACTTGAAAAATATTGGCAAGAAATTCTGTCAAATGAAGAATCGGATAAGTTTGGCGACACGTATCTTTCGGACTAGTACCAACCAACTGATTCTAGTGACAGTGAAAATGAATCGAGAACTTCTTCTTAAGGTGCTCTCTCCAATACTGAAGGTTGGCTATAACTACAGCAAATTGCTCTCTATCTTGAGCTGTTCTTAGTATCGAATGTGTGTTCATGCCTGTCCAGTCTCTTACATTTTTCAGCCAGGAGCATTTTCTTCTTTTTGGAGCTCTTCTTCCTTCCACTTTCTCTTCCATTATCAGTCGTAGGCAGTTGTATTTTTTTCATCTGTAAATATGTCCTAGAAAACTGGTTTTTCTAGTTTTTCCAATATTTAGGAGTTCTCTCTCAGTCCCCATTTTTCTTAGCACCTCGTTGTTGGTCACGTGCTCTGTCCAAGAAATCTTCAGCATCCTTCGAAATCCCAGATCTCAAAGGATTCTACACGTCTCATACTTGTGATTCCGAGAGTCCATGTTTCCACTCCATGCAGCAATATGAAATAAATGAATATTTTACAAATTGGTATCGGATATCCAAAGATAAGGTAGAGTTTATTATGAATTTTTTCATTCTTTGAAAAGCGGACCTAGCATACTCTATACGAGCACGTATTTCAACTTCGTAGTCAAGATCGTTTGTTATCCAGCAACCAAGATACTGGAATTTTTGTACGGGTTCTATCTGTTTGTTGTAGATACCAATATTAATGTCGGCATTTGATGCACGTGTAACGGCCATTAATTTAGTTTTATTTGTGTTTATATTCAGCCCCAAGCTATCTCTCTCTCTCTGGTTATGGCATTCAAAAGTCGTTGCAAATCCTCAGCACTGTCCGCAATTATTACGGTGTCGTCTGCTTTTCTTAAGTCGTTTACATATTCTACGTTGATTTTCATTTTTTCTTCAATATTTTCGAGGGCATTTTGAAAGATGTTGTCGGAATAAATATTAAACAATAGTGGAGAAAGTACACAGCCCTGACGAACTTCTCTCTATATTGACATTTCTGCTGTCATACGATTGTCTATTTTAATCGATGCCATTTGATTCCAATATAGGTTTTTAATAAGGGCCACCGTATTATGGTGGCCCTTAGGTAGCCCTTGGTGGAGCCACGGTTTCACTAATTGTTCGATTTCCTTGAGGTTACCTTGCGATGCACTCCACTTTCGCCACGCACTTAACACTTTATATTTTATTTGTGACTTGAAGTCACCAGAAAAAACCTCATTAATAAGAATGGAGTCCTGGCTAAAGGATGCTAAGCGGGCTAGTTCATCTGCTTCTTCAATTCCTTGTATACCTGAATGTGATGGAACAAACATGAAGTTAACAGTGATCTTATTATTCTTTAGAGGAGTTATTTACCGATGAGTCAGAATCTTCTTCCGATAATGAAGTTTTCACTGCAGAGAGTAAACCTATGTGTTTACCAAGTTTTGGTATTAATTTGGTGCTTTTGGTTTTCATTCTTTTGTCGATGTAGTATGGATGTAATTTCGTTAGAAACTTTATAAGTACATGAGAGTCTTCTGAGTACAATTTTGTTACGCTGATTATGTCTTTTGATCCTTGTATATTTTCGAATAGATCCACTACTTGATCGAAGCTTAACTATTGATTTTCCCTTTCTACATATTCTCTAACTGGTTCTAGTAATGTTTGGAGATTTGGTATCTCATCTCTTAAGTTTTTGTCATCAGTTTTGGTTTTTTTCTTTAATTGAAGCTTAGGTTTTGCTAAGATTTTTTCAGCGGGTGGCGTGATTGCATCTTCTAGGGTTCTTTTTCCAGTTGCTTTGTTCAAAGCTATCTGGGGTTCGTGAGCATTCATTTGTGTATTTTTATTTGGGGGTAAGTGTTAAATTAGATAATGACTCAGACGACGTAAGTGTTGCGATGGTAGTGTTAACTGAAGAAGTGGTCAAATGTCTAGATGTATTTTGTAGTGAGCATTGTTGGGTTTGGTTTATTGATAAATTTGGGATTCCTACTGTTTGTAATGTGTTTTGAGAAGACGTAGTAAGTGTGGAGGGAGTAGCATTTGAGATTGTGAAAGTATTTTGTAGATTATCTTGTTGAGTATGATTTATTGATGAATTTTGTCTCATTTCTGTTTGCATTGCACTATCATTGTGAGGATGGTTAGAAGGTAAAATATTTAGACAATTAGCTGCCTGGTGTCCAGTTAATTTGCATTTGAAACATGTTTCGTTTTGGGCTATAAATATGCGGTATGATGTTTGTTCCAACTCGATGATAAAAGATTCAGGTAGTACAAAGTTGTCTGGAAAATGTGAAACGAAAATTTGTATTCGGAAGCTTAGAATATGACTGAAGGCATGATTGGTTGCTCCTATCCGTAGGTATGATATGTCTAAAAGAGGATTTAAACCTAGTTTTATTAATTCGTCCATTATTAAGTTAGGATGCTAGGACATGCAATGGACAGAATTAAGCGGACTGATAGAGTTATTAATCTTCTCGCTTCTAGTATATTTTCATTTACTATTATCTTCTTTGTTTCTGCTAAGAATTTATCTACTAGGTTTTTAGATGATATATATATGCATATTCTACCGTTTGATATACGGGATGCGAAAATTATATTTTTTGGTTCTATATGCTGACTTAATCCTTCAAGATTGTACAATTATTAATTGTACAAGTTTCTAGAGTGTTAAATAGAATAGCTTGATCTCTGTTTGTGATTAATATACTACGTATTTGACTTTTGAGTATATTGCATTTTGTGGTAGCTGACTGGAAGATGTCATCTTTTAAATGGATTTAAAATCCGACTAAAACCGGTTCTGTTTTACAGCTTTCGCTGTGATACCAGTTCATGGAAATTGGATAATACTTAAAACTAATTGCAGTGATTTACTTAAATATTAAAAAAGTATATTTTATCTGTTCACGATTCCAATATTCAGTATACAAATCACTTTCACTTAGTTTTTTACTTAATTTAACTAGCACGATAAATGAGTTCCTAAAACACGTCTTTCTAGCTTGCTGGTCAAACATTGACCATAGAAACTGTTTAATATCTCGAGAAATACACTTTCAAATAAAAAACACGTGTTTATTATTATTCAAAAATCTATCCAATGACATCAAACACAAATTTTATCTGAAATTTCCGACACAATGATATTTATTTTGTGTTCTACTCCCTGTATATTCCATGATCCCTTATTCATTAACAGTTTTCTTCACTTTTGTCGTTTATCCGTAGATCCGTCCGTGCATCCGAGAAGAAGTTATGTCTATTTAGTGTAGATATTTTATGTTTTGTTAAAATTTCTGTAAAAGTGTGTACAGAAAATATTTTAAAGGTACGTTAGAATTTGAATTGAAGTAACTAAACCTTACAATGTTAAAATAACTCTCTTAAGAAAACTTCTATCAGATCTACATCACTTCTACATTTTAAAGCCGAACAACATTCTGTAAATTATTTCATTTCCACTTCACTTTATTACCAGTTCGTATTATGTTCACGTTCTTGATCATAAAATGTAAATTTTAATCATTTTATTTGGACGAGACGAACACAAACTTAAGTTCCTTTTCTAAAACAAAAGTTTCAAATAGACCCAAAAGAGACACAAATCTTGTTATGTGTTTTCATTTTAAAGAACACGCAGGGGCTTGTTTGTTAAGTTGTAAATAAGTTAAAACAAAGTTGGTTTGGTAATGGAGTTTATGTCATAAATAGAAGATGCAATAATGAAACGTTAATTAGCGATATCGTTTTAAATCGTCGCCAAGAAAATCGACCTGGTGGTGGTGAGCTGCAATGTCCTCCAGAAAATTTAAAGTCAGGGTTACTGAGTTGAATCCTACACTGAAAAATTTATCCTATTGTATCAAGTAAACGCCAACAAAGTAAGGTTTTTGTACACGAGGAAATACGCTTGGGAAAATTGGTCTGGAAAAACAAAAATAGAAGCAGAAATACATTAAGAAAAATAGTACAGAAAGCCCATCAAAGTTATAGGCCAAATGCTGAATTGGACCAGCAAACCACCCGCAAATACACATGTAGTTTTGATAGTCCGTCTAGTTTTGGAATTTAGCGGTAGTAAACTGTCTGAAGTTGAATTTTAAAAGTAGTGTACATAAGTTAAAGTGTTATCCAGTCTGTTTGACGAATTTGGCTCCAGAAAATTGTATCCAGATCCACGTGTTATTAAATTCTTCGTATTGCAAGGTCAGAGATATTTACATTTTATTTACATTTATTCACTCCCACCATGCCAAGTAATCAAACCTGCGCAAATTGTACGAAAGCGATCGACGACCGTGAACGATCTGCGCTACAATGCGATGCCTGCAAAAGAGGAATTCACCTGGCTTGTACCGACCTTCGCGTAGATGATAGAATAACTAGATGTAAGGTGCGAGGAATTAAAATTATTTGTAACGGCTGCTCAAGCAATATTGAAGCGTTTTCAAATTAAAAATCAATACTTACAGAATATAATAATGATTTGCAATTAAAAATTAGCCAAACAGATGTAAAGGTTGCTGAAAGAAATTACAACGAAATTCAATGAACTTGAAATTAAATTATCATCTACTGACCAACATTTTTGAAAGAAATTGTACAGACTGTAGAATGTGACGCAACTCCGGTTACTTTCTTTAGAGTAATAGTCCAGTTACTGTGGCATTTTCCTTTTAAAATTTTTATAACTGCACCGATTTATCTGAAATTTTTATAGTGGGTAGTAAATTACTCAAAAAACATAAGTTATATGGTGTCGATGTGTGCTTCTACCCCTGGGGTGGTTGGCACCCTATCTAAGAGGTTGAACTTTTTACACTCAAAATAACCCCGGGAATTGATATAGAATCAAAATTTAAACAAAAAATGTCATATACATTTTTTTCGCTAAATTAATACTTTTTGAGTTATACGCACTTGAAAAAGTAAACTTTTCGCAAAAAAGAACATGTTTTCCAATGATTGAAAAATCTATAATGAGCAAAAAAAAAGCTTATAAAAAAAACAAAGAGAATGTTTTTTTATTAAGTTTTATAAGTACAATACTAAGCGATTTATAATTGTTTGAAGATGACTTTTTGTTTTTGGGATACTATACTCGATGCATTTAACATCAAATATCGGAAAATGGACATCTTTTTTGATAAACACTCATACAAGACTTTTTAAAGAGCTAGAAAAAACCTTTAAAATGAGCTATGTTAAAAGCCATTTCGATTAAAACAAAGCGAAATACGAAGGAAAGAATTTGAATTACTCTAGCGTTTAAAAAAAAAACGAGCAGTATAAGTAACACTATTTCGATCAGAATTGAAATTAAACGTATATCTTCTACAATTCATTTTATTTTAGTGTTATTTATAAGTTTTAAAAGTTTAGCCTGTTTAAAATGCGTATTTTTTTAAAAAATCATGTTTAAATTAAAAAATCTTTTTTTTTAATTATCTAAAAATTTACATTTTTTCAAAATAAATCTAAAACTATAAGAGATACGTGAAACATGGTTCTATACCAAAATGTAGTTTTTTTCTTAACAAAAATTTTAATTTTAATATTTTTGTTGTAGCTCGAAAAATAATAGAGATATAGCCAATTGAAGTTTGAGATACAGCGGCTGACACACCTGTAATCAGCACTTTGGCCATTTACTATTTAAAAAGAAAGAATTTTAACATATTTTAATCTACTTAGTCTTGTAGCTTTTGAAATTACCTTCAAAATATTTTTTTAATGGACAGTGTAGCTTAAAAATTAACGGAGTTATTCTAAAAAAATTTTGGAGCATGTTATTTATATTTTGGAGCATCAACTTATTTTCTGTATATATAAATGCTTTATTCAAGTATATTCGAAAAACTGGTAACAGACACACTAACACTCACACAAATATGTATATAATACATACATACATACATATATATGTTATGTATATAATATAGGCACCTCTAAACTGAACATTTGCTTCAGAGAACTAACGAACACAGAGAACCGACACTCCTTTGAAGTTGCGTGGGCAAGCCGCCAATGAGTGCCAATGACAGGAGTACTTCAGATCTCGAAGACATTTTAGAAGCTGGGAGATACTGTACAATTTTGCTGTATGGCCTTGCCAAAGACACCCACATGAACAAAATGAATAAGGGCGAAGATTATTCATCATTACTTGAACAAATGCGATACGAATCGTTTATTAAAGCCACAACTAAAAATAGTGCAGTTAAATTATCATCTCTTGTACCAACTGTAAGTGCCCTGAATGAGCATATCAAAAGAGTTTATTTACAAACTCAAATATGGCTTGGAAACAAAGAGATTGATATAACGGATTGGGGATGGTTCAAGAGTGATGATATTTTACAAACAATAAAAATGACAAGTTCACCTGCACCAGAAGAACTATTGAAACTGATTTTTTGCAATTGCAAAAAGGGTTGCGGCTCAGCGTGTGGCTGTCGTACACTAGGTCTATTTTGCAATGCTACGTGTGGAACATGCTCTGGCGACAATTGTCAAAACTGTCCTGCAATAGACGAAGAGGTGGAGTTAGAACATGACGAGAATGACGCCTCAGACAATGAATAATTTGATATATTGTAAATAATTTTTATTTTTGTAAATATATTTTGTATACTTTCTAATGTAAAGTATTTTCATGCATAATTTTTTACAATAAAAACAGCATGAGTATATTTAATTTTTTTATTTAGACATTTGCCAAAGGGGAATTTGTTTCGTGAGCATAGAGGTGGTTTTTAAGGGTTGAAAATAAGCAACCAATCAAAAAATATTTTATTGATAAGAAAGGAATTTTTGAATATAAATGTACATTAAAAACTTTTGAAGTTGTTTAAAAAGATTTTTTTATATATTTTGACATAGGGGGTAGTTTTTAAGGGTTGAAGTGTTGCAATCAACCAAAATTATTTTATATAAGCAGAGAATTACATTGTAGATGATATAAATGCACTACAAAAGCGTTTGAACCTGTTAAACGATTTTTTACAATTATTCTTATTAAAAGGGGTGGTTTTTAAGATTATTTAAGGGTTGAGAATGTACACAATATCCATTAATATAATTGACAATATTTCAATTACCTAATTTAACACGATTTAAATCCATAAAATGCTTTAATATAAATTTTTTTCATTATTTTCAATAAGGGGTGATTTCACCCCTTAAAAATAAAAAGCTCACCTATCGCATATATAACTTTTGAAGAGGGAGGTAAGATAAGCCTAATTCCAAATTATTAGCAAAATCGATTCAGTTATAAAAAATTTAGAGGTATTGACCTCTTTTCCTCCACAGTGACTGGAGTATAAGCAAAGTTGGTAATAAATATCCTAGAATGATCAAAATGGTCATAAATAATGAGTATGAAGCTAAACAAATTCTGCGAAATAAAAAGAAATTCATAGAAAAAGCAAAAACAAAAACTGTATCCATTGTTGATGATAAAACACCAATGCAAGTTAACTTTTTAAAAGATTTGCGATCTGTGTTAGAGATTAGAAAAGAAAACGGCGAACAAAATTTAACAATAAAATACATACGTGGTATACCAAAAATTACTAATTTTCGACAGAAAAAACTGGCTTTTGCGACTGGCTCTGCTTTTATACCAATTTGGCTATACTACATCCTAAATTTATTGAACTTTTATGTTACATCCAGGATTTAAAACCTAAAGTAGTACTAATAAACGAGACTTGGCTAACACAAAATGATTCTGACAATTTATTTACTATAGATGGATATTCTCTTTATAGATTTGATTGCAGCAGTCGAAGAGGGGAAGGAGTCTGCATATACCTGTCTTTAGAAATTTTTCTGTTCTCATCTGGATATTGTTATTCCTAACATTACATTTTTATGTTTAAAAATTTCTCTTAATTCACTTGTTATTCATTTGGCGTGCCTATATCGTCCCTCTTGGCCTTTGCCAGTTGTAAGCAATGACCTAACAAATGCGAGAAACATTTTTATAAACTTTGTTTAAAGTTCTAATCTACACCAATTAATTATACTACTGAATAGACTATGATCTGAGAAGACATCTGCGCCTGGATATGTTTTTGTTGAGGTGATAGAATTTCTATTATTTGCATAGAAAGTATTGGGAAATCGAAAAATTTACTAGATCAAGCCTTTTCTTATAAGACTAAGTAAAGACTATTAGAAGCAGTAGGCTAGGTGCTGAATTAGAAAACATACGTCCGTGTTTAAAATTCTTACTTGCCTGTATCGGACAGAGATGTAACTCTAAATGAGCCCCGAGTATAATTTAACTAATCGGCCAAAATTCATGAAATAAACCATATATTATCGTATTAGTATCGAATAAAAATTATTATTATCTATGTCCATCGTCAAAACAATATTTTTATATAAAAATTATTAAACACCTTAAAAATCCTTTGTAAAAGGTATATAATTTTTAAAAACCCAAATGGGTTGTTATAGACAAAACGTTTTCGGAATCCATTATTCCATCATCAGTGTCCTATAAAATATATAACCACTTAATTAAAGAGAACGTGAAGTTAAAATTTTGACTAAGGTTAATGAAAAGTGTGGTTAATACTTACTAGGTGCACATGAGTGTAGCCACTAAATACATGGGTAAAAACCCGTTAACAAAAATTTAGTTACATTTGTTTTACATTATATTATATAAATTGCTAGGATGCTAAAGTTACCGTTGGATTAGGTAACATGGCGGCATATGACTCCACGTTAAAGTTGCAAGTCCTGAGACGGTGTGTCTACGAGGACTTAATGGAAGCAACTGATTGAAATGACAATGTTGACAAGTTAGGACGGAACAAGTAACAGAGTAGTCAATATAACTGTATGTGTCTACTTAAGACAAAAGCCAACGTTAATTAAATTGTTAAAGTAATAGATTTTTTGATATTAAATAATATAACAGTATCAACCATCAATGTTGTTGTTTTTTTAAAAAATTGATTTTTATGTGTATGAGGTGAAATGTGGAGAGTAGATAATGTGGTTATAGTTAGGCAACCAACTATGCATGTGTGTGGTAGTATAATGAAAAAGAGATTTTTATATTTAGGCCCTTTATGTTTATTCAACATTTGGTACTTGGAAAATAGAAAATAGACACATGTAGAAGGTTGAGTTATAGAAATTTTGTTTAATATTGGTGGAAAATGAATGAATATATTTAAAATATGACAGTGTTCTTATATGAATGAGATACAACTTTTGTAGTATAATGGTCATGTGAAATTTAACTTATAACTTGATTATAGAAGGCCCTGTATGTCAAAAAACAACATTTGGTACCTGGTAAATGTAAAAATAATTAAGTTGTAAGTACATGAAAGTAAATATCTGATAGGGTGTTAACAGACTAAGTGGTATGGAAGTTTTATTTTTTAACTATTATGTGGAATGAATAGAAATTGATGGTTGGGACATGGTTTTTTTTTTAATAAGTTAATAGAATAGTACTCAACTTATAGCTTAAGAAAGGTCCTATCTGTCATAAGCAACACTAGGTACCTGGGAACTATAAAAGGATAAGTTACAAGTTGTATGATTTGCAGGTGTATAATTGTCCAAAATGTGAAAATGGAATGGTTGTGGGTTGGCTCTGTTAGAATTAAGTAAAGCAAAAATTATGGGGTCAGCTTTAATGGTAATTAAGTTCTGTGATTTGTTTTTAATTCTTAATGGATATGAAGGTCTTAAGGTGTTCATTAAACTAATGTCTAAAATAAACAGAATTTGATGGCTGGAACATGGTTTAGAAGTATGTTGTAAGTATACTACTCAACTTATAACTTAAGAAAGGCCCTATCTGTCATAAAGCAACACTAGGTACATGAGAAATATAGAGAGATAAGTTATAAGTTGGTGATGTTATAGGTGTATATAAACCTCAATTATGAAAATGAAATGGTTCTAAGGTGGCTCTGATGAAATTGAGTGAAAAATAAGAAATTTATAGTGTTTTTGAAAAAATGTAGGATACGGAAAGAATACAGAAGGCTGAGATCCCCAGAGAGCTGCAAACAAACCTTAGGAGGGTTGTGTGGAAGAGTGAAATGAAGACTGAGAGGTTAGTTTGAAAGAGATGAAGAATAGTATAAGGTTTGGAGGTGCCGACAAGAAGTATGGACAACAAAGGTATAGTGGGTCGGACTAGAAGTTTGGATTTACTAGAGAGTGATAAGGATTGATTGGGAGTGTGATGTGTAAACAGAAAAGTTTTTTGGAGTGGTTTAAAGAAGATGAGTATTTGGCGGACAAATAGTGATAAATGTAGATTTTTGTTGTAAAAGTGAGTAAGGGATGAAGATTATGAAAATAGTTGGCGATGGAGAGGGAGGAAGTCTCGATTGAAGGATACATGACGATTGACGCAATTTGGGCTTTTTTGTTTTTCTTTGAGAATTTCAAGGTCTTCGTATAAGTCTAATTTAAGGAAATTTTTTTGGGGGATGTTGTGAATAAGTGAAACGTCTTCTGGGATATTAAGGGTGTGTTTGTGTTCTTTAAGATGTTGAGAGAAAGTGGAAGTATTTTCTCTTTTAGTGTGTTCTAGAGAACGTGAGGATAGTGATCTGCATGTTCTACCTATGTAAGAGGCGTTACAATCTGAACATTTTAATCTATACACTCCACTCCGATCCATATAATTGATGGGATCTTTGGAATTAGATATGTGTTGACCCAAATTGTTGGGTACTTTAAATGACACATGGATGTTTTCAACCGACCTTTGGATGAGATTTCGGATATCTCCAGAAAGACTTTCATGATAGTATGGAAGTGAAACGTAATTGGGCTTGGTGGTGAGGTCTCTGGGGAACGCATTCTCCTGCAGGGTCTTAAGGCGTTTTTTACGGATGAGTTTGTTGATGATGTTGGGATCATATCCATTGTTGACTGCTATTTGTCTAAGTATGTTGAATTCTTTTTTGTAGTTTGTGTCTGAAAGTGGAATGGTTTCTAAGCGGTGGATATAACTATGAAAAGCTGCATGTTTATGTGACATGGGGTGGTTGGATGAAAATGGAATTGTGTGATCGGTCTGTGTGGGTTTCCTATAGATACTGAAATCGAAGTGGTCAGTTAATCTGGTAATGGTAAGATCTAGAAAATTGATTGACATGGATGATTCTAGTTCCATAGTGAACTTGATATTGGGGTGAATTTGGTTAATTTTGGAAAGTAAATGTTCAGCTGAATTGGAATTACCTGAAATGAAGACTAAACAGTCGTCAACATAGCGGAACCAATGGAGTATTTCAGGGTTTTTTCATGATCAAGTACTCATTTTTCAATGAGTACTATTCTATTAACTTATTAAAAAAAAAAAACCATGTCCCAACCATCAATTTCTATTCATTCCACATAATAGTTAAAAAATAAAACTTCCATACCACTTAGTCTGTTAACACCCTATCAGATATTTACTTTCATGTACTTACAACTTAATTATTTTTACATTTACCAGGTACCAAATGTTGTTTTTTGACATACAGGGCCTTCTATAATCAAGTTATAAGTTAAATTTCACATGACCATTATACTACAAAAGTTGTATCTCATTCATATAAGAACACTGTCATATTTTAAATATATTCATTCATTTTCCACCAATATTAAACAAAATTTCTATAACTCAACCTTCTACATGTGTCTATTTTCTATTTTCCAAGTACCAAATGTTGAATAAACATAAAGGGCCTAAATATAAAAATCTCTTTTTCATTATACTACCACACACATGCATAGTTGGTTGCCTAACTATAACCACATTATCTACTCTCCACATTTCACCTCATACACATAAAAATCAATTTTTTAAAAAAACAACAACATTGATGGTTGATACTGTTATATTATTTAATATCAAAAAATCTATTACTTTAACAATTTAATTAACGTTGGCTTTTGTCTTAAGTAGACACATACAGTTATATTGACTACTCTGTTACTTGTTCCGTCCTAACTTGTCAACATTGTCATTTCAATCAGTTGCTTCCATTAAGTCCTCGTAGACACACCGTCTCAGGACTTGCAACTTTAACGTGGAGTCATATGCCGCCATGTTACCTAATCCAACGGTAACTTTAGCATCCTAGCAATTTATATAATATAATGTAAAACAAATGTAACTAAATTTTTGTTAACGGGTTTTTACCCATGTATTTAGTGGCTACACTCATGTGCACCTAGTAAGTATTAACCACACTTTTCATTAACCTTAGTCAAAATTTTAACTTCACGTTCTCTTTAATTAAGTGGTTATATATTTTATAGGACACTGATGATGGAATAATGGATTCCGAAAACGTTTTGTCTATAACAACCCATTTGGGTTTTTAAAAATTATATACCTTTTACAAAGGATTTTTAATAAATTTTTTAATATATGGTATACAGCCAAATACAGGAACGTAGATTCCTTGTGGATATTAAACACCATTTCCCAAAGTGACGAAAAAGACAGTATAAATCACGAAACACCCCAGAAAAGAGAAATTCCATTGGTCATTAACAATAAACCCCGAAAATAAAGCAACCGTTCTCCGTAATGCCCCACGATGTTCCGCAGAGTAAAGGAGCACCAGAAACAAAGCAATAAAAAAAGGAAAATTCCAAGTGGTGGAAGTCCAGACCGCATCGTTAATGGTGCTATCCGTTGAAAGAACGGCACTTGTGTTCACACGAGTTTATTCTACTAAATACTGGATAATACCGGATACTTTTACCACTCTGTTAACTTTCTTGCCTCTATGTTTTGTTCTTATATAAAAACCTTTGCGTATATGGCTGCAGAGCTGTACGTTCTGGATTTACCGAATTAAATCTTTAAGATATGATTGCACTTAAAACCTTTGGAATCTCTAAAATAAAGAAAATTTATAATAAAACAAAGTCAGTCCGCTGGTTATTTATTCATACATGATCCTAGCATATCGACAACCTCATCCAACAAGGTTCTCATTTTTAGCGATTTTACAGCAGAGGCAAATAAACGAAAACATGTGTTTTTAATGGTTAAAACGTTTTACACTAAATCGATAAGATATTTATAGCATAATAAGGGATTGCTGTGAGATGTATTTTTGTAATTTTATTAACTATTGGAAATCTTGAGTTCGATTGAGATACAACCTTAAGATTAAACATGAGTCTTCGTAGAAAAAGGTTGTATCTCGCTTAACAACCATTTTACATTCTCGTTTTAAGTTATTGGCAATGCAAATAAGAGAAAATTAGTTTTTGTGGTACATATATTTAAATAAAATATCAACTCATAGTTTTCACAATTTTAATTGGAAATTATAAATTTTTCAAAAACAACAATATTCTACCACTACGAACAAAATAATCACTATGAATAAAATAAAATATTTATCTCGAATTTTTATTCAGAATCTGACTGTTGCAATATTTGTGAATGTAAAATATTTTTAGAGTCACAAAATTTTAATTGTTTATAGGAACAGTGATATATTTCGGGTAGGACATTTGACTTACAATCATCATCATTGGCTCCACAACCCATGGTGTTTATTGGCCTGCTCAAGGATAAGTCTCCATTCTCTTCTATTCTTCGCCTTGGCTTTCCAGTTTCGTACTCCCAACATTCTCAAGGGTTGGCCTCTCCTTCTCACTCGTTTTGGCGGCTACATCTCATTCATTCTCTCTATGTGACCTAATCACCGCAGCCGATTTATTTTGATGAACCTAATTATCAGGTCTGTCATATAGGCGGTAAAGTTCGAAATTATAGCGTCTATGCCTTAATCCACCCTCCTGTACTCCTCCATAGATATGCCGTAGGATTTTACGTTCAAAGCATCTTAAACGTTCTTCATCGCTCTTTGTCATCGTCCATGTTTCCGACAAGTAGGTGAGGATGGGCTTGATAAGAGTTCTGTATATCACTAGTTTCGTTCTTTTTGTAATAGGCTTGTTATTGATTAAAATTTTTTTAATCCATAATAGGCTCTATTTGCCAGATATATCCGTCTGTTAATTTCTGCACTTACTGCATTATTCTGATTAATTTGTGAGCCTAGGTATATAAACTATCTTACTCCTTCGAAAGTATATGTTCCGATCGTTAGATCTTCGGGTTGTGCTGCTTGTGTATAATTTGATACTTTCATATACTTCGTCTTACTAGTGTTAACCTCTAGTCCCATTCTTTTTGTTGCTGCTTCAAGCATCTTGAATGATTCGACCAAGTCCGCCTTTCTTCTTGCAATATTGTCATCGGCGTACGCTAGTAATTGTACGCTGCGATTAACAATAGTTCCTCTGGTTGTTATTTCAGATTATCTTATCGCTTTCTATAGTGCAATATTGAATAGAAGGCATGATAGGCTGTCTCCTTGTCTAAGTCCTATCTGAGACTGGAACGTTCTGAAAACTCCGTTCTGCACTCTAACTTTACACTCGACTCTTGAGAGGGTAGCTTTCACCAATTTTACTAAGTGTACTGGTATGCTGAATTCCATCATGGCCTTGTACAGTGCGTTTCTTTCAACACTATTATAGGCACATCTAAAATCAACAAACAGGTGATGAGTATCAATGCCATACTCATAAGTTTTTTTCAGAGCTTGCCTTAGAAGAAATATTTTATCAGTCGTTGATCTTTCTTTACGAAACCCACTCTGATATTTACCTATTATGTCTTCACAATATCCCGATAGTCGGTCGTAAAGAATATATGTAAATATTTTGTATGTTACGTTTAGGAGGGTTATTCCTCTGTAGTTGTCACATATTGTTTGATCTTCTTTCTTGTGGATAGGTAGAATTATACCTACATTCCAGTCTTCTGGCAACTTTATTTGCTTCCAGATCAGTTCTACCAGTCTACATACAGTATGTCAGGTTTTTTTGCCATGCTTTAAAAGTTCTGAAGGAATGCCATCTCCCCAGGAGCTTTGTTTTCTTTTAATTTTTGTATAGCTTGAATAACTTCTAACTCTGTTGAGATGTTATCTTTCTCTCGTTTCGTCGTCAATGGTCTTACGTCTTTTATTTAGCCTTTCCTCGAAGTCTTCTGCCCATCTTTCTAGTATCTGGTCCTGATCACCAATGATCTCCCCTGTTCTATTTCTAACGATTAATAATCTAGGTTTGAATTCTTCTCTGTTCTGGTTAATCCTCTTATAGAGCTCTTTCTTCTTTTTTTTAAGTATTCGTTTTTCTTCTCGTCTCAGCTGCCCATACTCTTCCTCTGTTTGTCTCGTTCTTCGCCGTTGGAGTTTTCTATATGCTTGATTTTTCCTTTGCGTTACTTGTGCGCATTCCTTATCGTACCAGTCTGACCTTAATTTTTTACGTTTTTGCTTTCGGATAACTTCAGTTGCCACTTCTTCCAATATGGCTCTACACAACCTCCAATAGCTGTTAATATCTTCAACTATAACATCCGTGCAGCCTTCCAGCTTGCTTTCGAGACTTTCCTCGCACCTCTTAGCTATCTCAGGATTCTTCAACGCTTCAACTTTAAACCTTTCCTCTTTAACTTCTTTTTATTTCTTTGCATTGGAGATTCTAGCTCTTAGTTTTGCTTGTAGTAGGTAATGTCCGTGTCTATGTTCGCCCCGCGTCTTGCACATACGTCTATCACATCGCTGAACTGTCTTGCGTCAACCACCACATGGTCGATTTGGTTTACTGTATTCCCATCTAGACTTCTTCATGTTCCCTTATGTATATATTTGTGTCTGAAGCATGTGCTGGCAATCACCATGTTCATTGAGGAGGCTAAGTGTATTGGTCGAGTCCCGTTGTTGTTTGACTCTTCATGTAAACTGTGAATTTCAATGGTTGTCATGTATTCCCTCTTCTTTCCTATCTTTGCATTAAAATATACTATTAAGACCTTTACGTCATTTCTAGGACAATATTGTATGATATTTTCCAGTTGTTCATAAAATTGTCCTTTTTCTTCATCCGGCTTCTCCTCAGTTGGTTCATGGGCATTTAGTATTAAATATATAAAGAATTTACCTCTGATTCTTAGTGTGCATAACCTTTCGTTGAGAGGTTAAAAGATTTGAATTACAAAGGCTGTTTAAATCTTTATATTTGTCTTTTGATATTCTATTTTTGTTTTGTCCACCGTAACTATCAAAAAAAAGAAAGAAAAAGTCTGTTAGTCCCTTTTTACTTTAATTTCAATAATTAAATATACAGCACTACTAACTTCGTTAGCACCTTTCCGGCCAACAGTCTCATCCCAGACATAGCAGTGTCCTTCATTGTCTCATAAATCAAATACTAAAATTGTAGACGGCGAGTTTTCGCTTATAGTATGATGCAAAACTTCTTATCATACGAATTTTATAAATTGTCATACAAAACTAAGGCAAGAGAGTAACGATATCTATCATTTTTATGAGCTATCAGGCATTTCCAAATCGAGTGTAAAATGTTTCACTTAAAAATCTTTTGAATACGACTGAGCAAAAGATAAAGATTAATGTATTCATATTTATCGATAAAAATCTCTTTCTTTCTTTTTTTCCGTCGCATAATACTCCCAAAACATTTCTATTGTTCGGTGCTACATAAATCTTTGCATTAAGTTAGATATTTTGACCTACAAAAACGCTCTTTAAGCACAATCTTGATTGTAATTACGCCAAATTATTCTGATATATGTATAATTTTTCTTTGTTGTTCGTTTTTAACAGTTCTGTTGGTAGTATTTGCCGTGGAATTCTAAAAATACGCCGCTAAGGTCAACGAGCGGAAAAGCTTACAGCTTTTATGGATAAAGATCTTAACGATTACATCGACCTAAACGTACAGTGAAATAAGGAAAGGTGGAAATGTTTATTTTAATACATTTAGTGAGAAAAAATTCATTGAACTTTAATACAGTTTTATTCATTCGTTTTTGTAATGCTTAAGGGTTGTGCTGTTGCTGTTAAAAAATATATTTTAATGTAGTTTTTGATATGATGAATAACAATTAGACATATTAGTGAAACTTAATCGTCAATTATTATTTTTTGTAAAAATGTTTGTGAAACTTGAACAAAGGGGGTTGACAAATGACATGTCTACATAGTTAAGATTTGTCCATTTTAAAATATAAATTGATCGCTTTTTCACAAAATTCTTATCAATATTGCCAAAAATCAGTGTGGATTTCCCTCAGGTGCCAACTTTCTACAATAAATTAGAAACAGATAAATAAATAGATATTTAATTGACGAAGATTGAAATTTAAAACTACAACACAATTATACACTTCTAAATGATATAAAAAAAAATAAAAAGCGGATTTAAATAGTCTTTCATGCCGTTAGTGTTCTCTAATTTATCCGCAAAACAAGCCGGTTACGATTTTGCGCGACATTGTGAAAAATCCTCTTTGTTCTTGAGTTCATTTAATCGGAAACTATATCCAGGTAAAAAAAGAACAATCGGGCTTTTAATGTCAAGGGAAAAACGTTGCGTACGTTTGTATCAAAAACGTTTCATCGTGTTCCGCAAAATAAACGTGATCAACCAAAACAAATGGAAGCCGAAAAAGGTTTTATTTTAATATTAGTTATAAATGTACGAGATTTATAACAATATTTTTTCGCTTTATTTATTTCACTATATTTAATTCCGCTTAAATTTGATAATTGATTCAAAAATGCTGCACATTTGGGTTCGTGGTCGAATTTCTTTATTTATATTTTTAGTTCTACCAGTAATTTTTTTTTTGATTGTTCTTAATTTGGTTACAAATGTACTTCTGAATGTTCCTGAAGGCAATGTTACATAGACAATAAGTAGCAAGGTGTATAAAACGCAATTCCGGTAAACTCCTCGCTTTATATTTATTTAATTGGTGTTAGAGTTTTCTGTTCTAACACATCATATGTTTTAATCCTAGGATTGTTCTCCGTGTTGCTTTCTGCAATAAGATGACCTTTATATAACTTGTAAAGTCATAAGAAAGGGAACAAAATATCTATGTTTAATCTAGAACTCACTGGTTTCTCCCTCTCGCATTGGGTATCTATATCATAGAAAACTAAAAGCAAGAGGACTATATGAAACTCTATTTAAAAACAAATAAAAAAAACCTATATAAACATACATACATTCAAATGTAATGAAACATAAATAGCTTCAAATTTAAATATTATGTGATAGGAAACGATACGACAACTAATATTTTATTTAAAGTTGAAATGAGTTTACGAAAGATTACTATACAAACGACAATAACAAAGAGATTAAATATGAGGCGACACAACTATAATTATAAAGACACAAGTGCATGAAAGGTCTATGTGACATTTGCAAGTTATTGAGAAAAATGAAGTTAAAGTTTTTATGCTATAAGATCTAAATAGACTTAGGATAGGTAGTCCTAAAACTAATATATTATTAAAAAAAAAACATTTATTATTAGAAAAAATTTTAGAACTTAAACGTACTTAGATCGTTGATCCACTGAGTAAACACTAGAAGTACCAAATTGTTTAAATGCATAAAGGATATATACTATTTTTCATATAAAAATGCGTGCACGTCATTCAAGATTTACGACGTCAGAATCCCACAGCGTTGCCAAAACATCAGAATAGTTAGTAAGTGAGGAATTTTTAAAATGTCAACTATTTGTCAAACTATTATATCAACAGTAAATACACTTAGTTTTAAGATTACTACAACACACTAAAATACATACGAAAACATTTTAATACAAAATTATATTTTCTAAATTTTAAACTTACCACTTTTAGAGCATTAATAATAAAAACGTCCCGCCATTATTCCTTGTTCAAAATAATCTATCTTTTATGAAAGCTTATCAGCATTCTACAGACTATTAAGTTATTTTTGCATAGCACAATCACAATACACAACAATAACTAGTTTTTAAAGCTATTAATATAAATTTAATATGTATTTATAAATACAATTTATTAATATATAATATATTATGAGTAAATTGTGTAAGGAATCAAAACATAAACAAAATTCTTACTCTAAAAAAGCGGCAAGACTTTAAACAATTTTACCACACGCTGAACTGTCCAAAAATTTGAAGTATTTCCGTATCAGTTCTGTACAATTGTCTAATATCTTATATACTAAAACGCTAAGCCCTTTTCTTGTCCACCACTTTACTCAAAAATCATATTAGATAATTAAAATATTTTTCGGAATATTATTAGTATTACGTATGAGACTGTCAAGATATACTTTTGGTACACAAATTCACTTCCGGTTTTGAGATGACCGGAAGTAAAAATTTACTGTAAGTTTTAGACCCCACAATGTATATGGATCGAAAGGTCTCGTCGAGACGAATCTAAATATGTACTTCCGGTTGCGATCCGACACCCGAAGTGACTCGAAACGCGCATAAAACGTCAAGATAGAGCAAATCTGACACCGGATTCGTGATCTGCATGCAAAATTAACTGCTAAATGATATCCATGTCGACATTTGATGAACTAAAAATTGCATTCCGGTTTTGAGGTCGACTTCCATAATCACTTTTTTTTTACTTGCATTATTATTGATGAATGTTATGTATATCCTTGCTTATATTGTTTGTATTGATCTCTTAATTTTTCTCGCAAAATAAAAATTTCATTTAAAAAACTCGATGTCGAGTTGGTCCGCTAGTATTTAATTAAAATTATTATTTTGTGGAATATTAGACTTAAAGAGTTATTCCATAAAATTTATATTATTAATAATAACAAATGTTTTTGGTTATTTTATCAATATAATTCTAAAATTCCCAATATAATGATGATTACATTTCTGATTATTATACCGTGTTGACGCCTATGAAAGATCGAGCAGTTCCGTATGGGTTTCGTATTATTAGCTGTGTTAGGAAAATTTGAACTCTAACGTAGACGTTCTGGAAATTTTAAATATAAGTGACGTCACTTTATATAAATTGTGACGTGCACGCATTTTTATATGAAAAATACTATATGTAACCCATATATTATTTATTAACATAATATATATTATATATTAATATAATATATATCATATATTAATTAATTAATATAATATAATCTATTATTTGTTTATATTATTGTTCTTGTTTATTAGTAAAATATACAATAATTATTTCTTGGTACAATTTTTACAAAGATAGTAAATCAAATTAAAAAAAAACTTGATTTTCACTACAAAGAAACCTTAACGTGTTCTTCGCCTAGTACTTGGTTTTTTGCCTAGATCTGCATCTTGTTGCTTTTGATGATGGAACTCGTCTCTGTTGACTGAGCAGCCTCCACTCCTACTGGTTGGAACGACTGTCTCTAACTCACTAGTACTGACTGAGACGATCAAGAGTTGTTTTTTATAAGCTGACGATACGTGTGGGCGATAATTACCCAGGTATTTGCACTTTTAACGAAAGCCACTCATTTTTCTATGGCTCTTTGTCAAACAAAAAGTTTCTTAATATTTTAACAATGATATATACAGTTGCGAAACTGCGCCACTATATGTAACCTTTGTTGTCTATGGTTAGTAGAACCGTGTGTCATTTTGATTCCTAACTAGAGCGTTTCAATGTTTTAAAGTTTAATTATAATGTTAATTTTGATTATACTGAAATTCATTTCTAAATTTTCCCTATTTAGAGTCCAGTTTTAGTCACATAGTATTGGTCCAATTTCCACGTCAAAAGTTTTTAAAATATTGTGCTTATTTTATTCCAGAACATTTTTAATCACGCTTTTAAGATACTGTAAATGGTCATTTGATTCATATTCTTTACGAAGTCGAAATTTCTCATTACTTCATTACGCTTTATATTTTCATTCTCTTTTTTCCAACTCGAAGTCAATATAGCGGTAATTTTTCCTGTTTCGGAGCGAAACATATCACTTTTCTCGCAGCTATTACTTGTCTTTCGCAAATTACCTCTCGGAGATCTAATGGGCAATAACTATTGAAGATTTGATATATTGCCTCCAATATAAAATATAAAACAAGAAAGGACTTAAAGAACTAAGTAAAGGAAATATTAGGTGACCTAATTGTAGAAAGAAGTATTGTGTTATTGTACACAACACTATTGTGTATTAGGTTTATTTATTCATAATAAAAACAAAATGGAGTATACCCGACTTAATGTAAGCTATGCACAAATAAGTAGAAGACAACACACTGTAACAATTATCAGCTAAATCGCACACATGACGACAGATCAATTAATTATCTTCCTCAATAATATGTTCCGTCAGCTCATCAATCAAACCAGCATGATTTTAAACATGTTTACTACAATTATAAGCAAAGCAAAATAATAGCACGGTCAATAAGCATTGCGCAGCAAAGAATATTATGTTCGAATATGAATAAAATGGTGCTTAAAATACATTATTTCTGTTTATTGTATTATATGCCTGTTGAAAATTGATAAACATCATTAATGCTGAATTAAAGGATTTAAGTAAGTTTATTAAGATAAATGCATCCAATATATCAGATGCTTGTGCGAATAATCAAATAAATTGGCAATTTACACCAGTATATTTACCTCATTTCGAAGTAATTTATGAATCAGGTATTAAGTCTATGAAATCGCATTTGAAAAGAGTTATATTAAATTCACATATTGCTTATGAAGATTTCAAGATCGTTTTTGTTCAGAAGGCATCCTAAACTCTCGTTCTTTGACTAGTACGTTCTCTGATCCCTTCGACCATTTCTCAATTACTCATGCTCACTTCTTGATTGGACTCTCAATTAAACCCAGTCCAGAAGTTGACCTTACAGACATCAATCCCGGGAAACTTCATCAATTTCAAAGACTCCAGCAGATTCGTCAGCACTTTTGGCGGCGATGGTCTTTGGAATAAAATATCCGAACTGCAGAGCCGATACAAAAATGGATGTTACACATGTCAAGCATTCAGCTGGGAAATTTATTCCTTATAGAGGATAAGGGAAAGCATCTGTTAAATTAGTTGATGAGTGGTGTTCACTCTCTTCATCCTGGTCAAATGGTGTAACCAGAGTGAGTATTCTTCACACTACAAAGGGTCTTACCAAGAGAGCGGTTAGTACAATATGTTGCTTTCTAGAGACACAGTGCAGTGATAACTGATAAACTATATCAAAGTGCTCACTATTTTTTTAAACTCTATTACTACTTCAGATGTTTAGTCTTTAACAATTTTATTTGATTTTATTTGTTCATTTACTTTGCTTATCTTCAGTGTAAATTAATAATTATTATTGAAAGGTGTGCATTTCAAGGTGGCTGGTATGTTAAGTATTTGTAAAAATACATTGATACGCCACTGTTTATATTACTCGTGTACGTAGTATCACAGCGCCATTATTAATACTTTCTGTGAAGCTTTTAAAGAATCAACATGTACTGCAAAAACAGCGAATAAAGAATGTAAGTCAAATCAGTTTTATTTTGTCCATTTCTACGATAAAATTAGCAGCTAAAGTGTCTATAGTAGAAGCCAAAGTTAGAATGCAGTGCAGATAAGATAAGCAATCTATTTATTACGGGAGACAGGCCGACCACGGTGCCGGTTTGCCCCGAGCGGCGCGTCAGAACCGGATTTGAGAATTATAGCACTGGAATATACGCGCACACAATAATTGATACAGTTGTATTAAAGACTATGATTATTGTTTCAACTAAAGCATGATTCAATCATCGATGTATAAATAAGAGAGATATATTAAGAAGAGAAAAATACTATAAAAAAAGTAAAATATATCAAAAATGCATTGTTGATAGCTAATTTATATTTATCAATTTTCAATAGCTTCCATTGTAAACAAATTGTGCACCCTCTTTAATGACAGAGTAGAGGTTACCCAGGGAACGGCACTAGACTCGGGTTTCATTCTGGTAGAGGTATCTTGGTCGGAGTTCTTAGCAGCTCAAATACAAAGAATTAGTTAGTGGAGTTATGAAGATAAAGAGAAGAGAAGTTAGAACATGAAGAGAAGGGAAATAATCGGGCAACACCCTATTTTTAAAGGAACAGAAAAACTTACGACATATAAAATAAGATAACGAGAAAGGTTAAGATAATCACGCGGTCGTTTAATGGTACATAATTGACAAGTCCGGTGTGGCCTTATTTTCTATAATTTCTGCTTTATCTCGACAGAAAAGATTATTTCATAGAAGACCAACATCTCAGCTTTTCTTAGAAAGTAGGCTAGTTCTATTTAACTAACGAAAGATAATAAAAGCAACGACAATCTACTGTGAGCTATTTCGTTGTTGTGAACAGGCATGACAAATCGCTTGTTGCTTATGGGTTATTTCTAAGGCATCTACCAAAGTAGGTGCATCATAGGTGGCGTTAAAGTAATTTTCTAAAAAGAACAATTAAGGAAATTTTAAACATGCTTTCATTGTTTAGGAAATAAAGATCATTATGAATCTATTAGGATAATTTGGAGAAGCGAATTAGTTTTAATGCCCATTGTCCACGCAAAGCAAACATTTTTCTTTGTTGATTTGGGTACTGAGCCGTTGACAGTATCTGTCGTGAATTTCAAACAGAGTATAACTCTTAGTGTGCAAGTAAAACTTGCGGTGTTAAATGTATTGAACTACCATCTGAACTTAAAAAATGGTGACAGCTTGATTATTACTAAGAAAGAAGTTTCGAAAGTGTGTGGTGAGAGTGTTCGCAATATTTATGACTTCCACGAAGAGTCCCAGCAAGACAAACTAAAACCGGTACAAAAAACATACCACCAACCGTCGACCGCATAATGGACAGAGTGAACAATGGTGATGACCTACCAGCTTTTTCAAAAACCACATTTCGTAGGTTACTAAATGGCATGGGTTTTGAATATAGTAAAAGAGGTCGAGATTCGATAAAGATAAAGATATCATATCCTTTAGACACAAGTATTTCAGACAAATAAAAACATTGAAAAAAAAAGAATAATGTAAACTTTTTTATACCAATAAGTCTTCAATTAACGTCGGTGCCTCAGTCAAAAAGGAATGAAGGGACACAACGATCAAGAATCCACGAGATACCTTTATAAAAGGGCTCTCTACTGGTTGAAAGCTCCAACCCAAATAGGTCTTTGGTTTGTTCTTCTTCATACTGAAAGCGAAACTGGTTATGTGGCATGAGCCGAATTAACTTTCTTAGCCAAGAAGGGAACCGCTGATTACTACGACCAAATGGACGACCACATGTATGAAGAAAGGTTTGAGAATACGTTAATTCCAAACTTGCGAAAGAGAAATAAAACGTTGTCGTTTTGGATAACGCGTCATACCACTCCCGCAAATTTGATTTTCCGAAAAAATTGTGGAACAAAACGCAAATCAAGGACTTTCTAATCGAAAAAAACATTTTCTTCGAGAAAGATTACCTAAAAAGTGAATTACTGGGTACTGCGGGAGTCAAGTAAAAAGGTATGTGACTTCAAACAACGTCGATTTTAAAGAAAACAGTAGAACAATTAATAAAAAATGCTTAACAACGCGTATCTAAAGAGCAGTAGCATAATTATGTAAACCATGTCAAAAAAGTAGAAGAAAAAAATGTTTGTGGTATACAATTTGCATTTGCATGCAATTGAACCGGTGATAATTATTAATATAGGAGAAAGGATTCAGAGGATGAAGATGATTTAGATATGGATTGCGATTAGTATTAATTAACAAGGTTGGCCTAGATATTAACCTCGCGAAAACAGAGTACCTATCTACAAGTGAAGAAGACATAGAAGATCTACAGATTGATGACAACGTAACAATCAAAGGAAAGGATAAATTCAAATACCTGGGGTTCATAATCACGAAAAAGGCAACAACAGAGGAAGAAATTACACAAAGATTAGGACAAACAAGAACAGCAATCCGACAACTTAACTCAGTATGGTGGGATAGACACCTAAATATGAAGACAAAAACGCAGATTTATAAAACATTAGTGCGAAGTATTATGACATATGGGGCCGAAAATTGGATCATAAACAAGAAAAACAGCAGTAAGATAATAGCAACAGAGATGGAATGCCTGCGAAGATGCTGCAGAGTAACAAGAATGGATAGGAGAAGTAATGACGAAATAAAGCAAAGAACATCAATAGAAACAGACATACTAACATATATAGAACAAAAAAGACTAAAGTGGTATGGACATGTAAGAAGAGCTAGCGACAGCAGATGGATAAAAAGAATAACCGAATGGAGCCCCATAGGAAGGAGGAAAAGAGGACGACCCCGAAAATCCTGGAGGAACGAAGTAGACGACGCCATGAGTAAGAGAGGACTAAACGATGGAGAATGGAACAACAGAGAGAGATGGAAACGGTTGAGCGAGGGAAGGCAGTGAATACTGTAGAATCCCTAAATATATATATATTAATTAACGAGACATATTTTAGATTTTATGCTCATTTGTTTTTTAGTAATGTATGGTATTCTTGTATAGTTTATGTATATATATTTATAGTGTTATATAGGGTAAACTACTTGCATTTTTTTGTATATATCAATATAAGTATTTACTAAATATTAGATATTTTATGTATACAGGCATTTTTTATAGAATAAATTTCTCTTTTTTTTGTTTATTCTCTTATTTAACTCAGTTAAATTAATGAGTAAAGATTTTTGAAACGAATCGCGTACGGTCCTGATTTCTCAGTCTATCGCTAAACTACCACAAACCTACCACTGTGCTGACATGAGCGGCATCGCTGCGCGCCGTCAGATCAACACTGCATTCTAACATTCTGTGTCTTCTAGTATAGGAGCATTCCTTGTGTAATAGCTCCATATTTATGGTCCTGCATAGTTCGATGCCTGTGGGTTCTTGGTAAATCAAACAAGAATTAAAATCCATTTTGAACATATTTCAGTGTCGTTCAGGTTCTTATTCAATAACTTGTTTTACGTCGTTCATGAAGAACTTTAAAACCTGTGAGTAATATTTTATTATTTCTTTAAATATAGCTTTGGCAATTTTGCTATTTTTGGCCAAGTAGTACCAAGAAAACAATGAATTGTAAAAGAAAGAATGGAATAAAGATTAAGAATATAATTGTCAGAATATGGGAGTGAAGTCAAGATTGAAAGAAAGGTGACAATTGACGCAACTGGGGCTAGTCCTAATGTCTTTGACAATTTTTAGATCTTCATATATATCTAAATGGAGTATTTGTCTTGAACGTTATGAATCAATTTGGTGTTACCTTTTAGAGCATAAGTTTCCCTTTTTCAAGCTAGGAAATTGTCGTTCCCTTAAAAAATATAATCCTTTAAAGGTCAGCTGACCTCATCATGTAGCTAGTTACAAATACTATATAGACGTAAGTACTAACCACATTTTCATTTTAACATTTAAAATTTTACCCCTTTTGGATTCTTCTTTAAGTGGTTATACTTTTAGGTTCTTCACTGAGGATGATCTGATAAGATCGAAAACATTCTGAAAATTTATGTATCTATTTTGGATAATTTTTATTAAATTTTAATAATAAAATTTTATACCATTGTAGAAAAAGAAGTTTTTACTTGATTGTAGGTTTTCTTTGTACATACTTATGACAAATCAAAAGATGCAAAAAAAAGGATTTTTGAAGTGTAAATAATTTTAAATCCTAGCTGAGCAGTTTTGGCTTACAAAGCTATCTTCAGAGCTATGGTCAAATATTTAAGTATTACTAATATTGTAATAATGATCATGTAATAATAAAATTATAGAACAAGCTGATTCTATTTTATTTTTTCTTATTTATCAATGAAAAAACACAAAAAGGACTGTACAGTGGACTCCACAAAAAATACAATAAAAAATATGGTACGGGTGTCAGAACCCGACCAATTATTGGAGTTGAAGCAGCAGATACAATGAGCAAAAGCGAATACTCGAAGGCATTCACTGCCTTGAAAATAGGAACAAAATTTGTTTAATTTATTAATGTTTGTATTTTGAAAACTGTCGATCGGATAGCCAAGCGGGCTGGGCGGCTGGCTTCTCCTTCGCTTCACTGCGAGAGATGTCAGTTCAATCCCCAGCTCGGTATACAGAAAACAAAAGGCTAACGCAGCAGTTTAAAATTCTAAATGAATCTGCGGCTTAGTCTAGAATATGCTGGTATCTGATCGGCCTATGGTGGAGCAGTACGGCAAGAGATAAGGGCTTGCGGCTTGGTGATACTCCTCCATAGATCCCTACCGGAAGGGCGTGTGCTGCCTAAATACCGGGTATATATATATATTTTGAAAACTTTTTTCAAACTTATGTTGTGGCTTACTCCCAATGAAAATAGTAATTACATATTGTCGATGTTTTCTGGGTACACGATGGTGTTTCTCGAAACTACACCCGTATTTGGTTGGTCAAAAGACACCAGCCAACTAACTACTGATGCCGGAAACAAAACATTAAATGCTTAATTGACAATAACAATAATTAAGACAATGTTGATAGGTTGTTAAGGAACAAGAAGAAATTTTACGTCAGCTTATATTGAATCACATTCAATTAAATACTGCGCTAGTCTTGGCTCGTTTGTCTTATTTCTTCTTCTTCCTTTGCCATCCTCGATTACCATGCGTTTGCTACTAAATAGGCTACATTAATGTTGTTAACAGCAGCTCGAAACAGCTTAAACTGTTCCCTCAGGTTTATAAGCCATGACGTTCTTCTTCGACCCTCTTCTTTCGTCTATCTTGCTTTGTATTATTAAATGAAGTATGTTATACCTCTCTGGATGACGCATAACATGGTCAAAATATTCCAGTTTGCGATTTATAACTGTTCTGACCACTTCCGTAACCCGTTTGTGCCTGATGTTATTTTTACACAGTTTTGCCCTACTTCTTTATCGACTTTTACTTTTGTAATATTTTTAAAATAAGGAAACTATTCAACTCGATCTGCATCCTTTTCTTATTTGTCTTCCGTCTTCAGTAAAAGCCTGAATTCGGTAGTGTAATTTATAATCCATTAATTGACATTTTAAAGGAAAGTTCCTCATTAAAATTACCTGCTTAAGTTATAAATAGCGTGCAGTTAGTTACATCGGTGCATTTCCCTCTTTTAATTAAAGACCATAAATGAAGATGACAGCTTGCACATTTCACGTACCGGCGCGAACGTGTCCTTTCAAGAAACTTCCATCTTTTGCACTCCTTTCCTAGAATCAGATACAATTTTCAGTAATTTAATATCTTTTTACAAACTCCACCGTGCGACTCGTTTTTTTTCTCTCTCTCTCTCTCACGTCGCTGTATTTGAAATGAAAAGTACGATTTTTACGGACGACTAATTTGTCAACAAGTAGAAAGAAATTAATTACAGCTTATGCTGGATACAATTTTTAGGTTTATTAAATTAACCGAATTAGAAATTTCAGAGTTAGCTTGCAAAAAAATGTCTCCTCATGTTATTTTTATTTTTAGATTCGTAATACCTTACGTTTTTTATTAACAAATTATGTTATCTATTTCTTTCAGAAATATAATTTACATTTACTAATTATTGTTGTATATTCTAAGAGAGAAAATTTTGCCGCAAATATTTTCGACTGGTATGAAAGTTTGGAGAAAGGAGACCAAAATTCATAAAAGTGGTCTTTAATATGGAGGACATATCCTTCAATGCGAAGGCACCAAATTTAAAGTAGTTATAAAATATTTTTCAGAATGAGTCTTGGACGAGAGTTTTAATTAAATAATAACGATAATATTCTAAAACGTGACACAATTGTTAAAAAACTTCAATATAAATAAGCTTTCATGTGACAGTTGGGACAAACAATAACATAACCCAACTAAATCTGATTTCTTAAACAAGGAAAGTGACTCTCTTTCCTTCCCGTCTTCCCCAATATCTCTTCCCGTCTAACAATATATTTGCCCTCACTATCTTTACATTCCCTCTTCTGTCTTTTTGCTCGATGGTTAAGTCACGAACCGTCAGTCGAGTGAGTTTATCAAAATTTTATAAGCAAAAATTGCCAAAAGGCAACAAACTTAAATAAAGCCAGAAAAAAATTTTGCCGGTGAATAATTTTCTTTCGAATGATATTCGACAAGACTATTTCATGTGACAATGTACCATATCAACTAAACATAATCTTTATTTATTTGTTAACAATATATATATAACAATATGTATACTGTATCCAGAAATTTAGTGTCTTATTATAAAAGTTATTTTACTAACAGCTGTAAAACTGAATAATCCCTTGTAAGTACTCTATTGTTGTATAATTATCACAGCTATCCAAGCTGACAGGACCGGCATATAGCCAAGTCAACTGTAGGTTAGTACATATAATCAGATCAAATATTATCATTTAAGCGTAATGTCAAAAAACTCTTTTTATAAACATACAAATTTCCCATAATTATTGTATTCTTTTATTAATCATTATTTTAAGTCTCAACGAAATAAAAGCGCCCAAAATTATGAAGATCTCAATTTAGTTAAATTGACTGGACCGGTGGTGGAAATTAATAAGTTTTGGGAAAACGGGTAATATCCCAAACACATTAGAACTGACAAACCCGTATATACAGTTATATTGAGTAAACGTTTAACTTAATTGACCTATTAACAAATTACTTGGAATATATAACTTTCTACCTGTTACTTATCGTTAATTGTTTTTTAATTTGAAGAGAGTTGTACGATGACAAACTAACACTTAAAAGTCTGCTTCGACGGAATTGGTTGTAAAGTCGTTTGAGTGTTCAGTTTGTGCAAAAAATTAGTTGAGTATTGTAATAAAAGTGTTTATTTTTTTAGAGTGTGTACACTTGCCGGTGAATCCACGTAGTCAAAATTACCTTTATTGTATGAAACAATGTGGCGTCCCTGGAGTCCAGAGGATAATAGGGCAATTCTGCCAGTTAATGAACCGGAAGCAAATCGACAAGGAGGTGATCTCATTCAAGTATTAGAACCTGAACAGCGCCAACGAATACATTTATCTACTGATGCAAAACAAATTATTGCTAATGTTTTTCAAACTCTTGTCGAAAAAAATATGGACAGTAACGAAGCCTTACATGAAACGGCAACTTTGACTAAAAAACCATTATCCACAGTCAGAAAAATTGTAACTAATCCTATTATACCAAGATTAATAAGACGGGATAACAGTATTTCTCGGAAGCTCGATCGTGCAGATGAAGATCTTATTCGTCGCAAAGTGTATGCCTTGTATGAAGAACAAATTGTACCCACACTAGATATATTAGTTGACAGGCTTCACGTCGACAACACTGAAATTAAGTGCGGTAGAACAACTGTTTGGAAGTGTTTGCAACGTATAGGGTTTAAATACAAAAAAGTAGATAAAAGACAGGTACTTATGGAATCCAATCGTTTACGGATATGGCGAATGGAATATTTAAACAAAATTAAACAGTGTCGTCGAGAGAATCGACCTATTATTTAATTAGATGAAACGTGGTTTGATACACACGATACGCCATCTAAAGGTTGGGTAGATAATAGTCAATCTTGTTCAACAAAAGCGCCTTCTAATAGAGGAAAAAGAATAACAATATTCCATGCTGGATCAGTCGATGGATGGGTTCCAAATGCCTTATCTCTATCAGCTAAAAACATCAGTGATTCATGTCTCGATTACCATGACAACACAACTTCAGATATATTTGAAGACTGGTTCAAAAATAAGTTAATACCCAACATACCCCCTAATAGTGTTGTAGTTATAGACAATGCAACATATCATAGCAGGCAACTAAATAAAATTCCCAGTTCAAGCGATACGAAAATAACAATACAGAATTACTTGTATGACAAAGATATTTATTTTCACATAGATAATACTAAGAAGGATTTATTGGACATTTTAAAAAGTTTCGCATTGAAAAAAGAATACTTTTGTGATAATTATGCCGAAAACATGGGTCATACGATTTTAAGACTTCCACCATATTACTGTGTATTTAACCCAATCGAACATATGTGGCATCAACTTAAGTCAAGAGTTCGAAGAAATAATACTTCGCCACATTTAAATGCATCTGTCCTGCATTTAATTGAAAAGGAAGTACTCAAAATTGATGCGAATAGTTGGAAAAATGCAGTCTCATATGTTATGAAAGCTGAGAATTCATATTTTCCTACATATAATATACAAAATATCATCATCAATTTAAAAGACGACAGTGATAGTGACACAGATTTAACATAATATCTATGTGATGTAATATTTATACTCGTTTTGTGTGTGTGTGTGTGTGTGTGTGTGTGTGTGTGTGTGTGTGTGTGTGTGTGTGTGTGTGTGTGTGTGTGTGTTTTGTGTTTTATTGGCACTGGTTTTCACAACCAACTGGCCAGTCAATTTCATAATGATTTTTTTAGACTATAACTTATCACTAACTCAGGGGAGTAATGTGTAGTCTCTGTGTTAAATAAATGTCTTGTTACTTTAGTAAAGTCGACGTCATTGTCTTTACAAAGGGACGCTAATTGTATCCGAACGTTTGCGGTCCCTCAGTTGAGTACCGATTTACTCGTTTTAAAAGGTTCATATTTATTCATGTTGACATGTTATGTTTAACTTTTCCGTTTCATGTCTGAAAAAGTTGGCAAAAAATGATAAATTTCTTTATTAATAATTTCCCAAAAAAAAATTATTCTTCACTAAAGGTTGTGCATCACATAAAATGATTAATCAATAATCTTATAAAATATTAAGTGATAGATAGGGAAAATCATAATTATTAATTAATACTGAAGTGATTTTAAATTTAGATATACAAGAAAATGTAATTTTAAAATGTTTGTAGGTATTAAAAATTATGTCCAAGTTTAGATTCATGGCCTTCTAATAATTAAATAATACATTTAAAGTAAAAAGTAAATAAAAAAATACTTTTGCATTTGTTGATTTTGTATATTGAATAAGTTATCAGTTTATGTATTTTTCCCTTAATTATCTAGATATTTATTTAAATTAAATATGTAATGTAAATGCCAAATAAAATATAAAATTCGTTAAGCCGGCCCTTTTTACTATTTACCTGAAGAGGCAGCGGGATACTTTTAAATTCTGCATAAGTCAGTTCTTATAATTGTGAATGAAGTATACAATTATTATAAGCTATAGAAGCTTGCTCATTCTTTTCTACCAAAGCATGATTTTGTGTATTATTGACCTGTAGCAATATTTGGGAACTTGAAGGTCCAGCTTCATTTGTTGTTCTAAAATTTTCGATCAACTTCTGGGAGTAACTGCACTTCAGCTACTGATATAGTTTTAGAGAGCTTGTATTTGAGTGACCCGTTAATTTAATTAACTCCTGTTGAGAAACACCTTGCTTGAACAATGCTGACTTAGCTGAAGATCGATGAGAATGGTTTGTTATTTTATGTTTTTTTGTGTCTATTCCAATTTTTTCAGCTGACATTATTGTCCACTTAGATACGGTGTTGATTCCAAGTGGACAGTGTTTGAAACAAGATTTATCCTTCCAGTTGGGGTGACCAGTAAGAAAGAGTCTGTCTGATAAAATCTTTGGTCCCCTTTTTTCAATAATTTCAAAAATATTCTAACTGGACATAAATTTTCGTTTGATGAATTTCTTACCAGCCGTTTGCTGCTTGCCAAATTTTTCGAATCGCCTTAATTTGTTTTGGAAAAAATTCTGTGTATTCAATTCGGTCCGTAAATTCTCCCATAACATCAAATTCCTTCTGAAAAAAAGTAAATCTTTCAGTTTACGGCCTCATTACCTCTCCAAGCAAGTTGCAATCTTGCACATTTGAAAGACATATCTGTGAAAGTTATCTATTATTCGACCTTCTTTGGTACCGAGAAAAAATTTAAAATCCTGGAAAAGTTCTGCAGACACAAAGATATTCACAAATACACATAAAGAGCACTAGGATGAATTAATAATATCCTGACCTAGATTCATTAAAAAGGCCAGTACTGCATTCTGAAAACTCTACGTACCTTTTCTGGAAATGACAAAAAACATCAACATCTGATGAATTTGAGGAATTTGCAATCTAATAACGACAGTGGTTTTTAAGCAGATTCAGTAACCAAAAGTTTTAATCAACAAGAACTGGATGACCTTGTTAGAGATCTAAATCTATTGAAAAAACTTCTATATTTCTTGGCTTTAAATTAAAAGAAAACAGTCTACTGTACTTATGTTAGGTAAGGTTAAAATCCACTAACAGCTTCTTTCTATATACAGGGTGGTCCTTAAGTAATTGTACAAAAAAAAACAGTAGATTCTACAATATTACGATTTAAGCCAAATTGCTTTAATAAAATGTTAATATTAAGAAAGATACATTCATTGACGTTGATGACAAGGTAGGTGTATGGTTCTCCTCTTTCTATTGGTTGACCGTTCACGATGATTCTTTTAATTTGTTGTTCCTTCTTAGAGATCATCATACATTTTGTTTTCTTAATGTTCAATGAAAGTCCATATCTCTTACCCACTTCTGTGATTCTATTCATTAACTCCTGGAGGGCTTTATAACTTTCAACGAGTTCCACCGTGTCTTCCGCGATTTGATGTTATTCATACAGTTTCTACTAATTTGAATTTCGGCTTCAACATCCTCTACTGCTCCTTGAAGGATTTTCTCAGAGTATATTTTGAACAGCAAGAGTGATAGTATATATTCTCCTGCCTCTGTTCGGATAGACGATGTTTGATTCCAGTAAAGATTTCTAATAATTCTTAGATCACAGGTGTTTCTTACAATATTTCTTAATATCTCCATCAACTACTTCGTAAAAACGAATCCCAAAAACGATATGTCTCTACCACCTCTATTCATAATGCAGTACCACAATTTAAAACTTTCCGCGGCTGCAATAAAAACAAAACCAACCATTTATTTATTATTTTGCCGCCTCGGCATCTAATTTTTAATCTAAATGGTGGCAATAAATTCAGTTCGTCATAATCTGTGCCATAAAAGACATTTTTATAACGTGTTAGACACACATTAAAGTTATATATTTTTTATCTTATGTATCCACATGCAACTCAGACGCGGCCAATGACTTATGAGTAATCGATCGTCCTGGATACCTTTTGCATTATACAGGTTTCTATTCCGGGACGTTAATTAAGGTCACAGACGTAAGAAGAATAATCTTGGTAAATAATACAGGAGAAATATATCAGGGCTTTAACTACACAGTAAAACGTGGTATAGGAAATTAAGAACTTTAGATAACTCATGTTAATAATACTGCAATGTTAGATTCATAGTTTTTGTCTTTTTCTTCTTCCATTGCCAATTACTAACAGAGACTATAGTAGAAGCCATAGTTAGAATGCAGTGCAGTGCAAAAATGATTTTTTTGTTTTGGAAAATGTACTGTTCTGAAGCTATTTTCTTGTGGCATTTTAAATTAATTACTATTTAACTGGGAATAAGCCACAGGAAATATATAATAAAATACAGGAAAATGTACCACCGACCGTCGACAGCATAATGAACACAATGAAGGATGATGAGAACTTTTGAAGGCTACTAAATGACATGAGTTTTGAATATGGCAAAAAAAGTCGAAATTCGATAATGATGGAAAGAAAATATATCATACCCTGGAGACACATACAAATAAAAACTTTAAGGAAGAAGGATAAAATAAACCTTGTGTATATCGAGGACTAACGGCCTTCATAAAAGAGCTCTCTACTGGACAGGTTTTTGTAGCATGGGCCGAATTAACTTTGCAAGATATTATACAGGCATTTTTTATAAAATTAATTTGTTTTATTTTGCTCTTATTTAACTCATTAAATTTATGAGTAAAGATTTTTGAAACGAAGCGCTTACGGTCCTGATATCTCAGTCTATCGTCAGAATACCACACACCCACCACTGTGCCGACATGAGCGGCATCGCTGCGCGCCGTAAGACCAACACTGCATTTTAACTGTGGTTTCTATTATATATATCATTCTAGCTACTCTAATAGTTTAATTGAACTTTGTTGGACCTAGAGATGGGCGTGTGAGTGAATGTATATTCCCGTTCTAGCGGAAACTTCAACCATGCTCGTTCACGTACGTGAGTTCCTAAATGGTATCTCACAAACACGTAAGTCACGCGTGAGCGACGAGCTATGTTATATAAAATGTATAACTCTTTCAAACTCTATTAATTCAACAATCACCCATATTAAATTTATATATTTCGTCAGAAATATTTTTTTTAATTTTTTTCCAATTTTCTCTTTCGGTTTTATTCTTCTTTATACTTTATTCGGAATGACAGTATTCTTATTCCAAGATTTGTCTTTTCCTTTATTTTCCTTATTATCACAAGTAATATTTTATATTTTATAGCTTTTATTGATAAAAGGTTCTAAATATATCTAAAATATAAAAAATTTTGCGGTAATATGAGTTGGAGATGCAGCTATACAGAAGAAGAGTTACGGAGAATGTTAGAAGATAGTGATAATGAACAATATAGTCAGTCAAATTTGTTGGATGAAGAAAATGTAACCGACGACCGTAGAGATTTTCAGGTAATCAGGTAAAGAATAAAAACATAAAAGTTCAGCATGTGATTGAACAACGTATGGATAATTTTGAGTCTGACGACAACAGAGATATGGAAGTTAATACAGCTCTAATAATTGCATAGTACCAACTACAGAGCTCCAAATGAAAGAGCATTATGAGAAAAATGGATGGAATTACGACGAAAAGCCGTCAGATCGTCAAATTTTTAGTAACTTTAGTAAATATAGAAAATTATATACATACTAAAAACATTCCAGAAAATATAGACGTGTTTGCAATATTTCGTCTTTTAGTTGATGATGCTTTCTTTGATTTGTCCATAGAACAAATCGACCTATACGATAAACAACTTATTGCAAATAATTCTAGAAGTCGTTTAAGTCGCTGGAAATCGATAAACAAGGAAAAAATGGAAAAGTTTTTGGGTATTTACTTATTGACTTACATTACCTTACATTAGAATGCTACTGGAAAAAAGATCCCATTTTTTATCATCCTTTGTTGCACCAGATAGAAATGTCCTACAATCGCTTCCTAACAATTTTACGCTGCTGGTATTTTGTTGACAATACAATTGAAAGAGATACCAATAATCGTTTGTACAAAATCCAACCAGTTATAAACATTGTAATGAGAAATTGCAGAAAGTTTTTTTCGCCAAAAGATTGCGTTGTTGTGTATGAATCCATGGTTTTCTTTCAGGGGCGACTGCTGATCAGTAACCGACTGTACAACTGATAATAAACTGATAAAGCTTAGGGATTTCCAAATAGTTAACCCTCAAGTCTCGATCAGGTACATTTTCCTAGAAATCTGTTATATAAACAAACCATTGATATTTTATTATTGACCCAAAATTTTATTATAGAATGGTTTAGTAATAGAATAATATCATGGGTAGTACCATGAAATTTTAAAAAAGGCACAAATAAGCGGAATTTACGAAAAAAGGCAAAAAGTGCAAAAAACAATTATAATAGGCAAAATAGGCAAATAAGGCATTTTGCCTATAATCCGAGCTTTAATAATCAGTTCATACCTATCAGTCAAAATAATTTTATTATAATCAGTTACTTAGGTAATTAGCATGTGATTAAATTAAGACATTTATTTTTTTATTAAACAGTTATTACTAACAGGCGTTTTAAAGGTCCTTAAAAGTTTAATTCAATTACCATTAAAAAAATGATAACTGGTTAGTCTAATGATTCGGATAGCCGCTTTCCTGGCGCTTTCCGCACTCTGGAAAAAACAATGGCAAGTAAATCCAAAAGAATTGCACAACGTTTGCATTCAACGTTCCTCCGGCTTTTATTTTGATTATTTCATTCTGTATGTAGGAGAAGCCAGCGTAAAATTACGAGTAATTAAGTTTATGGTTTTGATAATAACATGGCAAATAAAAGGCGGAAACTTGTTGAGGTGGAATAGGGAACCTTATTGTTGGAATGTAGTGGAATCTTTGTTGGAGGAACGAATGTAATAAGGGAAAAGCTGTCATTTTCAGTGCACTTTAATATTATACTTCTGAAAGTTTTATTTCTTAATAAGGTTGTGAGTTACTCTCGACTGGAATGTTCGTGTCTTGGAAAGATTTTTTTACATGAAACCCTGCAAACTATTGTTTTCTGTATAATGTTATACACAATTTTAATTGAGTTTAAGTTTCTCTGCAATGGTAGCCTAATTAAATATTTTTTGCTCAGTAGTTGCCAAACAATCGCTTTTTCACATTAGAACTTGCCTCTGAGATTATTTGCAGTAAAATTTTTTATGTAAATAACATTTTTCTTCAGGCTTAATTCAGGTAAAATAGAAAATATTATCACTGTTCCAAAAACAACAACTGATCTTTTATAAATGACATCACTAACTTAAAAATCGATGGAAAAATTTTTCTTTTTGCTGATGATACCAGTATTTCTGAAAGAACTATAATATTGCAACGCTTCATGCAATTATAACTTCTGATCTACTTAAAATAAAAACCTGGTCCGACTCTAATTTACTCTCTTTTAACGTGGATAAGACAGTAGCATTATCCTATAAAGGAGCTCCTCAACCCTTGCTTCTTAATAACAGTCAGATCAGTATAATTGATTCTGTAAAATCAATCTCGGTATTTTTATAGACAGCAACCTTAAAAGGTCCCTTCATGTCGATTTGTTAAGTAAGAAACTAGCCTCAGCCTGCTACGCAATAAGATCTGTTTCGAAGGAAATAACATACTTTGCTTTGTTCGAGTATCATTTTCGATATGGCCTTCCTTTTTGGGGTTCTAGTACAGCTGCCCAATCTGATGTTATTTTTAAATTACAAAAAAGAGCAATACGGTATATTTACCAGTACAATAACACATTGCAAAAGCTACTTCAAAAATCACGGGATTTGAACTCTTCTCTCGTTATTTATTCTAGAAACTGTTTGCTTAATTCGTAAACACCTACATGTTTTTCCAGCAAGACCTAGTCATGACTACTTCACTAGAAATTCAAGCTTTGATGTGTATTTACCGATCCCATCCACTGAGTTAGTAAAGAAATCTATATTATTTGCTCCGTGCGTGACTGACGCGACACCTACCGACATATTTGACTGTTTTGGACCTACCAATTTTCAGGTTAAACATATGACATATGTTTGACATTGTTAAATACAGGCGAAATTGACAATTATTAATAATTAACTTTTTAATTATATTTTTTCAGTTTATGTACAAAATAAATGTAGTATTAAAAACTGGGTTTCTCAAAATTCATCATAATATATCTTTTTAATCCCAAACGGAAAAGAAAGGGAAAAATTTAGTACTGGCAAACCAAGTTTTTCACGTGAAAGAGTATATAATTAAAAGGTATGATATAAAAGCTAAAGTCATCAGGCACTCTGCAGTTAGCTTGAAGCCTTATAAAATATCATTTAAGGTAAATTATTTAAATATTTCCTATTTCAATTGCATAAAAATGAGATTATGTGATATTTACTTTTTCATATTAATAGCACGGATCCATCTTTTTCTTTTCTCTAATTTATATGCAATCTTTGGGAACCTATAAAAACTACACTTACTATTTTTGCTATTATTAGCACAATTAAATACGCAACATGTATTTGCACACATTTTTGATAACATTTATGCGTAAAAAGATTCCATGATTCCAATTTTGTCATAATTCGCCGCTACGCACGCTGGCATCGTTTCAAGGTACCTCTGACCAGGGTCACGCACGGAGCGAATTCAATCATTCATTCAATCGAAATCAAAAAAAAATTATACAACCATTTCCCTTTGCCACTTAAATCTACAACTTCTTTCCTTAAGTTCCGTAGATCGACAAAAGCCTATCGATCTGAAAGACTTTATTATTCATTGAAAGAATTTCTCAACGAATAATTAAGAAAGTACAGTTCGTTTAGGTACAAGTAACAAAGTATTTTTATATATATTTGGGTATCACATGCAGCAGCTTAAACATATTCGTAAACTAGTTCGTAAGATTTTATTATGCAATTTGCAATATAGTGAAATTTTGCAATGGATTGTATATTTTATGTTTTATTCTGTGATATTGATGATTTATTTAATTTTAGTAAATTTTAATGGTTATTGTTATTATTACTTTTTTTGTTCAACTTAATATATAAGCTTTGTTTATAAAATTGTACTATTTTCAGTGACAATAAAGCATATTACTAGTCAACTAATATTATGTTATTATTTAGTAGGAGGATAAATTTAGCAGATAAACAACAGAGTTTTCGTAGTGGAAGATCGTGTACAGATGCAATATTCGTTATAAAGCAAATTACCGAGAAATCACTAGAGTATAATAGACCAGCATTTCTGTGTCTGATTCTAAAGAAAGCGTCTGATAGAGTAAGACTCAAAGATGTAAACCATCTTCTGTATAATAAAGAAGTTCATGCTCTTTAATTTAATCATGGATGAAATCATCAAAAGCGTTAACAAAGGAACACGATACAGAATTGAAAACAAACAAATAAAAATACTTTGTTACGTAGACGATGCAATATTGATAGCCCAAGATAAAGATTGCATATCAATTGCAAATATATCAATAGCATAGACGAAGAATGCAAAGACTGGTCCATAGATTTAACATAAGAGCAAAAGAATATAATATGACAATCTCATCTCAGAAAACTAAAACAGTAGTAGTCAGCAAAGAACCAAACAGTAAAATAGAAATTGATGGCATCAGTATTGAACAAGTAATAGAAATAAAATACCTGGGAATTGCACTGTCCAGCTATAGAGACCTGGACAAGGAAGTGAAAGATCAATTACAAAAGCAAATAGACTGGCAGGATGTCTTAATAACACTATATGGCGAAATAGACACATTAACACTGAAATGAAGTCAAGAATTTATAAAGCCAGTGTAAGACCAATATTGACCTCAGAAACAAGACCTGACACAGCCACAGAGCAAAGCCTAAAAAAAACGCCAGAAATAAGAGTACTGAGAAGAACTACAGAAAATACGCTGAGAGATCTAAAAAAAAAGTGAAGACATTAGAAGAACATGTAACGTACAGTGTATAAATGAATGGACACAAAATAGAAAAAAAAACAAAGAATGGAATAACCGCATAAGCAGAATGGAGGAGACCCGTGTCATCAAAATAGCAAGAGATAAGTAACCAATCGGCAGAAGAAGTATTTTTGTCGGTATATTTTGTACAATTATGGAGTACCATCTTTTTTATGTGAAATATGATAGCATTTGCTAATATTCAAATCTAACAAATTTCTTTGACACCGTTGAAAAAGGCTGTTAAGATGAATCTATAAGAGCCTAGTATTAAGTTAACAAACATATTAAAGAGTAAAACAAAGAAAGAACTGGAATATAAAGTAATCGTTTAACTTGCATGGTATGGAACAGGAATGATAACACAGCCCAAAAAAAATTGGTGTTTGAGAAATAACGAATTTTAAATAATTTTGATGCCCTGATTTCAAAAACTCTTCTTTTTTTTTCATACTACGATGCACATAGACATTTAAACGATACGATAAACGTAAGTGATCCCGAGCGTGACTCATTAAATTTTTTATTTGCTGGACTATAATTTATGTAGATCTAATCTAATAACACAACTGAAGAGTTTCAAAATAAATTTGATGTAAAACCAAAACGCCAGGGTATGATTTGATGACAAGGTTCAAGCACATTATATTTTAAATTTTTGAAAGATGTTTATTCAATATTTTTAAGTATATTCTTTGCTTATTTTGGTAATATAGAATTAGCTAGTTAATTAATTAAAACAGTAAAAAATTAAATGTGTATGGTTGTAAATATAAAGTCAGTAAATTAGCATGAATTATTATTAACACAAAAGAGAAACCACTTACCTTTTAAATCTTTTAAAAAAGAGCAACGAAGAAGAAGAGGCGTCAATTATTGTCATTCTGGCATGAATTAAAGAAATAGTGTCTGCGATGACGAGGGCGGTAATGAATTTTATGTACGCATCGTGAGTTCTGACTAAATTCTAAGCCGAAGCTGTGTGCGTCGCGAATTGTGGCTGAGCTCTACCTTTCTCTGTGACGAGTCTGTGTAAACCGTTTTAAAAATCGGATCGCACACCGTTTGAGACGTAATTCTCAAGTCAAATCTATAAAAAATTTATTATCTCATATATGCGTGATTCTCAACAAAGCTCCAGTTTTAACGTGGGAAATTTAAGGAAGATAATAAGTTTTTTATATAACATATGTACGGTATTTTTATGCTGCTATCGACATTCACATGGCGATGCAGCCTCTGCTCGTGACTTGCTGCTGTTCTCTTGATTACTTCGGTCACAGTTTCCATACCCAGGTCCTGGTGGAGGTTGCTGTTAACGAAAGACCAAGAAGCATAAAAAATGTTCATCAGTACTTTGTTTTGAAATATCTGGATAATATGTAGATTACTAGCTTTGGCACAGCCACAGAGTTGGCACCCATATAATCATAGTGGCCTCAGTACTTGCTTCTTCTTCTTCTCATTGCGCCGTCTCCTTTCGAAGGTTGGCGATCCAAATAGCAATTGTAGTTTTGGAAACTGTTGCGCGAAAGATCTCTGCGGATGAGCGGTCGAACCATCTCCTCAGGTCTTTTAGCCACGAGTTCTGGCGTCTTCCTACTTAGCGTACTTGCTTGTAAATAGATAATTTATTATAAATGGATAATGTTAAATTTTTTCCGATCAGCCAATATAATTTCTTATATCTAATATTAAGTTCCCCTCTTTTCTTTTTGACATATACTTTCCAACGCATTCTCGGGTCTAGGGTAATGCCCAAGTATTTTGCTGATATTGCATAAGGAACTTGGATATCATTTATTCTAACTGCAAAATTTTCGATTTTTTTATTTGTAAAGTTAAATGTGTGCAGATTTAGTCTCATTTAATTTTATTTGCCATATTCTGGTCCAGGCATGTATTGTATTTACTGATAGTTGCAACTTATCAGTCGCTTCTTCACTAGTATCTCCTATCGCTAGTATGGCTGCTATATCCGCGAAGGTGGCAATAGTGTTTTGTTCTAGCTCTGTAATGTCACACAATAGGTACAGGATCGGATCTAATACACTCCCTTGTGGCCCTCTAATCGGTGTGCCCTTCTTTATGTTTTACTCTGAAATATATATTCGTAATGTATGATTCTAAGATTTCTAAAAACTGTTTAGGTATGAACGTTCTTAGTTTATAGTTTAAACCCTCATGCCAGACTTTATCAAACGCCTGGGCTAAGTCCAAGAAGAATGTAGAAAAAACTTTCTTTTCTTCTGTTTTTCTACTACATTCGTTATTCTGTGAACTTGATCTATAGTGGAATGTTTATTTTCTAATCTAAATTGATGATTTGGTAAAAGATTTTTTTTTATACCAAAGGTTTTTCAAATAGTTTTGACATCACCGGAAGGAGTGATATTCGTCGATAGGATGTCACTTCATTAGGAAATTTACCTGGTTTGGCAATCATAATGACTTTACCTACTTTCTAGGGTCTGGGAACATAACTCAATCTAAAAACAGCATTTATTAGGTGTGTCAGCTTAAATATGACTTTTCTTGGTAGATTTGTTATTAGTTCTCCTGTTATGAGATCATATACTGGAGCTTTTTTAGGATTTATATCCTTTTATTCCTGTCAACGTTATTCTTTCTTTGGTTTGGAATTGTTCTTTCCATCTCAGTTCTTCACCCTCATTGTTGCTGTGTTTGAACGTGCGTTCTAAATGATCTGCAAATTGTTCTGCTTTCTGTTGGTTACTTGTAGCCCAGTTGTCGTTTTCCAACTTGATAGGAGAAGCATGCATAATTGGTCTCTTCATTCTTTTTGTTGCCTTTCATAACGAATAATCTGTTTTCTGGTCAGCTGTTAAATTACTTTAAAAGAAATTAATTGTTGAATTTTTTATATTCTGTATCTCTCTTTTTAGTTTTTGTGTAGCATTATTTAGACTAGTTTTATGTCGTGGAGCTCTGTATTGCTGCCATTTTATTCTTCAATCTTCAACTTTCTTTTTTCTACTATGAGTTCTCTGATTTCTTCTGGATAGTTGTTTCCTTTTGTTCTAGAGGTTATTGTGAAAGGATTTTCCCAAGCTATCTGTTAGATATTTTTTATAAAACCTTTTATTTCGTCATCAAGTTGCCTCGTGTTTCTCAATGACACAGCAAAATTATCAAGGTTTATTTTGAAGCTCTTCCAGTCAGTTTCTTTGTTAATAAATATTCGATTAAACTCTTTTTTGATCACTGTATCACTCATAGTTAAAATTATCAGTAGGTTGGTCTACCAGTAGATATTACTTCACCATTTTGTTCTTTAACAGCTAACAATGGTTCTTTTCCTTTAGTTGTAGTTAGCTTAGAACCCCACGGGGTATTATTTGCATTAAAGTCGCCACCGATGATGTATCTTTTTCCTAAAGTATTCATAAACTCTTTATATTACCTATTCTCTTTTAATGGAGTGTCTAGGAGGACAATATATTGAACTTATATTTACGGTATGTATTTTCATCTTCACACATACGCTTAGTAAGTAATAAGCAAGATATTAAGTAATTTAAAATAAGCAACTAAATAAGGTCATAATCACTAAATACATTTTTAAACGACCTTGGATAAAAATATTTAGTTAAATGAAAAACCATTAAAAAAGTAATAATAATTATGCTCGTAATAAGAAATATTTCGTAATTGAATAAACCAAAAATTGTTCGTTTAAAGTTCTTTTCTATCCCATTTTTAGCGTTTATATTAAAATTCCGAAACCGTTCCCAACATCAGATTTTTCCATGTTGCAAAAAACAATTTCAAACTCGGAAGTGGTACATAATTATGAGTGAGTGAGCCGTAGCCCCGTATTAGCGAGTGTGTACAACAGGCGTCACTAACACTGCTTGAATATGTAGAAAATGTACTCGGGAAATGTTACATTTTGTGTGTGGTTTTACAGCGGACGTGAAAAATTAAATACATGCGGTAAGGACAAAATTACACTATGAAATGTATTCTTTGCATTTGTGGCAAAGGGGTTTTAGAAGAATGCGGCGTGTCTGGAGCAGAGTTCCTCATTTACTAGTTCCTAACAACTTTATATTAGTAAATTTTAACTTAAAAGGGGACGTCGGCTAACCACAATTTTATTTTAAATATATCACGTCGAATAAAATACAGTAAAACTTTTCAATAGGAGTCAATAAAAATGCCATAAGAATTTAACTGTTTAAAGTGGTAGATACTGTAAAGGAATTTTTATGTGGGAAATATAGAATTAGCTGATTAATTCATTAACCCTTTTTTGCCTTAATCCTTAAATCCTTATAATTTTCTTATAATGCAAAAGTTGGTGTAATTCCTGATGGAACTGAGGCATTCAACGTTTGTCTAACCTAAGAAAATATTTCATCGGGTGTATTCGCTGACAATCTTCGGTAATCGAATTTATTATAACAGTAACTGTTGCGTCGGTGGACGTTTGTTGATGCAAGCACAATTCATCATCATCATCATCATTCAATCTTCGCTTATCCACTGCTGGACATAAATATCCCTCATAATTTTTCATTTATTTCGATCTTGTGCCTCTTGCATCCAATTCTTATGACAACGTTTTAGATCGTCAGTCCAACGTGTTGGTGGACGACCTCTGCTTCGGTAGGCATCATCTTTTGGTCTCCATTCCAGTATCCGCTTTGTCCATCTATTATCTGTCACTCTAGCCACGTGACCTCCCCAGTTCCATTTCAGTGTTGCTACTCTCTCTACTGCATCAGCCACTCCTGATCTTTGTCGTAGCTGGCAAGCACAATTATTTTATCACAATTGTTTATCATTATTGTTTATACTGGTTCTGCGGAATTTTATTTGTGAATCAAACGCAATATACTTAAGAGTAAGCACCAATAAAACATTTATTTTGTTATGATGATAACTACATCTCATATTACTATCCAATGCCTTGAGACTCTCAAGTCCCGTCAGTATTCAAAACATGTTTTTATATTACTTTCTTTTAGAATGGGAAGTAAATGGAAGGATTGTATGAAAAGGCCTTTATCAGAAAAAGAACTAGAAGAACTAGCAATACAAATTTCTGGGGCTCTGATGTCGAAATTAGTGAATATGAAAACAGCGATTCTGATGACGATAATGAAATCATAGATGTTGGTCTATCTGCAGCTGAAGAAAGTAAATTAGTTGAAAATTATGTAGGTAAGATTGAAGAATCAGGACTAGGAGAAGCTGTGGTTGAAGACGAACTAAATGAAAGCGTTGAACCTCTTGAAGCTAACCGGAAATGACATAAGAAAGATGTCATCGAAAATATTCAATGTTACCACTTAGAAGAAGGAGCAGTGAGTCCAGAGTTCGCAGCACAACACCTACAGATGTTTTTGTTAGACTACTCGGAGATATTGTGAAGATGATTATCCATCAAAGTAATTGGTATGCATTGCAGAATAACAAGATACTGAATATAAAGGAAGGTGAATTACTAGCCTTTATCGGACTGAACTTTCTAATGGGGTACCATCAAGTTCCCTCGTGGAAAATGTACAGGAATACTTCACAAGACTTACATGTGCCTCTTGTTTCAAAAACCATGTCAAGGAATTGTTTCGAGATGATATTAGCAAATCTAAATGTCAACGATAACCAGCAAATTTCCAACGACAATAAAGATAAAGTACTTAAAATTTGACCGATGATAGATACTCTAAACAGACAATTTACTACATGTTATCAGTGTCAAGAAAACATAGTGTGGATAAAAGTATGATTATTTTTAAAGGACGAAGTAGCTTGAAACAATTTATTCCGAAAAAGCCGATCAAAAGGGGCTACAAATTATGGTCAATTGCAGAAAAAAATGGTTTTATGTTACAGTTTGATTTATATCAAGGCAAAAACGAAAAATTGCAAATCGAATTTGAGAACTATGGTTTTATTAGAAAGAGTAGTCCTATCATCAACCAAGATGTACTGGAATCAAGGAAGAATTATTTATTTTGATAATTATTGCTGTACAAGCGTAAAATTACTCGAAAGACTAAAACTAGAAAATACATTAGCATGTGGTACAATTCGTAAGAACAGGAAGGACTTGCCTCGAAATTTAAAAGTAAAGGAATTGCAACGCGGAGATTTTGATTATAGCTATTCTAATACTAACATTTAGGTTATTTTGTGTGGATGGATAACAGAGCAGTTAACATTGCAACTAACTTTCATGGATCAGAAGTACAACATGTTTCCAGAAAACAAAGAGATGGTTCGAGTTTAAACTTACCATGCCCCATCGTTGTGAAAGACTACAACAAAAATATGGGCGGCATTGATCTTGCCGACCAACTACGCAGTTCATACTGTGTAGATAGAAAATCACGTAAATGGTGGCATCGTTTATTCTGGGGCATGTTGGACATTATCTTTGTCAATTCATATATTATATACAATGAATTATTCAAAAAATCAGCCAGCTGGAGGCAAGAAGATCGGTTGCAATGGGACTTTTAACATACGCCACTGAAGCAAAGAAGCGAGGCTTCCGAAGTTTGTAGTCAGTACTATCTACACGGATGCCTCTAAATCAGAAGACGGTACAGGATGTGCCTTTTACATCCCCATGGAGAAGGTAGAAAAAATGTTCAAATTAAAAGCAAATATTTCCATATTTAGTGCGGAAGCAATTGCCATATATCAAGCCCTACTTTTTGTTTCTAACAGGGAATCCTCCGTTATTATTGTTTCAGATTCCATGTCAGTTCTCACAGCCATTAACCAACCTTTTTTTCCAACCACATACTCCAATCCCTACATAATATTAATTAAAAAATTAGTTAAACACTTTAAAGAAAATAAAAAAAAATGTGATATTTATATGGGCCAAAGCACACAGTGGAATTAAACATATTAACCATGTGGACCAACTAGCCAAATTAAGTATTTATTCAGTGGATACCACAGAATATCTACCCAGTATTTCTGATTTGGTTGCTTCACGCAAGGCAGTTTTGAAATATAAATGGAGTGATCTATGGTCTGAGTTTTGTTTTACCAACCCAAATAGATACACTTCTTTACACATAACTGTCCCTGTTGCACATTGGCATAGAACTTATAATGTCCCTAGGCGTTATATAACAACAATATCTAGGCTTAAATTTGGACATGCTTGTTTTCCTGCTTATCTTGCAAGAATTTATGTGATCAAGAGTAAAAACTGTGTGGAATGTGGAGTAGAAGGTGACCTAGATCATGTAATTTTTGGTTGTGCCAAATTTAATTTGGAATCCACCTTATTATACAAGAATATAGTTTATATTACCGGTAAATCTCCGTTTAACGTTTAATCTGCCCTAGCAACTCAAAATAGATTAAATTACGATTGCATATTCGATTTTTTGAAAAAATGTAATATTTTTCTTTAGTTAAAAAAAATTGTTTTTACTTTTTACCTTTGTTTTCTCTCCTTTATATGTTTAATCCTATTTACCGTAGCCTAGTTCTCTTGTGTATGTTATATATTATAATATCCTGATGGGCCCCTGGACGGGAAGCGAGTGACCCATGTTAATTGTATATGTTTATGGATATATATGTGTATGTATATATATTTTTTCTCTTCTTTTTGTTAATTGTTGTACTGATTTATCAACGTTAAATTTGTCTATTTTAGTCTATTCGATTGCAAACAATTCATAAACTTTTTACTGCGCCTAATGAGATTAAAAGATAATGTAACTGGCTGTACGGCAAACTGCCGAAGCCATAAAAAAAGTTTGGAGTCATCTTCACCTAACAAAAGGAGGAAGTATAATTACAGCGCGTTGGATGACGTCAGATTGGGAAATTTGGGAAAACACTGGCCTGTTTTTACCACCAATAGGGGAATCTGTGAATATTGCAGCTCACTTGCAATAGAGTCTGGACCTTAATCAAACTGTTCATTTTGTGGTGTCTATTTGTGTTGTAATTCAAATAAAAACTGTTTTGCGATGTACCACCGCCTTCCTACTTCGTGAAGAGTAACCATTTATAAAAAATAATAAAATGTTTGATTTTTAGCATTTTTTTATAGCAATAGAAATCGTTATCTGCTAACAGAATCGGGACTTGTAAGTCCTATCTCTGGGAAATTTTTTTTGAAAAATCTTAATTTGGACAAAAAAGTGTAAAACAAGACAAAAAAGTAGAAAAAAATTAAATTTATATGGGAGTAAATATACGAACAAATTAATTGGCACAACTCATAAATTATTATCAACACAAAATAAGACCGACTACTTACTTTTTAAAAATTGTAAATATTTTGGGTACTAGATAACAAGAGGCGTCGGTCTCGTCGTCTTAGTAGAAAATACAGAAATAGGGTCTGCAATGACGTGGAAGGTACTAAAGATTTCCCTGGTTTCTAAGCTAGAGGTATGAGCGTCACGAGTTATGATTAAGTTATGTAGTCAAGGTTAAAGTTAGAAAATATATATTAGAACTTGATTAAAAAGTCAGTTTTCTTTGTTCAAGCTCAATTTTTACAAAAGAAGGCAAAAAATTACTACTAGCTTTTTTGTGGATAACTGACATTTTTTTTATTTAATTTTATTAATACTAAGTATTCATATTGTAATTTGAGCTCCAAAATATTTGCTTTAGTTCGATATTATTGCCTAATAATAATAATTTTGAAATTTTAAAACTTACCGTGAAGAAGTGTGGTTACTTTTGAAGTGTGTCCAAAACAAGGATTTTATCGTACACAAACCAGAAGACTTAGTCAATTAAATCCATCAGTCTGCAAAAAACAAAAATAAAATAACACTCGCACGAATCTCATACAATTTTGATAACTTATTTTCCCGTTTTTTTATACTCCATAAATTTTTATTACTGCTCACGACAGATATTAAACATTTGGGATATAAAAGTATATTGCCATATTTACGCCTCGAATAAAAATGTAAACAATTTAAAAAATATATTGGACTGTGCGAATTCTCATAGCACTCGACTCAATACGGGCTCTAAAAACCCTGGAGAGCGGAGCAATTTCTTCCAGCATCGAAACAAGTACGTGGAGATTCGATTCTTCGCAAGCGATGACCGCGAAGACGTGTTCACTATTAAACGCGAGCTGGTGGTCAAGCTATCATCAAGAAGTTATTACTTCCTGGAGAGATCTTTTTATTTCTGGACACTTTTCACATAACGATATTTTTGTTACCGAATTTTATATAATGATTTAGTGATTGCTGTTATTATTCCCATCTATATGCCGGTGGAAGTCAAATGCTCATTGTGGCGAGAGAAGAGTTTAGAGAGTTTAGAGATTATTTGCTTAAGTACATAACAAATACAAATTTTGTTTGTAGCAGGTTAAAAGTATATAAATAAGGAATATAAAACGTAACTTAAATATATCACAAACAAGAACATATATTAAACAAAAACTGATTTATGGCAAAGTTACGGTAAGCAGTTCAGTAGATGGTCTGCAATGAGTCATATATTTATATTCTGAGCAGTAAAAATAATGTTTCAGAAGAGATTATTTTATAACTTCTTAAAAAACTATTATAGCTTAGCTGTTTAATACTTTTTAATAAAATATTCTAATAGTTATATTTAAGGCAATTTTTTTCGCTATGATGTAATCTACAGCGATTTGTTAGTAGGTAGTGACAGTTACGCGTATTGTGGACGTGAAAATCAAACTGCTTTAATAAATGGGCATGTTTTCTGTGAATTTCAGTTAGAACTTGAAATATGAACAGAGTAGGTAGCGGCATAATTTAATTAAGAAAGGTCGGCAGTGTTCTAGATAACTAACTCCTGTTAAAATCCTGATACCTTCCTTTTGCATTCTAAAACTTTGAATTGCATTTGTTGAATTGCCCCATATGATTACACCATAGTTTATGTGAGAGTGGAATATAGAAAAATATGTCATTTTTAATGTTTTAAAGTTGACAACCCTTGCTAGTTGACGAATAACAAATAATGAGCTTTTTCTTAAGTTATGAGATCTGAGCGGACCAGTTCAGTCGATTATGTATGGTTATTCCCAATAGTTTAACAGTGTCTTTGTTATCTGGATTATTGTGGAAATTACTTGCAGATATAACCAAATTTTACGTTTCGTCAGAATTAGGTTTTAGTTTGTTTGCAGCAAACCATGTGCTAGATTTAGTAGAAACTTCCTCATGAGACATTTTTAAATCATCATTATTTTTTTCTGATATAACGTAGTATCATCTGCAAATTATTGTTCTGAAGCTATTTTCTTGTGGCATTTTAAATTAATTACTATTTAAATGGGAATAAACATTAATGTTTGTATTTTGAGAACGATTTCCGAAGTGGAAATTAAAACGTAAATAAACGTACTTTAACCTTTAATTGTGGCTTATTCCTATTTAAATAGTAATTTATCTGCAAATTGTATGGATTTGTACAGAGATATGAATTTAGACCAATCTTTGACATAAATAATAGACAAAAAAAGTCCTAAGATTGGACCTTGCGGGACTCTATGTTTTACGGATGGAAAATCGGAGAGATAACCTTTAGACTCTACCGCCACACAGGTAAGAAGTTATAAGCTTAAGAGGGATACCTCTAATTCCATAATAATTTGATTTGTGTAGTAAAATGTCATTTTAAACGCAGTCAAAAGCCTTTGACAAGTCGAAAAGAGAAATTGCTATTCGATTGTCGCGTTCAAGCCCTTCAATCACCTCGCTCACAACATTAAATACCGCGTTCGTAGTAGAACGAGCACTTCTCAATCCATATTGTTAGTTGCTGAAGTAATTATTTGACTTAAAATAGGAATAAAATTGTTTTTTGATAACCTTTTCAATCACTCTGCCAAAAGTTTAATTAATACTTATGGGTCCGTAATTGTCAGTTTTTGAGGAATAACATTTTTTGTAGATAGGTAGTACTTTTGAGTATTTTATTACTTCAGGAAATACTCCAGTTCATAGAATTAAATTATTAAGATGAGTGACAGGTGTCAAAACTGTTAGGTAAGTGATTCTTTCAAAATTTTGTTTTTAATTTCGTGAACGTCCCTACAATTAGAATTACTAAGAGACTTTATTATTTGAGAGACCTCTTCTTCCACAACGGGACGAAAAGAGAACATCGACATTAATAATGGGAAGAGATGGTTTTATATTCTCTGCAATTGTAGTAAAAAACTGATTTATTTCATCTGGAGGTAGATAAGGTTGTACCAAGCTAGATATTGTGTTGTTTTATTTGAAATTTACTATTTTCCAGTAGTCTCTAGGTTTATTAGAACCTAGAGACTACTGTAGAGACTTAGAGACCAAGTATTATTGAAATTAGTAATAAAATAACGGTATGCTGACCTTTTAGCAATTTGTAATTGACAATTATATTTAAATTTTTGCTGTTTATATACTTTGAACAAATCGGGATCCTTAGTGGCATTTGCAATGTGTTTAATAAGAGAAAGATTAGATCTGCAAGACCTTAACTTATTATTAAACCATTCCACGGGTGATCTAGCGCCACATGTATAATTTCAATTTAAATAAAAATTATAGGAAATTTTGAGATATTGAAATATTAACTGGACAAAAAGAGACAAAAAAATATTTTCTGGAAGTGTACGAGTAAAAAAAAGGAATATTTGTTAATAAATATATGCAGTGAAAGATGCTCACGAAGAAATAATACTAATGGAGAATATATTCATATTCAAGAATAACCCAATTTTTGGTATTTATCAAATAATTATTTAATTTCAATTGCATTTTAAACAATTTCATGAATTTAGTTACCTTTGCATATGTATTAACTAATTTTTAAAGTAAGATAAAGCTCGGTTAAGTGATGACTAATCAGATACAAGTGAATAGAAACAAGTTTAAATCTAAAATACTCCCAACTTCACTGTAGTAACTTATGCGGTGCACCACAAATTCCGTGCATAAGCAGCGAGAAAGTTAGGAGTGTAGTAATTTACAGAAACAAACCCATTGCATCAGCGATATCTCTAAATGAGACTTTACTGTGTCCAGCAGTAAGGTTTGTTTAAGTTTCCTGCAAATTATAAAGCCCTTTAATACAAGCATGTGTGAAGGAGTTTGTTAATTATATTTGAAGGAAGAGGTACAAGCAAATATTTGTCGTGATTAATTGATTTACGTTTTTGACAACAGTTTCTACACAGTGACTCCTATGTATTGTTTCCGGCCACAAAAAATAGTGGTCAAAAAATAATTCCAAACAGAAAAAGTAAATAAATATAAATATATATCACAATAAGGGATAAACAGCAAAGGACAACAAAAACAGAAATCTACGTCATATTTTCTTGCCATAGTGTGCTAAAAGGAATGACAAAAGGACAATGACGAAGATAGATTAAAGTAAATTTCTCAGAACCGTTGAGGTGGGAAAGCTTTTGCAATTCAAACAAAAAATGAAAACGACTGATACAAAAATAATTTAAAAAAATATCAACAAAGTATGGCATACAGGACTACTCTATAAGCTAAAGAAGAATCTTCCATATTATAAAATCGTATTTAACAGATCGTTTTTCACTAGTGAAACAACAAGAATTCGGCTAAAATAAAATCCGGTGTATCACAAGGTAATATACTCGGTCTCTTATTAAAATTGTTATTTACTGCTGACCTTCCTACAACCAGACTAACAACAGTCGCATTTAAATAAAATAAAAAAATGGGGATGTTGGGGATGACACTTCAGAGTAAGATCGTTTATTTTTATTATCGGTATCAGTGCTGACTTGAGCATCCATTTCTTTTCAAAATTCGTCATTTATATGTATAATTTGATTGTGTTCGGAGCTAGTGGATGGTATTTGTGAAATGAAATTTTCCTCCGTTTTGGGCTTCTGAGTATTTTGTGGATTAGAGAGATTTGAGGTACAGTCCGAGGAAACGCGACCAGCTTGGTGGCGTTTGTAACAAGTTGGTTTATCGGAAAGAAAAATTCGGTACGAAATATTTTCAAAATCAATTAGGATGGAGTCGGGTACAGTAAAATTGTCTGTAGGTCTAAAGAAAACTTATCTTCGAAAACTAAGTACATGGCTGTATTGCGGGTCTTGTATTTCAGCTCTAAGGAACGAAATCGGAGACATTAATTTAAAACCAAGATTGATTAAAGACTGTTCGATGATGTAATGGGGTATAGATAGACATACGTTGGATAAAACTAATCTATTAGCGGTTGTAATTAGTTTATATGCTTTGATTGTATGTTCTCCAATTTTAATTTCGCCATGTTGACTTAAAAAATCATCTACGACTTGTATGCTTGAAAGGTAGATGCATATTCTTCCGTTTTACATTTTGGATGAGAACGGTACATTTTTTGGATGGACTATAGTTCCTACTGTAATGGTGTACTCTTTCGTTCTTGTTTGAGGCCTGGTTTTTTGTTGGAAATTTTGTTAATTGTTGTTGCTTAGTGATGGTAGAATAAGTAATGTTTTGCTAATTGGGATTAATTGATGGACCCCTGTAGTCAGAAGTACCACCTGTCATTTTGTCAAATTTAATCTTCTATCTTTTTTTAAATTTAAATTGAACTTTCATTTCAATAATTTTAATTTGGGTAGGTCCGACTCTGTTTATTTAAAAGTAAATAGTCGATCTAGCAATTAGCAAGATAATGCCAAGAGTTGAAACTAGTTTTTTAAATAATTAATAAATACGAAATATAAATAATGTTCTTCGTATGTATATAAAAACAAGGTTTGTAATCAAACTACTGCCAATTTGGAAACTGTACTTACAGCTATTAACAGACCACTGTACACTGCTTCTATATATTTCGGTTTATTATTTAAATTTACACTCTTTCTTTTCAAAAACTGTAAAAATTGTGGAGCTCAAGGTATTTCCACCTGTCTAAGTGAACGATTCTTAACCGTCTAAGTTTAAAATTATTATCGTTACAAACTATTGTTACGATAAATAATGACGTGTCATATGACTCAAAACTGTAAACATATTTACTGCTAATATCTTTTCTGTTCCACTCATTTCGGCGAGACTTGTTTACCTGCCGGCAGAAACCTCTAGTCCCTTCGCTGAAAAACCATCTATGAGTCACCTTGTCGTCTAATGGGTGGAAGGTCATCGACTCATCGCCAGATACTTCTAGATAACGGCATTTTATATATAAATGGGACATTTTATTTGGAGGAACAGTTAGTTAATTTTTGAAGATCGCGCCGCGTTTCAAATGTAACGCCCGTAATATAATAAGTTGTATACTTGTTCGTGTAAGATAAATTAGTAATAAAGACTTTAATAAATTTGTGAGTGTTATAAATAGAACCTTTAATAAATAAATAAAAACAATAAATTAGACTTATAATAACATAACACTATTTTTATTTGATTTCATTATAAAAAGTTTTAATAAATGATTTCTGAAAAATCATAAACCAGCGAGGCAGATGTTGTAGCTACTGTGACCTAGTATACAATTGTTAAATATTTCTTTGTTTGAATATATATTTTTAAGTCTCTCGCACAAGGGTTGTTACTTTTATAGTAGCTCTATTTCAGTGAGTTTTTAGGTTTATTTAGTATTTAGTATTCTTTTTGTTTCTTGTGATCTATGTAAGCTTGCTAAAATAAACATTATTAATATTATTTTTATGATCTTTGTTACTTCTCAACGCGTAATAGCAGAATCAGTCAATACCAGAACAAAAAAAAACGTTCTTCGAGGGTTTTTTCCCATCACCAGAATTCCAACATATAACAAGACCAGTGCAGCTGCACCACTTGGAACTTTTTAGAGAATCGTTAACTCTGCTTCAAGAAATTTATTTTATAAATTAGAGTAATCTTTGTGTAATATAATTAAAAATAGTATTACTTTCAACAACAATCCTAGAATGTTATTTTTATCAACGACAATAAATATCTTATTAAAGCTAGAACTACAATAAATAACCCTCAAAACTAATATATATTTAATCTAACACACTTCGATTTGTAACAAAACACGAACATTTTTATCCAAGCGAAGCACGTGAGACCATTGATCACAAAAGTTGGCTAAAAGTAAGGATGTTAGGGGCCAATCCTACCAGGCATAATTCTTTGTTATTTCGGTATTGATGTATTTATTGCACATTGAGGCTGTTTCAAATTAAAACTTTTTAGCACGTGTTTTTGAGACTATTCTTTTGTATTTTAGTTTGTGAAATGCGCTGGTTATGGCATGCTTATTTATAAAAGTACAAAAGTCTTCTTCAAACTATTTTTTTTTTAAATAGAAAATATAATTCTATGTAATAACAAGAAACAATCAAAATAAACAACGGAAGGATTATGACTCAATAACCTAATGCTAAGCTTCGTTTTTCCAGGATAAGTTTCTATTTCCTTCTATTGTTTGTCTTTGTTTTCCAGTTGCTTACTCTCAGTACTCATTCAGTTTTCCTTGACTAGTCTCCAAATTAATTCTTGATAACATGTAATTATAGCCCAGTCTGGTTATACAAAAATCATCGATTTCACGGCAAAATGTTTCGCAGATATCTGAAGCTTTTAAGACATAGGTGGGATTTACTAGATGACGAATAAATAAAAAGATACTCCTATTTTTACCTTGCATTTTTTTTAAACAATAATTTATGGTCAGAATTTGATTTTTTATCTATAAGTTTTTTCCCTTATAATTTAAATAAACAATATTTATACCATTTTTTTTATATCAAGAATATCTTTTTTTTCCGTTTTTTCAATTAAAATTGATAAATAATTTACGGAGATATTTGCAAAAAAGCAGTTTTTTTTCACTAATTTATAAATTTAATTAATTTTTTTATTAACAAAATAAAATATTATTAATACATTTCAACATTGAGGAATTACCGTCCTTTAAATTTGTGCGAAATTTCCCCCCGATCGGTCAAATAGTTTAAAAGTTATTCAATTTGTTTATCCCTGGGACTAATTATTTAAACCATTGAACTTGCCCTATGAATAATGCTAGACACATTTAACAAATTTCATAGGGTTCTTTAAGACTTATACTATCTCAGAAGTTAAATGAATATTGAGTTTTCATCAAAATTATTTACAAAATAAACGTTTGAAAAAGAGGTATGTTTTTTACTTATAAACAATTGTAATAACTTCTATATTTTTTAAGCTACATACTTGTACGTACAACCATTAGATAGCTGGTAACAAAACTCACATTTAACAAAAAAAATTAACCTTCTATGAACAATAGGAACGAAGTTAGCGACAATTTTTTTGTTAATTATATCTCCATTGTTTATAAACATTAAGAAGTAAAATGTGCACAAATTTTGAATCAAAATCTAAACTTTATATTAAATTTTATAGCCATGAAATTCATCGAATTTTTCGAAACTTAAAACCTTTCAAAACGAAGTTACTTTCGAAAGATCGACATAGGAAAGTGGAGGGGAAACTGTTTTAGCACCTCGCTGCAAAATTTAATATTATGGTTACGGATTTATCATTCAACAGCTTCAACAGTTCTGTAGGAATTTCATCAAGTCCATTTGCTTTTCCATTTTTAGCGTTTCTTATTGCGTATTCTACTTCTTCTTTCAATATGTCTGGCCCAGTTGCATTGATTATCTGAGTTAAGTTGTTTCTATCGTCTTCAAATAATTCATTCAGGTATTCTGTTCATCTTTTTATTTTATTCTCTAGATATTTAATAAGATATCCATCTTTGTCTTTAAGTTTACCTATTTGGCATTTCTTTATGCTTCCTGTTATCTCTTTTACTTTTTTGTGCATATTAAACGCATCGTACTTTTTCTCATAGGTTTCCATTTCTTCACATTGTTCTTTAATCCACTCCTCTTTGGCTTCTTTTATTCTCTTTTTTATGTGTTTATTTATTTCTTTGTATCTGTCTGGGTAATTCTTCATCTTTCTTCTTTGTTCCATCAAGGCTAGTATATCTTGTGTCATCCACCCCTTATTCTTTGTTGTTGTTTTTGTAAGATATTTCTTTCCTGCTGTTTGTATAGCTGTATTTATGTACTTTAATTTTTGGTTAACGTTGTTTGTATCGTTAATTTGTTGCTGCACTGAACGGAGGTTTTCATTTATTTCTTCTCCTGTTTCTTGTCGTATATTTTTGTTTCTAAGTTTATTTAAATCTAGTGCCTTTCTGTGTGGTCTTCTAATTTTTTTTGGTCTCGCCTCTATCACAGTAACTACCGGGTGATGATCTGAGCCTATATCAGCTCCTGGGTACGTCTTAGTACATTTAACAGCATTATGATACCTCCTTGCTATCATAATGTAGTCTATTTGATTTCTCACTATTTTTTCTTTGGTATGTTGTGGAGATGTCCATGTATATAACCGTCGAGGAGGTAATTTGAAAAAGGTATTTGTTATTACGAAGTCTTCACTTTGGCAAAATTGAATCAATCGATCTCCTCTGTCATTTCTGTTTCCAAGCCCATATTTTCCTACTTGTTCTCCTACCTTACCTTGGCCCACCTTGGCATTAAGATCGCCCATTAATATGAACCTGCAACAAAAAGGTTCAGACCTGACAGTGAAGTCGAATAAATGAACCAAATTTTAACTTTTAAACCAATGTATGTAAAGAAAATAAAAAAAGTAAAGTTCATTAAACATTGCAAAATTTAATAAGGCAAGTGATGAAAAAATCGACTTATTTTATCAAAGCAGTAAGGCAGATTAGATTAATATTGTATATCATATTTGTAAGAAAAATAGAATAAAAATCAATATTGTTAATTATAAAAATAGAAACAATTATAATTAATATAAGGAATATAATAATATAATGTGTAAACAATTACCTGAAATTAAATTTATAAAATATATAAGTATTATTAAATCATTGATATAAAATGAAAAAACATATGTTGATTTTCCGGGATTTTCCGAGATTTATGGGGGGTGAAAATTATGTCATCATTATTAATACTGCGACAGACTATTCGAGCAAATTAAAAAAAAGTAAGTATTTAAGGTGAATTTCAAATGGACTCAATTTTTCCGAGTTTTCCCATATTTTCCGGCCAGTGAAAACTATGTAGTTATTCATATTTCGACGAGCTACCCCAGAATAAAAAAAGAGGCTTGCAGCTGCAAAGGAAGCAGAGATAATGTAAATTTTTCCTACGTGTTGCAATTTGAAGTTCCGATGCCGAAAAAAAAAACGGAGATGAAACAGATATCCTCTCCACTTTCCTATGTCGATCTTTCGAAAGTACCGTAGTTTCGAAAAATTAGATACGTTTTATAGCTATAAGTTTCAATATAAAGTTTAGATTTTCATTCAAAATTTGTGCAAATTTTACTTCTTAATGTTTATAAACAATGGAGATTTTTGTTTATAAACAATTTTTTTTAAAATAGTCACTAACTTCGTTCCTATTGGTCATAGAAGGTTTTTTATTTTTTAATGTGAGCTTTTTACCAGCTATCCAATGGTTGTACGTACAAGTCTGTAGCTTGAAAAATATAGAAATTATTACAATTGTTTATAAGTAAAAAACATACCCCTTTTTCAAACGTTTATTTTGTAAATAATTTCGATGAAAACTCAATATGCATTTAACTTCTGAGATAGCCTAAGTCTTAAAGAATCCTATGAAATTTGCTGAATGTGTCTATCATCATGCATAGGGCAAGCTCAATAGTTTAAATAATTAGCCTCAGGGATAAACAAATTAAATAACTTTTAAAATATTTGACTGATCGGGGGGAAATTTCGCACAAATCTAAAAGATGGTAATTCCTTGATGTTTAAATGTATTAATACCATTTTATTTTGTTAATAAAAAAATTAATAAAATTTATAAATTAGTGCAAAAAAACTGCTTTTTTGCAAATATCTCTGTGAATTATTTATCAATTTTAATTAAAAAGATGGGAAAATAAAGATATTCTTGACATAAAAAAATGACATAAATATTGTTTACTTAAAATCTAAGGGAAAAAATTTATAGACAAAAAATCAAATTCTGACCATAAATTATTGTTTAAAAAAAAACGCAAGGTAAAACTAGGAGTATCTTTTCATCTATTCATCATCTAGTATCCCCCACCTATGTCTTAAAAGCTTCAGATATCTGCGAAACATTTTTCTACCTTTTGTTAACCAGACTGGGCTATTAATGTTTGATACCGAAACAAGGACCAAAACCTGTAGCCTGAAATAAACTCTTCATTTTATTTTTTAATAGGAATTTTTCAAATAAAATTTTTCGCATTCGAAACACAGAACTTTTTAATAAAAAACAATTCATATAAATATTTCTAACGGTAAATTATCTTCCGGCGTGTCTAATTTTTTAACAAGATCCGTTTATTTACCACTTGCTGCAATTATTAAAAGATATTTTTCAAGAAAAAAGGAGGCATTCCGAAATAAATTATTCATTTTAATCTCGGAGTCATAATGAAATATGAACTACCCTATAAAACTGTGGGAAGCTTCAGCTGCGCTGATGAACGTTTAAAAAACAACTCGTCTCTAAGGGAAAAATGAAATTAAATATCAAGTAGAGTGCAGCGCATTTTTAAATATAACTGGAATTGTAAAATTACCGTTTTTTCGTGTTTGATTTGATATAATCCGTATTTTAAAACAGTTTAATTGCTTTTTCTCGACGACTGATGTACTAAAAGATTAAAAACTACTGTTAAGTTAAATACTTATGTTATGCAAAATACTCTTCTTGTTCTTCATCTTCTTCTTGTTTTTATGTAGACCTAACATCTGATCTAATAGATACCAAACGAAGAAAAAGAAAAGTTTAACGAAGAACTGGAAAGGATAATACAAGACTGTCTAAAGCAATCTAAAGATCTTAATACAAGATTTTCATGTGATAATAAGAATATGTAATAAACAAAATGTGGCCACATAATTGTGGTAAAAACAGGCCACATAATTATTGTAATCATATAGATCAAATTAAAATGTGACAGAAGGGAGATGAGTACAGAGAAGTGTTAAGAAAAGAATTTGTAGAACATTATCAATAAGAAACTATCAAAACTTCAGGCTTTTGAGCTTTGGCTATACAAAAGGATTCTGAAGATACCATGGACAGACAAAGTTACCAATGAAAAAGTACTGTGGAGGATGAACACAACCGAGGATTTGGTCAACATCGTAAAGGGTCATAAGCTGCAGTACTTGTGACATATAATGAGAAATTAAGGCAGAATGAGCTACTCCAATACATTTTGCATGTTAAAATTGAAGGAAAGAAGGCCCCAGGACGAAGAAGAATATCCTGACTTTAGAATGGTAGAGAAAGACCTCAACACAGCTATTCCGTATAGCAACCAACCAAGTCATCATAGCCAGAATGATCGCCAACGTTCGGAACGGACTGGCACCCTAAGAAGAAGATCAATAAAAATATTTCGACATCAACACAATTAATAAAGAAATCCAACAAAATCTCTTGATAGCAGGAATGACTGTTGCAAAGAAAACGAAAAATAAAGAAGACAGAATAAGTGATTGAACAAAACGGTTAATGGAAAAGAAACGCACATTTCTAAGCGAAGGAAAGCGAAACACCGATGGTTTCAAAGCGTCGAATAAACAAATAAAGAAGGGAGTAAATAAAGATTTAAGAATTTACAATAAAAACAAGGTATAAAAAATAATAGAAAAGAGCCAAGGCCTCAAATGCTTAAGATCAAACTTAGAAAAGCCTATAATAATCTTATTGAAGGATAAAGATGGAAAAAAAATAAGAGAAATGAACGAAATCATAAAAGTTACTAAAACATTTTACCGTGATTTATATTCCTCAAACAAGAATCCAGATAACACTGCAAAGAAAGATCTTAAGAGAAAGATAACGAATGTCAACTCAGAAATACTTAGAACATAGAATCCTTCGAAATAAAACAAGCTATGGCACAACTAAAAAACAATAAGGCTCCGGGCCCAGATGGAATACTTGTAGAAATGTTGAAGGACGAAAATGAAATTATTCTCGAAAAATTGAAAAATTTTTTCAACGAATGTCTTCACAAAGAAGAAGTCCCAGATGATTGGAATGAAAGTTTGACAATACTTTTCTTCAAGAAAGGAGACAGGGGAGATCTAAAGAACTATAGGTCAATCTCCCTGCTGTCCCAAATGTACAAACTGTTTATGAGAGTAATAACTAACAGGTTAACGTCGGCAGGATTCCAAAAGGGTTACAGTACATCGGATCATCTTCTTACAGTCAGAACGCTAATAGAGAAAGTCAATGAATATCAGTTGAACTTACACATTGGCTTCGTTGATTATGAAAAGGCATTCGACTCCAAAGAACTTTGGGCAATAGAAGGAGCTATGAACAACTGCAGGATAGACACCCGATATAGTACGCTCATACATAATATTTACAAGAAAGCTACAACGAAAATACAAATAGATGAGAAAACCAAAACTATACCAATCAACAGAGGAGTTCACCAGGGAAATTTTATTTCACCAAAACTTTTCACACTTGGACTGGAAAACGTGTTTAAAGACATTAACTTGGCAGATAAAGGAATAAATGTCAATGAAATAAAACTGAGTCATTTGAGATACGCTGATGACATTGTAATATTCGCTACAAGTTTCGAAGGACTACAGACTATGATAACTCAAATATTTTAAGCTTCGGAAAAAGTAGGTCTAAAGATGAACATGGAAAAAACAAAAATAATGACAAATACACCGCATATTAGAGAAATAACGTTGAACGACATAAATTTAGAAACAGTAAGCGAATACATCTACCTGGGACAGATAATTAAAGTTAACAAAGAAAATCAAACTGCCGAAATTACCAGAAGAATAAGGTTAGCGTGGGCAGAATTTGACAAACTGAGTTGGATCTTGAAAAGTACCAAAAATAGAACAATTGAAAACCAGAATTTACGATCAGTGTATCCTCCCTATACTCACGTATGGTTCACAGACGTGGACACTCACCAAGTCTAAAATTGGATAAAATAGTAAAGACACAAAGAGCGATGGAAATAACAATGCTCTAGGTGAGACTTATAGACAAAAAAAACAAACAAATGGATAAGGAGCAAAACCAAAGTAAAAGACGCAGGAGAACATGCTGCCAAATTAAAATGGAGCTTCGCAGGACACAATGCCCGACTAAAGGATAAAAGATGGAACCACGAAATACAACAATGGAGACCATGGTTAGGAAAGAGAAGCAGAGGAAGACCACAAATAAGATGAGCTGATGACATTAAGAAGATCAGAGGACACAACTAGAAGCAAGTGGCGCGAATTAGAAAATACTGGATTGACTTGGGGGAGGCCTATGTCCAAAGTTGGATTACTTAAGACTAAAGAATAAGAATAAAAAATAAACAAAATATGCAAAAGATTAAACATCATTTTTACTTATAAACAATATATTAACAATGTAAATTCGCTGTTTGATTTTAAATACTAAAGGTGGAGTACCGGTAAATTATATGGAAAAGTGACACAGTTCTACTGCAAAAGCATAAAAAATTCTTTAAAATAAGGATTTGCAAAGTTATTTGTGTTACTTGGTTGATTAATTATTGCAGAAATAGCTTTAAAAGTCGATTTTTTGAAAATTATGAATATTTTTTTTAGCATGTACAAAAAACTTTAAATTCACATGAGAATATCACAAATATCCTAAATATTCAGCTTAAAAAATTTCAGCAAGTTGCACTTAACAGTTATTTCAAAATTAAAATTGTTAATTCCAAAAAGCTTTTATCTACAACGTTATTATGTGTAAACTATTGGATTTACATGAATTCTAAAAGCACCAAATTAAAGAAAAAGGATTAATTTATCAAATTAATGCATTTAGAGATTAAAAAGTTTATGTTAAATATTGTAAAATAGGTTTAAAAAAGTTCTACGGTTTTAAGCTTATAAACAATACATAGTATGTAGGAAGTTATTTATTTTTATTCGCCATGTTGGCATTTTTATACGAATCCAAGAAAACAAAATGTCTTACGATCCTCAAAACCCGAGTTGGTGTTTTTTTTTTCTAAAATTCACCGGAGCTTTATTTTTAAACAATAAACAATTTGAAAAAAACCATTTGAAAGATTGAGTAAATTTAGATAAAAAAATTAAAGAACGATTCCTTTATAAACGTTCCGTACATAATGTGCCAAAGATAATAATTTTAAAAGCGAAAGATTTTATTATACCTTGCCCGTGGCATGCGACGGGGGATCCAATTAATTGTCATCTACAGTCAGTTATTAAATTTTTAAAATATTAAATTTTTGCGTATAATCCAAGTAAATATAAAGTGCACAATATGATCTGGTGCACTTCTGGCCTGACATCATGTTTTTTACTATACACTTTATACCCTATATTGATGGCACGCTATATATGGTTCTTCTCAGGGACTTCTTTCAGTTCGTCATTAATTATGACGTCATATAATATAGTGGATGATATGAATTATTAATTTCATGTTATTATTGACGAATCTGACAGATGCCAGGATCGTACTTAGCCGTAGGTGAAAATTTATGTAAATAAAAAAAACTTAAATAGTAAACAATATTGCTTATTAAATTTATATATACGGAAACACTTAAAAATGACAATAAAACGATCCATTTATTGTTTTTTTTATAATAGTATATACTACTAGCATAGTTAGTTTGTTTTGTAGTTAATACAATTAAATAATTTGCCGTCATGTTAAGCAAACACAAAAAAGACGGTTTTCAAAAATACTTATTGGGTAACTAATAAAATTATATCACGACATATCAACTAATGATATATCTAAAACAAAAAAAGCATAAAGGCGGCGGGAACTTTAAGAGAAAATCAAGTACAAAAATGTCCAGTAACGGAACCTAAGCTAATGAAGAAAATGGCATCTAGATTCGACAAAACTAATGAAATTTTGTGTGTGAAATGGTATGATCATAGTGTTTGTTCTATGTTATACAAACATTGAACTACTAGGTCACGTAAAACGGTGGTCCAGAGCATCAAAATCAAAAGAAAATGTAGTACAACTTTTCCTTTACTAAACATTCTATATACACGAATCCTAATGGAATGTTCGTATTTATTTGTTATATCAATTTGGATTCAAGACTAGTGGCTACTAATTCGCTTGTTGTGTTGAAATAATCAGATTATTTTTGGATTTTATTTGCCAATCATCGTGTAGTTGGCAAAGAAATTCTTAATGCAAGAGCAACACGTTGAAATAAACAGTAGGTAAAACAATTTTATTTTCAGAGTTTTTTAAAATTAAAGTGTTTATCTACTCGATACTACTACGTAAGTCATCTATACTTAATTATTATTTTATTATTGTGAAAAGAAAACGTCAAATAATAAATATACACTACCGTACAATCATTTTGTTAGGTTAGCTGCTATAATTAGCTTATAGAAGCATGCGATTGGTTTTTCATTTACCAGAGTCGGAGTAAGGCCTTCGCCGCCGCAGCTTAAAATGGCTTCACACAATGTAAACACACCTTCTGATCTAACCAGTCCAGTAAATCAACGTTCGAATATCACAAACAGTTATGCATCAGCCGCTTCACATTCTTTTCCGTGTCAGACCCAAGCAATTGTATTTAGTTGTATCGAAAATGCTAAACTGCAGGATTATCTCATTCCTTTGGGTACAATCATCAACCCAAAAAATATTATTTTTTCATCTAGATTATCTCATAATAGAATCTGAATGTATTTGGCAAACAAAACCGTAGTACTCGGCGAAGTTGTAACAGCACGAAGACTTGTCTCTCCAGCAGAAAGACTAGTCTTGTCTGGAGTCTGCCCATCAATTCCTCATCAAGTATTAGTTGAAGAATTACAGAATATCGGTTTAAAGCTTATTTCCCCAATAACATTTCTGAAAATTAGCTCGACTCTTCCCAAATATAGTCACATATTGAGCTTTCGGAGGCAAGTTTATATAAGCCCTATAACATCACCAATTCCAGATTCTATTGTAATAAATTTTGACCAAACACCTTACCGCATATTTTTGTCACAATGTACACTCACCTGCTTTATTTTCAAAAATACAGGACACATATCATACCAATGCAATAACAGTTCAGTAACGGAATCAACTCATATTGAGTCAAACAATGAAGTACCAGATCAAACAGCTTCAACAAGTATACTACACAAGGTACCAAACACCCAGCAGTCATCAAGTTATCCATTATCAAATCCGAGCATGCCACCTACACCTACAAATCTCCATGACAAAGAAATTACTAATGCTCCTTCTCATAGCAACACTTTCAATCAACCTCATTCAGCGGCAATACCGTTTTCACAAACTTCGAAAGCAATATCCTCCAATCTATCAGCTCCTTTTCCATTAGATACAAATGCAGAAAATTCTAATAAAACTGATTCATCACCACAATTTTCTGAAACAACCATTTCAACCAATCTTACAAATAAAACTTCAAGCTCGACTTCTGTCACTACCAATGAGTTTGCTCCAGTACTTCCAAATGTAATAAAGCCACAGCATCTAAGTGAAAACTCTAACAGCAATTGCGAAAACGCAAGTTCTTCCATAAAACGCAGTATTGGTGAGATCGACACGCCTCCTTCAGACTCAGCAATTTTATCAGAAAATCTGTTACTTACTGATTGATAATTAAAACACATTCAAAATAAAGGCCTCTAGCTATCTTTGTTAGAATCTATGGAAATTAACAAATTAAAAAACAGAGATATAATTCTTAATGACCAACTTGAGACAAACAGTTCTCCCCTCCTCAATATATTTCATTAAAGACTATAAAGTGTAAACGAATGCCAAAAATAGATCACTTGAGAATGGCACTCTGCCGAAACAGCTGTAGTGATAAGTTGTTATAATGAATTTTGTAGAAATTTTTAAAAACAAAGTTTTCAGTGTTTTATTGTTACATAATTAAGAGAAATTTATTTGTTTTGCAAAATTAAGCCTAAGGAAAATTAAAGTTTAAAAAACATAATAGTCATAGTTTGCAATTCAAAAATATACTAAAAAACTGTATACATCTCTTAAAAATAACTTTGAAAATCAGCTACCGAGAAACCGAGAATGTTATATTTATGAACAGAGCATAAGTATAAGTAGTTATTGAGACACATTTTATGTTCAAAGACGTTCGCTTGGAACTTAATAGATAGAATAATATAATAACTATAGCAATATTGTCCTTGTATATATAGTTACAAGAAGTTTCGTGTACTTTCGCAGATAAAATCACGTACACACAAAACACTTCTCGAAATTCCATCTAACTTCATATAAAATTCATGAATGAAATTAAACACAACAACCGCTATTTAAATCTCAAATATTGGTATAATGTTTATTCAAACTTTGTGCTACGACAGGATAGGATAAATATGGACAACAAAAACAAGTATTAGACAAATATTTGCTTTCGTTAATTTACGTTTTATTCAACTGTTTCGGCATTGACGCTAGAATAATCTAAAACTTTATTATTTACGTATCGAGTTGAGCGTCAGTAAATTGTAACAAATATGGTGCAAAATTAGTTTTGTTTTATTATTGTGTAGTTTAATTAATAAAAGTTTTCTATCACATGATTAACTGTTTTCTAATAATATACCATAATACGCATTCTATTTAAAATTGGCAAAATATAGTCATTTCCGATTCTGTATTTCGTTTAGCGATTTGTCATAGGCATCATGTTTTATACATTTTTTCCATGTGTCATCGTATTTGTTCTTCCTTTCATTTTGCAATGAAGAACTCTTTTAGATACCTTTTCTATTGCTACGTGTGCAGCTTAAACATGGATTCTCAACAAAAAATCGACAAAAGTCTGATAAAACTCTTCGAAATTTGAGTCTACAGAAAAATTCTACGCACGTCCTGGATAGAACATAGAACCAACCTGTCAATTCTTGATGAGCTTAATATGACAGAGAGGCCATTAAAAAAGTAAAACTAGCTTACATAAATTATATAGGTGACATAGCTACAAGAACAGGAAAGATAGAAGGCCCAAGACAGAGTGAAAGATCAAAAACACGATGGACAGACCAAATGAAGACTCTTGCTCTGGTGGGAAAATCCCAACATGAAGTATTCCATCTGACACAGGATCTTTAATGAAAACAGCAAGCTAATAATATCTAGAGTATCACCACGACCTGTCAAGAGCTCAAGGAATGAGGACAAGGATTTATTTAGTTATCAAATCTTGTAATGCCCCTTCTTGAAAATCACATTACGTTAACTTGGATTCTAGATCCATTTTTTTTTGCATTACTGCCCAGCTTTCAGATCAGTATAACAGTGAAAAAAAGCATGTCAGCTTGTTCTTTTTCTATGAACATCACAGTTATTATGGATAAAACTCTGTTTCACTTTTTAATATAAGTTTTTGACAGAATCTTCTGGTTTTTAAGGGCTTATTAAATTTTCCTATCCCTTTGAGTTATTTTTTTTATTCTGTTACATTTGATGTATTTTATTTTCTTCTCATCTACTTCTTCTTCATGTACCATGTCCTTTCAGAGCGTTGGTTACCATAATAGCTATCTTAATTTTATTCACTGCCACCCTAAATATCATGCTTGTATCAACACATACCAATCTCGCAAGTTCTTTAACCATGAGGTTCTTCTCCGTCCTGGACTGCGTTTGCCTGCTATTTTTCCTTGCATGATATTTTGTAGCAAGCTTTATTTGGGACCTCTCTTTACATGTCCGAAATACTTCAGCTTTCTCTGCTTGATGCTTTTTATGATCTCAGTAATCATGCTGAGATATTCTAGTATTGTGGAGTTTCGAATCTTTTAAACCCAGGAAACTTTAAAAATTCTTCTATAGCACCACATTTCGAAAGCCTTAAGGCGATTTAGATCAATTTTATTCACAGTCCAGGACTCGACACCATAAAGTAAGACCGAGAACATGTAGCAGTGGAGTAGATGGATCCTTAATGCCAATTTTAGGTCTCTATTACATAACACCTTGGATATCCTTTTAAAAGCCACTCTAGCCTGCTCTATGCTATATCTAATTTCGCCGTAACTTTCTGCGTTACAATTTAATTGCTATCCAAGGTAGACGATTTTATCAATTTGCTCAAGTTTGGTATTATTTACATGTATAGACGGTTTTATATGCTGTTGTTTACTTATTACGAGTATTTTGGTTTTCCGTTTGTTCAGATTCAGACCTGCCTCCCTACAACTCTCAACGACACTATCAAGTAGTGTTTACAGATCTTTTTGACTAGAAACTAGGAGTACTGTATCGTCCGCATATCGCAAATTATTGATGTCTTCTCTTTTAATATTAAGAGCCTGTGATTCCACACCATCTACTAAAACTGATGTTGTTTGATTCCAATATAAATTATAAACATTTTTACCGTCCAAGCCAATGTCTTTTAGAGCTTCGATCAATATAGAGTGCTTAATACTATCAAATGCCTTTCAGAAGTTAATAAAACAACAGTATATGTATACACATATATCTCAATATCCTCGAGCAAGTCCGTTCATTCCAAACAGTGCCTCTCTCGTTCCAAACCCTTACGAAAACCAAATTGTGTGTCGTCCAGGTATTCCTCGCATTTATTGTATATACGACCATGTATTACCTTTAGAAAAATTTTCAATAAGTGGTTTAATAAACTGATGGTTCTATAATGAGCACAGGTTTTTGCTGTTGTCTTCTTAGGTAGAGGTATAAACAGTGAATTAGACCAACCATTAGGTAATTGTCCGCTGGTATAAATGGTATTGAAAAACGAAGTTATAGCCTCTAAAACATTGCTATCATTTATAAGCTTGTATATTTCAGTTGGAATTTCATCAGGACCAGTCGCTCTACCATCTTTTGATGATTGTATGGCTTTTATAACCTCTGAGCGTGTTAGTCTCTGAGCGAGTCCGTCGCAGTTAGTAATATCGGGAGGTGAACTACTCCTATCGTTTTCGAATAGGTTTGGGACGTAATTTTCCCATTCTTTAAGTCTGTACTCTACTTAAAATATTACTTTACCATGTTCATCCTTTGTAATATTGGTAGAGACTAAAAAAGAATATAAAAATAACATTTAGAGTTTGATAACTCAATGTTATCACCAAGTATTTTATTCATTTCTATTGTTTTTTTAAGGTTGGTCGTTGTTATACCAAGTTTAAGAGTATTTATAGTTGGTTTTGGCCAAGTTGATATTTTTTAAATACAATTTTTGTCCTTAAACTTGTTTTTTAAAATAATTAAATACAATCACTATATCTCAAGTTTAGTTATTTCTCAATCAGCCTGTTTGTAAATGTTTTGTTCATTCTGACTTATTTTTTCCACCACTTTTATATACATCGGTATTAAACGTACGCGACCACATAACACTTTACCTCCCACTCGCAGTAGACAACAATAAATCACACAGTTCCACCATCGCACCTCACCTAGTTACCCACTATATATCTATAAATTCGGGAATTTCAACTTCTGAGCCACACCGCAACGAAGAAACTTTGAATTAATTAAATTGCTATTTACTTTAGTAACTCGTTTAAAGCTAGTGGTGTAAGTTTAATTAGAAAACTGGATCAGCTGCAAACAGACAAATTTGGACAAACTCCTAGTTACGGTCCATAATGACTTAATATTTACATGAGTTGGTAATTTCGAGTCATAGTTTGACTATGTTAGACAACAACTGTTGAATCGGAAAGTCGATAAATATGGAAGCGTCGTTTTTGTTATGGTTATGGTTATACGAGTAGTTTATATATTTTTTTCCATAGCTAATGTTAAAGTGTTGCTATAACAACTGTTTTGAGTATCTAAAGTATCACCTTAACCGCAAGGGTAGATAAAGTGACACTTCAACAGCAAAAGTAGATAAAATGTTATAACTTTTTTTTATCCAATAAAATTTACAAATTCAAACACATTAAGGATTAAAAACAACTGAAATTTTACAATTAACATTATTAGAAATATCTATTTTTCGAGCATCACAACTTGTACTCGTTTGCTTAACCACTTGATTCGAGGTACTGGATTGATTTTCTGGTCCGCCAAGTATACACTTGGATACAGCAATCTTATTGCTTATTGAGTCTTTAATGTAAGATTCTGCAACAGATGACGATTTCCATCCACCTAAAAGTTTAACTTTTACTAGACCAGCTCCAGAATTTGCGAACATAGTAGCTAAAGAACGACCGAAACAATGCCCCGTGTACATTTCTGAATTTGCAATTTTCAAGAAATCTGCAATCTTCTTGGGGATATTATATATAGTGTTAATCCCCACCGGTTGAGTAGTGCACTTTTGCTGTTGGTAATTTACAAAAAACTTACTGTGAGGTACATTTTTGGGCCGCGAGGCAATATACTTTCTCGCAATTTCCAAGAAACTCAGTCCACTTTTTTTGTCAGTAATACAAATGGACCTTTCCTGTCTTGCTATAGAAAAAAATTTTGTATTGCACACGACGATAAAATCGTATTATCTTCTCGAGCATAATTAGCGTCTCGACTGACGTCTCGACGCTAAAAAATGCTCCCGAAGATAAAGTACGATTTTATCGTCATGTACAATAAATAACTATTTTATTTGTTTATTAGTTTATAAAAACAACTAAAAATGTTAGAAACCAGCTATTTAAAAAACAAAGAATTAACTTGGTCCATAATTATCGTAGGATGACTTTGTACACAATATCAAAGCTGTAGGTTTATTTTCACATTAGTCATTATATTTTATTTGTTTTCAACTGACAGCTCATTACAAATGCAAATCTTCACTAATATGTAACCAGCAGATAACATGGTTAAAGTGATATCACTCAAAATAGTATCCTCCCTTACTAAAATGTAGTTTTAGATATTATTTTTTAAAGAGTCCACCCAATTCACAGGGGAATAACAGTACAAACCCATGGATTATAGACCTAACAGGTATAAAAACCAAGGGTTAGTTTTAGTGTAGAATAAAGTTGAGATTTTTTTAACCAAGCTCTTGTTTGAATCAGACTCTATTTTCTGTCTAAAGCACCTCCTTTGTCTCTATTGTGATAGTGATTATCTTTTACTTGCTACAAGCAAGGTCCACTTTTATAAATTTTAATGAAAACTCCAACAACTACTGTATTACTTCGTTGCGAAATTTTTCAATATGTAACTAAACTGATTGTTTTGTTGCGGGCTATTGAACAAGCCTGTTAAGTGTACCTGATAGTGTGTGGCGGGAATAACTATTGTCTCAGGCGATCTGACAACTGATGAAATATCGAACAGTTCTGCCTGACGTGTGAGTAGACTTAATGTGTGTGTGGCGGTTTCACCGAGTGTACCTGAACAGGTCTCAGTTTTTAACAATGCTTTGATGTGGACAGTTTACCTTTTAGGGTTAGAGACTTGTAATTTTGATTTATTTTACTGTTTTACTGTTATATCACTTGATTTTTTTTTACCAAAGAAAACAATCAGTTTAGTTTTTATTATATTGAAAAATTTCGCAACGAAGTAATACAGTCGTTGGAGTTTTCATTAAAATTTATAAAAGTGCACCTTGCTTGTGGAAAGTAAAACATAATCACTATCACAGTAGAGCCAAGAGAGGTGCTCCATACAGAAAATAGAGTCTGATTCAAACAAGAGCTTGGTTAAAAAAATCAACAGTTTAATATCCAATGTTCCAAAAGAGTAGAAGAATAATGACAGATAATCAAGTGGAGAGTTACACTTACAACAAGGGGTCCTCTTTCTGCTACCGAAGTATCCTCACTGCTGGAGCCCCCGGCCGGCAACTGAATCTTGTGCCCGACACAAATTCTAGGGTCGGCTGCGGATGTGACTGACGGAACTAAAGTAACATCGAAATGATAGCCTTCATCACCATCATGCTATCACAAACACACACTGGGCTACCTGTAGCAAACCGCCTCTCCTAAGTTGACGAGGCCTGGCCGTTAACACAAACATCCAATAGCAAAATTTCAGTCCAATATACTAGTTCGGTAGTTGGATGTAGACGTAAAAACGGCTTGCAGGAACAATAGTAACTAGAGACTTGGTTTTGTCACATCTAGCTCAAAACACAAACACTACACTCAGGAAAGAACATCTTATCCAGGCAAGCCTTCCACCTCTCATTCAAGTAGTGACTTCATCTCAACAGCCACCAAGATGTTCCACTACACACGCCAATACTACAATGTATTTTTCAAGTTGTCCTGCTTTACTACAACACATTCAAAGCTAACCTGAAGAGGATCGAAAGATCCTAAACTGGGACTCACATGTTCATCCTTTCGAAATAAAGAATCCTTTACATATCCCTCTAAATAAACATCGTAGTAGTAGTTAGAGAATAAAAAAGGGACCGATTTAAATGACAAGTAAAATTATTGTTGATTTTTTGAACATTTATAACTGAACATTTAAGAAATTTGCAAGTGAATAAATTAAAAACTAACCGGTTTACTTAAAATAAATATTGATTTAAAATATATTGATATATTGATAAAAAATTATTGATTTCCATCTATTCCTCTTCTTCTGTGTTATATTCGTTGTACGGCTTGATTAGAATGAATTAAAAGATCGATTTTTACAGTTTTTACACTGTTGAGATAATACCAAAATCAATTAAAATGACAAAGCCTGAAAAATACGACCACTTATAGATATATCATCATCATCAGTAGCTGGACAACCCTTTCTGGGTCCTGGCTTGTTCTAGGATTTTCCGCCATTCTGTTCTGTTTCTTGCTTTGTTTTTCCAGTTGGTAATCTTAAGTGTTTTCAGATCTTGTTCCACTTGTTCCATGTATCTAAGTTTGGGTCTTCCCTTTGACCTTCTTCCTACTGGTGTTAACCTCATTATATGTTTTAGTGTTTCGGTCTCCAACATCCGTTCAACATGGCCCATCCAGCGCAGACGTTCGATCTTTATGGATGTTATGACCTCGGGTTCATTGTATGCTGTGTATAGTTCAAAATTATATCTTCTGCGCCATATGTCATTTTTTTTCACTTCCTTATATATGTGTCTAAAGATTTTTCGTTTAAACGTACTTAATAGGTTCTCATCGCTTTCCGACAGTATCCATGTCTCCGATCCATATACAAGGACCGGTTTTATCAGGGTCCTGTATATTTTGCATTTGGTTTTTCTTGTGATGTTGTTAGATCTTAGATGTTTAATTAGACCATTTTATGTTTTATTAGCGATATGTATTCTTCTCTTAACTTCTTCACCGACATTTTTATCTGAGGTAACTAGTGAAGCTAGATATGTAAAATTGTTCACGCTTCGCGTATTTGGTTTTTATTTCGTTAATGTTTAGGCCACTGTTTTGCGCCGCTCTTTCTATCGCATTAAATACTTCTATCATCTCTCTATCGCTTATAGCTATAATATCAACATCATCTGCAAATGCCAATATTTGTACACTTTTTGTTATTATTGTTCCTCTGGTGTTGACTTTTGACTCTCTAATTATTTTCTCTAATGTGATGTTAAATATCATGATAAAAAAGATTCTAACAGCGCAACCCGTGGGAATGAGAAGACGGGGTAGACTAAAGCTGAGGTGGATGGACGGGGTAACACAAGATGCCGAAAAGATCGGAGTCGGCAACTGGAAAATGCAAGCCAGGGACAAAATAGAATGGCGTAGAAAGCTTGAGAAGGTCGAGGCCCTCTAAGGGCTGTAGCACCAAGATGATGATGATGATGATGTTGAATATAATACAGGATAGGGCATCTCCCTGTCGTAGGCCCGTTCTCACATGATGTGTCTGTTAGTGCGTTTTAAATTGGAATTTTGCTTTGTACTTTAAGTGTTTCTTTTACTATATCAATGAGTTGAGTTGGAATATTAAACTCTTTTAGTGCATGGATAAGAAATTCTCGATGGATGCTATCATAGGCACTCTTAAAATCAATGAAAAGATGATGTGTGTCTATATTAAATTCACTTGTCTTTTTTAAGATTTGCCTCAAGATGAACATCTGATCTATTGTGGACTTCTGCCTGCAGAAACCACATTGATATCCCCCAACTATTTGTTCCGGATATGGTCATACACAATATTTGACAGTATTTTATATGCCACAGTTAGTAGCGTTATTGCCCGGTAGTTTTTACATTGAAGCTGATCTCCCTTTTTATGTAGTGGGATAATCACCCCGGTATTCCAGTCTTGTGGCAGTTGTTTATTAGCTTATAGATATATGTCAAAAAAAATTGTGCTGAAAATTTTATACCAGAAGAATACCAGTTATCTTACGATAAAATTATGATAAAATCCATTGGCAGACATAGCTGCAACCAGTTTATTCGAGAAAAGCCAATTAGATTTGGTTACAAATTACAAATTATAAATTGCAAATTAGAAATATTATTAAAAATTATTACAAATTACAAATTAGAAATTACAAATACACAGAGGCATCACCCTAATTTATTAATGTTTTAAGAGAACTGCGGATCATACATAAAACTGATACCAGATATATTTTCAGTACAAAAATTGCCCAAAATTGAGAATTTTAATAAGAAAAAACATTTTCGATAATAATACTAACACCAACAAAACATTATAAAAATAAAAATTAATTGAAAATATCAGAAACCATTTTCCGATACAACGGCTTATCTATATTGAAACATACGAATACTAATTTTTCTGGCAGCCATAAAAAGTACATAAAATCCAAATTGAATCTTTAAAAAAACAGTTAAGGTTTTGTACTGATGAAAACTGTTCGTGCTGTATCAGTTCCGGGATATATTTCTTCTCCAAAGTCGCTGTCGTTCGACATATAAATTGAAAGTAAACTGGTGCCATGAGCACAGTTAAACTATGTGGTTAATTGAAAGGGTGGCTACGACACGCCGAGGAAAACGTTGAAATATTGATTACTTGATAATATTATTATGACAATTTGACTAGAAAAATAAAAAGAAAAAAATATTTGTAATTAGTTCACTTTAACTTTAAGGCCAATAACAATTTACCGTTGGTAAAATATCAACATACTTTGTTGCTAATTTAGTTTCTTCTCGTAGTTAGTCAAATTCGCTTACCTATAAAACCGACCACTTTCAAACAACAGACTTATTTTTTTAAACAATGAAAAATATACAATAAATGTCGTACCGCTCAAAATGCATATACGTGGGCAGTTGTCATGTCTAGACGTCGCGATAATTGTACTCAAAAGACAGACGCTCATTGTAAAAAAAATACTTATTAGTTAGAAAAAATTATACATTGATTCATTCATCAATGACGTGTTTAGAAACTCCAATATGGTCTTAAAAGCTGGACACTGAAGCAAGAACACTTAAAAATGCTACAGTCATTTAAAATGTGGCGTTAAAGAAGAATGCTTAGAATAGCATGGACACTGAAAAAAACGAACACTCTCTGTTGAGAGAAATGGGGAAAAATACGAAATAATAAATATAATAAAAATAAGAAAGTTACAATATCTGGGACACGTAATAATAGGACAGTGATATGTTCTTCTTCTTCTTCTTCCTTCTTTTATGTAGGCTTTAAAGCCTGTTTCTTCTTCAATATTAGCCTCCTAAATTATTTAAGTTATCGCACCATCTTTTTCTTGGTCTGCCAATACTTCTTCGTTCATTTGGTGGCTTATCTCGTGCTATTCGTACTATCCTATCCTCTGCCATTCTACTAATGTGTTCGTTGCATTCCTATTTCCGTTTTGTCACCCATCTATTTATGTCTTCCATATTGCATGCTCTTCTTATGTTTTCGCTTCTCTTCCTATCCCTTTTCCCTGATATTCGTCGGAGTATTTTCATCTCTGTTGTTTTTAGTAGTCGTCTCGTTTTAGATGTGTCAGGTCTTGTCTCCGCCGTGTATGTTAATATAGATCCAATTGCTGCTTTATAGATTCTTGTTTTTTGTCTTACCTTAGGTGTTTGTTCTTCCAGATTGTGTCGTTAAGAGATTCCGCCGCTTTACTTGCTTTTAAGCTTTGTTGTCGTACTTCTTTTTAACATCTCCGTAACTAGTTATTATTATATTTCCAGATATCTAAACATTGCTTCCTGCTTTATTATTTTTCCATCAATTTCAATTTTACATCGTAGTGGGTATTTAGATGTTGCCATACATTTAGTCTTTTCTGCTGATATTATCATATTGTATTTCTTCTCAGTTGTATTGAAGATGTGTGTTAATCTTTGGAGCTCGTCTTCTGTCTCGGCGATTAATGCGGCGTCGTCTGCATAACATAATATTTAAATTTCTTTCTTCTTCTTCTGTAACCATGACCTTTTCGTTCTGCTTATATTATTTTGTCCATTGTTATATTAAAGAGAAGTAGGCTTAATGAGTCACCGTGTCTGACTCCGTTTTGTACTGGTATACACTGTATTAATTTTCCATTTATCTCTGCCCGTATTCGATTATGGAAGTAGATGTTTTCGATGGTTTGTATAATATTTATTGTCAGGTCTATAAAACATAGATATGCTGGTTTATTGTACTCGATCGATGGCCTTTTCTGTGATTTGTCTTAGTACAAATATGGCGTCTACGCAGGATCTTCCGTATCTAAATCCTTGTTGTTCATCTGATAAAGTTGTTAGTTTATTAATTTTGTTAGTTAGTTACACGTTTTGTCATCTCTAGGGTTATACTTTCTCCTTCGTGTTTTAGAAGCTCCTTGGTTATTCCGTCTGGTCCTGACGACTTTCTATTTTTGAGTGAATTTATGGCTATCTCTACTTCCTGAAAACTGATTTCTATTTCGTGTCTTAATCCAGGTACGTTATTGTATTGATAATTATTTTCCTTTTCTTTAAACAGTTCCGTCAGATATTTTTCCCATTCGCTTGCTGGTATGTTATTGTATTCCTTCAATTCTGCCATTTCTTTCCGTTGATTTCTTATGAATCTCTATATCTGTTTGTGGGTACCGTAGAAGTCGCTTTTCATCCTTTTCGTTAACTGTTCCTAGTGTTCATTTTTTGTTCTCCTTACCAACTGCTGCATTTCCTTTCGTATTCTTGTATAGGTGTCTCGGTATTCTGGAGTATTTGATGTTTTGTACTTCACGTAGGTCTTTCGTTTCTCTTTATATTTCTTTTTTGAACCATGCTGTATTGTTGTTTCTTTTGTTAAGTATGACTTTGCGTTTTTGTAGAGATTCTTTTGCTGCTTCTTCAATGTTGTTTTTAATTTTCTCCCAACTCGCGTTTATATCTTCGATGTCGTCTATTTGTTTCAGCTATATCTTCTGTGCCAGTCTTCTTTGGTACATTGCTCTTGTAGATTTGTTCCACAGTGATTCTACATTAAATTTTTCCTCGGTGATTTCCTGTAGAACATGTTTTGGTGTTATTTTCAAACTCTGCCTGAGGGTTATGAGCGCGAGAACTGGGTGGATTGAATAGCTCAGAAGCCGATAGAGCCGGTCCCAAGCCTAGATAAAAGAGGAGGGTTAATGGTCCAGGTTAGCATTCTACGCATTGTAAAAGAAAATAGGGCTCAAAGAACCGATATAAAGCCTTGGACAATGATATGAAATGCTAAAATTAATAATACAGGGAAGATAAGAGAAGGAAGGAATATAGGAAGTGTCACATGGTTGAAAAATTTAAGGACTGGTTTAGATGCAGTTTAATAAAACTCTTTAGAGCAGCGGTATATAGAATAAATATAATGATGATGATATGTAACCTCTGGTTTAGAGACAGCACTTAAAGAAGAATAAGAAAGATCACCAAACTAATTAATGGTCTCTTAAGACTGAAATATGTCCCAAGCATTTGGAAAATAGCCGAAGTGATAATAATGCCAAGACTATGGAAACTACTAAATAAAGTATCCACCAACAGACCTATATCACCTCTACCATTATTGTCCAAGCTGAGAAAATCCTGCTGAGACGAATAAAATCAATAATTAAAAAGAAAAAACTGATTTTAAATCATCAATTCAGTAAGACCTAAAATTAGTATTTCCAATATCAGAGAAAAAACCCAGTACCTTCTGCTCGATTAAATATAAAGGCAAGATATCTACAAAAATGGCCAAACACATAAAACAGAAAGGAATAACACCAGCTTTTAGAACAAGCAAAAACTTAGTTAAATAAATTAAGAACAACAAAAGTAAAAAGAAAAAGCAATTACACAGCGGCGTGTACCAACTTAAATGAGGCGACTGCCCAAAAACTTACGTCGGTCAAATTGGTAGAAATTTTAACAAACGAATAGTAGGACATAAAAGGGCTTTCAATAATAGAAAAACAGACTCTACGTACGCATTTGATCTTCTAGATCGTAATTATTCTTTTAATGACTAATTTTAAATTTTTATCTATGAATTTAAAATCTATGAAAATCACCGAACTTAAAAATACAGACAAAATTCTGAATTACCAACTTAAAACAAACAGTTCTCCCCTCTTTACTCAATTCACTCAAAGACCATAAAGTGTATTGAACATACCAAAAGTGAAGTGTAAATACACATCACTTAAGCAAGGCACTCCGTCGAAATAGCTGCAGTGATAAGAATTTGTGATAAATTTTGTGGAAATTTTAAAATCAATATCTTCAGCGATTTATTATTATAAACAACGATTCATCAAGTACATAAGACTATTAATATAAGTAAAACATAATTATAAAATAAGAAAGTATGTTTAACAAATCATTTTAGATGTAGATCAGGTACTTTATAAAGTGCTGAATTTATAAAACAAAACTTTTATATCGAGAGAACAACTAAAAATTTTACAATCAAACTTATCTGATAGATATTTTAGATTTAAAAGATACAACTGATAAAATCTTTTTATATGTAGGATAATTCTTGTCGTTTTTGATCAATTTCTATTCCTTTTCCTATAAAGATATATACTCTTATCAAACATTTTCAATCTTCTTTCTACAAAAATGGGAGATTTTTTTTCTCTTAAACAGCCGTCTATGTGTAGATCAGAATGACGCAACCATGCCTGAACGTGCCCTCAGTTAAATCTGCTACTAGAAATCGTTTTCGTACGTTAAATTGGGATGTTGTAATAAATATTGTTAAGCATTTAAATCAATAGCACCAGAATCAACGAGATAACCGTTTTTTAAAACGACTAAATTACTGTGATTTCTGCTTCGGAATGGAATAGTATTCAAATGAAAGTGTCATCTAATTGAAATTTAATGAAAAAGAATCGGACGTTCAATTTTTAAGTTTTTCTCATAACTTCAATGTTAAATTAAGTAAAGAAGAAGCTTTTGTAAACATATTCCGAAAGCATAATTGGACAAGTCAAAATTGATTTTGCAGCAGCAAATGTAAATCTAGTTGAACTGATAAATGCTTATAATTAGTAATATAAAAAAAAAGAATACCAGAATATTGTACAGAGAAAACTAATATATACAAAGAAAACTAGACTACAAAAGAGAAATATAAATAAATGTAATTAATAATAAGGGCAACTGCAAAATACAATGTTGTCGAAATGGTATAACGAGAAATTAAGAAAATTCAAAGAATGGAAAAGAAAAGTATTTTTGAAGTGTATAAAATTTACTTCGTAGCTAAGCGTTTTCGGTTTAAAAAGCCATTTTCACAGCTATGGTCTCAAGTTTTTAAAAAGTACCACTACTTAGGGGAGATCTTATTTTGGTGACAAAATCCATAATTTTTCCAACCATTCGGTTGAAGTTGGAGGTTGAGACAACCAAATGATCGGGTTCTTACACCCGTAACATAAAACAAATTTTTTAATGTGTTTTTTTTGGTGGAGTCCAATGTCTTTCTATCTTTTGTGTGTTTTTTCAAAGAATTAACTCAACTCTTATAAAGGAAAATTGTAGATTTTTCGACCAAAATGGGATCTTTCTTATGGTGCTTTTTAAAACTTAACCATGGCTTTTAAGATGGATTTGTAAGCGAAAAGCGCTTAGCTAGGAAATAAATTTTTTCTTCAAACGTCAAATAATGATGACATTACTTATCTAACTTGATCCTGTCAAAGTCCGATGTCTCCGCCGGCAGCAGTTTTTTTTTCCCATTTCTTTACGGCGGAGGGAAAAATGTTGTCATGGCAACAATATGAAACATGCCACAAAGCAACAATACAAATGTCATTAACAACAATTAAACATCATTTTTATTTATAGTAATATTAAAAGTACAATTAGTTAATGAGGTATTTTCAAAATTGAAACCGTGCAAAAATGTTCCCGACTCATGATACGCATTGGTAATTGTTGATGATACTGATGGTCAAGAACAACTTTCAGAAATCATTCCCGATGTTGGCGAATCATGAGGGTTTAAAATTTTTTGAGCATTATCGTTCTTATTTCTTATTAAATCCTCTATATATCCTTTGGCAACCGTGCTTGATTTCCAGCCCTCATGTCGTTTGAATTAAAAGTGTTGCTGAAGTTCGTCGTAAAGAGTGACCCGTGTATGCGCTTGCATCGTTTAAATTTAAATAACTAGCTACTTTTTGGGCTACTGCGCTGATCGAATGTATTCCCATGACGCTTCGGTAACACTTTCCATTTTGGTACTTGATAAAAAATCGGTTTTCTGTGAAATTTTCAGGCCGCAGTGATGCATACTTTTTATACAGTTTAATGTAGTTTTGACCAATTATCGTAAAAGATCTAATTTGTCGTGTGTTACTGTCTGGGATTTTGATAATTATTACATTTTCTTTATCCTCAATGTCCACAGTCTTCATTTTTACCATTTCGTCGCATCGACAGGCGCCGGTAACCCCAATTAACAAAACAATCTGTAATATTTTTATAATTTAGTAGAGTATACTACATGCTTTGCAATATAATTTTTTTTACCTTTAATCCTAAATACAACTTATCTGGCGCTTCAAACAAAAATTTATCAAACTCGTCTTTAGTGAAAACTTTAGACTTCTTTGCAGTATATCATTCGCTTGTTTTTTTCAGAAAGGCACGTAACTTTAAAAATTTGCTTATATCCACATTTTTTCTAATAACTAACTCGGATTTTATCATAGAGTATCGTGACCACATTGTAGAAGATTTCCATTTATTTTCATTTTCCATTATATTAAAATATGCCAGTAAAACGTCTTCGGTAACTTGCCGTACTCCTCTTGTATCGCACCACTCTTGGAAGGGCTTGTACGCTAACCGATACGTTATTCCGGACTTGGAGGGCCCCAAACGTGCTACTGCATCATTAGCCGCGGACTCAATTTCGTTTAGGTTTTGCATTTTCGCACTAAATTTACGCTTGCGGTTGCAACAACAATAAGCTGTCTTTAATAATTGCAAACAACTGTAACCAGGGAGACGCAAATCCCACCGACGACTTAATAATTTTAATTTCTAACATCTAGACGACTTTGATAGTTGTCACAGTTAATTTCGAGTAAAAATAGCGTATGAATTGTACTATTTATGGTTGAAAATTGCTACGTTTGAAGAAAAAATAGTATACTTTATTCGGCAAAGAAGCGACTTTTCTTGACTTGCCCTCTATTACGCGCCTCACTTCGTTCGGCGCGTAATATCGGTCGCGTCAAGAAAAGTCATGCTTCTCTGCCTCATAAAGTAATATACTATTACACACTTCCAAAATACTTTTTTTTTTCATTCTTTGATTTGTCATAAACGTGTACAAAAAACATATATTTTATTTTTTAAATAAAGAAAAGCAGATGAAGAATAGAAGCAAGCTAGAATTCGATATCATAAGAGAATGTCAGCGAATAGGACATATAATAGAAAGAAATGGGAGGCCTTAAATAAACAGATAAAAGAAATCCTGGAACACAACAGCCAACAAAAAATTAAAACATTTTACAAAACAATAGAAGAAATCATACAGGCATTCAGACCAAGGCTGATTATGTAAAGATAAGAAAGGGCGTGTACTGACGGCAAAACAGATAGGTAGGATAGATAAAGAAAAAATGTAGAAACCAGCTACATATTAATCGTAAAGAAACAAATGGAAAATGATTTTAACTATCAAAGACCATTTTAAAAGCAGACATCAAAAGCAAAACCTAGATAATGTGTAAATAGAAATCGAAGAGACAATTAAACTATCAGAAGAAATGCTAGAAAGTCCAAGAAGATGCCAAAAGTAAAAAGAGTGGTACAACGAATATTGGAAATATTGAGATAATAGGGTAAAACACTAAGAAGTATATGGATAAATTACGGGAACTAAAACAGAAAGCCAAAGCAGAATGCACAATAATTTTCATTGCGGGTAAAAAAAATCTGATAGAGGAGCAGCAGAAACAACATGCAGGTGAAGACAACATTTTGAAATACCGACAAAGTATTTAAACAGTGACCAACTCTATGAACTAAATAGCACAATTTTATTAAGAAAAATATTAGCAAATATGAAGAGAGCATACTTGCAGAGTACCAAAAGAAATCGATCTACTATAGACCAGATTTTCATAATAAATCAATAACATGCGCTGTTTACTGATTTCCAATAGGGCTAAAATAGATATCAATGAAATTTATAAAGATACGAAAAACGTTAGGATCCCTATAAAATTGCTAAGCTTGAGAAAGATCACACTAGAAGAAAACACAAATATGGTTTATGTAAATGCTAAAAATCTCAATGATTTACAACAAAACAAGGTGACAACATTTGATTCATTTTTAAAAATATTAATACCAGGATATCCAAAGAAAATACTGTTCTAAAGTTATTTTCTTGTAACATTTTAAAAATATTTATTATCTTTTAGCACACTTCAAGAACTGCCTTCTATAACTAATCATCAAAAAATAGCTGAAAATGAAAAAAAAAATCTGGCAGAAAACTCGTGCCTCTACAGAAAAAACTAAATTAAATTAAGCTACCCTAGAACTTAAAACTTACTAAATACTAATAAAAACAATGAAATTAAAAACTATCTTTTAAACTTAACAGATTTACAAGCTAGTGACTATGATTTAAGGAAAGCTGTAAAAAATTAAAAAGACCTCAATTTAGACATACTTCAGATGGTCACTGGGCAAAAAGTAATGAGGAACAAGCCAATGTTTTTGTGGAGCACTAAGAAAAAGTCTTCGAACCATATCCCACTGAAAATACCTTCGACATTGAAGATTTCTGCAAACCACATATCAACTGGAACTACCTATTTAATATTTTACCGTTAACCATGTCACACGATCCATACATTATGTTAAAATCAAAAAAGCTGCAGAATATGACTGAATTAGTACTAGAATTCTGAAAGAACTTTTGTTTAAAGGAGTGAGGTATTTGACACAAATTTACACTGCTGTTTTAAGGATGGGGTACTTTCCGGTTTTGTGGAAGGTAGCCCAGATTATATTTATCCCTAAGCCAGGAAAATCCGCTGAGAAAATAACATCCTACAGATCTATTGGTCTACTCCTTACTAGGGTAAAGTTACTAGAAAACTTACTTGTAGAGAAAAAACAATTAAATATAAAAGCAAATTAATTAATTCTTAACGATGAATTTGGATTTAAAGAGAAACATGCCCCCGAGTTATAAAAAAATTATATAAATCCTTTAAAGATCAAAAATACTGCTTTGTTGGCTTTTTAGACATCGCTCAAGGTTTTGACAAAGTTTGGTATGATGGACTATTACACAAAATCGGAAAAAGCGCACCGAACAACATTTTCTATTCTCTACGAAATTTTTTACTTTTTTAAATTCTACCTTCAAAATAGACAGTCAAGCGATGTATCAAGACAAAACTACAACTATATACCCAATAAGATATGACATGCCTCAGAGGAGTATAGTTGGTACAACATATGTAGATGATCCTGTTGTTAAGGCAATCACAAAGATACTGTCATTGATTGTCAATTAAAACAAATATAATCAAATATATCAATTTCACCTACACCCTTCGAAGAGGTGCCTGTCTAACATTGGCATTACCTAGTCAGTTCTTGCAACAAAAAGAAGATGAAAAGTATCTGTGTATCCCTATGGACCAACGATTAACTTGCAGGACATATATATTTGCTAAGCGAAAGATACTGGGATTAAAACTTGTAGTGCAAAGTGCAAAATTGTACTGCGTGTTAAATTGTAGGCCGTAAGTTAAAAAAACATTGCTAATTTAAAAAGTCGTCTTAAAACCGATATGAAGCTACAGAATTCAATTGTGTTGGACAACATCCCACTGAAATATCGAAATCCTACAGAATTTTCAGTCCAAAGTATTAGGATTACCTTTTAAACGCTTCATTATACGTAAATAACAGTGTTATTGCTCGTGATTTTAAAATATAATCTATGAAAGAAGAAATATCTTACTTCTCTCAGAAGTATAACGACCGCGTAGAAAAACCCAACGCCTTGGCTCAACACCTAATTAGACATCCCGTCTAGCGAATGTTAAGAAGGCATCTTCCATGTGATCTGCTTCTCAGATTTTTGAACCGTAGTGTTCTATAGTGTAGTGTGGTGTAGTAGTGGAGAAACTGCCACTGGACAGTTTTCCTAAATGTTTTGTTACTGTCATTAACATTTGCCTATTGTAAAATTTAAAATTGCAAATTAAATGGGATGTTTTTTAAAAAAAAAACTTTAATTGGTATTAACCAGAATTTCATTTTAAAGTTTATTTAATTTATTTTGACATTTTGATTTCCACTACAGTTATGGTTGTGTGCCATAAAGTTGTTCCAAAGTAAATAAAAGAGAGGCTATAATATATAGAACACCCAACAAAGATTTAGAAAAAAAATATTGAAATATGGGAAAGCAAAATACTATACGGGCTATATAGAAGGATCAAAAACCACGGAAGGTGACGAAGAAATACAAATTTCGAAATAATAGAAATGTAAACAGTAAATTAGATTCCAAAGAATAAAGTGATTTGGCCATATAGAGGTATTGCATCAAGTATGAGTGTGACATGGAAATAATAGGAACGACGAGACGTTGAAGACAGCAACATAAGATAATAATAAAGAAGAAAATGAATGAGATTACATTTATTAATTCTTCTATAATTAATTAAGTTTTGGGAAAGTTTGAAGGTCATTCCTTAACGAAAATTCCACTTATTCTGTTTTTTTGTTCAACGGTGTCCTTTCCCGTTTGCGGTGATAATCCGTTTTAAAAACATTACCCTTTTTCCCAGTCTTCATCGCATTTTTTAATCGTATGAGAACGAACGGCCGTTACTGAAACATGTTTAAACTTTCACGTTGACGTTAATCCTCGAATTCGTCAATAAAACAATGAGTAAAGGTGGTCGTTGTTCGTTAAACGGCCTGCGGTTGTATGAGTTCCGAACCTTTATCAATAAGAGCAATATAGTGTCGGGAAATGTGGGCTGGACCAATATTGAGGTGCCTATCACACGGTCAATCTGTACAACGTCTGACTGGCAAATGTGCACTATGCGTGTAATCGGGCGCTCGTTCTCTGTACATATCGATTGATGGTACAATACTTTATAGCAAATTTCCTGCTATAATTTAATACAGCTATTTTCATTTTAGAAACGGGAAATTGCATGATATACAACACGTATAAATACAGAATTGATATGTTTTTTTTTTGTTTTAATGTTCCGTCTACTATATTATTGCTTTAGTTTATTTCCTGTGTAAAATTTATATTGTATCCTAGTTTCTTTTATGTTGTATTTCTTTGGATATAATCTTCTTCTTGATAGGAAAGTGTCTATTCAATCTTTGAGTTAACCAGCGTTTTGTAGTTCGCCGAATGTTTCTTTACGTAACATAAGTGTAAACATATAAGAACACATCCGATTATCGATACACTACATACCAACAAATAGAGAAATAATATCTAAACAAATTATTGAAGTAATTTTACATCGCTAAAGAAGATCAAAAACTATAACGAGGAAAATATCACTAATTAAAAAAACAATCTAAATGCTTTGAAATATTAAATATAGAGTCTCTAGTAAACCAGAATATAAAACGGTTGTATAAAGAAGAATATAAGCTATTTATTTATTTATTTTATTTACTTTATTGCTTTTAATAACATAGTAAGAGTAGTATAATTAAACACCAAACGTACAAATCTCGTAAATCCAAAAAAAAATAAAGAACAAACTTTACAATAACAAGATTTTAATACAGAATAAAGTACCTAAAGTACCTTTACCATTCATTTATTACATAGAAGATGAAGAGGGACTAAGAGAAGACATACAAAAGAGAATATAAGAGAAATATATATAAATGCAGCGTTAACGTCCACGGACGCAAAGATACAAAAAGAAATCAAAGACATTGCAAAACAAGAAAGAAGAAAAGGAGCGAAAGTAAAAATCAGATACCAGGAATTAGTAATAGATGACAAAATAAACTCACAGATATTGAAAAAACTAGGAAAAGAAGAATGGATGGACTAGAAGGAAACAAACAATGCAAACGAAGAGGAAAATGAGTCAGGTATGTTCAGAATACAAAAAAGAGAAAGAATCAAGAGAACGACAAAAAAGATTAAAACATGGAACATGAGGACGCTGCTGGAAATAGAAAAACTGGGAGAACTAGCGACACAGTTAAAACATTCTTCTTCTTCTTAACGTGCCCCATCCCTAAGGACATTGGTGATTATCATGGCCCATTTGACTCTATCTGCAGCCGTTCTACAAAGTTCTATTGATATTTTCCCACTCCATTGTCTCAGATTCTTCAACCAGGACGTGCGTCTTCTCCCCGGTCCTCTTTTGCCTCCCACCTTCCCTTGTATGACCAGCCGCATCAAATGGTATTTCTCGTTTCTTAGTATGTGACCAAAGTAGCTCATTTTTCTTTTCTTTATAGTGTTGAGTATTTCTTTATCTTTTTATATTCCTCGTAGCGTTTCAGCATTTGTTATGTGTTGTGTCCAAGATATTTTCCACATTCTTCGATAACACCACATTTCAAAGCTAATGAGTTTTTCTGTATCGCCTCTGTAATTGTCCAGGCCTCAACTCCATACAACAGGACAGAGAATACGTAGCAACTTAATACTCTAGTTCTAATTTTGATGTTGAGTTTTCCATTGCATAATATTGCTTTCATCTTATTAAAAGCACGTCTAGCTATCTCAATACGCCGTTTTATTTCCGTACTTCTATCCCATTCTTCATTTAGTTCGCAACCTAAGTACTGATATCTCTGCACCCTGCCTAAAAGTTTTCCTTTAGCATAAACATTGTCTTCCTCAATCTTGTTCTTATTTACCACCATGATTTTTGTTTTATTTGTATTCAGTGCCATTCCATACCTTTCGTAGTGTTGGGTAATGCGATTAACCAAGATCTGTAGTCCTCCTCTACTGTCTGCAAGGAGTATTGTGTCATCTGCTTATCTAAGATTATTCAGAAGTGCTCCATTAATAAATATGCCTTCATTTACGTCTTCTTATGCCTCTTTAAACAATTCTTCTGAATACATATTAAAAAGTAAAGGGGAAAGCACACATCCTTGTCTTACTCCACGATTTATAGGTATTTCTTTCGATTTTTGTTGGTCTATTCGTATTATGGTTTTCTGATATCGGTATAGATTGATTCTCTCGTCTTCGTCATCTTCTGGTAAACAGTTTCTATTCGTTAGAGGAATACTTACAGGCATCATTTTAACAATTTGTATGTTTTTGTGTATAATTTATATGTTTTTGTGTTAACTGCTTTTATGTACTTATAGTTTTTACTTATTTATAGGTTGTATTTGACGCATTTCAATACTTATTCTGTGTTCTGCAGTATTTTTGCCATTTTTCGGTGTTGTACTTTGTCGAAAGCTTTTTCGATTTTCGAAGTTGAATAGACATATAAATAGGTCGCAATTGACATCTCGACATCGTTCGATTAGTGTTTGTACAGTAAATAATGCTTCTCTGATGCCAAAGCCTTTTCTAAATCACAATTGGTTTTCAGCTATTCTATCATCTAGACATGTTTGTTGAAACATTATAACATAGATATTGCAGGAATTCAGAAAACCAAATAGGGGGACATGGAAAAATCTAAAAGGAAAATTATACAGGTCTGCAGCCGAAGAAAAAGAGGAATATGGAGGAACGGCTTTTATGGTGATACGGAAAATAAGATATAAAGTTATGGAATTTAAACACATAAGTGAAAGAATAATAATACATAATACATAAGAGGAAACAGTAAACTGAACAAGTTGTTCATAATAAATGGACAGAACCCACAAAAACAGGGATGACTTAATAAAACAGCAGTTCTATAAAATACTAGAAGAAAACGCAGAAAAAATCGCAGGAGAAGATATATTAATCATTATAAAACATTTTAACGCTCAAATAGACAAAGACAATTACTTCAAAGAGGTTGCAGGTAAAAACTCAATGCATGACACAACAAACAATAATGGAGAAAGACTATATATTTTAGCAGCGGCATTCAATATAGACATAAGTAGTACAAGATATAAACACAAAGATATACACAATATAACATATATGAGAACAGGAAGTCTTGAGGGTAATTAAATAGACCATGACTGATTAAAAAGACACACAAACAATCGATAAATGACGCGCCGTAAATGATCTCACAGAGGGGCCAACATCGATTCGGATCATATTCTAGTGATTACAAAATGTAAAATAAAAACGAAGAATAAAAGGTAAAAAGCACAGAGAAAATGGGAGAATTAAGAAGATTTGTACTAGAAGTAAATGCAAACATGCAGTTCAAAGAACAACAAATATAGGAACAGTGGAAAGAAATTAAACAGGAAATAAACAATGCAGAAGAGAAAGTGGTTGGCAAAATAAAACAAAAAATAATTGGTTTGACGATGAGTGCAAACTAGCAGTGGAAGAAAAGAATAAAACAAGATTGAAACACTGTTACTAAATGTAACATATAAAAGTTATGACTGGTATAATAAGAGACAAACTAACAATATATACAGAACAAAGCATAGGAGATTACCAGTATGGTTTTAGAAAATCCACGATAGAAGCTATACATACGCTAAAGAAAGTGATAGAGAAAACATACGAATACGACGAAGAAAGACATACGTTTCTAGACTTTGAACAGGCGTTTTATAAACTAAACAAAAGAAAAATGATCCAAGACTTACAGGAGAGTAATATACCAAATAAAATTATATGAATGACAGAAATGACAATGCGAGATTCTCAAGCAATAATAGACACCGGAAGAGAAAGAATATAGATAATAAAAATAAAAAATGGAGTAACACAAGGAGATGCGCTCTCAACGGTACTATTTATTCTCTCACTAAACAAGATAATAAAATAAACTGTCAAACGCAGCAACTATAAACAGACAATTCAATACAAAAAATAAGATATGTGGACGGCATAACCATAGTAGCAAGAAATAAAAAGGCATTAAAGAAAACCTTCCAAGAAATAGAAAACGAAACCAACTGAGAGGACTCGAAATAAATGAAAATAAAATAAAATATATGAACGTAAGCAAGAAAAACAAGACACAAATGATAGAACTGACAATAGGTGCACACAATTTCGAAGAGGTTGAAACATTCAAATATTTGGAAGTAGTAGTCAATAGAACAAATGAAAGTGTAGATATGAAAAAAATAATTCAAATGGGAAACATAGCATTTTATAGAAATAAAAAATGTTAAGAGAAAAGAAGATAAGCCGAAATAAAAAAATGAAAATCTACAAAACGACCATAAGACCAATAGTAGTATATGCTGCAGAAACATTGACATGAAGAGCATGAGAAGAAGAGCAAGTGAAAGTTTTTAAAATGATGAATATAAGGAAAATACTGGGACCAAAGAGGGAAAACGAAGAGGACGCAAGACAATTTATAACTCACGAAATACAAAAATGGATGGGTCATGAGAATATAGTTAGAGCAATAAAAGCACAAATAATTAAAAGGTATGGACACATATTGAAATAAGGGAAAAGCAATTCGTTACGAGTTTTAACGGAATGGATACCACTAGGTAAAATAACCAGAGTCAGACCTAAACTGAGATGGAGACAACAAGTGGAAGAAGTATGGAAATTAAAAATATAGAAATGACAATCTAAGAGAAAGAAGAATAGAGAAAAGTAGTTAAAAGAGCAAAGTCACAGTAGAAACTGTAAAACGAAACCCAGAATGGGATGATCCCGAGCACAAAAACGATCTTCAAGTGAAAACAGCTTCAGCTTCTTGTGTATATAGTGTATAGCTTGTTATAGTTCAGAGTGTATAGCTTGTATATATATATATATATATATATATATATATATATACATATATTTTTTTTTGATAGATTTTAGAATCAATCGATGTTTTCAAAATTTAAATAAAAAAAAAATTAATATAAAATTACTTTAATTGGGAATCTTCCGGCGTTCTGTGTTTTTGCTGATGTATTTAATATATTAATATTTGATGTTTCTTCACAATAATAACATCTTAATGCTACAGATCTTTTAAAGATGAACTGATGATGCCCAATGAACATTGGGCGAAACGTCTTCAATAAATAGATAAAGTAGTACAACTCTTGTATTTTTTATCTCCAAATTGACCGAAAATATCCCATTCACTTACGAGTGCACATTTTTTTATATATACATATATATATATATATATATATATATATATATATATATATATATATATATATATATATATATCTATATATATATATATAGAAAGTAAACGTTAATATATATATATATATATATATATATATATATATATATATATATATATATATATATATATTGTTATGGATCAGTTTATCGATCAGAAATAGAATAAAGAGTTTTTTATTATTTTAATATACCGCGGGCATATAAGTTAAAATACAACCCTGTACTTATTTGTAATAGTTAGAATAAGAGAAGACATTGTTCCGTGACGGTACCTGGACGAGTTTTTCCTTGAAAGACTGAGTGAATAGTGAAAGGACAATGGAACCCGTATCATTATAGATTTAAGAATAAACTTGTAATTGTATTTTGCGGTGGGCATTTTTCGAAAGTAAATAAGAATTAGATTTAGATATGAGATAACAAGAATTTGGAAACTTATTTCTGTTGAAAAAGGCAAAATTGTTAATGGTTTCTGAAAAGTAATTTGAGTGAAAGTAGTTTATTTGTTTTAAATATTATGTTGGAAATTTTCTAAATCGAAAATTAGTGGGAAAGATGAATGCTTATGATTGGTTAAAAAGGAATGATGGGGAATGAGAGAGTTGAGAAGGTTGTCTGGGGAGATTGAAAAGATTATTATGTTACCGGCAGACCAGAAGAGAAGACGTGTTTTTCGTGTAGTCAATCTGAGTACCAGTGTTTTCGTTTGTTAGTGAAAAAGGTGGAAGCTGAGAGCAGATCAAAATCGAGAAGATTAATACCTCTTTTGAGTCTGCATAGTCCACGAGATATAATTGAGAAAGAAAGGAGAATTTGTGAATAAAGAGTACCGGTCAAAAGAGGCTTGGGCTTGTGTTTTCGGAGGAGTAGTTTGCTGGTATGCGGTTTGGATCGATGCTGAGAACGGGAAAGATTTGATGGTAGCCGGACATAATCAATCAAGGAAGGAACTGTGGTTTGATCAAGAGGAGACATCATTGGTGTAAAAAAATAAAGGTCAGTCAAATAATTTGAATGAAAGAAAACTTTAAGATATTCTAAAGATAAAATCAAATATAAGCATACGAACTAAGATTCCAAGTTTCAAAGAGTTATTTTTTTGTGAATAAATTATATTTTTATATGGTCATTTTTTTAGTAGATATTATTATAAAACAGATCAATAGATAGTTTGTAATTAAAATTAAATTTAGAGTATAGGAGTTTGTTGGGAAAGATAATTGCCCACAAAAGTTATTTATTAATATTCATCGTATTGCTTATTGAAAATAAATAATAATTTGTGTGCATATTTATGTTGTTTTAATGTTAGTTCCGTTTCCTGTTCTATCCCGATTATGAGCAACTAGGAGATACTGAACCCACTAGAAGAGATATATAAAGTAAACTGATTAAAGTAAAATTAAGAAGGCACCCTGAGAATTTTTAATAGTAATTGTATGACTCTGCATAAATTAGTGAATTAATTAATTAAATAATTGGATTAATTAAATTAGTGTTAATTAATAATAAAACATCATAAAGCAGATCACAACAATATATATATATATATATATATATATATATATATATATATATATATATTTAATCAATTGATTATAAATACCTTGTTTAAGCATCCTCGAAATCATCTGTATGGTACATCATCTGGGTAGGGCGAGAAAAGCAGCCGAGAACAATACCTTGCGGAACTCCAGAGTTGATAGGGCAAAAGGTGGTTTGTTGATCGTTAAATTTAACAGAGAGGTGTTTATTTAATATGTAAGATTTGTGTAGAAGGAAATAGTTACTGAATAGTGTATTTTTTAATTTATAGAGCAGGCCGCTATGCCAGACTTTGTCAAACACTTTGGAAATGTCCAGGAATACAGCGTTGCAGTATTTTGTTTCTTTAAGACTTTTTGATATTTTATTTGTCATTCGCTGGACTTATTGGGTTGAGTAACGAAATGTGAAAATTTTATTGTTTTAATTAATTTTTATATCGACATATATATACGAATATTTTTTATTTATTATAATTTTACTGTGCTGTGAATAAATTGAATTTTCAAAAAGTGTTAATTGCTTTTTTAAATCAAATAAATAACAATGTTAGATTGCTTGGTTGCTAGTGTTTCATGAATATCACTTTCAAGGTCAACAATATTGTAAATTTCCTATCGATTTTCTCCGAAGAATTTTTAAAATATAAAAATTTGTGTCTTCCAATAAAATATGTTATTCTTTTATTGAAGAATTAAACTTTGACAGCGGCCTATCATATGATATCTAAACCGTGAAACAAAGAGAATATTCTACAATTATATTTATTCCCTGAGGTAAACACCTGCTGTTTTGGTAATTAAAATTATATCCAAAACAATTCAACTCTACAGATTCAATTAAATCGTTAGCGTCCAAATCAGATACTAATCTAATCACTACAAATTGTATTATCGCAAATTAAAGTAATTTCGCAATGAAAAGTCCTAACAAATCTACGAACTGAAATTTCCTCACTTTGACACAAGTCTCTCGCTCGAATTTTTCAGTCTCAATTATTGTGACAAAGGAATTCTCATAGGTTATTTTCTAAAGGTTCAACTTGACTTGTTATTCGAGTCGTCAACAGAAACGCGAACATTATTGAGTGACTCTTTTAGTGCTCTAACGAGCTGTTGACACTTTATTAGATATTACATAATATACTTTCTGTCACGGAAACATGCTCGCAATGGTGTATGTGAGGTGGAAGATGTAAAATCTGTAGAGCAGACGGTAAAATAAATGGCAAAAATAAGTTTTTTTTTAACAAGAATACAGTTTATATAAAACCTAAATAAGATATTTTTACGCGAAAGCTACAGATTTTGTTCCTTCTTAAGAATTTTTGAGACAAAAAAAATAGTAACATAATGGAATCTATTGGAAAAGAAATAATATATAACAAAAATTGTAATATGTAAATATAACGAAAGTTGAATAGGGTGAGTTATTATGGGTAAAAACATTTTCTTATGACTTACAGAAAAACTATGAATGTAAAAGTTCAATAGAAAAAAGTTAAATAAAAAAGTTGTAGTTAATAAAAAAATCTACAACTTTTGTATTAAAACCTTTTTGCATTACCTTAATATTTCGTTTTTGTAGTTTATTGATTTATTATTATTCATTGATGTAGTTTATTGATTTATTATTGATGTAGTCTATCTTCTACAAAAAAAATTGTTTAAGAAATTTGGTGAAAACTAACCTCTTTGTGTCCCAAATACATGGTAATTTTTTTTATTCATTTTGTTTTGATTTAATATCGGAAAAGCACCCTAATTTTCAATCGATAATTCTCGCGTCAAAATATCCGCTTTTTTAAAAGAGTCTGTATGCTTTTTGTTCGTTGAAATCTCTCTTTTCTAATAGTATAAAAATATACAATACTATGACAAACTAAAACGAAATAACTCGAATTCTAAATTTTTTTAATCATTATACAGTGATGAGTGTCTTACCACCCGGCAAAATAGCGGAAAGGATAGAAGGCAGATTAAGTTGTGAGATAGTACGAGATAAGGCTAGTTATTAGACGTGTCTATTTGACTTCAGTCATAATTATACGGATGACCTCGAAAATATTTTATTTTAATAATTTCTGATGTTAGAATAAATGATTAAATATATTAAGATATATTATAGTAAAAAACATTAATTAGTAGCGATTTTAAATTATAAATCTTTAAGTTTATTTAACAATAAAAATAACTCAACTGAAATATTTGACTAAACTAAATAGGTATGATCAGTCAGAAAACAATTATTGTATCTAGAATTGGTGTAATAGTTAGAGACGTTGTCTATCGATAAGAAGATTGGGGTTCAATTCACACCAAGGGTAAAATTTTTGTTTTACTTAATCAAAAATAATAGAAAATATGATACATATTAGGTAACAAGTTTTCGAAAAACTCATTATTTACAATTTATTCTTATTTCAATGTTATAAAATAGAAATACAAAATATTTCAAATTCAATTCCAGTTTTACAGTCTTCAGTTGTGAATGGAAAATAATCCATTGAAGACTGTTTAATGTCAAATCCATCCATATAGCTAACCAAATCATCAAGCCTTCAAGTTATCAAATAATAACACATCGAGAAGTGTTTTTTACGGTAAACAGAAACTTTTTATTGAAAAAACATTTCGTGAAAAGGATTTTAACGGTCGAGGAAAAAGTGCAAATTGTTGTCTGGCATGTGAATGGATTATCAGACAACATGATTAGACAACAATTTGTAAATATGTTTCCAAATAGGCCGGCTCCAGCACGATCAACAATTCAGTCTATTATACGTAATTTTTTTACTTATGGATCCGTGTTCGATCCAAGAGGAGTTCGCAGACGAAGGGAGGTAAATCCAGATTTGGATTACCCAAAATCCTACCCAATCAACACCTCGTCTCGGAGAACAATGTGGAATTCCAAGATTTAGAGTAGGTGAAATTTTGTAAAGACATCGATACCGTCCCTATAAACTTCATAAATCCAACAAACAATTCCCTGGGGATCAATATAGACGTTTAGAATTTTGTCAAACTGCAATGGAAATGTCACATCAAGATGAACATTTTTTAGAGAACGTTTTGTTCACCGATGAATGTACGTTTTCATTGCATGGCCGTCACAATTCAATCAATGCTAGGTATTGATCTCGAGGAAATCCTCGTCAGATTTATGTCGCTCGTACCCAGCGTCTTCGAAAAGTAAATGTTTGGGGAGGCATAATAGGGAATCATGTCATTGGTCCATTTTTTATAGACGGTATGTTGACTGGGCGGAAATAATTGGAACTTCTGCAAAATAAAATTGTCCCAGCCCTTTGTAATTTACCAATACATTTCGATTCCATATGATTTCAACACGATGGTTGTCCTGCACATAATTCTCGCATCGTCAGTGAATATCTCAGTGCGACTTTTCCTAATCGATTGATTAGTGGCCACGGATATTTTTTTATTTTTGTAGAATTTTTACTTATTTAAACATTCTTTAATAGTTTTTACTTTATTTTCGAAAGTACGACGATACTATTTTGTCAATAAGATTTTTTGTTTTAACTTTAGTTTTTGTTTAGTTTTGTTTAGTGATTCAAAGCAAAACGATCTTTGCATAATTTCAAATTATTAAAAAAAAAAAGAAAACCACATGTGGGTTTTGAACTCTAATCGTCTGCGATGTCTGTATCGCAATGTCGAATTCTTACCACTAATCCACGAAGGATTTATAATTATTCCGTGACAAGAGTGTATGAAACTTCTCAAATCATAGTAGAAATTATTCTTGGTTAATAATTTAAAACTTTAGATTAAATAATCACTACACATTTTTGCTTTATTGTGGTCAATCAGTTTTTACTTTATGCGAAATTAAAAAATGGAAATACGTCACACATTCGACGTTACTCATAATAATTATGACCGAGGTGATTTAGCTCGAATCTAACGTCTAAAGGTGTGAGACTATCGTTAGTGGTAATGTTATGTAATATAAATTATAGGTTTTTCCGATTATTTCTCACCTCTACGAGTTTCATCTCTTTTTATTTCACAAGGTAACTGTGTTTTCTATCTCTTACGTTAAAAAGCCGGGTAATAAGACACTCATCACTGTATACATATGTAGGATCTTTTTTAAATTGTGCTTAGGTATTTAGTTCTATTTTAAGGGATGTGTTGAGTAAATCTCGTCCATTACTGTTCTATTAGAGAATACAGCACTTGGTCAGAGAGAGAAAGTACGAAAATATGGTGTATACCTGTCGTCAGTGAGAAAATTTAGTCAAAAACTTAAAGAGAAGCGACCTGTAACGTCAGTTCGAAAGAAACGATGTAGCAAGACCTTAAGTCCCTCCCAGAGCACAACGAATTTTAAACAATTTAGATGTAACACACAGAAGGGCCACCCATAGAGATTAAGAAAATAAGTTGGAAGAAGTAAGATGCTCGGTATCGGTGGCCACCGTACGCCGGAATTTGTATTACGTGGGCTTCATATGTCGCAGGCCTGTTAAGAAGCCAAAACTAACACCACAGATGATCAAAAAATGCTTAGCTTGGGCCAAGATCTACAAATACTGGTCTATTGATGATTGACGTAGGGTAATTTATTACTAATAATTTTATTTTCGCACTTTATAATTGTTATTCACATTCACAGGTTTGTTTTAGCGATAAAGCCACATTTCAAATAATGGATGACAAGACGACAAATTATTTGTCCGAGACATCCAGGCAAAAAATATGAAAAGGGCTGTGTAATTAATACAATTAAACACATCACCTCGGTAATGGTATGGTCGGTGATTAGTGGCAAAGGTTTGTATGTCGTAGAACGAACTATCCGACAAGACCAATATAATAGGATTTTGCAGACAAAATTGGTTCCACAAGTAAACGAATGGTTTAGTCACAGCCGTAAGATATTTATGCAGGAGGAGCAATTTGCCATACGGCTAAAGGTATTAAAATTTTTTGAAGTTATACTTCTATACGCGCGCTCCACGTTGTAAATTTGTATGGGAGTGAATCTGTGAAATCATTACAAATGTAAGATAATGAGTAAGAGAGAGACAGACGATATATTTTTTCTCTCTTCCTCTCTCGAATATAAAAATGTTTTGTATATATAATTTAATATTATATTTATTATATAAAGATATATATACATATAATATTATACATATAATATTATTATTTAGGTGATATATGTTTTGTATTATTTATTAAATGTTCATAAGTTCATAATTATATTAGTTTTTTGTATTTCAAAATAATAATCTCAATAAATCACTGTATGATCCAGAACTGTCAATTTTGAAATACATTTGTGTCATGTCCTCGGTAGTATAGTAGTCAGTATCTCCGCCTGTCACGCGGGAGACTGGGGTTCGATTCCCAGTCGGGGAGGACTTTTTTATTAATATTATTACATTACTGTCATTTTTAAATACTTATGGATATTGCATTTTAATTTGTATTGTGTTATTATATGGAATTATGTTGCACTATATTGTAGTGTATTTTTTATGTATATTATTGTCATTTTTAAATACTTTTAAATGAATATTGCAGTTTAATTTGTATTGTATTATTATATCAATAACAAAATAAATAATGAATTTTACTGCAGAGTATGTGTAAAAAAATTTTTGCATTCAACTCCTTTCATACATATATAAAAATAAAAATATACATTTTCATCAAAATATTGATTCAATCCTTCATTGTTAGTAAGTTGTTATTAATTCTGTTTCTCTTTCTGCTATGTCTTACCTATAAAATTACATATGTAATGATTGTGCAGATTGACTCCCAAATAAATTTGTAACCAGATTTGAGCTTCATATGTAAGTACAGGTAGGATACAGGAATTAAACAGTTTGGTTCGCAGTCTTTGAGGTATATTTTTATTTTTAAGTACGTATGAGAGTCTTCCGAATGCTGCCCATCCCATTTTTACACGTCTGCTTATTTCGGTAGTCTGATTTTCTTTGCTTACCTTGTCTATCTCTATTCTATCTCTGTCCCTTGGATGTTTATCATAGGTTTGTCATCTTTGTTTGCCATTAGTTTAGTTGTGCTGAAATTCATTTTCAGTCTTTTTTTAGGGATTCTCTGTGTAGCTCCTGAATCATCGTATTCAGTGCATTCCACGTGTCGACTATTAGTAATACATCATCTGCGTATCTAAGATGGTTCAAGTATCTTCCGTTAATAGGGATTCCCTTATTTTCCCAGTCTATTCACTTAAAGATATCTTTTAGGGCAGCTGTAAATAATTTTGGAGATATTGGTTCTCCTTGTCTTACGCCTCGGTTGATTTTTACTGGTCTTGTTTCGATTCCATTACCCAACGTCACTATTATTTTAGCTTGTTCGTAAATATTATGTATTAATATTTTGTACCTGGAGTCGATCCGGTTGTTGACTAATGTTTCTTCTATGGTCCACAGTTCTACGCTATCAAAAGCTTTATCATAATCTATAAAAGCCAGACATAATATGAGATTGTATTCGTTAGTCTTTTCTATTAGGATTTCCAAAGTATATATATGGTCACAGGTGCTGTACCCTTTTCTAAATCTGGCTTGTTCTACTGGTTGATATCCGTCAAAATTGATTGTTTTGATTGTTGATACAAACCTGTTTGTAATAATATTATTTGTAAAGGTTTTGTAAAGTTCTGAAAGAAGTGAAATTGGTCTTTGGGAGCTTTATTCCTTTTTATTTCTTTTACTGCCCTTTCTATTTCTTCGTGGCTTTTTTTCGGGCATCACTTCTTCATTTGGGTCACTTAAAAGTTCTTGTATTTCTGCAGGATTATTAGCAACCAGAACGACGTCGTCTGCAAATCTTAGATGGTTAAGATATTCTCCATCAATGGATAGGCCTTTGTTCTGCCAGTTCATTTTGCTGAATATATTTTCTAGAGTGGCAGTGCAGATCTTTGGTGATATTGCGTCTTCTTGTCAGACGCCTCTAGTGGGAAATTCTGGAGTGTTTTGCAGCCACTTTGATCTTGGTCTTCCTCTCATCTTTCTTTCTCCTGAATTCCATTTAATATTTTTATACTATTCTTTTTTTCAAGTTTTATCTGCGTATCTTCTTTGATTTAGTCTTATCATTTTCTTAGCGTTCTTTCGTAATTGTTTATTTTGTTTGTCTTCCTTTTTATCTGTTCTCAGCAATTTATTTTTTGTTTTCGCCTTTTTTGCTGTTTTTCTTTATGGGTAAACCAATCGTTTTTGGTTCCTCAAGTTGTTTGTCTAACTGCGTATTTGCAGCTTCTTCTATTGATCTTTTATCGTCTCCGTTTCTGATGTTATATTAGTCAGAAAAAGTTTACTAGTCAAATTAAAGATTATCTATATGTAAGAAAATCTCCTGTTAACAAAATTAAAAAATAAATATCTAGAAATCATTAAAGGACGACACTATGAGAATCTTTGCAATTATATATGAACAATATTTTCTGGAAATTATACTAACTCCTCCAGATTCTTTATATCTTTCCTGTAACTTTGATTTTTTAGGTGGATATACGTATATATGTACTAATAAAAATTAATAATGAAAGTGATTTAAATAAAATCCATCGCATTTTTCTTTAAAGCAAAACTTTAAACAAGAGTTTCCTTTATAGGAATATTTTAATCTTTCAACCGTCAAACTTTTTTATACGTCGAGTGATTTTTTCGTCAAATTTAATTCCAGATATAGGTTCTCTGTTCCTGAGGAAAGGTCAAAATGTTACCTCTGTGCCATTTAAATATAGAATATTGATCGCACCATATGCCATATATATATTTTATTTCAATGTAGTCTGTTCAGCTTTTATAAGGTATGTATGATTTATGTAAAAGAGTGTATTCGGTTTTTTATAGATGCTGCTGAAATTTGTGTATTATAAGAATATTTGACTTTATAAGCATATTACACATTTGTCATCAATAATAGATAAGTAATATATATATATATATATATATATATATATATATATATATATATATATATATATATATATATATATATATATATATATATATATATATATATATATATATATATATATATATATATATATATTGTGATGATGGTATATTTGTGAATGATGTTTTAATGAGCAATGAGTGTTTTTTAATAATATATATATATATATATATATATATATATATATATATATATATATATATATATATATATATATAGGGTTTTTATCGCGGTTCTCAAAGAATTAGTTTGTAAGCACTTTTTGAAATTATCTTTATTATATCTATTATGAAACACATATATATTTACCATAGCCAATGTAAATTTAAAATAAACTATCTTTAAATTGAAATTCTTATGAAACTAATTAAATTATATAGACAATGTAAATTTTAAACAAACTATCTTTAAAATTGAAATTGTTATGACACTAACTAAATTATATTAACAAAATTTTGTACCTTTCTGTCACTGAATGCCTAAATGAAACTGTTCTCCACTATATAGATTTTAATCACCACTCAATGTCTTCGTTCTCAGCTTCGGTTATCCTTGTTTTTGTGAAATTACTTTTTCCAATTATCAGCTTCCACCAATTTAAAATATTTTTCTTCTTAATAGCATTTATATTTATTCTTCTTTTTAATACACCAATATCCAATCACCATATAACTATTATAATTTGATTTCTACTAATCTCCAATCATAATATAATTTTTAATTTCTTCCAATCTCCAACCAATATTCTTCTAATATACTTTCCAATACTATCAAATTTTAATACTAAATCACTGATTATTGCATACTTTATACTTTCTTCCTAATTCTGACTGACTAATCTTGAACTTACTGAACAACTGACTTCACTAACTGTAACTAACTGTGTCTGTCTTCTTACTAACTAACTGTCTGACCATTTTGAATCCAAATCACCGAGTATTTATATCTTTTCAATGTTCCAGAATCATCTGGCAAGAAATCATATTCGAATTGTTCTATTCTCTACATATATGAATCTTCTCGAATAGTCTATTTCGCAAACAAGGTTATCTTCCGTGTTCTAAAGAATTCTTTTTCTATCGGGAATTTTATTGACATTTAGGCTTTTCAGATCAGAATATAAACTTATATGTAAATTAAACAGCCTAAATTAATAAACTACACTACCTCAAATCCGTAATTATATATAAATTAAACATCTCAAACCAATAAATAACCCCACTTTTACATTCGCAACCATCCCTTAACTGTCACTTTCAGAGTATATTTGGTTGCCTATGCACATGGCTCACTTAAATATATCATAAGTATTAAAAAAAAAAACTTTTTACACTTATTATATGCTAATTTCTTAAGAATGCCCTCATATAAATATATTCTATAGTATATAACTTATTAAAATAACCAAATACTTTTTATATCTAATATTATCTAGTATATAACTAATAAATTATTTTTTTTAAACACTATTTTTCTTCCTCCTATATTCAATATCATCATATATATATATATATATATATATATATATATATATATATATATATATATATATATATATATATATATATATATATATATATATTATATATATATATATATATATATATATATATATATATATATATATAATATATATATATATATATATATATATATATATATATATATATATATATATATATATATATGTATATATATATATATATATATATATATATATAAAATCTTTGTTTTTTCTAAATCTCAATATTTCGCCATTTATTTGATGGGAGTAACTGTAAAAAACAAACATTTCAAAACACTGACGTACACTTAGATTTACAATACTTACAGAAATTGAAAGATTATACACATAAATAAAATTAATACTAAAATAACATTATTGTTGATGACACTGTACATTTAATAAAATGCATGTTAAAATTTAAAATATCTTTGAGCACGTTCGTTACAATCAATAAGATGGAACAAGTAAAAATTATTTCAAAATGCAAAAAATAACAATGTAAGAAAACATTAGAGGAATAGTTCCTATATATATATATATATATATATATATATATATATATATATATATATATTATATAGTTCGTATAATGAAGTTGTCAGCGCTTGCGTTCTGGCTTAAACAGAACGAACCTCACTTTTAACTATCTAAAAATCAAAAATTTAGTTATTGCCGACAATTCAAAGAATTACCTCCTTTTAAATGTAGTTGCATTGGGTTTTTCGATTAAGCTTGGGTAAGCCTTTACGTGTCAAGTTCGAAGCTACCATACATTTCAATCCTTATAAAAAACTTTTTTTGCACATAGTAACAAAAAACACCACTATGTTACTAGCAAAGTTTTTTAATATTCTAACTCTACAATTCTAAGTTACGGTAAGATCAATAATGTTTTAATAGATAATATATGGTAGCTAATTATAATTTATTCTCTTTCAGCCCTGAAGAAGCCAAATTAATTCTCTTTGGCGAAAACGTTCGGCGAAACAATTGATACACATTAGAGTATTTCTTGCAGATTTCCCCAATATTTAAGAGTTTACTATTTAACTAATCTGCAAAGATTAAATTTCTTTTCTATATATATATATATATGTATATATATATATATATATATATATATATATATATATATATATATATATATATATATATATATAGACTCAAAGGGAGTTAAACAAAAACTTGCAAATGAAACTGTAAAATCTAGAATATATTATTAAAATCGCACCAAAAGACACAATTTTAATTAATACCTATTAAAATACATAAAATTTTTCTTTGGATTAGACAGCATCATTTGCAACACTACTATTATCATTTACCAAAAAATTATAGTGAAATGAGTAAAACAAGATCTGAAAACACTAAAGATTATCAACTGAAAAAACAAAGCAAGGAACAGATTAGAATGGCAAAAAATTATAAAACAAACTAATGCCCCAAAGGGATGCCGAGTTAATGATGAGCTTTTAAATCAGTATAGATGTGAGTCTCCAGTTAGGAATATGAACTATAAATGAACGTTAAGAAAACCAAGTGCATGATTATTTCTAAGCAACATACAGTAGGAAGGCTAGATATCGAGGAAAGTAGTAGAACAAAGTAAATAATTACAAATATCTGGGAACCTGGGTAAATGAAAACAATGACCAAGATAGAGAAATAAGGACACGCATTGAAATTGCAAGACAAGCATTTATAAAAATAAAAACAATGTTTTGGAAATCGAAACATTCATCTGGAGCTGAGGATAAGAACCTTAAGATGCTACGTGTTCTCGACTTTGTTTAATGAAATGCAAAGCTGGACACTAAAAGTGGATAATATAAAGAAGTTGGAATCATTTAAGATGTGGTACCATAAAAGAATTTTGAAAATACCATCTTCTTCACGTGCCATCTCCGCGACGGAGGTTGGTAATCATCATGGTTATTCTGATCTTAGATGCTGCTGCTCTGAATAGTTTATTTGATGTGCATCCGTACCATTCCCTCAAGTTACGCAACCATGAGATTCTTCTTCTTCCTACACTTCTCTTGCCCTGGATTTTCCCTTGTATAATCAATTGAAGTAGGTTGTATCTCTCATTACGCATAACATGCCCCAGGTATTGCAGCTTTCGTGTCTTGATGGTTTCCAATACTTCCATTCTTTTGTTGATTCTTCTCATGACTTCGTTGTTTGTTACATGCTCCGTCCATGATATCGTCAGTATTCTTCTATACACCCACATTTCAAATGCTTCCAATTTTTTAGCAGTCGACGCGTTAAGTGTCCATGCTTCTATCCCATAAAGTATAGTCGAGAAAATATAACACCTTACCAGCCTAACTCTCAAGTCTAATTTTAGTTCTCTTGCACAAAAGAAAATACTGCTCTTGAAAATGCCATAGATCCAAAGAAGTATAAATGCAGAAGTGTTAAGAAGGCTACAAAAGGATTGCGAGGTCATAAAGCACATCAAAACAAGAAAGCTGGAATATTTAGGCCACATTACCAGAGGAACGAAATATGGGATATTAAGGCTCATAATGCAAGGTAAAAAATCCATTGGAAGACGAAGAATTTCCTGGCTAAGAAACCTAAGAGAGTGGTATAGTTGCAGCTCAGTAGATCTTTTCAGAACAGCCGCCAATAAAGTACGGATAGCTGTGATGATAGCCAAGCTCCGATAGGAGAAGAAACTATAAGAACATCATTTTAAAAATTTTTGTAAAGCTATAGGCAAGATTTGCTTTGTTTTTACTTGATATTAAAACTTCAATTTTATATTTTTTATGTTCAAAAAATAGTAGATTTGATAATATCTTTGTTTATTTGTCCCAGGCACACTTATTTTTCAGATTTACTTTAAGATAAGACGTTCTTACACATGAGAGACTAAGCTAAACGAGGCCTAATAAATGGCTCCCAAAGAAAGTTGTAAGTTTTATTGGCTCCCAACTTTCAGAGATAGTTATATTGTTACAAATTTTCAAAATAAACATTCAAACTTGTGTTTCTTAAAACATTAATTGTGATGCAATTTTATTTTTTGACGATTTTGTATTTCATACTAAATTAATTAAAACAGATATGTCTAAATACCCTGACATATAAACTATATATAGATATCACACGTTATGTTGTCTATAAACATATTGATGTACCATCAATCGATTATCTTGAACCTGCAGTTAGTTTTATTGCTAAATGCGTAATAAACTCATTAATAAGTGACGATTTGATGAAGTGACCCATTTCCTGTACATGGGTTTCAAGGGATTAACGCTAAATTGGTCGTTGCAGGATTAGCAAAGCAAAACATACCGAAGCGATCTAATATCCTGCTTTATAACAGCAAGTACTCACAAGAATTATGGTAATTAGAATTGTATCTGTTCTCGTTACGAGAGATAATCTGATAGAATTTCCTTTCTACATGTAACCGCACGTTAGCTTGGCTTCACAAATTTTGATTTTGATCTTTTATGTTTCAATGCAGCTTGTTAGAATTTAATTACGACAATTTTCCTATTTCAAAGAACGAGTTTATGTGCGTTTTGCATAGCGCTTTTAGTAGTTGGATTTTATTTGGTTGCTGCAACTCTTGTCGCTACATATAATTGCAGTCGACTGATATAAACCGCTAAAAACTAATAAAGAAGCATTTAATTTATATCTGTAGTATAAAGGATCGTTGCTGTATAGCTACATTATTGGACAAAATTATTTGAGTATCGTGCCCAGATTAGCATCCATGAAAATTTGACGATCTGTGTCTTAATCTCTTGTGGCATGTAAAAATTGATCCGCTGATAAGCCTGTCTATTGATGAAGGTTTCTGAACCACGAATATTACTTTGTACCAATTCCTCTCTTTCCATCTGTCTTTTCATTGAGTATCCAGTATATTCTACCTTTCATTATATGCCTCAAGTATTAAATTTTTGTCTTTTTCATCATTTTTGTTGTTATCTTCGCCTTAATGTATTCTATTTAATACTTTTATGTTCCATGCATTGAAACCTTGATATTTTGAGCATTATATAATAAGACCACATTTCAAAGGGTTTTAACTTTTTCATCATTAACTTACATCATCCAAATTTCAAATATGTACAGTCATCCGGAACACTCATAACATGGGAAGTTATAGGTTTTTTAGCATTATCGGAAGTTATAGATACTTATGGCATTAAAAGAAGTTATGAGTTCTTAATTATAGCTTTAGCTGAGAATTGCATCCAGCATCACAAGTATTTTTTTATTGTTACATTGCATGTTTACAATCTACTCTGTACACAGAGTAATAAGTAAATAGTCTGTAAGTAAATTAACCTAAGTTAGGTACCGTCCAGTAACGGTTCTCTAAGTATTATTGGGGTAGGTCTTCTGGCCCTATCTTCTGGCGGCAAGTGGTTGGATGAATAAATTATTTATCAGTTCGTTGTTATAATTAGTGGTGCGATTTTTATATTTTATTGAGTGATTCTTTATTATGTCCTTAAGTAATGGGATGTCCAGAATATTGTGAAGTGTTTGGTTAGATACATATCATGGAGCTTTACTTATCATGCGGAGTATTTTGGATTGGAATGTTTAAAGTATCTTCGTATTTGATGGTTTACTACAGCCTTATAGTTCTCATACATAGGCCTTACACTGGTATAAGTATATATTTGTACAGAAGCAGTTTATTTTTTTGTTAAATAGCAAGTCATATTTTTAAGAGCCTAGTTGTTTCCGTTTAGTTTTAATGTGCTTTGTCCATGTAAGTTTTTCATCCAGGTGCAATCCCAAGTATTTGACAACTGGTTTTATAGGAATGGGAGTATGTAGATTTTCTTGTCGTAAAAGTAATTTGTACTAATTTCCTTGCATTAACACTGATCTTCCATTGCTTAAGCCAGTTTTGTAATTAGACTAAATGATTTTGTACTTTTTGTGATGATACATTAGATTCGATATCCACTGCATCACAAGTATCTAAAGAGGTTAACTTTTGTAATGGGCTCATTGTTGACTATTAGTTACATATGGCAATCATGTAATTAACTACAAGTAGCTTTATCTTTGAAGTATTTATGTCCATTCTTGTGTATTGTACTATATATTGTATATAAGTATTTTCTGGTGATTAGATCTATGAGGAATCGAAGAACTTCGATATTTTCAGACATGATCGATGTGCTATACGCATATTTGATGTTTTCAATAGTTTTTCCCTTAATTCGTACTTCATATTGTCTTTCTGAGGCTTTTTTTTTCATCCCTATTCAAAAATTCTTTTCACTTCATTAAACTTCTTAAACAATATCCTATCTGAGCGTCAAACAGTCTAGTAACTTTAGATATCGTTTTACTCTTTACAAACAGTTCTATAGACGAAACTCTAAACATTCTAAAAACTAAATACAGTAAATAAATTATGCCCCAATGGGCTTCCCACTATCTCCAGTAATTGCCAATATCTTTATGAAAGATTTCGAGACCCGAGCAGTATCCACATGACATGATAATACTTAAACCCACATGTTGGCTACGATATGTTGACAGTACATTCGTCATTTGGCACCATGACACCATGACAGGGATGCTTTGGTGTCTTTTCTGACCCATCTGAATGGTATATATTCTAGTATCCAGTTCACGCTGGAGGTGGAAACTGATTCATCACCTACCGTTTCTTGACGTTATCAAAAAGAAAAACCAATCCCAAGGTTTTCATCACTCTGTTTATCGAAAAGCCATCCATACGAATCGTTACTTGCGTGCCAACTCTCATCATTCCCCTTGACAAATTAATTTAGTTATTAATACACTTGTCTCCAGATCAATACGCCTTTGCGATGATGCAAGTAGAACCGCTCATCTCTCTAGTTAAAAACAAGTCCTTATCCAAAACGGTTATCGCGAAAATCACATTAATTTGAGCATTCACAGATATCAATCTCCCACACAATCTCAACCCAAAGACTCAGACTCTCACCATACAAAAGATTTTCTTCCTTACATAAAAGGTGTCACTGAAAAAAAATTACAAAATTTTAAAATCAAGAGAAATAAAGACAATATTTACCCCCAACAAAAACTTTTATCTCTTTTCCGATCAATCAAAGACAAAATTCTAATTGATAATGGCTCGAAAATGTTTGCCGAAACGTCGAGTATTAAATTCTCAAAGCGGTTCTTTCCAAGAACCGCATTTGTTACCTTTTTTTTGGTTCTTACTTTTTTTATTATTTCATCCATAATCAGGTTGAACAGTAGAGGGCTCCCTGTGTCAATCAAAACAATAGAAGTGAATCTCCCTGTCTTATCCTATTGCCAGCTTCAATTGGGTCAGTTAGTTCTTCTTCTACTTTTACTTTTATTGTGTTATTTTGGTAGATAATTTCGATCGTTTTGATTATTCCTAAAGTAGATCCAAGTGTAATAAATAAAGTTGGGGCACACTTTGCCACACCCCTCTTTGAATAAAAATTCTGTTAGTCTCGTTGTTGTCTATCAGAATAAAGGATTTTGTTTCCAATATATAATATAAATTTCCAAAATCGAATATAAATTTTGTATAAGCCTATTATCCATTCTCATAATCTCTAGCAATCTCAGGCAAGTCATTCCGCAATAACACAGTTGAAGGATGGCAAAGCGGCAGGCCCTGATAAGATACAAGCTGACTACTCAAACTAATGGACAATAATCAATAGCAATAATCGCAAAGATATTTAACAATATATACAACTCTGGAGAAATACCAACAGAATGGCTAAAATTTGAGTTTATTGTACTTCCAAAAAAAACAGGAGCCAAAAATGCAAAGATTACCGTACTATAAGCCTCATGAGTCATCTTCTGAAATTGTTCCTAAAGATAATTCATAAGAGAATCTACAAGCTGTGTGAAAGTCAAATTTCCCCCAACCAGCTCGGGTTCACAAATGCTGTTGGTACTAGAGAGGCTTTGTTCTCGGTACAAGTCTTATTTCAGAGATGAGATGCAGAGACGTCAACTGCGACGTATATACATGTCTGGTTGATTATAAGAAAGCGTTTGATCGAGTACAGCACGCCAAGATGATGCAAATACTAAAAGAAACAGGAGTTAACAACCAAGATCTGAAAATAATTAGAAATCTTTACAGGAATAAGACAGCAAATCTCCGAGTTCAAGATGAACACACTGACTATGTGATAATCATGCGTAGAGTGGGGCAAGGCTGTATTTTGTCTCCTCTAATCTTCAATCTGTACTCTGAAAAAATATTTATCGAAGCTTTGCACGAAACTGAAAAAAGTATTCTACTAAATGATTACCGCCTAAACAACATCAGATATGCAGATGACACCATAGTACTTGCGGATAACTTAGAAGACCTACAAGTTCTTATGAACAAAATCACGTATTACAGTTAACAATATGGACCCAATATAAATGTTAAAAAGACAAATCTTATGATAATTAACAAGAAAAGGATAACAGAAGGTCAACTCTACGTCAACCAATCCGCTGTAGAAAGAGTGATACACTACAACTACTTCGGCACCATAATAAATGAAGAATGGACCAACAACCAGGAGATCAGAGCACGTATCGGAAAATCTAGATCCACCTTCAATCGGATGGGGCCTTCTTTAAGAATCACAACCTCTCTCTTGATACAAAAGTAAGAATGCTGCGATGCTACGTCTTCTCTGTCCTTTTTTATGGTGTTGAATCGTGGACCTTGAATGAAGATATTTACAGAAAACTGGAAGCATTCGAGATATGGCTATATCGGAGAATGCTTAAGATCCCGTGGACAAATTAGGAGGTACTAAGAAAAATGAATAAGAACCTAGAGGTACTGACCTCCATTAAATCTCGAAAGTTACAGTTCTTCGGACATATTATGCGAAATGAATCCAGATATGCTCTCCTTCAAGCCATCTTGCAAATAAAAATATTTGGAAAACGAGGTCCAGAAAGAAGAAGAACATCTTGGTTAAAGAATCTCAGAATCTGGTTCAATACAACATCTGTGCAGCTTTTCCGCGCTGCTGCAGGTAAGATAAAGATTGCCATGATGATCGCCAACATTGGTAACAGATAGGCACATCAAGAAGAAGAATAATCTGTAGATATTCAAACAGATCTATTAACAGCTTTTTTAACAAACTTAAATCGGTGTATTCTCATGACCATTGAAGTAAAATTAATATTGTGGACAAAGTTTCCCTTGTACATTTGTACCCAATCCTTCTTTAAAAATAAATTTCTTGTTTTCCACTTTTTCTTCGTATTTCTGTTAATTTTATTGAGAAATATCTCAAGAAGCATGTGACAGAGTGGCTTATAAGACTAACTTTATCTTGCAACTTGCTTTTTTGGAGCGACGCTTAATGGAAAATATTTTTGTAGAAATTGTGAATCTAATTTTATAAAATGTTGTCTAATACATAATTCACAATAATGTTCGTCTTTTTTCTTCTTTTTTATGGCATAATTTAATAGTTTTCTTGTTGATCTACATTATGATCTACAGGAAACAAGAATCCATTTTCTATAGTGATGTTATGAAATACTGCTTTATTGCCTTTCCACAACATTCCTTGTTCGTATGGGAGATTCATTATAAATATTCTCTACTTCTGTTCTAGCATCTCGTCTAGCCGTGTCATTAAATATGATTTTAAACTGTAATCACACTGACTTTAATCACACTAACTGACCAATAATTATAAAAAATAGTCCAAACCTAACAAAATGTTAGCTTCAAATCTTTGTATGCCACTATTACTAAATGTTGTTTAATCATGTACAGAAACAAATGAAAAATAAAAAGGCCCAGTAGAAGACCAAATTACAAGTAATTTTTCTTTTTAACAAAGGGATAATAGTAATATTATGGCGCAATTATTGCCCAAGAGAATAGTGACATAAGTTGACATAAGAAAATTTTAAGTTGAATATAAAGAAATCAATCAAGAAATCAATATTGAGGACAATAATAGTTCTTAATAAATATTAAGTTAAATTGTTACGATAAACATAAAATTTTAGCTGCGATCTAAGCAGTGGCAATGAAATATTAGAAACCAAACAAAAATACAGATTTTACAAATTATACAACTCAAAAAATATCACATATTTCCTAAAAGATCCCGATAGTAGCAAAAACTAAGATTATTAATATGTTTTGCAAATGAGGTCGACTGTGACTGATGACTAGCTTAACAGATACAAAGTTAGAGCACGAAGCTGTAGCCGGAAAATTGTTATCATTCTACAAATTGGACATTACATGATGATTTCCATTTGTATTTCGGTTTTATGGCGTTTCCTCTGCTGCTCTACCGTAATTATGTAATCGCTGTATCTGTTCGTTTTCAGGTAGTAGAAATGGAGCCTGATATGAATTTTGAATTATATTGTGGTGTATAACAAATACTGCGATAAAAAATAATACTCAGATTACGTGTATACACTGATTTATTGTGTGATATATACAGTATTACAATGTGTTTTATCATATAATATTGTTGAGTCTCTATATAAAATATAAAAAAAATAAGAACAAAAAAAATTAAATTAAAAGGATTATACACTTAAACAACTCAACTTCCCCTCCTACCACAAAAAAAGTGTCTTTAGCAAATTCATTTTTATATAATTTACCTAATTAACTACTTTTATAGTAGAATTAACCAACATTTTAGTTTAACATACCTTTATCTTGACGTTTCGATTTCCACTTCGGAAATCGTTCTCAAATTTTTTTTGAGAAAAGTTCCAATGTTTTATAGTGTCTCCAAAAATAACTTTTATTCTAAATTTTTTGTATACCTATTCATAATCTCATGTCAAAAAACCTCTCACTTATGTGGAGACTTAACCCAGAGAAATATTGTAAAAAAAGTACCCAGTTGGACCCAGCCAGACAAGTTTTTTTAGTTTTATGGATCTCGATAACCAAAACCTTTATGATTCCTGCAGCGGGTCCGGGGATTTTTTTATTTATTAACAATTTAAGGCCAAAAATGCACAATTTTAAGAATTTTTTGCTGCAGAAGGACATTATATGACAGGAATGGACGGAGGCATATATGACATCTATATTTAAGAAAGGAGTTAAAAAACGATGCGAAAACTACAGATGAATAAGCGTAATATCATCAATAGGACGATTATATGGGAAGATACTGCGAGAAAAGATAAAGCAAGCGATAAAAGGCAAAATCGGGGAGGATCAGGCAGGCTTCACGGCAGGAAGATCATGCATAGACCACATATACACACTGGAACAACTGTTGGAAAAGAAAAAAGCAAAAAATAGAGATATACATTTACATTTGTGCACCTGAGAAAGGGATATGACTCTGTACCAAAGGTCAGAACTATGGGAGGTAATGTACAAATTAAAAATACAGACGGAACTCATAGAAGCTACAAAAGCTCTGTATAAAGAAAATTGTCCATTAAAATGGGAACAATAGTCATAGGAGACTTCACCACAACAAAAGGGCTCCTGCAGGTTTGTTTCACATATCCAACCCTATTCAAAATATACTAAGAGAAAGCCTTGACTACATGGAAAAGAAAATGCCAAGGCATGGGAGTACCGGTACGGAACGAATACCTATATACGTTAAGCTTTGCAGATGATGAAGTAGAGATTGCAGAAGACCAAGACGACCTCAGCTACATGATTAAGAAACTACAAGAAGAATATACCAAAGCTGGCCTAGATATTAACCTCGCGAAAACAGAGTACCGATCTACAAGTGAAGAAGACATAGAAGATCTACAGATTGATGACAACGTAACGATCAAAGGAAAGGATAAATTCAAATGCTTGGGGTTTATAATCACGACAACGGCAACAACAGAGGAAGAAATTACACAAAGATTAGGCCAAACAAGAACAGCAATCTAACAACTTAATTCAGTATGGTGGGATAGACACCTAAAAATGAAGACAAAAACACAGATCTATAAAACATTAGTGCTGAAAATTGGATCATAAATAAGAAAAATAGCAGTAATAGTAGCAACAGATATGCGACAGAATGCCTGCGAAGATGCTGCAGAGTAACAAGAATGGATAGGAGAAGTAATGACGAAATAAAGCAAATAACATCAATTGAAACAGACATACTAACATATATAGAACAAAAAAAGACTAAAGTGTCCGAAATCATATTAAAAATGCTATATCACTCACCATTCTTTCACAATTTAACATTTAAAATTGCATAATTACATTGTATTTTGTTTAACGAGATCAGAAATCTAATATTATTTGGTTGGTAGCACTGTTAATAAATTGTACAACACTCTTTGTCCTTCTTCCTTTTTATTAACAGCTGTATAGTTCCTTTATTCTAATAAAAATTACCTTTGAGTGTTTGACTCGTACCGTTTTGAGTGTGGCTAGTCACGGTAGGAAAGATAGAGAATATTGCAAGTACTTAAGTGAAAAGTTTCCCCTTCTATCGGAAGCCCAGTTGAAAGGTGTTTTTGTTGAATTAGATATTCGTAAAATGATGTTCAACTCCGTCGATCGGATAGCCAAGCGGGCTGGGCGGCTGGCTTCTCCTTCGCTTCAATGCGAGAGATGTCAGTTCAAATCCCCGGCCCGGTGAATAGAAAACAAAAAGGCTAACGCAGTAGTTTAAAATTCTAAAATGGATCTGCGGCTTAGTCTAGAATATGCTGGTATCTGATCGGCCTATGGTGGAGCAGTACGGCAAGAGATAAGGGCTTGCGGCTAGGTGATACTCCTCCATAGATCCCTACCGGAATACACATTTAGTGTTCGCTCTTCTACACCGCACTAAAATACCCTAAACCCACAAAATCTTTAAAGAATTATATAAAAATACTAAATAAATAAATACAAATAAATGATTCATATTTCCTTTTGTACTTTTATACATTTTTAGGTAAATACAACTTTTTTTAATTAACTATTTTTAATATTGAAAACTAAAACCGTTGAATGAAATCACCTAAAAGTTCCCGAAATTAGTTACCGCTTCGGCACTTTTAATATATTTATTTCTATAATGCGGCATTTCTAAAACAACTATATAAATTACATTTATCTAGTTTCGCAAACATAATCCAACAACATGATTCCGCAAACAATAATTACACGACGAAAATTCAAGCTTGGAGTAACTTTGAAATTAATACGCTTTGTAGCGAAGTTCGTAGCGAAATCTGGTAACGAATATAATTTGACCAAGCCAACTGAGTCGGCTAACTAAAAATCTCCTTACTTTGGCTTCACTTCAAAACTACCGAACTCGAGGATTCTAGTTTCATGGGTTCTTGTGGGGAATATTTCGAATTAACCGTTACGGCTGGTGGGTGGAGTTTGGTGACGACTCACCGGAAAGAAAATTACTAGAAACACCTCAAATCACTATATATATATATATATATATATATATATATATATATATATATATATATATATTGAGATAATATTAAATATAGGAGGAACAAAGGTAGTATTTAGAAATAATTTATAAGTTATATACTAAAGAATATTATAGAAAATATTTATATGAGGACATTCTTAAGGAATTAACATAATAAGTTTAAAAAGTGTTTTAATTTGCAATGTATTTGATTATTTTAATAATTATAATATTAAGTGAGCCATCTTTATAGGCAACCAAATATACACTCAAGTAAATTCAGTTGTAGGAACTTTTATAAAGAATTAAAATTCATGGATTAAAAAATAGTGTTATTTATAAATTTAAGATGTAATTTATATATAAGTTTATATTATGATCTGAAAAGCCTAAATTTTCATAAAATTCTCGATAGAATTTTAGTTATAATAGTAGTTTTCTAGATAGAATAAAAAATAATTATCTAGAAATATAAAATAAGACGTCAATAGAAATAATTTAACCTTTGTTCGCAGTAGAATCTTCGCAAACATTGTAATGTCTATGAAATAGAAGGATTCGAATATATTTTCTTTCAAGAATATTCGTGAACATTAAAATAATATAAATACGATGTGATTTGGATTAAAAATAGTCAGTAAGTTTAGTATAGAGGTTCAGTATGTTCAATATAGTCAGTTAGTATAGTTCAGTCGTTCAGTCAAGATACTCAGTTATCAGTGATCCAGTACATTAGATGAACACTAAGAAATAGAATATTAAGAGAGTATTAATTGAAGATTAAAAATTATATTATGTATATTGTCACTGGAGATTAGAAAGAGAGTATTAATTGAAGATTAAAATTATATTACATATGTATATGGTAATTGGAGATTGGAAGAGAGTATTAGTTGAAGATTAAAGTTATATAATGTATATGGTGAGTGAAGATTTGAAGAGAGTATTAGATTATTAGAAAGAAGAATAAACAAAAAACAAATTAAAAAAAGAAGAAAGAAGAATATTTACCGATTTAAAAATGCTAGTAAGAAGAAAAATATTTTAAAATGGTGGAAGCTGATAATTAAAACATTGTGGTGTATTTGGCAATGCAAGTTTACAAAAAGAAGGATAATCGAGGCTGAAAACGAAGACATTGAGTAGTGATTAAAATCTTTATTTTGGAAAACAGTTTCATTTAGGCATTCAGTGACAGGATGGTACCAAATTTTGTTAATATAATTTAATTAGTGGTATAAGAATTTCAATTTAAAGATAGTTTGTTTATAGATAGTTTATAGATAGTTTCTTGGTAGATGTAATTTATATTGTCTATATACTTTAATTAGTGTCATAAGAATTTCAATTTAAAGATTATTTAAAATTAACATTGTCTATATTAGATATATATGTGTGTAATTAACAAATTGTAAGTAACAAATTATGTTCATAATAATTATAATAAAGATAATTTCAAAAAGTGCTTACAAACTAATTCTTTGAGAACCGCGATAAAAACCCTATATTTATGTTATTTAAAAACACTCATTGCTCATAAAACTATACACAAACAAAACATCATAACAATTATATATATATATATATATATATATATATATATATATATATATATATATATATATATATATATATATAAAGGTAAAAGATATTGGCATAGCTCGCAACAAAGGAAAAAAATATTTAATAAAATATGTGTATAAGATGGAAGGCAACCGTATATACGTATTTCTGACTATTGGTCGTCTTCAGTACGGTGCAGCCAAGTTAGAACAGAAGCATATTAACTTGGGAAAGGATCAGTACAGGAGCAATGCGACCAATTTGTGGCAATAATGTTAGAAGACTCTGAGGTTTTCAGAGCAACAACCAACACATCCACGGAGAAAGCTAAGCTACCTGAGGAAAGGAATGCCAAACGTTTAGCATTTGCATGCCTTTATAAAAATGCTCTTTATTGGACTGAAAGCTCCAACCCAAAGAGGTCCTTGTTTTGTTCTTCTTCATGCTGGAAGAGAAACTGGTTTTGTGGCATGAGCCAAATTAACTTTTTTGTCCAAGAAGGGAACCGCTGATTACCACTACGAGATATTAGGTATTTTATGTATACACGCAATTTTTATGGAATTAATTTGTTTTTTTTTTGTTTATTCTCTTATTTAACTCAGTTAAATTAATGAGTAAATATTTATGAAACGAAGCGCGTATGGTCCTGATTTCTCTGTCTATCGCCAAACTACCACACACCTACCACTATGCCAACATGAGCGGCATCGCTGCGTGTCGTAAAGGTACGATTCTACTGCGCGGCCCTGTATGCACAGCGTACGGCACAAATGTTTATTCTGGTCGACCCACTCACGCAAACAATAACAAATTATGCGCAAAAATTTCAGAAACGTTCGCGCACATCTGTTACTTTTGTGTGTGCACACATGGAAGCAGTGGACACGCGTTGACGCGTACAAACTTGTTGTTATGTTGTTCACGAACTCAATATTGCTTCCGCTCTCGGAGAGAAAACATTTTGTTTGTACGCGCACTTTTTGAAAGAAAATGACTATGGACTGGACGAATGATAAAATTATAAAATTTATTGAAGGAATTGAAACTTATCCTTTACTATGGGATTCCAGTCACAATGAATACAAAAACAGAAATAAAAAACACGACGCCACTCAAAAGCTGGTTCAAACTTTCGATTGTGACTCGACTGAGGTAATGAGAAAATGGAAGATTATTTTGGCTCAATACCGAAGAGAGAAGCAGAAAATTGCAGATTCCAAATTCTTCAGGCTCTGAGATTTCAGATGTATACATATAAGCCAAAATGGTTTGCTTATGCATATTTAAATTTCTTTCATGGAAGGAATGAACCGAACACAAGAATGAACTCACAAGACGAAATAAATGAACAGGTTAGTTTTATTATTTTATTACTCTCTTTATTACACTTAGGGGTATGCTTTTTGTGTGTCTTGTCATGGCACCATTCCGATGTCAGTTTGAAAATAGTGTGCTAGTTCTTCTCTTATATCTTTGACATCTCCAGATGGTCTTCTTCCGACATTTCCTAAAGGTAGTATGTTTGTCATGTGTGTATCGTGCCGCCAAATTCCATCAATAGCGCTATGGGTTATTTGGTTCTCATTATCAAAACTGCCAGAAAAATTGTAAAGTTGTGCAGACGACTTTTGTGTCATCAAAAAATTATGCAAGTAACAACATGTCAGTGTTATTAATTGTGCCCTTTCTGGAGCCAACAGTATGGATTTCCTTAGTACGCGAAATACAGCGGACAAAATTCCAAATACATTTTCCACAATACGTCTCGCTCTGCTCAACCGATAATTAAATATTCTTTTTTTTTTATCTTTTGTCATGTTGGTCGGGATATGGTTTCATTACTGTTGTATCTAATGCAAAGGCATTATCTGCAACAATAACATATGGAATTGGTTTTTTCCTGCCTGGTAGCGCAGTAGGTTGAGGTAAATTTAATTTTCCTTGCTGAAAACTAGCATAGAAACCAGTATTTTTGAGAACACCACCATCCGATATTCTACCTTTACAACCGACATCTACATACGTAAATTTATAATTTTCATCAACCGCTGCTAACAGTACAATGCTGAAACCCCCTTTATAATTAAAAAGTCACTTCCAGTATTATTTGGGGCTTGAATAATAATATGTTTGCTATCCAAAGCCCCAATAATACAGTGAGGGAAATTCCAACGTTGGTCGAATTGATGCCCCACCATCATCCATTCTTCTAAAGTGTTGAGTATCTAAAAAAGAAAATCTTATTATTATTTTTTCAGTTAATACAAGACGAACATAGTAAGTAAATGAAAGTCAAGAATCTTCTCTTGAAAGGCCAGTAGAAAAGTTTAAGGCTCCGAAGAACTCGTTGAAACGTCGTGCGGTCAATGAAGACCCGAGAATTGCATAAGCTTTGTCCATTATGGACAATGTAAGTAAGCAGATGGAAACAAGAAAACAAGACGACGACGACATGTTCGCTGTAGCAGTCGCAGCGAAATTAAGAAAAATTAAAGATGAGCGAATGAAGATTTTAGTGCAAAGTAACATTGATAATTTATTGTATGACGCTATAATTGGTACTGGAAAATATGCTACGACTCCAATGCCTTCACCTTATTCAGAGTCGTCGAATTCGCATGATCCGGTACCACTTTCAAGTTTTCGGGTTTGCGATACTGATCAAGACAATGATCAGCATAACAGTGAAATATTAACTTGGTGTGATCTGTAATGCAATAAAGTAAATAAATATGGTTTAATTTTCTCACCTTAATGTTTTTCTTTATTACGCTTATTAGCACCTTATAGGTCTCAGGTACAATCTGAGCAATAAGTTCTTTTGAAGCTTTAAATAAATACATTAAACTTGCAAAAGAATCTCCAGTAGCAAGATATATTAGGGTAATTGCAAGCCTTATTGAAACAGGAACGCATTTTCTGTAGTTGTTGTCTTGCTTTGCAATAAGAGGACTAACGGCATTAACAAGTAACTCGAAATCTTTAAACGATATACGAATAAAATTTTTAAATACACTCAAGGTATCTATTTTTATTTCTTCTACAAATCTGTTTGTTTCTTCATTCCGTCGCTCTAGGAAAGGCCTCACCCAACATCGCGGTTTTCTTCCTTGTTTTTTTTTAAGCAGACTACATATTAAAACACAAGCTGTAGCACTAAACACTACGTTTTCCAACCCGTTCATATTGAGAACTGAGGTTAGTTAGTACAACTTCTGTGTGCTACACTGTACGTTTATAAAAGTTATGCACAGCTTTGATGGTGGAGACAGAATCTAAATTCGAAATAAGTGAGCACATACAATGCTGGAGTTTTGCAAAAAATGTTTGTTAACAAATGTGCTGCACACTATTTTGGTGAGATCGTACCTTAAAACCAACACTGCGTTCTAACTGTGGCTTCTACTACAGCGGCAATGACTAGGGGCGAATAATTTCAAAACTTATATCATAAAAACTGTGACATAATACATTTTTAAATCGATTATAGTGCTGCATACAAGTGTATCGCACTGTTTAAAGTTTTTGGATTAAGTATAAACATCCTTAACCTTTGTTTATTATTTTTAAAATAAACATTTTTTTTTTTATTCTGAAGCTATTTTCTTGTGGCATTTTAAATTAATTACTATTTAAATGGGAATAAGCCACAATTTTATTGACGTTTCAATTTCCACTTCGGAAATCGTTCTCAAAATACAAACATTAGTAAATTAAACAAATTTTGTTTTTTGTTACTTAGTGAAAAATTCTTCTAATAATTTAATTTTATCTGACTCATCTATATTGACAATTCAGACATACATTATACATTTTAAAGTAGACGACTTTAAAATGATATTGCCAATATTGTTGAGTTGCGTTCCTGGGACGACTTTACTTATAAGATAGTTCATTCGATTACATGAAATCAACTTTAACTTGAGAATATCTGTCAGAAAAGATCATAACATATAATTCGTCTTTAAAAAGACAAATACATGCCATGATGACAGTAAAATTCTCCTGTTAGTGATTCCATAGTAAATTATGAGGGAAAAACCAGGAAAAAACCTCATAATGCTATCCCGACATGGTAAGTATTTGATTGTGCATTTAGTTTACCTTTAATAAACATCAAATTCCAATTTTATATGTTTGTTATTTAAAAAACATAAATGATGCATTCTCTATATGTTACTGACTTACCAATACTGGTATTTTCTTTTTAATAACTTTCTCTTTCAATATGGGTAACCACATCCTACTACTACATTCTGCCAAGGAATTCGCGACACAATTGGTCTCATTTAGCATAATTAGAGCCGCTTCTTTGATTTTTCTCTTTTTACCATCCGTTTCTTTTAGGACTATATTTCAATCATTCCATTGAACCCTATGTTCATTATCCCATGCGTGTTTACATATTTGAGATCTATCAAATTCTCTATTTTTAATATAGGATTGATGTTCACGTATTCTAATATTTAATGGCCTTGATGTTTCACCTAAATAAAACTGATCGCATTCACAAGGTATTTTATAAATGCAATTCCTTGTCCTTTCTTGTTAATTGTTAGGTTTGGTTTTGGACAAAATAGATCTCAACGTGTTTGTTGTTTTGAATGTTGTTGAAATGTTGAATTTATTTCCTATCCTTTTAAGCTTTTCCGATAATCCTTTTATATATGGTATTGTTATTTTCCTCGTATTATTCCTTGTATATGCTGTAGGATCTCGTTCTAAGTTGTTTTGTTCTATTCGATCGATTGTTAAAAATTCCTTATTTATAAACGATAAAGGATAATCATTTTTTAATAAAACAGATCTTAACAAATGTTTTTCCTCCAAGAACGAATTTTCGTTAGAACAAGTAATTTTGGCTCTATCGTATAAGGATTTAATGATTCCCTTTTTAATATTAATGTTGTGATTTGATTTGAAATTTAAATATCTGTTGGTGTGTGTTGGTTTTCTATACACCTGAGTTTCGTATCCAGTATCATTCTTAGAGATTAAAACATCCAGGAAAGGTAGTGTGTTATTATATTTCTTTTCCATGGTAAATGTTATTGTTTCTTCTTTATCGTTTATATCATTTAGGAATGTGTCCAACAACTCTGATCCATGACGCCATATTGAGAATACATCATCTACATATCTCCACCATACTGAGGGTTTTAAATTTTGTTTAGAAATAATATTTGTTTCAAAATCTTCCATAAATATATCGGCTAATAATGGAGATAAACTAGAGCCCATTGCTAGACCAAAACTTTGTTTGTAGAATTCATTATTTAGTTGAAAATATGTATTATCAGTACATAATGTAATTATCTCCATTATAGCTGATATATTTAGTCTTGTTCTAGTTGCCAATGTATCATCACTCTCTAATTTTGTCTTGACTATATTTAAAGTCTTATCTAATGGCATATTCGTAAATATAAATATTTTCTGACGGATATTCTCAAGTTAAAGTTGACTTCATGTAATCGAATGAACTATCTTACAAGTAAAGTTGTCCCAGGAACGCAACTCAATAATATTGGCAATATCATTTTAAAGTCGTTTACTTTAAAATGTATAATGTATGTCTGAATTGTCAATATAGATGAGTCAGATAAAATTAAATTATTATAAAAATTTTTCACTAGGTAACAAAAAACAAACTTTGTTTAATTTACTAATTTTTATATTTTGAGAACGATTTCCGAAGTGGAAATTGAAACGTCAATAAACGTATTTTAACCTTTAATTGTGGCTTATTCCCATTTAAATAGTAATTAAACATAATTTTATCCCAACTGTATTATTCATACTGTAGAAAACTGTGTATTTTATATATATATATATATATATATATATATATATATATATATATATATATATATATATATATATATATATATATATAATGTCTTTCTAATGTATAAACTATATAACATATGAAGTATATAAATAACATAATAGGACCATTATTATACATTACCTTTATTTCAATTTACTCCAAAAAAGGCCTAAGATTCGGAAGATTAAACACGTGAAGCAGCTCTGAGGCGCGTATAACGAAAGTGATATTAAAAAGTTTGAAACTTACAAGCAGAATTTTCGGGTAGGGCCCACTTTACATTTCGTCCCCCAATTTCGTCTAGTGCAGAGACCGGTGCGGTTTCCAGATAGCGATCAGGTAGGGCACGTTCAGAATGAAATATAAGCCATATAAAGTGTATTAAATTGTTAGAAAGAGGAGGCAGCGATAACGGCTCAGGAGAAACTTGAATGAATGTGAACCAGCGACTCGTACACCGGAACAGGAACCAGCCCTGCACAATTCAACAGGCAGAGGACAAGATGCACAATAAGGCGGAAGAAGATTCTGACTTTGCAGAGATTAGAGACGAAAACCACCGACTATTAACCTAGCGATGAAAAGAATAAATTATTATACCTTCGGCTTATAAAGAACATTTAATAAACTATTGTTTAACGAAAATAACTAAGAATTTGTACACACTCAGACTTGACGCAGTTTGTAAAATAACTTTCTTTTTACATGATGTTACAAAAACCAAAAACAACTATAATTCATATTACAATTATGCATTCAATAAAGCTGAAGACTTATCGTACAAATTAAATCAATACTTTTAACGGGTAAAAATATCTCTAGTAAGTAATATATCGCATACATCAAAGCCGATATAGTGCAAGGAAGTTTTTATTTTTAAATTGTAGCGTTTTAAATTTGTTCATATTTAATATCTATATAATTATAAAAATTCTGTTTTAAGTTTTGTATTCAGTTGTTTCAAAATATAGATATGTTTGTCTCGGTTACATTCTCAGGTAGAAGATTATTCCGGTTAAAACTAAAATCAATATAATACGTGTTATGTGTTATTTCGACGAATTTAAAAGAGTGGTTTTTCTTGTTGAAAACGATTTGTTTACATTCAAGTCCCCTAATATAATATTGCAATTGCAGGTATACGGTTTTTCTAAGACGTAGTAAAACTGGGAATATTTCAAGGTTGTCGACAAACGAGTGTCGAGGGTATTATGTTTGTTTTAGGTTTGTAGACAAACTGGCTGGAGACGTGAAGGGAAATTTATTTTGGTTGAATTTGTAAAATCTAATGCATAGGAGTCAAGCAATAGATCTGAGACAGAATAGATGTTTGGGCAATTTTGAATCGGGAGTCGATTCATTTTTTTTGTGTAATGTTTTAAGACCGGTTAAGGTGATAATACTCTTTGCATAATGGCATTTTAGATCAGAGTAATCACCATAAGATTTGTGCAGTACACCGGAACTGAAAAAATTTTGGAAAATGATTGTATAGGATGTCCCACCAGATTTGTTGTCGTTTGCCTGCTTGATCCAGCCCCATTTACGTCTTAGATCTTCGTCGCTACGTATGGAAGTGGTTTCCTTTTATTCAAGTTGAGAGTTTTGTCCTTTGCAGCTCCAATCCCAGAGATAGCAAGTTTTCCAAAGTTAAGTGTCAAAGTTAGTAAATCGAGGTAACATTTTAGCATATTAATTTTAAAGTAAAGACAGACATTTTTTTGCTAAAACAATAATTGCTTTCATTAAAATTTAAAAGGATTTTTAATAATTAATAAATTTTATGGTTAACAGCTGGTTTTATTTTTTTCGATATTTATTTGTTTTGTTTGTTTAAAAAAAAAAAAGGTTAATCTCTGTGCGGTAACATTTATAAGTTTTTGTATTTTCTCCAACCCCTGGAGTTTGTAAATGGACACGTAAGTTTTTTTATTCTGTATTTTGCAACTACTTATATAGTATATTTTTTGTGCCATTTATATGTTTGATAACTGTTTGTATGAGACAAAAATAAACATTTGATTTGTTTCTCTAATTCATTTTTTTATTTATTTTAGAAAGATCTCCTAACCTGTTTGTGTTTCTTTATTTTAGGAAGGAAGAAACTTTCTTTCCTCCAGCAGGAAATTTTCTCGAAGCGGTGTCCCTTTTAAATAGCTAGAGTTATTTCTTCTTGTCTTTTTTGCCCATTTGTCCAGGAGATTTATGTAAGTATCCCTTTGTTTCATATTTTGGTAGTTACCCCAATCTCAACCCCCTTGCCATTTACTTATCCACGACCCCAGCTCTCCAATAACCCCCTGAGTGCCGGTCGCATAAGTAACGATTGTTTTGCTTGCCCTATCTTGACCCCCAATAGTTTCTGTCCCCAATTTTCTACCCCTATGATCTTACCCTATGGTAGGCAAATATATTTCGTTACAAAATAGACAAAGACAATGACAAAACATACAAAAATACAGCGATGATTTTAGTATAAGTATTATTAGACAGTTTTGTAGAGGATTTTGTAATGTTATAGCTTATTCCTTTGTCTTTTTAAAGCATCCATGCAACGAAGATTATGGCCAGGGTGAAAGCTGCTACCCCTAGTATTTTTGTGTTGGACGTATTGTCCTTTGTTGTACCATTTTGAGCTGTTGTACCTTAAATTTTGCCTGCTTGGTTAATATATATTTACTCTCCGCTTTTATTTTAATTATTTCTCATTTTTAGAATAGCATAGACTTTATTTAGTCAATATACACAAATAGTTTTGTTTTTGACAAGTCAAAGGAACAGTGAAAATTTTTACATACATGCATATAATTTTTTGTTAATTTAAACATTGCAAACAGATATTTAATATTAACAATTTAAGAAACGACAAACACACTAAATAAAAATATAAAAACATGAAATATCATCATAATAGACAAATACCCTGACCAAAATTGTACTATTGTGTAAAAGCTGTACTGAGGTACTCTGTTTTGAATAAAAACAATGTTTTAAAAAGTGTGATTTGATTGTTGGCATGAATTTCAATCAGCGTCTCATATATATAGAGTGAAGGTAGTGGTATAATACCTAAATCCATAAATAAAGGTTTACAGTGTTCCCTATACTCTGCTCTTGCAAGTATCCTCACTCCTCTTTTTTGTAGTTTAAAAATTTGATTTACGCGAGAAGAATTACCCCAAACAGTAATTCCGTACTGTAAATGGCTACGAAATAGTGCAAGGTAGCACATTCTAAGGGTACTTTTAGGAATCATATAAACTAAGTTGCGTTTTAAAAATATACTTTTAGCAAGTCTAGAACTTAAGTAATCTATATAAGCACTACAATCCAAATTATCATCTGAAAAGATTCCTGACAGATTAACACTATTTCTTGAGAATACTTCCAATCGGAACTAAAAATCAAATTCTAATTTTTCTCTTCATTTAGCTTCAACCTAATATGTACTAACCAGTTTTTTGCTTTCTGGGTATCACTATCTATTTTATTTTTAAATTATGCTGATTAATATCAGTAATAATAGGAGTTGTATTATCTGCGAAGCAAATACATTTTATAGTAAAAGTATAGTTAAATAAATCGTTCAAATAATAAGAAACAAAGTGGGTCCTAATATCGAACCTGAAGAACCCCATATTCGACAGTGTTAAACTCAGAATAGCTGTTATTAAGAAAAACTGCTTGTTTTTTATTTGTTAGGTATGATCTAAATAGACTAAGAGTGTTTTGCCTAATACCGTATTAATGCATTTCTTCAACAGTAATTCATGCGAAACATAGTCAAAAGCTTTGGATAAGTCACACTATGTCAAAAACACAAAATGACCTCCCTCCAAGATACCAACTATATCTCCCACAATATTTTGTATAGCTAGTGTAGTGCTACACTTTTTTCTAAAGCTATATTGATTACAGTGAAGTATTTTGTGTTTTTCTAGATATTCTATCAAACGAACATTTAGAATATTCTCAAAAATTTTGCCGAAAATGGAAATGATTGAGATGGGACAATAATTTTCAACTTTATAAAAAGCTCCCTTTTTGAACACTGGTAGCACTGTTTTTACTTTTAATACATCTGGGAAAATCCTTTCAGTAAGACAAGTATTATAAAATATAATTAATTTGTCAATAATTATTGGGAAAAATTAGGTACTAAATTGAATGTAATTTGCCCAAAAATAACTGATGTCCTGGAGACTTCTTTAAACAGAAGGAACCCAGTCATTATTAATCGTTTAAGAATTGGCCATACTGCCTTAACTTACAAATACCTAATAACAAAAGAACCACTAACTATCTGCTCCAGCTGCTCTAACCCACTGACTGTGAAACATACCCTGCTTGATTGTCCTCATTTCAAGGAAAAAAGAAGATTCCACGGATTCACAGATGATGATCTCAAGACCGTTCTCAAAAAAAAAATTCGACAGTGTTAAGCTATTTAAAAGATATCAAGTTATTCAATTTTATTTAATGTAATATTTCATGTATTTGTTATATCCACTAATGACCCTGCGCGGTTGATGTGGTTTTGTGTTTAAATAAAAAAAAAATTAAAAAAAATTGTATCGATTGTTTCCACAATTTATTTTTTGTGAAGAAATTAAAAATCCGTGCAGTGTGAATTTTTCAATCTACGCAAAACATTCCTGATTTCAGTATCACTAACAGGTGATAAAAATAAAGAGTCGCAAGGAGAGTGTACACCTTTCAAAAAATCTATGGCTACATTTTCATTTGTAGAATTAAAATAACTTTTAATATGTTTAGCTACTGAAATAGAGTAATTATTGAAATCATTTAATGTAATCGCGCTTGGACAGACTTTTTTATTTTGACATTTATTTTTGTGATAATTTATAACTTTCCAATTGTCACGAGATATATTTTTTGGATTGGAAAAAAAGTTCTCATAAGCCAGTTTTTTCTTTAATAATATTGGTGATTTATAGTACTTCTTAAACTTTTTATAGGTACTCACTATATTCCTTTGTTACATCAGCAATTATCTTGACTGTAGAAAGATTTTCTCGCATAACTCTTAGTATATCATCAAACCAAGAAATTGGAGCTTTACTATGAGTTCGTGATTTTTTTAATGGAAAATTAATTTCAGTTAACTTAACATACATTTCGGTAATAAATTGAGCTAATTCTCTTGCTGTTCTAAGAGAAACAACTGAAGTCCAGAAAACGTTATTTAAAGGCTGTTTTAACATCAGGATGTCATTACTTGATATATATTTTCTGTATGTATTAGCACTATGACTTTTTTCAGCCACTGAATTCACTAAATACACGGAGAAACAGATGTTCAAGTTTCACACAAAATTTACTTCATGGTAAAGTAAAACCCCCTCGCTGACCTTGAGACGTATTTTCTATTGAGATCATATTTTTAGATATGATCTTTAAACTAGCACTTTAAAATAGACATAAGTCGGCCACTAAAATAATCTCCAGGAAAATCATGAGGTTAAAACTCTCCATTAATAATACTTGCCAGAAGTATTAGAAGGACTCCATGCCAGTAAAGACCAAAACGAGCTCTAGTTCTGAATGAATGCACTTTTTAATAAATTGTTTGTTTTATGATATCATATATTAGCTGCAGAACTGCAACATATAGTTAATAATTTATGGGATTCCGATGATAAAGAATCTCCTTTAGCAGGTGGCATTGAAGTGACTCTGAAATTGAAGATCATCTTTCGGAAGTAAGTGAAGAAGATGATCAGCAAGTAGTATTAAGTGATAATGAAGAAGAATGTGTAGCTACAAGTTCCCAAATTTCAGAGTGTGTAATTTTTGAAACTAAGGACGGAATTAACTGGAAGAGTCAACCACAATCGACAGGACGTATGCAATTCTGCGACATAATACAAAGCAAAGTGCACAAAGTAATGTTAGCCCCTGGTCAAAGTGTAGATGATTCTGTCGATTCCTTTTGTTTGTTTGTGAACGAAAAAATTGTGAACGACATAGTGAAGTTTACAAATAAAGAAGCCGAAAAAGTCCTGGGGATAGAGAACTGGAAATATTGCGACTCTACAGAGCTGTATGCCTTTATTGAACTACTACTATCTGCACAGTACCTGAGTGGTAACATCCATAATATAGATATACTTTGGAGTAAGTTTTATGAACCTACTATATTTAAAGCTACCATGGGGTTTAAAATAATTCAAAAAATTGCTTTGACGATAAGGACACGAGGTCTGAACGAAGAAGGAACGACAAATTAGCAGCAATACGCGATGTGTGGAATCAAGTTAGCCAAAACTTTCAGAAATACTATTTACCAGGAAAAAAAAACCTAACGGTAGATGAGCAACTTGTTCCGTATCAAGGTAGGTGTCCTTTCAAGCAGTATAAGCCTTCAAAGTCAAATAAGTATGTCATGAAAATATGGTTGGCCTCTGATAAGGTTTTAAGCAAAAATCAAAAGTATCTAAAACGTTTAGAACTAAATACATTGAAACATAATCAACTAAGGTAATAGAGCTTCCTCCCTTTGTAAATAGGGAGGAAGAAAAAAACTATCTGGGATTACGATATTACCTAATAATAAACTTAGCTCATAATAAAACACTGGTATAAAGGCCAATTAACGAATAACAATAAAACAATATTCCAACAAATTACATATATACAACGGCCGAAACATAACAACATTTAATACGATTTCGCAAATACGATCTGGTGTATATTCATCATGCAATATCAAGTTTATTGAACCAGAATAACACGAACATTTTTAATTTATAGCCCAATTATTATCTCACTTTAAACCGGCGTTCAAACAATATTGTACGAGTTTCTGCTAAAATTAACATAGATGATAAAATGCAATACCAAAGCGCAAACTGTTTTTTATTATACCAATTGCAATTGGAGTCAAAACCGCTTAAAATGAAATAAAGTTAGTATTAAATTGCTTTAATAATTTAAACTTATAAAATTAAATTTTTAAATTTAACTTATATTGTAGCAAAATTATCTACTTCAAAATACATGTTATAAAATGTCACTTATAATATAGCAACATAATTCAACGCTGCTGCAAAAAACTGTGACAGAAGTTTAGTAGAAAAATCAAACTATTTCGAGAAGCAAACATTTTGTATTAAAATATCTGGAAAAATCCCCAGATTCCCAAATCTACATCAGCTACTGTTACCGCTGTTAAATAAAATATTCTTTGCATTTACTCGCCTTCCTTGTTCCCTTATAAATAATTTAACATTTGGTGGCACGACGATGTTTTTGGCGAACTCTTTGATTTGGTAAGCAAAAAAATCAAATTGTGTCTTTTATAAATTTTTAGTGTAAAAGTACATTTAACAAAGCATGTGAAGCAAGATACAATAACTGAATATATTATATGAGGTGTATCATATCAATAGTGACAATCTCCCACTTAAAACAACCTGAGCAAATTTATAAAAACGATTTAGATATAAAAATCTGAAATTTTAAAATATTTATTTCTACAGGAACACAGTTGTTACATTTATAACTAAAATATAGAGAATAAATAACTTGTACTCTTAGTAATAACAAAGAAAATCACATTAATATAATGGATTTTGGCGACTTTGATATGAACCATCAGAGATTGTTTATTTTGTTGTCGTATCATAATATGAAAATTGTTGACTTTGCACCAAATAATTTTAAATATTCATTTATGAGTGAAGATAAGAATTATTGATTATCATTAAACTTATATTATGATTTATTGTTGTTGAAAGTAAACAAATTATTTATGAACTAAATTTAAACGATATATTCTGGTAAATCTTGTATGGGTTGACATAAATCATAGTCTTCAGGTGAATGTTTTCCAAAATTGTCTCGTTCTAAAACTTGTTTAAAATAGATTAATTCTTAAATACTCTTCCAGTTTAAATCATAATGTTTTTCTAACAATTGTCTTACATCAACTGCTTTTTCTTGTTCTACTTGTAAACTACAATTTGATATTATACCAGGATAAAACTGGTTCATATTTTTATTCTTTTATGTGACTACTTATAATTATTTATAGCCTGTCGATAAACAGGAAAACAAGGAAACCTGTTTATTTTACTATTATTATTGTTAAAAATAAACTAATTATTTATTAACTTATCTGCAGGTGGATGTTTTCCAAAGTTGTCTCGTTTTAAAAATTGTTTAAAATAGATTCTTTCTTTAATTCTCTTCCAGTTTAAATATTTTTTTCTTTTTTTTCACTTGGCTTGGACAATTTTTATTTAGCCAATCTCAATCAACATAAGCTTTATTAAAGAATTTAACCAAAACTGGTCCATATTTCTATTCTTTTGAGACTTATTTATATTCATTCATATAGTGTTGATAAACAGGTTCCTCTTTTACTAGTATCTTGTTAGATCTTAAACTCTTTCGTATATAAAATATTTTGCACCCACTGATTTTAAAATGTAACGAACTTGTGGATTTTATAACTGTATCTGCAGCTTTCTTAAAATCGAACACAGCACAATCGCTTCTAAGTTCTATGATAGTTCCATGTTCGACTATAATTTTTTGTATTGGTCTGGATTTACAATATTTTCACGTCTTCAAATTTTTTTCTCATTATACTACATATATATTTTCTCTATATATATTTCCAAAAACTCTATCGTGTGGTATAAATATATAAATGAATATCCCGTTACAGGGAGTATAAGCTTAATTGTTTCAATATTTTGAAACCAGAGAAACCAGAATGAACATACCGCAATAGCAGTTAGATTCTTGTTCTGGCTCTTCCAACCATCGGCAATCAAACGAATGATCCTTTTCCTTGAAAATTTGTATATATTAGTCGTTGGTACAAAGCAGACGCGTTTTTTGAGCATCTAACAGCGAATGTAGACTTGTAAATATAGAGTTATCGACTATAATATCAACTTTGATCTAGAATCTTAGGTAGAGGTAAATTTCTTTCGCAATCAAAACAAAATGTTATTATATCTTCCCGTTTTTCTTTTACCTAATTAAAAGAGGCCTTTGCCCTAAGTTTGTGAACTTGTTTTGTGGCCATTAGAGTAGACCATGTAGCAATATCGTCTTTACTTACTTTTTATTCTTAAACTTAGTTGAATACAAGTAGAGCAAGCATCTGTGGCAAGACGACCAAATCCTAGATTAAATTTGGTTTTAAAAATCTTTGTGAGTTTGTAAAAACTCACAAAAACTAATGAAAGAGGTGGGTTCCTTTGTGGAGCGGGCAATTATACGAACTATTTTGGTGAATTGCAAATTGTTTTCGAATAGATTATCCTCGATGATTTTTCGAGATAGTTTATTGTTTGGACTGCCTTTTGCGTTGGAATGACTTTTATTGAGTCTAAATCTGGGATTAGATTATTATATTTGATAAGTCGATAGAATGGTGTTTGTCTGGGCAATGTCCTCGATTCTGTAATTTTGGGTGATGTGTGGTGATTTTTGTGTGTTTTGTGTTGTCGGTTATGTGTTGGTTGTTTGTGGTTACGTAGGTGTTGTTTGTTGTAGTGTGTTGAGTGAGTGTATGGGTATGTGTATGGGTGATGCTGTTGGTTAAGTGTGTGTTGGTGAGATTGTGTTTTGTGATTATAGGGGTTCGTAGGTAAGAGGGTTTTTGAGTAGAGAATCTTGATAACGAATGGATGTTTTAGATGTGGATGGGATAGAAATGTGTTGTTCTGTGTGCGTATTTCTTTGTGTTTTATTTAATGTGGTGAGTAATTTTGGTGTTGTGTTGTTTGTGTCTCTGTATTCTGTGGGTTTTGCGGATTATATGACTGTGATCTGTGATGGCTTGTAGATCCTCTTCGCATTCTCTTATGTTGGGAATAAAACCTGTTGTGTAGAGGATGGCTTGGTTTTTGGATGGTTCCATTTCTAGGTTACAGGGGATGTCTCCAAGGAAGTTGTGGTTTTTGAGGATGAGGAAAAATTTTCTTGAACTGAAAAAGTTTTTTTTTTGATTAGTGTGATAAAAATTTTGTTTGCATGTGTTGTGTTTTTTTTGGAGTGAGTGTGTTGGTGTAGTGTGTGTAGGTGTAGTATGGTTGATGTGTGAGGTATGTCTTGTCAGCATGTGTTGTGTAATATGTTTTTGACTTGACTCAGGATTTTGGAGGCAGAGTTTTGTCAAAGTCTGTCCCCATTCCTGTTCTGTTCTTGGTTCGTGTCCACCTATAGTGATATATGTGATGTGTGCGGTGATGTGGATTGTGTTTCTATATCTGTGTTTGGGTCTGATGGTTTGGGTGGTTCTTTTTGTTTTCGTGCTTTTGATCGTGTTCGTGGCATGTTTGTGCGGTATGTGTGCGAGTATAATTATTGTCTATATGAAATGTGTAAATGGTAATTGTATGATTGTGTGTAAAATGTGTAAATAATGAGTGTATAAATTTATGTTGATTTGTTTAAATTGTAAGTGTATAATTTGGGGATTGAGTGTGTGTGTATGTGAGGTTTGTGTGTGTGCGTGTTGAGTTTACCTATGTTGAGTGTGCACTTGCGCATTTCGACGCGAATCCTGCGTCGAGAAGCTTCTAGTACAGCACCTAGTGTCGATATTCTCTTGTCATCTATTATATTTTCCGGTTCTAGGAATAATCGACCGGCTGGCCCGTTCATTTTCGTTGCGTTGATTGCTGGTTTTGGTACCTTACATTATACCTTTAAACATAAAATTTCTCATCTTAGTTTGTTTCTGGTAGTCCACGCGTCCAAATTCGCAACCCGTTGATAGCGTAATAACGTTCTCGTTTTTTGCGTCCGTTGATATACGTGTAAGTTGTTTTGCGACCCGTTTCGCGGATTTTCCCGGCGTAGTATTTGGACCATTGCGTAGTCTTCTCTTGATGTACCGGTTTTCTGGAACTGGAACTGCTTCTTCGGTGGTTGACCATTGCTGTTGCCAGGTAATGCGCGACTGTTGTCTTAATCGAAGAATTCATAGATATATCTTGATACTTATTTGGAAACCTTGGTAAAATAATTTATTTCATCTCATTCTATCGCCAATGTATAAATTGATTTCGCTGCACAACTATATCTTGATAGTTGGAGAGGATATTGAATATAAGTTAAGATGTGATTGAGTTATTGATTATTTATATACACATGGACATATTATAGATAACATTACTTAATATATTAATTATAAATGTTTACGTCTCATATTACAATACACCAACTGAACTGAAATACGAGCGATAACTGAATGACCGACTGCCTCTATTGCTGGTCTGTTTACGATTATATAACGTCGAAATGTGACGCTATGACTCTCATTATTTAGTTCAAAATAACATCAATGTTACTGATTGTGCAAGTTTGAATTTGTAGTGCAATTCAAATATTTTGAAATTAGCACAATCTGTTAATAATTAAGTGCGCTCCAATGTTCCAATTGATAAAAATTCTAATTAAAATAATATTATTTATATAGGACCAAGGTCCTTTATACAAAGGTCCTTGGGCTGTAGTGCCATTAAATTGATGGAAACTTGAAAGAGAGATTGCGGGTTGAGAAAGATATGAGATTGATAGAGATAAGGCTCAAAAAAATGAAGTGAATGATATAAAGTAATAAACAGCTGAATAAAAATTACGAAAATTTACCAAAACTTGTGAAAAAATACTTAAAATCCGTTAATTAAACACATAAAATAAAAAACAAAGAAATATCCATCGCATGAAAAACAACTGCAATGCTACAAATCAGATTGTACCACGTTAATTTTGTTTTGTCGTTCATGTAAAGCAAATATCCAATAATGAACTAATTTTAACGAGTAAATACGAAGAAAAAACACCACTCGTTTCGCCAAAAAATAGACTTTTGGTTAACAGAGCCCAGGTCTGAATATTTTTTCAGCGCCTAATTTTCATTCAAATTTCACACTCCGTACACATCATCGTCGACCATTAGGCCCCCAAAACGAGAAACCATTAACGCGTTTAAACATTGTCGACGTCATTGTAAACATGAATTTTTTATTTAACATCAAATATGTAAAGCACTGCAAAACTATACTGCACCAAACTGGACAAAAAGAGTTGTTAATAGAGGTGGAATTGTGAGAAGTTTTTCTGAAGCAGTGACAAAATACGTATATTACAATTTGGTCTTTGCTAGATGTGTACTGTTGTATACAGGGTGGCGCACCGAAAACGAAACAGATGCATTTACTAGCAGATGATTCCTTTTTTGAAAAATCCATTTTGTTATCGAGGGGGAAACAAAATTGGCATAAAATCACATTAACATTTGCAGCTCCCTAAGCGGGGGTGGCACCATCCCTAAAATCTTAAATGGAAAGGGGGGTCGAATGATCCATCATTTAAAAGGTCTTTCAACTCCCTTTACAATGATGTAAAATTCATGTACTTCAGATCAGTAGTTTTGGAGATTTATTGATTTAAAGTTTAAATACATCATCGTAAGAGGACATCAATACATAGCAGCAAAGTTGTTAAAAAATAAAGAATGAACTGACCTGTCAGCCGAGTAAATGTTGAAAATGACCACCATTACTTTCCATGCAATCATAAAGATTTTGCTGAAAACGTTGCCGGACATTTTGCAATATTTGAGGAGTAATTTGATGGCACTCATTCACAATTCTTTGTCGTAAATCTTCTAAGGATGTTGGCTGCGTAGCATAGATTTTGCTTTTTAAGTAACCCCACAAAAAGAAATCCAAAGGTGATAAATCTGGCGATCTTGGGGGCCATTCAATGGCACCTCTTCTACCAATCCATTGACCTGGAAAGGTCTGATCTAAATAATGCCGAACTCTTAATGCGTAATGTGGTGGGGCACCATCCTGTTGGAACATCAACATATTCTCAACGTATCGACCATCATTCTGATTTTCAATCATATCTGTTAGCGCAGGATCTATGGCATTTTGCAGTAATTCCAAATACATTTCACCAGTCAAATTTCCAGGTAAGAAAAAAGGACCAACCAAATGATCGCCAAAAATGCCAGCCCAAACATTTAATTTTTGTGGCTGCTGTGTGTGTACCTCATGGTAAATTCTGGGATTAGAGTCCGACCAATATCGATAATTATGACGATTTACTTCGCCATTTAAAAAAAAGGAACATTCGTCGGAAAAGCAAATGTTAAATAAAAATTGTTCATCGCTTGTAATTCGTTCACTCATAACTTCACAAAATTCTAATCGCTTATCAAAATCGTCTTCATTAAGTTCTTGTACAAGGTGAATTTTATACGGATGAAAATTATGGGCCTTTAGAATCCGTTGGATAGTACGTCGACTAACACCACACGAAGTTTGCAATTTGCGGGTACTTAATGTAGGATCTACAATAACTTACCCTAAAACCCCCACTTCTGTTGCTTCGTTCCTTATAGGATTTTCAATATTACGTTTTTTATTGGCGACTGATCCAGTTTCCCGAAATTTAGCTACAAGTTCTAGAACATATTTTCGGTGCACATTATTGTTCTCATGTCGCTCATTAAAAATTTGTGCTGTTCTATTAGCGCACTGTTTATTTCCGAAAAATATTTCAATAATTTCAACCCTTTCTGCCGTGGAATATACCATGGTTAATTTATGTATAAAGCAATAAATGATATTTTAACAACAAAGATTGGTCAAATCAATCGCAAACTAATGTACTATTTCCTATTTAAAATAAGTACGTGGCATTCTCTACTTATCTTTCTTCAAGAAACAACTTTTTTTGTCACAAAGGACACTTCAATTGCTATTTTTATTATTAATAAACCATGGGCGTAGTAAATAAAAGCATTTACTTATCAAGAAAATGCTTTTACTCAAATTTCTTCTAAAAGAAGTACAAACTAATTTGATGTACCTGTTAAAGTCTACTTTAAACTTTAAATCAATAAATCTCCAAAACTACTGAATTGAATACATGAATTTTACATCATTATAAAGGGAGTTGAAAGACCTTTCAAATAATGGATCATTCGACCCCCTTTTCATTTAAGATTTTAGGGATGATGCCACCCCCGCTTAAGAAGCTGCAAATGTTAAAGTGATTTTATGCCAATTTTGTGCCCCCCTCGAAAACAAAATCGACGGGTCCGAGCGTTTTTTCAAAAAAGGAATCATCTGCCAGTAAATGCCTCTGTTTCGTTTTCGGTGCGCCACACTGTATGTCCCGTATGTCCCGTAACCACATATATATTTTGTCTCTTTTTGATTTATTTTAAATCTGAATTATTCTGCTTCATATAATATATGATCGCTTCATCTTCATTATAAGTGGCTCGACAATCCGTTGTGGATCTTGGCTTGCTCACAAAGAAGTCGCCCCTCTTGTCGATTCCTGGCCACTTATCTCCATCTTCTGACCTTAGAATCCTCGTCATCTGCTTCTTGTGTCCTCCTGTTTTGAAAATATTATTCTCTTCGTGTATTGGTGATCTGATATCTTAGTAATGTATCCAGCCCATCTAAATCTCTGCACTTTAACAAATTTCACAATATCTGGATCGGTGTATAACTGATAAAGTTCAAAGTTGTATCTTCGACGCCATGGCCCATTTTCATTAACGGCCCCAATAATCTTTCTAAGAATTTTTCTCATAAAAATACCAACAAGTCTTTCATCATTTTGAGATTATGTCCACGTTTCAGCCCCATATATTAAAACCGGTCTTATTAAGGTCTTGTATATATTGAGCTTTACTACACGTTTTATATTTTTAATTTTTTAAATGTTTCTGAAGACCGTGAACAGTTCTGCTTGCTATTCTTCTTCTTAGAGTGCCGTCTCCCTACGAATGTTGGCAATCATAATGGCTATTTTTATTTTTGAGCTTGCTGCTTTAAACAAATTAATCGATCTGAATTGATACCAATCACGTAGATTCTTCAACCATGGGTTCTGCCTTCGGCCAACAGATCTTCTTCCTTGAATCTTTCCCTGTTTTCTACTTGTTCTATCACGTTAACATTGATTGTCAACAGGTGATGTATATTTTGCTTGCTATTGCTATGCGTCTTTTTATTTCGTCGCTTGTCGTATTTGTTGCGTTTACTAGCGATCCAAGATATGTGAATTCTTTGACTTACTCAAAGGTATGTTTGTTAATTTGAATTTTCTGTTGGATATTTCGGGGGTTTTTAGAAACCAACATATATTTGATTTTTCCCTCGTTTACCACAAGTCTTAATTCACTTGACGCGTCCACAAGCCTTATAAAACACTGCACCATGCCTCTCATACTTCTGTTCACTATAACAATATCGCCAACGAATGCGAGAATTTGCGTCGATTTATTACAAATTTATTACAAATAGTTCCATTCACTTTAATATTTAATTGTATGATTGCCTTTTCTAAGGCAATATTAAAGAGGAGATACGCCAACGCATCCCCCTGTCTTAGACCATGATTAATAAGAACGTAGAGTTGTCTCCTTCAATTCTAACGCATGAGCTAACATTTTGCATTGTTATTTGGGTCAACTTAACTAATTTAGGTGGGATTCCAATGTCTATTATTGCATTATATAATGCAGTTCTTTTCACACTGTCATAGGCTGCTCTAAAGTCGACGAAGAGATGGTGTGTATCTATGTTATATTCTAGTGACTTTTCTAGAATCTGCCTATCTGCTTGAACTTGATGTGTAGTTGACTTTCCAACAGTAAATCCGCATTGATATTAACCAACAATATCCTTTGTAAAACGTTTAATTCCTGGTCGCTTGTGTATTTGTTTTTCTATTACTATTATTTTAAGTTTATAAACGAAAGCTAAACAACAATTTTCAGTTTTAAAAATCGGCTCTTTTGTTGATCTTTGTAGATATTTTGTATACATTGAATTCTCGTATATATGTCCCCATTTTACTTCGAATTTGTTTATGCTAAATACTTTTTCGTTATTTTTACAAATATTTTATATTTCTTGGTATTAATTATTTTTTCGTTGCCTTCATTATGTCACTATATTTCAATAATTTTTAAAAATGCTGCGATAGTCTTCTACTCTTTTACAACCACCAGAAAATCTATTTTAACTAGTACTAAAACATTGAGATATTATCATTCTAATCATTGTTTTGCATTCCTAGTTCTTCAAGTTATTTAAATCGTTTCTTATTTTTTACTCTGTTAAATGCTTGTTTAAAATCTATAAATAATATAATTGTAAGTTTTTTGTATTTATTACATGTACATATTTTAGTAATAAATTGTGTATAAATAATATTCTGTTGTGCTTCTTTTTAGTGTGTTTTTTATATGCTTTAATCTTTCACAATCGAAAGATAACAAATTATATATGTTACAATCATTAAACTTTTAGGATAATTGATCAAATAGAGTACATGCTAATAGACGAAAAATCTTTCACAGTCTCTAGATGACAGCCGATGCCCTATAACTTTTTACAATTTAAAACTTGAAAACTTATATTTCTGTTCACACTTCAAAGCTTTATCTATAACTTTTTTAAAATAGAAGATATGATAATATACAAGATGATAATGTATAAATCTTTCACAGTTCCTAAGTGATAGAGAAAACAAGAAAATTGGAATATCTCGGACATATTACACGTGAAGAGAAATACACCTTGCTCCAACTGATTATGCAGGGAAAGATCCAAGGAAGGAGAAGCATAGGGAGGCGTAGAATGTCATGGCTGCGCAACTCAAGAGAGTGGTACGGATGTACATCAAATAAACTGTTCAGAGCAGCCGTCTCAAAAGTCCGAATAGCTATGATGACTGTCGACCTCCGCCGCGGAGATGGCACTTGAACAAGAAGTGATAGAGAATAGTCAAAAACTCTTTCGTGATACCCTTATCACACTTTTACAAATAGCAGAAGATGATGAATTACTCTTTTAGAAACGCCAAACAGTGGCCTATAACTCTCTCATAATCACCAGATGATGGCCAAGGACTATTTAATAATTACGAAAATATTGCACACACCTTTTACAAAAGATATTTATAAGTGAGTGTATAGTGTAAAGTATACAACCCTACCTCACTCCATTTGTAGATTCCAACTCTTGTAGATACTTTACCATTGGGCACTTATAATTAACAGAGAACCTAAGAGATGTAAACTAGCAGCAAATAACAAAAGTGTTAAGAGAGTTATGAACTTCAAATAACTAGAAGTTAACATTACCAGTAGCAGAAACTTGGAAGAGGAATTCAAAGCACGAACTAACAAAGCAGGAATAATACCTAAATACCTACATGGCATTATCTGGAGAAACAAGCACCACTAATGACCTATGAGTTATGAGTTCAGAGACTAGAGCGGAAACAGCTACAACTAAAAAGCTCCTAAGGACAACTGAAATGAGAATGCTCAGATCAATTGTTAGATACACTCTTAGGGACCAAAAAATAAATGAGTTCAATGAGTGAGAACAATCCGGCGTCCAGGATATCGTAAGATGGGCTAGACAAAAACGTAGTGATTGAAGAGACTACATCAGAAGAATGGACAATAAAAAGCTTACAAAAGTTGCAAGGTCTCAAAAACTTAATAAATCGAGATCTCCTTTACAACAATCACTAATTAAATGGGAATAAGTCTCAGTTAAAGGTTTAAGTAAGTTTAATGTTAGTATTTTGAGAAAGACTTTCGAAGTGGAAATTGAAACTTACTTTAACCTTTAATTGTGGCTTATTCCCATTTATATAGTAATTACTTTAAAATGCCACAAGAAAATAGTTATAGAACATTATTAAGAAACTCCTTTAAAACGATAATACGAAAGCTGTGCATCAGAGTCTCAAGACTTAGATAACAAAATAAACAAGACTTAGTCTTTTCTCATTTACCAGAAAATGGCCGCTAGGTCATGATCTTTTCATAATCGGTAAAAAGATGATCTATAAAGCCTTCAAAAATGCCAGACAATGATCTAGAACGTCCTTTTACAATCGCTTAGCGACTTCGAAACTCTTAGAGCAGTGATAAAGTAACCGTCTACTAAACCGGACTCAATCTCTATCGTTTAATATAAGTGAATGTGTTCTGTTACAAAATTAACCCATTTTAGGATAATAGTGGTAAATTCCAATAGTGCACCGATAATTAAAATGTTTACACAAAATTGCATGGGCTTGAACAAGTATTGTCGTACAGACAGAATTGCTAATTATTTTCCTATTTATATTTAATATATTATTTATTCGGCTTGTTTGTTATTTAGCGGTAATGACGAAATTTGCATAATTATAAAACATCACGATTGAATACTAACTTTTGCAGCGTGTGTAAATATTTAATAATAGTTTCGAAAATAAATATTTACGGGAATATGAGGCGGTTAATATAAAATTTAGGGTGTTTATTACATATATTTTATGGTACATGTAAAATAATAATAAAATTCAACCACGTGGTCATTCATGGCTTTGCACTTTTATATCTTCTCACTCATAAAATTTTGATATACTATAAACTTCACCCTACTTCAAATCTTTCTTAAAAATTCCGTCATGTGAATTAAAAATAAATATTTGTTCTATTTTTTACATTTAAAATACCGTTTACTTGACTATTTTCCTTGACACATTACCATTTTCCATATTAACATTAACACTAAGTAACTTTCCCAGCGCATCCGCCAAAAATGAGACAACATTTACTAAAAGTTTTATACTGAAATTTTTGTTATTTAAACAGACAAAAGTGGTGAATATTACACAGATTATGGAATTATTTATGCTGTTATATACGGAGAACCAAATGGTGATTCTGCTATTCATCTGAACAGAAAATATTGTTAAATTTAAAATAATACAATGAAGATTTCTTGGTTTTTTTTAGAGTTTGGGAGTTTTATTAGAAGTAGTTTGAATAGTTCAGAACAACGTCATTCTTACTTCCTTCTTATTTTTAGGGTACCTATCCTTTACAGATGTTAGCAATAATTACAGCAATTCGCCTGTTATTGACAGCTGTACGAAACAATACTGTTTTTGTCATATTAAACGAAATTCTTATTGGAGGCCAAGAAATTCGTCGCCTTTTTCCTTCAATATGATAGTGAAAACTTGAAATTGTTAATCATTTCATATAGTTTGAATTTGAGGTCCTAAAGGCAAAGGTAAATTAAATACTTGTAACGTCAGAATACAACTGTGAAGCACAGGACCCCCCTATATATCAGAGGATGTTTTTGAGTATTATTAAGTTGGATTTTTAAACAGTTACTCTGAATAAAAGTGTAAATTATTTGTTCTTTTTTTATGTATAGTACTATTGTAACTTTATAAAGTGTTAAAAAATTAAATGCATTTGTTGCAGTTAAATAAAGTATAAAAATTATTTCGTTCTCCCCTTTCTTTTACCCTATCAGAGTGTCAGATTTAGGTTAATATTTTAGTTTCCATTCACTTATCTCTATCATTCTTTTCTATTTTCTGCCATTATTTTCATTTCTTCGAGTGATTTTATTTCTAGAGAATATTAGAAAGCTGGACAAAAGAATTAATGAGTTTAAGGAATGTAATGGGTAGAAAAATAGATTGCGTTTTTTTAAATTTTCGTAGCTTTTCGAATCGGTACAATTTAAAAATAACTGTAAGTTGACCGAAGCTTTCTTTGTTGTAAAAACACATTTTATCCAAAAAGTAACGACAGATAACATAAAATCGCGTTTGGGTAATGGCTTTGAATACGACTCGCCTAAAAATAAAGTCGCTGAAAGTCCGAGCGACCGGTTTATATTCCCATAAGGTGATCCTGTTCCACCAATATCGTTTGACAGAGATATATTGCAGCAGGCAGTCGTCCATGTAAATGACCTTTTTTTCCTGTCCTATTTCTAAATTACGTCAAAAGGTCTGTCTTGGCACGTACTAGACGGACATAAATATTTTTTAGGTGAACTTTCCATAAAATTGAGAAGTTTAGGCATAAAAGAAAGTAGAGCTTTTTCGGGCGATAACGTTTATACACTTTTATTCTAGTACGAAATGATTAAGGTGGAATCAATAGAAAAATTCTATACCGGGAAAGCTTTGGTGGAATTCATATTTTGTCGAAGATACTAAAATGTTATTTACAACTTTCTTATCATCTATATTATTTGATTCACTAAAAATACATTGATGAAAGAAATTTGTAAATAATACGAGGATGGAATAAAAGTTTGCTTGTAATTTATGATTTCTTTAGTTACTATTTTGCTGTATCTGCCGCATAGTGCATTGGATATATTTGGTTTTATAGTTCTGCTAATTCTTTAGTCTTTTTATGTATAATAAACCTGTTATGTTTTTGTTTTACATAAATCCCTTATTTTCATGATCTCTTCTGTCATCAACAGATTAGGCAAATATGCATACTCAAATATAAACTATATATGCATGAATATGTACGACTTTTGTCAATAATTTGCAGAAAAAAATGATTTTTGTTAATAATGTGCAAAAAAAATTCAACATCACATTTAACAAAACACATTGACAACAATCATCAAAAATTGTCATCAACAAAATGAGCTAAGGCTATGGTTAGATAGCTTTGAGTTTCTGGTGTGACTTCGCTGTTTCCACTACTTTTCTTCATTCTTTTCTCTTTGATTGTCTTTTCTATATTTCTAATTTTTACGCTCCTTAAGTCTTCTTCTACTTGTTGTCTCCATCTCAGTTAAGGTCTGCCTCTGGTTCTTTTACCTGGTGGTAGTGGTGTCCATTCCGTTATAACTCTTAACGAATTGCACTTAAATCTTCTCATTATGTGTCCATACCATCTAATTATTTGTGCTTTTATTGCTCTAACTATGTACTCTTGACCCATTTATTCTTGTATTTCGTGATTCATCCATTGTCTTGCATTCTCTTTGTTTTCCCTTTTTGGTCCCAATATTTTTCTGGTAATTTTCCTATCAAAAACTTTAGATTGCTCTTCTTCTCTTGCTGTTAATATAAATTTTTCTGCAGCATATACTACTAGTGGTCTTATGGTTGTTTTGTAGATTTTCATTTTTGTGTTTCGGTTGATTTTTTTATCTCCGAACATTTTTTTCGTTCTATAAATCGCTGTGTTTCCCGCTTGAATACTTCTTTTCATGTCTACACTTTCATTTCTACTGTTGACTATTACTCCCAAATATTTGAATGTTTCAACCTCTTCGAAACTATATGCATCTATTGTCAATTCTGTCATTTTTGTCTTCTTTTTTTTTGCTTACGTTTATATATTTTGTTGTATTTTCATTTATATCCAGTTCTCTCAGTTTAGCTTTGTTTTCTTGTTCTTTAATGCTCTTTTATCGGTATTTGTACTGCATTCTTCTTTATAGTTCCTGAATTTGACAGCTTTCTTATTATTTTGTCTAGTAATACAATAAAAAGTACCGATGAGGGCGCATCTCCGTGTCTTACTCCATTTTTTATTTGAAATATTTCTGTTCTTCCTCTTCCGGTGTCTATTATTGCTTGTGAAAATTTTCATTGTCATTTCTTTCAATCTTGTAATTTTATTTGGAATAAATATTACTCTCTTATAAGTCTCACCTGAAGAGGAAATAAAAAATTTCTATCAGACTCTAGAAGACTCTCTAAAACCGACCAAAAAACATGAACTTACTATGATCATGGGCGATTTTAATGCCAAAATCGGACAAAGTGCAGTCGAGAATCTCGTGAGGTCATATGGTCTTGACATAAGAAACGAAAAAATAATTACTGATCCAATTCTGTCAAGTATGGTTGTAATGAATACACGTTTTAAATTACACCCAAGAAGGCTTTATACATGGAAGGCACCCGGTGATACTCCAGGATAAATCATAAGGAACCAAATTGATTTTATCAACATAAACGAAAGGTTTAGAAATTCTATCCCCTCAACAAAAACATATCCAAGCAAAAATGTCTTCTCAGATCATAGTCTATTGGTTGCAAATATCAAAATACGACTCAAAATAATTCATAAGAAAATGAGGCCCTAGACTATTAAAAAAAAATGACATCCAGAAAAAAGTAAAAACAGATATTAATAAGAATTTTGTGGAAATAGTTGAAGACACTACTAGAGACATAGAAGAACAGTGGAACGAAATGAAGACATATATTACCACAATTTTGCATGAATATTTAAAATCAAAAATAGAAAAGACGCAAGAATGGATGGTAGATCAAATATTGTAGATGATGGAAGAGCGAAGAAAATTAAAAGGTAAAAATGACAACGAATACAAAAAGTTGCATAAGACTAGACTGAAGGAGATAAAAGGAGCAAAAGAAGCATGGCTCACGGAGAAATGTACGGAAATTGAAATATTACAATGCAAATATGACGATTTTCATATGCACAAAAAAATTTAAGAAGTACAGAACATTAGAAAACGAAGCAATACATGCATAGTTGTAGACATTGAAGGCCAAATTTTCACTACCATTGAAGATAAATTACAACTATGGAAAGAATATATGCAAGAATTAGTTGAAGATGCAGCACGAAATCTAATTGAAATAAACAATCCATACGGTCCATAAATAGCAAACGAAGAAGTCACTATGGCCATTAAGCGGATTAAAGATGAGAAATCACCACGACCTGATAAGGTGCATGGTGAAATTTTGAAGCTATTAGAGGCACACTAAATCACAACTCTTAAGAAGCTATTTAATAACATCTACGAGACTGGTTATTTACCAAAAAACTGGCTACTATTAATATTCATTTCACTTCCTAAAAAAGCCAACGCTAGAAAATGTGAAGAACATAGATTAATTAGTTTGATGAGCCATGTACTTAAAGTACTCTTTACTGTCATTCACTCGCGCATATACACCAAATTAGAACACCTGAGTGAAGTTCAATTTGACTTCAGAGCAGGACTCGAAAAGAGGGTAGCACTTTTTAGTTTGCAAGTTCTAATACAGAGAGCCAAGGATTTCAACTGCCATGTGTATGCATGTTTCATGGATTTCGAGAAGGCATTTGATAAAGTCCCACATGGAAAACTAATCGATTAGAAAATAAACTGTCCGAGATCGGAACAGTCGAAAAAGGATTTATACAGAGTTGTACTCGTATATTGTCACCGGCATTATTTAACATATACTCTGAAAACATCTTTAGAGCGGTCTTGGACGAATCAGAAGATTGAATTGCTGTAAATGGTCAACTTATAGACAATATTAGATATGCAGACGATACAGTGTTGCTGGAAGATAGTACGCAGGAGCTCCAAAGGATGATGGATAACATTATAGAAACATGTAACAAATACGGCCTAAAACTTAATTGCAAGAAGACAAAACTAATGATTATTATTAAAAACACCAACATAAACGCCCAAATTACAATGGACGATACACCGTTAGAAAGAATGGAAAAAATATGCTATTTGAGCTGCAATAATAAGGATGCTTGGGATCACAGCTACGAAATAAAACTCGTATTGAAAAAGCCAGAAGCTCTTTTAACAGCCTTAAGAAGATTCTTTGCAACTTATCTTTAAGTATCAATATAAGCATAAGAATTCTTAGATGTTACGTCTTTAGTGTCCTCCTCTATGGAGTACAAAGCTGTAGCCTTACAGAAGATGCCATAAACGGTTAGAGGCATTTGAAATGTGGTGCTGCCGACGTGTGTTGAGAGTCTCATATATACACCACACAAGTAATATAACTATTCTCCAGAGGCTAAGCTGGTTAAATGTAAATTGTGACTCTAATGAAGAGATAATAACCAGGATCGAAATATCACGTAAGGCTTTTATGACCTGGAAACCAGTTTTATGCAACAGAAACCTGTCGGTGAATATTCATAAGAAGGTCCTGAAATGTTTTGTGTGGTCCATCCTATTGTATGGTTGTCTGACATGGACGTTAAAAACCACAATGCTAAACAAGTTAGAAGCATTCGAATTGTGGTGCTATAGACGAATCCTAAAGATATCGTGGGTTTCGCACACTTCCAATGAAGATATTCTTCAAATGATCAATTCAGAACGTCTGCTCATAAACACCATAAAGAGGAGAAAAACAGAATACTTCGGCCAAATAATTAGAGGACCTAAATACCATCTACTTCGCCTTATAATACAAGGAAAAGTGAAAGGAAAGAGATGGATTGGTCGAAAGAAACTTTCATGGCTGCGTAATATTAGACAATGGTGTGGTTCCACAGTAGAAGAATTATTTCGCGCAGCAGCCGACAGAGAAAGGTTTCAGGAAATTGTAAACATGATGACGACCAACGTCTGAATACGGACATGGCACCCAAAGAAGAAGAAGAAGCTAAGAAAAGACAAAGAAATTATCAACACCGTAAATAACAGAAAATTGGCTTACTTCGTCCACATCACCCGTAATGATAAATACCGACTCCTACAGTTGATTATACAGGGCAAGATTGAGGGTGGGAGAGGCTCTGGACGTAGGTGTATATCCTGGCTGCCTAATCTTAGGAAGTAGACTAGTTTAACGTCAACTGAATATTTCAAGCTACTGTGAATAGAATAAGATGGGTCAATGTGGTCTTCAACATCTCTAGAAGATAGGCACATTTAGAAGAAGTAAGTCTTGGATTATTTTACTTCTGTTTAGTTTGTCAAATGCCTGTTTAAAGTATAGGAAAAGTTTATGTGTTTCTCCGTCGTACTCGTATGTTTTCTCTATCACTTGTTTTAGTGTATGTTCGGTAGTTTTGGCATATTCTATGGTCTCCTTGATTTGGGATTGTTACTATAATTCACTTCTTCCATTTTCGCACTATTTGGACATTATTTCTTTGTTCCATATATTCTGTATTAGTTCATTAATCTTTCTGTATAGTGCCTCCTCACCATATTTTATAAGTTCTGCACATATTTCCTCTTCTCCGGTATTTTAGTTTGCATATTTTTAGGTGAATACTTACTGACTACTACAGTACTAAGATACTAACTTATTTTTTTTGTGATATCCAACACTGTTTTTTTTTACTTGGTTTAAACTGGTGCTGAAAGTTGAAAACAACATAATGCTGATGGATCATCAATAAATCATTAAGTCAATATGTTAATGTATATCGGAGGGCACGTAAAGCTGTGTTAGTGTGCATCAACCATTGCTATTTAAAATAGGGTTAAAGATGCAATTCTCTATGATACAGATCTCCTCGGCAAAAGTGCCATACAATATTATTAATATTATACATAAGTGATGACAAAAAAAAGTCCTAAATTTTTGTATAATCACTTACCTCTAGAGGGCGACTCAATTTGTAGTTTAATCTGGAAGAAAATGAACAGTTAAAAATTTATATTTTTACCTAATTTTATAAATAATTTTTATTTTCTACAGACTTTCAAGACTACTTCAAGATAAAGTGCATGGGAAAAGAGGTCCAGGACGAAGAAGAATATCCTGACTGCATAACCTGCGAAAATGATTTAACTTAACCACTACCGGACTTTTCAGGGCAGCAGTCAACAAAATCAGAATAGCCATGTTAGTGTCCAACATCCGTAACAGATAGGCACCATAAGAAGAAAGACTTTCATTAATAAATCAGTATGCTCTTTGCCACGTTTCAGGTATTTTGGGTTCCAACCAACATTAGATTATCAGATCTGGTATTCTTAAGTGATCGATTGCCCTTTTTTTAGAGTAAACTGTATTATAAAATATTTTATCGGAATAAAAGGTTATTCTTAACATCATCCAATGGCGTCCAGTACATTTTGCAGTTCACCTAATTCGCCATCCTGACTTGTAGTAGCATTTTCGTTTCATCCCGTATATAATAAAACACCAAAAAAAATTCTTAATGTGTTTGTGTCTATGAGATTGATAATATTAACAAGTCTATTTATAATAATACAAATTGCACTTTCGATTAATTTTGAGTCCGCCTATTGGAAATTTACGCAGAAAATAAACAGCGATCTTTCCGTTTATGTTATCCGTTTTGAGGATAAGGTCACTCCTCGGTGGACCAGCTAACAGAGCAGTAGATTTAATCGTTTGAGTCTGGATTTTTTCATCGAAAATTCGTTAGTGCGGCAGTCAAAGAGAACAAATTGGAGTCTGAACAAGGATATGAGGATGTTTGACCTCTCTCAAGATTTGTCCAGCTTTATTTTGGGTCTCCCATAGATCGCTCCAAATCGGCTCCAAAAATTCTGGTAAGTACAAAGCCATTGTATTTTTGATCCTCTTCAAGAAGAGGAGTATTAGATCGTGAACTCCTCGCTGCTTTAGAAGATGATTGGTCTGATGTTGATCTCGACTCTGATGATGATGATATCATTTTCATACCATCCTTATCTACCTCTGTTTGCCGTAAATCTGATAGAGATATTATTGATATCAGAATTTGGCAATTGCTTGGTGAAGCTGATGAAGCTGTTCCTTCTACATCTGTTAATGTAAATACCACAACTGTTAGAAAATTTGAGAATGACCCACAAGAAAATCAAAGTGTCTTGGTGAAACAGAGTTTAGTGAATACGCTAACTAATTTTACTGGACAATGGACCTCTGAAACAGATGTTCCAGAAACACCAAAATTTGAGTCTGTTTTACAGTCAAATGTTCAATTCACCTATAATATAAAAGTCAACCAATATTTTATTTTGAGAATTTATTCCCTTGTGATCTAATTGTTGCTTAAACGAATTTATATGTTATACAAAAAGACAGCAAAAATCACAAAAACACTAGACAAGAAGAAATAAGGGCGTTGCTAGGTGTTTTTATTTTAATATGATTGCACTCTTTATAATACTCAACAATAATCTTTTTATCTTTAAAGCTTTTACACTAACGAGGTTAAAAAAATTAATAGAAAATATCCATCTAAATGACAATTTAGCAGCAGCAGATAGAGATTCACCTAACTTTGATATACTGTATAAGATAAGACCATTTATGGATAGACTAAATAAAATTTTCAAAGAACAAGCCAATCCTGGAAGTCGATTTTCTATTGATAAATGTATGGTGAAATTTAAAGAACCTAGTTCTATCAAACAAGATATGTCCAAGAAGCCAATTATGCGTGGTTATACAATTTGGGCAAAGTATGATGCTACAATTGGGTATCTGTACCAGTTTTATCTACACTGAAAAAACTGAAGGTATTGAAAATGATGGCTTGGGATATAAGGTTGTAACTGAATTATGCCAAGATATACCACACAAATCTTTAGTTATTTTTGATAACATTTTTACAAGTTGTATACTGTTGAAAGAATAATGTGCTCAACAGTTTATATTATAGGTAAAGTCAAACCTAATCGCAAAGGTTTACCCGATTTCATAAAGAAAAAGCAAACCAAAAATAAAAAAATTTGAAAGAATGAATTCTATTGTTTGAGTCCAAAAGTTATTGCAGATGATACACTAAACATGGGAGGGGTTGGCCACTTTGACTACTTTAGGGCATCATATCCCATAACTAGGAAGTCTTGAAAATCGTAAATGAAGAGTGTTCTTCTTTCTTTTACGTACAAGTGTGATTAATGCATACATATATTATGTATATAAGAATTCATGTTTAAAAAAATTCTTCCCACGAGGATTTTGGGCTTCGCCTTGAAAGAGCGAAGAGCTCTCATAGGTGACTTTATAGTAAAGGCATCTCGATCTCTGACATTTAAAAATAAAAAAAACGGGAAACTTAGGTGTTCTAGACGAAATTCGGCTGATAAATGTAGGAACATATTTACAAGATGTTTAAAAAAATTCTACAAGATGAAGATTTCCTCAACAAAAAAGAAGAAATACGAACTAACATTATATTTATGTAGTTTTTGTCGAGTAGCTTTATGCCCAAAAAAATGTTTTAAATCATTTCACACTGCTGTAGTTGAGATGTAAATTAGTTTTGTCTCTCATATATGGATTTTTGTATTTTTTATTTAAATAAATTGTTTCACAAACTGTACAAGGGTAATTAATTTCTCACCTACAAGGGGAAAATAGTTCCCACCCCTTTTTTTTGTGACTTTTTCAAATTATTTTTTATTTCAACAACAATGTTTTATTTACCTCCTTTAGATTTACCAAAACTATATAAACAAACAAATTAATTCTTCTTACACACAGGCACAGAACAACGGGACTTACAAACAAAGAGACTCATTCTTAATGATTGAATTAAATTCCTTTGGAATCTGTTGAACAAAATATAGCTTACAGTAGAATTGAAATACAGGCAAGTGATAAAAAAGAAAGGTATTTATAGATATGTTAAACAATGAGACTGATGTCTTAAGTTTAATGGAAACGTCAATTCTTTTTAATTGGTTAAGTTATTGTTAGTTTACATCTTCTCTCGGGATTCTATTCATTAACTGAATCAGATAAAACTTGCTTATCTAAATTGCCCGTTTAAAATTATTAAACGCCAAAGTTGGAAATTTTGATGATGAATTTCTATCAAAGTTAATTGAAACGTTGAAGTAGAATTCTGGCTAATAAATTTGTTGACGTGCGGTAGACCACTTTGCATCTGCTACAAATTGCAATCCCCCAAATTGAGCCTGCCGGACACGATGTAATTGTTGTATGAAATCAGCAATATTTAATGTTATTTATTAGACGAACACTGGCGATAAATATTATACAAAAATAATTTGATTCCGCTGCAGATTTATGCATTATTTATCTATTTATGTACAGGGTGTTGTACTAAGTATTTACGAATACCTTTTGATTATTGATATCGTGAGTTGTCATGAGACTAATTGAATCGGTCTTTTCAGAAACAACATAACTAAATTTTTGGCAATATTGACATTTCTTCATAAATCCGTTTTTTATACGTCAACGCACCATTCTAAGCAGAAACGACATCAGGCTTGACTTGGTACAGCTTAATATAAATACCCATTCCACATGAAGTCCACATAAGTCAACGACTGATGTTGTTTCGGCGGGGCTTAACATTTGTAAACAAAACGATCAAGATGGCTGCAATAAATGGCACGAATAATAATCTGAATTTAAAAAAAAGAGGTAAAAAAGACAGAATAGACAATAAGTCAGAAATTATTAAGAAAGCGAGGCTGTGTGGGGAAGAATATAAAAATTATAAAGGTAATGTTGTACCTGCAAGAAAATCAGGAGGAGACTGTCGGTAAGTTTTGAGGTTAAGATAGTTTTAAAATGTAAAATTATTTTATATTTTTGTAGTTGTCGCTTGAAGTGCGTTGAAAAAATTAATGCGGATGTAAGGACTAAATACTTGCCAAATTCTCAGAAGCATGCTTACCAAGAATGCACAAGATTCATACTTACAAGGGCTCATGGGAAAGTGTGAAGTGAAAAAGAGACGATCTCGAAATGAAAATTTAAAGAATAGAAGATATAACATTAGTTACTTCGTGACTAACTCGGGTGGCAGAATTATTGTTTGCAAAAAAGCTTTCATGAGAATTTAAACTGTGAGTCATGAAAGAATTTCTTACGTTCTTGTTCAAGGAGCATCACTAGATAAACGTGGAAAACGATTTCAGAGAATGCTGAAGAGGAGTCTGAAAATTTAATAGAACAGATTAAGATTCATATTGGGAGTCTTCCTACTAAGATTTCACATTACATAGGAAAAGAGAAGCATTACTTAGACAAAAAATTGAATATGCGAATTATGAATGACCAATTTTGTGCCAAAATTCCTGATAATAATAATAATTCAGTAAAGTATAAATTTTATTTAAAGATTTTCCAGGAACATTTTTTTCTATCGTTTGGACGTCTACATGTAGACACTTGCTGCGAATGTGAACAGTTAGAAATAACAATTAAGAGTACATCTTTAAACGAGACAACGAAGCGCGTGGCCTTTGCGGAACTGTCCGTACATAAAAGACGTTCAAAGAAGTTCTACAATGAAATGGCAGAAATTGCAGAAATATGCAAGACAGAACTTCCACTTATTTCTGTACAGAAGACTTTTTACTTACGTCAACTAACCTACAACGTCTTTGGAATTCACAAAATGCAAAAAAAAACCAAGGGGTTTTTTACACCTATCACGAGGGTCAAGCCAGAAAGGTTTCAAATGAAGTTGCTTCATTTCTTATGGATTATATTAAGTCTAAAGTGCCTACTACTGTGAAACATCTTTACTTATTTTCTGACAGCTGTGCCAGTCAAAACCGGAATTATACTGTAGTGAGATTTCAACTTTCATAAGTAGATACTGAAAGTTTTAAAACTATAAGACAGTACTTTTCACAGCGTGTCCATTCCGTTTTGCTAAACGATAGAAACTTTGCGGCAATAAAAAGAGTTATAAAAAACTTTGACCGTGTTTACCACCCAAAAGAATATACAGAAATGATAGTAAATTCTATACAACACAAAAAGTTTCTTGTTAAAATGGTTGAAACATGGAATATTTTTGAATTTAAAAAGTGGTGGCCTAAACATATTACAAAAAAGCGTGTTTGTCTAAAGACTCAATGGGCAGAAAAGAAAAGGATAAAAAAATCAGTTTCCAGATTTCAAACTACTACCATTTTTTTTATTCTTCAAACCAACCAAGGACTGTAACAGTATCGAAATATAATAATGGTTTTATCACTAACAACTTTAAATAAAATAAAATAAAAATTTGAAGAGATTATGCAGTGGCCTGCAATTGATGTAATTAATGATGATTAATGTTTATACTTTGAGTGACAATAAAATTTCCAAAAATTTTTTATGGGACACCCTGTATTTTTTTATAGTTTTGAGTAGCCCTGCATCTCCTGATTACAAATATATAACATAGTGTAGCATTAGTTTTGTTCTATAATGGCGTATAGTACTACTATACTATACTAAGATAAGAAAAAAACATATTTAGAAAAAATATATTTAAAAAAAATTTATTTAGAAAGTCAACAAAATTAATGACTTACAATACTACATTTAAGATATTTATAATACTACATTTAAGATTACAATAGATGCTCAAAGTACCCTCCATTGTTATCAATGCACAAGTAATATCTTGGTCTCAAATTTTCTAATGCGTCAGATATTGTGTTATTATGACCATTTAAATTTTCAATTTCCGCGCGAACTTTTGTCGTAATCGTGTTAATATTATTTGTATGTGAATCAAAATACACTTTTTCTTTTAAAAACACCCATAAAAAGCTATCACATGGTGTTAAGTCGAGACTATTTGGTGGCCATGTAATGGTACCTTTATTGCCGATCCACACATTAAATTTATTATTTAAATGTTCTTGAACGGCTGCGACATTATGTGGCGGTGCTCCATCTTGTTGCCATATCATACTATTTAATTGATTTTGTGTATAATTTTGATTTAATAACTCATCCACTTCTGTAATGACTGTGTCCAAATATGATTCCCCAGTTAATTTATAATCATAAAACAATGGTCCAACTATTTTGTTTTGAAATATTCCGCACCACACATTTATTGATTTTCCTCCTGACTTTTTTATTTGCTTAATTTTTCTATTATTTTTCTGTTCCCACGAATACCTATTTCTTCTATTAAAAATGTCTAAAGTTGAAAAATTTTATTCATCTGTGTCCATAAAATGTTATCAAAATAATTAGGATCATTGTTCAAATTTGTAAACATGTCTTGACAGAACTGTAAACGCTTTCTCTTATGAACATCGGTAAGTTCTTGTACCGGTAATATTTTGTACGGCTTATAAGTGTGCTTTTTTAAAACTCTCTGTATCGTCGCACGGCTTTTCTCTAATGCATTAGTAGCATTGTTTAGACTTGTTTCGGAATTTTCTAAAATAAGAATGTTATTATGGATTTAATCTATTATTTAAGTATTTAATTTTTACCTTCAAAGTAAAGCAAAATATTAAGATCTTCATCATCATTTCCCAAGATAGTACGTTTCTTCCGTTCAAAAATGTTTTCGTTTATGACATGACAATAATTATATAAAAATGTATTTGCAGAAGGAGTCTGTCGATCTTGAAAAATAAGCCTATATTCTCTTCTTGCCGCTTGCTTGTTTTTATTATTTTTTACATAAATTGAGGATATATCTACTTTTTCATCTGCAGTGTAACCCATTTCGGTATGAGGACTGACAGTTTATAATAAATTAATAATTGTTTCATTTTGAAATATCAGTTGCGTAGCCACCTATGGTTACCCTTTTGTAGTACCATATGCCATTATAGAACAAAACTAATGCTACACAATGTAATATTGGTAATCAGGAAATGCAAGGCTACTCAATACTATAAAAAAATACAGGGTGTGTCATTTGAAATATTTAAGATGCATTTTATTGGGCACTCCGTGTATACAAAACTTGGTCTGTTGCTACATTGTTGGTCGGTACAGGTAAAATAATACAACTTTTATTTGAAACTTTTTTTTGTATTCCAGATATTATCCCTTATTAAGGATTATTATTATTAAGGAAAATAAGTGGGGGTCAAAATATAATGAGAAACCCGGTACAGGATAGTGAAATATTATTGCAACAATTAATTTTAAAGTAGTTTTTCTTACAGCGCTTTAAAACAGTTTTTTGTAATTTACTGAAAATATAATTACTGACTCATGTTGTTTCTCAAATGACCGATTCAATTAGCTCATGGATGTTAGGTTCTGTGATTATACATTACTTGCATCACTTTATATAATGTTGATTTGCAAATAAAATGACAAAGGACAGGCGACACTAGGTCTCAGGAGAGACATACAAGTTGGGGTTCGAGGATTGGCCGTCATGAGGATACCATGGCGGCCATGCTACCGAACTATTATTATTTATGTAATTTTTAATTCTAGAGTACTACTTAGAGTAAATGTAAGATGAGTAGAAACGAATTGATCTAGTAGTGAATCGATGTGAAGACCCGCTATTCTATGACGCTAATCGTGACGACACCATTTTGTGACGCTGGTTTCGTGACGCTCGCCTCAGTATTTCACTATTGAGAAAAAAGTCAAACAGAACGACAGTATAGAAGCTTTGCTTCAAAAAAATGTTATGATTGTATTTACTCACTTTTACGTATTTAACTAATACTACTCCTTTGCCTGTCTAACTTTAAAAAAGTTATAAATCCCCGACACTAAATTTAGCTGTCTTATTTAAAACCTTTAACACCAAAAAATTGAACAAACCCACATAAATCTGTGTCTAAGGTGTGACTGTCAACACACGGTTCAATATACTGTGTTGTTTTGGATCCTCTGAATTATTACAGTCAATAACTATGTAGCTATATAGAGGTTATCAAAGCGTGAATTTGAGACTAAAGGCTCTAGCTACGAACAGAAAGTGTTAGTATTTTATTAGGTAAAATTGTGTTAGCTAGATGGATCTAAATATGTAAAGTAAAATCTTAGTAATAAGAAAAACCAAATTTTATAGTTATATTAACTCTCCACATTATATATTTTTATCTAATAAGAAATTTTGTTATGGCTAAACATTTTTTAAAAAATATTCTAGAGCGATTTCAAGAAGTTACTTGACAGTGAAGATGTAACAGTCGTTACTTTTATTACAATTTGTATTTAAATAATAAACAATTTATATGAAAATAATTTCAGAGATGTAGTATGGGTTGCCTAACTTTAAGTGTTCATTTGCCCATTCAGTGTGTATTGTTAATAATTTAAGTTGTCACTCTGTTCTAATTTGGTACCATTGCGAACCAAAAGAGATGACAGGAGATTAAGGGAGGTGGAAATTGGCTCTTCTTGGTTAATTAACTGTGAATTAAAATTCACTTCTGATCTAGAGTTTGAAGTGGTACAAGTGGCAGTTAGCGAAAGAAAATCCAATTAATGCATAGAATTTCCTTCACTTCAAGAAGTTAAATATTCTAAGTATACCATAACGATTTAATTGACGGTGTTTTCGCAAACTCGGGAGGTGAAGTGAGATTTCTAGCACGGAATTGATTAGCTATCTGGTAAATAATAATTTTTTATATTATAAACATTAGAGTATTTTATCTATATCCTATTATTCAGATTCATTATTTCATATTTTAATATAGTATTTTGTCCAAGGCCATTATATTTTTACTCTATGTGAAGCAAGGTCACGCTACATCCGATTGGATGGGTTTTTTTTATCTACCATAATTATCTTTTTGCTCCGGTTTCTTATGCTGAAAGAAACTTTCCTCACTTCTTCTTTGATTTCTTTTTATCAATATTGAGATTAGAAGTAACGGGGAATTGTTTTCAGCCACCTACCATGGAATTATAAATTTCCCTCAGAACATCCGAGGGAGAGTACCACTTCAACTCTATTAGAATCAGGGTCATTGGGACAAGCCACAGGGAGTATTATCTACTCCACCCTCATTTTTTTCTCCAGCCTGCACCTAGAGGTAGGGCAGGACAGTCATCATCGAACTAAGCCAATTAGCACCAGCTCCGTGCTAATTTCGGACCTCAAGGAGGACTTCTTAGTCCTCCTTGAGGATGAGACAAACTTAGAGATTGTCAAAATCTAAGAAGTTGTATTTAATAAACTTGAATTTGTTTGCATATAATTTTTTATTAATATTTCCTTACCTTTTTACATTTACAGCATTTTTGTTTATTAAGTCAACTTTAATTAATATTAGCAGTATACGATACCTGGAAGAGTGACCGTTACTCTTTTTAGAGTAGTATCCCTCTTCTGGCGCCCTCAATTTGTTTTCTTTGTTAATTTTCATTATATCTATTCATTTTTAATATCTTCTTTTCTATCCATCATACATATTTTCCTGATTTACTGTCTTAAAAAGGCATGCAAATTGGCCGTATCCATCCTTGAGTTTCTAGTGGTCATTCTCTTGCTTACATTGCTAGCCTAGCCACATTCCGTTCAATATTTTTTTTCATACTTCTTTACTTAATTGTTATCTATTTTACTTCTATCAATTTTATCCCATATATATATAGACCACTCTTCTTATACCTCTCTCCTCCTACACACCCCTGTATTTTGCTACAAAGACAGCTTTTTAAGTAGCTTGGTAAGCTACTATAGTATGAATCCTTGTATAACATTTGCTATATGTACAAGTCTTCCAATTTGATCGAAATTAATTTATATTTTTCAGTAAATTTAAGATATAATATACAGTTTCAAAAAAAAGGTAACATCGTCTCTAGAATAGGTAAAAAACTAAAAAATAATTGGGGTTTGTCATTAAAAATTTTTTGTACCGCCATCTGTTTTCAAGATAAAGAGTGTTGAAGAAAAAAAATGTTACACATTTTTTACGATTATAGCCGAAACTACTGGCAACATTGTAATGAAATTTTATAGGGATATGTTTTGTAAGCTGATACATCTCATGAATTTGTTTTTGTATCTCTTTTTGTATCTGTTTCTCAAAGAGAGTACTAGTTACAAGGTTCGTACCAAGTATTATTCAACATAACTTTTTAAGGGTAGAATTATTAATCAAAATTCCAAGTAAATTTAAACATCATACAATTTTACACCAAAAATGAACTAGTAGTAAAACTCGATACGGCGTACCGTTTTCAGAATATTTTGATTTGAAATTATGAATGCATAACCAATCCCTAATCATGTTAATTATTGAGTAATCACATACTGTATCATATGTTTTGTTTATATCGAAGAATATTGCAAAATAAACATTTCATTTGATGTTTTTTTTTATGTTATTGTGGAATATTGATTATTGTTTTAACCTACACGGCTGCAAATTTACATTCAAATACACGTATATGTCCCATTAATTGACACGATATCATCTGAGCATCAAGATAAACTTTCTTGTCCGTGTGCTAACCGACAATAGCCTGGGCTTCCGCATATAATGAGCCAGTCGTGTTCATTTACCAGATGGTACGGAGACGCCTGTCTGGTTTGAATTATAATTACCATTTATATGGAACACATTCTGCATACTCATTCATTTGATAATCAAAAAAAGGATGAGCATGTCTACAAATTTTAACATTACGTCAATAAACCAACAACTCGAGCTAATATTTTTGTACAGAGATGAATTTAAAAAAAAAAACATTTCTTCTCCTGACATTACTATATTAATACTGAAAAAAACCATTAAAATATAAGTAGAAGAAACATTGTAATGAATTACTTGCACTTGCACTTGTACCTGCGTATCTTGTTACAGGTAAAAATTTCATTCATTAAAAAAAAATCCAGAATATACAGGGTGCTTCATGAATAATTGAAAATATCTTAACTGAAGACTCCTTGGCTCAAAATAGTCAGGTTTAATCAAAATCGCATAAATAAAATGTGTCTGCTTACTAAGTTAGAGGGTTTTGTTTAAAAGTACTTTATAAATATTTGACATATCGTTGTCATACTTGGCATGAAGTGTAGGTACTGTACACCCTACTTAATTATCTTAAATAATCGTTTCTGGCTACTACCAGAGGCGTACGACAAGGGAAAAGTAAATGGTTGGAAAATATCACAAAACACATTTTAACTAAACCTTTTATAACAAATGTTCAATGTGACGCCCATTAACCTCATTAAGCTTATTAATTCTTTCTTTGTAAATAATAAAAAAACTTTATAACAAATAAACTGTTCTCTACATTTATTTACAATTTCACATTCAGATTAAACGACTTTAAGTATACTAAATTAAGGTATGTCAAAATAAAATTAATATTTTGTAATATCTTCATCAGAATTGATAACAGCTTGTAGTCTTCTGTCCATCTGCGTGAAAGGAACTATGAAATTGTCTTCTTATAGAGTTCTTTCCAAACCTGCTGTATACTGTGCCACAGCTCTTCACCGTTTTTAAGGTATACAGCCATAAATTCTCGATTGGGTTTAAATCTGGACTGTAGCTGGGCCATGGTAAGGTTTCGATATCTTTATTATTATTTAAATGGGAATAAGCCACAATTAAAGGTTAAAGTACGTTTATTGACGTTTAAATTTCCACTTCGGAAATAGTTCTCAAAATACAAACATTAGTAAATTAAACAAATTTTGTTTTTTTTTGCGGCGTATTCCCTTTTAACCCTGCTGTCCCGTTCGATCCAACTACACAAATGTACTGTTTGGGTCAATATGACCCAACTATGGCTTACGCTCCTTAATTGAAATAAAATAAGCTAATAGTGCTAAACAAAACTTTACTAACAAAAAATTATGGTTAATTAAACAAAAATGATGTTGTTAATGTAAATTAAACCTTATTAACAAAAACAAAAGGTATTTTTTTCTTTCATTAACCAGAAAAGCCTAATAACAAATATCTACAAAATTTAATTCAGTTTACAACTGGGACAGTAATAAAAAGAGTGGGTTTTACAAATATGTTTGACATATACAACATAAAATATTAGTCTTATTATCGTTTTTAGAACCAAATTTACAGCGTGATCGTTTAGCAGGTGAAGTTGGATTGTTCATAGACGGTTCACACAAACTAGAATTTACATCTTCTCTACTCACTTCTGCTCGTGTCCTTTTTACCAGTTCTTGTGAGTCTTTGGTTCTTGGTAAATTTTTCCTGGAAAGGATAAGTGGTTTCACCAGTGTTTTTCCCAATTCCTCAAGAAAAATTCACCGTTTTGTAAGTTTATTGGTGTTCCACTGGGGATTTATTGATGTCCATAAAACGAACGCGTTGTAGGCAGAAATGTCCAGCATATTATAAAAAACAATCATGGGCCAACAATTTGTCTTTCTCTTGCATGTATATGTACCAACAAGCTGATCTAGAGTATCCACTGCTCCCTTACTGGAATTATAATCTAAAATAATTTGGGGCTTTTTGTTATTTCTGTCACTAATAGCCTTTTCATGATGCAAAGTACTCATAAGAACAACATTTTTATTCTTTTTAGGAATATAGTTAACAACAGTGGTATCTTGCGTGAAGTAAAAATACGAACTTCTTTATTCGCAATTTGTGCTGGAAGCTCTGGTTTATTTTTTCTTATAGTCCCCAGCATTGTATTTTTTCTTTTTAAAAGAAGTTGGCCTAAATTGTACGATGTAAAAAGTTATCGCAAGTAATATTGTGGCCTTTCAAATCATTAGTCAAGTCGCACACCACACGCATTCCCTGATTTCGTTCTGGCGCGGCACCTGCTTCTTTTTCTGTATAGATCCGCAATTTTAGAGCATAAGAACTTTTGGTGTCACATAAAGCCCAAATTTTTATGCCATATTTCGCTGGCTTGCTTGGAAAGGGACAGCGACCTCTAAAGGCTACTAATTGCTCGTCGATAGTAACATTTTCATCAGGGTTAAAAAATTTTGGTAGATTTTCCACCCATTTTCCCCAAATTTCACGTATTGCAGCAAGTTTATCTAATCGTCTCCTATCCTGTCTAGTCTTGTTATCAAAACGTATCACTTGCGAAATTTTTGTAAACACTTCAAGGGACATTGTTGCTCGAAATATACTACGACCAGTTTCTTCATTCCACAAACTTTTAGTTGATTCACCATGGGACTTAAAAACTTCAGCTAACAATAAAAGACCAATGTATGCTTGAAAACCAATTTTATCCAAGTCTTTTCAGTTTGTTCCAAAAACACGCTGGCCTTCCATGTTTGTCATATTAATAATTTGGTTTGCAACTATGTCAGAAAAGAGCACGTCAAATGAATTTTTGATATCGAAAATTCGTGCACATGCATACCTTGTAACTCCTGGAGCATTATTTATAACATTGGCCGTAGAAAAACGACCGCGTTGATAAGAAGGATCAAGGGACCACTGAATATTACCATCTTTCGAAGGAACTGTTACAGAAGGTTCTACAGGATGTGGTACGTAAAATGAAATAACAGAATCATCACTACTTTCTTCTTCACTCTCACTTCTTGTATGGTTTTCTGTTTCTGATATGTATTCATCACTGTCTGACACGTTTGCGAGCTCGCGCAGCTCATTTTCGGTTAGCGTTCTTCGATGCAACATTATCAACATGCAAAAATAGACTGAAATGTATATGAATGGCATGAATGCGCTTGACATATCATCAGTGTCCTACCACTTGTCTATCACCCCCACTTCCTTCTACCTGACATCGTCCAGCTACACTTCAAATTTTTTACAAGTTCTAGCTTGCAGAAACTTGTTTTTATTTATAAACTTACATGACTGACAAACACTGTTAGAAAATATAAAACACTGCCAACTAAACATACGTACACAGGAAATTTTTAACGGTTTAAATACGTGGGTCATATTGACCCGAACGTATCATAGGTAACAATTTAATTTTTATCAAAAAAATCAGGAAGTGAAGTTTTATCTCATATGCAATTGAAAGACCTCAGATTAGGTAATAAAGTCACGGAATACCAAAACGTTACGCAGCGTAATAATTTGTAAAATAAGAAATAATTTTTTTTTTGGGTCAAATAGACCCGAACAGGACAGCAGGGTTAAATAGTAATTACTTTAAAATGCCACAAGAAAATAGCTTCAGAACAATATTCGATGATGTTATTCTGGAGCCACTGGCTTATTATATTTACAGGACATTTATCTTGTTGGAGGATAAAATTATTTTCTGGATATAACTGTTCTACACTAGAGAACATAATGTTTTCTATAATATTCAGATAAGTCTGCCCAACAAACCTGTTATCAATATGTCATACCATTCCCATTTCTCTAGATGAAATCCATCCCCATACATTGGCGCTAAAATGACCAGCTGCGCGATATCTATCAACATATAGAGGATTAAATCTATTATTCTCTGGTCTATGCACTCCAATTTTGCCCTATTTAGAAAATTGAAAAGTTTTCTCATTTGTAATTATTACCCTGTCCCAAAAATCTTGATTTTGTAGCTGATTGTTTAAAGCAAATATAAGTCTTGATTGCTTTTGTTGTGGTATAAGAGCTTGTTTTTTTGCTGCAGTTCGGTATAAGACAAGATGCATTTATTCTGTTGTTGTTATTTTTCTTTCCGGAAACTGTGACATAATTCTTGCAGTTTTCGCATCTTTAAAAGGATTCTCTTCTAATCTCTCCAAAAGCATACGATCTTCATGAACGGTAAAAATTTTTGGTCTTCCAGAACCTTGCTTTCTTTCGAGAGTTTCTTGTTTTCTTCATCTTTTATTATTTTTAAAAACTGTTGTGCTTACGTTAAAATAGTTCGTTACGGCAGATAGTGACCAACCATCTTCTAATTCCGTTACAATTCTTGCTTTTATTTCTTTGCTAGCATGTGGAGCCATTTTTTGAGTTTGAACAGAATAAGTTATCTGGCAAATTTCAAAATTTGGCAGTGATAGTGACGGTAGGTAAATAATAAGTATTTATCCTTCAAGATATACTGCTTAATTTTCTACAAAATACGCTTTAAGAGTATCAGTTTTTTTTGAGAACCAGCTGAAAAGTACTGTAATTTCTTATTTATTGGTTAAAAAACTCTTTCACTGAATAATATGGTCTTTCAAATAGATAGACTTTTGTAATTTTACGGAACTTAAGAAAAGAAGTTGCAGATTTAAGATGCAAAGGGAGTTGTATAATTTTTTTGCCGAATATCATACACATTTCTTTACTAACTCAGTGGACGGGATCGGTAAATACACATCAAAGGTTAAATTTGTGGTGGAGTAGTGATGATTAGGTCTTGCTGGAAAAACATGTAGGTGTTTACGAATTAAGCCAACAGTTTCTAAAATATATAAAGAGGGAAGAGTTGGAATGTGTTATTCTACTGATGCCAAAAGATACCATATTGCACTTTTTTCTAATTTAAAAATAACATCAGATTATGCAGCTGTACTAGAACCCCAGAAAGAAAGGCCATATCGTAGATGAGACTCGAACAAAGAAAAATATGTTATTTTGGAAGATACTGAATTGATTTTTTTTTACTTACTTTTACTTACTGTTTGTTTCTTAACAAATTAATATGAAGGGACTATTTAAGGTTGCTGTCTATAAAACACCAAGAAATTTTACAGAATCGACGATACTAATCTGGCTGTTATTGAGAAGCAAGGGTTGAAGAACTTTTTTATAGGATAATGCTACTTATTATCCACGTTAAAAGAGAATAAATGAGAGTCAGACTAGACTTTAATTTTAAGTAAATTAGAAGAATTGGAACCAATTTAAAAAAATACCTTGAATTCAGTAAACATTTAGTTGTTTTATTAAAATATCGTGATTTACCCCAAAGTAGGGCTTTTGTAAGACTCTCAATAATTTTGGATAGGACCGGTAGTAAAGCAATAGGCAATAAGCTATAGTTACAGACATTCGATTTTTCGCTACCCCTATGAAGAGGAATATTAAAGGCTGCCTTTAGGTACTCTGGATATATGTACCTTTTTTAAAGGAATTATTAATTAGTAAGACCAGGACTTCCAACACATTTTTTGATATATTTAAGAAAATTTTAATGGGAAGTCCATCAGTACTATAAGAAGATTTGCTTTTGATACTACTTATTGTTTGGATCAGTGAATCAAAGTGCTTACAACATATTGAAAATAAGTTCAAGTTTTGTAGTTGGCTCTGGTTTGAATTAATACCTTCGATCTAGTAGGATGTTGTCGTTGCTGTTGGTTTATTACTGTTACTAAATATTCTAATCGTTGTAAAATTTAAAAAGCTGGTTAAGTGAAAATGCCGCGGCATAACAATTTCACTAATCTTGAAATGCGAGATATGCTTTGTCTTTATGTACAATAAAATTATTCATGTCTTGCTGCTGCACGAAGATATCGAGAAATGTATTCAGACATATTTCAACCTAATCGCCAAACTACCAGTACTATTTTTAGTCGATTAGGACATACTGGATAATTTAAGTATGACAATCTAAAATTTTAACAGTTAATCAAAGAGATAATATTTTAGTGTGAGTTGCTAATAATCCTGAATTAAGCACTAGGCGTTTATCAGCAGTCATTGGAGTAAACCACTGTTCAGTTTTTCGAGTACTAAAAAAACTACGACCTTACCACTGTACATCCGTCCAAAATGTATTACCTAGAGATTATCCTTTACTATTGAATTTTGCTCAGTGGATGAAAAATAAAAAAAAAAGTACAAGTCGTAATTTTATTTCAAAAAACTAACTTTCTACTAACGAGGCTACATTTATACGTAAAGGAGTATTTAGAGAGAAAAAGCCACAGCATATTTACTAGAGAAACAGCCACAGTTGTGATATACTGTACCTCAGTACGGAGCCATATTTTATTTAAGTGATTTGGATCTTAATATTTTGAGCCTAGGTATCTACAGTTAAAATATTTCCAATTATTAATAAAACACCTTGTATAATATCACAATGGTATTTAGTACTAAGTTTTTAGTCTATTTTTTTACTCATTGAAAGTATGACTTGAACCAAATATCTGAAGAAGTTATTTGGTTAATGAGTTCAAAGTATTTATATTCAAAAGAGAAGACAAAAACCTAGAAGGTCTTTTATTAACATTGTTTTACCTGAATATTCATATTACTATATAAAATAACACTGGAAACTTTATAATTTTCATCTTTATGAATATATGTGTGAAACCCCAGTAGTTCGCCGTCTTAATATTGTCATAAAATTTTACAAGCTGTTGTTGTTGTGCTCTGTAAAAGCATCGTATAATTTCTCTACCGGAAAATGTAGTAAAGGGAACCCAAACATCGCCCAAAAAGAGAAACTATTAATTTAAATAATGTAACATAATAATGTGTGTGACGCCAGTTTCAAGAAAAAGCACAGATACTAAAATAAGTGCTTTAGTTGACGCTTTCAAAAATTCATCTAAGTAGGCAAAGATTTTCTAGAGCATTTTAAGAGATTAATTAAATACAAGACTAATTTTACTTCTGACCACAGAAGCCAAGGAATTATAGTAAAAAAAGAGTTTACGAGATAATTGAATTAAAAAAATATCATATTCTCATTAGCTAACTTCTATTCTTAACATGAAATTTTATTTTATAACAATATTCACTCATAATAACTTATTTATATTTGAAATTATTTTTATATACATAGTTTTGGATGTTGCACATGGATATCTTGTACTATTCACTTAAAACCCTTGCATTTTAAGGCAGGTCAATAATGACACTTTTATAAGACTAAAAACGACTTAATTTTAATTTTTATGATTAAAATTAAATATTTTTATATTGGCGAAACATAAAACAACGCGTGGTTTAAGATACCCATTGTCTGTTTCACAGATGTTGTCGGCTGCGTCATTTTGCTTCGTCTTCAGTTTAACCTTGAGGCTGAGCACCAAGTGTTCGGAAATCCTTATAAATCTAGTGCATCAATATTCGGCATTATTCATATTCATGTATCTATGAGTCCAAAAATTGTAAGTACATTATATGAGTGGCAAGAAACAAAAAACTATTGAGTGACTGACTTAATGATAGTGTTTTTGACTACTTACAAACAAAACTTCGTTTGTATGTGGTTCTTTTACCTTCCATGCCACGCAATGTATGATGTTATTTTGTTTGTTCAAAGTTATTGCATGTAATAATTTTAGAGTTTCTAACATCAGAGGTTGATATTTTTGGAAGTAAAAACATATTGAAACTGTGTCTTAAAATGTGTTATTGCTGCTTTTTTTTTCATTTCTTTCAGATTTAGCCTACTTTATTTTTTCTTTCAGACTTTCAGATTTAGTTTACTGCGCAAATTGTTCAATGTAAAGTAGATGTCTCTGCCTGTACCTGAAAATAAGTTCTTAAATTAGCAATTTATTTATCGAGTTGCTCACCTATGTCCACAAGTCCTCTTCTTCCTTGATATCTCGGTACTGTTGTTCTCTCTACTGCACTGTGTGGGTGGTGTTTTTGTGCCTTTGTGAGAAGTGTTCTTACTTTTCGCTGGAGATTTTCTATATCCGTTTTTGAGCACTTGATAATACCAAATGAGTAGCTAAGTGCGGAACAGGCGTACGTATTTAATGCCTTAAATGGTTTCTCGAATAATTCTTGGTTTTTAGAAGCGGATGAAGAATATGGTTCTGGAGTTTTTACATAGTCCGCTTAAAAAAAATATCGTCCGTTCCACCCTCCAATCCAAATCCCACCGTCAAAAATGTTTACACTGATTTCATTCCACACAAACCACGTAACCATCGACGGTATAAATGAACCGTCCGCTCTTCCCAGTAGCAGTAGTGCAGTGACTAGTGATCAGTGTAGTAGTGTCTATGGGCTCAGGAGACTAAAACCCCGAAAGCCCTGAAGACGACATCAAAGAGGATGACGAAAGCCCGGCGCAGGAACAATCGACGTGGATCAAACCGGAAGTCTGATAAGTTTAATATTAATTTTGTAATAGTATTAATCTCAGCTTTAGGTTTTTATTATAGTTGTATATTATATATTTATTGATAAATTATTCAACTTTGTATATTGGCATGCAAATTATCGATATTTTAAGCGAACCAACTGGCGTATGGTAGGGTAATATCACTGCAAAACCAGAAATTCAATTACAATAAATATGATCAGCAATTCAAGGGAGTTGGCAACAGGGCAAAAGGCTTCTTTCGTATGCATACGTCATCCGGTCGCTTAGGACGATAAGGGATTTAACCTCTAACATGCATGATTACTTTCTGCTCGTGACTTTTATTTTTAAATGATAAAAAGTTCGGAAAGCGACGGAACAACGGATGATGTTTGAATACTAAATATTATGCCAGTCGTCTCTGCTCTAAGTGAGCTGAGACTTATTATTTTTCTGTGGAAGGATTTCAGTCCTGGCGTACTTTTTCGGAGCTAAAAATTCAGTTACTAGAGGTTTTGTGTGAGCTTTTCTAATGGTATTTACACAACAAGGATGACTTTTATTCTTTATCACAAGAAGTATCGTTGTGAATAAACCACATTTTTACAATGAACGATTTATTTAATGTGTTGGTTTTTAGAGAGGAAAATAGTTTAAAACTATTATTTTTTGTGTTGGAATCAAGACAAAGAAGAATAATTATCGAGTACAATGACTTTTATAATTAAATCCCATCTGCCTCATTGATACTTCGAAGAAAACCTAAAGGCAGACATTGAAAAAGAAACAAACGACACAATATATTATACAGCGGAGCAGCACATTGAAAATCCGTGTTATAAAGAAGTGGTTCAAATAATAAAGAAACTAACAAAGCGCCAGTTAAGGACGGAATTTCGGCTTCTTTTTCTTATAGTGACGTGCACCTATAGTGCGTTGGCGAATTATCTTAAGGCCAGACGTCTGTCTTTTGCGGCATTCAAAAGATCGCCAGTGTTATTTATGCCTGTCCAGTTCTTTATGTTGCGTAGCCACGATTTGTTTGCGACCTACTCCTCTCTTGCCTTCAATCTTTCCCTGGATGATTAGTTGAGAGATTGCGTATTTTTTTCCTCTCAGAATATGGCCGAATATTTTAATTGGAAAAATAACCTAATACGATAAGGCCGGTAATTGAACATTCAATGGACTCCAAGTAATAATATAATAAGAGGTGAGTCTGCTTATAAAATTCCTCACAAAATAAGAAATATTTAGAGATGAGAAGAGAACGCGATCGCCTTGCATCTCTGGATTCGTTTTATAAGTTTAGCGGACAAAAGAATACAGTCTTTTACTGCTACGGCGCTATTCTTTAAGATCTCTTGTTAAACTATTTAAACTGAAATTACTGGATATGCTGCCGAAGGAAAATAAATAGAACGTTGGATACAACTTTATGAATAGAAAATTTCCAATTTGGAAGTTTCGTTGCGAATGTTTACAAACATTTTTCATTAAGGTGGATTTGTTTTTAATTAAACTTTCGGTGTAGTTTCTGAGAAGGTTTCAATATTATATTCATATTGTTATCAAGTTTCTTCTTGAGACACAAGGTACTTTACATATGTGAACTGCATACTCACTTCTACTTCTTTGCCAATTTGTGTTGATTGCGTTTATTAATTTTGGCTAGCTGAATTTTTATAGAGACGTGAGGGACGTTAAAATTATTTTCTTGTTACACTTTTGTATTAACTACTCTATTTTATCGATATTGATCAATATTAACCACGCGAGCAGGCAGGAACCATTCGCCCTAATATTTGTAGACTATGGGAAAGTGTTTGATGCTGTCTACCGATATAAGATGTTTGAAACTTTAGCAGAATATAGAACAGACCACCGATATACTACAATAATCAAAACACGTCTATGAAAGCACTACAGCAAGTGTTACAATCGTGAAGAATACTAAGAAATTTCGATTTAGAAAAGAAGGACACTATCCCCAACCCAAATTATTTACCGCAATACGCGAATATACATGCAAACTGATAAACTGATTTTTTTTATTTATTAATAAAACACATAAAGACTTCAGTCTTAATTATGCATTAAATAGGTATATAAACTAAGTGATATATTTCTTTGGTAATTGTTTTATTACTTCACCTATAATATTAAATCGAACCCCATAGCTTTTTTAGGATCGATATTCCTTTTTATCTCTTTCGCAATTTTTTTTTTGTATTGGTAGGTTGAATTTACAAGTTTGTTTCGTTGGAACGTGTTTTAGAGATGCTCTGCAAAACGGTTGGATTTTTGGCATTGGTTTGAGCCCAGAATCCATCAGTGGTTTATAAAAAATTCTGGCAACTCTCCACAAACTATGTGGAAACTTATTAATGGTAACAAACATAAAAATGGAAGAAAAAAGACGGTTAAGATTTGATTTCACGTATAATGCGTCTGTGTATCCGCTTTTACATATTTCGACCTAAAAGAGCTCTTCAAAACGGCTATTCACAGACGCTCTGAACGTGAAAATAAATCTTTCCTGTCTTAGGAAGCAACTCTAACATGGCTTCATAAAACCAAATTCAGATTTTTTGCTTTAATCTGTTCCTTCTAAGAATTGCAAGGCAAACCAGACGTTTATAAACGCTGTATTTTCCTTTTATTCCGATATACTCTGTACGAGTACTAGAAACCAATTCGCTAAGGATTTTTGCTTAGTTGAGGAGATAGTTTGTGGAATGCAATTTTTAGATTCCCCATATGCTAATAACATCTTTATCAACGTCTGTTTTGCCTTGCAATTCTTAGAAGGTACAGATTAAAGCAAAAATCTGAATTTGGTTTCGAAAATTAGTTTACGCATTTTAAACATTAAAATGTTCTCACTGATAATTCTAAACTCAAGGCAGATAGTTTTAATAACCACTTCTGTTCAACTGCTGAGAGAGTAATAAATGAACTTGAGGTTCCTCAGCTAACTCTTGATGACTATTTTAAGTGCATTTCACAGGAAAATATCCCATGTTTAGTTTTCAGCCAGTGAACTTTAGTGAAGTTGACTTAGCTATTTTAGAATCAAAAAATGGTAACAGCAAAGATCCTGATGGATTTAACACAAAAATTATTAATACAATTAAAAATATAATTGTTGGACCTCTAACAACTTTACTAAACCAATCAATATCTTGTAATACTTATCCTTAAGTTTTCAAAACTGCAGAGATAGTGCCTCTGTTTAAGAATAAAGGCTCTATTGATGATTACAACAATTATCGACCCATATCTTTGTTGCCCATCTTATCAAAAGTTTAGGAACGAATTTTAAAAAATCAAATTAATCTACATTTTAAACCTAAGAAACTGTTTGCGATAAACCAGTATGGATTTCGAAAAATAAAACAACAACTTTAGCTATTGATTATTGCACTAGCAATATTTTGGAAGAGTTTGAAAAATATCTTGATACTCTTGCATAGTTTTTAGATCTTACTAAGGCTTTCCATTGTGTCACACATAGTATTCTGCTTATAAAACTTCTTATTATAATTTTCATAGTGATGCTATTTAACTAATTGATTCATATCTATCAAATCGTGATCAATATGTTCACTTTAACCAATGTAATTCTCAAAAACAATCTCTGTTGTTTGGTGTCCCTGAATTCTCGGTTTTGGGTGCAACATTATTTCTTATCTATATTAATGATCTAGTGTACTCACAAAATGAAACAGTTAACAATGTTTTATTTGCTGATGACACTATTTTCTATGTAAGATATCACCCTAACCTGGGAACAACATATAGTTAATCTATTGAAAAAGTTTTCCCGACAACTTTTCTTCTTTAGGAACCTTGTACAAGTAACTTCCAGGGAAACTATTTTAACAGCTTATCATAGTTATTTCCATTCTCATCTGACATATCGAAGATATAAACGCGAGCTGGGAGAAAATTATAAACAACATTGAAGAAGCAGCAACAGAAGCTCTAGGAAAACGCAAAGTCATACTGAACAAAAAAAAACAACAACAATACACCACGGTTCAGAAAATAAATAAAAGAGAAATGTGAAGAGAAACGAGAGGTCTACACGAAGTACAAAACATCAAATACTCCAAAATCTCGAGATCTATAGAAGAATACGAAATGAAACAAAGCAGTTGGTAAGAAGAACAAAAAATTAACTCTGGGAACAGTTTACAAAAAGAATGGAATAGCGACCCTATTACTGGGTGGCTTTAATAACGTTATCCCCTACTCTGGATCGATACTGATTGTTTTAAAAGTAAATCCAGCTAAATTGTATGATATCGAATGATTAAACTCAACTAATTAACGTTTTTGCATAATCTATTTGTTGTTGCTGAGTTCGTATATGCAATTAGTTTTTGTGATTCATATTATTATTCATATAAGCATTTTGTTTTATTGTTGTGTATCGTTCAAATTAAATTGTTTAATTTGTAATAACTGTAATTGATATATTTTGAACAAAAAATGCCTGAAATACCTATTTTATCCGTTATTTAATATGTATTTAATATTAATAATTATTCAGAATTAGTGGTAAAAAATTTAGCCTGGGTAGAATAATTACAACATACAAAAATTAGAGATACAAAATATCAACGATAATGGCATTCATCCACAATCCTTTTTGAGTGTTGACCTCCATTAACACAGTCAATTTGTGAAAAATCATGGATTTCACGTAAAAATCTTTGAAGGTATATAAGCAAGAGCTGATGATAAATCCTTGAATACGCACAGATGATTTTTTTTTGAAAAAATTGTAAAAAGTGAAAAAATTATTTCTTGCTTATAATTATAATTATAATCATACCGTCGATGGTGACGTGGTTTGCGTAGACTTTGGCGTGGGGGCTGGCGCTTGGCGCGAACATTTTGGCAAGATTTGATTGGAGGCTAGAGCGGACGATATTTTCTTTATAAAAGGTCTCAACGTCGAAGGTAACCGAATACCCTCATATCTTTTATTAAGACAATTTGACCTTTTTTCAGTTTATATGGCTTTTTTTAAGGCTATAATTCTGGAGTTTTCAAAATCAATTTTTTGACATGACACAGAGCTGAAACTAAATCGGACTTGCGAAATGGAATGTTCATAAATCCTATTTTGGATTCGACGATTTGTTTGGCTTATATATGTTAGGGGGCAGTCTGCACAAGAAATTTCATAAACTTCGTATTGTTCATTTGGAATGTTGTCTTTAGGTTTTTGTTGGGAAATAAACGTTTTTCTTTATTTCTCTTGATTTAAAAATTTTGTTGATTTTGTAGGTGACATATTTGATGTTAGGAAGAAAAGTTTTCGTATGATGAGGGTATGAGTCTTTGGTTTGAGATTGTGTGGTGTAACCGTTTCAAAAGATTTAAAAGAAAATCATTATAAATTTCGATAATTTTTTTTAAATAAAACTTCTAACCCCATCTATCTCTCAAGTACCTACCTGTAGCCGACTCAAGGATTCTTCTGTAATTCCCAAATATATCCGGTAGATGAGCCTATTCATCAACTTGTCACTCACGCCCAGAATCAGGCGCCATGATAGCGCTTCGCTCTTTTCTGTTAAGACCGTCCAACCGTTAAGACGTGTTTCCAAAGTGGGTCTCATTTAGAGGTAAGCTGAGAAATCCTTTTCTTGTCCATATTTCAGATAGATATTTATTTTTTTAGACCCTTATTGGAGAGGCTAAAATGCTGACTTATTTCTAATACTTGTCGCAAGATAGTATTGCTATGGAGTTATTCCAGATCATGGCCCAGTAGCGGTATCTTTTTATGGAATACCTAACCCCTCTTATCTAGGATGGTGGTGGTTTGATATAGTACGTAGCCGAATGAATGGTTTATTTGGTGACTGATTAAATAAGAAGAGAAACAGAGCAGATTAAGGTTGTACCAATTTTTATTATACCTACTTTCAAGACAACGGAAATGATTATGAACTCAAAAAGATGAAATTATAGTGAAGTGTTCCAATTTTATTTAAAAGTTTATTTTCTTCATTATTCCTAGTTGATAAATAACTATATTATTTTCAATGTAAACAAATTTCGAAATTTGGGGTTAATATATATATATATATATATATATATATATATATATATATATATATATATATATATATATATATATATATATATATATATTCATTTTCTTTATAACTAATTCTTAATTTAATACGATACAAAGCTTTTTTGTTTATGATAATGTAAACATAAAATAATAATTTGGTATCCCTTTGGAATGACGTAACTTTTAATGTTTTCTTTTTGTTCATTACTAAGAAATAATAAAGAGTAGTTTTCTTGTAAACTTTCAATAAATCATAATTTTTTTGCTCTTCCCCTTCGAGGATAAACCAGGGGTGGCGTCCAATAATAAATTATAATTTCATATTATCTAATTGTGCTTGGATTTAAGATACGATATAATTTCTATGTGTTTATGAAAACCCCGCCCAACACTCTTCGACAACGAGCGATTCTGGCCTTGTATATATCATTGTAGCACAGCAGTGTTACAGTGGGAGATTTATGTCTGTGGATGCTCCTCTTGATGTGATTTTCGCGGTAACCGTTTTCGCGGCTTGTTTTAAACTAGCGAGCTCAGCGGATCTACTTGCATCATCTGAAAGGCGTATTGATCTGGAGACAAGGGTATTAATAACTGAATTAATTTGTAAAGGTGAATGATGAAAGTTGGTATGCAAGTAACGATTGGTATGGGTTTTCGATAAACAGAGAGATTATAACTTTAAGATTGGTTTTTTTATCAAAACGTCAAGAAAAGGAACGATTGAATCAGTTTTTACCTTTACTGTAAACTAGATACTAGGATTTATATCACTCTGATGGTTTTTAAAAGACATAACATCACTGATGTGAGGCCAAATGACAAGTGTATCGTCAACATATCGTAGCCAACATGTTGGTTTAAGCATTGATGTGGATAGTGCTCGGGTCTCGAAGTCTTCTATAAAGACATTGACAATTACTGTAAATAGTGGGGAGCCCATTGGTGTACCATTTATTAGTCTGGATTCTGGGTAGTTGTTTGTACTGACAATAGGATGTAGAGGAATATCGGGTTTCTAAATTTTGGGTAAGCCATATATTTGCTATATAAGGGAAGACTTTTCAAAAACAATTAGAGATTGTTTTATGTCAAAAAAAAAGAGAGGTTTTATTAATTATGACTTTTTTGTTTTCTCTAGATAATTTATAATTAGAAATTGATCTGAAGTCTGGGATAATAATGAGATTTAATAGTTAATTAATGTAAAAAGAAGTGTTTAGGATGACCGTGGCATTTCCTTTATCGGCGGAAAGAATGACTAGATTTGAATTTGACTGAAGTTCTTTCATGGCTTTTTCCAGGATTGATTAATGTTTCTAGTAGGAGGCTTTGAGTTTCTAGCAACTCTAGCGATGTCTTGTCTAGCTATTTTAGCATCTTTGGAAAGCACACTGGAGATGACTTTTTCATTTTGACAGATGATTGTCTCAATTGGAATGTGACTTGAGGTGAGCCAGACAAAGTTAGAAGATATAGAAAGCAGATGGTAAGAACTAAAAGAAAAAGTGGAAAAAAGGAATAGCCAAAAAAGATAAAGAGACTGATATGAAGAAGACTATAAGAGAGTATTTGATGGCAGAAATAAAATCAGAATTATTAGCATGATAAATAATTTAGAAAATAAAGAATCATATGAGATGATTGATTGTATAGTCAATAATAGATAAATCCACCCAAAGCAGATTCTAGATATCCGAACCTTAAACTCAACAGACAAAGGGAGTGAACAAAATCTAGTACTAACAAAAATAAAAAAGAAAATAACACCAAAACATTTTCTACAAGAAATCACCGAGAAAAAATTCATTGTAGAATCACTTTGGAATGACTACAAGAGAAATATACGAAAGGAAGCTAGCACGGAAGATACAGCCGAAACAAATAGACGACATTGAAGATATAAACGCGAGCTGTGGGAAAACGTTAAAGAAGCAGAATCACAAGCTTTAGGAAAACGCAATGTCATACTAAACAAAAGAAACAACAACAATACACCATGGTTCAGAAAAGAAATAAAAGAGAAATGTAAAGAGAAACGAGAGGCCTACACGAAGTACAAAATATCAAATACTCCAGAATCCTGAGACACCTATAGAAGAATACGAAGTGAAACAAAGCGGTTGGTAAGAAGAACAAAAAATGAACACTAGGAATAGTTTACAAAAAGTATGGAAAGCGACTTGTATGGTACACAAAAACAAATATGGAGATGCATTATAAATTAACGGAAAGAAGTGGCAGAATTGAAGGAAAGGAATACAATAACATACCAGCAAACGAATGGGAAAAATAACTGACGGAACTGTTTAAAGGAAACGAAAATAATAATCAACACAAAAATGTACCTGAATTAAGACACGAAATAGAAATCAGTGTTCAGGAAGTAGAAATAGTCATAAATTCACTAAAAAATAAAAAGTCACCAAGACGAGACGAAATAAGAAAAGAGCTTCAAAAACACGGAGGAGAAAGTATAACCCTAGATATGACACAACTTATACAAAAACTAATATTGCACTGCAAGATACCAGACGCATGGAGAAACAGCATAATGATACCAATGTTTAAGAAAGGAGATAAAGAAGACCGCAACAATTATAGAGGTATAAATCTACTGAACACTACACGTAATCTTACCACAAAAGTCCTAACCAACAAAATCAATTCAATCAGTCCAATTTTTTTTATTGATTCTCTAAAAAATATTTTTATCATAAAAAATTACCAACAATTTCAAACTAACGAAGAAACAATGTTATATGAACGGTGATTATTATGCAGATATTTGCTGTTCAAAAATAATTTGCGACTCGTTTAAATTTCAGCATCCATCTATTTACAGCACGCGAAGAACTATTTTACATGATGCTCAAAATAGACGAACACTACCAATAAAATATACATAGCAACAAAATTCATAGCGTTGCATAATATAACCAGTTTTAAGCCCCTATGGTATCAGGTATAAAATTAGCTTTGTTTGCAATAAATCCCTTAGGTTGCTAAAATACTGTTTAATTAAATAATTAATTAGTTTGAATGAGAAACGCAGATTTTAGTCACGGCAGTAATATAGTTGGTAATTTTTTAGAAATGTGTGCAATTCAGTTTTAGATTTTAGTTTTTATCACGCAAATTGGTTAAAATATTCAACAATTGAAATCAGATTTTTTTTATTGTGAGTAACCCGCATCAACCATAGAAGGTTATCAAGTTGATTATAATTTAGAATTTTTCTTGAAGTATCACTTATATTTGATTATACAATTTCGTTTTCTTTAAAAACCTAATGATTTTGTCATAATCCGGACTGTCTACACACTTTATATTACTTGGTAGTCCAGTAGCTTGTCTTTCCATTTGATATAATGGACAGTCTATAACAATGTGGCCTACAGTTATATTGGTGTCACAGGCGTAGCATATTCTAGGAGGTTCCTTCCTTAGTAGGTGTTTGTGCGTCAGTCTGGTATGTCCTATTCGGATACGATGTAGTACAACCTGGTCCATTCGCTTTACTAAATTTGGTGTTTTCGCTGATAGATCTGGGTTTGCTTGCCGCAATTTATTATTGGGTAAGAGTTGCCATCTTCGTAACCATAAGTTTTTTGTGTACTCATTGATGCATTTTTTCATATTTGAGTGACGAATTTGGTTAGTTCTTATCACTAGTTATTCTTACCTTTAGTTAACTTCTCATTTCCTGGTATCCCTACACGAGATAGTATCCACACAATATGTTGTTGTTTATGATTATTTTGTAGAGTCACAAGATCTTGTTTAAACTGTTCTAAAATCGCATGATTCGGATATATTTTCTGAATTCCCTGGATTGCACTTAAGGAATCTGTGAATATTACTGTCCTGTCTTCAGGTCAATTAAGAGTTTGCTGTACTGCCTTTGATATCGCAAAAAGTTTAGCAGAATATATTGAGCAGTCCTTAGGTAGTGGAAACTTATGCAAAGAATCCTCTGTGATAATGGCGGATCCTACTGTTTCCAATTCGGGTGTTTTTAATGCATCGATATAAACTAGTTGACAGCATGAATAGTTATTTTTAATATTGTAGAAGTATCGGAGATAAAGAGATGAAGCGGTATTGTCCTTAGTATAAGCTGACAGATCTGTATTACAATATAGAATTTGTATAGTCCAAGAGGGAGCATAATCAATATTGGTATGCATAATACCCGGAAATGTGAAGTGAAAGATCTCTTCTTTGTGGTGTTCTTCCTGTATGATGTTTAGAAGGTCCCTAAAATACTCTAAATGCGATATACAAAGTATAAATGCTATGTCAAATGTTTTTATTTTTTTTTCTTTATGTTAAATGTTTAACTATATATTATTTTGTATTGTATATCTAATTACCATGTAAACCGTAAATTGTAACTAGTGTCTATGACCATAGATGTCAAATGCACGTTAATAAAAAAAATAGAATGAAAAAGACAGTCAAGATTTGATTTCAAGTAGAAAGTGTCTGTGTATCTGGTTATACGTATTTCGCCCTAATAGAGCTCATCAGAACAGATGTTTATAGGCTTTCTCAACGTGAAAAATAAATCTTTTCTGTCTTTAAGAAGCAACACTAAAATGGCTTCGATATGGACGCAATAGTGACATCTGATAATAAATCCGTAAAATAGTTTCGAAACACAATTCAGATTTCTGCCTTAATCTAAGCCTTCTAAAAATTGCAAGGCAAAACAGACGTTGATAAAGATCTTAATAGAAACATGGGGAATCTAAAATTTGCATTCCACGACATCTCTCCTCAACTAAGCAGAAATCCTTAGCGAATTGGTTTCTTGTACTCATACAGAGTAGATCCGAATAAAATGAAAATGTCGCTATTGCGTCCATATCGAAGCCATTTTAGTGTTGATTCTTAAAGACAGAAAATATTTATTTTTCACGTTGAGAAAGCCTATGAATATCTGTTCTGATGAGCCCTATTAGGGAGAAATACGTATAAACAAATACATAGACACTTTGTACGTGAAATCAAATCTTGACTGTCTTTTTCATTTTATTCGGATCTACTCTGTATGAGTACAAGAAACCAATTCGCTAATGATTTCTGCTTAGTTGAGGAGACATGTCGTGGAATGCAAATTTTATATTCCCCATGTCTCTATTAACATCTTTATCAACGTCTGCTTTGCCTTGCAATTTTTAGAAGGCTCAGATTAAGGCAGAAATCTGAATTGTGTTTCGAAACTATTTTACGGATTTAAAAAAAATAGCTTTTATCAAGATTATTTCGTAATAACTTAAGTACTAACAACTAAGCCGAGTTTTTGGCTCATTTATTCATATAATTCAATTTTTAACTTTTTTATTATTTTTAAAATACTTTACGGATAATATTTTCCATTCTTTTAGGACCTCTGTGCTATTGACTTGAACGATATTGTTAATAAGTTTCTATTTTTTGGGTTGTGATCGTTATGTCTACGCATTTTTCTTAAAAATAACTTAAAAATAAATAAAAATATTGCGGTATTCGTTCGAAATACGGCACACAAAAGGGGTTTATGTTTATAACGTCAGAAAGTCATTGAAATGAACGTAAAGTAGAAATACAAGCATTGTACAATGTATTTACCATGTTGGCAGGTTGGGGATTTTATTACGGAGAAAGCATCTAGTGCATTGTTTTGCTACTAAGTAGTTTCCCTCACTTAGATATTTGAAACATCCAAGTCATTGTTCCGGTAATAATAAACAATGAAACTTTTGTATCTTACCACAAGACCTAATTATTAGCTAGTTGCTAGGGAAACATAAAAATGATAGTCAGTGTTTGTGGCATAATGTGTCTGTTATATTGTCGTATCCAATATCATAAGAGAGAAAATTTTGTACGCAATATTTTTGACTGATATGACAGTTTGTTGCCTGGCAATTTTCCGTGGCGAATTTAATTTTGACAGTTAAATCACGAGACTTGCCGAAATTGCCGAAAGACAACAAACTTAAATAAAACCAGAAGAAAATTTTGCCGGTAAATAATTTTCTCTCGAATGATATTCAACAAGACTATTTCACGAGACAATTAATGCACCATATCAACGAAACATAATCTTTATTTATTTGTTAACAATATTAAATGTACAATTATTATACTCGAAAGTCCAGCTTCATTTGTTGTTCTGAGATTTTCGATCAACTTCTGGTGGTGACTGGAATCAAGAAACCAGATATGGTTTTAGAGAGCTTGCATTTGAGTGAGCAGTTAATTTAATTAACTCCTGTTCAGAAACACCTTGCTTCAACAACAAGATTGGCACAGCTGAAGATTGATGAGAGTGGTTTGTTATTTTATGTTTTCTTGTGTCTATTCCAAATTTTTCAGCTGCCACTTTTGCCCATTTAGATAAGGTGTTAATTCCAAGTGGACAGTTATTGAACCAAGATCCATCCTTCCACTTGGGGTAAACGGTAAGAAAGAGTCGGTCTGATAAAATCTTTGGTTCCCTTTTTTTCATTAATTTCAACAATAATCTAACTAAGTATAAATTTTCCTTTGATGAATTTCTTACCATTTGCTGCTTGCCAACTTTTTCGAACAATCTTGATTTGTTTTGGAAAAAGTGCTGTTGCATTTAATTCGGTCCGTAAATTCTCCCATAATATGAAATTTCTTTTGTAAAAGTAAATCCTGCAGTTTACGGTCTTATTGCCACTCCAAGCAAGTTCAAATGATCAAAGCTGAAAAAACTTTTTTTGTGCTTTATCGGGGGTTTCCTCGTCGTAGCTTTCGATGATTTTTAATAGTTCTTCGGTGGATAATGTTTTTGAACTGAGTTTTCTTTTTTCTTAATCACTTTGAAGCTGCCTTTGCTTGGTATCTCTGGCCAATCTTGCACATTTAAAAGATGTATCTGTGAAAGGTCGATTTTTATGCCGTACTTCGTAAAATATTTTTCTTGTACCATTTTTGTTGTAGTATTCCACATTGACTTTACAGACGACTTTTTATAGTCTTCGCCACTTCCTTTTTTTCATGAAAAATGCATAATTCTCAAAAATTTTTGCTAGTTCCGTTATGGTAGTACATTTTTCAAGCGTAAAATTTCTCACCCGTAGGAACTCCAAAAATTAGGTCCAAATAGAGCTTCTGCACCTCTGCGTGTTCAGTGGGACATTTTCCGAAACCAATTTTTTTATTTCTTCACCTGACTGGCATCCAAATCTTGATTTTTCGTCTGGATTTATTATATCTGTACAAAATTGATTACGCCTCAATGACGTTAGCACTCCTCGTTCATCGTTCCAAGTCCTGCTCCGAATCCAAATTGAACTTCTAATTTCGTGTATATGAGCGAGTGAATGATAGTAAGGACTATTTTAAGTACATGGCTCATATTTTGGCACTATTTATTAATTAATTATAAATTAATTTATGTTCTTCACATCTTCTAGCGTTTGGTTTTTTAGAAAGTGGAATGAATATTGATAGTAGCCAGTCTTTTGGTAAGTAACCAGTCTCGTGAATGTTGTTGAATAGTTTCGTAAAAGCTGTGATTTGGTGTGCCTCTAATAGCTTTAAAATTTCACCATACACCTCATCAGATCCTGGTGATTTCCCATCTTTAATCCGCTTAATGGCCATAGTTACTTCTTCGTTTGTTATTTCTGGGCCGTAGGGATTGTTTAATTCAGTCGGACATTGTGCTGCATCTTCGAAAAATTTTTGCATATATTCTTTGCATCTTTTTCAATTATAGTCAAAATCTGGCCTTCAATGTCTACAACAATGCCTGTATTGCGTTGTTTTCTGGTGTTCTGTATCTCTTTAATTTTTTGTGCATATGTAAATCGTCATGTTTGCGTTGTAGTGTTTCAACTTCCGTACATTTCTCCGTCAGCCATGCTTCTTTTGCTCCTTTTATCTCTTTTTGATTTTAGATATTTATGTGCAATTGTGGTAATAGATGTCTTCATTTCGTTTCACTGTTCTTCTATGCCTCTAGTAGTGTCTTTAACTATTTTTGCAAAATTCTTATTAATCTTAATAGATTATGATCTGAGAAGACATCTGCGCCTGGATATGTTTTTGTTGAGGTGATAAAATTTCTAAACCTTTTGTTTATGTTGATAAAATCAATTTGGGTTTTTCATGATTTTCCCTGGGGTATCACTGGGTGCTTTCCATGTATAAAGTCTTCTTGGATGTAATTTAAAAAATGTATTCGTCACAACCATATTCGTCTCTTGGCAGAATTGTATTCTGCCAGAAAGAAACACCAGCGGCTCATAATAATGACATTTTTGAAATGTTTTTGAAAATTGTCAAGATGTATTTAGCATTGCGAAAAATACATTTATTAATGAGATGTTAATCAGGTTTAGGGGCCGGTGCAAACTCCGGATGTACATTCCAAATAAGCTACGAAAATATGGTATAACACTGATGTAGATAACTGATGCTAAGACTCAATTTGCCTACAATAGCTATATATATATATATATATATATATATATATATATATATATATATATATATATATATATTAGTTTTGAGTTTCTTGAACCGTACTATATTTAATATAAAATTAGTATTTATTGGGTTTAGGTTCAATAAAATATACACAGTGACATTAGAAGTGTTACACCCAGAAGGAGTAATTTCTTGAACTTAATTTTTTGGCAACAGAATGACTATATTTAAAACATGCTATGATAACAATACCAATCGTTTATCTCTTCTACTTTTTGTAAAAATAAAGTTTTATCTTCTAAATTTTTTTGTGAGAGACCGACCTGTGAAAACCGGTTCGTATAGAAATTTTTAGTTATTGTTCCTCAGTCTAATTGTATTCAGTGTAAGCAAATGCCTCGAGTTCGAATAAACCATAATAACCACCATTTTAGCGATTTTGACAGGAGTAGAATTATTGTGTATAAAGATATGGGTTTGTCGTATCGCGAAATTGGCCGTCGTGTTAATTGTACGGAAATGACGGCTATGCGTGTCTGTCGTATGTGGACAAACTAAGGCAGAGGAATACGAAGAAGACCATCTGGTCAACCAAGGCGTACCACAGAGCGTCAAGATAGACGCTTTAGATTACTGGCTCTGCGAGACCGTTTTGCTACTGCGCGTCAAATTGCTGACCAATGGTTTGGAGTAGTAGGTAGACCTGTTAGTATGTTAGTATGCGTACACTATACCTTCGTATTCGAGCCTTTGGACTGGTTTCATTCCACCCATGACTAGTGCTTCCTTTGACTGCGGACCACGGTCATCAACGTTTGAATTGGTGCAGAGAACGGCAGCATTGGGTAGCAGAATGGCGTAATGTAGCATTCAGCGATGTATCACGATGCTGTTTAGGAATGCATAATGGTCGTAGGATGGTAAGACGCCGCCGTGGAGAACGACGAGATATCGGGTTTGCTGTTGAGAGGCATGTATACAGGACAGTTGGAGTAATTGTTTGGGGGGCTATTGCCTATGGTAACCGATCACCATTTGTGTTTATTCGAGGCAATATCACAGCTGCGCGTTATATTGAAGACATCTTACAAACCAGTTTACTGCCTTATCTCGACGGCCGTCGAGACGTCCTTTTTCAGCAACACAACGTGCGTCCCCATATTGCTCATCAAACTATAGACTTTTTCCAAGAAGCTGGCGTTAATGTGTTGCCACGGCCGCCCCGTGTTCCGGATTTAAATCCTATCGAACATGTATGGGATATGATGTGAAGGAGACTGTCCACTTTGCATCATCCTGCACAGACTCTGGCACAGTTAATACATGAAGTTTAAGTTGCTTGGAACGAGGAGCCACAAGCAGACATTGAACATCTCATTTTGTCCATGCCTAGACGTATACAGGAGTGTATTCAGCTACGGGGTCGCCAAACACATTATTAATTTTTTTTTGATTACTTGTTAATAAAAATTCTTGACAACGTTATCGTTTCATTCTTGATGTAAATCTAGCATGTTGCCAAAAAATTAAGTTCAAGAAATTATTCCTTCTGGGTGTAACACTTCTAATGTCACTGAGTATATATATTACATGTGGAACTAGATTTTATTTTCCATAACAATCAACGTTTCGGCAGGAAGCCCTTGCCTTTGTCAAGATTCTAAAATGTACATGTATTGTAAAATATGTATATATATATATATATATATATATATATATATATATAAATATATATATGACTTACCAAAACGTAAAACGGGACACAGACATTAATGAACTGAAATAAAAGTTGATATCTGATATCTCATGGTTTACTGTCATTAGTATATAATTATTTTTATATGGGCGTATCATTGATATTTTCGAAAAAGGTAAAGTAGAGATATGTTATGACGTTAAGAGCTTTTTATGGTGTTTTTACACCATATAAATAATAATATTTATTATTATTTAAATCAGATTGAAATATGTTTTATTTAGGTTTTGTGTATCTTTTTTGTCATTTATTGCGTTGGTATTTCTTTTTATTTCTATTGATGCGTATATCTCCCTCTTCTTTTTGTTTTGTTCTGTTTTTAAAATTTTGATGTTTTTAAAATCAAATTTATGCTTCTTCTCACTTTCATGTTTTGTGAGCGCAGTGACGTTGTTCTTGTCATATTTGTAAGAGCGAATTCTGGATTGAAGCAGTTGACTAGTTTGACCGATATAGACAACTTCACAGTTAATACATGGTATTTCGTAAACAACATGCGATTTTTTAAGTTTTGGAGTTTGTGTTTTTAGTTTTGTGAAATATTTATTTAAAAGGTTGTTGCTTTTGTGGGCCACTATTATATTATGTTTGGCTAAAATATTTGTTAATTGTTCGGATAAACCTTTTATATATGGAAGAGTTGTGTAATTAGTTTTGATACTGTTGGGTTTGTTGTTATTTGTGTTGTTATAAAATTTATTAAGTCTTGATTTGAAATAATATCATTCTATAATTTAACATGCTCTCCTTCAAGTCATCCTGCAAGGAAAAATATTTGGAAAACGAGGTCCAGGAAGAAGAAGAACATCTTGCTTAAAGAACCTCAGAATCTGGTTCAATACAACATCTGTGCAGCTTTTCCACGCTGCTGCAGATAAGATACAGATTGCCATGATGATCGCAAACATTCGTAACAAATAGGCACATCAAGAAGAAGAAGAAGAAACCTTTACACTATGTGGAAGTGTAAATCGACACAATTTAAGGTACTGGAGTGACGTAAATTCACACTGGATGCGTGAAAACCATACTCAACGACCACAAAAATTAAAAGTATGTTTTTTTTTCCCAATTTCACAATTTTAATCGGATATGTTTTCAGCAAGGTGAAGCTCCAGCTCATTTTGGTGTAAATGTTTGGCGTTGTTTAGATTAGATATTTCCCGGACGATGGATTGATAGACGAAGTAAAATTGAATGGCCTCCACGTTCCCCTGATTTCAATCCTAAAGATTATTTTTATTGGAGATACTTGAAAAATTTAGTTTACAAAACTAAACCTCGAATAATTTTTAGACAACCATAGAGAAATGTGGTAGACGCATTCTACCATCGATTAGGGTACTGTCAACTCACAAATGGAGCACATTTTGAACACTTGATAAAGTAACCATTATGTTAAAAATGTTGTAATCTATCAATTGTTATGTTTAAATGTAGTTAAAAATAGTTAGTATTAAAAAATTTATTGAGACAATTAAGCGTTGCCAGACTTTGTTTTTATGTATTTAAGACCTTCCAGACTACATAAAATCATAAGTATTACATATGGTTGAACTCTTATTGAATAGGAGATTCCAGTAATGACTGAGTATACAGAGTAATGAATTTGAAAAACCAAAGTTACTAATAATATAAGAGAAACGGCAAATCTGGCAACATTGCAAATATTAAATATGGAATTTCCGTATCCCAAAATAGGTGTACCTCAAATTTTGTGCAATTATGACTAGAAATTTACGAGATAATTGGCCGTTTCCAGACTTTTGGGCCACTCTGTATATATATTCTAAACTTCGCAAAAAAAACACTTTTTTTAATTGATGAAATTGTGTAGGCCTTTTATAAAAAGCAGAAATTTTAGTACTATTGTAAAATAAAGGTATTTTAATAACTTTTTTTATATAAATCCTATATACCTATGAGCAGCGGCGGCCGGCCAGGTGAAGTAGGTGAAGGTGAGGTTCACCAAAAAAATATAATTAAATTGAGACAAATAAATAAAAAATGAAAGCAACATTATTATATCTAAATTCTGAAATCAATTATTTATTCTCTTTTAATTAATCTAAAAATTAAAAAGACAACTAGCTTTATTAGCGGTACGTACTTGACGGTCAAGTCCTGACCTGTGTCACTAGCCGTGTACTGAATCTTAGTATTCAGGAATAGGTGAATATAATTTTTGAAATTCGAAATGCATCTGCATGAGCGTTCACGGTTGCCATGGCAACGTGACGTCAGCCTATCCTTAGTGATAGCTGAGAAAACTGGTGGGTGCAGTTCCGACTATAAATATATTATTCGTCTTCACCCACTGTTGGATGTGTATTTGGTATTCCTATTTTTCGGAAATTTCTCTCAGCGACAATATTTTAAAATTTAGTCTATTATATAGATATTTTTTATATAGTATAGTGTATAGTATAGTATTTATTAGTTTAGTTTAGTCACAGTATTACTTTTATTTGTTTAGTGCACTTTATTAATACATTTCTCTGTGGTTTGTTTCGGATTTCGGATATAAAGTGTTCTCGTGGATTTCGTTTGAACCAAAAATAATTTTAGACAGACATAAATCCAATTAATGACTTCTTCTTCTTCTTCCTATGCCGTCTCCATTAACGGAGGTTGGCGACCACGTTTCTAAAAGTTTCTCCGTCTTTTGCAACGTGGAATAATTCGTCTACAGTCATGTTTGTCCAGTCTCGAATATTTCGCAGCCATGATTTCCTCTTTCTACTTATTCCCTTTTTGCCATCGACTCTACCCTGCATGATGACCTGCAGAAGACTATATTAAATGGTGGCTAAATTAATGACTTGGTGTGTAATATATTAGAGACTCCGTTTAGGCATTGGAAAAATGAAGATAAAAGAGATGTTCTTTTACATGGTCGACCAACCAGTATTTTCAACCAACATCTGCGTCTGATCCAGAGTGGTCGGCTGCAATCAGCATCTGACTCAGAGTGGGCGGCTGAATCGAAACTCACCAACCCGTTTAAGCAGGCGTGGTGATTTAATCGCCAAAAAACCCTCAATGAAATGTTAAGGTTGAGAATTAAAATACTCCAGGCAAGCAGAACGAATCGTATCTAGTATAAGTGCCCTTAAAAACTGTTTTCAAGTTATTAGGGCCCTAAACTCTATACATTTTTTTAACAAATTTTTAATGAGTTTTGGGCGCGACGTAGGTACCAAACCTCCTTTTGGTCCGGCAAGCTTTCCTCATCTTCACCACTTTTTTAGGCCACGAGCCGCCGCTGCCTATGAGCGAATAAAGTGCATCCCGGTGTAACTTATTTCAGTGAAATTTTCAAATACCTTAAACTTTTTTTTATTTTTTAAAGTGCGTGATCCGTTACGGGTTAAAGTGTGTCCCTTTATCCATTTGTGGAGTTAATTGTCATATAAAAATGTTAACCTCCGAGTCAGGGTGGTATTCACCCCAAGGAAAAAAGCACACATCGGCATAGGATAGATTTTACTTGTTGATGTATTCCCTAGCTACTCGTAAAATTTCAAAGAAATCGATACGTCGTCAAGGAAATCGGAGTTGAAAACTTCGATGAACTGGACTATTATTTTTCTAATTCTATTTTGCTTTTTAATTTGTCCGTCGTTTATATCATCTAAGATATCTCCACTTAGTCCTACTCTGAACTGACTATAATCATTCTGCCGGTGTCTTATTATTTGTGCTTAATTATTTAAACATACACATGCAAATCCAATTATTGTTGGCGATATTGACTTACCCCACATTCCTATAAACATGTATAAGCATACATTAGCCAGTTTATTTGTATTACCGTGTTTAATGATGTACTAATAGCAAATTGTGATTAATGTTCTACTTTGTGTGTTTAACCATCAATAAATCAGGAATTATATTAGTTATGTGGAGGTGTGCGCAATCCTAGTATAGTACACACAATCTCTGATATGCCGTATAAAGCAATATAATCCGCATCCACGTAAAACGATTATTGAGCTATTTTGATATTAATAATACGACAAATTCACGTAATTGTTGAGATATAGAAAGAATTGTATGTATTTTATAAATTATATTTCTAGGTAGTTTGCAGATAAAAAGGTTTTGTAATAAATGGTTATTAATCAAAAACAAGTATATAAAAAATATTACTATAGATCAGAGGTTCTCAAAGTGGGTGAGGCGGCACCCTGGGGTGCCTCAAGTATTTGCCAAGGGTAAGAAAAGTCTAAAAACCGGCCGCTGCGCCACTGTCCAATCGAAACATTACTATTGACTATTATTTGTACTTGTGTATTCTCGATGGCGACCGAGAAACAAACAGCCGAATTCAACTGACGCGGCTGTTACCTGCATTAATTCCACCCACAGTTTAATTCTTGCAGCCGATAAGTGAGTTTTGTAAAAATTAGAGTTAGATTTCAAAGTGAAAGTCTTAGACATCACTGCAGAAGAAAAGTGACGACGTAAGTAATTATATTCATTGGAATTAATATGTATAATATAAGTATGTACTTTTGTTGCTATTTTAGTAAACATCTTGCTTCATCTCTTCAGGTAGGATCATGCATGATGGAAAGCGTCTGCAAAAATAAAAATGAAAACGACACTAAAGCATCATTTATTCTTGGTTTGCACATTGCAAAAGCATTGCCTAGGAACTGATTAAATCTTGTGTCAAGGATGCCGTACAATGCATGTTAGGTCCAGATATGACAAAGAAGATTGATAATGTGCAGATGTCAAACAGCACTATAAGCAAGAGAATTCACAGTATTTCAGACTTTGTAGAAAAAGAGAGCTTATAAATAGATTAAAAACTTGTGAATTCTTCAGTTTACAGCTTGATGAATGTACCGATGTTGCTGGACTTGCTGGTGTGCTTGTGTTTGTGAGGTTTCCATTAAGGATGAAAATAGAAGAAGAACTCCTTATGTGTGAAGAGCTTAAAAGTTATGCACTGGTATAACTTTTAAGTATATAAGAAAAAATGATATAGAGTAGAGTAAATGTGTGGATATTTGCAGTGATGGAGCGGCTGCAATGGTTGGTAAAATTAGAGGGACGGTGTCTAGAATAAAGGTAGTGGCAGAAAATGCCTCCAGCAGTCATTGTATATTGCATCGTTATTCTTTGGCAACTTAAAAGATGCCGCAAGATTTGAAAGACTTATTGGATGCTTCTGTAAAAATAATTAACCATGTGAAGAGCCGTACACGTACAAGCACGACTTTAGAAGGTCACCCCTTAAGATATGGCTATGGTTCACTTTAATCTTTTGCTTCACACAGAGGTCTGGTGGCTATCTAGAGGAATAATTTTAGGAAGACTATATGAACTAAAAGATCCACTAATTATTACATTTACAGACTAGTCTTTTATCCAAGAATTAAAGGATATCAATTGGCTGCTAAAATTGGGATACCTTTTAGACATCTTCGAAATAATAAATAAAACCACCACTTCGCTTCAAGGCAAAGGAGGAGCACAATTAGATAAAATCAAAGCCTTGCGTAAAGTTACATTTTTCAAAGCATGTGTTGAAAAGAGGAACATCACAAATTTCTCTCGATTACAGGAATTTGTTATAATAAATGAAATCAATCCTCAAACTAACTTCTTTGAAATTGTTATTGCTCATTTGCAAGGTTTGGAAGAAAGCATTGTAAACTATTTTCCAGACATTGACTGAGATGATTTATATAGCTAAGTGATGGACCCGTTTTCGTGCGACCCAAAAAATAAACCTATCGGAATGGCAAATGAAGTTTTTTTAAAATCTACTTGAGATCAGCGAAGATATTAGTTTAAAACTCAAATACCGTGAAGGAAGCCAAGAAGAGTTCTGGATGCAGGTATATGCAGGAAATAATATTGTTGCCAAGGTTACAGTGAAGTGTGTTTCACATCGACTTATCCCTGTGAGTCTTCTTTCTTCACATATGCTAACATTAAAAACAAAAACAGTTTCATTCACTCAGTTTCATTAAGTAAGGATATTTGAATATCAAATGTACTGTATTTTATTAATCTGAAATAAAGTTTATATTGAAATAAAATAAGCCTCAGAATTGTATTTTTTTCATTTTTTGTCGTTTCCCAAATCGCTTCAAGGGTTGGTGGGCCTCGAAATATTTTTAGCCCTACAAGAGTGCCGCGACTAAAAAAGTTTGAGAACCACTGCTATAGACAAAATACAATTTAAAAGAAGATAAAATAGTCTAAAATATATCTAAATACTTTAATCTACTTTTGTGACGTACATTTTGGAGTAATTTGTCAGTATTGTAATAAAATTACTAAACAACGTCATCAAAATCTTCAAACTCAAATCTCATTTGACTGTATGAAAAAGTATCCAATAGAATGAATTTACTTGAATTACTTCTAATACAGTTAATTTTAAATTCAGTATTCTGTACACTACTCCCAATGTAGACATTTTTTTATGCAGTGCTATATTCTTCTTCTTTTGACATCATAACCTTGGATGGATCTTTCTCTATATGGCTACGTCCTTCCATTTTGACCTTTTTTGTTCCCTCCACCTCTATTGTCTTATATTCATAGTTTTCAGGTCATCTTCCTACCATCTCGTTCTGGATCTTTTTTCCTTTTTGACTAACGTGGATTAATAAATCCCGGGCCTAACCATGGAAGGGCGACTTTAATGAATGTTTGAAGTTATACTTCTATACGCGCGTTCAACTTTGGAAATTTGTACGGGAGTGAATCGGAAAAATCATTACATATGTAAGATATACGTAAGAGAGAGACAGAAGATATATATATACAGAAGATAGAAAATATAGAATAAAAATGTTCCTTTTGTAAATATATTTTATATTTATTAATATTATTATTATTTTATATTAATTATCTTTCAGCGTATTTCCTGTAACTCTTCTCAGTACTCCCACTCTCATCTCTGCCGTTTCCAGTAGCCTTTGTGTTGTGGCTGTGTCGGGTCTTATTTCTGAGGCATATGTCAGTATTGGTCTTACACTAAATTCTTGACTTTATCTCAGTGTTAATGTGTCTGTTTCGCCATATAGGGTTATTAATTCATCCTGTCAGTCTATTTGCTTTTTGTACTTGATTTCTCATTGCTTTGTCCAAGACTCCATAGCTGCACATTAGTAATAATGGTATTTTGTTTTAATTACTTTTTATCAAAATATTGATTTAATCCTTCATTTACTATACTCCTATTACAGGTCAAATGTTGTTTATATACAGCAAACAATGCACCATATACCTATATACCTAATTCTGTTTCTCTTTCTGCTCTTTCTTACCTATAGCATTACATATGTAATGATTGTGCAGATTGACTTCCATATAAATTTGTAACGGCGAACGCGTGTATAGAAGTATAACTTCTACCGGCAGTCCTACTAGACTGCCTCGCCCGTTTTTCATTTAATATTTCGGTAGTCCTTACCTTGAAAAGTATACTGTCAAAATATTTATGTCATTCGGATTATTATTTACCGAGTATCAATTATATAGTGTTTAAATTACCGCTACTTTTCTGATTTTTATCAACAATGGATTAAAAGCAATTTCGTGTGTTGATTTACCACTGTTAAATTTTTTAGAGGAAAACTATCGTCTAAACTGACGCTCAAAAAGTGTTGCCTGTGTTAGGAACTCTACTCCTCCTTCTGCTCATTTATTAAATTACTATTAATTTATTTTATATTTTCCACCGAAAATTATTTGTTTAATGTCTTATTCTTATAATTAGTTACGTAGAAAAATGATTACTTACCGATATAAATAAAAGTTTACATCCTACTCGAATCTGCATATAATAAAGAGAAAACCATAAATATTATTTCAACTAACTTCTTTGTATAAAATTCTTTTATGAATAACAATTCCGGCACAATTATTTTTTAAATATTTATAGAGCCAGGAGGATTCATACGGGCTTTTGAATATTCAAGGCAATATTGTAATTAAGGAAGATTTTAAACGGAAAAATAATTAGTATTCCAGGCTAGTTGTTTTAACTCAACAATGGCTGATGCTCCCCCAGAACGAAAACTGCTGTAATCTTTAAAATTGCAATGTAAATTAGCATCACAAAACCGAAAAGTACTTTTCCGTTTCAGTGTTTCTTGTACTGTTAGAGTAAAAACAAAACAGGGGAGTTCTAACGGAAGCTTCAGCGTTCATCGTTAATACACTTTAAAAAACCAACTAAGATATCCAGCATTTCACTACGGAATTTTTTTTTCTTTATGAAAAATGTTTTTTAATGAAAACATATTTTTTATTGCAAAGAACTTTCTATTAGTATATTTAATAATTTACTTTATTTGTGATTCAACTTTTTTCCACAACGTTATCGCATTTGTAATGAAGTAATAGTGTTTTTTAATGCATGTATATTTTTTCAGGCAAAACCTGAGCCCCCGAATTTTGTTAGCATCATTATCGTATTTCTGAAGAATTCATAATGTTTTTTAATGTAAACATATTGTTTTAATGCATTAAAATTTTTTATTAGTATATTTAATAATTTAATTTATTTATATATAATATATGCAAAATGTTTTGAAAAAAATATGCACATATATATGTTTCTTTTTTCGTGAAAATATGCACAATTATTGACTTTTATTACAAAATATGCAATCGAATATGTAATGAAATTTAATGATGTAATAAAACAAAATAGGGTGCAAAAAGTACTGTGTTTAAAAATTGGTTTATATAAAAGATATTTAAACACGTAAAAAAAAATAAAATAAATTTTTTACCATTCAAAGTCTTTTAACGAGCTTACAGAACCACACCAATAGAAAGTCTATATTGTGAAGCAGCTGAACCATCACTATATCACAGAAGAATGTACTTAAAGTTAACCTATGCAATTAAACAAATGCAAATTCTAACAACCACACCTTCAAATATGATCACCTTAACCGATTATTAACATGTTTCTCCAATAAACCACGTCTACATAAATCTTTCTAACACCGAATCAAAATGGATCTCTCATCTCTGAACACCACCTTACCTCCTTGCTTTCCCGTTAGTTTTGAACCTGCTGCACCATGGACTTTGGGAATACCTAAAATAATAACTACCCTAACATCATTGGACAAACAGACTACTAACCATAGTATAATACATCAAAATTTGCAAAACTTATTATCAAAGTATACAAATTTCTCTCAAATTTATACAGATGCTTCAAAATCAACAGTTGGTGTGGGAGCAGCAGTTATATCCTCTAATATGTGTCAAAAATATAAGTTGCCAATATACTATAGTACTCTTAATGCAGAATTATATACCATATACGAGGCACTCACATACATTATATCCTCACCAAATCAGAAATATATAATTTTGACTGATTCACTAAACTCACTACAATATATAGGAAGAATATACCCAGAGAATCATATTCTTGAAAAAATAAAACAAAATCTGATAGAGACAGAAAATTGTAATAAGGAGGTAATCTTTATTTGGATCCCATCACATAATAGTATTAGAGGTAATGAAGAAGCAGATAAGTGTGCGCGTGAAGCCGTCAATTCAGCTGACTCTATTATTGTGAAATACGTGATAGCTAGTGATGTTTCAAGTGTTATCAGATCGCGGATCCTAAGTGAGTGGTAAAACCGGTGGGAATTTTCAGTGTCCAATCTTCGAAATATTAAACCGGACATTAAACCATGGAGATGTTTCCCCACTAAAAGAAGGGATCAAGTGACAATAACTCGTCTTAGATTAGATCATACCAGTGCCACGCACAAGTTCTTAATTACTAAAGAATCCGAACCAAAATGTGAGCAGTGTAACGTTAAACTCTCGGTGAAACATGTTGTTGTAGACTGTCCAGTTTTCTCCACAGCAAGAATCAATTATGGTAACTCAATAAACTTAGAGAAAGCACTTAATGCAAATTGTTCATTCACAAATATGTTAAACTACTTAAAAGCTATTAATTTTGTTAATATATAATATATTTAATATTGTAAATCTGATTCTCGCTAATAACCTTCGGGTTGATGCGAATTTGTAAATAAAAAAAAGTCTTTTAACCAAAGGAATCAATGTACATTTTGTCTGGATAAAAGCATATGCAGAATTTGAACCTAATGAATATGTCGACTTATTAACTGTTACGATAATTATCCTGGCCTAAAATAACCGTAAATATTATGACTAATGCTGTTCTGTTTTTAGATTTTACGAGAGTATTCTATTAGCCGGCAGAAATTTACCTGAAGGGACCTTCCAGAAACGGTCGAGCCGATGTAAAAATACCCGTTTGCCTTACCGTTATAATTTCGCCGCTAATCGAGAAGGCTGTTCGATGATTCTAGCGTAAAGGCAATGGCATATATAAAGGACATTTTATTTGGAAGAAACGGTTAATAAAGAAGATTCGCGCTCGTGATATTATTGTTACGCTCGCCTACTAATAAATTATTGTATATGTAGTGATAAATAAACTTATATAAATTATCGTGCCTTTTAATAAATTAAAGTAGGAACAATATAATAAATTAGTAAAGACATTATAAATTAAAGACATAACAATTAATAAATTCACAACAAATGGTGGCAGAAGTGAGATCGAACATAAATTAGACTTATAATAATAATACAAGTGAATATTTGTAAATTGTGAAAATGACGACGATTTATGAGCTGACAGTGACTAATTTAAGAAGACATCTTGAAGACAGAGAATTAGCTTCTACCGGAAAAAAGGCTGAGTTAGTCCAACGACTAAAGAACGCTTTGCTAGAAGAAGGACTAGATCCAGAGACTTATATATTTGAAGATGCTGTCATCTCGTCGATTTCGAAATTAGAGAACAAAGTTTCTGGTGACATCGCATCATTAGAGAACAAAGTTTCCGGCGACATCGCTTCTTTGGAAGACAAAGTTTCTAACGAGATTTCTTCGCTGGAAAGCAAAGTCTCTGCTAATATCTCTTTGGAAATCTCTAAAGTAACTTCTGAGATGTCTGCCCTCGACAATAGAATGTCTTCGCTAAAAAACCAAGTTGCTGCCGATATGTCGGCCTTCGAAGAAAAGATTAAAGAGATAGAAAGGAAGATGGAGGAAACCGGGACAGCAGAGAGAGGAAACAATCCAATTACAGTGGAGACAAAAGAAGACGAGACGAAATGTAAGTTGGAGACACGGCCGAAATTTGAAGGAAGTGGAGGTTCTATTCATGTTAAAGTCCCAACTTTCGACGGAAAATCATCATGGAACAACTACATGAAACAGTTCGAATCAGCCGCAAGAGCAAATGGATGGTCTGAAAAAGAAAAGGCTGTAAACCTGACTATCGCCCTTCGAGGAGATGCCTTAGATGTGCTTCAGACCATAGCCGTAGAGGAGACCGATGATTTCGAACAACTGAAGAAGAGGTTAAATATGCGATATGGCCACGAACATTTGGAGCATGTATATCAGTCACAGCTTAAAAATCGTAGACAGAAGAAAGATGAGGCTCTTCAAGAATATGAGGTAGATATTGCCAGATTAGTACGATATGCTTATCCAACAGCTCCCGAAGACATGATGGAAAAATTGGCCGTTCAAACGTTTATTGATGGTCTTCGTGATCATGAAATGCAGAGAACACTGCGATTAGCTCGTCACAAGACGCTGGTTGATGTCCTATCCGCCGCCCTCGAATACGAGTCAGCTACGCAGGCCTCTGGCGGGTACAGTAAAGTTAGGACTGTAAAAGAGGAAGGAGATGAAGATAAACTTGACCAGCTCGTTAATTTGATGAAAAGCATGACATGCAAGAAAAAGAAGACCATAAAATCAAGAAACTCACCATCAGGAAAACCAGAACAAGTCGGCTTTAGGGGAGCAGCTTCGACCCGAAACTTTTCCAAAGACCCTCTTATACTAATAGCTTCTTTGAAATGTCGTGAAGATAGTGTATATGTAGATGGAGAAATAAATGGTAAAAGACATACGTTGTTGGTGGATACCGGAGCGACCAGAACCATTATACGCCCAACAGTTATAAACAGCCGTAAGAAACTATTACCAACGAGGTTGCGACTTCGGACCGCTACAGGTGAAAATGCCAACATTCATGGAGAAATCCAGGTACAATTGGGAATTGGAGCAGAAAAGTTTGTCCATACTGTTATAGTTGCTGACATCGAAGAGGATGTTATATTAGGAATGGACGTAATGAATATGCATGGATTCCAATTGGATTTTAAGAATAAGGTAATCAAAGTTGGCAACGAGGAAGTATTTCTCCATCCACATAATGACAACACTGTGCAAGCAGCCATTAAAGAAGATACAGTCGTGCCTGCGAGAAGTGAAACGATCATAGTAGCGCGGCTACACGGAATTGTGGACGAAGGGAGACCTGTTATGATGGAGCCTTGGAACCACGACGATGAGGTTGGCCGTGGAATCATAATTGGAAAGGAATTGGTGACTTTGGCTAAGGAAATTCCTGTGAGGCTTATCAATGTCAATGACTACCCAGTGACCATAAAGAAAGAGACAAAAGTAGGAACTTGTGTACCTGTGACATCCATAATCCGTCAGGCGACAACATCTGATAATTCCAACGACAAATTCGACCAAATGGTTGCAGTTGCAGGACAGTCTCTAAATCAGATGGAGAAAAGGAAATTAAGGGAATTTCTGCGGCAGTATCGTGATATTTTCGTACCGAAAGGAGGAAAGACGGGAAGAACTACCGTTGTTAAGCATAAAATTGATACTGGTAATGCTAAGCCAATTCGTCAAACAGCTCGACGATTACCACAGGCGAAGAGAGAGGAAGCTGAAACGATTGTTCAGGAAATGAAGAAAGACGGGGTGATAGAACCTTCTACGAGCCCATGGGTCTCTCCGGTGGTCCTGGTTAAGAAGAAAGACGGAACGACGAGGTTCTGTGTGGATTACCGTTTGCTGAACAACGTTACCAAGAAAGATAGTTATCCTCTGCCTCGGATCGATGACACATTGGACACATTGGCTGGAAGTAAATTGTTTTCTACTTTAGATTTGAAGTCTGGATACTGGCAGGTAGAAATGGACCCAGTCGATAAAGAAAAGACAGCCTTCACCACAGGATCTGGATTGTGGCAATTCAACGTTATGCCATTTGGACTTTGTAATGCTCCTGCGACATTTGAGAGGCTTATGGAAAATGTGTTGAGAGGGTTATCTTGGAAAACATGCCTGGTTTATTTAGATGACATAATCGTCTTGGGGGAGACATTCGAAGATCATTTGAGGAATTTAGAAAACGTTTTTAATCGACTTAAAGCTGCCCAATTGATGCTAAACCCCAAGAAGTGCCAGCTATTTCAAGGTAAAGTCAATTATCTGGGTCATATAGTCAGTAAAGAAGGAGTGGCCGTGGATAAGGGAAAAATCGATTCCATTAAGGAATGGCCAAAACCAACTGACAAACATCAAGTGAGAAGTTTTCTTGGACTATGTACTTACTACCGGAGGTTTATTAAGAAGTTTGCAGATATCGCTAAGCCATTAACGCGACTTACAGAGGAAGCAAGAGAATACCGCTGGGATATAGACTGCCAAAATGCCTTTGAAACGTTGAAAAAGCATTTAATAACAGCACCAATTTTGGGGTATCCACTGCCAGAAGGAGAGTTCATCTTAGATACGGATGCAAGTAATGTGGGAAAAAAACTTTTCAACTGATACTGGTATTCCACATAAAGTAACGTTTTCTGATAGTATTATTCCTTGCAAGTCAGCATTGCTTCGAGAGTGAAGCTACCAATGGAAGGAATACTGTTTTGTGAATCAAAATAGATACTCGTTACTTCAGCCAGATATTCCCAAAGTTCCTTGGTACAAGTCTTGTAGAGCTTCCAGGAGGCACATAGCTGCCATAATTAGAATACGATTCGGGCACGCATGTTATCCAAAACACTTATTTAAAATAGAGATTTTGAATGATGACAAATGAGAGCATTGTGGAGAGGAAAGTGATTTAGATCATATATTTTTTATTTGTTCTAAAAATACAGTGTACTCATCCAAACTTATAAATGATTTATTAAAATATATATTTATTATCAATTGGCTCTGTAGATATTGACAACTCTTTAATTATATTTTTAAAAGACAGCAAATTATCATTATAATTCTCTAAAAATTATTTAGTTAATCTTGTTACCTTTATTAAACCATTTGTATAACTTCCTCCTATCCGTGACCTAGTGTTGTTGTGTCTTATATAAATCTTTTATTTTGATAGGGCATTTAGGTAAATTATAATGATGGATACTGTCTTATTCCTTTTGTGTCTGGTTGTATGACCAATAAGTCTAAGCCAAAAAAGAAAAAAAACATAGTTTTCCAGTAAAAATGATTGTCTTCTATCGGTAAAAAGATATTTAGACATAGAAAAGGTTATTTCAACGTCTACTGACGTAATTGACGTATTTTCGTAGATATTTTTGACAATTTTTAAAAATTTTAACCCTTCAACTCTTTCTTAAAGTCACTATCACTTTGCACCTTACTTGATCTCCAACTTTACCCGAAACGTTGCCACACTAAGCCATAAAATTTTTAATGGTACTAATGGATTCTCTTAAACTTAATTGTCCACTCTCTAACAATATGATTATATCTGGAATAAAGCCAAAATAAATTTTAATAAAAAGTAAATCTCTAGCTACACTTACACTTTGTAACAAGTCCTTACTTTGGACTACACTCTAAGCGTCGTCCTTTATGTCCAAAATTAAGTCTTTAACGGCATCAAATCCACGTTTCCCATCTGGTAGTTACTGGTTCTGGTGGTAAACTAACTCCAGGCAGTCTCTTCCTATACATCTGCACTCTTAGAGGGACTTTGATGAATACTTTTTTAACATTTGAAATTAGCTTATTTACTGACGAAAATTCTGTTCTAATGGTTTCTGCTACTTGGTTTATCCCGTGCAGAAGACATGTAACATGCACCAAATTAGGGTAAAATATTTTAAGGTTTTGTCCTACTTTTCTCATATAGGATATTGTATCAGAAAAAGCACCAACAACTTTTCTTCTGGCACTGGGTTTTAAAAGAAATAATCTTGTTAGAGACTGCTATATCAATCTGGACACCGTCACATTATTGGTTTTGTCCAACTGCTTTGAAGCCATTAAATATACGTTTGTAGAATTATTTTCTTAAAGTACTCCAATCATTAGATGTGCGATATATCTGTCACAAGAATCCGTACTTTCATCCACAACGATGTAGAAGTTTTTCTAGTCAATTGAAGATTTTATTCACTAAAGAACTGTCTCGTAGACTGAATGAACATTTTTCTTTCTGATAGTCGACTTATCAGGAATGGTTTGGTTGCAATGCATTTGTAAAAAGCTTCTAAATTGGGGATGCTGAAGTTTTCTTAGTGGTATGTTAGCTGCTATCATAGTTTTACTCAAATCTTCTTGAAAAAGTTCCTTATCCGACCACATTTTGAAATGCGTTTTTAACATTCTGTTGAACAGGCGCACATTTCATTTTTACAATCTTCCCGATATGCAGCGCTGTTTTTAAATGCTGACTTACTTGAAACTTTTTCTCACAAACAATTGTTTTTGAACAGGCTTTGCAAAAAACTTTTTGTCCACTAAATTCTATCTCGGAAATACCCTTTATCCACGTCGCAGTTTTTACTATTTTCACCATTTTTAAAACCAATCAAAACTTGCTATATATATATATATATATATATATATATATATATATATATATATATATATATATATATATATATACATATATATATATATATATATATATATATATATATATATATATATATATATATATATATACATATAAATATATATATATATGTTAACACACCAAAGCTTTTCGACAAACTGTAAATACTAACCTGAGTCTAGTTATGCCTGCCCAATATTTAATGTGCAAACCAACAACCGTATTATAAGATCATAAAAACCTCTTTAAAATGGTACGGGATTTCCCATTTTCTAACAAAAGTAGAATTATTCACAAATACAGTGTCTCATTCATAATTATAAAAATCATTTAGATAACAGTAATAAACATAAATAGTCCCTTGTAAATACTCTATTGTTGTCTAATAAACACAGTGAGATCGGGTTAAAAAAATTACTTGAATAAGACCATTTAACTTGAAAAATCCTTTAATTCTTCGATATTATCAGAGGGAACTGTTAAATATAATTTTTGGGTGTAAAGATGACCATAATATGCAGCTAAATTAAAATGTTCTCAAAATATGCATTTTTCTAAAAAATTGACAAAATATGCAAAATATGCACGTATATGTAATTTGCATATAATCCGCGCTCTAGTGATTAAACTTTTAACCGCAAAGTTATCGCATTTCTGATGAACTAATAATGTTTTTTAATGCAAGAAATAATTTTTCATGCAAAAAAACTTTCTTTTAGTATATTTAATAATTTACTTTATTTATGATTTGAATTGTTTCCGTATCGTTATCGTATTTCTGATAAAGTAATAATGATTTTTAATGCTTGTGTATTTTTTGATGCAAAAAACTTTTATAATAAAATATGAATTATAACTATTTACTATTTTTGAGATTTTAATTTTTTCCGCATCTTTATCGTATTTTTGAAGTATTCATAATGTTTTTTAAAGCAACCATATTTTTTTAATGTAAAAAACCTTCTTCTAATATATTTAATCATTTACTACATTTATTATTTACATTTTATCTGTACCGTTATCGCATTTCTCATTAATTAATAATATTTTTTAATACAACCACGATCTTTTAATGCAAAAATCCCTCATTTAGTCTTTTTAAACGATTGTTAAATTTATTATTTAAAGAGCAATTTGTTATCTTTTTTAATTATTTCGTTTTCAAAGACTAATGTTATCTTAATTTTAACCCAATAAGTGACTGATCTTTTTGTCGCTGATTTTTTTTCTTACAGTGTTAAAAAAAAAAGAAACAAAACACTAAAAACGGACGTTTTACGCATTAAAAATAGATCCTTTGAGTTTGTTTGTTGCGCGTTTTCTGAAAAGTATACAGAAGGGGAAGCGAGAAAAAAAAACAAAGCTATTCCTTGATATAGACAGAATGAGATTTCTCGATAGCCTTACTTTTGGATATATTTTTGTTACCTGTGAAAAGTTTTAGACTTATGGCAATTAACTGAAAATAGATACAATAAATTTATAAAAGGATCGATATAGAAACAAAGCAACGATGTTGTTAAACAAAAAAAAACAATAAAACCTTTGTGGGACAAAGATAAAGATTAGGGGATAAAAAAAGCAACATAGAAAACGCCTTTAAGAAACGAAAATTAGAAAGTGATTTATATTTATATACCTATAAACGAATTTGTAAAAGAGATATTTGTAGACGCAAAAAAAATGGAAAAATTTTTATTTAGAATTGGAAAAAAATAGTAAAGTGAATTACAAATAATCAAAGTGTCAAAAAAAAACAGTGATCCCTGAAATAAGCCTAAATTAGTTGTTCTAACAAAAATTCGTTTTTAGATGAGTAATACTTTTAATAAACAATAATCCTTTATCGTTTATAAATAAGGAATTTTCAACGATCGACCAAATGGAACAGAACAACTTAGAACGGGATCCTACAGCATCCACAAAGAATAATACGAGAAAAATAATAATACTACTACTATCGGTTTACAGCGTTCTCCGACGTCTTTCGACTCCTAACCGTCATTTTTCTCTATTTAACCATAGTCCTGGAGGGATTTCTCTTTCCTCTAGTTCTTTTTCAATTCCCTCTCTCCAGCTTATTCTCAGCCTTCCCCTTTTTCTTCTCCCTCATGGTGTCCACGTCAAAATCTGTTTCGGAATCCTGTCATCTGGCATTCTCTGTACATAGCCGTATCAAATTAACTATTTTGTTTTTATCTCATCAACTAGTGTATGCTCAACTTCCATCATTTCTCATATTCTCTCATTTGGTATCCGATCTCTTCTTGATTTGCCTACTGCTCTTCTCCAGAAGTTCATTTTTCTCGCCAATAAAAGTTTCTCTGTTCTTTGTTTCATTGGCCAAACTTCACTGCCATATGTGATTACACTTTTAAGTATGGTGTTGTATATGAGTTGTTTGTTCACTTTAGATATTGTTTGGTCCCACAGAATGCCGTTCATTATGGATATGGCTTTTCTACTTTGTATGTTTCTGTCTTTTATAGCAGCATCGAGTGTTCCATCTTGAGTTATCTTCATACTACCCCAAAAAAAATTGAATTATATGATGTATACCGTTTTTTGAACACACTCGTAATGTTGAAAAGATGCTGTATCTTATTTTAATTTTAGTTCTTAAAGCATATTATTCAGCTCTTCCTTATTAATATGTTATGAACTTTACGGTCATTAAATTTTTATGTTTGAGGTATTAGTCATGTTGTAACTGTCTCATTAATACGTAGTCTATGCCATTAAAAAAATCAATTGTTCAAACAGAACTATAAACGTATAAAAAATAATAAAAAAATTTGCCAAAAACTTTAAAAATAATACTAAACATAGTCTACGAATTACAAAAGCAGTGACACTACTAATAGACTATTATGATTGGCTTTAATAAAGTGTTTTAATGTGAATGTATACATATATTTGAAGATAATTTTGATTTTGATCTATTTTTAAACAAAAGTTTCTTTCCCCCAGCGGCTTTAATAATTTGATCACCCAACGTACATTAACTTCTCCATGGGCCATTTTATTGCTGCATATTTCATAAGCAAGCGAGCTAAACGAAATAGGTGGGCGAGTGGATTAAGATTTGTAACCATGAGCTGAACATCAAGAGTAAATATATACCTGCGATTAAATGAGAAATTATTGTTGCTGTCTATTTGTTTAAAGTATGTATTTCCTAAAAGAACGAAAGAGTTATATGGACTTCTGTAAATGTTATAGAGTATATGGTGAGGATTAAAAGAAATTTACAGTTTAATAGAGAGTACATAATTTACTTTTGCGTCTAAATAAGTAGTCAATTAGTGCCAGAAACTATTTAAACTATATAAACGTATTTTCAACTGAAATTGTAGCCAATTTCCATTAAAGACAGTTCACAATACTAAAATCACTTAAGAAAATAGCTTGCGAACAATATTAAAAAATATATTTTGTATAATTTTGGGTGGATGCGCCAGGATTTTTAGTCTAAATTTGTCCGAAGTAAAAGCCTATTGTTAAAAGCAAAAATGATTTCCTGTTGTACATATATCCGAATCTCTCACCAAAAACCAACAAAGCCGAAACCCTTTCCAGCCCCTTCGTCCATCCATCACACAAATTATAGTTGTCAGCAAACAGCAGATGATACACGGTGGACTTCACGGTAATAAAAACCCCCTAATATCCGTAATTACTTTGCAGGCTAATAAATTATTAATTAATCAATTTAAACTCAATTTCCATTAGTAAACTCATCACTTTAACAATCTGTGGTGCTAATAGGTTGTCGTTACTGGAACATCTGTCGTTAGGGGTGCTGGAGGACTTCTGGAAGAAAATCCTCTTGACAAGGCGCTCCCCCCTCCTTTTTGCTGCGACATATTCATAGTTTGCGGGAAGTCGGTAATTATGTTCACGGGGCTTATTCCCTCAACTGACGAAACTCATTGAGCCCTTTATTTACCCCTATCAGAAGTTACTTAATAAGTGATTACAAATATTTACACCGTGTAAAATGTTTTGAAATAAAATCGAAAAATTGTTTTTATTTGAAAAGATAATATATAGAATGAGTATGGAATTGAACTGCTTTCTTAAACCTTAATATTAGACAAAGATTTGAAGAGCTTAGGGCTAAAAGGATTAGGGTCTAAAAAATCAAGTTTTGAAAAATTAGGTTTTTAAGTTGTAAAACTAGATATAAAAATAATTAACAGAAAAGGCACTTCATTTTGGTTACTAATTCATGCAGTATCTTACAGGGAACGTATAAGTTTTGGTTTTCGTTTATCAATTTACAAATTACTATAAATATAAATTTTATTTATCTTTTGTTGTCATGAAATCTCAGGCTAAATGGATGAGGGTCCACTAACGTGTCTTAAAATGAAACTAAAAATACAGATAAGGTAGTCTATATTTTCAAAAGTAATATCATACATATCTGCTTCTGTTGTATAAAACAAAGCTACAAATACAGTAAAAGATTCTTAGTAATGGATACAATGAATAGCTTTAAGCATTTGGCAGTGCATTAAAATATGTTTGAGATTTGAGACTTTTCAGAGCAAAATTTTTTCAAATGCTGAATATCGTCGTATAGTAAAAAGGCAACTTTTTGTATACAAAATAGAAACAAAGTCGAAATGGTGTTGGTTTGGATCTGGAGTTTTCAATAATTTTGTTTCACTAGGAAGGAGTTTCAACCACAGATTTTTGATTGATTAAGCCCATGTTCCTGTCACACTCGAAATGCGAGTGTTCTCTGATTGGAAAAAACATTTTATAAAGTCTCTTGGTATAGTGTACAATGTAGTGAAAATATGCAAAACAGCATAAATTTTTGTTCTGAACTGTACAGGAATCACAGAAAATTTTAAGCTCTTTTACTTGCAAGTCAAGGTGATTAAAAATAAAATCCCAAAGCAAGGAACAAACCTCATCTTCCCATTTTTTGTCATAAATTTCTGCATAGCTATAAAAAAAGATTTTGAGTCTAAAAGCTTATGTAAAATGATAGTTGCTATGATAGCAAACATTGTTAGTACTAAAGTTTGGGAAAGGCAGAAGAATTTTGTAAAAAGAAGCAGCTTTCCTTAAATGCAATTCTTTTTTTTTTTAAAGAGGTTTTAGTTCACAGTTAAGTTTTGCAAGATCATTGTGATTATTGGCTGTATCAGGTAAGTTTAACTTAGTTTGTATTGCGTCAATATTTACTGTAAGTTCATCACAGGTGCTGCAGGTGTCACACCTAGAATAGCCAAAAGAAAGTTTAAATTAGAATTAAATATTTGCCTGTACTTTTCCAGATATACTTTATTGTTTGGATAAGTTATTTTGTATAAATAAAGCATTTTACTTACATTAATCTGTTCACTTAAGTATTGTTTTTTGGATTTTGCTAACGCGTAGTGTGAGTTTCTACTTTTAAAGGATTTAATGTGATCAAAAAGAGGGGCAATAATATCATCTGGAATCTTATTAGGCTTTGAACAATTCTTTCCTTGCATGTCCAATGGTGCTACGCCTGTTATTTTTAGGCTCTTTTGTTAATTCTGTACTATTTTGGCCATGATGCCGTGAAGTGACAGAAATGCTTTATAACATACAGGTATTTCTACTTCCTGCTCATTTCTTACGACTTTTATCTTGTAAGTATACGAAGATGTGTAAAAATTTGCTTTAGCTTCGGGCTTTTTAGGCCTATAGCGAATAATAGGACAGCATACTATCAGTCCACAAAGATACATTGATCATTTGTCATGTGATGAGAGCAGGTTGAACTTAGAAATAATATCTTGTCTTTCACTTAAACTTATATGTTTAAAGCACTCAAGTCCTAAATATTTACAGTCTGGTCCTAACTCATGGCTACATAACCTCAATTTTTTCATTACATCTTGCATGCGACCAAGTCCTTGGACAATTTTCAATTGCTGCTGAATATTCGTTCTCAGACATTTTAAACAGCAGAGTATTTCAATGGTAAAATAACACCAATCTACACCAGAATAACAGAAAGCTGTAAATAATCACAGGTATGTACGTTTAAAAACGTTTGGGCAACAATTAGCACTAATAGCAGAGACCTCTGTGGTCAGCAATATAAACTAGGCGGACTGTCATCATTTTAGCCTGCATATGTAGCACCTTCATTATTTTAGCCTAGAAGACGTATTTTTAAAAAAGCTAAATGGCCTGGACCCCTTCATCTTTTTTGCGTAGTTAGACACACCATACAATATTTTACATCATATAAAATACAAGAAATTAGTATTATCTCCATAATGACAAATAATGGATCCCCATCTTTTTAGCTTTGAGCTCATCATTTGGGAACCGTATTTGAGAATTCATTATTTTTTTTTTATTTAAGATCAATAAAATTGTTAATACAACATTAAAATTATTATGATTTGTTACGGGAATTACAAATGATTTCGACGAAATATACAGAATTAGCGACTTTAATCAAGTAAATCTGAAAGTTGTTTATAAGATCTATAAAATAGCAGTGGTAAAAGTGGATACAAAGACATCAGAAGTTTACAGAGTTAATAAAGAATTGAGACATGGTTGCTGCTTATCTCCAAATCTACAAAAGTTGACAAAATGTGTAATAGACTTAACGAAAGCAAATATTTCATTTCAATAAGAGCGAATTAATTTGTTAGATTTTTCTAAATATTTGTTGCATTCAAAGAATTTATGGTTAGTATCTCCGTAAGAACTTATATTACAACTGCAGGATGGTGCCGGTAATATTCCAAGCTGAAATAAATGCGACGGGAATCAACTATGATTGGTTTAAGGGCGAAACTCACTTGCTGAGAAGAATTTGGTAGTCGAGTTATTAAATATACATTGGGGTGGGAGTGGTAAAGTGAGGTGTATCAGGAAATACGTATTTTTCAAGTTTTCAACAGTATTCTTCCATTGTTGTTGTTCCCATTTTAGCCTTACTTTATTTTTTATTAAGATAAATATATCCGTTTCTATAAAAATATTGCAAAAAATTTCATATTGTACTGCCTCCTTAGCTAGAGTATCAGCTTCTTCATTCTCTGGTATACATTCAGGGCCTCTAACCCAAATGATTGAATGTTAACCATGTAACATTCTTTATATTTGCAAAAATCTTGGCAGTATATATGCTATAAACAGGTAGTAATTTATATATCAATGGTTGGTTTGTATTTTGGATGAATACTCCACAACCAACACCTCTTTTCGTCTTAGATCCATCTGTAAATATAAGAGGTTTGTTAAGTAAATTACCTAGTATGGATTTTAGAAGGATGTGATTTATTTGATCAGACTTGGATACTTGGGAATTATGATTCTGTGTGTTTTTATTAAATATTTAAAAGGTATGGTGTACGTGTATGGTAATTTATTACCATCAAACAAATTTTGGAATCCATTGGTATTAAAAAATGCTTCTGCGAGCGCAGGAGAATTTTTTAGTTTCCAATACCGATTTGTTAAGTCTTCTTTCACAATATCACTTAATGTGTTGATCATGGTTCCGGACTTTTAGTTTTAACAAATATTTTTGCAAATATAACTAATTCTAATAACTAACGGTGCAAATCCAAAGGAAATTCTTTAGATTCTGCCAGTATTGCATTCATTGGTGAGGATATTAACCCACCGATGCAAGTTTTAAGATATTTATATTGAACTGTCTATTTTTTAAGTTGGTATTACTTAAAGATCCGTATAAACAACATCGGTAGTCAATGATGGATCGCACATAGGCTATATAGAACATTAAAGCTATACTAGGGGTTGCGCCCCAACTTTGATTTGTTATGCAATTAAGTAAATTAAAACCTTTCTCGCTTTTGCTTATTAGGTAAAGTATATGACCGGATTTGTGCCAATTATTATACCCAAATATTTATATTCCTTAACTACCCACAGGTACGCCCACACAAGGTTAGGTTCTTCGGTGAACGTAGTCTATGCCGGGTAAAAAACATACTAGAGCATTTTTTTTATGGAGAATCATACTTATTTTTTGTTTGTTTCACTGTATTCATAATGTTCTCTAAAGCTTCAATGTAAGCATTATAAGTATTTTAAATGGAGTATATGCAAATTTCGTCTGCATATTGATGGAATTGGAGAAAAGTGAGTAAATATTGGCAGAATATATATATATTAAATAATGTAGGACTAAGTACCGAACCCTGAGGCAACCCATGATAAACAATTTTTCGAACGTGCTATACATTTCTATGGTTTTTAATATAAATACATCAAAAGAAATATAATTTTATTATATTCGGAGCAGTCATTTTACTTAAACCAATATCAACCATTTTTTGTTTTAAGTACATTTAGGTTAACAGAATCATAAGTCCATCTAATGTCAAGAAATATGTAAGCAAAATACTTATTAGAAGAGAATTGAACGTCACTAACTAAATCTTTTACTGCATCCAATGTACCTATCCCTTTCTAAAACCATATTGAGTAGTAGTATTGTATTCGAGATTCCACTTCAGCCTTGTTTATATCATTCTTTTAAACCTTTTAGTTACTCAGCGTTTTAAGGATATGGGACGATTTTTAATGATATCAAGTATTAATTAATATTATTTTAATTTAATTTAATGATATCAGTTTTTAATAATATTATTAAATATATTACGTATCATGTTTTCTATATTTAAATGAAAAAAAAAGCTGGTTAAGCAAATATTATGAAATTTTGTATATATATATATACAGAGATTTCCACAGTTTTCACTGTATTCCTTCACTCAACCGTTTTCTCCAATTTTTTATTGTTTAGCCAGTCCCCTTCCTGTAGGTTTCTTCTACTCATTGCTTCGTCCACTCTATCTCTGAAAGATCTTCGGGGTCTGCCTCTCTTTCTTCTTCCTATCGGGCTTCACTCTGTTATTCTATTTATCCACCGGTTTTGGTCTGCTTTTCTGACATGTCCGTACCAGGTTAACATCTTCTGTTCAATGTTGTCTATTATGTCAGAGTTCATTCCCATTCTCCTCTTAATCTCCATGTTATTTATTTTATCTCTTCTTGTTACTCTGCAGCTTCTCCTTAGGAATTCCATCTCTGTTGCTCTTATTTTGTTTTTGGTTTTCTTATTTATTGTCCAATTTTCACACCAATAAGTTAGGATACTTCTTGTCATGGTATTATATATTTTTTTCTTTGTTTTCATGCTGATGTTCTTATCCCATATTACCGGGTTCAATTTTCGAATGCAGTCTCTTGTTTGTCCTAGTCTATTTTTTATATCTTTCTCCGTTGTTCCTTTGTTTGATATTATGAACCTAAATACTTATACTTGTCTGTTCCTTTGATTTGTTTACCTTCGTCTATTTCCAGCTGTTTTATTTCTGTATTCTCCGTTGTTAGGTATTCAGTTTTCTTTAGCTTTATTTCCATCTTATTCTTTGTATATTTCTGCTCCAGTTTTCTCATCATAAAACTGAGGTCATCCTCGTCTTATGCGATCACTATTTGGTCGTCGGCAAAACTTAGCGTATATAGATATTCGTTCCTTACTGGTATACCCATTCCTTCGCACTTTCTTTTTCATGGTTTCAGGGTTTTTCCAGGAATATTTTGAACAGGGTGGGGGATGTGGAGCAACCCTGTAGTAGTCCCTTTGTCGTCTTAAATGTACTGCATATTCTATTGCCCGTTTCGATAGCTACTTCGTTATTCTTGTAGAGTGCTTTTATCGCGTTTATTAATCTTCGTGGAACTTCGATGTCTTCCATTGCTTTCCATAGCTTGGTTCTAGGTATTGAGTCATATGCCTTCTTAAGATCAACAAAAGCCAGATGGATGGATCTATTTTTGGCCATTCTTTTTTCTATTAGTTGTTCGACCGTGTAAATGGGATCTAAGCATGCTTTCCCCGCTGTGAAACCTGCCTGGTCTTCTCCGATTTTATCTTGTATGTATATTTCTAATTTTTCCTTTATGGTCTTTCCATACAGTCTGGCTATAGACGATATAATGCTGATTCCCCGATAGTTTTCGCAGTTTTTTCTATTTCCTTTCTTGTATATTGATGTCATATATGCTTGGGTCCATTCTGTCGGTAAGTCTTCTCCATTTAGTGCTCTCTCAAACATTTTATGTATCATACGGAATAACTTTTCCGATCCGTTTTTTATCAATTCATTTGGTATTCCGCCGTGACCTTCTGCTTTTTTGTTCTTTAGAGTTTTGATCGTTCTTTTTACCTCAGCTAGGCTTTCAATTTCGTCATGTGTGTAGAATTTCTATTCCGTCTATTTCTGATTCTTTGAATTCGGGGCGGTCTTCGGTTAGCAATTTTTTATAGTATTCTTGCCATTCGTTTTCTTTGATTTGACCGATCTTGATTTTCTCTGTCTTATTTCTTTGGAGCGACTTTAAGATGCGCCATGACTCTGAGTTTCTCGTTCCTCCTATGTGATGTTCTATCTCTGTGCATGTTTTTTCCCATCTTTTATTTTTTTCATTTGCCACTTTTCTTTTCACTTCTTTATTTTTTTTCCTGTATAGTTCCAAGTCCTCATAGTTTTTTGTGTTCAGGTATTTTTGTCTATAAATATTTTTTGTAGCTATACCTCTAACTATTCCTACTATTACCATTCTTTTAAAACATTATGTTATTTTTAATGATATTAATTAATATCAATTTTTAATAATCAAGTAGTTATAACAAACGATAAGAAAGATATCTCATACATGATAAAGAAACCACTGGAGGAATACACAGCGTGATAAAACGTGCCAATACATTGAAAATTATTAAAAAAAAACGATTCGAATATGTTTATTACATATAATTTTATTATATAATTCACTATTTATTAAACAACTATCTCTGTTCGACTTATTCATTAATTATAAATACATCTCTTTCATCCCTAATATATTTCAATCCTGAAACACACACCCCGCGTTTTATTTTTAGCTCCGCCGAGACCTCAACGCTTTATTTTTGAATTTAGGGATCTAAAATAATTGGTTTGGGAGCTCACTGATAGACGTGGACAATTAACTGTTCATTTCATATTCAAATATCATGCATAAATGCACACAATGAGAAATGAAATATTTAAAAATATCAAGCGCTGTTCTATCTGATAAATATGTGAACGATTCTACATACGATTTTTTTAAAAAATAATTTAATTAATTACTATTTCTGTCACCATAACCTTTTGGTTTCATAAACATAGAAGATAGTTACGAGTATATTTACAACCAAGTACCTTATTTTAAAGTACCTTCGGGAATTAATGATATTTCAAAAGAATGGTAATAGTAGAAATAGTTAGAGGTATAGCTACAAAAAATATTTATTGACAAGATTTCAAAATGTTTGCTTAACCAGCTTTTCTTTTCATTTAAATATAGAAAACATGATACGTAATATATTTCGAATTTAGACGAGACTGCATTGGCTGATAATTGTACAATTTACAATCTTTCACGTTCTCCACAACACTGAATCCAATAAACTGCTTAAACTGCTGTGTTTCCTAGCCTTGTAATATTTTGCACACTGTAGGCGTTTTTTAGAAGCGGTTTGAGAAGTAACCAAATTTAGAGACGTTACAATAGAAATGAAAGATAAATCAAAAATCGGTAAAGATTTTATTGGAAACTTTGAATTAGAGACTCAAAACGAGAGAGGAGAAAGATTGGCTCAATTCTGCTAAAAGAATAATTTTATTGTTGCGAATACTTAATATGAGAGTAATACTGAGATGGAATAATGACAGACTACTAAATACAATCTTCTGGGAAATGACCCAAAAAAAGGTGGAAACATGCAGTAAGAGTGATCTCTGTAAGATAAGGGAACAACAATAGCAGATTACTGTACAAGACCGACAAGAGTGGAGGAAAATTAACATGGACAGGACTCACTTAAAATTGTAGAGCTAAGAAATAAGAACAAGAAGGATAATACTTATAATGATCTGCCGGCCAGAAGACTCTACAAAGAAATCTCTAGCAGAAAGCCAACATAACGTCATTAGAAATTAAATAGTCTACCTTCCTATTTGCAAAATATAGCATAAAGTCAGTAAAAAAAACTTATCTTGGACCTGATGTGAGACCAGACCACAACTTACTCGTAGAAATCTCAAGAATTTATATGCCAGTAAAGAATAAAAACAGCAAAAAATTCTTTTGCAGGTTTTTCCTGTGGCAACCGGTGGCAATTTTCAGTGTAAAATTTTCGGAATATTAAAGTGAATTTAGACCTTGGAGATGTTTCCCTACCAAAAAAAGATATTAAGTGGCAATAACCCGTCTTAGATTAGGTCAGGGGTGGCTAACTTAATGGGACTCGAGATCTAGTGTCTGTCTTTCTAATTATTTGCGATCTACCGACTAGGAATTTTTTAACTATACTGGCAAGCAATAAAACTTTTAATCCAGAATTTTAACGTTAAAAATAAGCTGAATATCTAAAATTCGCTTACTATATCTCAGAAAATCAATCTGAAAGAATTTTTAATGTGAGTAAAACCAATTCGGCTTTGAACGCTAAAATTCTGGATGAATTAGTTTTATTGCTCGCCAGTGTGTATTAGTAATACCTAAATAAATCAAAAGTAGTAATTTTTATTTTTTTTCCTATTATATTAAATTAGTAACTAAATTAATGTGAGACTTGCGTTTGAGCAGTTTTTGCTAGGTTCTTAAAGCCTCGCCTGTAGATGGAAATGGCCAACCTTAAAGAATCCAACGTATGAGCATCAGTCAAGCTGAAACGTTGTTTACTCTTCGTTTGTTTTAAATATGAAAACGCTGATTCACATAAATAGGTTAAACCAAAACATGAATGCAGCTGTTCAGCACATTTTTTTTAAATTTGGATATTTGTCATTGCACACCAATGGACAGAAATCTAGATGTGACCTGACCTCGATTTTAAAAATACATTGCTCGCATAGCAATTATTTCATTTTTAAGAAAAAGTTGGTGCATTTGGAATATCTTTGCAAATTGTTTGGATGTTTCAAAGGTGTCATGAATAGTATTATTGAATGGATAATTGATAAATTCGATCAACTTTTCAATTTTATTGAAATCTCCAAAATGGATATCATAGTCTGATACCACTTTGTCGTCAAAGAATTCAAGTACCTGGGAGCGATCATCATCATCATAAGTGGCTCGACAATCCGTTGTGGATCTTGGCCTGCTCACAAAGAAGTCGCCACTCCTGTCGATTCCTGGCAACTTCCCTCCATCTTCTAACCCCTAGAATCTGTAGGTCTTCTTCCACATCATCAATCCATCTCATTCGTGGTCGTCGTCTGCTTCTTGTGCCCTCTGGTTGTGAAAATGTTAATCTCTTCGTGTATTCGTGATCTGACATCCTAGCAATGTGTCCAGCCCATCTAAGTCTCTGCACTTTAACGAATTTCACAATATCTGGATCGGTGTATAACTGATACAGTTCAAAGTTGTATCTTCGACGCCATAGCCCATTTTCATTTACGGCCCCAAAAATCTTTCTAAGAATTTTTCTTATCTCTGGGAGCGATCATAACATCTGAAAATAAATATGACAAGAACGTGGCAGTCAGGATCATTGCAGGAAACAGGGCATATTACTCATTAATGACCGTAATTAAATCAAAAATACTCTCAATACCAGCAAAAATAAGAGTGTACAAGATAATAATTCGTCCCACAATAACGTATGGAAGCGAGACATGGATTCTGAACCAGCAGGAAACGACAAAATTACTGGTACTGGAAAGAAAGATACTGCGAACTATCTATGGGCCTTGCAGAGAAAAGACAACAGTAGAATGGAGAAGAAGACACAATGATGAACTCTGAACAGTATATGGAGATGAAAACATAGTACGCCACATTAAAGCAAACCGAATAATATGGGCGAGCCACGTACTAAGATTGAGTGACGAAAGACTCCTGAACGCCACATTCTGGGAAAGGCCCGATGGCAGAGGGTCAGTTGGTCGCCCAAGAAAGCGATGGAAGGACGCAGTAGCCAGTGATCTACGCAAAATGGTAATACAGCAATGGGAAATAGCTGCTCAGGATCGACAACAATGGAGGGAAATAGTAAACGCGGCCAAGACTCACATAGGGTTGTAGAGCCAAATGATGATGATGATGTTGATACCACTGACTGAGTTTATGCCGTGTACTTTTGTGGTTTGAAAACATAGGCGAGGTGTTTTTTATGTGATCTTTAATGTTCGTAAATCTTAGAAACCTTTTCTTTTCAATATCAACTATCAAAGATACTGCTTGAACTTTGAATGATGCACTAGAACTCATCATTTCTGATTGAGTTTCAGCCTTAGACTGTTTCGCCATTCAGCTTACATAACATATTTTCCTGGGCAGTAATGAGATTTTTATGCCTGAAGTTTATTCTTTCTCACTTTACTGTTAGGTGGAAACTCTGATTGGTATTTACCGTGCATTGTGTTGAAGTGACGCTCTAGATTTCGGTTTTTCGGTATTGCTATTGATGTATGGCAGATTAAGAGCAAAAATTTTCTTTTATCATAGTAAAGAAATATTTTAGCTCCCATTTTTGGTTGAAATGATAAATTATCAATTTTTTGGAGTTGGTTTTTCAGACACCTATATCGCAGAATATCCTTACAGTCCGATAATATTTGAATCAATATCGCAAAGTCACTGTTTTTACTATCGTAGTTCGCGATAAACTGATTTGATCTCGCGTGCACCCGCTTTGTAGGTATCGTCTGTGATTTGCTCTTACGCGAGCTGGATAAAAATAGCAGAATAAAAAGATAAAGAAAAACTAACTAACTGTTAAGACTATTATTGTATTTAGTTCATATTTTTTAATATTACATTCTATTTTTATTTTTCACGCCTATGATACGTTAGAACGCAGATTGTAAGTGCCTGGACCACCGCCCAGAATCGGGGAGTACAAGAAAAGATGTCGGAAGGTACGCAACAGGTCAAATTCGTACTTGTCAGTAAATACTATTTAAAATAAAGATTTTAAGACCAAAAAGTTCCACGTTTTTTGAGTATATATAACACACACAGAAACACTAACTACCGCGTGATGCTCATACAGAGTGGACACTTCATGAGTCGCTCGCGATGATCTATGCAAGGCCGCCATCGAGTGGTCGATTGCGGTCGACGGGTTGGTCTCCTGTGGATTAGGTTATACCAGTGCTACACATAAGTTTTGAATTACAAAAAAATTCGAATGAAATGTGATTTTCGAACTGAAATGTGAGCAGTATAACATATAATTATTATAAACAGTTTTCTCTGCAGCAAGGAGTAATTACGGTATTTCAACAAATCTAGAGAAAGCACTTGGTGCAAATTGATTTTTCACAAATATGCTAAATTACTTAAAGGCTATTATTTTCTAAATATCTAATATTTAATATTGTAAAGATTTGCTTCTCGCTAAGATTGGTGCAAATTGATTCTTCACAAATATGCTAAATTACTTAAAGGCTATTATTTTCTAAATATCTAATATTTAATATTGTAAAGATTTGCTTCTCGCTAAGATTATCATATATTTGAATATTTAAATCAAAATTAATTTTGCTCCACTTCTATTTTATTTCTTCTGAGTATCTTATTGACCAGACATAAATTAGTTAGCTAAATATTTATTATTTTCTTCAGCATTACGTCTAATATACAATATTCCTTAGCTTAGGGTCTCTTTTCCTTCTTGCCAATTTAAAGAGGCTTCTAATTAACTCGTCACACGCTGATTATTAGGACACAGTCGCTTTGTTTTATCCTGTTTTAACTTCTATTTAATTTAAAAATCACAATTTGCATTGTCTACGACGGTTGTCACACATCTATTCCATTTCTTACAACTATGCTCTACAAATTACTTGAAGCAACGCCCTTTTTACTGAATTCCACAGCTCAGTTCTAATTTGTTTCCATTACTAGAAACAGTTTCTACGCTTAAGCAGCCTGACAGTTTAATTAGCGAAAGACGAGACCTAAGAAAACGATAAATAAGCACATCGCAATTTTAAATTATTTTGTTTAATTTTTGCAGGCCAGCAGACAATAATTACTAGCGTCTCGCTTTGGAGATTAATTGGAGAATGTCTTGTTTCTAGCGATATATACATGTCAGGATCTGTAAGCAGTTCCCGAATAAATTTAGTTAAATTGTCTAATTGCATTTATTGCCTTTTTGTTCGATTGCAATTGATATTTTTATTAGACTGCTAATGTTACTGATTTATCTACAAAATTGAATGCCTTTATTGCAAATATCTATTGCAGAGACAGTTTTATTATTAATTATTCTATAACAAATAAGGGCAAAGAAGCGAGCTCTTATTATGCCCAAAAAATAAAGAAAAATATTCTTATAAAGCTAATACCAATCATAAAGTTACAATCACAAAGTACATCATACAAAAATTGTGAAACAATAAATAAATAACACAAAATGACGGTATTAGATTTTTGTTTTGATTCAGGGCAGCGACAACCGCTGATACGTATTTCGACCTCCTTAGATCTCGTCAGAACGGTATAGCCACTGCTCTGGGTCTGCTTTCGCTAGGTAGAAATCGTTTAATTTCTCTTTTTGTTAATAAATAAATAATGCGGTCCTAAAATAATACAATCCTATAAATAAAATAAAGCGCTATCAAGTTTATTGTTAAAGATGTTAACACTAGTTGCTGGTATGGTGTCTGGATCCAAATTGTTCCAAATATTAAATATTCTATTTGGCAAGAAGTTCACCCTGGACCTTGCAGTAGTTTATTCCCTCTTTAATTTGTCACGATGATGTCTAAATCTTTCGTCTTGGTTTAAAGTGAATATGGTGTTAAGATTCCCAAAATTATGTTTTAAAATACGTCATGACATAATTAGGTCACCTCGAAGACGTCGCTGCTCGAATGTCGTAAGATGAGCCATGGATAGTCTATCTTCATAATTAGGTCTTACACGGCCGTATGCCAGTATTGTGGCTTTACGCTGAATATTTTCAAGTGGGCTTTTATCACGACAGATCTGAATTCCACAGTGGCCCGGCAAACTCAAGAATAGTCGGAAATCATTTACGGATCAAAAACGTATATAAAAACGATACTATGTGATCAGACCAATTTAAGTCACTATTAATTATCACTCCGAGATCATTGTGAGAGGTTAAGGGATGTCTATTAATAAAGTATCGTAGTAATGGGTTATTTTTGCCGTTATGTAAAATACCATTTGTATATTGCATCAAGATCATGTTGAAAAATATGTTGGTTAATAGTTGGATTCACATATAATTCCGTATCATCAGCGTAAATGGAAACCTTACTGGATACAATGAATGGAAGATCACTAGTGTAGATACAAAAAAAGTAATGGTACAAGTACTAATCCTTGTGGGACTCCACTCTTGACTAGATTATCTAGTGAGTAATCTTTCCCAACACGAACCCTGAAGTATCTGTTAAATGTTTAACTTTTCGTGGATACCATAGTGATCCAATTTAGCTAGTATTCGACGTTTTGGAACACGGTCGAAAGCTTTGGAGAAGTCTAAGTAGACTACATTGACAGGATGCCGATTATTTAACGATAATGACCAATCATTTACACAATGAAGTTTGTAAGTTTGTGGTCGTTGAACGACTTTTAATAAAGCCATGCTGTTGGTGTGGGATGACATTTTCTTGAAGAAGAAACTTAGATATAGCTACCGAAATAATTGATTCCATGACCTTTCCGACAATAGGAACCAGGCTGATTGGACAATAATTATTGTAATTAAGTTTATTTTCTTTCTTGAATATAGGAGTAACCTTGATTAAAAGAAGCATTCATTATGAGAGATATAGGAACAATGATTACAAATTTAAATGTAAAACTAAATGTACCTAATACTTTCCCATAAAATAAAATAAGCTTTTGTATGAATTTATTTCAGATATTCGAAGTAATTTATCATGCAGCCTTTTTCTTTTAATTCCTGCAAACTTTTTGTTTTTTTCTTAGTTTTATATAATTGTAGAAGCCTACGGAAAGTATTCCTACATTCCACTCGTTCAGGTATATTTTCTAGTATATCTTAAGATGTCCAGACGATGTTTTGGGAGTTTGAAAATGTTATTTAAAATTGTTAGCGGTTTCACTACACAGAGAGATACTAATATATCTTCTTTTTGGTCTCGTATTTCCAGAGCGTGATATGTTTTTATTCTCCTTTAATCTTTGTGTAAAAACCAATCTTGCATGATGACACTATTAATCTTGCGTTTCTTTGTAGATGTTAATGCACTATTTCTAAATCATTATAACTTTTTCAATACCTTTCTTATTACTGTTTTATATCGTAAAAACGTTAAAAAGGTCGACAATCAGCTGCACAGCACTATGAGGATGATAGTTGGTACAATTAAATCAACTCCCACCCAAGCTTCCAGTATTCAGTCACATCCCACCTCCACATTTACGACGAGTCGACGCACTTACACGTGAATACAAAAAGATCATGAACAATATAAACCTGCCGATCCACCAAGATACCGAGGATGCACGAAATGCCCGTCTCCGTTCTAGAAAACCACCAATGAAAACAGCAAGAATGATACATGAGGAGTTCAACATCACGAATGCATGGTCCCAAGAATGGAACGAATGGCAAAATAACATGCCCTGCATTACCCACAAGCCACCAGGTTTTGATCTTCCACGCAAAACATGGTCCACTCTAAATAGGATCCGAACCAGACATGGCAGATGTGCATACATGCTACATAAATGGGGAAAGAACCCGTCTCCTCAATGTGACTGTGAGGAGAACCAAACCATCGACCACATTATTGAAGAGTGTCCCTCAAGATCCTACAATGGTAGCCCTGAAGACTTCCTGTTTGCAACTTCAGGGTCAATTGATTATATAAATACACTTGATGTTTGTTTGTAACTATTTAAAGTTTGTTAAATACCTATATTACTAGTGTTTGTGTATTTGTTCTAAATGTGTTGTAATTGCCATACGATAAATAAATAAAACTGTTTTATATGAGGGCATACACTTCATATTTATTCAATTTGCAAAAGTAAGTTTGGTTTATCTTTGGACGATCTGGAAAAACTGAAGATTCAGAAATGTAAAGAGAAGTTCGAAGAGGAAGTCGCAAATGACTTAAGGAAGCTAGAACTGCACTCCATAGAGGGCAAATGGAATAATATCAAAACAGCAGTACTGACATCGGTAGCGTCCACCCAAAAAGGAGAGAAGAGGAGCATGGTTCGAAGACGAGTGCTGACAAGCAATAGAGGAAAGAAATGAAGCACATAAAATATATATAACAAGAAGACCACGAAAAAGACGAACATCATTTGAAGTCGTAAGATGGAAAGCAGACAAGATATGTAGAAATAAAAATAGAGCCTATGCAAATTTACAAATAAAACAAATGGAAGACAATTTCAAAAACAACGATATTAGAGGGCTTACGAATACCTAAAAAAGATAAAAAGTGGGTATAAACCTCCAACAAGTCTAGGTAAAGATGAAAGTGAGCAAATAATTATGTCACTTCAATTTGAATCTAGCACTGACTAGGATCTAGACAATTATGTCTTGACAATTAGGATACAGTATTAAATTTAATTTTAAAATTTAAAATTGAGCAGATACATGCCTATTTAATGATTCAGTATCCAAAATGTTAATAAACAATTGAATTTTCTCAGTATGTGAACTTTTATTTATTAGATTTTAAGAAATTTTGGATGTTTTATTTTAGTCAAAATTTTCGTAGGCTAATCATTTTTATTACACTGATATTAACAAGTTTTTGAACACATAAACTGTAGCATTTGCAAATTCTTTGGTATATATTGAAATCCCCTCGTATTTGTTAAAACACCAAAAAATATTGTTAGTGTATTTCATTTCCTATTCGTACGTATTAAAAAACCGAATTCTTTCAATTCATGTTATCGTCACCGAGGTCGAAAATAAACCATTTTATAGTTTGTTTATTATTTCACAGATGTGTATTTTCTCGGCATTCTTTGATCGTTAAGCTGCTCGATACTGCGTTTTCAAATAAATATTATGCGTTCCCGTTCCCTTCTAAGTGTTTTGTTTATACCGAATTGATAATAAGTTGAGAAGCGAATGATTTTTAAAAATTAACTCACTCTCACTGAGGCATGGTCAAGAGCAGTAGGCTTCAGCGTTTAGTCCGAATTTTCCTTCTAATTCGTAATGATTTTTCCTTATTGTTTTTTTGTTATCAGTTATCAGTTGTTTTGTTCTCCTTAGTGAAATTAATAGTTACAGTTAATTAAGTAACATTAATAGTTACAGTCAGTAAAAAGAATTTACTGACTCTCGCTGAGGTCGCTGCCTGAGGTAGTTGATTTCAGTGTGAGTCCAAATTTTTCATCAAATTTGTAATGTCCTTGTGTTCTTCGTCTTACGTTATGGAAAATAAGTTTAGTAGCAGTTAATTGTTCATTTAATAGTTGTAGTTAAAGTGAGATTTTGAAATAAACCCACATTGTTCCAGTCTTTTTAAGAAGCAGAGCTCCAAAGTTTGTATTCCAGTGCCCCAATTTCCAATCTCAATTTTGTCTTGTCCTATCACCGTGGAGATGAATTTGTTCGAGTGGTACAGAGTTTGAGTTCCAGTGAAGTCTAGTTTTACCCCCAGAATTTTTGTGTAAAACCCCAGTGCAATCCAGGTAACTTTTTTGTGTTAAAATTTAAAGTAAAGACAGACATTTTTTTAATAATAATAATTTGCTGTCATAACAAAAAGAATTTGTAATAATTAATATTGTACTATCTAATCATATTTGACATTAGTTTGCTTTGTTTTTTTTTAAGAAGGTTAACCTCCATGCAGTAATAATTTTTTGTTGTAAGTTTTTATAGCATCTCTCACTTATACACAGAGTTTGTAAACGAATAGGACATATGTAAGGACAATAAATGGTGGATTTATTTCTATGAACCATTTTTTTTACTTATTTAAAAAAAAGTTTATAACCCATTTTTGAGTTTCGTTTAAATGAAAAGCCCCAATACAACCCCTTTACCATTCACTTATCCACGTCCCGCTACTCCAAATAAACCCTGAGTGCCGTTCGCATAAGTTTCGTTTATTTTGCTTGCCCTATCTCCACCTGCAGTAACTTCTGTCCCAATTTTCAACCCCTTATCGCAATGCCCTATGTGATAGGCAAAATATTTCGTTACAAAACATAAAAGCATTTATTCATATTGTAGTAAGTTATTTCTCAATTGTATTAACTGCTTCACGATATACACTAATTGTATCACCGCCTAAACGATTAAAGTAGTCGGTTTCATATGTTAGCTAATTTTGCACGATTTCCATATATTTCATAGTTTTTGAAAGTACTTAAAAAAACGACCTGTATTTTTTTTACCAATTTTAAAATAGAAATCTCCTAACCAAACATTTGTATCTAATATCGGCACAGCTCCCGTATATCACGTGATGTTTATTGTCAAATTCTAGTGGTTTATATCACACTTTTCCTAATTATCAACCCTCCTAAAGTATACATTACTTTTATTGGGACAAAAAGGTTGTTGAAACTCCCATAACCCACCACCTCGGATCTAAATCATCGGTCACGGTATCAAATTTGTTCTTACCTCTACTTTGCGGTATTGCTGTCGTAAAATACGGTTAGACCAAAGTTTTAGTTTCACTTTGCTCCGGTTTAGGACGATCTATAGGTTCTGGGAATATGTAGGACGCGAAAGATAAGCTCTGTACTCCATATATACACCATACGCTTTTACCGGAGTTGTTTTATCTACGGAATAGTGCAAGTTTTGGTGCGCTATAACATGGGGAGGTATTTCGCTTTATTAGGAAAAATTGTGGTAAGGAAAGTACAGGAATAGATGGCTTTAAGTGAATTTAAGTAAATTGTAGTGTATTTACTATATGGTATAATGAAGTTCTGTATAATGTCGTATACAACTTTATTTTTAAAGTTTTTATGGAAAAAGAGAGGTAAAGAGGCAGAAACTCTGACTATAGCGATGATAAGAAAAGTAAAAGTTTTCGAGATCTGGCTTCACAGATGAATGCTAAAAATATATTACGTAAACATAGTCACGAATAAAGACGTCTTGCAAAGACGTTTAAAAGAAATATAAATAAATAATAAAACAAAAATATGAAAACGATAAAACCTTGGCCACGTGATGAGACGAACAAAATACCAATATTTGCTCTCTCTCTCTCTTTTGTTGTTTTTACATTATTGACGATTTTGATTTATTTCAATATTCCTAACAATTTTTTTCCATTGGTCTTTATATTCAGCTGCTCTGAAAGCTTCTTATAATGAGTTTCGAATCATCTAGTTGGTGATGGTCCTCTTGATCTAGACAGGTCATCTAGACAGATAGGAACGTTTTCAGAAACAATTAGTCTCTTCAAAATATCGTCACCTTTGCGTTACGTGACCGAAAAATTGCAGAATACGTTGCAGACGTATTGTGTACAGCCTTTTTTTTAATCTCGAGTTGGTTTAGAATGGAAACGTTTGTCCAAGATTTGCGCAGCATTCTTCTCCAGCACCACATGGCAAATGCATCAATTTTTTGGCGCTCGCGTCAGCAAATCTTAGATTGGAGATTTTCCTACCAGCCACTGTTACTCCACCGGCCCATGCATCTAAAGCCATCCTCATGACATGTTTACCATAAAGTTGAATAAAGTCAGGTGACAACACGCATCCTTATCTAACACCTTTCTCGGTCTTGAATTTGTTTGAGATTTTTAGATCTAGTCGTATTGTTGCTATATTGGACTGGTACAGATTTTTAATAAGTGTCAACAGGTGCATTGGTGTGCCCATTTCTATTAAAATGGACCACAGATTTATCCAGCTTACACAATCAAATGCCTTTTGGTAGTCAACCAAGCATATTATCATAGGTACTTGAAATTCTCTAGACTTTTCAATGAGTTGTGTCAGGTTCAGGATTTGTTCTCGTGTATCATTACTTTTTACAAACTTCGCTTGTTCCTGAGGTATTTGGTAACGTAGATGGGTTTTTAATTTGTTTTTGATGATATGTAACAAGATTTTACTTGCATGCGTTATTAGTGACAGTGTGCGGTAGTTTTCATATCTGGTAATAGTTCTTTTTTTGTTTAGCAGGATATATATATATATATATATATATATAGTCCAAAAGCGCATAATTCGCTTGATTTTTAATTTACCATATAGAGATACGTGTAGAGAGCATTTTAGAAAATATCAAATAATCACTGTTCCCTCAATTTTTATATACAGAAGTATTCTGTATACAAAAGCTAATATCAATAGATTGAAATCAAATTCAGATGTACACAATTATCTTACCAGAAAAAAATACTTCTTTAGGACTCCTAAACATTACACTTCTATGTTGGAAAAAAACCCTGATTATAGCGGCGTAAGGTTTTTTAATCAGCTCCCATCCAAATTAAAAAGTGAAGCAGATGATGATAGGGCATTTAAGAATAAATTGAAGACTTATCTCATCGAGTCATGTTTTATTTATGTCTTAGATATGTTGTATGTTGTTTCTATATTTATGTGTATGTTTATATTGTATAGATAGTCTTGTTTAATAAGTAACGTTTCTTTTTACTTTGACGTGTCCTATATTATGTAAATAATCTGCAACGATGAATAAAGTTTTATTTATTTATTTATTTATATAAATTGAGGTACACCAATTAGATGGCCATTTTTCTGAATTCCAAACAACAACATAGATAGAATGCATGATATTATGTAATCCTTTGTTACCTAGTAACACTGTAGTATTTCACCTGCTATTAAAATCAATGCCTGGGGATTTATTTCTCTTTAGCGATTTTATTGCATCTTTGACTTTAGTAGTAAGATGGTAGGTTCTCTAGGGTAGTCAGAGGACCACTGATTTTCTGCTGGTACCTCGTTATTTTTATATAGCTCGCCACAGTAGTTTCGCCATGTTTTCAATATTTCGTCATTATCGATATTTAGATTACCGTCCTTATCTATTAAAGACCACGTTGGAGATTTAAATTGTCTGGTAAGGAGTTTGATCTTTTAAAATAAATCCCTCGGTTAATTGCGACAGCCATGTTCCTGTATCTCTCTGCATATTTGAGAGATGTAATCAGCTTTGTCTTTGCGGTACCTTTTTTTCTGATCTCTTTCGATAACGCTCTGTATTTATCGTTTGTTCTGTATCTAGTTTTATGTTCTTTTCTGCGTTGAATCACAGTCCATGTATTATCGGATTTCCACGGCTTACGGCCCGTAGAAATCGCTGCCTCACAGTCTTTGAGCTAGAACCAACTGCTCTTAGAACCACTATCTACTTGGTCTAAAGAAAGAGCTTCTTCTATGTTTGGTTGGAAGTCATTGATTTTTGATGGGTTTAGAGACATGACTTTTCTTGTGGGTCTTCTTTTGGGGACTTTAAAACGAAGTCAAATGTTCAATACCAGGAATTGATGATCGTTTCCACAGTCTGCGCCAGGATATGTTTTACAGTTGATGGCCGACGACTTCCATCTTGATCTTATTAGAATGTAGTCTATTTGATTTTTTGTTCGTCCATCTGTATGATGTCCATGTGTATGGTATTCCATCCGTGGATGGTATTGATAGAACATGTTTGTAATTGTAAGATGTTGTTCTTCACAGAATTCCACTAGACGGTCGCCATTCTCATTTCTATGTCCCAATCCATTTTTGCCCAGCACTTCTTCAATATTTTTATTAGATGACCCTACTTTAGCGTTAAAGTCTCCTAAAATTATGATTAGTTCACTATTTGGAATAGCGCTAACAGTTTCTTCTAGACTACCATAGAATCTGTTAATGTCTTCTTCTTGTGCAGCTGTTGTAGGAGCGTATAATCTGGACAAGGTCTAGGGTATTAGTGGATGTTCTTATTTTAATGGATATTATCCTGTCATCAACAGTATTATACCTAATTACGCAGTCGTTTAGATTAAGTTGAACTTATCTTGTATTAACTTGAACTGTACTTGTGTTATCTGGGCCTGAAAAATAGACGACGTTGCCAGCAATTGTTTTAAAATGCCCTTTACCTCTTCAGTGAGTTTTCTGAGAGTCCCAGTATCGTAAGATTGTGGTCTTCCATTTTTTTTTCAATTATATGTAACTTTCCAGGGTTTTGGATTATCAGTTTTCCAGAAACTTATGCTGACTATGTTAGAATATCATAAAGGGAAAGATTTTAGAAAAGCGTAGTGTATGAAGGCGACAAATTTCATAGCTGTGTTATCTCAGAGAGTGGTTTAGTTGGACTCTAACCAGCTTTTTAGAGTAGCAATGAACAGAGTTCAGATAATAATGATTTTAACCGTCGAAACAAGATGCCACTTTAAAAAGAAGAAGAAGAATAGATCTTGTGTGAATTATGTACCTGTAGTCGAAGGTAAACTTTTTGGAAAAGCAGTCAATTAGCCATTATATGTAATTTCTGAAAGGAGAGACATCAAGATTAGAAAGAATCAAAGTTTTTATAAAGATATTGAATTGTGACAAGATGAGTTGTTTTATTAGGAATATTATTCTAATTAGGAAGGAAAATGTCCATTATTTCAATACTTTGATTATTTTAGCGGTTATATTACAGAATCTTATCTGTATTTATCGCCACATAAATAAAGATAACGGCTAGAAGTTGTTTCTTATACGGCCTAGTAAATAAAAACAGTGTATTCAACGATTTTCTTAGGCCGATCAACGCAGTCGGGTCGGACCCTCAAAATACGTTTCATAATACTCCTAACAGCCCATTTAGTAGGGGAAATGGTATCAATTACCGAAGTATAGACTCCACAAGGCCGTATAATCTTAATTTCAGTCTTGAATGGACCCTTATACATTAATAAACAGCGCGGGATAAATGTTCGAGAGAAAGGTTGGATGCCATCAAAACCTTTAATGGGACGTAGTCGCTATATTAAAACTTCACGACAACACAGATCGTTTCTGGGTAATGTTTCTTGCATAGATTAAGCAAAACCCTTCGCTAAAGACGTTTTAGAACGCGTATTATATTGCTCTTGCTTTACAACGACACATTTTTGTTGCTTGGATGGTGTACTTACTTTATAAACATAGTCAACTTTCCCGGTTTTAGCTGCCTAGAAACCTTTTGGTTATAAACATAGCATTATAATTTTTTGTTTATTTTTATTATCTTTTAATTTAAAATTTTAATATCATTTGAAACTTTTTTTGTCGTTTGAAATTATTTCAAAATACCAGGAACGGTAATAAATATCCAGAAAACAAAATATATCTTACATCAAATATGTTATAACGAAATTAGGATAAAATCCTTCTTGCTGAATTTCCAATGTCAAAGCAACTAAAATTAAAAAAAATATGTCCAAAAGACAAAACTGTAATATATAAAACTCTGAGAAGAACAGTTTTAACATATGGCTTAGAGACTTGAACACCTCCTCAAAAAAATGACAATCCACTGGGAACTTTTGAAGGACAAATCCTAAAATGGAGATCTGCATTCCCTTGAGGGTACCTACGGTAAGTAGTGCCGCATCATCGGCATATAGCAAAATAGTTTCTGACCTGTGTATGGGGTGAGAGGTGTCACTATTATATCACCATCATATAACGGGGGTCCTACGGCGGTTGTCGCTTCCCGCATTTCAGCCTCCATCTTTTCCTATCTCTCCAATCTCCCTCTTCTAAGCCTCTAGATTGCATTGTTTTTGTAATTTCTCTTCTCCAGGAATTTGGTGGTCTTCCCCTTTTCCTTCTTTCTGGCGGAACATACATTAAGGCTTTCTTTGGCCACCGCTCCTCCTCCATTCTCATCACGTGACCATACCATTGTAATTGCCTTCCTTGTATTCTATCTGAAAGAGTATCTCTAATTCCTGTACGGTTTCGTATTTCCTCATTCCTGATTCTTTTCATTCTCGATACTCGACATGACCTTCTAAGATAATCCATTTCCACAACGTCTACTCTATCTCGCTCATTCTTTGTCATCGTCCAACATTCGGCACCATATGTGGTAATTGGTTCTACAATTGCTGTGTATACGCGAATTTTGGTATGCAATTTTATTTTATTAGACCACAGTAATGAATTCAGTATTCGGATGCATTTTTTCCCTTGGGTTATTCGGTTTTGTACATCTATCTTAACTCTGCCATCTGCTGATATGATGCTTCCTAGATATTTATACTGGTTGCAGCCTTTTATGACTGCATTTTCAAGCCTCAGATCTGTGATATTTCCTCCAATTTTTAAATATTCTGTTTTGTTTATGTTTACAGTAAGCCCCCATTTGGCATATTCCTCAAATAATTTTCGATTCATATAATTTATATCTTCCTCATCGGTTGCAACCACCACCTGATCATCTGCAAACAACAATGTATACAGAGTTTCTTGTCTCACTTCGATGCCCATAAATCTACATTTATTTCTCCAATTCCTCAATGCTTCTTGGACGTATGTTTTAAAGAGTGTCGGTGACAAACAGCATCCTTGCTTTAGGCCTTTAGTGACTTTAAATTCATTTGAGGTTCTGGTTCCAATTTTTACACAACTAACTGCATTTTCGTACAATTTATATATCGCTCGGATATACGTCGAATCCAATCCGGACCTTTCGAGGACCTCAAACATTTTCTTTAACGGGACACTATCATATTCTTTCTCAAGGTCTATAAATACCAAATGGGTCTCTCTACTTCTTTCGACACGCTTTTCAATTATTTGTCGTAGGATAAATATATTATCAAGGCAGGATCTCCCGGTACGAAAGCCGCTTTGTTGTTCAATATCTTGTATCTGTCTTGCAACCCTCTTCTTTAATATTCTGCCGTACAACCGGCCCACAGATCTCGTCACACTAATACCTCTATAATTGGAACAGTCTCTTTTATTCCCTCTCTTATATATGGAGCTTATATAAGATTTATTCCAATCTTTAGGAATTTCCTGGTCTACACACATACATTTATTGAAAAGGTCTACTATTAATTCTAAAAGTGCAGTCGGCTCATATTTAACCAGCTCTATGGGAATGTCTCCAGGCCCTGCGGCTTTTCCGTTTTTAACCTCTTTTAAGGTTTCCGTCAATTCAGATAATGTTATTAAAGGGATTTCCTGTCTTTCGTCTCTTTTGTCTATTAATTCCCTTATCTTTTCCCATCTGTACTCTACTCGATCCTCTTTCAGCAGTTTCGTATAATATTCTTCCCAGTCATTTAACTTTATGAGAGAAATGTCTTCATTTTTCTCATTTTTCCTAAACTGCTTTAATGTTTTCCAAGCTTGTGCCACTTTTGTTCCACTCATAAATCTGTCCAGTTCATCACACTTAGCCTCCCAGTTTATATTTTTCACCTTATCCACGTCTTTTTTAACTTCTCTATTCCATTTAGCGTATATTTCTCTGTCTTGAGGATCTTTGGATTGAAGCCATATGTGATATGCTTGTTTTTTCTTGAGAACTTTCTCTTCTAGTTCCGTTGACAACCATTCAGGTTTACCTTTTTTCCGATTTTCAACTTTTCCCAGTGCTTCATTTGCCGCTTCATGAATATATTTTTTAATTACCTCATACAGACTTTCAGGGTCTAAGTCCTTTGTTTCTATATTTTTTATTTTCTGAGCTATTCTAATTTAATATAAGAACTTTGTCGAATCTTGTTTAAAGCTTTCCAGGTTATATTTTATGTTTTCTATGGTTGTTCCTATGTCTGCTACTTCATCATTTTTGTGACTTGATTGTTCTCTCTTAAATGTCACCATTACTTTTGCAATAATCATATGGTGGTCACTTCCACATTCTGGCCCTCTAAACACCTTCACGTCCTTCGTTTTTAGTTTAGAATCTTTACGCTGAATGAAATAGTCAATTATTGATTTTAAATTCCTGGTAGGCTGCGTCCATGTAAATTTGTGTATATTCTTATGGGGGAAGAAACCATTTAATATTTTCAAAGAATGTGCCTCGCAAAAATCTATTAATCTTTGACCATTGTCGTTCAGAATGTCTTCTTCATATCTCCCTATTATTTCACTGTTGGAGCTCTTTCCAGTTCTTGCATTAAGATCACCTAAGATCCAAATTTCTTTCTTCTTATTAATTGTGGCTAGAACAGTTGTTAACTTGTTAAAGTACTCTTCCTTGCTGTCAACCCTTGAGTCATCCGTCGGTGCATATGTTCCAATTACCACTATTTTATGGCCATTTTTCTTAATTTCCATGAGGATAATTCTTTCATCTATTTCTTGCCATAATTTAATACATTTTTTCAGTTTCTGATGTATTGCTATAGACACTCCCCTTTTAGCTCGTTCGCTCTTTTCTACGCCACTATAGAAATGCAGGTATTCGTCACTATTATATATTGTGTCTAATGTAGGAGCTAAAATTGAGCCCTGTAGAACTCCACCTAGTGGGGGCCAAGAGGAATAAAAAAATCAAAAGTTTCCAAGTTTTACAACATTCCTTATGGAACATTGTAAGACCAATTAAGAGGTCGTTTCGAGGCCAAAAGAATTACACTAAGACGAAAAGCTGTCTTTACCAAAGAAGAGGAATCCGAATTTGTATCTAGAATTTTAGAACTCTCGAAGGCATTTTTTGGCCTTATGTCCCGTATCATACGTCAAATGATTTTTGAATTTGCAGAGCAGAACAAAATTAAACATCCATTTAAAATGGCAACAAAAATGTGTGGAAAAGACTGGCTTTATTCATTTATGCACTGTTATCCAGAACTCAGTTTTCGTAAACCAGAAGCAACAAGTTTGAATAGAATTACTGCTTTTAATTGTGCAGAACTAAAGATATTTTACAAAAACTTGGTAACTCTATGTGATCGTTACAAATTTAAATGTCATTAAATTTTTAATGTTGATGAGACGGGTATCAGTTTTCTTTATATTTCATGTAAAATTGTTGCTGCCAAAGGCCAGAAACAAGTTGGTGCAATTAGCAGTGGCAAAAGAGAACAAACCACGATGCTAGTATGCGCTTTCAGTGCCTCACATCAATATATTCCACCTATGTTTAATTATAGAAGAAATCAGATTAATGGTTTGGACAAAAATGGTCATCCTAAATATTTTCAGCGGCATGTTAATGCTATTAAAGACCATCTAGTTCTTTTAGTGCTAGATAACCACACAATGCATTCAAGTCTGACTTCCTACAATTTTTGTCGCGACACCGAAATAAATCTCCTTTCACTGCCACCGAACACTTCCCACCGTCTCCAGCCTCTAGATATCACGGTTTTTTCTCCATTCAAGACAGCTTACTACCAAGAATGTGACAAGTATACAAAACAAAAAAAATATGAGAAAATAATTACAACAGACGATGCAGAACTTGTTAAAAATCCCTTTAATAGGACTGCATCTGTTGAGAAGGCTGTAAATGTTTTTCGATCCACTGGGATCTTTCCCTTCAACTCCGATTTTTTTTTTTTGTAAAGAAGAATTAATATCTATTCCATTAGTTAAACAATATCAAGATAATGTGTCTTCTCTGCCCGATACACATCAAACAACATCGCCAACACCAGTTCCCCTAGATGAACTACCAGGGCCCAGTGAAGTCCAAAATTAAAAACTGAGACCAAAAGCAGCACCATCATTAGAAGATTCTTTATCTGAATCAGAATTATAGGAAGTATCATACATTGATCTTAGCGACGATAAGGATAAATCTGTGCAGCTACAAAATGAAAGCTTATCTCGTATATCTTTACCAGAACTACCAGCACTACCAGTCAGTAATTAAACAAAAACCAGAAGCAGGCGAACTCAACACTCGACCAGTTTAACATGAACACCATTAAAAGAACAATTAAAAAATAAGGAACAAAAAGGGAAAAGAAGAATGAGGTTGAGAAAGTTAAACGAACAATTGGAGCTACTGAGATAAAAACAGAAAAAGTAGTCAAGAAGAAGACTTATGTCGTGAAAGCACACCAAACACGAGAAAGAGAACTATGTGCAGGATATTCGAAGTTTGGATCAAATGAATTATGGTGGAGATGTCGTATCTGTGATCTCTGGGCTCATGCAGACTACACGGAAACGGATACTGCTACTATTTATATTTGCTCAAACTGTAAATGTAACTAAAGAAATATGTATTTTATACTTAAACCTAAGTACACTTAAGCATTACGTCTATTACCCAGGACTCCAACATGGAGATAATGTTGCTGATATAGTGCCCCTAGAGTACTATAGGGAGAAAGGGTGAACTTATTTTAAAGGGTGAACAAGCCTCACAGGCCAGGTTTAATCAAATTGCTTGCTTGGTATTACAGTTGAACAGGAAAATAAATGGAGATGCAGTAGAGTTAGGGCAGGATAGATAAAATGAAAGGAAGTGAGTAGTGTGTTGTGCTATAGAAAAATTCCAATTAAATGAAAAGGAAAATTGTATAACACTGCAATAAAATCATCTATGATGTACGGAACTGAACGGTGGGCAGTTAAAAAAATAACGAATGCCTGTAGCGAAAACGAGAAAGCTTAGCTTGACGAGTGTAATGGCAAAAAAGGATAAAATTAGGAATATATATTTTCAGAAAAGTTAATTAATGCTCAATATAGGAAAAAAGAAATATTTATATACAAATCATTGATTTTATTAAAGCGTAGGGTAAAATGCTGTGGGGAGAAACTGAAAAAAAAATTACAATGTTCAATTAGAAAATGTTCAACAGGAGCATAAAGATAATAAATAGTTAAAATTCATAAAAATAGTAATAAAGTAAAATAAAATTGAAAACAATTCTACTCTTCTTGTTGCATTTTATTATAGTTGAAAATCCATTTACTAATTTACAAAGAACGCCTGATAAATTTTTCATATTTATAAGTGTTTCGCCGGCGCTTTATAGTAAGGCGTTTATCTTGTTCTCCTGAAAATGCCCTCATTTTTCCTTTCACTAAAACTTTTGTTCATTCCGTCCGGTAACACAATTTGGCATTCACGCCAAAGTGGATAGAAGCTCTCTCAAGTCAGAGCAGACTTTGCCTAAGATTTATTATTATTTATGTTCCCTTTTTACTACTACCATATATCAGGCAACTTATTCCAAAGATTGCTCATTTGATAGATTTGCCTGATTTATGGAAAAAATTGTGCTCAGCATGTTATAAAAATTCTCCCGGGGAGAAACGGTTCCGACGGTGCTTTTGATGAATTGTGTAGTGAAATATAACAAAATAGAGACTCCAAGTCATTGGTGTTACACATATATACACATTTATACAATATCAAACAAAATGACAAGATTACTTGTGAGATGTGTTGCTACTTTGTCCCTTCATTGGAAACGTTTTGTATATGAATTCATACACATTATCAGTTTTTTATCGACAAGTAAAATTATAGAGAAAACAGTAGTGTTACGTTCTTCTGTGAGTTCTGAATTTAAGTGAAGTAACTGAAAGTTACTAGTTAACTGAAAAAACTCACTGAATAACAAATATCTCAGTAATAATTATAAATACACCAATATTTATCGTCGACAATAATATGGGTAGTATGGGTACTTACAAAAACTGAATGAAATTATAACACTAGTAGAACAACAAGGTTTTAGGTCTGGAAGATCATACACCCACGCTATATCTATAATAACACAAGTGCAAGAGAAATCATTAGAATAAAACAAACCGGCATATCTATGTTTCGTGGATCTTAAGAAGGCATTTGACCGGGTCAAATTAAAAGACGTTATCCACTTACTGTACACAACAGAGATACCTCTAGAAATAATCAAAACGATCGAAAATATCTACCAAAGTAACACAATGAGAGTAAAAGTAGAAGAAGAACTAAACGACCCTATTGAATCTGGCAATGGCATAAGACAGGAAGATTCCCTGAGTCCTCTATTGTTCAACCTGATTATGAATAAAATATTAAAAAAAGTAAAAACTAAAAAAGGATACCAAATGGGAGGAAAATCATTAGTTTTTGGAGGTCTTGCAGGATGTCTGCTATTATGATAATATCGTCCGCATATCTAATGTTGTTAATTGGTGCTCCATTGACCTTTATTCCTGCTGTTTCTCCCTTAAGAGCTCTTTTCCTAATTTCTTCAGAGTGTGTATTGAACACTAGTGGTGGCAAAACACACTCCTGCCGCACTTCTCTTTTAATTTTGAACTCTTCTAATGTGTGTTTACTAATGCATATGTGTGCCTGCTTAATATAATATAGATATACTATAATTTAAAGGTCATTAGATTGTAATTGTTTTTCTTTAAGAACGTCCATTAGCTTTATTTGGTGGACTTTATCGAAAGGCTTGTTGTAATTTATGAAACAGACGTACATTCTGTACGGTTCACATCCAAGCATCTCTGGATTAGTGCGTTGAATGCAAAGAGAGCTTCACAGGTACCTACGCTTCTACGAAATCCAAATTGGGTTTCTTCAATATCCATATCAAGTTTTTGGTAAATGCGTTTATGGATGATCTTTAAAAACATTTTAAGTGTGTAAGACATCAGGCTTATAATGCGGTGGTCGGTGCATTCTCTAGCATTTTTCTTTTTTGGGAGACAAACAAATGTTGAGGTCAACCATTCATTTGGTATGTCACCCGATTGATAAATTCCATTAAAAAGCTTCAAGAGGACATATATGTACTTATTTTCTATTATTTTAAGGATATTAATAGGCAGTTGATCTGGCCTTAAGCTTTTTCCGTTTCTGGTATTCTTTAGTGCATACAATATTTCTTACTTTGTAATTTCTATACATGTTTCTCTGTCCTCGAAAGATATGTCTGGTACGTTTCCTCTTTCGTCGTCGAAGAGCTCTTCCATATATTCTTTTCATTGTTTTAGCTTTTCGTCAGTCGTTATTATAATATTTTCATTTTTATTTAAAATAGTTGCGTTGTGATACATTTTTTTCAGCCCTGCCATTTCTTTAACCTTTTTATGTAGGTTGAATAGGTCGTAGTTGTTCTAAAGATCTTCTATCTCTTTACATTTTTCCTCATAGTAAGTTTGTTTTCTGATTTCATTGTTAATGATTTTGTAATTGTGACTGTCTTTGTTCTTGGCTTCTTTTCTTTGGTCCATCCTGCCGAGTATTTCGTCAGTCATCCACTTGTCTCTCTTTCTTATCGGTTTTTGTAATATATCCTTGCATGGAATGAGGAGGCAGTTTTTTAATGTTTCCCATTGTTGGTTTATCTCGTAGGTTTTTCTATTTTTTGTTGGAGCTTGTTTTTTATATCAGCTTCTTTTAGTTTTCAATATCTAATTTTGGAGTTTTTTGGGGTTATCTAATACAGTTAAGCTTAAGCGTGACATTAGCGATTAGTGGGTTATGGTCTGATGTGACATCTGCTCCTGGATATGTTTTAACTGATTTGATGGTGTTACAATATCTCTCTTTAATCATTATATAATCGATTTGGTTTCTTAACAATTTTTCCGGTTTATCTGTTGATGAGCGCCATGTATATAACCATCTCATAGGTAATTTAAACAACGTGTTTGTGATTATTGGACTTTGTTCTTGGCAGAATTTTTTTAGACGATCCCCTCTATCGTTACGTTCCCCTAGTCCTTGACCTCCCATTATTGTTCCAGCTCTTCCCTTGTGTGACCCATACCTGGATCAAATTTAGTTTTGTATGTGATATCCTTATACTAACACTGTACTAAATTAATTTAAATAGCTTTATTATTTAAAAAAAAAAAATTCTAACCCGATGTTACCGATAAACTGGATTGTCTAGTGATTGCCTTTTAATTACTTTATGAATATCTTCCATTTACATGACCCCCTATGGATGTCAGCGTTTCTAATGCACCAAGATGAATCAACAATGTTTTTTAATACATACTTAATTCTGGAACCTCTGGATGATTTAAATATTACTAGGGTTAGTTACAGCCCTAGATTTGGCACTCGTAAGTACATACTGGTGGCGGTATTTGTTTGTATAACATTAATTTATTATGTATGGATTGTGCATAACTCCCTTTTCGTTCAAAACTAACTGTGAATTATACAGAGGAGAGAGGTCCACTGATTTTGACTTACGTCTTTTTTCTAAAGATTACTCAACATTGGACTGAGAGTTAAAATGATATAGAACTAAAATTAGCCGACAGTGTCCATATTTCTTTCTATTGTGGTATTTTTTCCTTCATACAAACAGTTATTACATTATCTTTCACGGAGGATGTCATTTTTTATTTATATTCACGTTTTCTTTATTCTATTGTATAGTATGGTCTGTTTTTGGAACTATAGAGATCACACTAGGAAAACACACTATAATAGCCGTGACAGTATCCAATTTTGGACAGAAGAGAAACCTAGAGAAGAATAAGACTACATATTTAATTCTTCTAGATCAACGTGACCTATTAATTATATAAAACTCTTGCTTTGAACCACTTTCATTACCACAAATTTCCAACAGGAAAAGCCTTCTCCCGATACCACAACAAACAATTGACCGACCGACGTATGCAAACACAACGTCAAAAACAAATTTATCACTCGTGTTGAACTCTTTAGTGAAAATTGCGGCGACGTGATGAAAAAAGACACATAAATTAATAAACCTCGCGTAAAATTTCCCACTGGCTAAAAAAACAATGGGTCTGTCACAAGTAATGGATAGGCCACATCTGGAAAGATAAATGCCACTGTTTGAGACAATATTGGATGCAGCCGGCAGAGATAAAATAAAAGAACTGTGTTTTTTTAAATTTATTTAATTATCCAGTTAACTTGGACTAAAATGTAAAAAGATGTTTTTGTATTTTAAAAGCAATACACGGTTTGTTCGTTATTTTTTATTTGTTTGTTTTCCTTTTGACACTATAACATGTTCAAGAAGAGTAACAAAAAATAAAATCGAAGAAACTGGTTCAAAAAGGTACATTGTATATTTCAAACTAAATATTTTTGGTCATTTGATTAAAACGCAAGTATTTTGTTAACAGTTACACGAGAAAAGACTACTTGATCGACACAACATGATTTGACAGACGGAAAAAAGACTATTTTGCCCAATATAGAAGATGAAGATGATCTGACAAGTAGAGAATTGACCGAGACAGATTGAATTAACGTTTTGGTAGAAGGAAAACAAGACAATTTGGCAGACGGAAAAGAAGAAGACAATTTTACAGATGTAGAAGATGACTGGATAGTTGAAATTTTGACAGACTGAATAGAATACGATTTAACGGATAAAAAAGACGATTGGACCTAGACAGTTGACAAGTGGACCTAGACAGTTGATAAATAGTTCTGACCCTGATAAAATTTGATTCCGAGCAGTACCGAAATTTGCGTGTTTGTACTATTTAAAAACAAAGAGTGCTCTGCAAATAGAGCATCTAATGAATTTAAAATATCATTGCAACAGATAACTTTGTAAACAGTACCTAGACATTTACATATACCAGAAACAAGGCTGGGTTAATGAAGATAATAATATTGGTCTAGAACTTTTCCTACACTTTAAACAGGCGTTTGACAAACTAAACAGAAAAAAATAATCCTTACAAGAGAGTAATATACTAAATAAAATTATAAGAATGATGGAAACGATAATACGAGATTCCCAAGCAATAATAGACACCGGAAGAAAAAGAACAGAAATAAAAATAAATTATGTGGTAAGAAAAGGAGATGCGCTCTCAACGCTACTATTTATTCTATCACTAGACAAGATAGTAAAAAAGCTGTCAATCGCAGGAACTATAAACAAGAATGCAGTACAATTAATAGGATATGCGGACGATATAACCGTAGTAGCAACAGAGATATAACCGTAGTAGCAACAGATAAAAAGACATTAAAGAAAATGTTCCAAGAAATAGAAAACGAAGCCAAACTCAAGAATTCAAGCGGGAAATACAGCATTTTATAGAAATAAAATAGTGTTTAAAGATAAGAAGATAAACCGAAACACAAAAATGAAAATCTACAAAACAACCATAAGACCAATAGTAGATATGCTGCAGAAACATTTGCATTAACAGCAAGAGAAGAAAATCAATTGAAAGTTTTTGAGAGGAAGATTATCAGAAAAATACTGGAACCAAAGAGGGAAAACGAAGAAGATGCAAGACAATGAATGAATCAGGAAATACAAGAATGGATGGGTCAAGAGAACATGGTTAGAGCAATAAAAGCACAAATAATTAGATTTTAATATTTTTAATATACAATAAATAAACTGCTGTTATGGTATACTTAATATAATTCATGCTGGTTATTTGAGAAAGTCCAGTTGTTATTATTTAATATATTTTACCTAATTTATTTATGAATGCATAATAATTTAAAAATTTTGGAGAAAACTGACGAAATTATCACTGGTATATAATTTACCGTATTATTCTTATTTTTCTTTTTCTTCTTGTGCCACTCCTATCGGATATTGGAAATCATCAAGGCTATCCTGGCCTTGTTTACAGCTGACCTAAAGAGTTCATTAGTGGTACAGCCAAACCACTCTCTCAAATTACGCAACCATGACATTCGTCTACGGCCTGGATTCCGTTTTCCTTCTATTTTTCCTTGCATTATATTTTGAAGTAATGCGTATTTATGTCCTCTCATCAGGTGACCCAAATATTCGAGTTTTCTTCGGTTGATCGTTAACAAAATTTTTAGGTCTTTTCCTATCCTTCGCATTACTTCAAAGTTTGTGACTCTTTCAACCCAACTTATCGACGGTAGCACCACATCTCGAAACTTTCAATATTTTTAATTTTGTTCTGTTTGAGAGTCCAGGCCTCTACACCGTATAATAGCGTGTTAAATACGTAGCCCCTTAGCATTCTTAATCGGAGAGGAATGCTTATATCTCTGTTGCAGAAGAATTTCCTTATCTTTATAAAGGTGGCACTGGCAATTTCGATAAGTCCTTTTATTTCATTGTTTTGGTCTCCAGTTTCGTTTATTGAAGTCCCCAAGTATTTGTAACTTGATACTTTTTCAATTTGAATGCCGTTTATACTATGTGCTGTTTATGTCATGTTCTTACTGAAGACCATATACTTGGTTTTTTTGATATTAATACTTATGCCATAATTGTTTCAGGCAATATTTATATTTGTAAGTAATCGTTGTAATTCTACTGTTCTTGCAACTAGTACAGTGTCGTCTGCGTATCGAATATTATTTACAACTTCCCCATTGATTACGATTCTTTCGTTTGCTCGCAAAAGGGTTTCCTGGCAGATGCTTTCACTATAAACATTAAATAGCAGCGGTGACAAAATGCATCCCTGTCGTACTCCTCTACGTATTTCTATTGTTTGTGATATCTCAATTTCAATTTTGATGTTGGCTTTCTGATTCCAATATAGATTGAGAATTATTCGCAGATCTTTATTATCTATGTCCTTTCTTTAAGAATGTCTCTTAGCTTATCATGGCGTACTCTGTCAAACGCTTTTTCAAAATCGATAAAACATGCATGTACTGCCTGATTAACGTCTAGACATCTTTGTGAGAGCTTCTCGAGTACCTAGTCCCTTTCTGAACATTCTTATTACCCTTCATATAAATAATAATAACCATACCTACTCTCAAGTTATCTGGAAATTTACCTTCACAGAACCATAAATTTATTAAATGTGTAGGAAGTGAAATTAACATTTCAATTATTCGACTACAATAGAAATCATATCGACTGCATACTAACCAATCTAAGATATAGAAATTCCATTATAAGCGTTAAGACTTGTCCTGGAGCAGATATCCCATCAGCCTAATAACATTCTTGTCTCAAAAATAAAACTTATGGTAAAAAAGATAATAGAATCCAAAAGTTCTAAGGTGAGTACTCAGTTGCTCTAGATAAACGGAATCCGCTTCAATTTGTATAAATCAAGAAATAAAAAGATTAACATTAAAAATGAAAAACACTCAGAAAAAGAACATTATGTGGAGCAAAATCAAAGATTCTGCTATAAAGACACAGAACGCAAATCTAAAAAAGTACTTGAACTCTGTACCTGAAAACTGTACAGAATGGATCAAGACAAATGGTGAAAATATAAATAACATTCGTTATTCCGACGATACAGTCATTATCGCTGAAAGGGAGAAAGACCTGCAGACGCTACTAAACACAATTGGTGATACTGGGGAACAGTTTGGTTTAACAATAAACATAAAGAAAACAAAAACCATGGTTATTAGTAAGAGGGGTAAAGTCATAACAAAGATCCAGATAGAAAATGAAAATATTGAACAAGTGGACAAAATGAAGTACTTAGGTGCCTGGATTACGGAATCCGAAATCATAAATTTGATCAACAATAGAGCAATCAAAACCAACCTTTTTCACGATGAGGAAATTTCTGAGTAACCAAAGACTCAATCTGCAAATCCGATATCGGATGGTAAAATATCTATTCTTCTTTATGGTGCCGAAGTGTGAACTGTGAATGTTGACTTGATGAAAAAGCTTTAAACTTTTGGAAATACCATAGACCGATAAGCTTACAATAGCTAATTTGCTTATCAATATCAATAGTCAGTGTAATCCAAAAAAAGAGATCCTATCAAGAATCGAACAAGCAAGGAAAACATTCATGAGCATGAAAACATTTTTTATAAGATCAGACCTTAGTCTACAGCTTAGAATCCGAATAATCAGATGTTACGTTTTTTCTGTCTTACTGTATGGCTGTAAAAGTTGGACAATGGACTCTGAAATAGAAAAAAGAATAGATGCATTTGAGATGTATATATACACACGAATGTTAAGAATTCCATGGGTACAAAAAGTTACTTATGTTGAGGTACTTCGTCGCATGTGTAAACAAAAAGAATTGTTAAAAATAATCAAAGAGAGGAAAATGCATTACTTGGGTCATGTGTTGAGAGGCGAAAGATATGAATTACTTCAAGTTATACTGGAAGGAAAAGTACAAGGCAAAAGATCAGTAGGAAGGCGCCAGAACTCGTGGCTGAAAGATCTGAGGAGATGATTCGACCGCTCATCCGCAGAAATCTTTCGCACAGCAGTTTCCAGAACTACAATTGCCATTTGGATCGCCAACCTTCGAAAGGAGACGACGCCATGAGAAGAAGAGAAGATCAGCTTATGAACAAAAATAGTGTTGCACAGAATGGGAAGATACAGATAACTTTTGACAATTATTAAAAGAAGAACGACAGCATATTTGAGGAACATAATTCAAGAGCTGAGAAATAATAAGTACGAATTGTTGCAACTGATTAGGAAGGGTAAAATTTAAGGAAAAAGGGTGCTGCTCCAAATATCTTGGCTGAAAAACATTCGCGACTGGACCAGTTTAAACACACAAACGCTTTTAAGAAAAGTAGACTATAGAGACGAATATGTAATTGTTACAACCAACGTTTATTAGTGAAGCCGGCACTAGAAGAAGAAGTGTTGAAATCTGGAATGTCGTTAAATGCAAAAGAGCTAATATTTGTTGATATTTTATTAGCAATTTATATACTCTAATCTATATACAGTTTTTATACACTTATAATACACTTGTATAATATAAATATACTCATTATAAACTTAGTAGTAGCTTAATTAATATTTTACAATCTATAGTAATTTATTGTAAATAAAACACTTCTATTTTAGTGAGTTAGTAACCTTAATCGACGATGGGCCGAAATTGTAGAGGCTGAGAGCAGTCGTCGAATTAACAATAAATATAATTGTTATCGCCCATTTTGCACCATAAAAAAAAAGGTGAACACCTTGAATTATCCATATCGGTCAATTCGTCCATCTGTCTATCCATAAACACAACTTCTCTGTTATTGGAACAGCTAGAAAGACAAATAAAGCGTCGAATGAGAGTTTATAACCGAAAGATGATAGATAGATAGATAGATAGATAGATAGATGGTTTATTGGTAATACATCAATACAAAAGTATTTTTTAAGTCAAAGATAAAATATGTCAATATAGTTAATAAATACATAAATATAAACACAAAACATAAATACAGTGTTTTAAAATATACTTACAACAATTACAACAAATTAAAATTGGAGGTAAAATACTCCTCATACGTAAAAAAGGCATTCACTATAAGGTAACTCTTAATTTTCGCCTTAAACTGATGAAAATTAAGAGCTTTTATTCTAGCTGGCACTAAGTTATAGAATTTTATGGCTAAATACCTTGAACCAGTGGTCGCCAACCTGTCGATCGCGAGCTACCGGTAGCTCGAGGAGGCAATTCTGGTAGCTCTTACAACGATTTTAATTTAAAAAATACAAACTGCAAAAATCAGAGAAGCTTCCGAAAATTCCACAGAAAAATCTAATTGTCATAATATTAAACATAAACTGTACATTCAGACACATCATAAAACTGTACATTCTAATTTTGAAAAATCATTCCAACTACATTCTGCCGCCAGAAAGGAGAAACTGAAACAGTTAAAAAAACAGTTAATTGGACAACAATCAATATTTTTAAGAACAGTCGACAAAAATAAGGTTGCAACTAAAGCATCGTACCGTGTGTCCCAGATAATTGCACAAAAAAAGAAACCTTATGAAGACGGGGAAATGATAAAACAGGCGTTTTTAGAAGCAGCTGATTCGTTATTTGCCAACTTTAGAAATAAAGACGAGATAGTTTCAGCTATAAAATCTATGCAACTTTCTGCTAATATAGTGATGAGACGTGTAGAAGTAATGAGCAATGATATTTTTTTACAGTTAAGAACTGACTTAGATAACTGTGTTTATTTTTCACTTCAACTGGATGAATCAACAGATGTCGTTGACACTGCCCAGATGGCCGTGTTCGTCAGGATGGTTTTTAGTGATTTTACGATTAAAGAAGATTTTTTGAAGTTTATTCCACTGAAAGGACACACTACTGGACAGGAGTTGTTTTCTCATTTAAAAAATATTATTTCTTCCGAGAAAATTCCAATATCGAAAATGGTAGGCTTGACAACCGATGGCGCTCCAGCTATGGTGGGTTGTGATAAGGGTCTGGTGGCGTTATGTCGTAAAGATGTAACTTTTCCGCAATTTCTCTGTTAACACTGCATTATCCATCAGCAAGCATTATGTGGAAATTTCCTGATACTAAACAATGTTATGAAACTGGTGGTAAAAATTGTGAACAAGATTAGAGCTCAAGCGTTACAAAGAAGATTATTCAGAACCTTGGCCGATGAAGTTGACTGTCAATACGGGGGCCTACTTCTTCACTCTAAAGTCCGATGGTTAAGTAGAGGACGGGTGCCGAAACGTTTTAATGATGTCCTATCTGGCATAGTTAAATTTTTCAAACAACGCGATGAACCGACTCCGGAACTAGAAAATTCAATCTGGCTTAGAGATTTTGGTTTTCTCGTGGACATTACAGAGAAATTAAAGGAACTTAATTTGCAGCTTCGGGGGAGAGACAAAGAACTAGCGGAAATGATTTCTGATATAAAAGCATTTATCAAAAAGCTGGAGTTTTGGGAACAAAACCTAATTAACAGCGATTCCAAGCATTTTCCTATTCTTTCAGAAAAAATATCTCAAAATCCATTAGAACCCTATGACAACAAATATCATGTAGAAATAATTTCTACCCTGAAGAGTAACTTCAAAAATCGTTTTAAGGATTTCAATGAAAGGGCTTTAGTAGCGCAGTTTGTTGTTTCACCCTTTATGGAAATTGATATTCAGCAGTTTGCAGCTTGTGTTATGCAGAACTTTGGCGAAGACATCGCTGCAACAGAAATGGAAGTCATTGAGTTTCAAAATGATTTAGCCTTAAAATCGTTAGTCTCAAGTACTGAATGTATCTGGCCTATTGTAAGTAAAAACAAATATTCAGTTCTATGCCGTGTTGCCTTGAAAGTGAAAGCATTATTCAGTTCAACCTATTTGTGTGAATCTTCTTTTTCCAATATGAAGTTTATTAAGAACAAATATCGCAATCGACTTACAGATGAACATTTGGATAATTGTATTCGAATGGCTGCATCAAATTAAACTGCAAACATTAAAAAAATTATCGATGAGTCTGAGTGTCAGCCTTCTCATTGAACGTGCTTTTTTATTTTTCAATGTTTATGTTTATGATAGTGCGTTACTTTTTTGTTGTTATTATTAACTATTTTTAAATCATACGTAACATGCCGTTGTGGCTGGATAAAAGTTTGAGTTTATTTTTCAAATACTTTCGTTTGATAGGTAGGAATGTAGCTATGAACAAGTACGTACTAGTAATATTAGTTACTCGTATTTTGTTATTAGTTTATTATTAGTACCTATGTATTATTTAAACAGTAAAATAAATATATATAATGATAGATTAACTGTGGATTATTTCATTTACGTTGCGTTACGTGGCCTCCGTGTGGGTAGCTCGCTGTTTATTCCAAAATTAACAAAGTAGCTCAACACATTGAAGAGGTTGGCGACCACTGCCTTGAACCATTTCTGGATCTCTCAAGACGGCTAAATTCTGGTATAAGATTGTTATTAAATCTGGTGGGATACTTGTGAAAATCTACATGCGCATTGTATTGACTAAGATTTTGTTTAATGTGCAACAGACACTGCATAATATATACACAAGGTAAAGTCAAAATTTGTAAAGCTCTAAAGGAGTTTCTACAATCTGCTCTAAGATGGTATTAAAGGTGAAAAATTTGACTTCAAACTTCCGGTTCGGAAGTTGCAACCGGAAGTACTGTTTTAAAGTCCTGAAATAGGACAAGCGATATATTATTCATCGCGCCTTAGCAAGACGAGGGAAAATTTATACTTCAGGTTTTTATATCACTCCCGGTTAAAAGTTATAATCAGAATTTTTGCAAAAATGACTCAAAATTAGTGAAATCGTATTTCAATCGACGAAAACTTACACAAAAATATTACAATATATCGACTTCCAGTTCTACTTTCTGTCAGGTTGGGTGAAAAGCTAGGACTTACGACGTCTTTTCTATTTTTACCTATAGAAAATGGACTAACATTTGAAAACAATTCATCTTTTGAAAGTTTGTGTGTTTGTTATCTCTAATATGGCTTTTCCTTCTATTTAAAACGAGTATATTCCATCAAATATTTACCGAAGAAAATTGGTTTTTTTTTTAGGATAGAACAGATTTTGACGCAAATCAGAGCAGCATTCACGTAAGGAAAGACCTTTTTTTCCACCGGTGAAAAAATTTTAATAAAATATCCCATTCGTACCCGAGCTTCCAAAATAAAGATATTTTTATTTTTATTGTACGTCATAATACTTTAATTTGCTTGAAAATTTCTCCCTGAGATTTTCCCCAAAGGTAAAGAGGAGTAATTTTCGTCGAATGTATATTATTTTATTTCCAACCTTCGCTTTTGTGTCAAGTTTCGTCATGTAAGCGTTTCTCGAAGTGCGTGAGGATTGACAATATTCTTTAAGGAGAAGGTATAATCAGGATGGCGTTGATTTTTTTACATTAGGGTTTACTTTCGTTATATTTCCTTTCGGGAATTATATCGTCCGGTGCTCCGGATCGATAGACGGCTGAGAGTTTATAATGAGTTGGAAATTTATTAAAGCTTGAGAAGATTTGCAGCAGAATATTTAATTAAATTTGTAAAAAGTGTATTAAAATACATATTTTCGACAAAAAAATGTGTTAGTTCAACAAATATTCAATATAAATCTGCCAAACAGCAAAGGAATACGAGAAGAAATATCATTAGATGTTTCTATTAATATTTGTGATGTTTTTGCAAAAAAAATATTGTTTAGATTATGCCAAAATATTGAAAATTTTATGAATTTTAATCGGTTGTAAAAGACTGAAATAAAAATACCTTTTCCAACGTAATAAAATGTATAATAAAATAAGATGTTCCGGAATCCAACAGAACTTCCGTTCGGATTTCCGGATAAAGACTAATTCAGGAAAAACACCCTTATAGGTTACAAAAATCAGGATCGGGTCTTGGAATTTTGGAAGACACACAGGTAAGAATATTGAATATATGCCAAAATATCACCTTCGTTCGATTACAGTTACAGTGTGTTCCGAACAAATGTTACTTACTTACTTACTACATAAAAAAGCTTTATAATGCATTTATACAAATCAAATGAAACATATTATTGTGTATTTCTTTAAGTTAACATTAATAGAAATCCTTAAATATTATTTCTACGCGTATATAATAAAATATGTCTAGTGGGTGTAATGTCAGTGTACTCGGCAAAGTTATTCTAAAAAAGAACACACCTACCGCCTAAATATTTCGTGTTGGTATCATGTGACCTCACGGACTATGACGCGATGACGTGCAACGGTTTGTAAATTAGATGAAGTATATTTTACTTTTTTCTCTATAGTGAAATGATGAGTGATATGATTCACTACTCTTAATTAATTTAAACGTGAACATTAAATAAATTTAAAGTCCACAAGTGTAAGTTTCAGCTTTTTTCAAATTCGAATTAATCCAAAAATTAATTTGTATATTTACGCTACTCAAAATTTAACAGAAAAATAAATTTTCTAGAATAATTTGATGAATTGAAGCGCGAATGTGAAATAATAACAAGCCTCAAAAAGGTAAAAGTGAGAAATTTGACTTTGAATGTTAAAAATAATATTATAAAATCCAATAACAACTTTTGTTGTATTAGTTCAGATATGTCGATGCATCATGGAACTATAGTTACAACAATATTACTAAAATTACCAAACAGTCTTTATTTACAAAAATGTGGTTTGTTACAATAATTCATTAATAATAAATACCCAAAATCTTATTTAATCAACCAGCTCGGCGACCTCATCAGTAACATCAGGGCTGACATCCCCTCGTAAACTATTGTAGAAGGGATGATACACTGAAGGTATGTAGGGTAACAATGATCTCACATTTTCGAGTTTCTTTTTTGCAATCCGAACAGGCTTAATATACTTCTGTTGTAAATCAGATACAGAAAGCACATTTGGACGTCCCTTCTTGAAAACAGTAATGGGGTTGTAGGTACCATTCACAGAATGCTTAACGTAAAATGCTTTTCTGTTATTACTCTTAAATAAAACGGAAAAAACATTGAAAAAAGCCAAAGATTGCTGGTCATCAGTGTGAGTACTCTTTTTAATGTTTCTAAAAGTGGTTGTGCATTAATCCCTGTCAGAGGGAAAGGGAGTGAGTCCGCTGACAAAAAATGGTATATAATAGAATTTTTTTCTTTCACTAGCTGGAACCATAAAGACAATAAAAGTCAGCTTTTGTTCTGACCAGGACAATTATCCGTTAAGAAAACGAGATGTTCTACTTCACCTAGCTTTGAGCTCAGAAATTTTATGAGTAATGATGCAATTTTCTCTTTTTGCAACGTTTTCCATCCAGACAAATATATTACCAGCGTCTTCCTTACAATCATGGATGCCTAGATTATACATCCATATTTTCCTGCAATAAAATGCAGGACCAGTGGTTAATTTGGTAATCGGTAACACTTCCTTAAGTCAAACGATATAACACATGTCTTCTTATCAATTTTGCACCGGACTGTTTCACTCTTCAGTAATTGTTGCATTGCCAGAGCCTTACACTTGTGCAAATTGTCTTGTTAATACGCTATAATCTGATTTTTTTCTGATTTTGCTGACTCTATTTGGATATTAATTTCGTTGCATATCTTGCAACTGTCTGATTATATTAATAATCTAAATGTATTAATAATAAACTAAAAACAACCGTCAATTTGGAAAAAAAACATAACCTTTTATTAACTTTGCTGGTTGTATGTTTGCGCAGAAATTTTGAACATAATCGTATTTTTGAAAACGATTACCGTAGTGGAAATCAAAACATCAAACATAAGTTAAAAATGATATTTTTGTTGCAATAAATTATGGCTTAATCGTATATAAACACAATATTCTTTTTTCTGTTATAAAACGTTAAATAAGAAGCATAATTTCTAAAATAAACTCAAATTCGTTTACTTAAATATGCTACTGTCAATCGTGTCAGTAAATACCAAACAACAAATATTCGTCAAATCAATCAGTGTCAAAGTGAACGCGGCTTGCTACTTTGTTATGAATATTTGATACGGGATGGATAGCATCGATTAGACTTGGTAATGTGTTCGGTTGCACTTTGCTATATATTTATGACTTTTCTGCCCTACATTAGTTTTGCTGTTTTAAACGAACCATTTAAAGCCAATTTTAAGGTAAACGCACCGCTAGTTTTACTAGCGTGATATGCGATGCGTGTGTGATACGCTAAAATCTAAATTGGGCAAAATATTCTGCAATTGGTTGTAGTTTTAAACGAAAATATTGAGTACAAAAATATTATATGTATTTGTTGGTCTGCGTTTAATATAATAGTGTTTGAATGTTTCATACATAGTAAATTTTCTTTTCTTTGGTATGTTTTTGTTCCATACAATGCATTTCATGCTGGAGGGGAATGTCCGTTCCAGTTAAATCAAAATTTACCACCAAATAGTTATAACCTTGGCAGTTTGTTATTGTTCTACCATTATTTATTATTATATAAATAAATTCTTTTCCAATAGAGATATTTTTGGTGTTTTATACATAACACTTGTCGAACTGCTGCTTAAAATTCCCAATACTGACATACTGATGTGAATCTTAGACTCTATGACAAACGAAACAAAGAACGATAAACACCATTGAAATATTCTGTTGGAGAAGAATGTAACGGATACCGTGAACCGACCACAGGACAAATAATTTAATTTTAAATAAGCTTAAAGTCAACAAATGGCTATCCAGCAAAGTCCACCTCCAACAATTAAAATACTTTGGACATGTTACAAGAGCAAACACAGAAAACATGGAAAGACTTATCCAAGGAAAGGTAGAAGGCCGAAAATCACAAAGAAGATCCCCAACAATATGGATCGACCAAGTTTAATTTTCAAGATGATTTCTCCGAAGCCATCAGGTGTCCATGTGTCATCCGTGTATGACCAACTTTTACCCTGCGAACGATTAATTTGTTCTTTCTATTTAAGTTAGATAGCTGAATCTTTTTGATTTGTGACCTGAAAAATGGTTTTAGATCTGATACTAGTTGGACGAATTTGATATTTAAATTTGGTATTAATTGCTTGTTTTGCAGCAGTATCAGCAGTCTTGTTACCTACATTGCCAACGTGTAAAGGAATCCACATTAATATTATGTTTGTTCCAGAAGTTTTTCAAAGTCTACAAATGCCATATACATTGAGATTCGATATTCGTTGGCCTTTTCAATTAATATTTTTATCGTAAGCAGATGGTGGCTTGTACTGAATCCTTTTCTAAAATCAGCTTGGTCTCTTGACTGGTAATTATCTAACTTAGTTACTAATCTGTTTGTTAGTAGTTTAGTTAACAGTTTGAGCATTACATTAAGTAGCGTTATGGGCCTATAGTTTTTCTGATCTTTTCTATGGTCTTTCTTAAATAGTAATAGTGTTATTGCCTCGTTCCATGTGGTGGATATTTGTTTTGTGTTCAATATTTTATTCCTTAGTACATAAAGGACTTTCACTGTAGTTTCCCCCCATTGTTTAGCATTTCCACAGTTATTCCATCTTTTTCAGGAGATTTGTTATTCTTCATTTCTTTGAGTGTCTTTTTTATTTCATTTTTACCGATTTCTGGTTGTAGCTCACAGTTAACGTTCTTTATTTTCAGTTGTAACTGATTACGGATTTCTTGGGTTGGTTTTTGTTCTGGTTTATAGAGATTTGTATATTATTCGTGCATTATCTGTAAAATGTCTTTTATATTGTTGGTCTCCACTTTTTCTTTGTTCTTTATGCTATTTATTTGTATGTTTCCCAGGTTTTGCTTTAAGCAGCTCATGTTTCTATATTTTTCAATTGTTTTTTGTATCTTTTCTTCCTGTATTCTCCGTTTACACTCCTTGATATTTTTTCTAATGGTTTTGTTTATTTCTTTGTATTCCATTTTATTTCTGTCCCCTTGTTCGAGTAATGTTCTTCTTGTATTCATAAGATTTTTTGTTTCCTGGGATATGAAACTTTCTTTTTTTGTTGTTGTCTGTACTATTTCTTTACTCACTTTCATTAGAGTTTTAGTAAATATCATATTTATTTCATCAATGTGTTTGTGTTCTATATCTTCCTTGGTCGGCAATATTTGCTTCATTCTCTCTTCGTACGTCTGTTTTTCTTGTTTTAGTTTTTCCATGTCTAATTTCTAATAGATATTCTAGAACTATTTCTAGATGTTTGGAATATATCTGTGTAGATGGAAAACATCGAGTCTGTACATATTGCAGTGTTCTTGGCTTTAATTTGGTTACATAAGCATTTTAATGCTTGAAAGATGGCATACAGCTGTCCTGTACGAATGAGGGTAAATGATGAAAGTCAGACTTTCTAAATGATACTATTTGCAGTTGTTACAGAATATTCGACTCCTGTCTCAGTTTTAGCTGCATTATTTTGACCAGCTCTAAGAAAGATTGCCTCAGAATTTGGCTATAGTAGCAACATCTGTGGCCACTAGGCCCGACATAAAGTAAAATGTATTTTCATTGAAAAATAATAGTATATGTTGTTTACAAAATTATTGAGCATTTCAAACAGCATAATAACGTGTGTTTTAGGTGTAATGTGTCTGGTTTCGGGGTTTTCACCTACAACAAATCTATTTTAGCAAGTAACGTAGACTAGTAATTTTTAGTTACTTTCATATTTTAATGCTATTTAACATGTAATACTAAAAACGTTTTTTTTTTTAGGTGTAGCGATGGTGTCAAAATATCAGAAGAAGAGTCATCAGCTGTCATGGGGCCCCGCAGCGATGCAAAGAGCAATCGATGCCGTGAACAAAGACGAAATGTCTTATCAAATGGCTGCTAAAACTTACAATGTGCCTAGGAAGACACTAAAACGTCGGTTACTAAATAAAAATCAAGACGCCACTGACAATAAAAAGGTATTAGGCCATTTTCGAGCTGTTTTTAACGAGTAAATTATGTCTTGGATATGGAGGTACGTTTTTTTGGAATTACTGTAGCTGATTTGCGCAGCCTTGCTTATCAACTGGCTGAACGAAATAACATTCCCTATAGTTTCGATAAAGAAACGAAATTTGCAGGAAAAGACTGGTTAACTGGGTTCAGAAAGCGCCATCCTGAGCTTGTGTTCATTTAGCAGCAAGGGCGCAAGCATTTAACAAAACGAATGTACCCAAGTTTTTTGACATTTACGAGGATGTTCAAAAACATCACTTGTATCCTCCTCATAGGGTTTACAATGTTAATGAAACTGGACTTATGACTGTCCAGTCAAAGTCTTCAAAGATTTTTGCTCTAAAAGGGCGACGGCAAGTCGGATCTCTTATATCTGAAGAGAGAGGGTTCTCAGCACATTTGTAATGTTTATATCAGCTGGGGGAGTTTTTATTCCTTCTCTTATCATATTTTCTAAACAGCGGATGAAAGTGGAACTTCAAGACGGCGCTTCACCTGGAACAACTTTTGTTTGTCATCCTTCAGCATGACAGGATGCAAATTAAAAGAAATCACACAATGGTTTGACCATTTCGTGAAGTTTGCGAAGCAATCCGAAGACGATCCAGTTTTGCTCATATTTGACGGACATTCCACCTATACCAAAAATCTAGATTTCATTAAAAGGGCTAGAGAAAATCACACAACTGTAGTTTGCATTTCCCCCACTGTAGTCATAAGCTGCAGCCACTCGATGTTTCTTCATGGGACCCTTCAATACTTAGTATGTTCAAGAGATCTAAAGATGCTTACGTAATGATCCTGGTAGATTAGTGACACAGTATCAGGTATCTAAATTTCTTGGAGAGGTATTTCCATTTGCAGCTTCTCCAACTATGGCGATAAAGGGGTTTGGAAAATGTGGTATAGTTTCTATAAACAGACAGAAGTTTACTGACGCGCATTTTGCTGCTGCCATGACCACAGAAATTTTCATGCAAGATTCTATCTCTCTTCAAGAAGCTAACTGAAAATCAAGAACTGGGTGTTAAATACCAAGAGGAAATGTGGTGTCAGGAAAAGATTTGGCAGATTCACAAAATATTCCTCGATGTCAAGAGACACCACTTGCAAGTAAAGAGAACTCGTTTTGGGGAAAGACAGATTTCCGACCAGCAACCTCTGCGTCCAACGCTTCAGTTCCTATGTTTCTCAATGACCACAGACAAAATGTCACTGTAGGATCTGGAGATCCAAACTCTACATTCGTTCTAATCTCTAAAGACTCGCCAAAGCCAAGTACTTCAACATTCCAGCCCAATCCACTGCCTTATTTCAGTACCTCATATGAATGAATCAGGAACTCCAAGGGCAAAAGTCACTATACTTTTACTGTAAGTCCACAGTATATTGTTCCAATCCCTAAAGCAAATATTATCAAACGAGAAAATAAGCGAAAAAAAAGGAACACTTGCAGTTTTGACCTCAAGCCCTTTCAAGATGGAACTAGTAGCCGCAAAAGCAGAAAAAGGAGAAAAGAAAAGACTTAAGAAAATAAAGCTGGAACTGAAAAAAGAAAAGCAGAGTAATAAGAGGAATAAATTAAGCAAAGAAAAATTTAAAGGAAAGCAGAAGACGAAATCAAAATCAACGAAACGTGCTTTATTTAATGACTTGAACAGTGACGTGAGTGACACTGATTGCTTTTTCTGCGGGGACTTATATTCCAAGTCAAGGGGAAATGAAGAATGGATAAAGTGTTCGGGCTGTTTACGATGGGGACATGAAGCTTGTGCTGGGTGTGAAGAAGAAGACAATGACTTTAGTTGTGACGTTTATAAATAAACTCGGTGTGAAAATTTCTTTTTCTACGATGGCAATAATGTTTTTATTTTGAAAATACACTTTCATTTAGTATGCAAATTCAGTTTAAATTTTGTATTTTACATCCGGCAAAGTAGCCACCTATGACCAGTTTGCCCCACCCTGCAGGGCAAAGTAGCCATTTGGTAGGGTTAGGGTAAAAATACGTATCTTAAAAATTTACCGAGATAAAGTGAAAATTAAAATTGCCTTATGTAGCTAAGTATATAAGATATCGCATGTTAATATATAGTCTATTTCTTATATATTTTCTTCAAGATAAAAAAAATATTCCTTTAGCATGGCCACTTTGCTCACCTTTCCCCTAAATGTATATAAAATGTAAGAAAAAATCGTCAAAAGCGACGAAATATTGTCAAAAGTGTCAACAAAATCACGATTTCGACGTTTTCCTTCTCGTTTTAAACCATTTTTCTTTTTCTGTCACTTTTTTGACAATTTTTGAATAACATTTAAAAAATTGAGACGTTGAATTTTATTTTAAATATTAAATAAACGACTTCTTACGCCTTAGTAAGCTTTATTGCTTATTTATTGTTTCATTTAAACACTAAACACAGCATGCAAATTTAATAAAGAAGCAAATTCCATCTAAAATTTAATTATTTGTAGAAAGAAAACTATATTAAAGCGCCGGTATAGATTTTCTCATTAACGAGGCAGTAAATCACGAAAAAAACTTAAACAATTATTATTATCTAGAAAGTAGTGATAATTATAGCGCGATAAGTTGGTAAATGAGTCGGACGCGGGCATAAATCATTCGAAAATTCGAAAAATAAAAGATCTGCATAATATTATGGGAGGGACGCACGAGAGGGATTAATTTGAATAAGACAAATGCGGAAAGTTTTCAAAGAAAATATTGAAATGAGAAAAGTTGGGAGTGCTTTTTTACACTTCTCGGCATCAAAATCGAATTAGCTAGCTATTAACGTATTTATCTTCGCTAAATTGAATTACTCCATGATTCTGCTTTATTAGACATTTTCGAAAAGTTAACTATGAAGGAACTTCAAGTGACAACGTCGTATAATAATATTAGCCGTGTTCTAGTTGAAGATTTACTTTTCAGAGAAAAATTGCGCTTTAGATTAATTTCAAATACTAATCATCTTCAAAAGAACATCCAAAAAAGGTACAAAAATAGTTCTCCGCGTAAAACTCTATTTTTAGGTTAGATTAGGTTAATATTATTCTGAAGCTATTTTCTTGTGGCATTTTAAAGTAATTAGTATTTTAATTGGAATAAGCCACAATTCTATACACTATTTTAATTGGCGTTAATCGTTTAATATAATCGTAATAATTAAATCGTTTTCAAAATACCGAGAACGATTTCCGAAGTGGAAATTGAAACGTTAATAAATTTATTTTAACCTTCAATTGTAGCTTATTCCCATTAAAATAGGTTAGGTTAGGTAAAATTTTTCTTTAATAATAAATTTATATATTCTTGTAGGCTGTGAATGTTGGAATGCATTAGAGATACAAATCTTCAGCAAAAATCCAAATGCCTGGCAATTTTGGCGAATTAAATTGTGACAGTTAAATCACGAGACGTCAATCGAGTGATTTTGTCAAAATTTCATAAGCGAAAATTGCCAAAAGGCTTCTTCTTTTTCTTCTTCTACTTCTTGAAGATCTTTCGATCTGTTTAATTCTAAAGCTGCCTCTGGTTAATTTCCTGGGAGGTAGATTGCCAACTATCCCTCCATCTTTTAGGTGGTCTTCCTGGAGGTCTTGAACCGGCCGGGTTACTTTCTAGGGCAATTTTTGGGAGTCTATTCTCATCCATTCGTCTTACATGACTGTATCACATCCTCTTTCGCTGCCTTCCCATCTTACAATATCTTGAATTTTGCACTGCTCTCTGACGTTTGTATTTCTCACCCTGTCTCTTTTTGTTTGAACCACTATTGTTCTTAGGGTTTTCATCTCAGCAACCCTTAGCATCTGTTTCGTTTTGTTGGTATCTTCGCGCACTTCTATGCCATATGTCATGATCGGTCGTATGCAAGTCTTGTAGATTCGAATTTTACTATCTGTGCGCATATACGGATTTGACCAGACTATCTCCCGCAGACATCCCGACAATGCGGATGCTTTGTTGATCTGACTTCTTAGGTCCTTTACTGGGTCGTGTCTGCTTGATATATCTATGCCCGGATATCTGAATTGCATCACCTGTTCTATGGGGTTGTTCTGAACTACTAACTTACATCTGAGCCAAAAGGCAATAAACTTATATAAAACCAGAAGAAAATTTTGCCGGTAAATAATTGTCTTTCGAATGATATTCGACAAGACTATTTCACGAGACAATGCACCATATCAACGAAACATAATCTTTATTTATTTGTTAACAATATTAAATATACAATTATTATAAGCTATAGCAGTTTGCCCATTCTTTTCTACCAAAGTATGATTTTGTGGTTTTCTACCAAATTTCGGGTGGTGACTGGAATCAAGCTGCAAATATGCTTTTAGAGAGCTTGTATTTGGTGGCCCATTAATTTAATAAACTCCTGTTCGGAAACACCTTGCTTGAACAAGGCTGACACAGCTGAAGATCGATGAAAATGATTTGGTATTCTATGTTTTTTGTGTCTATTCCAATAAATTCAGCTGGCATTTATGTCCACTTAGATACGGTGTTGATTCCAAGTAGACAGTTTTTAAACCAAGATCTATCCTTCCAGTTAAAAAAAGTCTGTCTGATAAAATCTTTGGTCCCCTTTTTTTCCATTTGTTTCAAAAATAATCTAACTGGGCATAAATTTTCGTTTGATGAATTTCTTACTAGCGATTTGCTGCGTGCCAAACTTCTCAAACTGCATTGATTTGTTTTGGAAAAAATGCTGTTGTACTCAATTCGGCCCGTAAATTCTCCCATAACATCAAATTCCTTCTGGAATAAGTGAATCTTGCAGTTTTTTTTTTGGCGGCGTACAGATTCTTAGTAAAGTGATTTTTTTGCGTTTTTACCCACTACGACTGGGGTTTTAGATGAAAGCTCAGAGGTAAACGTGGTAAACTTTCTTGCATCTTTTTTGAGGTTCCAAAATTAAAATTATCGGCAAAATTGAACGTGTTTGTATGATTTTTAGGGGACAACCCTCTGATGATGACTGGACTACTACAGTATGTAGATGATCCAATACATGTTTACGAACAAATTAGAAATTTTGAACCACGATAAACAGATAAAATGGTTTTTTTCCCATACTTTCTTAAAAGGTACATTTCTTCAGTTTCAATAACTTTCTCATTTACACGGAAACTTTGTAGAAAATATGGGAAAGTATGATTAGAAAGAGATGGTTTTGTTTTTAATTTAGGTAGGATAAAAAAAGTCTGGCGGGTAAAAAAATAGAAGAAGCAGCTTGGCTAGAAATTATTTTGTATCATACTTCGTTTTCATGAAGTTATCACTGAAACGTCTCACAAGCAAAGAAGTAAATGTAATCATCATAGATGGTAGAAGAGGACTTTTTTGAAATGGTGACAAAAGTGAAAATAAGCCACTGTTTTGGAATTATTCCTGTTTTATACAGTTAATTCGATATTTCTTAAATGGAAAGCCTTTTTGAAAAAATCTAAAACACGTCGATTTTTAAATTTAATGTTCTGCATTTTACAATAAAATTTCATCATACAAGGTGATACACATTACAGTGATGACGTCATGGGCTCCTTTTTTAAATGTAACACCCTGTATTTTTGGACATTTTTAGATCGATAAAAATGAGCTAATTCCAAAAAAGTATAATACTGGAGGTCTAAGGGATATAATTTGAAAGATATGCGCTTAGAAAATTAATTTTTATTGATTTATAATATTAATAAATTATAAATAAATTATAATAAATAACTTGAAAGTAATCTAGTAATTAATACATAACTTAATCTTAAATATTCGAATTGTAGCCCTTGTTGTATTTGAGAGTAACCCAAACGTTGTACAAATTCTTGTAGAACCTTGTTTATGCTTTCTTGAGAAATATTGTTTATTTCTTTACGAATTCTTGAGTATTTAATATTTAAGTCTCCAATATTTGCAGGTTTCGTTTTATAAACAACATTCTATAAATGACCCACATAAAATAATCCAAAGGATTAAGGTCTGGCCACCTCGCTGGCCATTCAATATGTCCACGTCTTCTAATCTACCTGTTCGGAAAAATTTTATTAAGGTACCTTCGAACATCTAAAGCATAATGCGGAGGCGCACCATCCTGTTGAAACCATAAACTTTTATCAAAACCTCTAAGATTAATTGTACTGGGGAATACATTAACTGAAGTGCTGGCTCGTTTAAATTACCTTCAAAATAGTAGGGTCCAATGATTTTAGTTCTTACAATGCCAGCCCATACGTTTACCTTTTGCGGGTATTGTGTATGATGTTCCCGCATCCAGTTGGAGTTTTCTTTTGCCCAGTATCTACAATTCTGACGGTTGACCTCGCCATTTAATTTTAATGTAGCCTTATCAGAAAAAATAATATTTTGAACCAAGAGAAGGTTTCGGTGGCTGTTATCCATCATTATTTCGAAAAAATTGTATTCTTTTATCTGGATCATCCTCGTTTAATTCCTGTACAACTGTGCATTTTGCTTACTTTACTTAGTTTTACGTACTTTGTGTACCGTTGTTTTGCAAACATCGAGATCACTACTAACCTTACGAACAGAAGTGTGCGCATCTTCTTTAAAAGCAAGAAGAACATCTAATGTTGTAACATAATTTACAGAGGGATGACCTGATTTGCGTGCACTTTCAACCCTACCAGTTTCTTGAAATTTCTTTTCAATCTTGCTTACTGTTGACTGCTTGATCGGTATTTCTGAATATTTATCATTCAATAAATTGGACACTTCCATTTTAGTTCGCGATTTGTCTCCATACCCAATCATCATGGGTATTTCAATTGTTTGCTTTACACTAAAATTCATTTCTACCTAAAATTAATTCTAAGCAATAATACAGAACATTCACGAATTAATACAATTATTGTATTACTTAATTGTTATTGAACGTTACTAAAAATAATTACAGTTTTCCATAAACTAGAATTAGGCTATTTTTTGCAATTGATAATAAATAATTTATTTTCTAAACGCATGTCTTTCAAATTATATCCATTAGACCCGAGTATTATACTTTTTTGAAATCAGCTCATTTTTATCGACCTAAAAATATCCTAAAATACAGGGTGCTACATTTAAAAAAGAGCCGATGACGTCATCACTGTAATGTGTATCACCTTGTATAATGAAATTTTATTGTAAAATGTAGAACATTAAATTTAAAAATCGACGTGTTTTAGATTTTTTTAAAAAGGCTTTTCATTTAGGAAATTTCGAATTTATTTTTTTTTTTTTTTCAAAATGTTGTGATTTACACCTATCTGGCCCTACTGCTTTGCCACTTTTTGCTATTATCATGGCTCATCTTCCAAAAGTATTTCCAAAACGCAATTCATCATCATCATCATCATCATTGGCTTTTACAACTCTTCGTGAGTTTTTGCCGCGTTTACTATTGCCTTCCATTGATTCCGATCCTGTGCTATTATTTCCCATGGCCTTACTTCCATCTTCTCCAGGTCTTCCCTGACTGCGTCTTTCCACCTTTTTCTAGGCCTTCCTGTCGATCTTCTACCATCTGGTCTTTCCCAAAATACATTGCTAATCAGTCTGTCGTCATCACTCCGTACCACGTGGCCTGCCCATCTTAATCTATTGGCTTTTATGTATCTTACGATGTTTCCTTTCCCGAAGAGAGTCTCTATTTCATTGTTGTATCTGCTCCTCCATTCATTTGTCACGCTGTCCCTGCAAGGACCATATATAATTCGCAGGATTTTGCGTTCCCATACTAATAGCTTATTGATTTCTTTCTTTCTCAATGTCCATGTTTCACTTCCATATGTCACTGCTGGTCGTATTATGGTTTTGTACATTTGGATTTTGGCACGCCTTGAGAGAAGCTTTGACCTCATTAGATGTTGAATGGCAAAGAATGATTTATTCCCCGCCAGTATTCGTATTTCAACCTCCCGTTCTCCTGTGTTTTCACTAGTAATTGTTGCTCCTAGGTATTTGAATTCTTTGACCACCTCAAAATTATGATCGTTTATGGTAATGTTTTGTCTTATTCGCTGTCGTTCCTTTTTGGATACGACCATGTATTTAGTTTTTTCTTCGTTTATTTTCAGGCCTACGCTTAGTGTTGCTTCTTCAAAGTTCGATACTATATCCTTAACTTCCAGTGTTGTCTGTGCTACTGCATCTACATCATATGCAAATGCGAGAATAATCTTTGCTCCTCTGGCAGTTATGTCTGGTTTGACTCTGGTATAGATTTTTCGCATTACATATTCCAATGCTAGGTTAAATAGTAATGGGGACAGCGGGTCTCCCTGTCTGAGTCCGGTGCTTATGCCGAAAGCCTTTGAAGTTTTGCCTCCTATTCTAATTTGTGCAAAGGAATTGTTGACACACATTCGCGCAATCATGGTCAGCTTCTTTGGTACGCCTAACTCCATCATTGCACTCCACAGTTTTAAGCGATCTATGGAATCATATGCTTGTTTGAAATCTATGAAGATCTGGTGTACTTCTTTATTATATTCCCAATACTTTTCTAGCATTTGTCTGATAGTAAATATTTGGTCGATTGTTGATCTTCCAGGCCTAAAGCCGCATTGGTAATCGCCAATAATTTCCTCTGTATATGGCAGTAATCGTTTTAGTACAACTGAAGCTAATATCTTATATGTAGTACCGATTAGTGAGATTCCCCTGTAGTTGCCACATGTATCCTTTCTGCCTTTTTTATGTATTGGCACGATAATACAGCCACTCCATTCTTTTGGCATTATTTCTTGTTCCCAGGCTTCTTTCATTAATTGGTGTATTTTAGTTCTAAAACGCAATTCCCTTATCTATTATCATTTTATGATCAAGTTTATGATTATTTTGCCGTTTTCGTTTTAATTTCATACATAAAAGAAATCCGGAAATACTGTGCAATTTGATATTCTAATTATTTGGATAGATTCAAGAGCATATATTAGGCGTTAGAATATGGTAAAGGAATTGTTATGCGTGTAGAAATTATACTAGCAGTATGAATATAAAAAAGTGGTTCTTGAAAATACAATAAAACAAGATAAACTAAACTGTGTGTAGCGCATTCGTATACATATAGTTCATACTTAAGTAATATTACACAAGAGACACGATTTGTTTAGAGTGATGTTGTAAACGAAGAAACTTTTTCAACCGATATTAAATTTGTTAATTATAATTTTTAGTCTAATGTATCTCCTCCACGTACTTGAATTGAAGGTGTAGTTGTACATAAGAATACAAATATATAAAAATTATAAACACGGTGTAAAAATATTTTCTCTGAGTGTAACAAACAGTCAGAGTGATCATAATATATGTAAGCAAAAAATTGCCAGCTAGAAATAAAGACCCGACTGCATGCAACGCTCCAACAGTAAACGGTTCTTTGAATGTTTTTCATTTGCACAAACTAGGATTGCAAATTCTAAAATTACCCCAACTCTGTGGCAGCAGCCACATCAGACTTGCCCTTAATATACTACTACTCTGTCATGTTCTGCTCCGTCATGTAGTGCAGCTTTGGGAGGCAATAATTTGAGACCGGATGGCGTATAAAAGAGAAATATCGGACACTATGTTGCGTCCTGTGTAAGTTAGGGATTATTTGCATTTGTTTTCATAGGATAATGGTTTTTTTATTAAAATATCGATAGTGACATATTTTCTTTGGGGTTTTTGGTTACTTGTGAAATGTCTCAGTTTTGCACAAGAATTAATAAAAATAATATGACTACTACAACAAACTTAAAATAAAATATAACCTAAAATGTTGTGGTAAAACAACGAAGGGAAAAGATCTTGACAAGTTCTGGTCTGAATGGAACACAATAATTAAACAAACTGAAAACAATCTAAAAAACACAAACCAACAGACAAAAATCGTGGTTGAACACTTAGAAAATATACTCCAAGCCACATAAATGGATCATTGTTGGTTTAATTTAAACATAATGTATTTGATAACTATTGTCTAGGACGGAAGAGATTTTTATTTTGGTTCAGAGCAGTGGCTATACCGTTCTGACGAGACCTAAAGAGGTCGAAATACGTATAAGCGGTTGTCGCTGCCCTGTATCAAAACAAAAATCTGATACCGTCATTATGTTTTATTACTTACTTCGTTTGGAGTACCAGAAACTGAATTCACTACGAATTTTGACCAGTATGAACGGCATGTGGAATGCAATTTTAGATTCCCTTGCCGAGTAATTTATCCAGCTGTTTGTTTCGCAAATTTTAGGAAACGCAGTGGTAAAAATTTAAATTCGATTTCGCTAGGTAGAAATTGTTTGATTTCTCTTTTTGTAAACATAATGTATTCTTGATTGTTTTGGATATATATTGCACAACCAACTCCTAAAATGGATTTTGACCCATCTGTGAAAATCATATATGGCTTACCAAATTTGGCAAGTTGTTTCTGAAGTTTAATGGCAATGTTATCATCAAAAGTAAGGAAATAAACTTTGGTTTGGGAATAAAGAATATTGAAATTAGATTAAAAGAAATTAGTTTCAGCTAGGATTTCTAAATAGGAAGAAACATTAGGAAATGCTATAGCTAAAGTTAGAGAATTTTTGTTATGCCAGCATTTGACAACTAAGTTAGACACAGATATGTCGGATATTTTATGCAATAGGTCTTCTTCTTTTGGTGCCTATCCTCTGTGGATGTTGGCAATCACGTTGGTCCATACAACTTTGTTGACAGCTGCTCTAAATAGATGTATGGTAGTCATTCCTGCCCACTGTCTGATGTTCTTCATTCACGATGCCCTTGAGATCTTTTGCCTACTATCTTGCCTTGTAAAATTAGTTGAATTAGTTGATACTTGTCATTGCGCATCACATGCCCTAAGTATGTCATCTTTCTGATTTTAACGATACGCATAATTTCCAGATCTTTATTCATACGTTGGATTACGGTGTTGTTTGTAACATGATGGATATAGGAAATTCTGAGCATGCGGCGGTAGCACCACATTTCAAAGGCCTCTAATCGATTGGATGTTAGCTCCGTCAAGGTCCAGGCTTCGACTCCATATGAAAGGGTATAAAATACATAGGATCTTAAGACTCGTGTCCTTATATCAATGTTCAGGTGCATATTACATAAAATTTTCCTGAGGCGATTGAAGACAGCTCTCGCCTTTTCTATACGGCATCTTATTTCCTGTGAGTGATCCCATTCCTTATTTAGGCTGCATCCAAGGTATGTAATTTTGTCGATTATTTTCAAGGGTTCATTATTAGCTATGAATTGGTACTGTATTACGTCGTTTTTACTTACTACAAGAATTTTGGTCTACTTGCAGTTTAATTTCATGCCGTATCTGTCACAGGCTTCCACTACACGGTCTAATAATGTTTGCAGATCCCCAGCATTATCAACAATCAAAACTGTATCATCCGCATATCTTAAATTGTTTATGATTTCACCATTGATTTTTATACCTTCTCTTAAACTATCAATAGCTTCCCTGAACAGCATTTACGAGTACGTATTGAACAACGTCTGTGATAAAATGCAACCCTGACGTACTCCCCGTTTTATCGTGAATTCTTGTGAGGTTTCGTTGTCTACTCGTACAGTTGCCCTTTGCTGTAAGTATAAATTTTTAATTAGGCGTAAATCTTTGTCATCAATACTAGATTTTTTCAGTATCTGAAATGATTTTTGATGCTGCGTTTTGTCAAATGCTTTTTCAAAGTCTATAAAGCATGCGTAGACTTCGCAATTTACGTCTCGAGCTCTTTGTATCAATACTTGTATGGAAAATAGGGCCTCGCCCGTTCCCAGTCCGCTTCTAAACCCAAACTGAACACTGCTAATGTTTTCTATATATGCTTTAAGTTTTCTATATATGCGAGAGTGTCTTTCTTCCAGTCTTTCTTCCAGAAAGAAGGATTTTGGGTGCATGAGCCTATAATTCTGTAATCAGAGCATCTGGTGGCATTTGCCTTTTTGGGGAGAGGGATGAACGAGGAAACTAGCCAATCTGTAGGAAATTCTGCAGTTTCATAGATTTTGTTCAGTATTTGTTTTCAAATAGTTTCAATATTTCAGCTTGTATGTTATTAGGTCCAGGTGCTTTGTTGGTTTTTAGTCTTTTTATTGCATAGGTTACTTCACTAAGCGCTTTTCTGGTCCTGAACATCTAAAAACACTGACTTCTGCCTCTTGTTCTTCCTTAAATAATTCTTCCATGTGTTGCCTTCATCTCTTAAATATTCTTTCATTTGCGTAGAGCAAATTGTTGTGCTTGTCTGGTATTAAGTAATGACTTCGTGATCTGTTTCCTCCCGTTAAGTTTTTGATCTTTTTATGTAGGTTAAAAGTGTCATGCTTCTGTTCTAGGGATTCTATTTCTATGCATTGATCTTGTAGCCATCATTCTTTTGCTTCTTTAATCTTTTTCTTAATGATTTTGTTTATTTCTTTGTACATTTCCTCATTTTTATTTCTGTGTTTTCTTCGTTCTTCCATTAGCTCTAATATTTCTTGTCTCATCCATGGCTGTTTCTTTATATTGTTTACTGGTTTAAGTTTATTATCTACCACTGAATTACAGATATTTTTAATTTTATTCCACATATCATCCACACGTATGTTTTCTTGATTAATATCTGAGATTACCATGCTGTTTATTTTGTTGTTAATCTCCTCTTTGACTTCTTGTCTTGTGGTTTTATCTTTCAACTTCTGGATGTCCGGATGTTTTTATTCTTTTCTTTTATGGACTCTTTTCATGTGGAGTTTGAAACGTCCTAGTAAAAGATTATGGTCTGATGGAACATCTGTTCTCTATGTTTTTGCTGATTTTACGGAATTTTGAAATCATTTATTGATGATGATGTAGTCAATCTGGTTTCTTATCATTTTTTTTTTTTGACACTCAGCTGGAGATTTCCAAGTGTAGAGTATTCGAGGTGGTAATTGGAAAAAGATGTTCATTATTGCACTATCCGTTTCCTGGCAGAACTGAACAAGGCGGTCTCCCCTATCATTTCGCGTTCCTAGTCCAAAGTATCCCGCAGTATTGTCAACACCTCCTTTGCCAACTTTGGCGTTGAAATCTCCTAGCAGGATATTCACTTCTTGTTTTTTATTATGTTTTAGAGATTCTTTCAATTGTACATAGAATATTTCTATTTCTTGCTCTGAGCTTTCCGAAGTTGGAGCATATGCTTGAATAATGTTCACGTTAACTGGTTTAGAATTAATTTTGAGTACTGCAACTCTATCTGATATTCCTATAAAACTAAGTACACATTTGTTAGGTAGGTTGCAATAGGTAGGTTTGGTTATTATCTTGACATTTAAGGATAAACTTTTTAGCAAAAAAAGACGTCTTAAATATAATGGAGGTTCCATACATTCGGCTAATAGATTTTCAGAAGGTGTAGATTTAAGTGCACCTAAAACCAAACGCAGACCTTTGTATTGGATTCGGTCAAATTTTTTAAGTCTACTATTTGTAGCAGACCCATATAGAAGGCAACCATAGTCAAGAATTGACGTGGTATATGCCCTATAAAACATTAGATTAACCTAGGATCAGCGCCCCATTGGTAACGGTTAACTACCTTTAAAACATTTAGACTTTTTTCGCATTTAATTAAACAGTAATTAATATGTTCTTCCCTTGTTAATTTGGTATCAAGTGTAACGCCGAGATAAATATTATGTTAAAGTTTTATTTCTGAAAATAATCCATAACAGAATTTACAAAAAGTGCATTATGCGGATTATTATTTGTGTCATAAAAACTGCGTTATTAATACTCGTCAAACGAAATAATTGTGTAGCTTTTCCTTGACAAATCCGTCTCTAAAACCTATTTTAGACTTTATTAATTGCCAAATAAACAAACTCTGCCATTTTAGAATATATTCGACACTTAGTATTTCCCAAGTAACGTCGATTTTAAATTCCTGTAGGATTATTACACTATAACGTTAATGGATCTGAATAGAAGACGACCTTTCATTTTCATGATTCCCATTACAGCAAATTTCATTTCGGCTCTGTTGACAGGTACAAAGTACAATAGGGCCCATTGTGCAGACTTCGTGATTGGATTTTGATGGGTTTCTGTTTCCACTGGGAAATAATACCACAAATTTAATAATTATTGTGGTTATTATCATGGAATGCTATTAGAGAAGTTGACAAAGTCGTTCCGGAGATTTGTTTTTTTTTTTTTCTCGAAATAACATGAATTTAAATTTATTTAAATAAGACAAAGTTAATAAAAAATATGCTGTGAAATGCCATTTTTTTTATTTGACAAATAAAAAACCTAAAGACAAATAAAAATTATGTATATAATATAACACTTTACAAAAATTGGTTACTGATTAATAATGTGGCATTTAATGGTATAGTCTAACTAGTAAACTTATTGAGTGTTTACACTCTGTTAATGTATCCAAAACTCATCTGAATGGTATACATCCTAGTATCCAGTTCACGATGGAGATAATAACTGATTCATCCCTACCGTTTATCGACGTTATCATAAAGAAAAACCGATCCCAAGGTCCTCATCACTCTGTTTATTGGAAAATCCACCCATACCAATCGTTACTTACATGCCAACTCGCATCACCGCCTTCACAAATTAGTTTCAGTCATAAATCCTCTTGTCTTCAGATTCATACGCCTTTGACATCAATAGGACGTGAAAATGACATCAATAGGACCATCCACAGACATCAATCTCCCATTTAATCTCAATCCCAAAGGCTAAGCCTCTTATCATACGAAAGCTTTTCTTCCTTACATCAAATGTATTATTTTGATAATTAAATGTTTGTATTTTGAGAACGATTTCCGCAGTGGAATTTGAAACGTCAATAAACGTATTTTAACCTTTAATTGTGGCTTATTCCCATTTAAATAGTAATTAATTTAAAATGCCACAAGAAAATAGCTTCAGAACAATATCAAATGTATCACGTACAAAATCGACAAAATCTTTAAATCAAGAGGAATAAGAAAATATTTACTTCTTAACAAAAACTGTCATCTCTTGTACGATCAATCAAAGACAAGATTCCAAATGAATAACAGGGAGTTTATGAAATTCCTTGGGCAGACTGCCCCTGGTCTTATATAGGCAAAACAAATCGTAGAATCCAAAATAGGATTTTTCAACATTCCATTTCATTTTAGCGTCAGGTCAACACCATCTTCATACAGGCCATAAAATTGATTTTGAAAACTCCAAAACTATAGCCCCCAACCGCTTCGAAGGTAAGAACTGAAGAAGAACTGAAGAAAAAATGATACAGTATGTATCAAAGTGTGCACTGTATATTCATTCGGTGATGGTAAATTACAAAGAAAACGATGCAGCGGAATTTTTGTTTATGAGAATTATCTTTGGTAATTATATCCATTTCGTCTTTCGTTTTTTTTTATTATCTTGGTTCTTTCTTTAACATTTTTGATTGATTTTGATTCACCTTTGCTCGGATTATTTTTCGGTCAGTTTCTATTAAAAAGGACACTTCACAATATCAGAAAGGTTGCTACAGAAAATCATTATCATTATCACTTTACAACTCTATTTAAGTCCTAGAACTTTAAGTTTCACTCAAACTCTTCATTCGCCTGTTTTCTTATCTTCAAGCATAGTTAATGGTTTGTGTTTCCTCTTATCTGCCGCTTACCTCACCTCTTTCATTTGCAAAGTTATCTTCTTCCTTTTCTATATTAAGTTCTGGATGAATATCTTTTTATCGTTAATAGCTACCGATTAGGGATATTGCATTGCATTTGCTTCTTTGTTTCTTTCTTCCTTCTCTTCTCTATGCAAAATAATATTCTCCACTACGGATCTAATAATTATTTGAGTAAGTATTTTCCTCCTAATTTCATTTTATTTAATTATTTTAACTCTATTTAAAATATAATCGATATATTATTTTGAGAAATCCATGAGTGATAAATGAACACTGGATATCCGTTGACGATTTAGAATATATGACATTTACTTACATGCAAAGACCTATAACTTTACAAGTCAGTAAAAACTTGTATTATTCCGAAACTCGAGCGGGATTTTCTGCTAGATAACTTTACATTGTTTTTATAACTTCAATAAAATGAAGATATGCATTTTAGTGCATTCTTGACGTAAAGGCGACGTTATGCTCCAACGATACCCTGGAACTTTCGACATTGACTGCATCAACTTAACGTTGGATATATATCATCAGCTTTTGTAGCCAGTATTTCAATGTAGCTAATAAAACTTTATGAGGATGAGACAATAGTCAGTATTATATTGTGAGTGACATCTGATTTTAAATATGAGCTACAAATAATACAATGCTCGACAAAAAATGCAGATATTTGAGATTTCTTTTATTTCTTACAAATGGTAAAAGTAAATAGGCTATATTCCAGTCTATCTGTGAAAAAAAAATCTTATACAGGTTGTTGAAGGTTCTATGAAGATAGCTAGAAAGGAAAACTTTCATCAAATACGGAGTTTATGAAATTACTTGTGCAAACTGCCCCCGATCCTATATAGGCCAAACAAATCGTAGAATCGAAAATAGGATTTATGAACATTCTATTTCTGTTAAGATGGTTCTGTTCAAATTGTCTCAATGAAAGAGATTACGGCATACGGTTACCTTCGACTAGAAGACCTCTCATAAAGAAAATACCGACCGCCCAACCCGTCAATCAAAATCGTACTGTCAGAAATATTTGCGCCAATCCCCACGCTTACCTCCATACCTACCTCCATTCAAGCCACGTCATCATCGACGGTATAAATGACCCTCTATTTCCAGAGTGCGACTTGGGGTGGCAGAGTGGTTGAGGCCTTTTGCTGGAGATTGAGCGGATGTGGTCGATGTTGGAATGACGGCGTTATGGTTTTTGAAATTTGTTTGGCGGTTAGATGCGCTAATTTACCATTGACGGTATAAATGAACCGTCCTTTATTCCCAGTGGCAGTAATGTTTTGATTAGTGATCAGTGTAGTAGTGTCTGGGGGATCGGGAGACTGAGACCTCGAAAGTCCCGAAGAAGACTTCTTCTTGTCATTCGCGTGCAAAGTAACAAAAAGTAAATAATAGTATATTAAAGTATAAGTCGATATTGAGGTCTTTAAGACCAGTTATCCACCAACACTTTATGCTATTTCTTTTATTGGTACGCTTTGAAATTATGTATTATTACCACTAAAATTTGAAATAAGAACTAATAATGTAAAAGGGTTAAATTTGTGACGTACATCAGTATACCTTTGCCCATTGCCCATGGATGATGAAAAAGCAGATACCAACGAATGGGACTTCAAACGTCCCAAGAACAAAAAGAAACCAATAAAATACAGAGCGGAGGGAAACCGCGAAACAGAGCCAATAACAACGGACGATGACACCCCGAAAAGACAAACGCAAAAAAGAATAAGATAAATGAGTAGCGACGACAAAAAGTTCGAACTACAAACATTAAGGATGTTGCTCAAAGAGAAAGATGCCAAAATAGCATCACTAAGGAAGAGTAGCTCGAAAAAACACTCAAGGACTATCGCCAAACACAAAGTGGGCCCGGTTGCCTAAAGAAGATAAAATCTATATTGTTATATTGTTTTATATTTATATATTTTTTAATGTTATAGTATAGACTTTACACTAATTTTGATTTTTTTTTTCAGGGCCACCTACAAAAAAAATCACAAAAAACCGGCTTCGTCCGCCAAAAAAATTAAAAAAAAAATACTAACAAAAACCGGCGCAAGCCACCAAAAAAAATTAACAAAAACTCCAAAACCCGGGCACGTAGGGCCCAACCCCTTGAGCACCAAGTCGCCGAACTGAGCCGGGGCTCAGAGCGGAGACTTGAGGCCCAAGTAAGCAATTTTAGTTCGCGGATAAGCCACATCATGATAACAGGATTATAGCGACAATGCGCTGTCCTGAGTTTTGCATTCGGTTAGGAAACCATGTTGGGGTTCTATTACCCAGGACCTCTACATGAAGAGCATTTGGCTGATAGTGGTGCCCCTATCGCGCATCAGAGTGCTATAGGGGGGAAGGGGATGGTTTGGAGCATTGGAGCGCGGTGGGGTGACTGCCGTTTTACTCGAGTTAACACACCTCGCTCCAATGAATTGTTACACCCGAACGTAATTCCTAGGGGTGAATATTTCTCACAGGCTGGGTTCAATCAAATTGCTTGCTTGCTTGTATAATTTAAAAAACGGAAGTATAAATATATTTCAAACAATACCAACTGTACTTTTCACATGCATTTAAAAGATTAAGATTTCCAAATATTTGCATAAAGCTTTTGAAATATTTGTTAGTAATATTTTATTCATATTTTATTTATTTGACATTACAAAGTATGTACTCCTGTCAGGTCAGATACATTTTTAAAACTGTTTATGATGTTATGGTAACTTTAAAACACGCGCGTTTTTGAAAGTTGAATTTAAACACGCTCGGCGTGCTTTAAATAAGAAAAATGGGATACCAATAAAAAAAAAATTATACCAGCCACGGTTTTATTGATGTCAATCCAAGGGAGTATATATAACTGTTTTATGTGAAAATACAATTTTTTTTTTCTTACAATTACATCATATTTTCTCATCTTTTAAACCTTCTTTGGATTTCTACAATTATTTCAAAATTAAAATTAGCTAAATAGATCTAGTCGTTCTTAAGTTCTTAAAATTTCTAAAAGAAATAATATAACGTTTTTTAAATGTCATTTAATGTTTTTATATAGATTAAATTACCTATAATTGTGAAAGTGGAGACTTTATATATCGAGATAAAAAGTATCCTATCTCTTAAATTGGACTAAATAATACTTTTTCACAAAATTTCATTGGAATTCGATCAGTGGTTTCGGATATTAGCATGGACAAACATCGTGGCAAGAGATTTTTACATATAAAGATTTATTTGAATATGTATTGAAAGAAAATGAAGACCTTTTTTACTTTTAATATTATTTTAAACCATATAGGTATGAACTGGGGTCCAATTTTATTTAATATTCTTCAAACGTGGTATTTTAACTTTGTAAACTAAAAGCATGTAGTTCCTGTTAATTAGGTCGTCACTATTGATTGTTCTCCGGTACGAATATTAAATAAATACGACAGGATAGAACCGTTCCCGAAGCTTTCGAATTTCCTTACCGATCAGACCTGTCCTTCGGAATAGCTAAACAACCAAAACTTTACAACTTCCTCTTTAGTATTGTCGATCGAGCGAGAGATAGGTGGATAGAGGACGCTCGTTTACGAGGCTAATTTCCACTAAAATAAAGTTCTCTCCAGGATAGTTAGCCAATAAATTAGCTGATTCGAATACCGCGAAGACACTTCGACAAATAGAAACTTCCTGCTATTTCTCCGGTTTCAATGGAAAGACAAAGTGGATTAATTGTCTTTCCACACATTGCGAGTGAAAATAAAATTAGAGATTTTTATTGGCTCCTAATAGAATGGGAAGATTGCAATTTTTTTTTTATTTGATAATGAATAGAGATAGACAAATACTATTAGAAGATATGGAGTAATTATTAATTCTCGTAATAATACTTCGAAAAACACTGTAGTTGTCAGGTTCCAATAGAATTTTTTTAATTTTAATAGGTTTGTCTTGAAGTCGCTATCTTATAAATCCCTTTCACTCACAGTTATCTCTTGCCATAATGTCTCACGTGTTGCTAGTAAAATTTCATCGTGGATTCTTATGTTTGGTAGTGCTCTATTATTGTATAAGTATATAAAATTAATATCGATAGCATTTAGTGAATAGCGTTTTCTTTTTTAATAATATTAAGGATATTTATGTTTATTTATAAGAATACGATAAAAATGAACCATTAGGCTAAGTTTTCTGTTATATATTTTTATTCATCCTCCTCCTCTCCATTCCTTTTCTTCTTCTAGTTATATGTCCAAAATATCTTAGTATATTTTGGTTGATAGTTGTGATAATTTTTTAAGTGTCATCTCCGTGACAAAGGTTGGCAATCATCATGGCTATTCTAACCTTCGAGGCAGCTGCTCTGAACAATTGCTTTGAGCTGCAACCAAACGACTCTCTCAGGTTTTTCAACCAGGATACGCATCTTCTTCCTACGCTTCTCCTACCCTCTACTTTTGCTTGAATTATGAGTCTCAAGATGTTGTATCTTTCGCCTCTCATCACATGTCCGAGATATTGCAATTTCCTTTCTTTTATTGTATTTTCCATGTCCCTCTCTCTTTTTATTCTCCTTAACACTTCTGTATTCGTGACTCTAAATGTCCACATTTCAAACGCATTAAGTCAATTTATTTTATTTCGGTTTAATGTCCATGATTCCGCTCCACAGTAGAGTACATTGTGTACATGGCATTTAATTAGCCTTATTCTGAGAGCCAACGTCAGATCTTTGCTGCATAAAATATTTTGACGTGACAACGTCTTAAATTAGGTTGTGGCTCGGAGTCACTCATGAAAAAGTGTAACGCCCGCTCATGTCTGTTACGATGAGTCACCGAACGAGAGAGAGGCCCGCCGGACCGGCGAATGCCTTGCGTCTCTCTCCCACTCAAACATGATCGGTCCGCTGCGCGCGCAGCACTAGAGAATTAGGCGCGTTGAATCGGTGCGTGCTTGTGTCTCTGTCTTTCTCGAGCGTTCTTGGCGTTGGAAAACCGAGAAAGCGTCATAATACAAGTTCACACGTGTGGTTAAAGTATCGTCAGCTGTGTCTGTAGTGAAAATGTGGAGTGCTTAGATTCGTCATTTACAACAACTGCAACAATAAAGGTAAATAATTGTACACTAATATTTCTTTATCGTAAACTATGATTGATTGATTAATTGTTAGATTGACACAAAAGTTGAGAAACTGAGTTTATAGGTTATGTCATACTATTGACAAATGTTGATAGTGTTAAGTAAATTATTAGTTTAAATCACTCTGCAATCAATCGTAATTCAGTCGATTGAGAAGAAACAGCGCGTTTCAACTGCAAACAACTATTGTGCAATTTAATAATATTCATATCAATAAATATTCTACCGAGAAAAAGACGTCACGTAAAATCTTCGCCCGTAAAACCGACTTTACAGGCAACCGATTTTTTGTGTCTGTGTAACGTTGTTGAATATTTTTCTATTACTTTCAAGGTAAGATCTTTAAATGTGTTCCATATTTCTGTGTTGTTTTCATTGATTGGTTTCTTTAGCTCATTGTTTAAGTCATTTTCTATTAACGTTTTGTTGGATATTGAGATATTTAATTTTGGTGTTTTGGGGCTTTCTTGGACTTTTTTGAGCTTCACTTTGATGTCAGTTATTACAGGGTTATGGTCTGAACCGATATCTGCATCAGGATATGTCGTTACTCTGGTGACGCCATTCTTAAATCTCTTGTTTACCAGAATATAGTTTAAGAACTAAAAGCAAGAATTGTAACGAAATTAGAGAGTGGTTGGCCACTATCTGCCGTAGCGAACCGTTTTAACGTAAGCAGAACAACAGTTTTTAATATTAATAAAAAAATGAAGAGAACAAGAAACTCTCGAAAGAAAGCAAGGTTCTGAAAGACCATAAATATCTATCGCTCATAAAGATCGTACGCTTTTGGAGAGATTAGAACAGAATCCTTTTGAAGATGCGAATACAAGAATTATGTTACAGTTTCCGGGAATAAAGACAACAACTTGACACAGAATTAAAGCATCGCGTCTTAGGTACCGAACAGCAAAAAACAAGCTCTTTCACCACAACAGAAGCAATCAAGACATATTTGCTTTAAACCATCAGCTACAGTATGCAACCTTGCCTAACCCTTCTTCGTATCACCACTTCTTCTGACACTTCTCAATTAATGATCACATTTGATCGTTGGCTGTAGTATAAATTTGATATCAATGTCACATCTCTCACATCCAGATTCTTGTTTTTGAGTACTTCTATAAGTCGGTCATGTTTTACCTTATCGAATGCCTTGTTGTAGTCTACAAAGCATACATAACGATCTCGATTTAAATCCAAACATCTTTGGGTCAGCTCGTTAAAAGAAAATAGTACCTCTCTTGTGCCCACTCCATACCGAAATCCAAACTGGGAATCACTAATATCCATCTCCAGCTTGTTGTGATGAGTCTAGTTTTTTATGTTAAGTTCTGCTAGTATTGAGTTATTTGTGCGATGGGCGGTCCATGGTATGTGCAACATTCTACGTTAGGCCCACATTTCAAATGCCTTTATACGCTTTGAATCGGCTTTTTTTATTGTTAAATTAAATCAGCTTTTTTTGTTGTTGAATTTTGTTGAACCTAGTTCACTAACAATTTTTAGACGAGATAATATTGGTCATAATTATATATTTAAGTATTTTCCAGTAATTAATTTTTCATTTTCTTTAATGGCCCAGGCTGCTGTTCAGGATCTAATTCAGTATCGAAGGTGAATGTTTGCGAAAGAACGTAAGTTAGAATTGGCATTATTGTGGATAATTGTGTATGCCACTGCAGGTTTCACCAGAACAATTCTGGCACACTGCAGAGCATTTGAGGCCTACTTGCAGAGCATTTGAGGCAACCATAAATACTTTTACATTTTGCCTTGCATCTGCAGAAAATAATTTTCAGAATTTCGGGAGGTGCTGGAGTTTTGAAAGTTTTAATTGGTATCCAAATGTTTCCATACTTTTTCTATCCCCAGTCTTCAGGATCGCAGTGATTCCTGGTGATAAACTCTAAGGAGTAGCGTCGTCGGGTGGGGACGTCTAAGGGACTGATGGAACTAAAGCAACATCTAAATGGTAGAGTCTATCATGCTATCACAAACACACTCACACTGGGCCACTTGTGGCAAACCGTCTCTCTCGAAAGCTACGAGGCCTGGCTGTTAACACAAACATCCAATTACAGAATTTTAGTGCAATGCCCTAGAAGATTAGACTATGAAGTTGGATATAGATGTAAAAACGGCTTGCAGGGACAATAGCAACTAGGGACTCGGTCTTTGTCACGTTTAGCTTAAAAACACAGACACCACACTTTGGAAAGAACATCACATCCAGATAAACCTTCTACCTCTGATTCAATTTTCGACTCCATCTCAACAGCCTCCAGGATACTCCACTACATACGCCACAACAACTACCATAGTGCATTTTTCGGTTCTGCTCTGGTTTGTATCATACCACAACATTCAAAGCTAACCTGAAGAGGTTCGCAAGATCCTAAAGGAAGACACACACGTTTATCATATCCTTAAATAAAGAATCCTTACCTATCCCTCTAAATGAACATTGAAAGTAGACGAGAACTAAATTAGATCCGATTTATTGATTTGGCAAGAACTTCTACCCTGGTCTATGAGTAGTGATTAAAACCAACCGCAGTAGAGAGTTGATCGATCGCTTTCGACATCCTTCAGTACCGTTCCTCAGATTGACCTAACATTGATCGGCTGCTCCCTGATCTATAGGTATTGACTAAATATCTTTTTTCATCCTACCGATCCAAATACCGCTAACATTTCTTTCTACTCACTTGCAACAACGTTAAAAATCGAAGTCTGTTTGGTTTGCGTAAAATGATTCGTAATTTTTATTTTTATATCGTCAAAAAACTAATTTTATTATGTTTGGTATTTTACTTAAATATGTTTGTAGTTAACTTATCCTTGTGGTTTACTGAGTTTGGTGTCTAACAGATCTACACGTTACAATATATATGACTTTCTTCACCCTTACAGAATTAAAATATAAATAAAATCAGTCCATACAAATGAAACGAAATAACCTTAAATACCCCTTTATTCCCATAAACTCACATATACCCGGAAAACTTCCTTCCAGTACGAAATTGTATAATACGGGGCACCTTTTGTTAAATTGTTTGCTTGAAAAGTCCAAAACTCGAGCCAGAGTATGAATTTAGTTGAAATTTTCGAACCGATGGACATCGATTTGCTCGGTGAATTGTGTAATTTCCTGGAATCGCTTAGAGGTAAAGAAAAACCGCTTTAATGTTGTTAAATCTCTGGAGTCGATTAAGTAGAAGCATATCGCAGCGGCTTTATAGTAATAGACCACGGATCTCGACCTGGAATTTCTTTAAGGTCCACTTGGGAGTGTACACCTTGCCGTTTTCGTGGGTGAAGTGGAAAAAAATATAAACTAAATTCGTTCTGCTAAAATCTTTTGCATGTTTTGTGAAATTTTAAATCATAAATCATACTACAACTCAAGTATAACACCGAGCTAAGAAAAAAAAATTAGAGAATGCTGTGAATTTGCATTCTAATTATTGCTAATATAACTAATAGCAATAAAATTGTGATTGAACATTGTTATGTTTAGGTTGCAAATATTTTTTAGCATTTCTTTATTTTGTAGATTTACAGAAAAAAATTAAAAACATTCAGTTATATTCGATTTAGAAATACATAATAGCACAGCTTGTATACTAATATTGGCTCTAAAATTGCTCTATAGATTGTCCATTTTATATTAATGAGAATATATTGAAACAAAGTAGAGAATTCAAATCACTTACTCTTTTATGTTTATTAAGCTCTGCTTCGGACGTCACACTCAGATAAATCTTAGTCAGATATAGTACTGACGTTTTTATTCCGCATTATTTTATTTGTCTCAATTGCAGATGGATCTTCGTTTCCTTCTCCTATCCACCTATAGATGCGTACCCCTACTCTAAAATACATCAACTGCCAGAACTTCGTTAATAGCCATGCTGGAAAGTGAGACTTGAGCCTGAGAGACAAAATTGCTTGACAAACCAATGGTACCAATTTTGTCCTTATGCGAGCATTATATAAATGTTATAATGTATGGTCCTAAAGTTTTGGGAAAATTTTTAAAAACATATAACTCTGACCACAATAATCTTATATTTTTATTAAATTATTCAACAATTTAACTTAACTATCCTTATTATAAATCAAAATTCAAATGACAGACAAGGGACCATTATTTTCGATTTGCCTAATAATTCCCCTGACACGTTGCATCATCCTTTGGACGACCTCGGCGTCAATTTCTCTAATTTTTGTATATATGCGGCGTCTTAACTGTTCCTGATTTTGTGCTTCCCATCCGTTATTATAGACTTTCCGACTTAATATTGCCCAGAACTCTTCAATTGGATGAGCCTGAGGTAGGTTGGGGGGATTGTCTGCTTTCGCTAGAAAGGTTATGTTGTTAGTTTCGTACCAGTCCCTTGTGATCCTCGCGTAATGACATGAAGCAAGATCTGGCTAAAAGACTATTTGATCATTTGCATGATGTGTGTTCACAAACTGAAGCAATTTAAAGAGACGTGTTTGAATATAAATATTTGCGTTTAAGGCTTCGCCTCGAACAACACTAATGTAGGGCTGTGAGATAAAGCTAGACTCAGAAATTGCACACCATACCAAAACTTGGTCCTCAAAATACCAAAACTTGGTCCTCAAATTTTTTCTTACTTTTGAATTTTATTTCATCAGGTACATTGTTCTAATCGTTCGTGTAAAACCCATCGTTACCCTTCATCTCAGAGTTGGACAAAGTAAAATATTTTTCATCGTCCATCACGATCAACTTGTTGAAATGCACTTGCCTTAATGCGCGGCAATATCTCGGAATTCTCTCTAATTGATCCTCTGTGTATTTTGGAGCTTTTCTTCTTTTCCGGTAGATAATATTGTTACTCGATAGGGTCCTGTATACTGTAGTCTTTCCAACATGAAATCTTCTGGCCAGTTTTCGCTGTGAGACCCCAATTTTGTTCTTAGCTGCTTCAATCAGTCTTGCCTCTCTTATATGGTTCAAAATCCACGGTCGGCTACTTTTATGCAATGTAAAACATGGTATCCCTTCTTCACATTCTCTGATTGTGCGATAAATTGTCGATTTGCTTATGTTTTGATCTCGATAAATATTAACAATATCTCGTTTCGACATTCGCCCAACCATATTATAAACACCTCGACGAATATCAATTTTATAAGACATTTTGCAGAGCACAAACCAAAATATTCTGATTTGTTTATTAAATGTCAATAACTGATAACATTTGAATTCCATGGCCTTTTTTGTTAAATGCATTTTGCTTCACAATCAGACCAGGTGAAATTTTTCCCAAAACTTTAGACCATACGTTATACATACTTTCTTAACGGCACTAGCGTCCTGCCAGAAGGTCAAAATAAGACATTTTGTACTGCCGGAAGGCATTCTGGATGTTATATTATTAAACATTTTTTGTCTTTATTTCTGTAATGCCTCTTGAAGATAGATTTTAAATAAAATAGTCCTAGTAATAGTTTTCCTTAAGTCCGTGTTAAAAATTATGAAGTATTTTTCGAGATTTATAAAGATAAGACGAGTAATAAGATTTGTAACAACGGATGTTCAAGCTGTTTTTTTATACTCCTCCTGTATTCGTTTTTTAAGGGTTTAGGCGTACAACCTTCCCACCGAGCTAATGACGCCAATGTCTCTATAATTGTCTTATACTTTTTTGTCTTTATTTTTGTAGATGGAGCTTATATATGCTAGATTTCAATATGTACGAAAGTTTTGGCCTCCAATTAAACAAAAATGTAGCCTAGTTTTTTAAACAGTGTGTCTGGTCGATACATCACTAGTTAAATGGGAACGTCCCCCCTTAGGAAATCGTTCTTAAAATATAAGCATTAATAAATTAGACAATTTTTTTTAATTTATTAATGTTTGTATTTTGATAACGATTTACGAAGTGGAAATTGAACCGTCAATAAACTTATTTTTAACTTCAATTGTGGCTTATTCCCATTAAAATAGTTTTTACTATAAAATGCCACAAGAAAATAGCTTCAGAACAAAATTAACTGGTAATAATTGACCAAAAGAATCTTTGAGAATATCGACATTATGTAACATTACGTTGTAGATTATCAGGTGCATCACAAAACATTATTATTATTATTATTATTATACATAAGCGAGGGCAGAGGAACTAAGTCCCTATTATGCCCAAAAACAAAGAAATTTCATTAATAACCTACTAGTAAAAAACAAAAATTACAAATAAAATAAATAAAATTACAATTTTTGGTTTAAAAGAAAAATAATATTTTAACTATAATGTAAAACGGTAAAAAGTCTGTTTTTGAACGAATTGGTAGAGGGAGCAGAGACAATGTTATCGTTAAGGTTATTCCAGCACTCAAAAACTCTATTTGGTAAAAAGTTCTGCCTTGATCTTGTAGAAAAATTTTCTTTCTTCAGTTTGAACTGATGACCTCTGAGGCGTTCATCTTGATTAATGATAAAAATTTCATCGAGATTTCCAAAATTGAATTTTAATATTTGAAAAGCTGTAATTAAGTCTCCACGTTGTCGGCGAAGTTCAAAGGAAGTTAGGTTAGCCATACTAAGTCTTTCTGCATAGGAAGGTATTCTCGGTCCCAAAGAAATTCGGGTGGCTTTTATTTGGACGTTTTCCAACATAGTCTTGTCTCGAACCAGATCAGGATACCACGTTGGTCCAGCGTATTCAAGTATGGGTCTTACGTACAGAGTGTAAAGTTTACAGAATGATTGCATTGAAACTCTCGAAAAACACCTCCAAATAAGATACAGTCTGGAGTTCGCACGTTTACAAATAGAGGTAATATGGTCGGACCAAGTTAGGCTGCTGTTTATGATAACACCAAGATCGTTATACGAAAACACTGAATCTAATGGCTACCCGTTAACAAAGTACGGCACAAGTGGGTTATTTTTACCAATTCGAAGCACTACACATTTTTCGGAGTTTAAGGGTAGTAACCACTGGGAACACCAAGTTAAAATAGAGTCCAAGTCCATTTGGAGGTTAGCTGGTTTGTGATTGGATTGGCATATATTTTTGTGTCATCAGCGTAGAACGATATTTTACTTGAGACATAATAAGGAACATCGCTGGTGTAAACCGTAAACAGCAGAGGTCCAAGGACGGAACCCTGAGGCACTCCACTTTCCACTAACCTGTCCTGTGAGAAAGATTCGCCAACTCTAACTTTGTAATATCGATCTGTCAGAAAATCATCTATCCAACGAAGTAAAGTACCGCAAACTCGCAAATGTTCTAGCTTATGTAGAAGTCTGCGCTTAGGTACACGGTCAAAGGCTTTAGAGAAATCTAGATAAACAACGTCGACCGGCTGCGAACTGTTAAGGGATGACGTCCAGTCGTTAACACAATGTAAGAGATTGGTTAGAGTAGAGCGACTAGAGACAAATCCATGTTGTTGTGTTGGAATAACATGTTCCTGGAGAAGGAATTTGGTCATCTCCTCGGAGATAATGGCTTCCATAACTTTGACAACTACTGGCAGCAAACTAATAGGACGATAATTGTTGGGATCGAGTTTGTTGCCTTTTTTAAAAATAGGGGTAACGGAAGCTAATTTCCAACTAGGGGGTAAGGAGTTCTGAATGAAAGAAGTTTGCATAATTAACGTTAAGGGTATTGCAAGCGTGTCTGCGCACGTTTTTAACAGTTTTGGTGTTAAACCATCTAAACCGGGTGAAGCGGCTGTGCGAAGTTTAATTAAGTGTTATTTGACATGATCCACTGTGAATTCAACTTGCTGTAAGGATGCGCCGACACGATTACAGTTAATAGCAGGTAGATAACCATCATTCGATTCTTTAGTAAAAACCTGTGAAAATGCTAAAGAGAGAGTTTCGGAAGATTCTTTGTCAGAAGAGCATAAAGTCTTTTGAAGTAGAGGAATGGAAACTTTAGACGTCATGGAGGAACGTATATATTTGTAGACTTTTTTAATGTTACCGCTTTCGATAACATTTGCTTCAAAATTTTGTCTTAGGGTTTTTAGACATGTTTTTAAGTTATTTGAAAATCTGCGGTGGCTTTGGAAATCACTAAGAAGCCCGGTGTGTTTAAATTTTGCCATAGATGTCGTTTGTGGTTAATTTGTTTAATTGTTGTTCGATTTATCCAGGGTTTAAGGTTGTTTTTATAACTCTTCTACTAACATGTAATATTAATAATGTTTAAACAAAGTATAATAATTAATGTTCTATATCCTTGTCATTCACATGTCACTATTAATTGTATACTTGCTCTACGAGAATTTGACAAAAGAATTCACAATGGAAACATTATGTTACTGCTACAATAGTGTACACAATACATACATCTTTTCTGTGGTCGTAGAAACTAGTATAAAATGAAACGTCTGAAATACTGTAACTGAAAATAAATAATAAACGGCAATCATACGTTTTAAAACGCCCTGCAAAACCCAAAGCTTCGTCGTATTCCTGTACCAAAGATAGCAATAAGTTACGAATGACAATATACAACAGGAAATTTATTAAGGATTTCAGCTTCTACCGAATTTATGTATTTATTGTTTTGTTGTGTCGGTGAAAAAATATATTGCGAATTTTTAAAGAAATTTGATATACGCATACTGCCAGTATAAAATATGGAATTACGGTTAGATTTTATATATAGATATATAGGTTATATAGAAAAATGTAAAAGGGTCATAAGTACATGGTTGGTAAAGTTAGAATATGTATATCGGAAGTATTAGAGTATTAAATAATTTTTAAGCCCTTCTCTCTATTCGGATTGCCTAATTCTCTCCGGATTCTCTCCTAAATCTCTCCATTCATCTCTGTTGTTTGTAAGACGTTTCCACATTGGTCCTGCAATTCGTTTAATATCGTTGCTCCAGTGCATTTGCGATCTTCCTCGTGGTCTTTTGGCTTCATATGGCCGCCAATTCCCGATTTCTTTATTCCATCGACCAGGGGAAAATTATTGGAGTGTTAGCAATTTTGCATCGATCATCACAAGCGACTTACATTAATTTTTTTTACAATCTAATATAGTTGGAAAAATAAATAAATAAGAATTAATACTTTTGTTTTATTTAGGTATTGCTAATATACACTGGCGAGCAATAAAGCTAATTAATCCAGAATTTAGCGCTCAGAGCCGAATCGGTTTCAGATTAAAAATTCTTTCAGATCTCGAAAGCTGATAAAGTAGTCTTTCAGAATCAGATAGAATAGAATAAATAACACACTTTTTTGACCACACAGACCAACATAAATATGCATTTAATAATTCCTGTGAACAAGGATATATGATAGATTATGTTATAACCAACAGAGATATATATCCATCGAAAATAATCGACGTAAGATGCCTCAACTCAACAGATGTAGGGAGCGACCATAGCCTAGTATTATGTAAAATAAGAAACGAATACTTTAGTTGGACAAATAAAAAGGAAACACTGGCAGAGCTTCTCGAAATAGATGGAACACGACTTCTACGGAACACAAAAAGAAATATGGAGAATGATCAGAGAACAAAGAAAAGAGATGAACGAACTAATAAAAACGAAACACATTCTAAAAAAAACATGGGTAGACTATTTTCTAACCAAACAACTATTAAAACTAATCCAAGAAATAATAGAACAAGACAGAATTCCTAAAGAATGGAGATTAAACATCTTAATACCTCTTTTCAAAAAGGGAGACAAATCGCATCCGGAAAATTACAGAGAAATTGATTTATTAAACACAACACTAAAATTAACAACCAAAGTGGTAACAAATAAACTGAATGAAATTATAACACTAGCAGATGAACAACAAGGTTTTATGTCGCGAAGATCATGCACCAACGCAATACATATTTCCAATGAGGCAGGTTCAAGAGAAATCAATAGAATACAACAAACCGGCATATCTATGTTTCCTGGACCTTAAGAAGGCATTTAACGAGGTCAAATTAAAGGACGTTATCCACTTATTGTACGTAAGAGAGATACCTCTAGGAATAATCAAAACGATCGAAAATATCTACCAAAATAACACAAAAGTAAAAGTGAAAGAAGAACTAAACGACCCTATTGAAGCTGGCAATGAGATACGACAGGGAGAGTCCTCTATTGTTCAACCTGATTATGGATGAAATAATAAAAAAAAGTAAGAACTAGAAAAGGGTACCAAATGGGAGAAAATAACTTAAAATAATCTGCTATCTAGACGACGCAATACTACTCTCTCAAAGTGAAAATGATTTACAACGTATGCTGCACCAATTTAATATGGTTAATTTCCCCAAAAAAGACAAAATGCATGGTTACAACAGCAAATTTACTAAGATGTTAATTGGATTTAGAAGGTCAGATAATAGAGCAAGTGATGGAGGTTAAATATCTAGGCATCACATTATCTAGCTACATAAAGCTCAAAACTGAAGTGGAAGATCAAGGGAATACAGCAAACAGCCGCAGACTGCCTAAATAAAACAATATGGAGAAATAAAAATATCGGGAAAGAAACGAAAGGCAGAATCTACAAAACAGTCATCAGAACAATAATGACATACGCGGCAGAAACAAGACCTAACACAGACGACAAAAAGGATGTTAGAAACAGCAGAGACGAAAACACTTAAAAAAATTGATGGCAAGTTACTATGAGACAGAGCTCGAAGTACAGATATACGACGTAGATGCAAGGTGGAGGACATCAAGAACTTGGTAAAAAATAGAAGAGTAGAATGGAACGATCATATAAGCCGAATGACAACAAATAGAGTAGTAAAGACGGCAAGAGACGGTTCCCCATAGGGATGGTTGGAACAGGGGTTTTTCAACAACTGTTACAACCTGTTTCAGTTCCAAAAATTATCTGTTTCAAAAAAACTGCTTCAGTTCCAAACTGTTCCAACACTAACAAACACTGACACTGTGTTACGTACGGGTTGCTTCAGTACCGGTTCGGTTTGTTCCAGAAAGGTTGTTGCGTTAACAATAGACCATTGTATTTGTGGTTGTATGTTTTGAGAGTTTGAAGTCTTGTCGCGAGTCGCAGTACAATTAAATTATAGATAGTTTTATTGCTGGTTTAATACCTACGTGTTATTTTCCTTTTAAGTAAAATATTCTTTTATGATGAGTTCGAATTCTTTATTGAAAATGGAAAGTGTATCAAGGCACAATAAAAGTAGGCCAGTTTGGAACTTTTTTACCATAGTTGACAACACGATTGCGAAGTGTAATATGTGTCCGTTACAAATGTCGTATAAATCATCAATAACAAACTTAAAAAAACATATTGAAAGAAAGCATCCAACTGTGAACATTCCACAAAAATCAGTTATGTGTGTAAGTAGTGACATTGGAAATATAGAAAACGTTGTGGACAGCGCCAGTGTTGTCATCACTACCACTACTAGCTGCGATTCACAGCAGTCAAGTATACACTAGTCTTCTGGTCTGTTGTGTGATAAAAACTGTTATATTGGAACAGGAAAACTTATTGATCAATATCTGTTCCAACCTGTTCCATATAAAAACCTGTTTCGAAAAGAACAGATCCTGTTCCAAAGTGGCATCTCTAGTTCCCCAATAGGAAGACGATCAGTAGGAAGACCACGAAAACGATGAAACGACAACTTACTGGAGGCACATTGAAAAACATAAAGAGTTATGTCTACATAAAAAGAAGAAGAAGAGAATCAGTGATTGATTTTCTGAGATATAGTGAGCGACTCTGAGATATTCAGCTCACTTTGAACGTTAAAATTCTGTATTAAAAGTTTTATTGCTCGCCAGGATCGCTAAAAAATTCCTAGTCGGTAGATCGCAAAGAATTAGAAAGGCAGACAAGTAGATCTCGAGTCCGATTAAGTTGGCCACCCCTGTCATAGGACATCCTTAATACGTTCGTTATGTCCAGCCCATTTCCATTTCAGTTTAGCTGCCTGTTCGACAACATCTTTTACTTTTGTTCTATTGCGAATGTCTTCATTGGTTTTATGGTCTATGAGTGAGATACCCAGCAGCTGTCGTTCCGTGGCTCTCTGAGTTTTTCTGATCTTCTCCATGTTTATCATAGTGAATGTCCAGGTTTGAGCTCCAGATGTAAGTACAGGTAGAATACAGAATTTAAACACTTTGGTTCACAGTCTTTGAGGTATATTTTTAGAGAGTCTTCCGAATGCTGTTCATCCCATTTTTACACGTCTACTTAATTCGGTAGTCTGATTTTCTTTGCTTATCTTGACATTTTGACCCAGATATGTATATTCATCTACGTGTTCTATCTCTGTCCCTTGGATGTTTATCGTACATTTGTCATATTTGTTTGACATTCGTTTAGTTTTGCTGAAATTCATTTTCAGTCCTTTTGTTAGAGATTCTGTGTGCAGCTCCTCAATCATCGTATTTAGTGCACTCCACGTGTCGCCTTTTAGTACTACATCATCTGCGTATCTAAGATGGTTCAAGTATTTTCCGTTAATAGAGTCTTATTATTATTAGAGTCCTTATTTTCCCAGTCTATTGAATTAAAAATATCTTCTAGGGCAGCTGTAAATAATTTTGGAGATATCTTGTCTCCTTGTCTTACGCCTCGGTTAATTTTTACTGGTCTTGTTTCGATTCCATTACCCAACGTCACTATCATTTCAGCTTGTTCGTAAATATTTGATATTATGTATTAATATTTTGTACCTGCAGTCGATCCGGTTGTTGACTAATGCTTCTTCTATTTCCCACAGTAATAAATAATGCTAAATAATAAAAGAACAAGTGTTTATTTCACAAAACTAGAATAATTCCCGATAATATAATTAAAAATTTTCACATTTGAATCATTTTTAATTTTCTTGATGATATCTAGAACGATATCCGAATATATATCACATATTTGCTATAGAAGAGCGATATAATTTATTAAATGTATTCAAACTTACATCTCCCGATTCTGCTCGCGAGAATTATTATATATCAAAGCGTCTTAGCTATGTGTGTAAGTGAAAATATATTACCTCTACGTTTCCGAATCGTTGACAATTCATCGCGGAAAATTTTGAAATAACACCCTGAAAATAGTGGTTGAAGATATTAAATTACAGTCTGTGTAGCCGGAGGATAATATATTGTACATATCCTATTTCGCAAGGAACATTTGAATGTTCCGTGAAAGTAGATCTCGCATTGTAAGAGGATCATAATTTCTTGATATTATTGTAAAAACGCAGACATGTATTAAAGGCTGGCATACGCGAGATCGTATTTGAAGGTAATGGAATTTTAGCCTTAAAGGGTTTTGTAAAGTATGTAGCTATTTTAAAGGTTTACGGCATGGTGGCGAGACATGGTTAAATCATTGTGATTTAACAAGTTACAACGGGATATCCTGAACAGAACAGTTGATTTATTGGACGTAAACTCAATGCTGTATCCAGCATCAACTTCAGTATAAATAATGTTAATGGTAAAACAAAAACAACAACACTAAACACAAATAAACAAAAATAATACATCAGCAAAAACTATTTTGTTTCAAATTATTTCAAGACTGTTAATCATCAGTATAGTTCGGATTGCTGAGCAGGTAATTAATACAAACAGGAATATTTTCTTTCTAATTATAAACGAAATATGCAAAATTTAACATAACTTTTTTGCGGTTTTTTATCTTTTTTTTATTTGTTCTTTACATATCCAAATCTCACTGCCAATTTGAACATAAAATTTTCCGCTCTATTTACTAATTTATAACTCGCTGTTTCGACTTAAATTGGCCAAAACAACATTTTAGTAAAAGTATTAAGTCCACATTTGCTTAGAGCAAAACAATATCTTCTGCATTTCAAATATATTAGATCCAAAATGGTGTATACATTTGCCAGAGCTAAACCATATATGTCCAACAAAAAGTATTATGTCCCACATAATGCAATTCAGGCAAAGCATTAAGTCCACAATCATTTAAAATTTGGTTCTCTTCTCTTTTAAACCAGGTGTCACATTTTTTGTTTAAGTAGTGCATGTTAAATTAAATCAGCTAGCCAAAAATGGACGATATGGCCCACAGAATTCTTCAGCTTCCACTTAGCAGTAAAGAAAACTGTGTTCTTATTATATAAGATACGCAGTCACTTATAACAACTGATATTATTGTTTTAGAAAAGTAAAAGACTAAATCTTAAAGTTATTGTCAATGTATTTCTCGTTTGCGCCTATGCATCTTTATTTTTATTGTTTTAGACTACCTTGAGAGTCAGAATTCGGGCGAGGCTATCGTTGTAAGGACCACATCATCGTCTTTATTAGATAAATCTTACAACTTTGTTAACCTGCAGCAGAATACAACTGAAGTGCAGCTAAATGCAGTTGTTGTTGTTTTAGATGTACCTAAAGACATCCCTTCTTCCAGTAGCAGCGTGCTTATTAACGAGATTAAGCAAATCCATCTACAAGTACCATACACCAAGACGAGGAAGATCCATTTGAATATTCGGGAAGTTTATTTGTTCCTAGCAATAACTCGAGTACTGAGAATGATTTTGAAATTACAAATGAGGGTGAAGATGAAAATAAAAAAGAGTTCATGGAAGCCGATCATCAAAGCAAAGAAAGAAAACGTTTAAGAAACGAAACTACGTGGCAACAAAATGAACGAAAAAAGAAGAGGATGGCAGGCCAACAATATAAGTCTTACAAGACTAAAAATACTATAAAGGAAAGAAAGGTGCAAGAACCTTGTAGAAACTGCCGTTTAAAATGCGATGAAAACTTAGGTCCTCAGAGAGCACAAATTTACCGACAATTTTGGAATCATGAGACAACCATAAATAAAAAAGACAGTTGTTATGTTTTTGTCTTAAAAAAAACGTGTATAAAAAGAAACAAAGAACGAACAGGTGCTCGAGCTGAAAAACGACATTTTAACTGGAAATAGTTTTTTACCAATGAAGGAAAGAGGTTTCAAGTCTACAGTAAGTTCTTTTTGCGTACTCTAGATATTTCTAAATCTTTTATTAGATGTGCACTTAAAAAAATGCATACAAATGGAGTTGTAGAATGTGACAAAAGAGGAAAGCAGCCATCTATGAATAGAGTAAAGAATGAGGTGATGAATAGGATTCGTAGGAAAGTAGGCAAAGAATGGCTTTACATTCATTTACATTTTTTATATTTTATTCGCTGTTTCTTCAAAAGACACTTGTGATAAATGTGATGAATTTCTAATCAATCTAAAACAGGTAAAGTCTGAAGCTAAGCGAGAAATATTACAAGTGCAGTATAACGCTCATTTGTTATAGGCCGATAGACAAAATGGGTCCAATAACCCTGGACAAAAAGTTTTAATGATAGATTTACAAAAATGTCTTCCTTGCCCAAAGCTAACTAATTCCCAAAGTTTTTAGAGTCTAAAACTCTGGTGTTTTAATTATACAATTTATGATTCAACGGAAAAATAGCGAACTGTCTAATGTCTTCTTCTTCTTCCTATGCCGTCCCCATTAACGGAGGTTGGCGACCACATTTTTAAAAGCTTCTCTGTCTTTTGCAACGTGGAATAATTCGTCTACAGTCATGTTTGTCCAGTCTCGAATATTTCGCAGCCATGACTTCCTCTTTCTACCTATTCCCTTTTTGCCATCGACTCTACCCTGCATGATGACCTGCAGAAGACTATATTTATTATTTCTAATTTCTTTATTATGTCTAATGTAGAATGAATCAATGATTGGCCGGGGTGGAAACGAAATGGCCTCATGCTTGGTCCAATGCATTCATTCATTAACTCAAAGCACAACTTCGGTTGTTATTTGGACCAATAATTGCCCATCCCAAAACCGGAACTTACAAATGATTTTATGCTACTTTTATCTACTTTCGAGATATTCACATATAAAAGAAATCACTCACAAATTCCTTTTGCGAAGGCATACGAACATGCAGGTAGATAGTATACACTCAGTTATAGAAGGAGAAGCTAAAAATGTCCTCTTCAAATTATTACTCCATGAGATTGGTTATAGTTGGCTAGAATTTTTTTGGAAGAATTATTCAGGGAAGAGCAAGAGACAAAAGTCAGTGTTTCTGGATGTTTAGGATCAGAAATAACGCTCAGTGAAGTAACATATGGAATAAAAAGACTAAAAACCAACAAAGTACCTGGACCTGATAACATACAAGCTAAAATATTGAAAATATTTGAAAACAACCAACTCAAACTCCTAACGAGTCTACTGAACAAAATCTATGAAACTGCAGAATTTCTTTACCAGATACTTTGATTACAGAATTATGAGCTTAATGAGCCATGCACTCAAAATCCTTCTTTCTGTTATTCACTCTCGCATATATAGAAAACATGAAGAAACATTATCAGTGTCCAGTTTGGGTTTAAAAGCGGACTGGGAACACGAGGGGTCCTATTTTCCATACAAGTATTGATACAAAGAGATCGAGACGTAGATTGCGAAGTTTACGCATGCTTTATAGACTTTGAAAAAGCATTTGACAAGGTGCAGCAACATCAAAAATTATTTCAGATACTGAAAGAATCTAGTATTGATGACAAAGATTTATGCATGATTAAAAATTTATACTTAACAGCAAAGGGCAACTGTACGAGTAGACAACGGAACCTCACAAGAATTCACGATAAAACGGGGAGTATGTCAGGGCTGAATTTTATCACCGATGTTGTTCAATACTTACTCGGAAATGCTGTTCAGGGAAGCTGTCGATGGTTTAAAAGAAGGTATAAAAATCAATGGTAAAATCATAAACAATTAAGATGTGCGAACGATACTGTTTTGATTGCTGATAACGCGGAGGATCTGCAAACAATAATAGACCATGTAGTCGAATACTGTGACAGATACGGCATGAAATTAAACAGTAAGAAGACCAAAATTCTTGAAGTAAGTAAAAACGACGTAATACAGCACCAATTCACAGCTAATAATGAAGCCTTGAAAATTATCGACAAAATTACATACCTTGGATGTAGCCTAAATAAGGAATTTGAAAGGAAGCCTGAACATTGATATAAGAACACGAGTCTTGAGATGCTATGAGGGAATGTGATGCGCAATGAGAAGTATCAACTAATTCAACTAATTTTACAAGGCAAGATAGAAGGCAAAAGATCTCAAGGGCGCAGAAGGACATCGTGGTTGAAGAACATCAGACAGAAATGACTACCATACATCTATTTAGAGCAGCTGTCAACAAAGTTGTATGGACCAACGTGATTGCCAACATCCACAGAGGATAGGCACCAAAGAAGACGAATTTTTTTATGTATATTTAAATAGAAGGAATTTATTTCCGGAAAAAACAAAGATTTCAAAGTGTATCAAATGACAACTTCTAATTTTAAAGACTTTAATAAACTGTTCAATTCTTGCGATTTACCGTTTCAAAATAAAAAGTAAACTGAGAATAACGAACAATTTTTTAATTTCACAAACAGTATGTGCTGTTATATAAATCATGTTTTTCTTTATGCTTTTAAATCCAAACTCTAGTCATGATCATCATGTCACCATTGAATCCCTTCGGATTATGCTTTATGCTTTCGTGTATGATTTTATTTTGAGGTGAATGACTCCCTCTCTCTCCCTGTTCTGGTTACAATTACCAAGTAAAAAATACAGTCCTGTAGAAGTGACTTCTGTATCGAACCAATATTTGTATATTTTAGATCCAAAACCGTTTTTATTATACGTCAATATCGACATTTTCATAAACAATAATATTTTATATACATCTCTAAGTTACTATGCGATCTTCTCGATGTGAAAGTGCCCATCCACACGGGACGACGGTAAAGCATTGCATGGATCGATGACGGACACGTAGAGGCGCTTGAATCGTATTGAAGGACCTCTTCACCGGGCTCTTAACCCAGCGGTAGTATACAAATCTTGAATAACAAGATCTGACAACTTTTCAATTCCACTTTTTGCAGACTAATTAAAAGTAGGAGAGGCACAGTCGTTTAAATAATGTTACTATCTATAATATGATATTATACAAAACCATTTTTAATAAAAAACGAGAATTATACTAAAATTATTTATTTTTTTAAATATCACTCCAGTATTCGTGGTTATCTATATTGGGATGTTTTGTATCTACCAACGAAAATGTGTTAGCCTCCTCGTATCTTGATAAATTTCTTTGTTGTTTGCGTTGCTTTCTAATTCAATCCTGAAAAATGGGGGTGGTTTCTTAGACTGCTCGGTCGTATATTGGAGATATTTATCTCTTTGCGTCTTGGTACTTCTACAGCCTTTTTGTGCCATTTGCGTTTACTTTTGTTCGAGGATCAATGCTAACAACGAATGTTACTGTTTAGAGTAAATGCGAACATTTTCCGATAAGAGCTGATTTGTAAAAACATGCAAAAAATAGTTTTATCTTTGTAGCAAAGGGAAATGAACTAAAAATACAGCGTTTTTTAATAGTTACTGTAATTACTATCCAACCATTGTTTTAGATGCTCTACATATATGTAGAATTGCAAAAGCTATGCAAATTCATCGAATTTTTTTCGTATATTTTTATTTATTAACAGTTTAAGTAAAAAATGAATGAAATTTAATAATTTTTGTGTGTAAGTAAACATCATTATATTTTATTAACAATCTGAAGAAGGGATAAAATGTAAAAAAAATCTCTTGTTGTTATGTATATGGTTCCATTGTTGTTATGTATATAGTAGGTTCTCTCGGGAAAACATGTAACTCCTAGAGAGCGCGTCCCCAGGTGGCGGATAAGAATGACCGACCCGGTTTATCGGTGAGTAGGAAGAAAATAAATATCTCTCGTGGACCAATAGGTAATTCACCGAATGATTGCCGGTATAAGCAATCCCCCACTTGCTGACCAACGGCTTCGGGCGGACAAGTTGGTAGGTGGTCGGGCACTCTTTTATCCTGGGGCTGAGAAACCGGCCCCAAAGGCGAAAGAATCAGTGGTTTGGTCAACGGCATAAGAATATAGAAGACAACGAGAAACCACTATATTAAAGATCCGTATGGGTATCCCTATCGACTTTAAACAAGCGTTCGATAGGATAAAACGCAAAGAAATATACAAAGCACTACGTGAAATGGGAATTAGTAAAAAACTGATAAGAATGGTAAAAGTGACACTCCGAAAACCAGAGAATAGGGTTAAAATAAATGGCGAAGAAACAGATAAGTTTGAGGTCAGTGAGGAGGTGCGACAAGGAGACCCACTGTCATCGCTGTTGTTCAGTATCGTCCTCGAAGTTACCATCAGAGAAGCTGGAATCAACAGGTCAGGACTTATATATCAAAGAAAACACCAATGCTTAGCATTCGCTGACGACATTGTACTGATAGCCAGAAGTAAGCAAGAACTAAAAGAAATAATAAAAAGATTAGAAATGAAAGCGAGAAAGAAAGGGATGTACATAAACGAAGAAAAGACCAAATATATGGAATGGACAGAAAGAGATTACCTACAAGAACAATATCTGATAGTAATAACAGATGAAAAAACATATAAATTCGAAGAAGTAGAAATATTCCAGTATTTAGGAGCGACATTCACGAGAAGACCAAATATGAAGGAAGAAATCCAAGCGAGAATTATGGCCGGTAACCGTTGTATTTTTGCACTAAACAATTTATTAAGAAGCAAAAACATATCTAGAAGGGCTAAGATAAGAATATATAAGACAGTAATAAGACCTATTGTATTATATGCCAGTGAAACATGGACAATGAACAAATCCGAGCAAGTCTTGCTGCAAGTCTGGGAAAGAAAAGTCCTCAGGAAAATATTTGGAGGTAAATTATGGAATGGTATATGGATAAAAAGACCAAATATGGAATTGGAGGAGATGTATGGAGAGCCGAATATCGTCGGGATCATAAAGTCACAAAGACTGAGATGGTTGGGACACATCCAAAGGATGGAAAACACGAGACTGCCAAAAAGAATGCTAATGGGAGGAATAGGAGGGACAAGGAAGAAAGGCAGACCGAAAACCAGGTGGAAGAAGGATGTTGAAAAAGACATAGAAAAACTTAAAATACCAAACTGGAAAAATAAAGCAACAAACAGAAAAGAATGGAAAAAAATAATAACCCAAGCCATGGGCCTTCTAGGCCTGGAGAGCTAAATTATATATATATATATATATATATATATATATATATATATATATATATATATATATATATATATATATATGGGTATCCCTAGTATAATCATTATGGCTGTACAACACAACACAAACTCGCTTACTAATCATGGACATCGGAGACCAAGATTCGGCAAGAGAGGTATTTCCTATGACCACAGGGCCTCACGGGTCGTTAATATGCAAACTACCTGTGAAATGCCCAATAACACACCTATAAAAAAAATCCACACGAATTGTCTGAAGAGAATATCCACTTGGAACGTTAGGACTATGGTTCAATCAGGAAAACTCAATCTAAGAAATGAAACGCATGAAAATAGCAATAATGGGCACAAGCGAAATGAGGTGGCCTGACTTAAGTTATTGTGACATAGAAGAATACAGAGCTATAGCAAACCTGGTCAACAACTTCATACAGTGAACGATAGAATCCTCTTGTTAGAAATAAATACGTCACCGATGAACACTAACACTGTAAAAGTCTATGAACTCACAGCAGACCACAGGGATGAGGAAATATCAGAATTTTTCAAACAAATAAGCAACCTTATAAGAGATATACCGAGACATGAACTCCTTATACTCATGAGAGATTTCAATGCTAAAATAGGTAACGGAAAAGAAGGGCAACATATTGGTCCTTAGGGATTAGAAAAGAGAAATCAACGAAGAGAAACAATGAGTATCTTTGCAGCTAAACATGATTTAATAGTGCTAAACACATTTTACAAACTATCACCTAGATGCCTGTATACGTGGAAATCACCTAGAGACAACGGAGAAGACGTTATTATAAGAAACCGAATAGACTATATACTTGTCAACAATAGATATTGAGATAGTTTCAACAGTGTTAAAACCTACGCAGGCGCTGATATTCAATCTGACCATAATCCTTTAGTGGGCGTGTATAGAACCAGGAAAAACTGAAAAAAAAACATGACATAAGAAAACTGAAATGTAGTGAAAGCACAAAAGAGAAGATAGAATCCCTTAATAAAACGATAGACGACATTAAAGACAATTTTATGTAGAACGAAGAAGGTAAGAATAAGACATGGATAACGACCGAGAATCTGCAGCTGATGGAAGAAAGAAGAAAAAACAAGAACAATAACTCTATGTATAAAACATTACAACAAGATATACAGAAAAAGATTGGAGAAGCCAAACAGAAAGAACTGAAGAAAAAATGCCAAGAAATCGAAATTCGACAAAGTAAGGTCGACGACTTCAACGTGCATTAAAAGGTAAGAGAAATTATCGGCAAATGTACAAACAAAAGAGTAAGAAAACTTGTTAATGACAACCAAGAGGTAATCGTGGACAAAGAGAGTATTGACAATACCTGAAAAAAAAATATACGAAATTTATTTTTTGATGAGAGGGAGAACCAGTTCCCAATACCTACTGAAACAGGCTATATGAGTGGCACAAATAAGAGCAGCCATAATATCATTAAAAGAAGGAAGAGCTCCATGACTAGACGGAGTACAGTCTGAACTTCTTAAACTTCTTGATTGAATCTTTATGATTACTATGTAAAATCTTCAATAATATCTATGATACAGGCAATACTCCAAAAGATTGGCTAGTTTCAGAATTTATTACGTTACCAAAGAAACAGGGCGCGAAAAAGTGCAAAGAATATGGACTAATAAGTCTAATGAGCCATACACTAAAACATTTTCTTAAAATTATACATCGCAAAATACACAAGCTATGCGAAAAGAGAATACAAGACACACAGTTTTGATTCATGAAAGGCGTAGGTACGAGAGATGCAGAGTTTAGTCTACAGGTATTATTCCAAAGATGCAGAAATATGACTTGCGATATTTATACCTGCTTTGTGGACTACCAAAAAGCAATTGACACAGTTCAACAACGAAAATCCTGAAGATATCATAGACCGAACATGTATCAAAAAAACGAAGTTATGAGAAGAGTCAACAAAAGAATGGAAATATTGGAAACCATCATGATACGAAAGCTGCAATACCTGGGGCATGTTATGAGTAATGAAAGATACAACATACTTTAATTAATTATAGAAGGGAAAACCCAGGGCAAAAGAGGAGTAGAAAGGAGAAGAATCTCATGGTTGCGTAACTTGAGGGAATGGTACGGATGCACATCAATCGAACTACTCAGAGCGGCAGTATCTAAGATCAGAATAGCTATGATGATTCCCAACCTCAGTCGCGGAGATGGCACGTAAAGAAGAAGAACACCGAAAAATGATGTGTGTTCTAAAAAAAGCCCAAATAGATGATAAAGACCGGCGTATAATACAAAGTCTGGAGAAGAAAAGCAAAACATATGGACTAAAGCTAAATAGGAGTAAGACAAAGATCATGATAGTAGAATAATCGCTCGGAATAATCTTCAACACATTAAAGAAATTGGGGGCTTTGAAGTAGTAAATAGTTTCATATATCTGGGGTCTCTAATAACAAATGACGGAGGATGTGACAGAGAGATACGTAGAAGGTAGAATATTGCTAGAACAGCTATGATGAAACTGGTAACAATTTGGAAAAATTCTATGATAACAATACACACAAAACTCAGAGTGGTAAGGGCACTTATTTTCCCATAGCCACATATGCATCCGAAACGTATAACTTAAAGAAAGCGGATAAAAATAAACTAGACGCTTTTGAAATGTGGGTATACCGCCGCATGTTAAGAATATCCTGGATTGATCATCGCACTAACATATCAATATTAGAACAACTTAAAGTAAAGGATAGATTGCTTAAATAAATACAACAGAGATATTTGCAGTATTTTGACAACTGATTTGCAGATTGAAAAACTGATAGTCGAGGGTTGAGTTGAAGGAAAGAGACCTAGGGGAAGATCTCCAAGCCATTGGGTAGATCAAACAAAAATATTGATTAACGAAGGTTTACATAAAGCCAAACAACTAGCCCAGGACAGGGAAGTATGAAGGGAAATTGTGAAAAAACTGATGGTGTAACCACATCCCAAAAGGGATTAGAATTGAGGAGGATAATACAAAATTTATACTGGAACCAATCAGCCACAATTAGAACAAATCTTGGAGATGAACCGACGAGAGCAATCCAGATTCTGCGAGGTGTTACACAAGGATGTATACTTTCACCTATATTATTTACCCTAAATTCAGAGGAAATATTTAGTGAAGCCTTGGAAAATTGCGAACATGGAATCCTTTTAAATGGAGAACGCCTAAACAACATCTGTTATACAGATGACACCGTTATTTTTGCTGACAGTTTAAATAGTTTACAGCAACTAATAAGCAACGTAAATGAAGTAAGTGAAAGACTTGGACTACAAGTAAACGTACCAAAAACGAAATTTATGGCCATCAGCAAAAATAAAATTTTAGACGTCCAACGGCTTATCAAGAATACACCAGTGGGCCGAGTAAAATAGTTTACCTAACAATGGGATCACTCACAAGAAGTAAAATGTAGAATAGAGAAGGTTATGAGTGTATTCAACAACATGGCCAAACTCTTTATCTGGAGATAAAAGTGTGGCTCCTATGATGTTATATCTTCTCGGTATTATACTACGGAATTGAATCCTAGACACTTACTGAAGCGATGGAGAAAAACTTGAAGCCTTCGAGATTTGGCCACACAGAAGAATCCTAAAGATATCATGGACGGACAAGATAACCAACAAGACTGTACTACTAAAAATGAGGAAAGAAAGAGAAGTGATGTATACGATGAAAAGGAGACAGTTAGAATATCTTGGACACATGATGAGAAACGGCACTAAATACAGATTACTGAAAATAATCCTTTAAGGCAAAGTATTCTGAAAGAAAGGAATTGGGAGAAGAAAAATATCATGGTTAAAAAACTTGAGGAAATGGCTCTTCACAACAACAACTAATATATTAAAAGCATCAGTTAATAAAATAATTATAGCCAAAAGTTATTTAATTTACTGTAAAATTAGTTCTAATTAACTTTCTTAAAAAACAAAATTTTATTATGTGCCAATTATCTGATTTGTGAATTCAATTCTTTTTAATCAATTACTGTATGATATGGGTTAAAAAAAACATATCTGGTACAAATACAACGTGTATTTCACAAATAATTTGAATGACCTTTTTGATTTACTATCTGCGATGTTTCCTGATGGACACTGATTTAGTCTCCGGATTGTGTTCCCGCAAAACTGTCCAATTCTCCAAAACACGCGTGGCTCTGCTTCCTTTTTCCAAAACTGTTACACAAACCAGCACGCGTTCAGATTTTCTCCAAAATTAAACCTACGACTAGTTCCAAATAATAATAATGGCATTCTTTCAGCCGAATGGGTTTCCCGCCTCGACTGGTTATCTCGTACAAACTTTATATAAATTTTCTTACTCTACTTACAGAGTTAGAAGTCTCTTCGGACACAAGGAGTTTGGGATTCTCGACCTGGTCACAATTCGCCTTCAACTATTCTGCTATCACCAACTTAACTCACAAACAATAACGTATACTTCACACACAGTTCTCAAACTGGACTTCTCGTTCTGGATGGTAAAAACACCATAATTGAAATCTCCTGGTTTAATAGTCAAATCGAATGTGCTATTCTCCTATCCTCGTTCTTCCTATAAAATCGTACACATTCATTATTTCTGTCTATCTTCAAAATTTCCTATTTTTAAATAGGTTTTTCCGAAATTAACAGAAGATAAGACCGACTAACCTTTCTTTTGTGTCTACAGGCAAATCCGTATTTGTAAAAGATAACGTCTAATACATAGCATTACCTTCGAAGAAAAATAATATACAAAGTATTGTCTATCAAACATTAATTTGAAATTTTTATGTGATACAAAACCATGTATAATTATTTGTAAGATTTTAAACAATATATAATACTTTCTAAATAACCCCGAAATGTTTTTCCTATACAAATTGTTCTTAGAAACTATTCACTATTAAAGTCTATTGTTCTCCTAAAACACTTCTTAATTATAAATCATTATATTTACAAATTCTTAACCTATACAGGGTCTTGAATATTTATGATCTCATGGTATTTTGCATACAAAAATTTATTCTTGATCTAATTTAGAATCATAACAATGTATATATATATATATATATATATATATATATATATATATATATATATATATATATATATATATATATATATATATATAGTCCGTCTAGAAAGTATCCGGAATTTTATATTTTTCCTAATTTTAATAGATTTCCTTTTTGTTACATTTAAAGACAAAAGTAATGCATCAAGTAGATTATGCCGATAGTAGGTTATGGATAAAACCGCATGACAACACCATCTGTCAAATATTGTTGTTTGTAAATAGACTTAAGATTGGTGAAATAATGTCACAAGTAGAAAAAAGAAAAGTGGTGGAATATTTGTATAGAAAGGGTGTCCGAAACGTTAAAAAATTAGTGCAATTGACTGAACTCGGAAAAAGTGCAGTGTATGAGACAATAAAGAAGATAAAAAATGGTATAGATATGAGACATAGACCAGTTTCGGGTAGACTGTGTAAGATTCGCAGAAACAATTTAAATGCTCTAGTGGCTTTAGGACGACAAAATCCGCGATATAATGTCTTTATATCTGATGAAAGTTGTTTCCAGCTTGGTGCAAATCATCTAAAAGTCCTATCAAGAGAAAATGTGACCGTTCAAATTTCCAAATTTCCCACTAAAATAATGGTTTGAGAAGCAATATCTCAGCATGGTGCCACACCTCTCTGTATAGCTAATGGTACTGTTGATAGTGCGAAATATTGTGACATCCTAAATGGTTTCCTTCTTGACACGGCTCATGTTTTATATCCAAAGGGGTGGTGTTTTCAGCAAGACAATGCAAGATGCTATACTTCTACTTACACTCAAGCTTGTATGCACGAATTAGCAACAATTCCATGTCCAGCAGCATCTTCAGATCTTAGCCCCATTGAAAAAATATGGGGACTGATGAAGATTAAAGTGGAACGAGCAGCGCCACGAGATAAAGAAGGTTTGATTCGGTTAGTTTTACGGGCCTGGAACACCATTATCGAAAATTATGGCCTTGACCTAGTTTCAGATGTACCTGGACGTTTAGTTAAATGTTTAGATTTAAATGGAGGTTGTATTAGTAAATGAGATTAATTATTTGTTGAAATTTTATATTTTAAATAATAGAAATAAATACCGTAAAATTATCATTCTGGCTTCTTTTTTCCGGATACTTATATATACTTATATATACTTATATATATATATATATATATATATATATATATATATATATATATATATACCTATATATATATATATATATATATATATATATATATATATATATATATATATATACCATTTAGTAAACTAGTCTAATATAGCGTTGAAGTCATGCACCACTTTATGCATATAATAAGCTGCGAAATTGCCCTGTCAGCTTTTCATTACGAACTCCACTAAATGGAAGCTTACAATTATCTAAACAAGTGTGTGTGACTTTGAAACTAACATGGAAACTGCTTGCAATCATTTTCAACTTTATTTTAGCAATTTAGAAAGTTAGTGGCTTGCTCAATAGAAACTTGTAAATTGAAAGAAGCGTGTATAGACTTAGCCACATTCACTGCAATACAGTTTTCACGTAATATGTTCTGTGGCTAATAAAACGTATTAGAGGTAATTACTTTTTGCGGTAAAACGTGTTTTATAGTGGAAAAACGTATTAGTTTCTTATAAAACATTGTCGTAGTAGTAATTTAAATATTTATATTATTTTATAGTCCAGTCGTCAGAAATTTGACCTCTTAAAATCATACGAACAAGCTAAATTTTGTTGAGAATGTCAATTTTAGGACCATAAAAGGACTCTCCTATCCCGGGTTCCCCTTAAAACGCCCCGTCTTTGGGGGAGATGTGGAAAAAATGGATTTACCAAGAATTTGTACGCTGTAAAAAAATGTTTTTAATAAAAAATGTACCTGAGATAATTTTGAACAAAAATGTATATTAGCACTTTTAGTGTACAATGAACCATTCTCTCAGAAACAAAGCTAGCGCTTAGCGATTTTAAACGTCAGTTACGCGAGCGAAATCAATTTTAAATCAAATTTGTACCAACTAACCGTAAAAATTCAATATATTTTAACCAGAGAGTCCTATCGATAAACATATTACAAACGCTGTCAAAACAAAACTTAGATTTGCCAGTAAGTGCATCAATCATCGACCATTGACCTATTGCTGTCTTTGTTCGATGTATGCTGTTATGTATGAGTAGGAAAGAGACGTAACATAAAAAATAATTCGTGAATAATGTCATACTTGTGCAAACACCAGCGGACGTACTGTATAAAAAATAATTTACGTAAATTGAAGTAATAAAAAAAGTAATAAAAGAAAATGTCGGTAACAAGAACAACAATTCATAATAGGACAACTTCTTCCTATTTACCGGTACATCCCTTTGACAGAAGCAGGATTGTCTAGTCTCTAGTAACTAAAGGAGATCCTAATTATTAGTTTAAATCAACAACTCCAAGATGAAGTTCACATCTTAAGTTAGAAGAGACAACTTTTTGTGCTGTATTTCCTAATCAAGTATGAAAGAAGTCGAGCATGCCAACATATACCGCCTGCATTTCAAAGAAATCATTTCCCAAGTTCCTCTAAACTTTATATCTTGTAAAGAACAACATAATGAGATTTTCTCGCAAGTTCCTGCTGCTTTTAAGTGACAAAAGAAACAAGTGGCTTTTACATTTTATTTAAAGAATCTGGAAATAGATGTCGCTTTGTCTCGCCGTAATAAAGTTTGCGAAAGAAATTTTCTCCGCAGCTTTCTCTTTTATATTTTTAAAATCAACATACGTTGAAACTGTAAAAATACTGTTTAAAAAGTTCTTTTTTTGGGAAAAGTATCTCCAAACATTTACAAGAATCGATCAATTTTATTTTTTTTTTAGTATATTGAAACAATGTTAGTATGCAAATACGATACGAGTGGTGGAAGTTAACCAACAATACTAGCCAAGGGAAATGAGCAAAAATACAGTGTTTGTAACAGTCGCTGTAACTACTTCGTCCATTAAAAATTACATTAGGGTCGCATTTTTGAAAGTACGCAATTATTTTTTAATGTGTTGAGCGTTTGAATTATTTATTTAAAAAAACAATTATTTCCTTTTCATCGATGTCCTGAATATCATTCGAGCACTCATCTTCTTCTATAATTCTCCTAGACTCCTTGGTTAACTCTCTTTCTTGACGTAATAGATCCCGTTCTTCCTGCAGAAGTTGAAGCTTCATTTTTGTTTTGCTGCGTGTTGATAAGGGATTTATAACATTTTAAGGGAATGCGGAACAAGATTTCTTGTTTTGGAACCTTGTGGGTGAGACTTTTTAGTGGTTGCGTCTACACAAAGAGGGCACTTCCAGCTGTCATCACCAATTACTTCGGAATCATCCTGTACATTTACGCATTTAAAACAGCACAATTTTATACATTCTGTATATTCTAACATCCGCTCTTTACGATATGGTTTGTCGCACACAGGATATAGATCACTTTTGGTTCTTTCAGCAACTGATGGACCCATATTCGTAGACCTTGTAAGATTGTGTGATTCGGCAATCGCGTGTGATGAATATAATTTGAGCTTGTTGGGAATTTGTCTTTATTGTACAGCCAGCAATTGACGGATTTGTAGTAAACTGTTTTTATTTGCAAAAACCAACTCAAATTCCTACAATATATAAAATTAACAATATAAAAAACTAATTAATTCCTATTACTTACTGTTCTCTTGCTGTCTGCTAAATTATTTAAATTTTTTCCCTAATCGTTGACAGTTTGTTTTCTGAAGTTTTAATAAGACATAATCCATAGATAAATAATATAGTATAGATTGAGATAGGCAACTCAATGTATAAATTTCGTTCATTAGCACCACTTGCGTCTGGGGTTATTACTAATCATCTTTTGGCGGGAAATTCAAATCGACACCCCTTACAAACATACCATTTAGCGCCCCTTGCGGGCTATTTCGTTACTAATTAAAATTTACTGAAAAATATCTTATTATTTTCCGATGAAATAATGTCACATGTTTTATTAAAAAATAAAAGGATACATAAAAAAATGCACAATTTTTTCTAGATATACCTACATTTATTTGTTGTTTAAGATAAAACAGTTATAAACTAATTACATAATATTTAAATATTTATTACAGTGATATTTTCAGAAACAAAGGTTAAATACTATTATTGTTTGCTTCCTGACAACTTACTATTTGACAACTTCTATCATCATCTTTTTTGTAATATTTCCATAATTTGTACACAACGGAACAATACAATAATTCACCATGTTTAGTTTTTTTACTAGCACAACACAAAAATTATTTGCTACAATAGGTAACTAAAACTAAACTTTAAAAACTAAGTAATCAACTTAAATTAAAATTACTAAGAATAAATGCAAACAAAAGTTAAAGATAATAAAATAAAATTGAAAGCTTGTACACGAACGGAAGATCTGTCATTACTTTTGACAGAATTGACATTGCGGAATTAAGCTTCGTTTGATTATTTTATTTGTGATACCCCGAGATTGTGTTAAAATAAATGATTGGTAAGAAAGATAGGCTGTCATTTCTCTTTATTAACTGGCTGGGGTCAAAGTGATGGGGGAATGTTCCAAGGTCATGTACACTTCCCGTCATATAAAACTGGTACACTTTTTTTTCCCAATGTAAACCTGGGTTCAGACTGGATACAGTGGTTCGTGAATTAATTCGCTGTTGCCATCACAGATAACGGAATTGCACTAAATCTAATTAAAAAAATAAAGTTATTATTAGATAGGTATTATTTTTATCATTAACAACAAAAAACCGTATTTAATAAATTTAATAACCAGAGATAGGGTTAAGCTAATATCCAAAATATTTTAAGGATCTTTAAACCTAGATTATTGGCACAGGGAACATTGGAATGCAGCTACTGTACCTAATTTTTTTCTTCAATTACCTACCGAACACGAACTGTATTTTATATCAATAAGTTTAGTCACAGGCCAACTACCAAGATTTATTTATTATATGAACGATAACATTAACAAAAACTAACATTATACTTTATCCTACGTAGATTATAAAGTGACAGTTACAATCCAATACCTCACTGTAATGTTTTATTATAATAATTTAAAGTTATGTGTAGATTGATTTTATCTATCACTATATTTGAATTGAAATATTTTCATAAATTATAATAAAACACAAATCAAGGTATGAGTACTTAATTGAGATAATGAAAAATTACAAAATTAATATGAGAATTTTTTAGGATGCATGTTTAAACAAATTTAATGTGACTGACTGATCGAGAATGCTCGATGTTTTAGTTTTTAGAATACTCAAAACGCGGTCTATCACACATAATTTTTAGCTGATTTCATATAATATTTTCGTTGAACTGGCAACAGTGCCCTAGAAATTAGAATGACACATGTGACAAGATCAACTTACACAACTTGAAAAACATGATTTTCGATAATAAGAGTTGTACCAGTTTTTTATGACGCGAACGGTACATGATACTATGATTCATAGTATCATGGTCATGTATATAAGTTTCCGGGGCATGACATAGTCTATAGAACAGTAGTAACGAGAAATTTTGGGTAACATGATAAAACTAAAAAAAAATAACTAAAATACATTGTTATATTGTGGAATGCAATTTTAGATTCTCCATGTCTCTAATAACATCTTTATTAACGTCTGTTTTGCCTTGCAATTCTTAGAAGACACAGATTAAAGCATAAATCTGAATTTGGTTTCGAAAAATTAGTTTACGGATTTATTATCAGATGTCGCTATTTGCGTCCATACGAAGCCATGTTAGAGTTGCTTCCCAAGAGAGAAAATATTTATTTTCACGTGAAACCAAATCTTAACTGTCTTTTTCCTTTTATTTCGGTATACTCTTTATGAGTACTAGAAACCAATTCGCTAAGGATTTTTGCTTAGTTGCGGAGATATGTTGTGGAATGCAATTTTAGATTCCTCATGTCTGTAATAACATTTATATCAACGTCTGTTTTGCCTTGCAATTCTTAGAAGGCACAGATTAAAGCATAAATCTGAATTTGGTTTCGAAAAATTAGTTTACAAAATATATTGTGTTTAAATAAATATTCCATACAAATAATAAATCGTCGGTATACTGCGAAAACCAGGTAAATGTCGGAATACCGAAATCGAGAAAAAACGTTTTTAAAGTTTAGTCTTTTATTGTGAATTAAGCAGTCAGCTTGTTTTTGATATTAGCTATTCTAGTGAAAGATGCATATGTCTGAAATGATATTCTATCATTGATTTGAAAAAGTTGAGACACTTATCTGACTAATCCTAAATTTAAGTTGAAAATGTTATCACTTATCTTTAACAGCTGTTTGTAGTTATAGCTATTATTTATATGAATGATAGGCAGTTTTATAAAAAAACAAATTTATTTCGAATATAATAATAACAATATTATTATTATGAGGCTTCCTCGTCCGATTCGTCACTGAAAGCAGGCTCTGGCAAGATGTCTGTTACATCATTTCCCGTTTTCAAATTACGATACCACCCGTGATATTCCTCCGGTATCACTCCCTTATCACATAGCTTTATCAAATCTCTCTTTTTTGCTACGCTAATTGGCAAATGTGCATCATAAAGTCGCTTAAGTTCTTCAAGATAGCTTGTATTAGTTGATAACTTGGCGTGCTTTTTTCTTGTCGACTGCCGTGCAGTATCAGTACGGAAATAGTTGAAGCTTGTTGACATGTCATAATTAAAATAGATTCTGTTTGTCTCCCCTTTCACGAATCTCATTCTTTTATCTTCAACCACATTATTTTTTCGCCGTTTTGGTTTTTTGTCCGGTTTTTAATTAAAGTGTGTGACAAATTTTTTAAATCATAAAAGTCGTAGTATTTAAATTCTTTACATTTGTATGGTTCTATACATACTTTTTTATCATCAACCTTGATATTTTTAGTTCCTCTTGCATTTTGAAAAACAGACAAGTAATCTGGCATCGCATATATAGATCTGTGTTTTTTAGCGGTTTCGATACTACTATGCATCGAGTCAACTTCCATATAGGAATGTCCAGACTCTAAAAATTTGTGTTCAATATTATTTAAATGGTCTATGTTTTGAACAGCCCATAATAGTAAGGCTGCAATATACTGATTACGATTCTGTCCTCCCCAGGTATCAGAAAATAAACTTATTTCACTTACATATTCTGGAACACATTTTGATAAGTAGTGGAGTATAATGCTTCCTATTTCAGAACTTCCTTGTCTACCGTTAATTTCTGACCAGGAAAAACAGTAAGCTGCATTTGGTAATGCGGCTTCATATACACACAAATTGTAGACGCATAATTGTCGAGAATAATATAGTCGTCCAGTCAATCCACTTGGAATCTGTAGTACGGCCTGTAGATCGAAAGTAATTGAAACAAAATCCCGTTGTTCATTAGATCTTTTCTTATCATTTTGTTTTTCAAGATTACATACTTCTTTTTCTTCGTCTTCTAAATCCGATTTGTCAGTTTGATTAGTCCTATCATATTTATTACAAACTAAATATTGATCTTTTTTAGGAACAAAAAAGCTTAAATTGTAGTCGTTAGAAAATATTCTTCGATATGTAATTTCACCTTCCAGTTTCTTCTGCTCACAGTGATTTATATAAAGTTGGTACATTTTTCTTATACTTAAATTTTTGTCCAAATATCTACGCTTTGAACTTTGGCGAATATAATGTGGGCCCATTGTTGGAAAAGACTCAATATGAGCCTTCATGATTTTTCGGGTTTCACTGCTTGTTTTATTTGGCGGTGTATGCTTGCCTCTTTTATCTGTATCTGCATAACAGCCTAGATTATCAGTTTTTCTTAAAACATCTTGTATTAACGACGCTGATATACAAAGTGTCTTACAAAAATATTTCTCACATACCTGTATGTCTTGACCATTCAAAGCAAAGTAACACTTTTTTGAAAACGCACGTGGTTTTTTTAAACTTCGACGAACTGCAACGACTCTCTTTGGTGGCTCCGTTTTAATACGTGCAATAAGAAAGTTTTTCTGGCCTATATATTCTAACTTCCAATAATCACGACATACTCTTTGTCTGTAATCTTCGCTGAAATAACTGGAACATTTGTAAAAGCAGTCTGAACAATTAACGGGTTTTGGCAATTTTGCTGGTCTATTCTTTTTTTTTTTTATCTCATAAGGCAAACCCTCAGCACGCCTCCTTTTTGCGACATTTATTACCCAATCTTTGGAGTTAGCTTTTCTCCAACGTTTAAGTGGACGTACGTCTTTCCATACTTTGTCAAGAAGTAAATTTAATATCCAACTAGCTATTTTAGTTGACACTAAATTGTTCGTGGGTGCACCTATTTCAGTATTTTCTTTCTCATCATTTAGGCTATCAAGGTCAGCTGTTTGTAATTCATATAGACTTCCTAGAGAGAGTGACCCCTCTTTACTTGGCTGATATGTGGGGTCTACATCTGAAAAGTCACTATCGAAAATGGATTCCATCATTGAGACTATATTGTTCTGAGAATCATCAAGAATTGAACTGCTGTCTTCAGTTCCAAAGGAATCTAAAAAACACAAGATATTGCACAACAAGTAACTAATGAATACCTATTAACAAAGTCTTTCAAAACTTTCTTCCTTGTCACAAATATAGAAGACAAGAAATTTTAGCATAATCTTTTAACTTTTTTCCTAATATGAACATGTGAACACCCATGACTATTTTTCCTTATTGATTTTTACGTATTGAAAGTATGATTATGTATTGTTAAGATTATGTATTTATGCATACAAAACGATCTCTTACGAGAAATTATCTAGATTTGAAGTTGCATTACAACATTAGATGTGGCAGTGCATTATGGCGATTTTTTCATGAACTTAGGCAGTTATGATCAATCAACAAAAGATAGTTATGTTAATTTATTTAATATGTAACGTGGACTAAAGAAACTGATGATTTTTAAATATTATATTAAACATTGTTTATTTTCGATAGGCCTAACCAAATTGTCATCATATAATAACAACTTCAATTCACTCATAAAAATAAGCAATTATTAAGTACAAATATTAAACATGTAAGTAACAAAAATATAATATTCAAATTTATTTCCAAAATATATATAAATAGGTAAGAAACAAGAATTTTAAATTCAAATTATTATATAATAAAATTTTATAAATACTTACCATTAGCAGCATTTTCAGATTTTTTGTTCACCATGGATAGAATTCTTTTAGCCCTTGAATTCATTGTTTGTTTTATAATTTTTATTAACACAAAACCAAAACAGATTCAGACTACACTTTATATAAACTAATTTCTACTAAGTTCTAAAACGTCTGTTCATATTATACAAACACGTATTTGCTTAATCCTAAAATAAATCTGTACAGCAGATATTAGCAGATAAATTATATCATAAACATCATAAACGTTAAGATCATTTATGGTTTTAGCTTACTAATCATTTCTAAATTTTAACTCAATCCGTTTTCAGGTAGAAACAAGTAAGTGTACTTAAAGGTTTTTACTAGTCGATATGAAATTTTAATAAATCATACACGTAAAATGTATTAAAGACACTTATCACCTTTTTACTGAATATGATATCCAGTAGTAGAAATATATTGTTGTCCAGCATAATAATATATGTGGGCTTACTTTGTTTTACGTGTAACAGAACTTTAATTTTATGGAAGTAAGTAGCGATATATTGTTTTATTTGACAATGAAAAGTTGGTTAGGTGTAACTTATTTGTTTATTACACAAATTATCTGCTGAATGGTAAGTCGTATCATTTATTGGGTTTTACCTGTATGTAGAGCGGAAAAAGCTGAGAATTTTGGTATACTTATCTCAATATTTTAAAATTTGTCATTTACCTGGTTTTCGCAGTAAACCGACGAAATATTCGTAACAGTGCGTGTGCATCTTTTATAATATTGTGGATTAAACGGATCATGTTTTCCACAATATTGTTGAAAAAAGACATTTGGAAAATGTAAATATTTTCTTTAATTTAGAAATCCAATTGACTAGTGTATTCTTAACTAGCTGACATTAATTCCTCACTTATTGACTATTCTGATAATTTAGCAACGCTGTGGGTTTCTGGTATCGTAAATCTTAAATAACGTGAACTGATTTTTATATGAAAAATTCTATATCATCGTTTATCCACTGTTGTTGTTTATATTTAACAAAGCACCAAAAATACTTATCGGTACCAAATTTTTTGTTGGACTGTGCAATGTACTAACTGTTTATATTAATCACGTATATTTATATTGAGTGTAATAATTTTTGTAAACTATGTCCATAATAATGAGGCCAAGTAGTCTAAATGCGTTAATTGTAAATGAAAAAATATATTGTAGTAAAAGAACCTACATGTATAAATGTAATATAAATTAAACATTTTCTTCTACACTTGTGACAATTTACATTCCCACACAGCTCCTCATCGAACAAAGCGTCCAAAAACTAAAGCAGCATATTTCCAGTTAATAAAAATGTCGCCGAATAAAACATTTTCCTTTAGGAAAATAAAAGTAAGTAAACAGGTGTCGTCCTCAAGCTTTGGATACACTTCGTCATTTTTCTTTCGGCACAAGAATTTCAGGACAGAGACATATTGCTCGCCGAAAAACGTCCTCTAAGTTTCCTTCAAAAAAACGCTCGGGAATATTAGAAAAAAAAAAGGAAAAGTGAACGCTGGGACTGGAGAGAAATCTCACGTTTTCACGCCATTAGTTCTGCATTTACATATATAGCCGTGTTTTATTGAAATTTTTACGCCAAATTTTATATTAAACTCCATATTATTCGTAGAGTATTATGAATATTATAAATATATATTCAAAGTAAGGAAACTATTGTTCTGAAATTGTCTCTTTGTGATATATAAAATTTTATCAACAAAATTATAAAATAAATTATTCTAATATTGTTTTGAATCAAAGACTTTTTTTTTCATTATTTTCGGTCTCTAGTTGATCATTAAATTTTTCTTTTGATTTTCCTTACTTGCTACTTATTTGCTTCGTTCCCTCTTATATAGACGTTGCGTCTGTATTTGGCTTTTCATTTACTTTAATTTCAATTACATTAAGAATTTTGTTACCCTTGTCCTTTCTATTTTATAGGCTGCTCAATAAATTTCGCGGCTCGAAAAGAAAAACACAATTTTATGGTTGGTGATAAATACACTTTATTATTCAGTTCCCCGATCGCTCCGGTTACCGAGCACTGGTTTGAAGTCAACGAGCCTTTTTTTGTACACCACAATTGCTAGGTATGATCGCCCAACTTCAGCTCATGGTGGCACCCTAACTCTTTGTACAAATAATGATTCCTTTCCTATAACAAAATATGACTTTCTGTTGAATGAATCTTTTTTTTGAGTTTTTATTGATTTATAGCAAGAATCTTAATTTATATAGTCTTTGCATTTTAGATCACCTGATTCTTCCACGGAACTATTTTTTCAGAACCTGTTAAATTTGTTAGATGACCTGCCCAATAAAAGCAGAAATATTCTATGCGGTGACTTGAATATTAATTATGCTGTTGCTTGTGTTACCCAATTATCCTTGGTCAATACATTCAAATCGTATGGTTTTACAATACACGTTAATTCTCCTACAATAATTATTACTAAAACAACATCTACCATAATTGATTATACGCTCTACAATGATTAATGCAGGACTATCTGATCATGAAGCAGTGTTTACCAAGTTTACCACTCTTAACAAACAATCGTCGAAAACCCAACGTTTAGGTAGGATTTTTTCTGCTCAGAACTTTCGTAAATTCCAAAATTTGTGCTTGACTTTTGCGTGGCACTTGTCCTCTGTGGACGCAGACTGTAATTTCAGTGATTTTTTAGATAGGCTTGTCTGTATTTTTAATAAAGCATTTTTTAATTACAATTAAGTCAAAACATCACACAAACTGGACTACCAAAGGTATCCGCATATCAGCCAAGAATATGTACGCAGACAAGTACAGAGGAACCTATTTAAAACTTATCAAAACAGCTAAAAAAATGTACTATCAGAATCGTCTGGGAAGCTCTAAAAATGTTGCAAGAGAAACTTGGTCCATAATAAACGATCTTCGAAATAAAACTAACACCGCTCAAACATCTTCTCTTCCAAACCCAGAAAATCTAAATGAATACTTCGTTAATGTGAGTAAAAATATGACATCAACTATTTTGCCACAACAAGATCCTATTTCCTATCTCCGCAATTCAAAAAAGGTCTCGAGTTCATTCTTTATAATACCAGTTGATAAATCTGAACTGATCCAAACAATCAGTAGTATTCAAGCAAATCTTCCTGTAGTAGTGATGGACAACCCATAAAAATTTTCTTAAATCTCCCAAAAAATATGTTGAAAGTCCTGGTCTCATTAATTAACGATTCCTTTGAAAAAGGTATATTTCCAGAGTGCCTAAAGATAGACATTATTATTCGTCTTTATAAGGGTGATGAAAAATCTAATGTCTGCAACTGTAAACCTATTGCCTTACTACCAGTTCTATCCAAAATTATTGAGAAACTCATAAAAGCCCTACTTGTCCTTTCTCGTTGAAAACAACAGTTTATCACAAAGTCAATTCGGCTTTTTATCTAATAAATGTAACACAATGCTATGTTTTCTGTACCAAATGAGGTCTATCAAGGACTAAACAATAATCTTTATACTGCCACTGTTTTTTGTGACTATACCAAAGCTTTTAATTGTGTTAATCACGACATTTTAATAAAAAAACTAAATTTCTACGGAATTCGAGGTATTTCTTTGAATTGGTTCCAATCTCACTTGAAGAATATCAAATAACTAGTTAGAGCAAATGATACTGACTCTAGTCACAAAAGCATTGTAAGTGGAGTACCACAAGGTTTAGTACTGGGTCCTCTACTTTTTCTTATCTTTACAAATGACATCACTAACTTAAAAATCGATGGAAAATTTTTTTCTTTTTGCTGATGATACAGTATTACCTGGAGGAACTCTAATATTGCAACTCTTGCAGCCAGATCAGTATCGTTGATTCTGTAAAATGGTATTTTTATAGACAGCAATTTTAAAAGTTCTGGTAAGAAAATAGCCTCAGCCTGCTGTGCAATAAGATCTGTTTCGAAGGAAACCAATTTAGCATCTTCCAAAATAACATATTTTTCTTTGTTCGAGTCTCATCTTCGATATGGTCTTCCTTTTTGGGGTTCTAGTACAGCTGCCCAATCTGATATTATTTTTAAATTACAAATAAGAGCAATACGGTATCTTTTTGGCCTCAGTAGAATAACACATTGCAGAAGCTACTTTAAAAATCACTGGATTTTAACCCTTCCCTCTTTATATATTCTAGAAACTGTTTGCTTAGTTCGTAAACACCTACATGTTTTTCCAGCAAGACCTAGTCATGACTACTCCATCAGAAATTAAACCTTTGATGTGTAGTTACCGATCTCGTCCACTGAGTTAGTAAAGGAATCTATATTATATTCTCGGCAAAAAAATTATACAACCATCTCCCTTTGCAACTTAAATCTACAACTTCTTTCTTTAAGTTCCGTAAATTGACAAAAATCCTATTCAAAAATCTTTTTTTATTATTTAAACACAAAACCATATCAACCGCGCAGGGTTATTAGTGGATATAACAAATACATGAAATATTACATTAAATAAAATTGAATAACTTGATGTCTTTTAAATAGTTTAACAATGTCGAAATTTTTTTGGTAAGAACTGTGTTGAGATCATCATCTGTGATTCTGTGGGATCTTCTTTTTTCCTTGAATTGAGGACAATCAAGCAGGATGTGTTTCATAGTCAGTGGGTTAGAGCATGAAGATAGCTACTCTGTTTTTTGGAAAACATTGATAATTTCGAAGATTTATATTAACTTGTTTAAAATGAGTTTCTTGAAGACATAAGATTTTTGGGCATAATTCATTTATTAATAGTTTTAACTGTTCCAAATGTGTATAAAACCCATTAAGATTCCACTGTAAAATAAAGGAATTGGAAATGTTAGAATTCTGCCTGAGATAATTGTTCATCTGTTTCTTCTGTGGAAAAGATATTATTGGGCTGTAGTTTCTTTTTTAATCTAGTTATATTATTTTTTAATTTTGAATTGTGGGTATAAACGTGAACAAAATTAGGGATCTCAATTAGTTCGGTAGTTTCATTCGAGTAATCTTTTGAAATTATTTTAGGGTGTTTGGCATATATTGTATTTTCTAGAAAGTCACATATTTCATTATAATTTAGGATAAACGGTTTTGATCTGTTTCCTATTTTGTCTTTAATTGACTCTAGTGAAAGTAAAAGTTCTTCGCGGGAATTTCTGGTTGACTTTTTTGACTTTTTTTTGGTTTGCTTACTACAGGAGAAGTAAATATCTGTGAATCAGTCTGTTGGGTATTTTCGTTATTGTCTGGAGAAGATGAGATAAACCTTTTTAGTCGATTAGGGACGTTTGTATTAATTGGATTTGGTGTTATTTCTACTGGAGTAGGATTTTTGATGTTGTTTGAGGTTGATGATGTTGGTAAAAAAATCTGAAAGACCATAATTCAGTGGAAGAGATTCTTAACGAATAACTAAGGAATTACAGTACGTTTAGGTACAAGCAACCAAAGTATTTTTATATATATTTGGGTATCACATGCAGTAACTTAAACTTATAAGTTCGAAAGGTTTTATTATGCAATTTGCAAGTTAGTTAAATTTAGCAATGAATTGTATATTTTATTATCTTTTATTTTATGATATCGACGATTTATGTAATTTTCGTAAATTTTAATTGTTGTTATTTTTTTACTTTTTGTAAGCTTTTTCCATAAAATTGTTCAATTTTCAGTAACAATAAAGCATAATTCTTGTATAGTCTTCCTGAACATCAATACACTTGTTCCGACGAGATTCCAATTTATGAATTCCATCCCTGAAGTGAGAATCTAGAGGGGCTGCAATGAGCTGTTATGACCTCATCATTTGATAAAAACGCTTTCCAAGCATACATTATTTTGGTAATAAAACAGATGAAAGTCGCTAAGGGACAAATCTGGTGAATACGGTGGATACTCCAATAATTCGAACTTTAATTCGTGGATTTTAGTAATTGTTAAAATTCACATATGAGACGGTACATTGTCCTGCTAAAAAAGGATTTGTTTATGTTGCAAACCGAGTCTCATTTACGAATTTTTCTTGTCTAAAAGGTTACAATAGTATTTAGAATTTATTGTTTGACCAGTTTGCAAGAAATCAATCTTGAGCAGCTGCAATCCGTTAATGATAGTCTGTACTTGCTGAAGGTCGTTCAGATCCATAACGATTAACATAAACTGCTTGATCAGATTATCTAGATCACTTCTAACTATTTGAAATGAGTTTATCCGTAAACGGTATCCAGGCATTTAAACTTTTGATACAAATGTGAAGAAAAAACTGACAAATCTTGTTTTAGCCAAATAAAAAGTAAAGTTAAATATACTTTTTTGGTACAAACTATGAACCATTTGTTTAATTTTACAATAACTAATTATTGTATTAAAAAATATTCACGACACGCATTCAAAAATCTCTTCCATTTTTTAGTAAACTCGACATCAATGGTTTTCCAATTTCGGTTTTTTTGTATCATCGCGTATACATGACTTTCCAATTCAAAGTTATTTGCGTGGCGTATCACTACTGATATTGAAGGTCTTATTGAATCTAAGTAGCGAAGAACACAAAAGGGGGAGTTTTTATTGCCACTTGAAGCCAAAAAAGCCCACGTTTCACTCTGGTATTAAGCCTCGGTAAATATACAGAAATATAAGATTTAATAACCGAAAAACTTTAATACGGATAGAACTGGAGAATCGTACGAAACTTTTTTTGGTGACATGTCTTATTAAGATCATTCAATAATAGGTAGAAAGCCAGAAATTCGGAAAAACTAGATACAAAGTATTAGAAAAAAAAAAGACAATAAGGCTTCCAAGAAAAACAATGAGCAGGATTAATACCCAATTGATTAACCCAAAACTATAAAATACATACGAGGGCCATTCGTAAAATAAGGTTTTTCTTCTTCTTCTTCATGTGCCTTGTCCGTTCCGAACGTTGGCAATCAACATGGCTATTCTGACTTTTTTTGCGGCAGATCTGAATAGTTCAGCAGGTGACAATCCGAACCATTGCCGCAAGTTTTGGAGCCACGAGTGTCTTCTCCTCCCTGGACCCCTTCTGCTGTCTATTTTCCCTTGAACGATCAGTTGTAGTACTCTATATTTATTGTGTCTCATAACGTGACCCAAGTATTCCAACTTTCTTTTCTTTATACTTATTCCTACCTTATAAGATTTTTATAAATTTTAAACAACTTTATTTATGTTCTTAGTGTTATACATCGTTTTAAAACTTAAAACTTACTCTATTTTTCTACATAATCACCGTTTCTCTCAAAACATTTTGGCAGGCTATCCCCATGTTATTTAATTCTACCCCCAATTCTTCGAGTAACCCCTTCATTGACTTTATCATCGGTACTAAAGCTTAAGCCACCCAAATGTTTCTTTAATTTTAGAAATAAGTGATAATTAAGAATTGCAAGGCAAAACAGACGTTGATAAAGATGTTATTAGAGACATGGGGAGTCTAAAAATTGCATTCCACAACATATCTCCTCAACTAAGCCAAATTATTAGCGAATTGGTTTCTAGTACTCGTACAGAGTATATCGAAATAAAAAGGAAAAGACAGTTAAGATTTGATTTCACGTACAGGGCGCCTGCGCATCCGCTTATACGTATTTCGGCCCAATAGACCTCATCAGAACGGCTTTCGCAGTCGCCCTGAACGTGAAAATAAATCTTTCCTGTCTTAGGAAACAACTCTAATATGGCTTCGTATAGACGCAAATAGCGACATCTAGCCAAAAATTCTCAGTAGTTGTTCGGTTTAATGTGAAACATGAGGTCGAGTGTTGTCATGGAAAAGCCGCACACCACCGCAATAGTGTCACATATTTTACAGATATATGTGTTTGTGTTCGTTTTTATATTTGTCCCTAAAAGAAAAAACATTTAGGAAAAATACTTTTTTACCCATCCTTATGCAGATTTAGATTTTTGCAAAGGCCTAGAAACGCGTGAAGCTCTTCTTTCACTTAATATACTGATACAAAGATGCCTGAACGTCAATCAAAATATATACGCATGTTTTATTGACTGTAATAAAGCATTCGATAAAGTACGACATAAACAATTAATAAATGTCCTGAAATCAAAGAAGATTGACTACAACGACCTCCGGATCATATCAAATTTATACTATAAACAGCGAGCAAAAGTGCGTGTTAACGAACAGCTGTCAGAAGAAATTGAAATTAGACATGGAGTGAGACAGGGATGCGTATTGTCGCCAATTCTTTTTAATCCCTACTCCGAAGAGATCTTGGAAAACGCTCTTGAGGCTGTGAAACAGCTGGAATAAAGGTAAATGGAGTTCCCATTAACAACATTAGATATGCGGACGATACTGTGATCTTAGCCGAAAATATTGAAGATCTTCAGAGACTGGTGACCAGAATAGCGGAGTATGGAAAAGAGTACGGTCTAACAATGAACGTCAAGAAGACGAAATTTATGAGAATTTCGAAAACTCAAAGAAATACCGAGAATCTTCTAAAAAACGAAACCAACGTCGAACAAGTGGACAAATATGCATATCTGGGAACAATGATTAACTCCACAAATGATTACATTCAGGAGATCAAAATCAGAATAGAAAAGGCTAGAGCAAATTTCAACAAAATGAAAAGAGTGCTATGTACAAGGGATTTAAAATTGAAACTAAGAGTTAGGTTGGCGAGGTGCTATATTTTTTCGACTTTGTTTTATGGAATGGAATTTTGGACCTTGAATGCGACATCAATGAAACAACTGGAATCATTCATGCTGTGGGTGTATAGAAGAATTCTGAAAATATCGTGGATAGAACACGTCACAAACAAAGAGGTTCTGAGAAGGATGAATAAAGAAATGGAAATTTTAAATACAAAACAAGAAAATTGGAATATATTGGACATATTACACGTGGAGAGAAATACACCTTGCTCCAACTGATTATGCAGGGAAAGATCCAAGGAAAGTGAAGCATAGAGGGACGTAGAATGTCATGACTACGCAACCTGAGAAAGTGGTACGGATGTACATCAAACTTTTCAGGGCAGCCGTCTCAAACGTCCGAATAGCTATGATGATTGCCGACCTCCGCCGCGGAGATGGCACTTGAAGAAGAATGCAGATTTATCATTATTATTTTTTAAAATATACATGTAGTTACATATAACCGAAAGTAAAGGCAACATATTTCCAAACTCTTCTAGAAACAAGAACAACGTAACCTAATTACGTTAAGTAGCCTGTACGTATGGGAATGCTCTGAAATATATGTGTGTCAATCAATTGAAGACACACTGATATAATTCATTGTACTGATATCCTTTAGTTTCTTGAGGACCTGATGATGCTGTATAACTTGTAAACAGCGAAACCGCTCACCCAATCTTTTGTTTAAAAAAAATCTACAACTTAACATGGATTGTAAGTATAAGACCCTAGTCCATAACATTAAGAATAGTTCTTTTAAATTTTCTGACATTCACAATTCACCTCTTTTCGCACTGAGTAACAGGCACTCCACTAAAAGGTGTTGATGATTACCAGAGAAAAACGATTCGTGGAACTATCGAAAATGTTTGAAATGTTGGCTTTGTCTTAAGTAATTTTGCCTCTTTTTGTGCCATCTGCTATTCTATATATCAAGTATTTTGCTGTGGAAATACGATTTGACGTCTGTCGCTTTACTTTTTGGATAGATCTCAATAGTTACGTTTCTAAGGCTTCTCGTGCATATTTATCTGCCAGATCGGTTTCCGTCACTCCAATATAAGATATCACTCACAAAAAAGCAATTTTTTGCGATTTAGATTGATTTTATAGATCATTTCGAGAGAATTTAGTTAGTCTGTAATTATTAGGAAGTTAATTTCAGGACTTTTTGTAACGTTATATATAGCTTTATATATTGCAAAAAGTGCTCCTGTTAAGATAGTATTTGTCTCGACTAGTTTATATTTCTTTATTTCATCCTGTGTTAAAAAGGCAGATGCTACAGAATGTTCCGTCTTAGATACATCCGAGAATAACTGTTTGAAGGAGTAAAATTAAGAAATTAAGGTTTGATCTTTAGAATTAATTACATGACCATTTGTTACTTTCTTATTTTGTGACGCTAGATCCAAATTTATAAGAGGAGAAGATATTACCCAAGGAAGATTTTACCCAACAATCCAAGGAAGTGGAGTTAGCTGCTTGCTAGAATAGATTTTGGGATTTTTAAGGTCTAATTCATCGATGAGTCGTCTGTATCTTTCATAAAAGGGAATTGTTTGCGTGCTGAATATTCGAGTAGCGAATCGTTTGGTGGCATTGTAAAGAGTACCGCTTCTCTGAATATGAAAGTATTAATTCCTGTTTTCTTAAATCTGGAGGTAGTTCACCGAGTTTGCCCTAAAGACATATGTTAGAAGTTATGCACCACATATTATTCTAAGAGCGTTTTTTTTTGAATGATGTCTAAAATTTTTAGAGTTGTTCTTGAAGCAGTCGAGTATCGATCGTAAAGCGGGTCAGATTTTTTTTATATAATATGAGTAGAGTTCTACCGTCCGCTCCCCAGTTGGTACCAGAAACACATTTCAAGAGGTTCAGTCTTTTTTGACACATTGCTTAATAATATTTGATGTGGTCCTTCCAGGTTAGAGCTTGATCAAATATTAAATCTAAATATGTACGTATTTCCTTTATCTGCTTTGGTCTCTTAAAAAATATGATGCAAAAAGTTTTAGATGAAGCAAATTGAAAACCACTTATTTCAGACTATGCTATAAATTTATCGAGTTGATCTCGTAATAATTTAGTCATACTTTGTATATTGTTTCCCCTTAAGAGTATTATAAGATCATCGGCGTACAATCTTGCTTAAATGGGTGTATTTATTGATTTGAATATATCGTTAATAACTATAAGTAAAAGCGTCGGGATGATTGCCGAGCCTTGACGTGTGCCAGTTTTTAATATCTCACATTAGATAAAAGATAGAAGATAGATATGAGCACTTGAAATTTCTATTTAAAAGAAAAATTTTTATAAAAGCAAGTATATTTTCTTAATAGCTCCATGATTCCAGAGTTGATATTATCGTGTGATGCCAAGCCATATCAAATGCTTTGTGTAAATCAAACTAAATTGCAATATATTTTTGTTTGTTGTAGAAGGCATTATTAATATGTGTTTCTATAATCAAGTAAATTGTCGGTGGTCGATTTTAAGAGACGAAATTCAGATTGTTCATTCATTAGTTGGTTATTTTTTTCCAGGCCGAATTTAATTATTCAAGAATACGTTCAGGTCTTGCAAAATTAAATTATTCGAGTAATTCAATCTTCAGATCTCCTTCAACAACATTCGTAAACATAGTTAAAATATTTTCACGTTTTGTTAGTGTACCTAATCGAAAAACAAAATCGTTGTGTTTTGTGGTAGTGATAACTAATAAAACCAACAACTCTAACGTAGGTAAAATCCACCATTTGATGATTTTGAATATGCATCTCTCAGAGTAGACAACTAAAAATACAGCTTTATAAATCTGTAATTTAAATTTTGCTTTGTGAAGTACAAAAAAGAGATCGGTCAACTCTCAACCACCTCAACTCTAATATTTACATCCAAACTTCCCTGCTGATAATTTTGACTTATCTCTAAATATGAATCCCATAAATATAGTGCTTTGAGCAATCCCACAAGGGTCGCCATAACTTTACCCACGGACCGAATTGTCTTTACATTCTTTGAAGCCTGTCGGCCTTTGGCGGTCTGTTGTTTTGTTTGTTTCTTAGTCTCGGGGGTGTAGTAGTGGACCCGGTTCCTATTTACTGTAATAAATCTCCGGAATAGGACGCGTTCGTATGCAAGTGTACGCAAAAGACGCTGAGGTCATCGTTGAATAAAATAATTTTGATAGCTGATTCAAACTGGTATTGTGCTCAAATAATATTAGGTTTTTGCAAGTGTGTAGAGTTATCGCTTAATCAATAGAAATAAAAAAAGAAGTTTCGATTTTCTTGATCTTTAATTATACATTTTTGTACATATTTGCATAAGCATATACACAAATAAAACACTAATGTAAAAAAGGTAGGTATTACTTCTTAAAAATTATTCATTTTGGTTTGTTTTTTGTTTTGAACATTATTTTTTACAATTTCTGACTCAGCATTTAGAATTACATCAGTTTTTTTTACTTACTCTTGCATCACCTTTATAAAAAAATAATTCTGTTAGTTTTAGGTATGCATCAATTAGTTACAGTTGTATTAAGTTCTAGTTCTTCATCCCTCCCACTCTCACTGTCGGAAATATTGACTCCATGACTTTGGCAAAGGGTTGACAATGGCAAATCATTTTCCAGGTCTTGTAGTTTCAGATTTTCCACAATTTCTTTTCGATCACTATCGTTTTTTTTTAAAAACCGCATCTAATGAAACACTATTCATGCTACCATAATCCAAATTAAGATGTTAGCAATCGTTTTGGACTTCTCCAGTTCAGCCGTTGATTAAAAGCATTCTGTAGATGATAACATTCTTCTTATCAAATACTTTCTATGCAGTGATTTAAAGTTTTTAATTATTCCTTGGTATAACGGTTGACAATTTCCTGTATATTAGGTGGCAAAAATATTATCGATATGTTAAATAACTAAATATCTGGATGGTATGTTGCGTTGTCTAGGAAGAAGAGAATTTTTCTTTTTTGACGTTGCATTTTTCTGTCAAATTTGAGCAGTAAATCTCTCATTATATCTCTGGTCATCTAGGTCTTTTTATTGTAGTACCAGTCGACTTGGAGTCGACTATCAACATGAAAATTTTTAAAACATCGAGGATTTTTACTTTTACCAATCACCAAAGGTTTTTTTTTCCCCATTTAAATTTGCACACAATAATACGGTCAGCCTTTTCTTAGCAGATTTACCCCCAGTGCACTTTTCATTACGAAATGTAAAAGTTTTACTTGATAAGGTTCGATAATACAGACCAGTCTCGTCAGCGTTATAAATATCTTCAGGTAAATAACCACTTAATTTTGTCAGTTTTCTTTACCACTCTGAAACGTCGTCAAGGTTAACATGTGCACCGATGTGCACACATGATGCTCGCCTGCATGATGCTCGATGATGATCACCGATATTTTTTCTTCTAAACTTAAAAAAAATCTTTTAGTCAAAGACATTGTTATCCTTAGATCAGAATCTCGCAACTAAATTAAAAATCTGTACAAAGGATGAATAAATTCTAAAATGGACTTTTCCAACTCAAACTCGACTCAAAACTGCGAACACGAAGAGAGTACACGGAATGAGCCAGATCTCAAATACCAGGTTTGGAAAGCCGGCCGCGTCGTAAAGAAATGGATGACGCAGCACGGACTGAAACTTACTGCAGAGAAAACAGAAGCCATCATTCTAAAGGGGAAAACGAACAGGCAAAGTGTTGAATTACAATGTGCGGGAGCATGTCTAACAACCAAGAAACATATAAAGTACCTAGAAGTGACCTTGCACCAGAATGGAAAATGGGGGGGAGCACGTGCGGGAGGTGGACCGGAAGGCTACGAGTAGTGCGGCGGGAGGGTGATGCCCGACATTGGGGAACCCAAATCGAAAGGAGGGGAGTCTTACACGGTGCTGTACAGTCGATCGTCCACTACGTAGCACCAGTCTGGAGCATTGTGGTAGAGATAACGACCTATAGGAGGCTCATGACACGAGTGGACAGAACAAGTCTGTTGCGAGTGGCATGCGCCTACACAAAAAAAAGAGCTCTATCAGAGAAGAGACACAAACCTTACTATGGCCGAGAGAAGACAGGAAAGGGAAAGGTCAATTGAAAGATGACAAGAAGAATGGAATAATACGGAGGATGTGGCACAGTGGACGAAAATGCTGATCCCCTGATGCAGGTGCTCACAGGACAAGCGTTTTTTAGGGCCTACCTCTCTACGTTCGGAAAGGCTGACACAGATGAATGCCTATACTTTAGACACTCGGACACTGTGACACATACGATGTTAGAGTGCAACAGATGTATAGAATAGAAGAACAGAATGGAAAGAGAGACAGGTGTGAAATTTGTTACAGTGAAGAAGAAGAGGAAGAAAAACAGCTGGACCAACGGCAAAGGTAAAAGAGAAGGATGCTGGAAGTTGAAGCTAGAAAAGTGGGTCAGACTGTATAAATTAGACTGCGTGAGTCAGACTGTGGGGAAGGAGAAAATGCCCGTCTGGGAGTGATGCCGTACTAGGAGCGATGAGGGTCTTCTACGCGCTACTTGGAACGAGACAGGGCGTCTCCTTGCTGGTGAATAGAGTGTGGATGTGGGTGAATAAAGAGAATGAATGAATGAAGGTATTGCATTGGAAGTGATGCCGGCCTTACAGCGGCCATTCCGCTTCCGGATCGCTGGATGACAGAGGAGGGTCTGGTTTAGCAGGTAGGCGTTCGGCGTAGACTCGGCGTATCTCGGGAACTATCGTGGGGAGTACGAAGAACGAATCCTGCACTAAGGTAAGTCAGGCGGCGTCCTGGACTGAGATGTCTTACATTGGATGGAAGAGTTTTATGATCATAAGTACCTACTATATAATTAGTTTTATGGCTACAATATGTTATGTACAGATTTGGATTTCTAGAGCCCCAATTTTTTTAGAAGATCTGAAGGCAAATTTTATCCGGAGTCATTCTGAAGAGGGTGGGTTGTTTAGAGGTGTCTTTCTATTTACGCACATATAAAATGTTCGGTGATCTAAAAACTGTCTGTTCAGCAGAGGTTTCCGTTGTAAAGAGGTATCCGTTAGCAGAAGTTTTACTGTACTATACAAAATATGCTCCTTAAAAAAGTGGTTCAATAATTGTAGGAAATCTCACTCCTGATTCTGGAGGTAATTTTAACACTTAATTTGAAATTAATTAAGTCCATCTTTAACAATTTTTCACAACTTAAGTTGAAGTCATGAATTGAACTTAATTTAAGTAATTGAGATTTTTCTGTAAGTCTTACCTGAGGTCCAAGGACAAATATTCTTGCTTTTAATTTTTCCGTGTTAATTACAACCTTTTTGATTTTGATCCGAATTTCTAATTCATATCAGAATAAATTAAAAGAAGAATCAATAAAACAAATTATTTTATTTAAATAAAAAAAAACACTTATTTATACAGCTATAAAAATTAAACCAGGAAAACGTATACTAAAACATGTATAAAACTGAAATGTGCTAATCCAGACGATTAAAATCGGTAAAAAACTAATGCAACATAGCGCGTAGTCCACACAATATTTGCACAATAAATGATTTTGGTGAAACTGTGCGAAAAATTGAAAATTATCGAGCACACGCTCAGATGAACATGCACTCCGGAAAAATAACCTGACCCGGAAGCATTACAAGCATTGTACATGATAAAATAATTTAAACGTTCCTTTAATGTGCACTACAGTATTTGGCAGCGGCTTTGTAACGACATAAGTTATTCAAAACTTTGCTTTATGACGCAAATATGCCGCGGACGGCATATAATTACATGAGAATTGCAATTTAGAATTTATCAAAGCATGACATAAATACCGTTTCCGTAAAACACATCTGTTCCTACCTTTTCTTCAGTGCTTCTTGTTCAAATTTTTAATCTACCTTCTCTATAAATTTATAAATTACGATATAATGTTATATTTTGTTAATATATTGTTGTATATTATTACGTTATGTATGTATATTGTTAGAATAAATTAAATAAATACTAAAATTGTAGCTTCTCATTTAATTAATAAATATTTAACAACCAGTTCTTATAGTAAGTGTTCAAAATGTGCTCCATCTACTTCCTGACAGTAATGCATCCTGTGTGTCGGAGGAAATTGCCCTGTTGAAGAGGAAGTCTTCAACAATTCGTCGTTTCAAAATGTCAATATTGTCGGATGCTGTAGCGTAAACTTTAGATTTCAAGTATCCCCACAAAAAAAATCTAATGGTGTGAGGTCCGGTGACCTAGCTGGCCATTTTATCGTACCTCGTCGTCCAATCCATCTATCACGATATTCCTTATCTAGGTAACGTCTTACTATACCATAATGGTGAGCAACAGTACCATCTTGTTATTTCCAAGTTGCCGAATTTATTTGGATTATCCTCCAGAATTTCAAGTATTAACGGTTCAATTGCATTTTGTAACATCTCCAGATACACGTTACTAGTTCAGTTATTATTGAGAAAAACAGGCCCAAAACTATGTGGTTTCCCAAAATACCTGCCCAAACATTTATTTTTTTTTTTGGAAATTGGGTATGTGTTTCACGAAAGACGTGAGGATTTTTGTCACTCCAATACCTCACATTGTGTGTGTTAACATTTCCATTGGGAGAAAAAGTACTTTCGTCACTAAAACAAATTGTTGTTATGTAATCGGGCTGTGGGTTAATTTTATCGGACATATTTTCACAGAATTCTAATCTTCGGTCGGGGTCATCATCTGAAAGTTGGTGCACAATTTTTAATATATATATGGACGAAATTGTTTTCAGCCAACACTCGGTGTACTATCTTTTGACTGATTCCATAGATAGATGCAACTTGGGCTGTAGAAGAAGTAGGGTTTACTAACATTTTTGAAATTATGTAAAGTTTTTTGTCATCACTAATTGTTGGTCGACCAGATCGTTTGACATCTTGAACACTACCTGTTCCCTGTTCACTACGTTCCGCTGCATGGAAATTATTTCCACATTCACCAATTAACAACACAGCTGCTACTTTGTTGGCTACAGTAAGTACCATTCTGCCTTTGTAAAAATTTAAACGTCTCGTTAAATAATAATTAAACTAAATATTAACTAAGAACAACTAACTAAAAACAACTTGAATTTACTATACTAAGCAGAAACAGAAACTAAATATTGAGCTATAAACGCTTTTGCTAACTAAAAACAACTAGAGAATTAACAAACGTCAACTTTTTTGATAAATAACCAAAGGCGGACATTAGAATTTTGTATTAATTAAATACCAAACTAGAATTTTAGTATCTTCAACATCATATTAAATCCAAACAAAATTAATATGATTGAATGGGTATATTAAAATAATTGTAGTTTCGCATTTAATTAATAAATATTCTAATGTTTGCCTCTGGTTAATTGTCAAACAGTTGACGTTGACGTAAAAAGAATTAGAGATTTGAAAAAAGTAACCAGAGGCAGAGGTTTTAATATGTATTAATTAAATGCGAAACTACAATTTTAGTATTTATTTAATTTATTCATTAAAATGAGCTTAAACTGAAATAAAATTAGTATGGTTGAATAGGTATTTCCAATACCTTTCAAACGAGATATCATTTGCCATAAGGTCCTATTCCTTATAAATCATATACCTTCTCTATAAATTGTAATATATTGTTATTTTTTCTGTATATATTTGTATGTATTATTAGATGTTGTTATATATTGTTATATGTTACTGTATATTGTTATATATTCTTAAATGTTGTCATTTATAACATATTGTTATCTTGATAAAAAAGTATTCGAAAATAAATAGTAACTTACAATTCCCAATCCATAAGGATATCCAGAGTTTAGCAGCAAACCGACTTTCATCGAGAAAACCACCAATAGTAACAGGCCAATAGCTAACAGAAGACCCAGTCCAAAAGCCTGATGGCTTCAACCAGCCACGAAGAAACATATCGAAGCTCCTTAACCGAATTAGAATAGGACATGCAGTATATGCACACAACCTACATAAATGGGAAAAAGGCACCAGATGCGACTGTGGTGCATCAGATCAAACCATCCAACATATATTGGAGACATGGGAATTGAGGACATACCAAGATGACCCAAAAGACTTCTTCATAACTACAGCTTCAAGCCTTGAATAAATAGCTCAACTTACATTATCTTGTATTTCATCGGATGTGTTCGTTTTTATATAAGCTATGTTTGTTTTTTAAATTATGTACTTACGTTTTACAACTATAGTTGTATTATTCCGTGTGTTAAGTCATTCTTATGTATGGTTATGTTTTTATATATTGTTATATCTTTTTTCTCATTTTCTTTAGTCTCTTTATCTACATTCTCTATAAATTGTAATATATTGTTATGGTTCTTAATATATATTGTTGTATATAATGTTATATGTTTCGAAGTATTGTTAATTATATGTTATTATGTATTGTTATGTGTAGATAGGTATTGTCATATGTTGTTAAACATTGTTATATGATGCTATGGGCGGCACTTTCACAAAAAGTGTGCTTTACTTCATAGCACAAGTTTCGTGTTTACAGTAACTGAGATATAGGGGACTAGGAAACGATTTTTATCCCAATTTCTGTATGTAACATGATATAAATAACTATAACTTGACATAAACGTTGCTCAGTTTTTACCGCTTTTGCCCTTTGTCCCTCGCTATATACAGGGTGTCCCAGACTAATTTACCAACGCTATATCTCTTAAACGAATAGAGATTTTCGAATGAGACAAAAAGTGGTCTATTCTACTTGTAATACACTTAAATATGGCGTAGAAAAAATCATCCCCTAAATATTAATCCCTTAGTTACAATCCCTAACTTTTTTTTTAATGGCACCCTGTATATTTTTTTATTGTTTTGGATGTGGTCTTCTATCGTCTATTCAACAGATTTATTAAAAATAAAATCGGTTTGTAAATAATCAAGAAATCAATTTATTTATTATTTTTGTTAATGAAGTGTCCCAGATTAATTTATCCAGGCTATATTTATTAACAAAATAGAGATTTTTTTAAAGGGACAAAAACTGGTCTATTCCATTTGTAATACACTTTAATATGGCGAAGAAAACATCATCCCCTAAATATTCATCTCTTAGTTACAACCCCTAACTTAAATTTTTGATGGCACCCTGTACATTTTTTATAGTTTTGGATGTGGTCTTCTACCGTCTATTCAATCGATTTTTTTTTAAATAAAATGGGTTTGTTAAGTATCGAGAAAATATCAGTTTATTTTTTATTTTTCTTAAAATAATCAAGATAGCCTTAAAAAATAGAATAGAAAAGAAATATTATGCTTTATTATCATTGAAAATTTTACTATTTTAACTACGTAGTATAACTTCTTACGTTCGTACGAAGTACACAGTCTTTTTATTTAAACGTTATTTTTAATTTTTCAAAATTTAACTAACTAATATTATTGACATTAAATGTTCGAATTGTAACCCACCTGCTGCAACACACATTTCGAATCGTTCCAGAAGATTTCTGGTACATGTGGCTCGAATCATTAGTAATTTGGCGACATGCTTGTCTTATTTTTTCTTTTAATTCCTCTAAATTTTGCGGTTTTGATTGACAAACAATATCTTTTATCGCTCCCCAAAAGAAAGAGTCAAGAGGTGACAAATCACATGAACGTGCGGCCCCTCATAATTTCTGGAGAGTTGTTTGCTATCTAGTGGTTATCAAAACGGTTTTGTAGGTGGTCGCTAACGAATCTCGCATTATGTGGAAGAGCTCCGTCTTGTTGCCACCACATTTCTTGACGCTCATGAAGAGGAATATCTTCTAGCAAATCGGGTAGAATGTTTTCTAAAAAGTCTAAATATCGAACACCTGTTAGAGTGCCGTTAAAAAAGTAAGGACCTATAACACGGCCATTAAATAAACCGCACCACATATTTATACCCCAAATATTCTGAAATCTTGTTTCTATCATCCAATGTGGGTTCACGGGAGACCAATAATTGGAATTGTGATGGTTGACAACACCATTATTGTGAAATCTAGCCTCGTCACTTCACAATATTTTTGATAAAAAAAGTGGTCATCACTGATTTTTAACATCATTTTTGCAATAAACTCTTTGGTCTTTGGTCATCACCAGGCTGTAATCCTTGAACTAGGTGCACTTTAAAAGGATGGTACTTAACATATTTGAGAATTCTATGCACAGAACTTTTTGGAATGCCACATTCACTGGCGAGGGTTCTAACAGACACCTTGGGATTAAAATTAACATATGCTAGTACATTAATAAGGTTTTGGTTACATCTTACTGTGCGTTCAATTGTACCTCTTTTATTATTAGGAAAATGTCCCTGTCTAAGTGAGCGTTCCAAATTCTTAAAGGTTTTTTCGCTTGGAATGTTTCGATTTGGAAACCTTTCTTGATATAATTGTCGGGAAATTCTCCTATTTTTTAAGCATTCTCCATAAATCAAAATGATATCAACGTACTCGTCAGGCGAAAATAAATAAGGCATATTGAAATGTTATAGATACACAATTACAACAAATATAATTATTACTGGTCTAATACCAAACGTCAAAAATAATAATTGTTGATTTGACAGATCAAATCATGGCAACTTCAATTAAGGGTAATATACAAGACGTAAAATAACCGCAAAAATTTTTCAAATATTGTATTTTGTTAATTTTTGCAAACTTAATTTTACACACTGGAAGATAACGTATGCTCCTACAAAGACCAAATTTTGAAAAATTAAAAATAATGTTTAAATAAAAAGACTGTGTACTTCGTACGCACGTAAGAAGTTATACTACGTAGTTAAAATAGTAAAATTTTCAATGATAATAAAGCATAATATTTCTTTTCTATTCTATTTTTTAAGGCTATCTTGATTAATTTAACAAAAATAAAAAATAAACTGATATTTTCTTGATACTTTACAAACCCATTTTATTTTTAAAAAATCGATTGAATAGACGATAGAAGACCACATCCAAAACTATAAAAAATGTACAGGGTGCCATTAAAAAATTTAAGTTAGGGGTTGTAACTAAGAGATGAATATTTAGGGGATGATGTTTTCTTCGCCATATTAAAGTGTATTACAAATGGAATAGACCAGTTTTTGTCCCTTTAAAAAAATCTCTATTTTGTTAATAAATATAGCCTGGATAAATTAGTCTGGGACACTTAATTAACAAAATTTAAAAAAAATTGATTTCTTGATTATTTATAAACCGATTTTATTTTTAATAAATCTGTTGAATAGACGATAGAAGACCACATCCAAAACTATAAAAAAATATACAGGGTAGTATTAAAAAAATTAAAGTTATAGGTTGTAACTAAGGGATGAATATTTAGGGGATTATTTTTTCTACGCCATATTAAAGTGTATTACAAGTAGAATAGATCACTTTTCGTCCCATTCGAAAATCTCTATTCGTTTAAGAGATATAGCGTGGGTAATTTAGTCTGGGACACCCTGTATATATATATATATATATATATATATATATATATATATATATATATATATATATATATATATATATATATATATATATATTTTTTCTTTAAATATCTTTATGTGATAGTTGTTCTCCATTTATTTCTCTCTGCAATATCCGTTAGAGTATTCTGAATAGTTTATCTGATTAATCTTAAATTAGTTTAAGTTAGGTACTTGCAGGCCTTTTTCTTTTTGATCTATTGGTCAAAAGAGTGATCGAGAGTCTCTAGTACCAGAAGATTCTGAATATAACCAATTGACTCAGAATACCAACAACAAAGAAAATGTGTAAACAGAATTATTATTATTGTATAATTTTATTAAAAAATTTTGACTTAGTATCAAAATTTTGTTCATTTTAAATACTTTTTGAAAGATTGCTTTACCGTAAACACCAAAATCACATTAATATTTTCCTTCGAGGCTACCAACGACCCAATTTGTTACCGTGTCCCTGTCAAAAGCGTTCTCCTCCAAAAGCTTTATTAATATATATATATCGAAACAAAACAGGACGATATCTTTTTTACTCGATGGCCAGTGTTTGATGAAAATTGGATTTATTGACAGTCATTGACGTGGCTTTTTGCCATTCAGCGGGATAAAATCAAATTTCGAGCCAGTTTCGGAGATAGAAGCTCAACGTATCAAAAATTCGATGGGTTTAACGCAATCGATATTTTGAAGGATAAAACGTGAGACTTTTATCAAAAAGTGTATTTGTATAAAAAAAATTTACAAGGAAGTGTAAAACTTCTTATGTAAACGATATAATAAGTTATTAATAAAGATATCCAAAAATGTTTCAAAACGTTTTGGCTTTTATCAGATCATCATCAATACTTAAAATATTTGCAAAAATCTACTTATTAAACGGTTTAAACATCTTTAATTCATATAAACATATAAAATGTTATTTGTACTTAAAATTAATAGTCCAGGAAGCAAGGCTTAAAATAGAATAAAACCTTGTTCATTTTTCAGAAAAGACAGATTTGCATAAAAATTTAGGATTAAGTTCTTATCCTCTACTGCAAAATCTATATTGTGCACGGTCGATTTTTATTTTTTAATTGTGAAAACTACCCCTCATTGTCAAAAGCTATAAAAAAGCTAATAAGTGTGAAATTGGGTTCAGATAAATTAAATAATGCTTGTCTGGTACTCTATATATAATTGATAACTATTTCAACCCTTTAAAAGTTCATTTCTAAGGGTAAAAACGACCCCTAATTGCTTAAATTTATAAAAAAAGCTTAAGGAGGTTAAAATTTGGATTTGATGATTAAAGTAATAATGTTTTATATTCTTTATATCATTTCTTAATTGTATTTCAACCCTTCAAAATTTATTTTAGGGGGGGGAAATACCCCTTATTCTGAACTCTACAAAAAAGTTTATAAACAGTGAAATTGGGTTAAAATGAATAGAATAATGATTTTTTGGTGCTCCATGTATAATTTTTAACTATTTCAAACCTTTGAAAAATCATTTTTAAGGATTAGAAAAAGCCCCCCATTGCCAAAATGTATAAAAAATTTTAAGATAACAAAAATAGATGTGAGGTACGTAATGATAAATTAATACAACGCTTTAATATGTATATTTACAATTATAATAACACAATTTCACATACAAATATTTTTAAATCAAATCTCAAATATATAGACACTTTTCACCATTCGTGTCGTTTCTCCTACTATCTCCTACTAGCTTTGGTAGTGTTAGGGGATGTAAGTTAAATCTTATTAGAATTTCACGTAATACAAAAACAAATCACTAAAACTAAACTGTATTGAAGATATAAAAAAAGGCACATGTAAAATATTTCGTAAGTATAAATTAAAAACTAGCGTCCTTATTGTAAAGATGTTGTGATGAGACTGTCTTCTGTCCCCAACTACCTGTAGCCCCTCTCTCGGGGTGTAAGCTAGAGGTCAGGTAAAATTTAACTAAAAGTATATTGTACAGGGTTGCTCGAAAGTTTTAACAGGTAGGTAAAATTACAAGTATGTCGACATCTTCCGCTACAACGATTTTCTGCAAATCTGGTTCTTCCTGGATTGCTGTGTCAACTACTAGTTCATCATCTGCAGGCGTAGATTCGATTCATCCAAAATTTACGGATGTAAGCATACACACACATATAGTTACGTATTTATACGTATTCGTATGTGTTCTATAGTTCCATGAGTCAAGTATGAATGAATGTATGCCTGTATATAAGTTTCTAATGCACAGAATACAAAACAACACCACTAACTTATATTATCATGCTTCCAATTGTATTTCTCCATTTTTTTTTTCAAAATAATTTACTGGTTTTTTAACCATAACTTGTTTATTTTTTACCTTAGAAAATTTTGTAAAAAGCATTTTGTAGGTTTTTACAAGAGCTAAAAGATATTTAATCCTTTTAAAACCCCCAGTTTCAAAAAAGGGTGACTTTGAAAGTGGATTAGTAAAAGTAGTTTTTGCAAATTGTCAATATCTCACTCAAATTTTACCGTATTAAAAATTTTTGCAAACCTAATTCTATGGTATTAAAAAACTACAATTTTATAGATAAACATTTTTTTCGTATCTCTAATGCTAATCTTCCTATTTTTCTTTCTATCCCAAAAAAAAGGACATTTTTTACCAAACTACAAAAATTCGTTATTCGAAAAAAACTCCATTTTTTTTAACTAATCATTCTAAGTCGGTCAAACTTTTAAAATGTATTAATACTATATAAATAAAGAAGACTGAAGAAGGCCAACGACTAATTTTATTTAGGGTAGTAATTCAGGGGTTATTTCCGTTCACTTTCTCGCTAAAAAAAATAGGGACTGACTTTCTTTTCATCATACGTCACTCTTTTTATAAAACAGGTCTTTTTAAATAATTTAAATCAGTTTCTATAAGTTATCCTCGAAAAAAGCGTAGTTTCCTGTCATTTGACTTTGAAACTACAAAATTTAGCATTCGACGAAGAAGAGCTAACATATAATAAAGTATATCACGGTTAATATTAGTCGTAAAGAAAAAAACATTTTGCTTATTTTTTCAAAAGGATATTTTTGTTATTTACGGTATTTTTTTTATAAAACGAATAATTTTTGAGTTATTAGCAGAAAACTAATTAAAAACATTGATTTTTTCGATATAAAACTAACACTTTTGATAGCGAATAAATCGAAAACTATTAATTTTATTAACTACCACCATGGTAAAAGCGTCTTTCGGCATCACATGAATTTTGATCCTTAGACTATCCCCTACTTATTCTCAAACTTTCAAGTAAATCGATCTTTTCCGAAAAAATTGCGAGGTGAAAACCATCGTTCCTGGACTATAAATGACAAAGTCGATGAATGTGCTTTGTGTACGTTTACTATTAAATAGTAAAGAAATTACTATTTTTTTTTTGTTGTTAACTCAACATATATAAACAAAATTAATACTTTTTTGATAATTATTACCTGATAGTATAAAATTCTTACTGTTATTTTAGGATATTGTTGTACATATCCTCTATGTATCCTAGAGCATGATACTATCGAAGCAGGTAAAATGCTTTTCTTTTTAGTTGTTTCTTTTGTCTGTCGTATCGTCTACGATTACCCAACCCTCCTTTTTTTGCTTTTCCACTGTTTTGTAGTTATAAATATAAAGCTTTTTTTATTTTTAATCTTTTGTTACAGAGTTTTCGTATACTCTCCATTGATCTCCTCCTCCTCAGGTTGATTGGAGATGGGGCTCTGATTCTGGTATCTGCATTGAGGACCATACAAAATATCAAACACAGATTAATCATATTACCGAATAAGAGTGCATTTAATACTAAACACTAGCGTTAATAAAAATATTGAAAAGTTGATTGTTTTTAAACAATAAATTTTATTTTAAAAATAGATAAAGCTAAGAAATGAAAAAATTTCTATATATTTTAATCTTATGACAAAAGAAAATATACTTTTTAGATATTTAAATTTGTAATATAAAGCAAATATAAACATACAGATCTGAACCGCCTGGGGAAAATATTTGCCATAATTTCCAATAATTTTCCAAACAACCTTACACAGAAGTTTCAGCCGCTCATTTATTTTCTGCCTCTTTGACCGTCTGTGTACAAGAGTAACTTGTAAAGTATCATAAAAGGAAGCATAATACGTTTGATTATGCTCTTTTAATAAATAAACCTTTATAGGATGTTCTAATCCAACTTTAATATAGATCTGCCTGATTTGTATAAAATTTTGTAGCGTTTTTACTCTCACAAGTTACTATGTTTTAAATTGTGTGTTTGGATTTCTTAAATACATACTTTGCTTGGTATTTTTTTATTTTTAACATATCTTGTAATAAATTGTCCAAAATACCAGAACACATTATTATGCAATATTTATCTTTTACTAAAATTTTTTGGTTTATAATTTCGTATTTGTCGCTTAAAATAATAGTGCCACACCAATAATTTTACTCACGAGCCGCCACTGCTTATAATAATAACCTTATGGATGTTGTAGACGAAGAAGCTTAGTAGATAAGTTGTCAAAGTGTTAATAGTATCTTCAGTTAGCTACTAATATTGTTTTCTCTTATGTACTAATTAACACTGAAGAACTAATTTTAATACAGTTTTTCCCCCTTTTACCAAAAACTTTGTAAGAAATTTTTTTGTTCATTTTTTCGGCTTTTCGACCTCATTTTTGTGATAATTGTCAATTTTTTTCGATTTTACCTTAAAGCGACTTTATTTTTTAGTATATACCAGGGGTCACGTCTAACCGATAAAACGAATCCTCAAGCTGAGTGTTGAGTCTCAATCGAGGAAACTGTTCGACCAAATACAACACTTTGCTAGGTATGTAAGTATCTGGTCTACTGGCAAGAATCGATGTAGCTATAAATGAATAATCTCAACGTAAATAAGGGTTCGTACGACAATTAACAACATAAACTAGAGTGAACGAATAACGAACACATAAACGAACGAATAAACAACACATTTTATGACCGCGAAGACCAACACAAATATACATTTAATAACATTCGTGAGAGCGGCGCCAACACTAACAAAAATCAAAGTCGAGGGACTAAATACGGAATCCACGGAATACTCATGCAGAAAAGAATATCAGAGAAGATCACTGGCGATGAAATATTATAAAACGATAACATCGAGGAAAGCTGGGGAAAATTAAAAAATAACATAATTAACGCAGCATCAGAATCACTTGGAGAGAGAAAAGTAACGAACACTAACATAACAAAAAAGAAAACACCATGGTTTAGAGAGGAAGTGAAGACAAAATGTGACGAAAGGAAGAAAGTCTTTTTATAATACAGAACACAACAAGTATAACAGGCATATAACCATCATAAACGAATCAGAAATGAACGAAATACTTTAGTTAGACAAATAAAAAGGGAACACTGTCAGAGCTTCTTAAAACAGATGGAACACGCCTTCTACGGAACACAAAAATAAATATGGTGAATGATCAGAGGGGAAAGAACCGCCAGAAAATTTAACATTTAATTTATTAAGATGTAAATTGGAGCTGGAAGGTCAGATAATAGAACAAATGATGGAGTTTTAATGAGTAGGCATCACATTATCTAGCTTCGGAAAGCTCAAAACTAAAGTGGAAGGCCAAGTGAGTAGAGCAAACAGAGCCGCATGCTGCCTGAATGAAACAATATAGAGAAATAAAAATATCGGGAAAGAAATGAAAGGCTGAATTTACAAAACAGTCATGAGACCAATAATGACATACGCGGCAGAAACACGATCTGACACAGAGAGGACAAAAATAATGTTAGAGACAGCAGAGATGAAAACACTTAGAAAAATTGATGGCAAGACACTATGGAGCAGAACTAGAAGTACATATGTGTACCCCCGGAGTAAAGGACACTATGTCCATTTTTATCGAAATTTAGATTATTGCACTTTTGAATATAACTTTTCTGGCTCTACACATAGGTAAACCATACTATGTCTAGAGACAATTTTACGGCAAGTTACCGACTTTTTAATAAACACCAAGTCCACTTCCAGTCAGAGGTAAACAACACCAGGTGTTGTTTACCTCTACTATATGTGTGCACCGTCATTTACCATCCGGACATAGTGTTATGTACCCTTGTACACTTCCCGTCATATAAAAATGGTACACTTTTTTCCCAATGTAAACCAGTGTTCAGACCAGAGATATATAAGAGAGCCTCTCTTACATATCTCTGGTTCAGACTGGAGACAATGGTTCGTGAAACAATTCATTGTTGCCATCACAGATAACGGAATTGTACTAAATCTAAATTTAAAAAATAGCATTCAAAAATGTGTTTAGATAAATATTATTTTTATTATTAACAACAAAAAACGGTATCTAATAAATTTAATAACCAGAGAGACGGTTGAGTTAATGTCCAAAATGTTTGAAGAATTTTTTAATAATGGAGATATGACAAAATACTATTATTTCAGCAATTTCGAATTAAAATACATATATTTAAATTCCACACTCGTTCACTGTAAAAGTTATTCATTTTGTATTAATTTCAAATTAAATTTTTAATTTTTCCAGTGTGTTTTATTTATTCTAGTATGCCACAACTCAATACAGTTTTGTGCTACACTTTACGAGAAACGAATGACAGCTCTGGATTTGAAATTAATATAATAATACATAATAATAATAACATAATAATTTAAAGTCATGTCTAATTTTTTTATTTTTTAACATTATTTTTGAATTAAAATATTTTCATAAATTATAATAAAACACGATTCAAGTCCTTCTTTTAGCTGGTTTGATATAATTTATTCGTTATAAGAAAGAAGTGGACAAAAATGATAATTTGTTTAGATATGAAAATTCGGATATTGATAAAATCTATGAGCCTCTAAGTGGTGAAAGCTCAGAATCGGACGACAATGATATGAGACGTATAAGTAAACCAGCGAAAACAAAGGTAAAAGAGAAAGCTATTATTACTCCTACGAATAGTGGGGCAATAAAAAAAATCTTCAGGACGATTTATCCCTAAGCAGTGATACAGGCAATTTCAATGAACCTAGTGAAGTTATTTTAGAAGAAGAGAAAAGTTTTAAAAGAAAGGTACAAAATATAAGTAAGTGCAAACAAAAAGGTAAAAAACGTGTAGTAAATGAACAAAATTGGGCCTGTAATGTTCGCAAACGAAAAATAGCTGGTGGGAAAGAGTATCTCAGTAAAAGAGGCAAAGACATGCCTGCAAAAATGTTAAAGCCTCCTTGCATGTGTCGCATGAAATGCTCTGAAAGATTGCCAGAATACGAAAGACAAACAATTTTCAACTCATACTGGACTGAGACAAACGTTTCAGATCTTAAAAAGCAATTTATCTTCTCATGTATCGACATCCAACCTACTCTTCGATCAAGAAAAAAAGATCTAAATTCTACCAAATCTAAAAATAATACACAACACTACCATTTTACAATGAACAATCAGCTATTGAAGGTGTGCAAGGTTATGTTTTTAAACACACTTTGTATATCTAATTTAGTAGTAGTAAATATGTTGAAAAAAATTGAGCCAGGAGGTTTAATAAAAGCTGATCAAAGAGGTAGACACACGCCAACCAATAAAACTCCTACCGAAACCATAAATAGTATACATCAACATATTAAATCATTCCCAAAATACGAGAGTCATTATTCCAGAGAAAGAAGTAAGAGAGATTATCTGGGTACAGAACTTACAATAGAAAAGATGTATCAACTGTACATTGATAAATGCAATGAAAGACATGTAGATCCAAAGCTCAGAGCAAAAAAGTGGTTGTACGCAGATATTTTTAATAAAGACTTCAAATTTTTAAACCGCCCGAAAGAGACATTTGCGATACATGCAGTACATTCACCGCTCAATTAAAAAATAATCTTACTGCAGATGAACTAACCAGTGTACAGGCTGATCATGATGCTCACCTAATTGAATCTAAACCTCGGTATCACTTAAAACAATTGGACTTTAAAATAGCTAAAGAGTCACCACAATACAAAGTACTATCTGGTGATTTGCAAAAATGTTTGCCTTCATCACTAACAAACAATTGTATTAGTTTCTACAAGATGAAGCTTTGGACATTAAATTTTACATTACATGATGCCAGTGATTCTTCTGTACAATGTATAATGTGAGACGAATCGAAACGGACCCGAGGTGCAAATGAAATTGCCTCGTCAATTTTGAAATGGGCTGACAATACGATTCCAGGTAGTCAAGTAGAGGACATCACTCTTTGGACCGATAACTGCTATGGACAAAATAAAAATATAAGTGCTATTATATAATAAATATAATTATAATGTGCTATTTTTGGATACTGCAAATAAAGACGATCACTCAAAAGTGTTTACTGAAAGGGCACACACATATGGAAGCAGACACTGTTCATGCTTTAATCGAAAGAAAAAGAAAGAAACTCTCCAATTTGGCCATTTTAACACCATGGGACTGGCAACAACTAGTTAGGCAAACATCAGGTAAATTCACAGTGCGCAATATGGAACTTGCAGATTTCAAAAACTTCAAAACGCTGTTCGATAAGAAATTGTCATCTAATCCTCCTTTTGTAAGTAGAAAAAAAATGTTATTAAAAACCCTGTTCTACTGTCAACATGTGTTTTCCTACAAGTCCAACAAGAACACATTGGAGAGTTCTTTTATAAGACCGATATCAATAATCAAAATATGTATGAAGTTACCTTCATGAGGTATCGAAGACAGCAAGTAACGTTTCCAGCCCAATTAAATCAAGTCTCAGTAATCCCATTACAAGTCACAAAACAAAAGTACAATGACTTAATTGCAGTACTGCCTTTTGTTCCGTCAGTTTGTCATGCGTTTTATCAAAATTTAACACATAGCGATGTAGCCACAAACGATTACCCACAAGAAGATGAAGATGATATGGAGCATCTTTAACAATTTTGAAACTTGTCTATAATTTTACTTAATTATTATAACATTATAATATTTACCTCTAATAAAATAATAGTATAGGCTGTTTAATGTGTTTGTATTATTTATTTCGTAAAGACCTTAACTTGCAATGCCACATTATTTTAAAAAGTTGTTAGAGGTAAAAAACACCATGTCCAACTACACATTTTTAAAAAAAATTTAAATAATGAACGGTAAACCTCAGGTATATAACACTTCATGGAATGACAACGATTAAACACACCACAATAATAATATATTAATCTTGGTTAAATATAAGAAACATTTGAGTATTTACTGAATACAAATTTAAAAAATTTTAAAACTGCTCTCCTGAAAAAGTAAGAAAATGGACATAGTGTCTTTTACCTCCGAGGTACCGATATATATATATATATATATATATATATATATATATATATATATATATATATATATATATATATATATATATATATATATATATATATATATATATATATATATATATACGAGGTAGATTCAAGGTAGAGAACATCAAGAACCGGATAAAAAGTAGAAGAGTAGAATAGAACGATCATATAAGCCGAATGACAACAAATAGAGTAGTAAAGACGGCAAGAGAAGGTCCCCAATAGGAAGACGATCAGTAGAAAGATCACGAAAACAATGGAACGACAACTTACTGGAAATACATTAAAAAACAGACGAAGACATGTCTACATAAGAAGAAGAGGAAGAAGACTAGGATGAACGAGGAAGAGGACACGTGGGTGCGGCCATAATAAGATGATTTAGAAGAAGCAAAATAAGGAGAAGCAACATATAAATATATTAAATGAAAATCAACTAACAAAACAAATACAAAATTATTAACCAAAAGGAGTGTGTGTGTTCAGAAAGAGGGGTGGCATTAGGTTAATCGACAGAAAGAAGAGTGATATTATTGAAAAGACGAGACGAATTTAGATGCAGAAACAAATAAAAAAATACCAAAATACTGGAATAAAGAGGAAGTGGGGTTAAAAATACTAAAAGTATGGATATCCTCACTAATGAACGAATATGTGCTTATTTTAAATTTGTTTTAATTTTTTAACAAGACCAGGTACCTTCTATTTTTAACTCATTTACGAGAATAACGAACTAACTTACATAGTTTTCCAAATTGTTTTTCCGCGATTTTTCCGCAAACACTCTAATGATGTGTTTAGTTTTAAAATTACTCCCTTTTCGCAAATAAAACGATTCACTTCTGAATTTAAAGCGATGTAAAAATCGTAACGATTGGCCATTGCATTTTAAATCAAATCCTCAGCGAAAATTCATTCTTGAAAGTTAAAGATTTTTAAGGGAATTATTCGCGCCGCAGCCTCGCAATTTATTCATATTTTCCCAAATTTTATCTGCGTAGGGAGTTTGATCAAACGCCCCAAATCCTAGCTGAATTTCATTAAGAAAATATATGAAAAAAGGAGAGTTAAATACCCATTCGTGGAAAAGTTCTAAATTCGAATGAGAAAAGTTTTTTGTCAGATGTGCATCCAGAAATACGTCGTTAGGATTTATTCACAGGTTTTTACAGGATATTGCCGATGTTTTCAAATTATATATGGACCAATTATACTGGACCAAATACAAATAAGTACCACTTTTTTAGTATATTAGTGCATGTATAAATTCTCTATTTAAAAGGTATTTTGTTTTACTGATTTATAACTAAGGAACACTCGAAGAGTGGTGGGTTTTTCGGTCAAAGAGGAGAAATAAAAGACAAAGAAGGTGGCTACTTCATCTTTTTATTGAAGATGTTTCGCTTCTTAATCAAGAAGCATCATCAGTTCATCTAAAAAGAACAATATGAAAAACCAAACATCCATGGAAAAGTTATTATAAGTGGGTTACCTTAAAAAGATATGTAGCAGTCAAAGATATAACATGTGTAAAGAAGCTTATGATAATGGACATTAAATATTATGTTTAATAGACAATTCATTGAACTGAATACAGTTTACAAATTAACTCATGATTTGAGTTAATTTGAAATTTTTCTCACGAATTGTCAGCAACAGCTGGCAACGAGTGGTAAATAAAAGTTCAGTGATTAAAAATACTATAAGAATAAAATAAGTAAATATTATATAATTTTATAAATTTTATTATAATATGATTGCATCAACATCTAGAGAAATTTCAGGATGCACATTGATGAGTGCCAAACTAGTTAACCTTTCCGCAGAAGTTCTATTTCTAAGCCAAGCCTTTAGACGCTTAAGCGTAGAACGCTCTGCTGTTGCTTCACTGACTGGCAGTGTAATTAATATTTGCAGAAATATTCTGATATTTGGATACATATGAATATTGCAGTTTTCTGATAGTTCTAAAATACAATCAGGAAGTTTTCCATTATTTTGCACGACTCTTTTCCACTTTTGAATCCACAGTGAAAACTCTTGTTCTACTGTGGAATATGCAGTAAGTAGTTGGTCCAATAATATCCTGGAAAGTGTCAACAATTGTTTTTAATGCAACTTTATCTTCTGGTGTGTTATCAGTTTTAGGTAAAACAACTCGAAGATTAAATAGATTCATAACTTTCGGTGAAAGTCGTTCTTCTAAATCAGTTAAGATATTGTCTAAAAGGGGTAAAAAAATAGATCTTAGGAAATATTCTTCGCAAGAGTTAGCAGGTTCGTTTTGACGATAGTTTCGAGTAGAAACTATACGAGGCATCTTCAATGCAATCTCTAGTTGTTCAGCTATTTGTTTACTTTATAGTAAAGTTTGCTAAAAACAGGTTCAATATTTGATCTGTTATTTTGATGAATGCATTTAGTGTCCTCTATGGCCTCAGTAGCCTACTTAAAATCTAGTTTTGGTGACTGAAGAAGACGACTAAGTGATACAGTTGTACCTAAAACATCACTAAGACAGACTACTGTTTCACAGTTTCACAAATACCTTGGACAGCAACCACCAGTTCCTTTATTTGTATTCACTAACGTATCAGACAGAGCTAATGCAACAACAATATCCACTTTGCGATTTATTATAGAGAAATAATAAAATGTAGCACACAGTCTTAACAATTATAATACATATTCAAATTACAAACAACCAATTCGTAGACAAAACTGAAGATAAGAAATACCTAATACAAAATAAAAATGTGCTGATTTCGTGCGAAAAGTCATGTCATGTACATTAAATAAGCAATAATGTGTGGGCGGTAATTCTATCTCATCGATAATCGAACGATTCTCTGGCACTCAAATGACGAATTGACAAAATTTGAAAATCGCGTAACTCTGAATTCGTGGAAGTCTTAGTCGAGGTATTACTCTATTTAGAATTGTTGATTTTTTTAAAGAGCAATTTAAAAAGGCTTCTGTATAATTCTACACATACCCCTAGAAAAAGTGAGTATGAATCATTTCAACTCTTGACTTCCTGCTCATAGGGTTAATGGGTTTTAAATTATTTTTTTCTAGGATTATTTAATTGATATTTAATTTTCTTTTGGTGGTGGTCATGACCCCCGTAACCCCCCCTTGGATCCCCACTGGAGTTACATCCCCTTTATTTTTAATGACATCCACAATTCTTCGAGGCATAGTTTTTACCAAGTTCTGACAAAATTCTAATGTAAACGAATCCCATATTTCTTGCAACTTTTTCTTCAATTCGTTGACGGACCTGGCAGGATGTTTTCTCGAAGCTTTTTTCATTTCGCGCCACAAAATCTATATCGGAGACAAGTCGGGACTGTTAGAAACCCATTCCAGAAACGGTATGCCATAGTCTTCAATCCATTTTAAACTCTTTTTTGAGGTATGACAACCTGCGCCGTCCTGTTGGAAGACCTCTTCCGCTGGTGTTAATCGATGTTCCATAATCGGTAAAAGAGATTCTCCTAAAATATTCAAATATTTGTCCGAGAATGCCGTAAATGTTCCGAACTATCAACAAATACCTGCTACCAAGTATTGTGAAATTAAATGCTGGCGGGAATTATATTTTTCAATAGGACGAAGCAGCCTGCCATATGACTAGAACCACAATCAATTGAAAATCACAACATAACTGTCCTCTTTTGACCTTATAACAGTCCTGACTTAATTGTCATTGAAACAGCGTAGCATAAAATAAAAAAGGCACTAACGAATAACCCACAATGGATATTACATGAACTTAGAGTCAAAATAGAGCAGACTAGCAATGAATTTGCCTCTAAACAGTGCAGATCCTTGATCGAGTAAATGCCTAACTGAATTCGAGCGTCCATAAAGTTAAAGCGCGATGTTACTTCGTTTGTAAAATAAGTACTCGTTCTAGTCCCAATATTCAGTTACCAACACAATAAAGATTCTTTATTATTCATTAGTTCTGTTATTGTAAGTATATTTTGTTTTGTGTTGATGATTTCACCTATATTATTAGTAATTACATAAATTGCATAGAAATACATTAAAAACAATATTAGAAAAAAGTGTAACTTTTCAATCAACTAATTGAACGTGACATCAAGCTTGTGCAAGTACTTGTCCCCCGTACTATATTATTCCAAAGCGACCTCACTAAATTATAAATATTTTTAGTAGCCGTTTCATCCTATATAAGCCGATACAAATTTTTATTTGCTATCTTTTCAATCATATCACTACAATCATTCTACAATGAAACTTTAGTCACACAAATTGGTTAGTGTCTTAGCCGTATACACGGCCACTGCCGTTGGGAGCAAGCAATAGTCAACCACACTACCTTTGAGAAACAATCAGCAACCACCCATACTACCTTAAATCAACTGATGCATTAGAATATAATTTGAAATCCATTTACCAACATGGGGACAAAAAATGATTGCTATAATTTAGACCAACAACCCCCTTAGCCCAACCAACAACCACCGACAGCGGCTAAGTTCCACAAAGATTGAAACCCTTCCTGGAGAACTGAACGACTCCTTCAGAACGAACTAAAGCTGAGTACTTTTTTATACTTAAATTATTTTATACTAACAACCGGCAGAAGCTTTGAGTCTCAGTTTAAAAATTTATTTTTGTTTCACTTCATAATAATATGAATTCTGTTTATTATTATTTAATAAATAAATATACCTTTACTATGACTTCGTAAGTTATTTTTTATTTCCTGTATCTTTCTGAACAGGAAAAGAACCCAGGGCTGAGCAGTCGGGCAGAGCACCTTATATAAAATTAACAAAGGATTCTGGAAAATAAAGCCTAACAAAGCCTTTGGAAAACAGAATATATAGAACTTTATTCAAGTTTAACAAGTTATCAAAGAAGATTAATTACACCACATTACAGTAAGACCTCATTAAGACCTGTTGTCGTAGGACGACAACAAGAAGCACGGGAAGACCTCAAAAAAGATGGGTAGATGACATAAGAACAGTGGCAGGCAAACAGTGGATTAGATTGGCGCAAGATAGAGAAAGATGGAAGCAATTGGGAGAGACCTACATTCAGGAGTGGATGGAAAATGGTTGACAAAGAGTCAGTAAGACCTCTCATTTTTATGGAGTACCGAAAGTTCATAAAACAAATATACCACTTAGACCCATTTGTAGTACCATGAATTCTCTTTGTACCGAACTGTCAAAATTTTTATTAAATATTTTAAAACCAATTGCAAATAAAAATGACACATTCATAAAAAATATACATTTTTTAAATAAATTAGCAAATATTGAATTTAATTCAAATAATATTTTGGTAAGTTTTGACATGAATAGTTTATTTAAAAATGTGCTATTAGATAAGACTTTGAATATAGTCAAGACAAACTTAGAGAGTGATGATACATTGGCAACTAGAACAAGACTAAACATATCAGCCATAATGGAGTTATTGACATTATGTACTGATAATACATATTTTCAACTAAATAATGAATTCTATAAATAAAATTTTGGTCTAGCAATGGGATCTAGTTAATCTCCATTATTAGCCGATATATTTATGGAAGATTTTAAAACAAATATTATTTCTAAACAAAATTTAAAACCCATAGTATGGTGGAGATATGTAGATGATGTGTTCTTAATATGGACTCATGAATCAGAGTTGTTGGACATATTCCTGATTGATATAAATGATTAAGAAGAGACAATAATATTTATCATGGAAAAGGAATATAATAACACACTACCTTTCCTACATAATATAATAATAAATAATATAAACCAACACATACCAACAGATATTTAAATTTTAAATGAAATCACAATACTATTATAAAAAGGGAATCATTAAATCCTTATACGATAGAGCAAAAATTTCTTGTTCTAACGAAAATTCGTTCTTGAAGGAAAAACATTTGTTAACATCTGTTTTATTAAAAAATGATTATCCTTTATCATTTATAAATAAGGAATTTTCAACAATCGACCGAATAGAACAGAACAACTTAGAACGAGATCCTACAGCATACACAAGGAATAATAAGAGGAAAATAACAATATCATACATAAAAGGATTATCAGAAAAACTTTTAAAAAATAGGAAATAAATTCAACATTTCAACAATATTCAAAACAACAAACACATTGAGATCTATTTTGTCTAAAACCAAACCTAACAATGAACAAGAAAGGACAAAGAATTGTTTTTATAAAATACCTTGTGAATGCGATCAGTTTTATTTAGGTGAAACATCAAGGCCATTAAATGTTAGAATAAGTAAACATCAATAATTTATTAAAAATAGAGAATATGATAGATCTCAAATATGTAAACACGCATGAGATAATGAACATAGGGTTCAATGGACTGATTCAAGTATAGTCCTAAAAGAAACGGATGGTAAAAATAGAAAAATCAAAGAAACGGCTCTAATTATGCTAAATGAGACCAATTGTGTCGCAAATTCCTCGGCAGAATGCAGAAGGATCTGGTTACCCATATTAAAAGAGGAAGTTAATAAAAGTAAAATACCAGTATTAGTAAGTCAGTAATATATCTAGGATACATCATTTATGATTTTTAAATAACAAACTTATAAAATCAGAGTTTGGTATTTATTGAAAGTAAACTAAATATAAGACCAAATACTTACCATGTTGGGATAGTATTAGGAGGTTTTTTCCTGGTTTTTTTCTCCTGATTTACTATGGAATCACTAACAGGAGAATTTTACTGTCATCATGGTATGTGGTTGTCTTTTTAAAGACAAATTACATGTTATGATTTTTTTCTTAGGGATATTCTCAATATCTTACAATAAGGTCGTCCCAGGAACACAACTCAGCAATATTGGCAATATTTAAAATTCGTCTACTTTAAAATGTATATTGTATGTCTGAATTGTCAATATAAATGAGTCAGATAAAACTAAATTGTTAGAAGAATTTTTCACCAAGTAACAAAAAACAAAAATTGTTTAATTCATTAATGTTTGTATTTTGAGAACTTGATTTTTGAAGCGGAAATTGAAACGCCAATAAACTTATTTTATCCTTCAATTGTGGCTTATTCCCAATAAAGTAGTATCTATTTTAATGTGTCCCATTTAATAGTTAGGGCTCGTATAACTGGCTCTAAATATCAAATAAAGTGTACAGAAGAAATTTGGACGACTTAGGAAAGAAACAACTAGCCAAGAATGAAAATCTATCAATCTTCAATGGTTTCAGATATACAAACTGTAATGAAGAGGGTGAGCTACCGAGGAGTATTAGAAGTGGCACTCACAAGTATTGACGTATTATGTAAAGAAATTTTTGTTAATTATACATGAAGAAGCATTTGGTAAAAGTCTATCATTTAAATTAGTTTTAAGTAAGTTACATAGGATATGACGCTAAGTGACGACGCTAAATATAACTTTTTAGTTTTCTAAAATACATATTGAATAATTCTAAAAAATATTGTACAGAAGTAACGATATTTATATACTATTAGTAAAAAATGCTCTAAAAAATTATCCAAATTATTAAAATAGTTTTCATTATCGCATTTTGCCAAATTAAATGGCTAAAAAAAATAACGAACTGAGCTCAATAAACCAAATAAATATTTGCGAAGGTTAAGAAAAACATAATTTTATCATTTTCGCCGTAAAACATCCACCGCAGTCCATAACTTTCCTAACATTTCACGCAACAAGAAGCTAAAAGTATCATAGAATGGAAATGGCCTTATTCAGTAGCAAATAATTTACAAGAAAGCCACTTACCTTGATATGTTGAACACGCCGAAGTTAACAAAACCAAATCAGGGTCACAGAAAAAAGTTCCGTTCGAAAAATTTTTATGTCCCACACTCACGACACCGACACGAAAAGTTTTTCACGCGACGAAAAGCGGCAAAAGCGGAATATCATAGTTGGAAACCTCGTTCGACGCACTGGGGTTCATACTGAGTTTTCCTCGCTTCAAGTACAGATTTTCACGAGTTGAAACGAAGAAGGACGGAGAGGAGCGACTCGAGATACGTACCCTCTTGAGCATTAATGCTAAATGTATCTAAATAAAGAGTTAGAATAGTTTTGTACAAATAAATAAAACGTAAACATACATATCTCGGTCTTTACCACAAACAACTGAAACACAAATTTCATTGTGCAGTCAATTTTAACTGGTGGAAATAAACAAAACAATTTTGAATGGCAATAATTTCGAAAACAATTTGTATTTCTGTAAAACTGCTCGATTGAACAAATAATTTATTTTATTTGTTATTTTTAATGAAATTAATAAATTGTTTTTAAATCTGTTTATAAATTATAATTCATTGTAAAATAAAATTAATAGTAAATTTCAGGAAATGCACAGGTAACAATAATTTTAAGTACAATAAACCAATAATGGTAAATAATTTGCACAGATTGATTAACTATACAGGGATGGTCGTATTTTAAATATATTTTTAAATATTATTTATATATCTAATAATCTGTTAGGACAACCTAACGATCGAGGACAGAGATTGTATGAATTTTGTAAAGAAAACTATATGATCATTGCAAACACCTGGTATAAACTACCCAAGCGATGACTATACACTTGGAAAGCCCCATTTGATGATGGCAATAACCCTGAGTCTTCAAGAAATCAAATAGACTATATACTTGTAAATGAACGTTTCCGAAATGCCGTCAAAAAAGTCACTACATTTCCTGGGGCAGATATTGGATCTGATCATCAACCACTTGTAGTAGATATTAAACTAAGGTTAAAACGAATTCAGCGACAAAACCAAAAACCAATGTACTTAACTTTGACGATATAAACACCAAACATAACACTAAAAAAGAATTTAACAATAGAATAAAAAACATCGAAAAACAACTAGAAGATCCAGAAGAACTATGGAGTGCATTTAAAAACCAAGTTAACGAAATCTCCACAAACAATGATTTTAGAAAAAACTTATTCAAGAAAAATAAATGGATGACAGACGACATCTTAAAATTAATGGAACAACGTCGACTGATAAAATCTAATGAAACAGAATATAGACACCTGCAAAAAAGAATAAAAAAGGAGATCAAATCAGCGAAAGAAAAATGGATGAGAGAAAGGTGCGACGAAATGGAAGATGTAATATCTAAACACGACTTATTTAATGTGCACAAAAAAACTAAAAGAAATGAGTAACATATTTAAAAAACGAGTTCTCTCTATACTCGTTGACAATAATAACAAAATTATTGTAAATGAGCACGAAATAAAAAAAGAATGGCAGCTGTATATATCAGACTTGTTTGAAGATGACAGGAATAATATTGCTGAATTCTACCAAAACTGTACTAACGGCCCAGAAATTATGAAATAATTTAATAATATATGAATAATATGAATAAAAAAAACTAATAGAGGATGATAACATAAAAGTAGTAGTAAGACTTTTTAATTCAATATATAACACCGGAGTGATTCCCACAGATTGGCTCAAATCCATCTTTGTCGCAATTCCTAAAAAACACAATGCGAGAAAATGCTCAGAATATCGATTAATTAGCCGAATGAGCCACACTCTTAAAATTTTCCTAAGAATACTTCACCACAGAATTAAACCAAAATGCGAAGAAGATCTCGAAGATACCCAATTAGGTTTTAGAAATGCTATGGGAACAAGGGAGGCACTTTTTGCGCTTAACATCCTATTACAAAAATGCCGTAACCAAAGAAAAGATGTATGTTTTGTGGACTTCGAAAATGCATTCGATAAAGTATAGCATGTAAAATTATTGCAAATACTGAAAAATGTCGGAATTGATGACAAGGATATTCGTTTCATTAAATAATAACTACACCGACGAAATCTCTATACAACGAGGAGTCACACAAGGTTACATTTTGTCGTCAACATTGTTCAATGTTTACTCGGACCAGTTATTTAAAAAGTCACTTAGAGACAACCATATGGAATAAAAATCAACGGGAACTACTTAATGTGATTAGATATACAGAAGATAAAGTAATTCTGTCAGATAATATTGTAGGTCTTCAAATTCTGCTTGATTATATTCACTAGGTAAGAGAGGAAATGGGCATTAAAATAAACTCAAACAAACCCAAATTTTTAGTGTTTAGTCGTGACCCACATCCCGATGCAAAGCTTTAATTAAACGGAGTATAAGTTGAGAAAGTTCACAACATGACATATTTGAGAACTGTGATAACGGACCAATTAGATCCGGACATAGAAATAAAACGTAGAATAGCAATGATTGGTTAAGTGCTATATTTGGTCCGTACTTTTGTATAGTGCAGAAGTGTGGACGCTAAAAGTATTGATCATGAACAAAATTGAAGCATTGGAAATGTGGGTTCATAGACGAATGCTGAAGATACCTTGGATAGCAAGGAAAACTAATGAAGAAGTACTAAGGAGTGTCAACAAAGATAGAGAACTGCTAAAGACTGTTAAACATCCTAAAAATGTTTTATCTGGGACATATAGTAAGGGGAAGTCAATATAAAATATTACAACTGATCCTTAAAGGAAAAATAGAGGGCCGAAGGGGTGTAGGAAGGAAACAGGTTTCTTGGTTGAGGAACATTCGTGAATGGAATCGGATATCAATAATGCGGGACAATTATTCCATATTGCAGAAAATCGAGAAGCCTTCGCAATGGTGATCGCCAACGTCGGATAATTCTGATATGGCACTCGAAGAAGAAGAATAATCTGTTAAATTACAATAAACAAATAGCAATAAATAAGTTGTACCGATTAAAGATGTATACGATAGATGGTCGATAAATATTTGATTTAAACAAGAAAAGTTAAGATTTTTACGACAGCTGATCATACAACACTTTACGACACTTTTCTAAATGTGTACACAGTGATGGTGGCCACCGAGCTGATTATAGACGTTGCATCACTGCTATAGCTCTTAAAAAATTACAGAACAAACAGAATCCTACAACAGAACCACAAAACAAAGCAGCAGGCATGGAGATTCCTGGATACATACCATGCTACACATATTAATAGATCGCATGAACACGAAAGAAAAAGAAGTAAGAAGAAGATTTGTACAAGAAGTGAATACAGAGATGCAGTTCAAAGAATACCAAATGGAGGACCAGTAGAAAAAACCAAACAGGGAATAAACAATGCAGCAGAGAAAGTGGTTGACAAAATGCAAAATAAAAAAAGAAATAATTGGTTTGACGATGAGTCCAAATAGCAGTGGAAGAATAGAATAAAACAAGATTAAAATGATTAAGCACAAGCAAAGAAAAGGAACGGGAAAAATAAAAAGATCAAAGGCAAAAGACAAAGAAATTATTTAAATTTAAAAAAAAAATCAAAAAGTAGAAGAAATTATAACAGAAAATAAAAGACACAACTCAAAAGTATTGTACCAATACTTAAAACTAGGCAACCGAAAACGGACAGCTACTGTAGCTATACAAGCAGAAAAATTGCAGAAATATTTTGAAGAATAATTTTAAAAAATGGATAGAAAATAAGAAAGAGAAACAATAACCAACACAAAACAAGATAAAGAAGAAGAAGAATTGATCTATACAAAAGTGAAAGAGAAAATATGCAAACTTAAAAACGGGAAAACAGCGGGAAAAAAGAATATGTGCAGAACTTATAAAATACGGTGGGGAGAAACTATACAGACAGATTTATAAACTAATACTAAAAGAAATAATGCCCAAAAAGTGGAAGAAGGGAATTATAGTGACAATCCCAAAATAAGAAGACCACAGAATATGCAAAAACTACCGAGCAATTCATTTACTGAATGTAACATATAAAGTAATGACTGGTATAATTACAGACACACTAAAAATATATACAGAACAAAGCATAGGGCATTACCAGTACGGTCTTAGAAAATGGGAATCCACGGTATACATACGTACAGACGCTATACATATGCTGAAACAAGTGATAGAGAAAACATACGAGTACGACGAAGAAACACATATACTTTTCCTACAATTTAAACAGGGTTTGAAAAACTAAACAGAAGAAAAATGATCCAGGAGTTACAAGAGAGTAATATACCAAATAAAATTATAAGAATGATAGAAATGACAATGCGAAATTCCCAAGCAATAATAGACACCGGAAGAGAAAAAAACAGAAATAATAAAAATAAAAAATGGAGTTTTACAAGGAGATGCGCTCTCAACGGTACTAATAATTCTATCACTAGACAAGATAGACAAAACGCTGTCAAATGCAGGAAATATAAACAGGAATGCAGTACAAATAATAGGATATGCGGATGATACTACCTTAGAAGCAAGAGACAAAACGGCATTAAAGAAAACCTTCTAAGAAATAGAAAACGAAGTTAAACTGAGAGGGCTGGAAATAAATGAAAACAAAACAAAATGCATGAACATAAGCAAGAAAAAGAAGACACAAATGACAGAACTGACAAGAGATGCACACAGTTTCGAAGAGGTTGTAACATTCAAATATCTAGGAATACTAGTCAACAGAAGAAATAAAATTGTAGATATGAAAAGAAGAGTTCAAGCGAGAAATACAGCGTTTTATAGAAATAAAAAAATGTTTAGAGATAAGAAGATGAGCCGAAACACAAGAATGAAAATCTACAAAACGACCATAACACCAATAATAGTACATGCTCCAGAAAAAAATACTGTGAACAAAGAGGGAAAACAGAGAGGATACGTATAGTTTTGGTAGTATAGTATAGTAGTATACTTTTAGTTTGTAAAAAATATTTATCAAGAAGGCATCATCCTGTATAGTCTGTAAGTTGCAGTTTCTTTAATAAGTAAATTGTTTACGACTACATTTCTAATTTCTGGTGTATATTATACATCTCTTCCTCAAAATCCAAGTTTCAGAATGAGATTCAATTTCTGGGAATTTCGTAATGGGCGGGAGCCAGTTCATCTATGGGTTTGGGAGCCAATTAGTGTAGGATTAAAGTGGTTTTATAGAGTTCGGGAGCCAGTTAAGGTGCGCCGACAAGAATCACTACGTCAAAAAAATAATTTCAAATATCAACTGTTATTACACCATTTTAAAATGTGAGGCAACTATCCCACTTTTACCCTATTAGGTAGGAGCTCACATTTTTAACAATTTGCTAGATTTGAACTATGTGGTGTATTTTACCAGCTACTATTGACAAAAAAGTAAAGATCCACGATTTCTAATATAGCTGTGTACTGATTGATATTAAACTAGATTTTAGCTTTTTAAAGCTTACTTTTATTGATTTCATTGTTATATCAAAGATTTCTTCGCCGAATAACATCGTTAAGGTAAATGGCAGTTTTAATTGACATTTCTGGCGATAACGATGCCGTTTAAAACTTATAAAGATCCCAAGTTTTAGGCAAAAGTTGCCGCCATAAACAGGGAGACATAAATCAGCGTGCAGTGCCAAGTTATAGCCGGCCCATGCGATTAGCATAAAAATAATGAAAATAATAAATTTTGTTTTTACTATAAATCAGGGCGGCGTTTTATCTACTTTGCGTTAGAATATAGGAAAATGGAATGGCTAATAAAATATATTATTACATTACATAAAAATATTTAAATAAAATGGTAAATATACGTATAAAAGTGTCAAATGTAGTGTCGTGTATCAAAAATAATAACAGCACTTTTAGAAATATATACGAATTATATAAATAATGATATATAGAACTAGTTTAATTTGTTTACATATATAGGAAACGTCGGAAATTACTCTAATACAATGATTATCGTAACTTAAAATCATGTAGATATACAGTGTGACTCATTTAGATCAAAAACACCTATAAAATTTGAAGTTGATAATCGATTTTATTCAGCGCCGTCACAAACAAGAATAATAAAATTCTAGATAATAAAATTCTATTTGTAACGATTGTTAATGTCATTTCACCCAATTAATAACAATATAAAATGGCCTGTTTTATAACGCCGGTTATCATAATCAATTTAAAGTGAACAGTAAATAAATTAAAGATCAACTTTAAATGTAAATTTCAGTTTCATAATACCTACTATGACCCAACTTTAACATAAATGTCAAAATTCTGATAATCTTCTTTCTTTGTTTATTTAAAATATTATTTTTTTCAAATTTGAACTAATTAATCCAAAAATAAACTTATGTACATACGCCACTTAAATGTTTACAGCGAAAAAATAAATTGTTTAGAATAATATGATTTATATTTCTTTGAAAGGTTTCCTTTGACAAAAGACACAGTTATGTCTTTATTTGAACATATTGAACCTTAAATAAAACTTCGTAACAAAGAGGTAAGTAATATCATTAAGATATAATAAAATTTGTCATCGCATTAACATTGGTAGATAAAAAATCAATAAAAAATCGAGCCAACTAACAATAATACTCTAATGTATATAGAGAAAATACTAACCAGCACATATTTTTAGGGGAGAAGCTGATACACCAGTCCAACGGTTATTTTTAACATTAATATTTTTGCTTCTGAAAAAATGGAAATATCAGTAGCTGACTATATGGGCATATCGAGGGCAACAACTTCAACGTTTAAAAATATATAAAAAAAATTATGAAATGGTCCACCTTGAAATTGATTCGTATGGAGTTGCCAATGGCTGAGTTCTGTATACGATCAAACAACATTTAATAATAATGGCATACAAAGATTTGAAGCTGGAGACTTTGTTAGGTTTCTACTATTTGTTATAGTTGATCCGTGTGCTTACAGTTTCAAATCATATTTGATGATACAGCTAGACAAGATCCCAGAACAGAAGCAGAGAATGTTGCGGAAAGGCAATACAGGGTATGGAAACGACGATTCCCAATTTTTTTAAATCGAATGACAATAAATTTCAATGTGACTATGAATGTAATTACACAATACAAATACACTAACAAACAGAACAACTACAAGACAACACAAGAAAAACAAAAAATACATGGATGACAGAAGAACTCCTAGAACTGATAAATATAAGAAAATCTTACAAAAACCGCAATGAAGTAAAATATAAAAAATCCCAGAGAACCATGCGAAACAAAATCAGGAAAGCCAAAGAAGGATGGATGAACAGCAGATGTGCAGAACTGAGAGAATTACTAAAAAAACATGACTACTTTAATGCATACAAAAAGATTAAGGAAGTCACAAATATGAAGAAAAAATTCACTACAACTCTAGTAGATGATAACAATCAAATAGTATCTAGCCCAGAAAATGTAAGAAAGATCTGTTTGATGACGAGAGAACAGAACCACAAATGAATATAGTACAAGACACAATACTTGATATATTAACATCGGAAGTTACAAAAACAATCAATACGGCAAAGCCACGAAAGGTCTCAGGTCTAGATGAAATATATGTAGAGATGATAAAACTTATCAATAAGGAAAATTTTCAGTTCTTAACATTACTATTTAACAAAATATATACCACTGGAATCTTCTCAGAAGACTGGCTTAGATCGACATTTATACCTATACCCAAGAAAAATAAAGCAAATAGATGCTCACAGTTCAGATTAGTTAGCCTGATGAGCCATTTTCTGAAAATTTTACTTAAAATTGTACATCAGCGTATGTACAGAGAATGCGAAAGAAATCTGGGCGACAATCAATTTGGATTTCGTAAAGGGCTTGGTACAAGGAAGGCATTATTTGGCCTCCAGATATTACTACAAAAATGCTGAGATCAACGAAAAGACGTGTTTCTCTGTTTTATCGACTATAAAAAGCGTGTGATCACACAGTGAAACACACAGAACTCATAGAAACCCTAATACAACATGGTATAGACCGTAACACGGTGGCCCTTATTGAAAACCTATATTGGGATCAAATGGCGTCGATTAAAATAGACAATCGTATGACAGCTGAAATGTAAATAAAAACAGGAGTTCGCCAGGGCTGTGTACTTTCTCCACTATTGTTTAATATATATTCCGAAAGATCTTCCAAAATACCCTCTAAAATATTGAAAAAGGAATAACAATCAACGGAGAATATGTCAACAACTTAAGATACGCAGACGACACCGTCATTATTGCGGACAGTTCTGAGGGTTTGCAATGACTTTTGAATGCCATAACCAGAGAGGGAGATAGCTTGGACAGAGCACGTGACCAACAACGAGGTGCTGAGAAGAATGGGGACTGAGAGAGAACTCCTAAATATTGTAAAAACCAGAAAGACAAGTTATCTAGGACATATTTACAGAGGAAAAAAATTACAACTTCCTACGACTGATAATGGAAGGGAAAGTGGAAGGAAGTAGAGCTCCAGGAAGAAAATGCTCCTGGCTGAAAAATGTAAGAGATTGGACAGGCATGGACACACATTCGATACTAAGAACAGCTCAAGATAGAGAGCAATTTGCTGTAGTTATAGCCAACCTTCAGTAATGGAGAGGGCACCTTAAGAAGAATATGAATGTAATAGTAGCAACAGCAGTATTTTCTTACATCACCATAGAAAATGAAGTCTTGTTTCCTGTAGATCAACATAGATAAATGCATAGAGATCAAGATAAGTGCATAGTGTAGATCAACAAGAAAACCCCTTACTTAAGGCCATAAAAAGGAAAAAAAAGAAGACAATTTCCTTTAATTTCAAAAGGTAAAATTGGTGAAATATTATTGTGAATATGTATTAGGCAACATTTTGCAGAACTAGATTCACAAGTCCTAAAAAAATATTTTCTCTAGATCATAGTCTATTGCTTGCAAATATCAACATACGACTCAAAATAATTCATAAGAAAATGAGGCCCAAGATAGATATCCTACCAGAATAAAATGATATCCAGAAAAAAGTAAAAACAGAGATTAATAAGAATTTAGCGAAAATAGTTGAAGACACTACTAGAGGCATAGAAGAACAGTGGAACGAAATGAAGACATTTATTAGTACAATTTATATGAATATCCAAAAGAAGCAACAAAGGATGACAGATAAAATATTGCAGATGATGGAAAAGCGAAGAAAATTAAAAGGTAGAAATTACAACGTATACAAAAAGTTGTATAAGACTATTATAAATGAGATAAAAGGAGCAAAAGAAGCATGGTTGACGGAGAAATGTACGGAAATTGAAACAACACTACAATGCAAACACGACGATTTTCATATGCACGAAAAAATTAAAGAGGTACAGAACACCAGAAAACAACGCAATACAGGCATAGTTGTAGACATTGAAGGCCAAATTTTGGCTACCATTGAAGATAAATTACGAAGATGGAAAGAATATATTATGCAAGAATTATACAAAGATGCAGCACATAGTCCGACTGAAATAAACAATCCGTACGGCCCAGAAATAACAAACGAAGAAGTCACTAGGGTCATTAATCAGATTAAAGATGGGAAATCACCAGGACCTGATGAGGTGAATAGTGAAATTTTAAAGCTAGTAGAGGCACACCAAGTCTCAGCTCTTATGAAGGTATGCAACAACGTCTATGAGACAAGTTACTTACCAAAAGATTGGCTACTATCAGCACTTATTCCACTTGTGCATGTTTCATTGATTTCGAGAAGGCATTTGATAAAGTTTCACATGGGAAACTAATCGATATCCTAAAAACATCAGGACTCGATGGTAAGGATATAAGACTCATCTCAAACTTATATCTCTAACAAAAAGCAAGAGTGCGATTATAAAATGAACTGTCCGAGATCTTCACAGTCGAAAAAGGAGTTGGACAGAGTTGCATATTGTCACCGGTATTATTTAACATATACTCTGAAAACATCTTTAGAGAGGCCTTGGACGAATCAGAACATGGGATTGCTGTACTGTAAATGGCCAACTTATAAACAATATTAGATATGCACACGATACAGTGTTGCTGGCAGATAGTGCGCAGGGGCTCCAAAGAATGATGGATAACGTTATAGAGACATGTAACAAATACGACCTAAAACTAATTGCAAGCAGACGAAAATAATGATTATTAGTAAGAACACCAACATAAACGCCCAAATTACAATAGACGATACACCGTTAGAAAGAATGGAAAAAATATGCTATTTGGGCTGCAATATTAAGGATACTTGGGGTCATAGCTACGAAATAAAAACTCGTATTGAAAAGCCAGAAGCTCTTTCAACAGCCTTAGGAAGATTCTCTGCAACTTATCTTTAAGTATCAATATACGCATAATAATTCTGAGATGTTACGTCTTTAGTGTCCTCCTCTATGGAGTAGAAAGCTGGAGTCTTAGAGAAGATACCAAAAACGATTAAAGGCATTTGAAATGTGGTGTTACCGACGTATGTTGAGGTGTCTCATATATACACCACACAAGTATCATAACTATTCTCCAGAAGTTAAAAAAAAGGCAAAGAAATTATTAACACCGTAAATCACAGAAAATTGGCTTACTTCGGCCACATCATGCGTAATAATAAATACCGACTTCTGCAGTTGATTCTACAAGGCAAGATTGAGGGAAAGAGAGGCCCTGGACGTAGCCGTACATCATTGTCTACGTGGTGGGACGTCCTGATCTATTTCGAGCTGCTGTGAATAGAATAAGATGGGTCAATATGGTCGCTAACATCTTTAGAAGATAGGCACATTTAAAAGAAGATACAAATTAACATACAACAAAAAAATAAGGTTAACTTGGTATTGCTTCTTTTCCAATAATCATTTCATAAGTCCATTATTTTATGTTTGAGTGTTCTTTTTAGATCTGAGGATGTCTGTTGTTAAGTGAGGAGAACATTCTTGTTTTGCTACTTGATCGGCTTTTTCGTTACCTGGAATACCAACGTGTGATGGGACCCACAATATTGTTACTGTAATTCCATTAGTTTGAAGACGATTACATATACTCTGGATTTCTTGAACTATTGGGTGGATAAAATAAACGTTTCTTATGGACTGCATGGAGGACAGAGAGTCCGTACAGATTGCTATAGTTTTATCATCGTTGAGTGGAGTTTTCACAGCTTGTAGTATTCCATATAGTTCAAGTATAAATACTGCAATTGCTGGAGAGCCGAAACAAGTTGACGGTGGTTGTATTCGTTGTAAAAACACAGCCAACACCGTCTTCCCTTCTTGCCAACACATTCTAGGATTATTAGTAACTGGTAATTGTCTATTACAGATTAGGTTTCTTGTGGGATTTATGGGATTTGCTGAAACTCTAGCTTCAGTTTTATTAAAATCTATAAAAATATTAGCTATAAAAAAATATATAACCAGAGGAGAAAAATATGAGCTGCTGAGAATTATTATGCAAGGAAGGATCCAAGGAAGAAGAAGCATAGGAAGAAGACGCATCTCCTGGCTGAGGAACCTTAGAGAATGGTTTAACTGTAGTTCACTACAACTTTTCAAAGCAGCAGCCAACAAAGTGACCATAGCCGTTATGATATCCAACCTCCGATAGGAGATGGAACTTTAAGAAGAAGAAGATAAAAATATTAAATTAATAATAAAATTACTTTATATAATTTTAAACGTATTATTTAAATTTTAAAAACACAGAAAACATATTATGAAGCTTTGAGCTAGCAATTCAACTAAACTTAAACAGTTGTTTGTGGTGATCTTAATACTAATCCTTTGAAGTTGAAGTTCTTTACTCTCTTTAAGATTCTTGACTGTCATCTGAATGGTCTTGTCTTTTTCTCCATAGCTAAATGTATTCCAACTACAGTCTAACAACAGTAGACCACATCACACAAATCACAAAATTTAAGAAAAAGTGCCTGAACTATTCGATAGCGGTCAAAATCCCCGTTCGAGTCCGCTGAAATGGATCGTTTTACAAAAAGTTACATTTTAGTAACAGCTCTCCAATCGTTTTATCGAATTAAGTTTAAAACTAACTAAAGGTATCTTCTTTCAACCGGAAAACATTTCGTTGGAATAACAAGAAATCTCTTTAGTCCGCTCGAAGGAAAAATAAAAGGAATATTGTTCGGTCCAAAGTAAAAATTTTCTGATATTTCTATTTAGACTTATCAATTTTGTTTTGTCTATTTATATTGAAGATGAGAACGGATTTGTTCAGGAATAGTTCGACTGTTTTGTGTCAGTCAATATATACATGTATATTATATACCTATTTCAAAAACCAAGAGGCCCATACATAACCATAAAAAGAAATACAATATTAAGAACACCTAATTACTTTTTAATCTTATTGTTTTTTCTTTCTGTTCTCTATGTATCAGAGTTAAAACACACCATCAAAAGAGGTCATAGAATAAACAAAGTTTTACTATCCTTACCAAAATTTTAGAATGTATTTTGTCCATTATTTTATTTTTGTGTTAATAATGTTGAGGGTCAAAGCTTATTATAAATAATTTCAACGACTAGTACTATTAGGTGGATAGTGACTAACGAATTGTGATATTTTGTAAATATTTACATATTCTTTTTATTTATATTACAGCGTCTTGAAAAAGGAATAAAACAATTGCTGAAGTTAGAACAAAAAGTCAAAAGAGTGTTTCTTTACCATCCCGGCCAATCTTCTGACTGCGGCCCTAATAAATATATATATATATATATATATATATATATATATATATATATATATATATATATATATATATATATATATATATATGTAATATCGTATATTTTTAGTGAACTATATTAAAAAAATATTATTTTATTGCCGTAAAATTGATAAATCTCGAAGAATAGTTGATAAAAAGCTTTAGCTTGATTTCAAAAGAGTGTTCACAGACAATTATGGACTAGACAAGTCTCCGTCAGTCCTGGTTTTTGCTCAACTGACTAGAGCTACAACGTGAAATTGACGCGTCTCTAGCAGGCTTCATCATCAATTTCTGTGAAGGGTTTTGATGGCCATTTCGGCTGTCACCGTTCGGCAAACCTCTCTTTTATGAGAAATTTTATTAAAAAAGTCATTTTGAGAGACGAAGGTGAATTCTCGCGTTTTTGCTGTTGCTCTCCGAGAAAAGATACGGGATACTTTGAGCATATGGCTAAACGTGGAGGTATCTGTGGGGAGATCTTTTATGCGTTCGGGAGAATATCGGCATTGAATGAGGAGTTTTAGATTAGTCGGTGGATACCCCTCCAGATTTATTTAATACGTTTCAGGCGAGACAGTGTGAAAATATAAAAAGCGAATGGTATATAAAATGTTTATTAAAATGAAACCTGTGCTAAAAAATGGAAATTGCCTTTTAACTTTTTGATTAAGGCTCCGTAAGCTTTTCTATAAATATGCAAATTGAAACTGTTTTAAAAATGTAAATTATTTTAGGTTTGCCTTGATTTATTCGGAAAAAACAACTAAGAAATCTCTCAATAGTCCCCAAAATTATATATTATGTTAAAAAAATAACGAAAGTAATCACTACAGTTACTTTAAATATACGATTGCAGTCGTAAATACCGAACAAAAGAGGAAAAAAATATAATTGGTGCCCTACTTTTACATTGCACTCATACAGCAAATAACAGTTTTTGTGAAATTATCATATTCATGTACAGAAAATATCACATATACTCTATTAAATCTCTACTCTAATCCAATACTCCAGTCTATCTGTGGAAAAATAATCGATTTCGCGTAAAACTGGTTTTAAAATAAATTTGGAAACGAGTCTTTTTGTACTTTGTTGCCCTCGACTTAGAAAGTGCCTTCAGCACAATAAACAGAGCTGTTATTAGAAAACTTAAGCAATTTAACGGGTAATATTAGCACCTTTAAAAACAATCTCCTACACGAAAGATCATTCAAAGTAGTTGCAAACGAGAAAACATCTACATTACATATCTCACAAAATGGAGTCCCTTAAGGCTCAGTTCTCAGCCCCACACTATTCCTTCTTAGCATTAACGATATGAACTCTCTTGTTCTCCTACCAATAAAATACTTAATATACGCAGATAATCTTGTTCTTTATTGCCAAGGTAAAGTTACAAGGAGCACAAGCTCTTTACTCGAAAACACTCTTAACAATCTTCATAACTGGTCCACTTAAATTGGAGTCAAATTTTCATCTGAAAAATCTAAAGTCATAAACTTCTCTAGAAGAAATCACACTCACCCTCCTCTACTTCAACTGAATGGATCAAGTGGTTGATAAACACAAATTATTAGGAGCAATATTCGATAAAAGACTTACATGGAGAGATCAGATACAGAATACAAAAATAAACAGCCTAAATAGAATCAATATCTTCTATCATCATCAATGGGGGGGGGCAGAAGAGAAAGTCCTCTTAAGAATTTACAGAACATTGATCCGCTCTAGATTGGATTACGAAAGTATTTTCTACATATCTGCTTCCGACATTCACCTTAAAAGTCTGATTAGAATTCACAACACTTCTTTACGCATTAGCCTCAGCGCCTTTAAATCAAGTCTTTCTGAAAGTCTTTATATCGAATCTTCAGAACCTCCAGTTTTGATAAGAAGAAAACGTTTACTACTGTCTTACTTCTCTAGAATTTCTGCTAATCTAAAAAACCCAGTAATTAAACTAATTAATACTCCCCACTCTGTCCCAGATAATAGTCACCCTTGAACACATTCTCTCTTACAAATTTTAAAAACTTTGCTAAAAGACACAGACCTAAAACTCACAACTCCGTTTACTACGTCCAAAATACCCCGTGAACCAAAAAGCTACCTACTGTCCTTACCAGCTTGAACCGATACAAAAAAGTAGAAACGCCCAGAGCTCTCTTGGTACAAGCATTTGAGGAACTTATACAGACACAGCGTTATGACAAAATTCTCTACACAGATGCCTTCAAAGAAGAACAGGCCGTCGGCTGTGCCGTCAGTACCTTAAATACAATAGTAGCATAATATCGGCTTTCTCTCAGATGCAGTATACACACAGCCAAACTGTACGGAATACTCAAGGCATTAGACTCTCCCATTGCTAATGAGAAATCATTAGCAATGTGCACCGATTCTCTCTCCGCAATTGACTCAATCAGAAATATATACTCTATACATCCTATTGTACAGTGCATCCACAGTATCTGCCAACAGCAGTCAAAAAATGGTGTTTCAGTAAGTATTATCTGGATTATCATCCCATGTTAGTCTCAATGGAAATGAGAACGCTGATCATGCAGCAAAACTGGCCTGCTCCTTAGAAAATATGGAAAACATATAACTTCTTAAGACCTAAAGGTCAGTATGAAGAACAACGTACTAAGCACTAAGCAAACACCATGAAACGAGTAAAATACAAAACTACGCACAATTCAACCAACTGTTACCTCCATCACCATTCCTCAAATGAGCAGAAAAGACAACATTATTATCAGAAGGTCCAGAATAGGTCACACTCGTCTTACTCATGGATATCTGATGTCTTCTGAAAACCATCCTCGTTGTGAACATTGTAATGAGTCCTTAACAGTTCAGCACATTTTACTAGAATGTGTCCACTACAAACCTCAAAGAGACTACTACAACTTTCAAGATAATTTTAGTGATCTACTTGGTTCTACAAACATGTACAGTGCCATAATTATTTTTCTAAAAGACTGTCACCTTAACTACTTAGTGTAATTATATTAAGTTGTTAATATATTCTAACTTGTATATAAACAAATTGTATATGTACGTAAACATAAACATATTGTAATAAACTTTGTACCAGTGTCAATGGCCCATAGTTGCCGAGACACTTTAATTTAAAATAAAAAAAAATTATGTTATTATATATTTATAGAAATAATATATATTAATCAATATAATTTATATATTTCTTACAAAATATGAGTAAAATTCAACTTTTTTATGAAAAAATTTAACTTATTCATTTTTCCGAAATTGTCTTATTTTTCTGGAAGGTGAAAATAGGACAGTTCTTATTATTTTGGAAGGTTTTCTTTAATGGTAATGGATATGGTATACTTTTTTGATTTTTTTTTCGATTTAAACAATTTCTTTGTCTTTTGCCTCTGATCTTTGTATTTTTCTCGTTCTTCTTCTTCTTTGCTTGTGCTTAACCATTTCAAACTTGTTTTATTCTTCTCTTTCACTGCTTATTTGGACTCATCGTCAAACCAATTATTTCTTCTTTTATTTTGCATTTTGTCAACCACTTTCTCTGCTGCATTGTTTATTCCTTGTTTGATTTTTTTCCACTCTTCGTCCATTTGTTGCTCTTTGAACTGCATCTCTGTATTTACTTATTGTACAAATCTTCTTACTTCTTTCTCTTTCAATTTTATCTACGTCCCATTTTCTCTGTGCTTTTCCGAATCGATGTTGGCCCCTCTGTGAGATCTAACGTCAGTTATCGATTGTTTGCGTGTCTTTTTAATCAGTACATAGTCTATTTGATTTCCCTCTTTCCGGACTTCCTGTTATCATTCATGTTATTTTGTGTATGTCTTTGTGTTTATATCTCGTGTTACTTATGTCCATGTTTAATGCTGCTGCTAAATTACATAGTCTTTCTTCATTATTGTTTGTTGCGTCATATATTGAGTTTGCGCCTTTAACCTTTTTAAAGCAATTGTGTATGCCTATTTGGGCGTTTAAATCTCCTATAAGGATTAATATATTTTCTTACGGAATTTTTTCGGCGTTTTCTTCTAGTGTTTCATAGAACTGTTGTTTTGTCAAATCATCACTGTTTTCTGTGGGTGCATATTTATGACGGACAACTTGTTCGGTTTGCTGTTTGCTTTTATGTACGATATTTTTTCACTTATGGGTTAAAATTCCATTACTTTATGTCTCATTTCTCCTATGACCATAAAAGCCGTTCCTCCATATCCCTGTTTTTCTTTTTCTGCATACCATACTGTATAATTTTCCTTTTCGATTTTTCCATATCTTCCCCATCTGGTTTCCTGAATTTCTAGTATTGTTTTAACTGTGTCGATAGTTCTTCCGTTTTTCCCTCTATATGCCATCTATAAAATGGAGCAGAAAATTTAAAACTTCCTTTAAAATCTGTTAAATTTTTAGCTCTTAATGTTAATAAACAATGGAAATATAGTTTTAAGAAAAAAATGTCGTCTTGGTTCCTATTGGTCATAAAAGGTTATTTTTTTAAAGATTGTGTTTTTCACTATCTTTTCAATGAGCTCAATGAGCAAAGTTATTATCAATGTTTATAAGCTAAAATGCCAGTCCTTTTCAAATGTTTTTTCTTTAATAACAATTTTAACAAAATGGTAATTTTTTATTATATCTTAAAACTGAGGCCTCGAAGAATCGATTGCGACCTACTATAAAACTTTATAGTCACTGTTTGATTAAGTACAGTTGTTTAAATAATCACTTTCCGGGATATACAAATTGAATAACTTATAAGCTGTTTGATCGTTTTAGCTCATATTCCTTTTAGAACCTTCAAAAACGCGTATAAGATTGTTTCACCTTTTTTTCATTACTGGCCTATAAGCACAAAAAAATAATATTAATAGACAAACAATAACACAAAAAAAAATTTCATTTAACCAGTCTCAATCAACATGAGCTTTATTAAAGAATTTAAATATGTCAATTAGTGAAACACGGCTATTATAATAATATAAAAATATTCATTTACGTGATCATATCATTAAAATATACTCATTTAAAAGCATATTTTTTTGTTCTTTGGTTCATTGTTTTGGTAAAGCTTCTTCCCTTTCTATCCTCCATTTCAGAGCTTGGTCATTTGTAGTATGTTCTAAGGTTAAACTTCGAAAAGACGAGAAAATGACGGGCCTTAGAAAGTTAAAGGAACAAGCCACAAATGCTTAAATCCTGAAAGAACCCGGTTTAAAGCTTTAGAGAATATTTAAGTACAGTTGCCTAGAAGCTAAAAGCCAGAAATAACATAATTCAGAAGTTCTGCGGCAGAACATGAAGAGTATCTGTATCCACACTCAGGTTTTCGGGCTTAGCTCTTATTTATTCTGTAGCTAAATATTTAATCGAGAGGGCTCACGTTCAAAAGATTGGTGGAGAGCTAAAGAACACTAAAAATGATCGCTGGAATAATCAAATCCACAGCAACCAACTAGCTACCAAAGAATAGAAAAAAAAGTCTTAACAACACGGCACTGTCGATTTATAATTATACAGAAGATGCAACCAAAAGTTGACAGCATTCTAGAAAAATTTACCATACAACCAAAAAAAACGGCCGTAACTAACGGGTTCAACATAATCACCAAATGGACTAATGAATGGTCGGAAGTTCAACCAAACACAATTATACCTTCCATCACAAAGACATCTCCTGGACTTGAACTACCACGTAAAACCTGGTGCACACTTAACCGCATCAGAACTCAATCTATCATCTACCATCTACCATCTATCAATAACATAACGGAGGAGTCCTACTAGCAAGACTAGCAATCAAGAAAAAGCAATCGGCTATCTCCAAAGTTTCCAGTTTTTCCAATTATTTCAATAGCAGTATATCTAATAATACTGGCCCAATTCCTCCAAATTATACTATAAATTTCTTTCATGTATTTTTTTTACTATTTTTGCTACAAATAGACCTTTTTTCTTATCTTTTAACATCTTACGCTTCATTTTTTGTGGACCTTACGTTGTTGGCTCAACGTCTCACTAACGATTACCTTGCAGTTGTTACGTTCACATATATCTTCTCTTCTTGTTATGAAATAATCTATTTGAGAGTGCAAAATATAGCAATAGTTATTGGTTTTAAAGTGAACAAATCGAGTAGACAATTTAATGAAAATAATCCTATTACGTAACCTATATCCGATTTCCAATATTTTCCAAAATCTGATGTTATCGATGCAGAGGTACATTAATTTTATGGAATATGTTGGAATTTTAAATTCGCCAACAAACTGACCATCTCACCAGAGACGGAGAAGCGGTGTTTTTATTTACCTAGTTGTGTGAAAATATCAAATCTTTCATTTTTTTATTATAATTATTAAATGGTTTTTCTAACTATTTGTTTTCTATTTGACGATTGTCTTTCTTCTTGAGGGCTTCTTACTAAACTCCTGGACAAAATTAACGCACCACTCATATTTTTCTAAATAATCTTTATTTATATATAATTTACTGTACGACAAGTTGCCTAGTGATCTTGTTTGACAGTGACAGTTGTTATTAAAGCTAATAATAGTATTGTTTTAACAATAATTTGTATTAAACTTCGTTTTAGACTAAAAGTGAGTTAAATGTTTCATAACGAGTGCCCATTAAAGCAAACTGCTTGTGGGAAACAAGCTTTTTATTGTGATATTTTTAATCACATGCATGATTAGAAGTTCATTTGCATAAAAATCAAATAAAAAAATGAACCGCCAAAGAAATTTGTCAATGGAGGAGGCAGTACGAGCATCGACTCTCCTAGATAAAGGATATTCAATGCGATACGTTGCAGGTTTGTTAAGAAGACATAATTCCAGCATCAGTCGCAAGGTGAGGCGATATAATGAAACCGGGTCGTACCATCGAAGACCAGGGCAAGGGCGAAAATGTTGCACTAATCAAATTGATGATCGTTTTTTGAGACAACGTGCTCTCAGAGATAGGAGAGTCACCAGCAATTTGCTAAAAAATGAACTAGCACATGTTCGAAATGTCGCGACATCATCTCGAACAGTTAGAAGACGTTTACATGAAGCAGAATTAAGCAACAGGAAACCGGCCAAAAAACTCTTACTTACCAGAGAACACAGGGTTTAGAGATAGAATTTTGCAAGATTGCATCAAAATTGGACCGTCGATAATTAGAAACGAGTTCTTTTCTCCGATGAGACTAGAGTAAGCCTAAAAGCTCCAGATGGTCGTGAGCGTGTCTGGCGAAGGCGAGGAAAAAGGTTTGCCAGCTACAATATCTCTCCTAAAGTACCTTTTGTTGGTGGCTCTAAAATGTTTTGGGGTTGGAATTTGTTTGGAGCTCGTACGGAATTGGTCCCCATACACACGAGGTCTATGAATGCCTATTATTACTTAGACAACATTATTGTCGAACATGTAATGCCTTTTGCTCCGTTTCTTGGACCTAATTTTTTATTCATGCAAGCCAACGCTCGTCCTCATGTGGCTCGACAGGTTATTGGCTACCTAAATGATGTTGATATTTCATTATAAGAGTAACCACCTAACAGTCCGGACATGAATCCTATAGAGCATCTATGGGACTATCTCAAAAAAAAGATTCGAAGTCGTAGACGCCCTATTGCCAATCACAACCAACTCATTGAGGCCGTTATTGAAGAATGAGAGAATATTCCGCAAGCTTTTGTTGAAAATTTGATATCAAGCAAGCCTCGATGCATAAATGCAGTCATACGAAGTAGAAGAGGGCCTACACGGTATAAGTGTTGACCCAGATGCATTTTATTGTGTTACTTTACTGATTTTTTTCTTTTTGCAATTTTGGGTTATGCTAGCTTATTTACGCATTTCTGGCAAAAACAAATTTTTAAAGAAACAATAATGCAAATTAAGGTCATGATAAAGTCATGTTGGACTTATTTGTAGGTGTTTATTATTATTTCAATGTTACTTAGTTTTATTTTGTGTTCATATTGTAAATATTTAGATTAATTAAAGTGGTGCGTTAATTTTGTCCAGGAGTTTATATATACTCTTATGTCAGTTTACGGTGAAGACATAACTAAATAAGAACGTTAAGACAGGATTTTTATATTAGTCTACGTGATTTAGTAAGCCTTAAGGTCTACGTGTTTAGTGTCGTGGCTGTGTCGGGTCTTGTTTCTGAGGCCTATGGCATTACTGGTCTGACACTGACTTCATAAATTCTTGACTTCATCTTAGTGTTAATGTGTCTGTTTCGCCATATAGTGTTATTAAGGCATCCTGCCAGTCTATTTGCTTTTCGTACTTGATCTCTCACTTCTTTGTTCAGGTCTCCACAGCTGGACAATGTAATTCCAAGATATTTTATTTCCGTTACTTGCACGATACTAATACCATCAATTTTTATTTTACATCTGGTTGGTTCTTTGCTAACTACTATTGTTTTAGTTTTCTGAAATGTGATTGTCATATTAAATTCTTTTGCTCTTATTGTTAAATCTGTCGACCAGTCTTTGCAGACTATCTTCATCTTTGACTATCAATATTGCGTCGTCCGCGTAACAGAGAATTTTTATTTCTTTGTTTCGCATTCTGTATCCTCTTCTTTTGTTAACGCTTTTGATGATTTCATCCATAATTAATTTAATAAGCATAGGACTTAATGAGTCCCCTAGTCTTATTTCGCTGCCTATTTCTATAGGTTATGTAAGTTGTCCATATATTCTGACTTTCATTCTGTTGTTTTTGGGAGATATGTAACTTGCTTTATAACGAATATTGTATCTGTACACGATTTTCCACTAAGAAAATCCTGTTGTTCATCTGCTAAACTTATTCTCTAATTTATTAGTGCTTGTAAAATGTTAGTTGTAAGTTTTAGAGTAGTATTTTACCTCTATAGTTTTCTGGCTGTTTGTTATCTCCTTTTTTGAATAGTAGAATTAGTTCGCCCGTTCCCCATTCTTCCGGTATTTTATTGTATAAATTTCGACTTATAATACAGAAAAAAATAAAAGGAGAAAAATTAATAGGAACGATGAGACTTAGTTTTCCTAGCTCAAAAATCTGTGTCAATGGTTCAATACCACTAATAAACATCCATTGAGAACCTCAGTCTCGATGATAGGAATAGTTTTGATGATTGCTAACCTTCGGAACGGAGACAGCTCTTAAAGAAGAAGAAGAAGATCGTTTCTTACAAAAAAAATATCAATATTTAATAAAATTTGTACAGTAACTAGAATTAGAAAAGAAAATCCTAACTTGTGGTAAAATTGCCATCTTAAGTTTCTTTTAGATTTTACACGGAGGAAACTAACAAAAGACTGAGACAAATAGAAGGCCAAAAAGAAACATAGACAATGGAAGAAAGATGGAATACATACAGTGAAGTATTAAAGACAACAGCAACTGAAGTGTGTGGAATCAAAAAATATAATAAACAGTTGAAAATGACAAGATGGTGGAATAAAGAAGTGAAGACAGAAATAAAAAAGAAGAAAATAGCATGGAAAAAATACATCGAAACGGGATTAGAAGAAGATAAAGAAAAATACTATAAGCAGAGATGATTGGCAAAAAAGACAGTCACACAAGCAAAAGCAAAAACATGAAAAGAATTTGAAGAAGAACTTCAGGAAGAATATATAACAAATAATAGAAACTTTTGGACGACAATACGACACATAAGGCAGGGAAAACGAAAGAAAATAAACGCAGTAAGAGATACTTCAAACCAAATACAAATAAGCCCAGAACAAATAGCTAAGGGTATGGAAAGAATATTATGAGAAAAAATTTGATACCGAAGTGATAAAGGAAGACAATATAATCAATGAAGGCGTAGAAAATACAGAGTCAGAGCAAATAAGTAGAGAAGAAGTAATAGAAGGATTACCAAATATAAAAATAGGCAAGGCAGGTGGAGATGATGAAATTGAACCGGAAATGGTAAAATACATGGGAGAAGAAGGAATAAACTGGCTATGGAAAATATATAAAGAGGCGTAGGAAAAACAAACAATCCCTAAAGACTGGCAGAACAATATCATCGTGCCAATATACAAAAAAGGAGAACATGTAAACTGCGACAACTATAGAGCAATATGTCTGTCATCGTTATGCTTTAAAATATATACGAAAATAATAGAGAAGAGACTGAAACAAGAAGTAGAAATGGTATTGGGAGAAGAACAAATGGCATTTAGACCGGGAAGACAGACAAATGACAACATATATATCATTAGAAACCTAATAGAAAGAAGCATAAATACGGTAGAAAAACTAGTATTAGCATTCATAGACCTAAGAGCAGCATTTGACACGATAGAAAGACATTATAGGGAAATGCTTGAGGAAAATAAACGTACCTAATGCATTGATAAAAATTCTAGAAAGTACTTACAAAGAGGTAAAAGGAAGGGTACAAATAACAGGGGAAAGATCGGAAGCATTTAATTGGAAGAGAGGTATTAAACAAGGAGATAGTCTCAGCCCTTTGCTATTCATAATAGTAATGAACGAATTGATAAGAAACACTAGAGTCAGAACTAATCAACTACAGACAATAATAGGTTACCGCAGATTACAACCGGTAACAATAGAGTCCTTAATGTATGCAGACGATATAGTACTAATAGCAGATTCCGAGAATAAAATGCAGAAACTAATGGATATATGGGTAGAACAAATAGAAGAACTTAAAATGGAGATAAACGAGGAAAAAAGTAAGATAATGATAATCAGCGGCAAAGGAGATAAGGAAGATAATCAAATAAAGATGAAATGTAAAAACTCAGAACTGGAAATAGTAACAACTTACGAATACCTGGGAAGTATAATGACTAATGACGGAAAAATAGACTGAGAAATAACAAATAGAGCAAAGAAATCAAATAAGTTATATTATGCTTTAGCCCCAATAATGCGAAAAAGAGAACCTGCACGAGAAACAAGAATAAAAATATATAACACAATAGTGATACCGACTGTGCTCTATGCAAGTGAAAACTGGACAATTCTGGAAAAACATAAGAGCAGGATAAACGCAATGGAGATGAGACATCTAAGAAGGATAGTTGGAAAGACAAAATGGGATAGATTAAGCAACGAGACTATTAGGAGAATGGCCAACCAGGAACCGATAATGAACAAAATAGCAAAGAGGCAAATGAACTGGTATGGGCATCTGATGAGGATGTAATCGAATAGAATAACAAGAAAAATTTATGAAGCAAAAAACATAGGAAAAAGAAAAAGGGGCAGACCAAGAAAAAAATGGATACAGCAAGTAATAGAGGCGGGAAAACTTAAACAAAAATCACTCGAGGAATTGAAAATAATGGCAGGAAACAGAAAAGAATGGAAGAGGTGGGTAAATGGAAATTAAAATAGCTAGCCCAAATCCGACACCCTGATAGGGTAAAAGGAAGGGGAGAAAGAAAGAAAGAAAGAAAGTTTCTTCTAGATTCTAATTGTGTAGATATTATTGGGTTTTTTTAGAGGTATAGAACTTTGACTTTTTCCAACATTTTGGCCGTATGTCGTCAATAGCGCTGCAAATGTTGTTCTCCAAGTGGTCAATCAGTGTGACCATATTTATTAGAAAACTACTTTTTTAGTAGATTTTCGACGTAGAATAATTTTTAGTAGGGAACATATCTTTAGCAGATTCTAGTAGTTTTTAAATACAGAGACATCTATGAGTAAATCCTTTAAATAAATTAGAGTGCCAACTGTTAAATAATAATTCAGTATAGATAATTTTTTGAGAGAAGTGTCGATAAAATAAAGATAGATTTGTATGATCATGTTCGTCACACGGTTTCCTTCCTTCTCAAACACAGAAAACTGTATTTAAAATTTTACCTTTTTTCTAAATTTCCTAACTTATTTAATGAAACTTCAATACAAGATATAGAAAATGAATACAGAGAATTGAAGCTTGGTACAGAATCGTATAATTCACTTGTATGTGGAAGTGGGAGTAATTCATCACCTAATGTAGAAAAGTTTTGGGTTAAAGTATCTAAGCTGATTAATACCTATGGAAGCCCCTTCTTCTTCTTCTTTCAGTACTCTGTCCGAGCCAGGATGTTCTTCTTCGGCCTGGGCCGCTCCTTCCGGCTATCTTACCCTGTATTATGATTACATAATGTTGAATGTGAACGAATCTTTTCGAATATTAATATAAATAAAACCAAGGACCATAGTAGGTTTAAAAATCAAAATGTTTCTCTAATTGTGCATGCCAAGGAGGGTTTGCAGAAGTAGAGGATTGTACTTCAAAATTTTATATAGATATATTAACCAAAATTATGAAAAAAAAAGTAGTTAAACACAGTAAAAGATCTTTATATGTAGTAAATGTAAATAAATAGAAAAAACTGATTAATAAAAATCCTTTGTTATTTAAAAAAAAATTAACATTTAAGCCGCGTATTTGTAATAAACTGCGCTCCTATTAGTTCTAACGTCAGATATATTAAAGCATGAATCATTTTTTTGCAATGGCGCATTGTATCATTTGGAAGTTTTTAGTAGATTTTAGATTTTCTAAAAAATATATGGTCACGCTGTGGTCAATTGTTTCAGGCTTATCGGCGTAGACTAGCGACTTTACATATCCTCAAGTGGCGGCCACAACGGCGCACAGCACATCGCACCGCACCTAGCCTTCACCATAGCCTCGCTGAAGCAAAGTAAATACAAGCACTGCCGTAAATGCGCGTGGCCACAACGACGCACCGCTCCTTCCTTCGCACATGGCTGGGTACCAATGCCACGCCTACGTAAATTGAGCTTAGTATTTTCTGATCTTCGCACAGTGATTATTCTAGGGATGGATAAAGACAAATTCATTATTAGTTGTGTGTTTATTCGTGAACCAATTTGAAACAAAAAAGCAAAAGCTACCACAATAGTTTGGTTTTATCAAAACTGTGGAAAGAAGTGGCAGAGGAATGTGAAACAACAGGTAAATAAAACAATAAAAATGTATAATAAGTTATATTTTAATGACTACAGAAATAAGTTTTAAAGTTTTCTCGTATCCATTTTGCTTCATTATTGAGCCTTCCAAGGGGAACCTGTATATTTTCATCATCATTACCAAATAAATGTGGGGTGCACGGTGCGTCAATACGGCCACTAATGTGCAAAGCACAGGCTAAGCTAGGTGTGGGGTATGGTGCTGTGCGTTGTACTATGCAATGTGTGGTGCGCCGTTGTGGCCGCAGCTTCACACAGAAAATAGTCTAGCGGTGTTAAATCGCACGATCTTGAAGGCCAATTCATGGGTGCGAAACGTGAAACTATGTGGTTACCAAACGTTTCTTTCCATAAATTGAAGCACGAACTGTTTGACATGTTGTGCCGTCTTGTAGAAAACCACAGCTCCTCTATACCATATTTGTTCAAATGAGAAATAAAAAAATCACTAATCATGGCTCTATAGCGGTCACCATTGACTGTAACGTTCTGGCCGGCATTGTTTTTGGAGAAGTACGAACCAACGATTCGTTAGTTAGTTTTTCCGGATGTAATGGTGTCGTAACATACACTTGAGGATTATGGCACTCCAAATACGGCAGTTTTTTTTTGTTTACATAGCAATGCAACCAAAAGTGAGGTTCATCGATAAAAAAAATTCTTTTCCGAAAATCAGGATCAACGGCAATCTCGTTTTGGGCCCATTCGCAGAATCTACGTCTTACTAAGTGATCGTGTAGCTTCAATAATTCTTGCACGAGTTGGATTTTGTAAACACGCAAACCAAGATCTTTTCGCAAAATCTTCCATAAAGTTGATGGACACTTATCCAACTGCTGTGCATGATGGCGGATAGACTGATTTGGGTCTTTCGAATAGATAGAATGATTCTCAAAATATATTTACGCAATTTTTAAGCATTGTTCACACGCCAGTCTATGCATGCTTAAATGCCAAACTAAAATAAACATAAATCACTTGACAGCCAGTTAAAAAAGAGTTGCCAACTTACATTTCTATACCTCTAAAAAACACTCTTTATAAATGAATAAAAATGTACATACTCGTACGTTTCGTCCAGAAAAAACATCTAGTAAACGATTAAAACAATTTAATCCCTAATTATGGTGAATACGCCGGTGCAAAATTATTTCCACAATATCATTACGTAATAGAAATTTGATTTATTACTATAGTGCTGACTTCTCGCATAGTATAATTTACGAAAACAGTTATAAAAGCTAAAATAAGTCCGGAGTTCTCGCCAGAACATAATAAGCTTTGCAGTAAGTGCAAATAGGATTACCTTATAGAAGTACACAATGGAAAGATGGAGCGTGAACTGAAATGGAAGCAGTACATATAAACCTTTTTACGTTTTTAAGGTGATTCACTGCGATTTTATGAGACTATTTGTAATGAAATTTTACGTGAACAAGAGAAAAGAAATTGTGCTTTATATAGATTATTAATATGTATTTATTTTTTAATATATAAACAAACACAAGCTATAAATACACTACCGTAAAAGCTGTTTTCATTATTACTCCCATGTAAACCATCATAGAAGTTAAAATAGAATACGATCCGACTAGAATCAAAGCTCTGGGATTTCAGACTACATACCCTACCAATCAGAAACACTGATGTAAACTGGGCTTGAACCAATGCTCAAAAAGCCAGTCGCTTTGCATAGCATCTCGAAAACACATTCCAACCAAACAAAGGAAATGACTTGGTCAACGTGAATAGTTTTGAACCAGATTTATGGGAAATTAAACCTGTTGATACCAGAGAAAAAATAAGAAATTGCGAATGAGATAAAAAAGAATATTGATCCCAAGAAAGCTCCTAGGTTCGATCTAATAACAGGCAAAATATTAAAACAATTATCAAAAAAGCCGTCATTAAGCTTACATATCTATTTAATGCATCATTTAGACTAAATATTTACTTCTTCAAGTGTCATTTCCGCGGCGGAGGTCGGCAATCATCATAGCTATTCGCACTTTTGAGACGGCTGCTCTGAAAAGTTCATTTTATGTACATCCGTACCACTCTTTTAGGTTGCGCAGCCATGACATTCTACGTCTCCCTATGCTTCTCTTTCCTTGGATCTTTCCCTGCATAATTAGTTAGAGCAAGTTGTATTTCTCTCCACGTGTAATATGTCCGAGATATTCCAATTTTCTTGTTTTAATTATATTTAAAACTTCTATTTCTTTATTCATCCTTCTCAGAACCTCTTTGTTTGTGATGTGTTCTGTCCCGATATTTTTAGAATTCTTCTATACACCCACAGCTTTTTTCATTGATGTCGCATTCAAGGTCCAAGATTCCATTCCATAAAATAAAATCGAAAAATCATAGCACCTCGCCAACCTAACTCTTAGTTCCAATTTTAAATCCCTTGTACATAGCACTCTTCTCATTTTGTTTAAATTTGCTCTAGCCTTTCCTATTCTTTGGCGACAATACGCATCCCTGTCTCACTCCACATCTTATTTCAATTTCTTCTGACAGCTGTTAGTTAACACGTACTTTTGCTCGCTGTTTGTAGTATAAATTTGATATGATCCTGAGGTGGTTGTAGTCAATTTTCTTTGATTTCAGGACATTCATTAATTGTTTATGTCGTACTTTATAGTCAATAAAACATACAAATCATTTAACATAACTAAATTACTTAGTAGGCTCTAAATGGTAGTAAGATCGCCATCCTAATTTGTGGAACAAATCTTCCGTTTATTTCTACCATCGGGAGAGTATCAAAGAAAAGCTGTAGTAGAAACTGAGTTTTGCTTGAAAGTCTTAAATTTTGTAAGTAACTATTCTTTAGTTCTTTACTTATTAATATTGTTTGGGAATCGCACCTATACTGGTTATTTCTAAAGAATAATATTAAATTGTGGTTTTAGTAAACTTTCCAATAACGACGCCCGTGGGTATTGTCAATCAGTCCGTCGGTTGTGATTGAAATCGTATGAATATGTAACAAAGTTCTGTACCAAACCGAGTATAACTAGCAAACGGTTTTAATTGTAAATCCCGTTTTGTAACGAGGAGTTACTCATTACCGTCACGGCGGGACGAGGAGCAGTCACCTACTTTATTTTTAATAAGCGGATACATAGGGATTTGTTGCCATGCCACCTGGGATTCGGGGGGATCAAAGGATGATCGATTTTTAGGCACTGTGGAAAGGTTAGGGATTATAAGTAATTAAGAATTTAGATTTAGTAAACCGGCGACGAGGCGGTGGATCGAGGCCCGAGGTAAAGTTGACGAAATGAATTAGGGAAAAGGTGAAACGGCTAATGAGCTGGCGGAGGATGAACCTTTCTATTTATTCCGATGTTTTTATTTAGTTATCTTCGCAACTGACAGATATTGAAAAGGCGTATAACGATAAATACTTGATATTTGACTTATCAAAAAAGGGATAATTCGGAAAAATCTAAAAATATACACAGACAAACAGTAGAAGTGTACAAATATAGCTTCAACAAAGACATATCAGCATTTAATACAATCTGCAAATACATTACTCCGACTGGGGAAGTTGGTGCGTGGATTAGGTAGCTTAACAGCTATCTCTGCCAGTCCCAAGCCCGGATAAAGAACAAGGGAGTCTTCAGATCAGGTTAGCACTCTTTGTGAAGACTAAAAATATAGCAGAACTCATAGAAACAAGGATGGGTAATTTCACGTTAACTATGCAAAAATGGGGAGTCGACCAATTTGGATTTGGCTTAAACTTAAACAGGCGTCTTCTATACTATAAAATATGGTGATTTGCCAAATAGCAACGTTCTACATCTAAAATAGCCGTCTATAAGAGTAATTCAATTTTTTCCAATGTACAAAAAAAATTCCAAGTCTTTAAACTCCATAAAAACATCGCTTTGTTGTTCCTTTTCATACAGGTACTATAATTATAATCGATTTGCTAATTGGGGCAGTTTATTCTTTATTTACGTATTTATTTTTTTCAATAACTATATTTTTTCATTACTTTTTATTTTAATTATGTGTTTACAGGTATTTTATTGTTATTTATATTATTAACCTAACCTAACATGACTGCTAACAAAAGACTGTACGAAAAAATTGGCTGACACTATTTAGTGATGAAAAGTTCTATTAATTATCTTATTACGTTTGATTGAATTTAGCGAATTAAACAACCTAAAAATCACCAACGGATTCTTCAGACATAAAAATATTCATAAATATACATGGACGCAAGCAACACGAAAGCTGAAATCGATAATAGACTATGTAAAAGTCAAACAAGATACCACAATAAAGATAAAAGATGTTAAAGTCAGAAGAGGAGCAGAATATGGAACTGACCATAAACTACTGACAGCATAAATGGGCATTAATTGGAAACATAACAAGACCCCCTCTACAGAAGAACCGTTGAACACTATAAGAGAAAAAAAGTACAATATAAAACTACAACTCCAAGAACAATCAATAAGAGAACTATACAAACAACGTCTAGAACAAAAATTAATAGAATTCAGATGCGGCAACATCGAAGAAATATACACGCATGTATAAAGACGAGTATAAAACAAGCAGCATTCGAAACCCTTGGAGAAAAAGAACGTATAACAAATAAACAGCACTATTATGAAATAAATGAACGAACAAAAGGAATAATTGAAGAAAAAAAGCAACTATACACAAAATGGCTGACTACAAACAACGATGAATTTTATAAAGAATATAGAGAAAAAGATAGAGAAGTGAAAGAACAAATAACACAACAAGAGAATGAATAATGGGAAAGAACCTGCTTAAATATTGAAACATACGTAGGAGGTACAAGAACCTTGGAGTCATGGAAAGTACTGATAGGATTGAAACAAAACTCAAAAGAAAAAATTAAATTGGGAAATATACAGGACAAAGAATGGAAGGACTATTACAGGAACTGTTAACAGAACAAAGACTACAATTCATTGTAAAAGAAAACAGGCAAAGAAGAAGCAGATCTCCACAGCAAGAAATAAAAATAACAGTTAGGGAAAATAAGAAAGCACCGAGACCTGGAGGCATCTTACCTGAGCTTATAAAGTACGGCTCAAAAAAATTACACTGGATGATAAAATGAATATTTCAGAAAGCCATAAAGGGAGAACAGCTCCCAAAGGAATGGCTGGAGCCATATATGACATCTATATTTAAGAAAGGAGATAGAAAAAGATGCGAAAATTACAAAGAATTAAGCGTAATATCATGAACAGGAAAATTATATCGGAAGATACTGCGAGCGAAAAGATAGAGCAAGCGATAAAAGGCAAAATCGGGGAGGATCAGGCAGGCTTCACGACAGGTAGATTGTGCATAGACCACATATAAACACTAGACTAACTGTTGAAAAAGAAAAGAGCAAAAAATAGAGATATAAATTTGGAATTTGTGGACCTGAGAAATGCGTATGACTCTATACCAAGGTCAGAACTATGGGAGGTAATGTACAAATTTGAAATGCAGACGGAACTCATAAAAGCTACAAAAGCTTTGTATAAAGAAAATTATGTGTCCATTAAAATGGGAACAAGAATCATAGGAGACTTCACCACAATAAAAGGGCTCCTGCAGGGTTGTTTCACATCTCAAAACCTATTTAAAATTTACTTAGAGAAAGCTTTGACTACATGGAAAATAAAATGCAAAGGCATGGGAGTACCGATACGAAATGAACACCTATATTCGTTAAGCTTTACAGACGATCAAGTAGTGATTGCACTAGACCAAGAAGACCTTAGCTACATGATGAAGAAACTACAAGAAGAATATACCAAGGCTGGCCTAGATATTACCTTCGCGAAAACAGAGTACCTATCTATAAGTAAAGAAGAGATAGATCTACAGATTGACGACAACGTAACAATGAAAAGAAAAGATAAATTCAAATACTTGGGGTTTATAATCACGAAAAAGGCAACAACAAAGGAAGAAATGAAACAAAGATTAGGACAAACAAGAACAGCAATCCGACAACTTAACCCAGTATGGTGGGATAGACACCTAAATATGAAAACAAAAACACAGATTTATAAAACATTAGTGAGAAGTATTATGACTATGGGGCTGAAGATTGGATTATAAACAAGAAAAACAGCAGTAAGATAATAGCAACAGGGATGAAATGCCTGCGAAGATGCTGCAGAGTAACAAAAATAGATTGGAGAAGTAATAACGAAATAAAGCAAAGAACAGTAATAGAAACAGACATACTAACATATTAAATAACAAAAAAGACTAAAGTGGTATGAACATGTAAGAAGAACTAGCGACAGTAGATGGATAAAGAGAATAACCGAATGGAGCCCCATAGGAAGGAGGAAAAGAGGACGACCCCGAAGATCCTGGAGGAACGAAGTAGACGCCATGAGTAAGAGAGGCCTAAGCGATGGAGAATCTGACAACAGAGAGAGATGATAACGTTGAGCGAGGGAAAACAGTAAATATTGTAGAATCTCTAAACATATGTATATAAGTTCTATTAATTGCTGAGAAATTTCGGAAAAATTGGGAATTTGGTCACTTAAGTGAAAGCATCACCATTTAATCCTCTGATATAAAATGTGTACCTATTTTTACCTTAAAGTATATACTTTTACACAAATTTTCCTAAATTTTAAAAGAAAAAAAATTATTTTTTGAGATTTTTTTTGCTGAAAAGCACTTTTTAAGTAAAAGTGCTTTTTAAAATTTACGAATTTTCCTTTAGAGTTACTCTAATTTTATCACCGGGATCGTGTTTAGTAGAAAATTGTAGATCAAAAATGTATTTTTTATATATTTTTAAAGCATCTAAAGCAAGATACGCAAAACAATATAGAATACGGAAAAAAATTTTTACCTAGAAAAAATTAAATTACAGATATAGACTGCTATTTTGGACTTTAAAAACTGAAATTTGGTAAATCAATATATTATTATAGTATATAATACGCCTGTAAAATCTAAGCCAAATTGAAAGGGATAGAATAGAACAGAAATATGCTTTATTGTCACTGAAAATTGTTATATTTTATGGATAAATCTTACAAAAAGTCAAAAAATAACAATTAAAATTTACTAAAATTACATAAACCGTCAATATCATAAAATAAAAGATAATAAAATATGCAATCCATTGCAAAATTTAAATCGATAATTGCATAATAAAACCTTACGAACTTGTAAGTTTAAGTTGCTGCATGTGATATCCAAATATATATAAAAATACTTTAGTTGCTTGTATCTAAACGTACTATAATTTCTTAGTTATTCGTTAAGAAATTCTTCCACTGAATAAGATGGTCTTTCAGATAGATAGGCTTTTGTTAATTTACGGAACGTAAGAAAAAAAGTTGTAGATTTAAGTTGCAAAGGGAGATGGTTGTATATTTTTCAAAACACATCAAAGCTTGAATTTCTGGTGGAGTCGCCATGAGTAGGTCTTGCTGGAAAAACATGAAGGTGTTTACGAATTAAGCAAACAGTTTCCAGAATACATAAAGAGGAAAGAGTTAAAATCCCGTGATTTTTTACCTAGCTTCTGCAATGTGTTATTCTACTGAGGCCAAAAAGATACCGTATTGCTCTTTTTGTAATTTAAAAATAATAACAGATTGGGCAGCTGTACTAGAACCCCAAAAAGAAACGCAATATCGAAGATGAGACTCGAACAAAAAAAAATATGTTATAGCAGGCTGAGGCTAGTTTCTTATTTAAAAAAATCGATATGAACGGACCATTTAAGGTTGCTGTCTATAAAAATACCAACAAATTTTACAGAATCAACGATACTGATCTGGCTGTTATTAAGAAGCACGAGTTGAAGAGATCCTTTATAGGATAATGCTACTGTCTTATCCACGTTAAAAGAGAGTAAATTAGAGTCGGACCAGGTTTTTTGCCAGGGTCGCCTGCCCAACTTTGCATAGTAGATGTGAAATTGAAACGCAAGTAACCCAAAAAAATATATCAATGAAAAAATGAATATATTAAGGATAACCAATTAAAACATTAAATTTAATCAAAACGTAAGAGACCAGGAATTCACTACAGAACTCACTGGTACACAAATGGGTGTATGTATTATTAAAAAAAAAGTAAAAAATTGGTACAGTAGGCGATGCAGTAGACTAGCACGAAGCTTCATAATATGTTTTCTGTATTTCTTAAATTTAAATAATATTCTAGCATCTTGTCTAGCCGTGTCATTAAATATGATTTCAAACTGTACCCATTAACTAAAAAAATATTACAAACCTAACTGTCTCCAGCTTCAACTCTCTGTATACCACTATTGTTAAATATTGTTTGATCATGTATAAAACCCAGCCATCTTGCAACAATATTTCTAATTTTGTTGAACATTTACTGCAAAAGTTCTTTTTGTAAACAATATATCGTTTCATGCGAATTAATTCGTATTAAAGAAAAATAACCGCAGCTATGCATCTTGGAAATCATAGAATGGCATAAAACTCTTCTTCAACTTGTACCATTTCTTCATTTGTTTGATATATTTTAATATACTGTTACGATAATAAATATCATGGCCTATAAAACTGTATATATATATATATATATATATATATATATATATATATATATATATATTATGACTAATTCTGTTTTGTTGTAGTCATTTCGGCGTTTGTTTACTAGAAGCCTCTATTATAGACACGAATTTTGATGAGTCATGGGCCACGACTCGAGGGTTTCCAAGCAGTTGAAAAACTAGTTTTAGCTGTTGACCTCCTTCTAGTTTATTCGATGGCGTTCCCGTTATTCTTGTCAACACCACCAACAATGTTCGAGTCTGCTATAGGGAATTCCGGAACTAACGGAGGTTTATATAAAAGAGAAATGTTATACGGAGGGTCAGTTATATCTGAAGACTCGCGCCCGCGATTTTAATTGTAGCGTTCGTATAAAATAAATTATGTATTATTGAGTAGTTAAATAAATTAGTATAAGTTATCGTGCTTTTTAATAAATTAAAATAAGAACCTTTTAATAAAGACATTATAAATTGAATAAAGACAACAGTTAAATAAATATCATTTCAATACTATCTATTTAATGATACAATTGCTGTTAAATTCTTTCGATAATAATTATTGCTAATAATGATATTACTTACCTCTTTGTTCGAAAGTTCGATTAAAGGTTAGATCTATTCAAAGAATAACTGTATCTTTTGTCAAAAGAAATCTTTCTTAATACCCAAGATTTTCATTATTTCTTGCCATAATTCTGATTTAACATTTTTTCCTTGAACAGAATGTAACGCTAAAGGAACTCTTTTTCTTGCTTCTGCTACTGTAGTCGCTTCTTGAGTAGGAAGGGATGCAATGTCAGGCCATTTTGAAAAATAATCCATTGAGAACATTAAGTACTTGTTTACCCTCTCTTCATAGGAAGTTGACCGAGAATATCACAAGGATCTAGGGATCCCACCTTAAATTTTAACCTTTACCATGCGAGATGCGCTATGCACCATTACGCAGATGATTTTAAGACTTTGACATTTTTGTTTCTCCTAACCTAACCTGTATCCTTTACCGATTAAAAAAGGAGATCAATGCTCATCATATTATAACCACAGTATAAATAGTCTATACTGTGTTATAACCAGAGATATGTAAGAGAGTAAACCTGTCTTACATATCTCTGGTTATAACCAATAAAAATAACCTTGGTCCATCCTTGGCCGTTTTCTTAGGTTGTTCAAAATTTCTATAAATATTTTGAGAACGATTTCAAAACATCAAACTTTGGTTAATTAAAAAATGTGATTTTCATTACAACCAATAAATTGTGGCTTAATCCCATATAAACATAATATTTAAATTAAAAAAGAAGTTTAAAAAAGTTTCATTGTAAAAGATTTTGCTATTTAGTAGTGGGAATAAAATGTAAAGAAACATACAAAAAACCAGAAAAAGTACTCAATGTTTGTCAAATAAAACAAGAAATAGGCTTTTTGAAAGAGGAAAGAAAGAATTTTGGAAATTAAGATAATATATTATTGATATGAAGGATAAAATTTTCTTTTAAATTAAGAATTAGTTGTAAGTTTTTTATTTATGAGATTTGCTAGTCATCATTTTAATCATAATTTCGATAAGACTACATAAATGAAAGATTATAATTGGTTAATTAAACATCTAGCTTAAATCTAGTTTTCAAATAAATTGTCTATTTATTATTTCTTGAAAACACAAGCCAAAATTTTAAAATCATAATATGCGTAATGGAGCATCGCGCAGATCGCATGGTAAAGGTAAAAATTTAAGGTGGGATCCCTAGATCCAAGTAGAATATCCACTGCAAGTCGTTCAAAAGGCTCGTCGGAAAGAAATTGTACCATTTTACCACGATTTTTTATTCTAGGTCCTTTTTTACTATTAAATAAATCGCATTTCTTACCATTTCACCAATATTTTACATCTTGGCGGCAATTGATCCAGTAAAATCTGTCTTGACCTCTGGCAAGTATTCTTTTAACGAAGTTCTTATAATATACTTTTATTGTGTAATTTTGGCAGTACCACTTGCTGAACTGTACGAACTCCATCAGGATTGTCCCACTTTAGAGACTTTTTCTATATTAAATAAATCTAATAGAACCGTCGTAATACTATTAACTCTTCTTCCATAGCAAATATATATATATATATAATATATATATATATATATATATAATCTTCGTCATTTCGCCCTTCTAATTCCCATTAACCTATTACTTCATTATAACTACCCTTACGGATTTTGGCATTAAACTCACCTATAACTAGTATTACTTCATGAGTTTTTAATTTATTTACTTTTAAAGCTGAATAAATTCTAATCAGCAACCAATTCTATACAATTTCTTACGAACCATCTAAATAATCAATTTTTAGTCTCATAATTTATATCCTTTTTCCGCATACCCTCAAGAGTTAAAACTTTCCCGTTGCCAAAAACGTATAACCCAATTTGCTACCCCTCAATGTATTTACTAAATTATAAAAAGACAAACCTTCGGTATTTCCACCCCGTCTTGTCATGTCAAACTCGTCGCTTGTGTTTCTTTAATATTTAAAATGTTAAGATTTTTAGTCCGAATATATTTTGCGTGGGTTTTTATTCTGAATACGTTTCTTATAATTTTCACTTTAGTTTTTTACCCAAATTTTTGTTGTTTCTATTACGAATTGTAGTTAAGTACAATTGTTGTATTACAAAAACTTTGAAATTGATATGTCCATGCCTAAAAATGGACAGAATAGGTCACCGAGATGAAGCGGAAATGTATAAATATATAATACTATAATGAGTTTAAGAGTTTAAGTTTAAGTAAGAAGACAAAGCTTATGATAATTAGCAAGAAAAGGATAACAAAAGGTTAACTCTACGTCAACCAAATCCCTGTAGAAACAGTGACGCACTACAACTACCTCGGCACCATAATACATAAAGAATGGACCAACCACCAGGAGATTAGAGCACGCATCGGAAACCAGCTTCAATCGGATGGGGGCCTTCTTTAAGAGTCACAACCTCTCTCTTGATACAAAAGTAAGAATGCTGCGATGATACGTCTTCTCTGTCCTTTTTTATGGTGTTGAATCGTGGACCTTGAACGAAGATATGTGCAGAAAACTGGAAGTATTTGAGATGTGGCCATATCGGGGAATGCTTAAGATCCCCTGGACTGACCGAGTCACAAATAAGGAGGTCCTCAGAAGAATAAATAAGAACCGAGAGGCACTGACCACCATCAAATCTCGAAAGTTACAATCCTTCGGACATATTATGCAAAATGAATCCAGATATGCTCTCCTTCAAGCCATCAGCAATGAAAAAAATTTGGAAAACGACGTCCAGGAAGAAGAAGAACATCTTGGTTAAAGAACCTCAGAATCTGATTCAATACAACATCTGTGCAGCTTTTCCGCGCTGCTGCAGATAAGATAAAGATTGTCATGATGATCGCCAACATTCTTAACGGATAAGCACATCAAGAAGAAGAAGAATAATGAGTTTAATGATGAAGATGAAAAAAGTCTGCAAAGATTGGTCTACAGATTTACCATAAGAGCAAAAGAATTTAATATAACAATCTCATCTCAGAAAACTAAACAATAGTAGTCAGTAAGGAACCAACCAGATGTAAAATAGAAATTGATGGCATCATTATTAAACATGTGATGAAAAAGAATACCTGGTAATTACACTGTCTAGCTATGGAGACCTGGACAAAGAAGTGAGAGATTAAGTACAAAAAGCAAATAGACTGGCAGGATGCCTTAATAACACTATATGGCGAAACAGACACATTAACACTGAGATGAAGTCAAGAATTTATAAAGCCAGTGTAAGACCAATAATGACATATGCCTCAGAAACAAGACCCGACACAGCCACAACGCAAAGGCTACTGAGAACTACAGAGATGGGAGTACTGAGAAGAATTACAGGAAATACGCTGAGAGATCGAAAGAGAAATTAAGAAAATGTAACGTACAGTGGATAACTGAATGGACAGAAAATAGAAAAAAATAAAGGAATAACCACATAACCCGAATGCAGGAGACGCGTGTCGTCAAAATAGCAAGAGATGTCACCAATACGCAGAAGAAGTATCGGACGATCGCGCAAAAGATGAAGTGACAACCTTCCATAGAAGTATTAATATGCCAATGAACAAGTAGAATTGCTTGAAGAGGAAGAAAAAGAAGAAGAGTTTATTTATTGAAGTGAATACTTCCTAGCGCTCGGTATGTTGTTTTGACAAGACCGAAATCATATTTAGCGTGACTCGAAAAATCGAGACGTGTGTAGTAACCTTGTGGTATACCATAATATATATATAATATACACACATATACACTTATAACTGGAGAACGACTGGATCGGTATGGCTAATTTTTATTTTAAAATATTTGTATAAAATAAAATAAATCAAATAAAATTAAATCAAATTAAACAAAATTAAATAAAACTATAAAAAAATAAAAAAAAATTATAAAAAATTCTAAAAGATAAATAAAAATTTTGAAAAATTATAAGAAAATTTAAAAAATTATAAAAAATTATAAAAAATTATAAAAAATTATAAAAAAATTATAAAAAAAATTATAAAAAATTATTAAAAACTTTAAAAACCTATAAAAAATATAAAAAATTTTAAAAAATTAAATAAAATTAAATAAAATGGTTAACAGAAACAAAAGTTTTTATTATTTTAATGAAAATAAGCCACAATTTAAGGATAAAATAAATTTATTAATGTTTCAATATGCACTTAGGAAATCGTTCTCGAAATACAAATATTAATAAATTAATAAAGTTTATTTTAAGAATTTTGTAGTCTTTTGTAAAGTATTTCCAACTGGAAAGTTTTTATTGAAAATTAATGATTATTTTTAAAATATAATAATAATCAAAATGAAATAATTAAGCATAAATACAAGATAATAATGAAAATGTATATGAATTTTATAGGTGTTATATTTAACAAATTTTGAAAATTACTAATCAAAATTTTTAAAGAAAAAAATTAAATTTTTTTTTAATTTTATAGAACTTAATAGGCGAGCGGTGTACTCCTATTAGCAGAGCATAAACCGACAATTTTTTGCATTTGTACCGTATTTCACCTTTTTTAATTCGATTCTATATATTTTTTTCAGTTCAAAAGTGTTTTTTTTTTTATTTTTCCAATCCATATTATTCCATAAGTGTTTTATTTATCCAAGATATCTCATCGAAATAAATACTTTTTCTATCTTGGTAATTTTTAAAAAAAATGCTTCCTTATCGAGTTATTTGCAACTTTTTGTTGAAAAAAAACACTTAATTAGTGATATTTGTGACTTTTTTTAAACTTATAAATATATTGCAATTCTATAAAAAGTGTTTTAATCCTTAAACCTTTAAGTACACGTAAGAATATTTTGAGAAGGATAAATGGATTTTATCTTACTCAAAACATAGAACCAAATATCGAATATGCATTTCAAGCAATCTATCACTTATACGATAAAAAGCTTGTGCGGTTGCGGCGATACAGGCGTGCTGGGCTTAGAATTCATTGTTTAAATTTAAAACTATGTTTTTAGTAAGATGACAACCACTTATCATTTTAAAAATATTTTTATTTAGACGTGAAGATTTGAAGATTATAAAGCTTTTTGTATAATTGTAATTCATTAAATATTTTTTTAGAAAAAAAATCCCAAAAATCACTAATTTAGGCATTTTTTCGACAAAAAGTTGCAAATGACTTGAAAAGACAGTACTTTTCGGAAAATTATTAACAGAGAAAAAGTACTTACTTCGCTGAGATACGTCAAAAAAATGTTACTCTAAGCGATTTGGGAAATTTGTCTTTTTTTTTATAAGATATTTGTTAATAACGATTTCCCGTTCACTTGGAAAAATATATTGCATCGAGTAAAAAAGGTTTGGTGTGGTAGAAATGCAAAAAAATTCGGTTTATTTCGTTTCTAAGCATCTTTTTAGGGGTAAACCGCTTGCCTATAAATTTGTAGTGTTATTATAAAAAATTTAGTAAAAAGCAGACATAAAATTCCATTAACCTACACATAGTAATAACACGTTATAAGAAGTATTCATTTCTTTCGGCACTCTCCAATATAAATATTTTTTTTCTAAAAATTTGATTCTAACGTTAGATTCGAAATGTGGCAACAACATAAACATGGCCTTCAAAAACATTAGTTTTGTTTTACCATTGTTTTACTGTATATTATAAATATATACGTTTATTATCACAAATATCATTTTGGTATTGTGAAAGCAGTGTCAAGTAAAGTTTTTTGTCATTAAACTTTTAAAGTTTCTCAGTTTTTTTATATATCCTCTGCTTCTCTTTTAAAAGACCACTGGCGATGTAGCCTCGACCTCGAGTCCAGCAGCAATTACCGTACATCCCGAAAAGCAATAGACGGAATCGAATTACCACGGAGACTGATGAAGAAGGGGGATAAATAATATTTGCCTTTAGGACCTCTGGCAAATTGCTGGTCTTGAAAGGGGATGGGGTACGAGTAAGAGCGGGCTGCAGGAAAGAGCAAAGTGAGTGGATAAAATTTTCATTATGGTTTATTTCGGCGTTGCCAAAGTTGCTAAATTATTAGTGGGAGTCGTTTTTTAATCGATCTCAGGTCTGTCTTTTATCAACTACTTTTTTAATAGCGCCGTTACTTATAAGGAAATTTTATAACACTGGTCAAATAAGCCTGATAAATTTACTATATTATTAATGTACAGTAACTACACTAAAGTTGTTATTTATTACAGGCTTTAGTCTCGTTATGAAAAAATCATAAAAAAGTATAAAAAATTATAAAAAATTATACAAAATTTTGAAAAATTATAAAAAATTATAAAAAATTATAAAAAATTATAAAAAATTATAAAAAATTATAAAAAATTATAAAAAATTATAAAAAATTATAAAAAATTATAAGAAATTATAAAAAATTATACAAAATTGTAAAAAATTTAAACAAAATTATAAAAAATATCAAAAATTATAAAATATCTATTAGCTATGAGATTATTTATACAACCAAATGAAACACAATAACATTTAGTTGGATTTAAGCTTAAACCAGTTTGTTTTGACCATAAACATACATTATTCACATCATCTTGCAAGAGATCTCTATCCGATTTATCATGTATACAACGAAATGCTTAAGATCGTCAGCAAATAGCAGGAAGTGTCAGTTTTTGATAGTTTTAGCAATATCGTTAATGAACAAGTTAAAAAACAAGGGACAACAATGAGACCCTGTGGGACACCAGAACAACAATGGAATTCTTTTGAAATATAATTGTTAATACGAACTTGCTGTGCACATCCCATTAAAAAACTTTGAATTCAATTGACAATGGGGTCATCAAAGCCAGATGCATGAAGTTAGTGAACCAAAAGGTTATAATTAACCCGGTCGAAGGCCTTTGCGAAATCAGTGTAAATGCTGTCGACTTGAATTTTATTCCCAAATGCAGCTAACAAGTATTGTTGGTGATTGACAAGGTTTCTTACTGTTGACTTCTAGAAAATTTGTGTTGTTCACCATTAATTATGTTTTTGTAAGCCCAGGTAAGATTTATCGATACCAGTTTATCAAAAAGTTTCGGGATTGATGATTGAATAGGTATACCTCTATAATTGTTAACACACTCACAATTGCAGATTTAAAGATGTGTGTAAGAAAACTAGTTTTCCAATATTGTGGAAATACAGATGATCACAATGATAAATTGAAAATTTGTTCGTAAAATAGTTTCGAAACACAATTCAGATTTCTGCCTTAATCTGAGCCTTCTAAAAATTGCAAGGCATAGCCAGACGTTGATAAAGATGTTAATAGAGACATGGGGAATCTAAAATTTGCATTCCACGACATGTCTCCTCAACTAAGCAGAAATCATTAGCGAATTGGTTTGTTGTACTCATACAGAGTAGATCCGAATAAAATGAAAAAGACAGTTAAGATTTGATTTCACGTACAAAGCGTCTATGTATCTGTTTATACGTATTTCGCCTTAATAAGGCTCATCAGAACAGCTATTTATAGGCTTTCTCAACGTGAAAAATAAATCTTTCCTGTCTTTAAGAAGCAACACTAAAATGGCTTCGAAACGGACGCAATAGCGACATCTGTTAATAAATCCGTAAAATAGTTTCGAAACACAATTCAGATTTCTGCCTTAATCTGAGCCTTCTAAAAATTGCAAGGCATAGCAGACGTTGATAAAGATGTTAATGCTAAAAAGCAGGAAAGATTTATTTTCACGTTGAGAACGCCTATGAATAGCTGTTCTGATGAGCCTTATTAAGGCGAAATACGTATAAACAGATACATAGACGCTTTGTACGTGAAATCAAATCTTGACTGTCTTTTTCATTTCATTAAAAATTTGTTGTTTAGGTTTACTTCTTCTTCATCTTTTTCCTCTTTATAATCAATTCTGCTTGTTCATTGGCGGATTATACCTCTATGGAAGGTTGTCACTCCATCGTTTGCGCGCTCTTCCGATACTTCTTCTGCCGATTGGTGACGTATCTCTTGTTATTTTGACGAGAAGGGTCTCCTCCATTCTGCTTATGTAGTTATTCCATTTTTTTGGTTTCTACTTTGTGTTCATTCATTTATACACCATACGTTACATTTTCTTCTAATGTCTTCACTTTTCGTTCGATCTCTCAACGTATTTCCTGTAATTCTTCTCAGTACTCTCATCTCTGCGTTTCCAGTAGTCTTTGCGTTGTGCTGTGTCGGGTCTTATTTCTGATGCATGTGTCATTATTGGTCTTACACTGACTTTATAAATTCTTGACTTCATCTCAGTGTTAATGTGTCTCTTTCGCCATATACTGTTATTAAGGTATCCTGCCAGTCTATTTGCTTGTTGTATTTGATATCAGTATAGCAGTAAGATAGTAGCAACAGAGATGGAATGCCTGCGAAGATGCTGCAGAGTAACAAGAATGGATAGGAGAAGTAATGACGAAATAAAGCAAAGAACATCAATAGAAACAGACATACTAACATATATAGAACAAAAAAGACTAAAGTGGTATGGACATGTAAGAAGAACTAGCGACAGCAGATGGATAAAGAAAATAACCGAATGGAGCCCCATAGGAAGGAGGAAAAGAGGACGACCCCGAAAATCCTGGAGGAACGAAGTAGACGACGCCATGAGTAAGAGAGGACTGAACGATGGAGAATGGAACAACAGAGAGAGATGGAAACGGTTGAGCGAGGGAAGGCAGTGAATACTGTAGAATCCCTAAATATATATATATATATTTGATATCTCAATTCTTTGTTCAAGTCTCCATAGCTAGACAGTGTAATTCCCAGGTATTTTATTTCCATTACTTGTTCAATACTGATGCCATCAATTTTTATTTTACATCTGGTTGGTTCTTTGCTGACTACTTTTGTTTTAGTTTTCTGAAATGAGATTGTCATATTGAATTCTTTTGCTCTTATGTTAAATCTGTGGATCAGTCTTTGCAGACTATTTTCATTTTATGCTGTCAACATTGCGTCGTCTGCGTAACAGATTATTTTAATTTCTTTGTTTCCCATTCTGTACCCTCTTCCTTTGTTAACGCTGTTGGTGATTTCATCCATAATCAAATTGAAGAACATGGGGCTCAATGAATCCCTTTGTCTTATTCCGTTGCCTATGTCTATATGTTCTGTAAGTTGTCCATCTATTCTGACTTCCATTTTGTTGTTTTGGTAAATGTTTACGATAGTTTTTATAATATTTAGGGGAATTTATCTATTATACAGAAGATAGATTACATCTTTGAGTCTTACTCTGTCAAACACATTTTTAGGTCAATCAGACACAGAAATGCTGATCTATTATAGTGTAGTGATTTCTCAGTAATTTGCTTTATAACGAATATTGCATCTGTACACGATCTTTCACTACGAAAACCCTGTTGTTCATCTGCTAAACTTATCCTGTAGTTTTTTGGCTGTTTTGTATCTCCTTTTTTTTGAATATTAGAATTAGTTTGCTCGTTCTCCATTCTTCCTGTATTTTATTGTGTTTTATAATTTTATTAATTAATGTTGTTAATTGTTCTGTCTAAAGGTTAGCAAAGGGAAAAATAGTTCTTAATAAGAGCTGCTGGTATACCATCAGGCTCTGATAAATATATTGTTACGTAAAACAATATGAGTCATATTAAAAAAAACATGTAAACATCTTGTTTATTCAATTCTGTTGTAGATTTTACGAGAGCCTTCGATTAGCCGGCAGAAATTTACCTGAAATGATGAGTCATGGGCCACGACCAGTTGAAAAACTAATTTTAGCTGTTGACCTGCTTCTAATTTATTCGATGGCGTTCCCGTTATGTTCGAGTCTGCTATAGGGAATTCCGGAACTAACGGAGGTTTATATAAAGGAAAAATCTTATATGGAGAGGACAGTTAATTCTGAAGACGCGCTCGCGATATTTATTGTTACGCTCGCCTTTTAATAAATTATGTATTTTTAGTGATAAATAAATTAATATAAGTTATTGTGCTTTTTAATAAATTAAGATAAGAACCTTTTGATAAAGACATTATAAATTAAAGACATAACAATTAATAAATTCACAACAATATGTAGTTTTTAAACTCACAATTCCCTTGAAAACATCAGTCAGACTAAGTTTCAGAATCTGGAAATCCACACTATAGTCCAATTCTAAATTAGGTAAATTATACTCACTATCATTACATGTACCTGAAACATAAGTGGGAAATAGATTGACCATTTCCTTACCACTCTGAGCTATTACATCCCCACCTTTATTGGACATTACATTACGATAAGCACTAGTAGACTCGTGTAGCACTAACATGCCTCCAAAAAGAGCGGGGATGAATTGAAAGATGTGCTTGAATATTCGCTAAATATTTCTTATAACATACTGCTTATACTGATTCACATCCTTCCCTTAACACCGAAAATTCCGCATATGATTTGCCTCATGCTTTAAAATTAATTTCTGAAGCTATTTTTTTCTGTATGCTCAATTAATTCTCACGAAAACCAAATGTGGCATAATATAGCTTTAATATAGCAGTTCTATTTTATTATGCCATCATCCCAAATAAGGAAATTTTCATTCTTATCTGCATTTTGCCCATTTAGTAATTCACTAAAAAGTTGGCAACTTTCCTCCATCTTCTGACCCTTATAATCTGTAGTTCTGCTTCCACATCATCAATCCATCTCCTTCATGATCGTCCTCTACTTCTTGTACCCTTTGGTTTTAAAAATGTTAATCTCTTCGTGTATTCGTGATTTGACATCCTAGCAATGTGTCCAGCCCATCCAAGTCTCTGCACTTTAACAAATTTCACAATATCTGGATCGGTGTATAACTGATATAGTTCAAAGTTGTATCTTCGACGCCATAGCCCATTTTAATTTACAGCCCCAAAAATATTTCTAAGAATTTTTCTCTCAAAAATACCAAGAAGTCTTTCATCATTTTGAGATAAGGTCCACGTTTCAGCCTCATACATCAAAACCGGTCTTATTAAGGTCTTGTATATATTGAGCTTTACTGCACGTTTTATATTTTTATTTTTTAAATGTTTCTGGAGACCTTGATCAGTTCTGTTTGCTATTGCTATGCGTCTTTTTATTTCGTCGATTGTCGCGTTTGTTGCGTTTACTAGCGATCCAAGATATGTGAATTCTTTGACTTGTTCAACGTTATAGTTGTTAATTTGAATTGTCTGTTGCATATTTATCGGGGGATTTTGGAAACCAACATATATTTGGTTTTTTCCTCGTTTACCACAAGTACTAATTCGCTTGCCGCTTCCGCAATCCCTGTAAAACACTGCTTCATGTCTCTCATACTTCTGCCCACTATAACTATATCGTCAGCGAACGCGAGAACTTGCGTCGATCTATTAAAAATAGTCGCATTCGTTCTAATATTTAATTGTCTGATTGCCCTTTCCAAGGCAATTTTAAAGAGGACATACCAGCGCGTCCCACTCTCTTAGAACTAATGTCAAAGAACGTAGAGTTTTCTCATTCAATTCTAACGCATGAACTTACGTTTTGTATTGTTAGTTATTTCAACTTAAATAACTTATGTGGGATTCCACAGTCTATCATTGCATTATATAATGCAGTTCTTTTCACACTATTATAAGCTGCTTTGAAGTTCCAACTATTGTACCGGGTAGAAACATGGACGTTAAAAGCGCAAATAGTTAAGAAGCTTAAAGCCTTTGAACTTTGGATATACCGGAGAATGTTGAGAATTCCGTGGACTGCCAGGGTCACCAATGAGGAAGTGCTCAGAAGGATGGGTCGAGACAAAAAATTGTTGAGAACAATAACAGTACGCAATACTGCATACCTTGGACACATACTGAGGAGTGATAAATATAGTCTTCTACAGGTCATCATGCAGGGTAAAGTCGATGGCAAAAAGGGAGTAGGTAGAAAGAGGAAGTCATGGCTGCGAAATATTCGAGACTGAACAAACATGACGTGTCTCCTTTTCAACATAGCTTTGGAAAAGGCGGTCAGGGATGCCCAAATAGACAGCAGAGGAAACATTTTTGCATGCAGATGATGTTGATCTAGTTGCCCGCACAACACGCAAGCTAGAAGAAATGTATACCACCTTGTCACATGCCTCAAAAAATATGGGCCTGCAAGTAAATGAAAATAAAGCTAAGATAATGGCATCAACACCCAACAATAGAGCCAGAAACATCGGCCACCAATTCACGGTTGATAATTCTACCTTTGAAGTGGTCGACAAATTCACATACTTAGGCTCCCTGATCACCAAGGAGAACGTCATGACGGAAGAAATCAGGCGAAGAATAATCCTAGCAAACAAATGCTATTTTGGACTGAGTAGACATATGAGAAGCAGAAATTTAAGCCAAAAAACAAAAATAACCATATACAAAACCCTTATACAACCAGTGTTGACATATGGGTCGGAGGCATGGACCATTTCCAAGGCAGATGAAAATCTCCTGCTTATATTTGAACGAAGGATCCCGAGAAGAATATTTGGTGGCATCTGTGAAAATGGTGTTTGGAGAAGGAGGTACAACTACGAGATATATCACATATATAAACATATATTTGGTGGTAAAGACGTAGTATCCTTTATAAAAATAGGAAGACTAAGATGGGCAGGACATCTGGCAAGATCACAGCAGAACAACCCTCCTAGAAGAATCCTTATGTCACAACCTGTGGGAAGTAGAAAAAGGGGTAGACCAAAACTCAGATGGAGGGATGGTGTAGATGAGGATGGTAGACAAATAGGCGCAGCAAACTGGCAACAGTTGGCAATGGATAGCACTGACTGGCGTAATAGACTTGGGAAGGTCGAGGCTCTTTTATAGGGCTGTAGCACCAATGATGATGATGGACAAACATGACTGTAGACGAATTATTCCACGTTGCAAAAGACAGAGAAACTTTTAGAAATGTGGTCGCCAACCTCCGTTAATGCGGACGGCATAGGAAGAAGAAGATACATTTTCAATGTAGGGATCTTTTAGTTTATTAATGTCGATTTTTCTCTCCTTTTTCCGATCTACTTTTTTAAATTGGATATTCTCTCTTTAAGTTATATATTCAGTATTATATTCAGTTAAGTTTAATTTTTGAATGCTTGCCCCCTTATTTTTTTTACGTCCTCTAGCCAGCTTCAATTATGTCCTAATAAGATCATAGGGTGTTGGACCTCTCTTTTATTTAATAGGACTCTGTGTGTTAACCCGAATTGTATTCTCATTTATGTGTTCAAAGTTTTTTGCACGTCAATATTTCGTTGTCAATGATAACCAAATGGAGTATTATTGAGTGAATGTCCAAAATAAAATTAAATTGACTCTAAAAATCGTGTTAAACGCCTGTCAACAGTTTCCGAGAGGCCACAACACATTTACAAATACCTACGGCAAAAAATACCGCCCTTAATAAATGTAAATATCATTATATCAGCCACTTACCCTCGTTACCGACGTCTCTGCGCTTACCGAGACAAGCAGCTATTACGTAATTTCTTTTTTCGCGGCTGGTGGCGCGATAGTCGTCACCGACATTCCACTAATCATCTGCGTCGCCTCTAATTAGCCTATCTTTCGCATAAACAAGTCACTGTATATCACGGAATACACAGCCTGTTCCATGATAATTGATACATTCGGAATGGGAGCTCCCTTATATTTAATGGTATAGACAGTGGTGGCACTATTGTACCGTAGAGCAGTGAGTTTATTTTTCTCTAAAAAATTTATTTAAAAATTCCTTTATAAAAGGTAGGTATATATTAAAACACCCTATCGGGCTACATCAAAGAACGTTTTCGGAATTAATATTCCATCATCAATGCTATCGAGATGTACATGTTTTGAGCCTCTAAATACTTGGCTAAAAACTCGTTAATGTTTTTAATTTGAATTTGAGTTACATTATTTGATTTTATATACTAGGATATTTAGTTACAACAGGAATAGATAACATGGTAACGTAAAGCTGTGGTTTGTTAGAACAGTGAGCGACGCATAACTCAGAGTCAGTCGAACGCCGCGCACGTTCGTCAAATAGGCATCACAGATAGCCGTGATGTCAACGGTGTGCGCTGGAATCAACTGCGATTTGATTTGGACGCAAACTTTCAGCTGAGCTCACAGCGTACACATCTATACCGAAATTATAATTGTATTTTTATGTAGTTATTATTATTGTAATTATTAAGTGATAGCTTACAAAGCTTACAAGCTTACAAAGAAGCCAATAGACAACTACGAAAAATGATAAAACAAGAAAAGAATAAAACATGGGATCAGAAATGTCAAGAAATCAATACATACATCGGGGGGAAGCAATGTACAGAGGTATGGAATTTTATACAATCAGTAAAAAATACAGGAAAAGACAAAGCACACATACACACCATAAAACCAAGACAATGGAAAGATCACTATGAAAGCTTGCTGACAGAGACAAGACAAGAATACCTAGCGAACTCCCCAACACAGTCAGTACATATACAAGGAGAGGAAGCGAGGGTAGACATCGAAACAGTAAGGAAGGCTGTAATGACCCTAAAGAATGGTAAATCCGCTGGACCTGAGGGAATCTATGCTGAAATGCTTAAGAATGGAACTCATAAACTATTTGAAATATTAACTTATGTGATCAATCAGTGTCTAAATGGACACCCAGTACCAGAACAATGGAGAACGGCATACATGTCCTCAATACACAAAAAGGGGGACAAAAGGAATTGTAATAATTATAGAGGCATATCGGTAACCAGCACCCTGAGCAGACTGTATGGACGAATTTTGAGAAATATGATCGAGGAAGAATATAAGCACAATGAAGAGGAAGAACAAAGCGGGTTCCGTGCAGGAAGATCGTGCACCGATAACGTATTTTGTCTTAAACAAATAATAGAAAAAAGATTGGCTAAGAATCTAGAAACTCATATTACTTTTGTAGACCTGCAAAAAGCATATGACAACATCCCCTTAACAAAACTGTGGACAACGTTGAAAAGATCTAACATCAACCACACATTGATAAATGCTGTACAAGAACTATATAGAGACTCTAAGGCACAGATAAAAACAGGAAAATATCTAACGGAAGAATTCCTGGTTACAAAAGGCTTGCGACAGGGATGCTGTATCTCACCAACCTTATTCAAGATATATGTTGCAGCGGCATTGAAAAGATGGAAAAGAAAGGTATATAGGATGGGTATAGAGCTTAGCAATGAATGTATATATACACTCCAGTTTGCTGATGACCAGGTAGTGCTAGCGAGCGACAGGGAAGACATGCAGTACATGCTAAGAAAACTGATAGAAGAATATAACGACTGGGGAATGAATGTCAATACAATAAAAACTAAATATCTTTGTATTGGAAACGAGTCAGATAACATAGACCTCGAAAACGGACAACATATTTCCTGCTGTCAGAGCTATGACTACTTGGGTGTTGCCTTTGACAATACAGGAACTGATACACGGGAAATAGAAAAACGAATCACTCCAGCAAAGAAAGTTTTAGGATGTCTCAATAGTATACTGTGGAGTAAAGAGCTAACGAAAGGAAGGAAATTTAATATATATGAGACCATGATTAAAACTACTCTTCTTTATGGCGCTGAAACATGGAGAATTAGTAAAAAGAACAAAAAGCGAATAGAAGCAGTAGAGATGGATGCAATGAGAAGATCTTTAGGTATTTCCAGACGAGACCGAATCAGAAATGATGTAATAAAACAACGTATGGGAATAGAAGGAAATATAACTCAAGATATAGAGAAGAAACAACTAAGGTGGTATGGGCATGTTCAACGGATGCCAGCATCAAGACTCCCCAAAAAAGTAATAGAATGGCAACCGATAGGTCGACGGAAAAGAGGAAGACCCAGATTAGAATGGCAACACGGCGTAAACAAGTCCATGAGCGAAAGAAATTTAACAACAAACGACTGCGTAGATAGGAAGAGATGGTGTTTAGGTATCGGACAACGTCGAAAGACGTTCTAAACCGATGTATATATAATTATTAAGTGATGTCTACTAAATTTTCTCCCGAGGAAGATTAAAGACTAGTGGATCTAGTACAAATCCCTGGAAAGTCTAAAATATTCTCGAAATTTTTCCTCGTTTTAAAACAATCTTTCTTTGACTGTTAATTTAAAAGCACCTTCTGTATTAAGACATGAAAAAATTTCGTTTACATTTTTATTTCTTTTATTTAAATTTAACGTTATCAATTTTTCTTCTTCCTCCTCTTCTTGGAGTAATAAAATTTTTGCGTTAAGTTTGCGAGAATTCATTTTTTTAAATGTACAACCTTTGAGAGAATAAATGTGAAACTAATTTCTAAACTTGTTTTTAGAGCGATAGAATATTTATGCGAATTATTCTAACAAACCGACTCACCCAAAACTACCGTGAGTCGAGTACAACAGATTCTGCTGTACGTGTATACTGTGCGCTGCGTACTGTTCTAACAAACCGTAGCTTTAGACTCCACTGCAGGTTGCTAGTCCTGAGACAAACTGTCTACGAGGACTTGTTGATAGCAACAAAAGAGTTGCTATATTTACTATATACACTGTACTATTTATATATGTACATTAGGTTTAACGACTGTGTTTACATTATCAGCCGGAACATATAAACAATACATCAATACTAATTCGAATTCTAATATATCTATGATCCGGAATATACCGTATTTATACCTATAAATATCTAAATGCCTGTGTCATTTCAATGTTAGCTTAGGTGGTATTATTTAATGAAACAGTCAATGGATTAATTATGGTTGTTAAACATGTTAATAGTGAATTCTTTTTATTATAATTTAAGAATATTTTCCGTTCTAATACGTAGGGGTTAAAACCCTAACTACATGACTAGGTGGAACTACATGATACCACCAGACAAATTCATATCAAGCGAGGTGTGAGACAGGGCGACACTCTCTCAGCTAAATTATTTATAACGGTCCTCGAATACGCCTTTAAAATGCTAAAGTGGGAAAATAGAGGAATAAAAATAGATGGAGAAATGCTCAATCATCTGCGTTTTACCGACGACATAGTACTTATTACCGAAGATCTGGGTGAAGCACAGCAAATGGTACAAGAATTAGAAAACGTATCTTCAACAATAGGTCTAAAAATGAACATTAATAAGACCAAATTTATGACAAATTTAGTTCCCAGCGAACACCTAATCATTCAAAATCAAGTGGTAAAATTGACAGAAAAGTACATATAACTTGGTTATGAAATCAGAATAGACAAGGACAACCAGACCAGCGAATTTCAACGACGACGAACACTTGCTTGGGCGGCGTATGGTTCACTAAGAGACATCTTTAAGAGCAACATCCCGATAGCTATGAAACGGAATACATTTGACCAATGCGTTCTTTCTATTATGACATACGGAGCAGAAACTCTCACGCTCACAAAAACAACAGCACTAAAAATGCAAGTGGCACAAAGGCGTATGGAAAGATCAATTCTCGGCGTGACAAAAAAAGACAAAATAAGGAATCAAGACTTAAGGAAAAGAACAGGTATCAGTGATGTCGTCGAACGTATAGCCAAGCTAAAATGGAATTGGGCAGGTCACATAGCGAGACTGAAAGACACAAGATGGACCAGAAAACTAATTGACTGGCACCCACGAGAAGAAAAACGCAGCAGAGGACGACCACCAACACGCTGGATGGACGACATTAGACGAATATCCAAGAAATGTCAACAAGAAGCACAGAACCGTGAAGAGTGGCGAAAAATGGGAGAGACCTATGTCCAGCAGTGAACAGAAGAGGTTGCATGATGATGATGATGAAAACCCTAGCACATGGAGGTAGTCGATCAAAAATGGAAATTTACTAACAGAAACTGTCAATAAATTAAGACATTGTTAAAAAGATCATAAAGAGGTTCTAATGAAAATTGCTAATGGAATCTTATTGTGTCATAATATTATTAACAGAAAACTAAAACTAGGTTTTAGTTTTAGCAAAGCTGAGATCAAAGTTGAGCGCTTTAAACAAAACTTATCAGTCTCCATACGTAAACACTGGAGTGATTTAAGTAGTTACTGTAAGATGAACATCAGTAGTTAAATTGAGTTGCTTTTTTACTCACAATTATAACTCTTATAGAGAGAAGGAAAATGGGGACCAGGAAGGCTAAGAATTTCCTGGCTGAAAAATCTACGTACGTGAACACAACAACCACAGATCTTTTTAGATCCGCAGTATGCACAATACAGATTGCCATGATGGACGCCAACATCCGAAACGGATAGGCACTACAAGAAGAAGAGTTCTCTTATAAAGAAAAATATATAAAACAAAATTGGGGCACTTTTATGGTTGCCAAAGTCAGCCCTATCTTAACTAGTTATGTTATGGATGATTTGCTAGACATTGTTTTCCCATTCTTACCCGTCAGGCTAAGTTTTATAAAAAATATATACAATTGGCCAAATACTAGCCATTTCTAGAGATATAACAGAGGAACTACTGTTTGTTTTTAACAGTTACGACTCATGCATTCAGTTTGCAATTGAGGTTGAAGATAAATCACAATGTGTTCCCTCTTTAGACCCTAAAATATTAGTAGAAGGTACTTGAACTGCATGTCTTACCATAAACATTCCATCAAATTAAACTTGGTTAAACAAATTAAATGCGGGTCGTACAAATTTTTGATATATCACTACAACAAAAAATCCTTAAAATTCTATACCGACTGTTTCTAGGAACAATTGTTCACCAACAATCTTAAAGAAAATATTGTTTAGCACTTTGTCTAAAACATATAATACTATACAAAACCATTCTTCTATCGATACTACTGGTGTGAATCATCAAAGTGATACTGCTGTCATCACACCAAATTCTGATGAATGTTACACATTACCGTATATACTGGTATCACACTGAAACTGACACGAATATTTAACTCTGATGGTTATTTTAAATGAAAATGATAAAATGAAATGAAAATAAGTAGCAACATACAGAGAATACAATACACAGAACTTTGTAAGACAATAAGGAAAAGTATCAAGGAAGACATAAGAAAATACAATGAAAGACTAGTAGAAAATGCAATCGAAAACAGGAAAAAAAATAAGAAAACAAAAAAAGCATTAATCATTGGGAAGAAGCAAATCGTTGCTCTAACAATCAAAAACATCAGAATTGCACACAGAAATGATATAATTATAAAAATGAAAAGCAGAGTAGATCGCATAACAGTGGAACTGCTTGAGCACGCTGGCAAAAAAACCTGGAAAATCTTTGCAGGCATATTTACGTGATGCAGAAGTTCAAAATGCATACCAGACCATTGAAATTTACCAAACATAATTTTTATTCATAAGAAAGGTATCAAAGAGGATATCAAAAACCACAGACCTATAAGTCTACTACCAATCATATAAAATATATTCAAAAAGATCATCAACAACAGATTAACAAATGCGTTAGATACTGCACAGCCAAGAGAGCAAGCTGGCTTCAGAAATGGATTCAGTACCCTGGATAATATCCATACTCTAATCGAGAACTAATGAATCGAGCTAAAGAATATGAAATACCACTAGCATTAAGCTTTATTAATTTGGAGAAGGCTTTTGATTCTAAATATCCCAAGGCATTAATAAAAGCATTGACCAACCAACGCATTGACAAACGGTACATAGAGACTAGCAAATATATCTTCTTCTTTAGATGCAAATCCACTAATGGATGTTAGCGATCACATTTTCCATTAATTCTCTATTTCTTGCAATATGTATCAGAGATTGTATGTCGTTAATCCCTGTCCATTGCCTTATGTTTCGGAGCCAGGACATTTTCTTGCGTCCCATTCCTCTCTTGCCTTTAATTTTACCCTCGATTATAAGTTGGAGGAACTGGTATTTTTCATTTCGCATGATGTGACCTAGATACGCCGTTTTCCTTTTCTTGATGGTTTCGAAAAGTTGGCGTTCTTGGTTTATTCTTTTAAGGACATCTATATTTGTGATTTTCGCTGTCCATGGTATTTTTAGGATACGGCGATAGAGCCACATTTCGAAAGCTTCTAATCTGTTCATATCCCTCGTTTTGAGTGTCCAGCCCTCTACGCCATATAGCAGCACTGACCACACGTAGCACTTAGTAAACCTTAGTCTCAGTTGAAGATCGAACTCTGAACAAGTCAGTACCTTCTTGAATTTTACGAAAGCTTGTCGAGCTTGCTCAATGCGACATTTTACTTCCCTGTCCGATGCCCAGTCTTCAAAAAGCCACGATCCCAGGTATTTAAATTTACTCACTCTTTCAATGGACTTAGTATTCAGTGTTATGGTGGAGTTTTCAAGTGCATCCAAGTTTCTGGAGATGATCATAAATTTGGTTTTTTTGGTATTAATCTCTAATCCCATTCGCTTACTGTATTCTCCGATTATAGTGACAAGTTGTTGAAGATCGACTATGTTGTCACAAATTAAGACACCATCATCAGCATATCGTATGTTGTTGATCAGTACTCCATTCACTTTGATTCCCGTCTTTGCATCCTCCAGAGACTCTTGAAATATGGCTTCCGAATAAATGTTAAATAAAAGAGGGGAAAGCACACATCCCTGTCGAACGCCCCTTCTTATATGTATGGGTTTGGATATAGAATTGTCTATTTTTAACTGTGCCGTTTGATGCCAGTACAAGTTTTCAATGCATCTTATGTCTTTTTGGTCTATATCAACTTTCTTGAGGATCTGCATTAACTTGTGGTGTTGGACACGATCAAACGCTTTTTGGTAATCTAAAAAGCATAGGAACACATCCTTCTTCTGATCGTAACAATTTTGGACCAGCACCTGTGTTGCTACTATTGCTTCTCGTGTTCCTAAACCTTGCCTAAACCCGAACTGGGAGTCACTGATGTCCCATTCACATTTTTTGTATACTCTTTGATGTAGTATTTTTAAGAATATCTTTAAAGTGTGACTCATCAGGCTAATGAGTCTGTGATCCTCACATCTTTTTGCATTGACTTTCTTGGGCAGGGGAATAAAGGTAGAGCGTAACCACTGTTGATAGCAGCCAGTTTCATAAATTAAGTTAAATATTTTGTGTAGTGCTGAAATTCCCCTTTCATCCAGTAATTTGAGTATTTCTGACAGGATTTCATCTGATCCAGGTGCCTTATTGTTTTTTGAATTGAATATTGCCTTTTCTATCTCCACTTTGGTGATTGAAGGGCCAGTCAGCTGGTCGTCTGTATAAACTTCACTCATGGGTCTTTCGTCATGGAAGAGCTCCTGGATATAATTTTCCCATATATCAATTTTTTCCTTTTCACCCAGCACTATCTGGTTATCCTGATTAACTATGGTAGTTGGTCTTCGTTTTCTGTATATTCCAGCAGTCTCCTTAAGCTTTTTATGTAAATTACGGTCGTCGTGCTGTCGTTGTAAATGTTCTAGATCGATACATTGTTGCTTAAGCCATTCATTTTTTGCTATTCTTATTTTTGCTTTTATTTGCCTGTTAATGTTTTCATACATATTGCTGCCATCTTGTTTATTTTTGTGTCTTCGTCGTTCTTCCATTAGTAATAGTATTTCGTCTGTCATCCATTTTTGCCTCTTGTTATTTCGTTTGTACCCTAAGTTGTTTTTCATGATGTCTGTTACAGCACTTGTAATCGTATTCCATGTTGGTGTTAGATCTTCAGCAAATATATACAGACAAGCAAAAGCTAAGGTAAAAAATTATGAAAAACACTCCAGAATATTTTCCACTACCAGAGGCGTCCGACAATGAGACGCAATATCACCAAAGCTCTTTACTGCAACTCTAGAAAATATATTCAGCAAAATGAACTAACACAACAAAGACCTGTACATCGATGCAGTATACCTCAGCTATCTAAGATTTGCAGACGACATCGTTTTGATTGCTAATAATCCTGCAAAACTACAAGAACTTATAAGCGACCTAAATGCAGCTAGCAATGAAGTTGGCCTAAAATTGAACTTGACAAAAACAAAAACCATGAACAACGAGGTAGTGGATGTCCAAGATGTAATAATTTTCAACACTGCACTTGAGACGAGTAAGTACACCTAAGACAATTAATACATTAATCTGGCTCCTTACTTACAGACATTAACAGAACAATGAAACGGCTTTTGCATCTTTTGGAAGAAATGCAGTTATATTCAAATCAAAGATGCCACTCTACCTGAAGAAAAAAGCAGTCGATCAGTGTTTACTACAAATCATAATATACAGCTCCGAAACTTGGACACTAAAGAAAGAGCAAAACTCAAAGTCACTAATGGAACGATGTTTGCTAAGTCACTGTTGTAATCCACAAAATTAAATCTTAAAAAGGCAGTGATCGGGACATCGGGAAGAACTGACAATAGATGATGTACTAAAATTACACTGTGGTATCGAAGAGGCGCCAAGAGACCAAGAAGACGTCCAAATTTAAGATGGAACTATGACATAAGAAAACAAGTCGGTACGACGTGGCATAGAAAAGGGAATATTAGAGAATCGTGGCCAGAAATGAAGAACGACTGACTACGTAAGGGAGGCTGCATCATAATTGGTAGAATATGCTGAGATTGATATACCGGGAGGTAAACCGTCAATCGAGTTATAGAAAACTTAATGGAAAATTCCAAATTGTTGAATACCTGCTTCCCTAAATGAGATATTGTTTGTAGAGAACTGAAATCTGTATTGAATTCAAACATTAAAATTATTCTAGGAATTAAAAACATTCCAAAATTTTGCAAAAATACAATTCCATTTGCCAGAGTATTATCGTGAGCCACACGTAGTGCAAAATGTGTATAAAGGTGTGCATTTGGACCTAGTCAAGTTCGATATCAATAATATTTTAATTGTCAATATCTTTATTTTATGAATTATTGTTTAAAAAACAATAAAGTGGATAAAATGTAGGTACTCAATTGAGCAGAAACTACCAATAATAAAGATGCTTTATTTAGGCAACTTCACTTCATGGCAAGAAATATATTCTTGTGTCCCCCTTTCTACGCCTATGTTGAAGTGTTGCAAAGTTACATTAGGCAAATATCTACAGCCCGTTATTCCTTCATTACCTTGTAGTACGTCATAAAGTCTCACTACACCAGACTCTAATAGATTTTAACTCAATAGGATTGATAACGTAATGGCATTTCTGCTGAATGAATTATAACTAATACTTGAAACCAATTGAACCATATTGTAGGTATTAGAAAAATGTAAATATTATTGTTCAGAGTTTGTAAATTGCAGGATGACAGTAGAAATATTTAAAGATAAGTTAATTCTTTGTACAGCTGGTTCTTAAAAAACTGATACGACTCTTAAAGAGTATTTTATAGAAAATTTAGCAGTGTATTTTGAAGTATAAATACTTATTATTTACATACTGAGAGTTGAAGGTGAACCATCGAGCAAAAAGACAAAAGAGGGAATCTAATCGTTATGAAAAGGCGACCAAAAAAGTGGCCTCTGATGGCCGACATATCCGGAAATGCGAATGCGCCAAATTTAAATTTTCCGACACTTATTAACAGTAGCTATAAAATAGTTTTCAGAATGTGTCTTAGACGAGAAAATTTTAATTAAATATTAACGATAACAGTCTAAAATGTGAAACAATTGTTAAAAAACTTCAATATAAATAAGATTTCATGTGACAGTTGGGACAAATAATAACATAACCCAACTAAATTTGATTTCTTAAACAAGGAAAGACTTTCTTTCCTTGTTTAATTTGGCCTCTCAAGATGGCACTTCCTGTCTAACAATATTTTTGCCCCCACTACCTTTACATTCCCTCTTTTGTCTTTTTGCTCGATGAGGTGAACACACTGACTATGTGAAAATTATGCGTGGAGTAAGACAAGGCTGTATTTTGTCTCCTCTAATCTTGAATCTGTACTCTGAAAGAATATTTATCGAAGCTTTGCATGAAACTGAAAAAGGTATTGTTCTAAATGGTTACCGGCTAAACAACATCAGATACGCAGATGACACCATAGTATTTACGGACAACTTAAAAGAAAGTCTTAAGAACAAAATCACGTATTACAGTCAACAATATGGATTCAATATAAACGTTAAGAAGACAAAGCTTATGATAATTAGCAAGAAAAGAATAACAGAAGGTCAACTCTACGTCAACCAATCCCCTGTAGAAAGGGTGACGCACTACAACTACCTCGGCACCATAATAAATTAAGAATGGACCAACAACCAGGAGATTAGAGCAAGCATCGGAAAAGCCAGATCCACCTTCAATCGGATGGGGGCCTTCTTCAAGAGTCACAACCTCTCTCATACAAAAGTAAGAATGCTGCGATGTTACGTCTTCTCTGTCCTTTTTTATGGTGTTGAATCGTGAATCTTGAACGAAGATATGTGCAGAAAACTGAAAGCATTTGAGATGTGGCTATATCGGAGGATGCTTAAAATCCCATGGATTAACCGAGTCACAAATGAGGAGATCCTCAGAAGAATGAATAAGAACCGAAAGGTACTGACCACAATAAAATCTCGAAAGTTACAGTTCTTCGGACATATTATGCGAAATGAATCCAGATATGCTCTCCTTCAAGCCATCCTGCAAGGAAAAATATTTGGAAAACGAGGTCCAGGAAGAAGAAGAACATCTTGGTTAAAAAACCTCAGAACTTGGTTCAATACAATATCTGTGCAGCTTTTCCGCGCTGCTGCAGATAAGATACAGATTGCCATGATGATCGCCAACATTCGAAACGGATAGGCACATTAAGAAGAATTTACATACTGTCACTGTCATTGATATATCTTAAAATTTGTCAGATAACTTATTCTGTTTAAACTCAAAAAATAGCTCCACATGATAACAAAGAACTTCTTCTTCTTAACGTGCCCTATCAAGTCCCCTTGACGTTGGCGATTAACATGGCGAAACTGTCTCTGTCTTGAGCTATTCTAAAGAGTTGCTCAGCTTTCCTCATTCCTGTCCAATCCCTGATATTCTTCAACCAAGAGATCTGCTTTCTACCAATTCCTCTGCGTCCTTCGATTTTACCCATCATAATAAGTTGAAGAATATTATATCGGTCTCCCCTTACTACGTGTCTAAAATGCCATCTTTCTACATCTGATGTTATCAAGCAGCTCGCGAGCAGCATTTGCTCTCTCAAGGACTGCCACATTTGTCAGCATAGCCGTCCATGGAATTTTTAGTATACGTCTGTGTGTTTTGTTTTTGAACAATTTATGTTTAGGCCAAACTCTCTTCCCACTGTATCAATGGCATTTAAAAGGCATTGTAATCAATTCATGTCATCACTTAAAATAACTGTATCGTCTGCATATCTGATTGTATTTATCAGAATTCCATTAACTTTCACGCCCCATTCCAAATTATGCAGCGCTTCTTTAAATATTCTATCTGAATATAAATTAAATAACAGTGGGGATAGTATACAACCCTATCTGACACCTCTTTGTATTTTACAAATTTCTGTTGATTTTCCGTTTATGCGAGATGTCGCTGTTTGACGCCAGTATAACTTTTCTATGAATCGTATGTCTTGACTATCAACTCCTTTATCTTTTAATATTGTAATTAATTTGTGATGCTGTACTCGATCAAAGACCTTTTCATAGTCAATAAATACAGCAAAGACGTCTTTCCTTTGATTTCGACATTTCTGCAGTAATACATTTAATCCAAAGAGGGCGTCCGAGTTCCCAGTCCATTTCTGAAGCCAAATTGTGTTTCATCCTGGTCTTCTTCACATTTATCTCTGATTCTACTGTGGATGATGCGTAGAAATATTTTTAAAGTGTGGCCTATAAGGCTTATCATTCTATAATCGCTACAGTTTTTCGGACGTTGTTTTTTTGGTAGTGTTATGAATTCTGACTTTAACCAATCTTCAGGAATATCACCAGTCGAATAAACATCATTGAAAAGCTTGACCAGTATTCCAATGTTTTCCTCATTTATGAGCTTCAACATCTCTGTCGGTATGTTATTAGGGCCAACCGCTTTCTTGTTCTTTGCTAACTTTATAGCATGCAGTATTTCTGATTTTAGTATTTCTGGTCCTTCACCTTCAACTAAAGTCTCCAGTTCTTCGGGTCTATCATCATTATACAGTTCACTTATATAATTACACCAGGTTGTTCGAATTTCATGTTCGTCTATTATCATTTTTCCCGACGAATCGGTTATAGTATGTGGAGTTTTCTTATGATAAAGACCAGCTACTTCTTTTTTAAACATATTAAACGTATCATGTTTTTCATTCAACTTTTCTACTTCCTTGCATTTATCCCCCATCCATTTTTCTTTAGCCACGTTTATTTTTTGTTTAATTAGTTTCTGTTTTTCCTTATATTCTGTCTTGTTACCTTTCAGTTTCCTTCTTTGCTCCATTAATTCCAGAATTTCAGTCATCCATTGTTGTTTTTGACGTGACAACGTCTTAAATTAGGTTGTGGCTCGGAGTCACTCATGAAAAAGTGTAACGCCCGCTCACGTCTGTTACGATGAGTCACCGAACGAGAGAGAGGCCCGCCGGACCGGCGAATGCCTTGCGTCTCTCTCCCACTCAAACATGATCGGTCCGCTGCGCGCGCAGCACTAGAGAATTGGGCGCGTTGAATCGGTGTGTGCTTGTGTCTCTGTCTTTCTCGAGCGTTCTTGGCGTTGGAAAACCGAGAAAGCGTCATAATACAAGTTCACACGTGTGGTTAAAGTATCGTCAGCTGTGTCTGTAGTGAAAATGTGGAGTGCTTAGATTCGTCATTTACAACAACTGCAACAATAAAGGTAAATAATTGTACACTAATATTTCTTTATCGTAAACTATGATTGATTGATTAATTGTTAGATTGACACAAAAGTTGAGAAACTGAGTTTATAGGTTATGTCATACTATTGACAAATGTTGATAGTGTTAAGTAAATTATTAGTTTAAATCACTCTGCAATCAATCGTAATTCAGTCGATTGAGAAGAAACAGCGCGTTTCAACTGCAAACAACTATTGTGCAATTTAATAATATTCATATCAATAAATATTCTACCGAGAAAAAGACGTTGTCACGTAAAATCTTCGCCCGTAAAACCGACTTTACAGGCAACCGATTTTTTGTGTCTGTGTAACGTTGTTGAATATTTTTCTATTACTTTCAAGGTAAGATCTTTAAATGTGTTCCATATTTCTGTGTTGTTTTCATTGATTGGTTTCTTTAGCTCATTGTTTAAGTCATTTTCTATTAACGTTTTGTTGGATATTGAGATATTTAATTTTGGTGTTTTGGGGCTTTCTTGGACTTTTTTGAGCTTCACTTTGATGTCAGTTATTACAGGGTTATGGTCTGAACCGATATCTGCATCAGGATATGTCGTTACTCTGGTGACGCCATTCTTAAATCTCTTGTTTACCAGAATATAGTTTAAGAACTAAAAGCAAGAATTGTAACGAAATTAGAGAGTGGTTGGCCACTATCTGCCGTAGCGAACCGTTTTAACGTAAGCAGAACAACAGTTTTTAATATTAATAAAAAATGAAGAGAACAAGAAACTCTCGAAAGAAAGCAAGGTTCTGAAAGACACAGAAGAACTTGACACAGAATTAAAGCATCGCGTCTTAGGTACCGAACAGCAAAAAACAAGCTCTTTCACCACAACAGAAGCAATCAAGACATATTTGCTTTAAACCATCAGCTACAAAATCAAGATTTTTGGTATAGGGTAATATTTACAGATAAGAAAATTTTTCAAACTTCTAAAAAGGGCAAAATTGGAGTGTATAGAACAGATAATAATAGATTTATGTTGATAGATATCGAGCAACTGGTCAATGTATGAGGATGGATTTCATCTAGAAGAATGGGAATGGTATGGCGTATTGATGGCAGGTTTGTTGGGCAGACTTATCTGAATATTCTAGAAAACATCATGTTTCCCAGTGTAGAACAGTTGTATCCAGAAAATAATTTTATCCTCCAATAAGATAATTGTCCTATTCACCCTGTAAATATAATAAACCAGTGGCTCCACAATAACAACATCGAAACCTTACCATAGCCCAGCTACAGTCCAGATTTAAACCCAATCGAGAATGTCTGGGGGGGTTATAATAAAACGGAAGAGCTCTCTGAAGAAGGCAATGTCATAGTTCCTTTCACGCAGATGGACCTAAGACTACAAGCTTTTATTAATGCTGATGGAGATATTCCAAAATAGTAATTTTATTTTTACATACCTAAATTTAGCATAGTTTTGGTCTTCCAGACCCTCGCTTTCTTTCGAGAATTTCTTGTTCCCTCCATTTTTCATTAATAGAAAGACTATGCTTCTGCTTATGTTAAAATGTTTTGCTGCCTTTGATAGTGCCCAGTTATCTTTTAATTTGGTTACAATTCTTGCTTTAATAGATTGTTAAGTTAAGTCATTTGTTTTATATAATAATAAAAATAGTAACAACAGCCCTATTTTATGTAAAAACTATCATTTATATACTCTTTATAAAATGTAGAAATTTAAAATAATATTAAAATTTAGACATTAATAATTACTACAATTTATGAATTAACATATGTAATCAATTGCTTGTTGATTTTTTGTTTATTTTATTATTTGTCTGTCATAATAAATATAATATAATGTCAGACAATCAAATACACTGCTTAAAATAATCAAATCTTACTAAGAGTCGTATCAGTTTTTTTAGGAACCATCTGTACATCCACTTATTTCTTTTTTGTTCAACTATACTCTGTCAAATTATTGAGAGCACGGTATAAAATTTACCAACAAAAACTTGATAGAATCAACGAAAAAATTACTGTTAGACTAAAACTGACCGTTTCGTTTATTTTCTTCCACAAATAGCTTAATTCTGTACCTACTCCCCCGTAAATGGGCACATCTTTCCTTTTATACATCCATAAAAAGTTTTTCCTTACCAATTTTTCATGCGAAAGTATAAACATTGAAAAATTAGGTCACATCACACCCTGTCCAACGGAGCAATCACTAGATAAACTCAAATTGCCGAGAAAAATCTTTTGTCTCACTTTCTCGCCATCCGGTGCTATGGTCATTGACAGGTGAGGGCCTCGGCCTGATTGATTGCCAGAGGCCACTACTGTCGACAGATTGGAGCCCCCCGATACACTTCCTGATGACCCCGAAACCCTCTCACACTCGATCGGCTTTCAACTTTTTTTGTTAAAAAAAAGACATAGTCGACAAAGAACATCATGTACAAATTAGGAAAGAGTAACTTGACTTTTCGATTGAATGCTTTTGCTCTATTTGCACTGCACGGTTTGAAATCTCTACACAAAAATAAGAAACGGATGGAAAAATCGTTATTATTAAAACACTCTCAAATGTTTTAATATAAATACAAGCTGATCAATAAGATTGGTAAAAATGTAGTAGTTTGATAGTTTTTTATAAGTTAAAGTTTGTAAAATATTTTTTGAGAATACTAAACACAAAATTATTTCAAAAATATGAAGAGGTCTGTGGCTGAGGTCAGTTTTGGTTTCAAAAATAGACTTAGCACGAGAGAGGAAATCACTAACATTAATACAGAGTTGTCTAGATCAAAGAAATGATGTGTTTGATGGTGCTCGGGAAATAACGAATTTTAAATATTTTTGATGCTGTGATTTCAAAAAAATCTTTTTTTTAAAGGCATCTGGAAATCACCAAGACAGACTTACAGTAAAAATAATAGATCATGTTATTGTAGACTATATTCGCTAGTTGTATAATATTCGCTTGTAAGTAGATTCATCAGAACTAATAATTTATTATAATATTTTTTGCTTATATTAGTATTTACATTTAATAATTTTCACAGCTTAATCTGTCTATTGAGATTATTATTACTTTCAGTATCACCGCTGTTGTCGCCTACGGGTTCGATTATAGTATCAACATGAACATCTAACTCCCACATTCCTTTTTCTTTTCTTTCACGCATAATTTAGATTCTGTAAATTTTCAAACCAAAGTATTATACATTTTTGAAATTTGTGTTTTAAAAGCTTTTAAATGAGGTGTCACATGATGTACTTTCCCATTTAAAAAATCAAAGTTATGACTGTCACCTGAAGAGGGACCGCATAAAGTTCGAAACATTGGAAAACATGAAACATGAAAAATCGAGGTATCCGAGCGTTTTGAGTGCTTAATGGTTACCTGAGTTGATCCTATTGTGTATACAAGAGTCTCTCAATAAACTACCGAAGTACACAGGGTCGCACTTCAGAAAGTTTGTTATTTAATATATTTCATTGGTAGCTGTGTAATACACGATTATAAAAATTTAATAAATTATTTCATATGGTATTTTCAGGTTGTTCAAGTGAATATACTTGATAATTAAACCATTTTTAACATGAATAAAGTAGTTTTTTTGTTCTACGTGAATAATTGTAGTATATGGATCTATATTTAGAAAGGTACTTTCCTTCACAGGTTTTACAGGCTTAGGATTGTAAGCAAAAAACTGGCGTGTTTTAAAAGTTGTTGCATTGTCCATTACTATCAGACTATTTTGAGGAAGGTTAGGTATAAGACAATTCGTAAACCATTGCTCAAAAAGCTCTGCCGTTGTACCCTCATGGTAGTCCACGCAGGAGTCTTTAATGTTCTTTGCAGAAAGCCATAAGGCATTTGGGACCCAACCATTTTCTGATCCTGCATGTAAAATTGTTATTCTTTTCCCTTTGTTTGATGGAGCTTTTGTTTGACACCTGTTGGAAGAATCGGACCATCCTTTGGATGGTGTTTCATGAGTGTCAAACCATGTCTTGTCCAGATAAATTATTGGTCGATCTTCTGTACGGTACTTTTTTATGGAAGTTATATTTTCAGTACGCCACTTTTGTAAACGATGGGACTCCATAAGCACTTGCCTTTTGTCAATTGTACGATATCTAAAGCCCATTTTAGACAAAATCCTCCAAAGACTAATGCGGCCACAGTTTATTTGTGTATCATCATTAGTAAGCCGTTGTTTTAAAGCATCCAATGTACTTATCCGTTGCTCTTCGTACATTGTGTAAATTTTTCGTCTTATTAAGTCCTTATCACTTTCGTCCATACATTTGGTAGAACCGGCATCCTTACGCTTCCTTCTTGACTTAATGGGATTTGACGTAATTCTTTTCACTGTGGTTAGAGGTATTTTCGTTAAATCAGATATTTCACTGGCAGCATTATTAGCAGTAAGTCCTCTTGTAAGTAAAGAACTATATATTGTTTTTACGATTTCTCTAGCGTCAGCAGATAAATTCTTTTTCTTTGCTAGAACACTGGAAGAAGCACCATCAATGTTTTTCCACGGACGCCACAGAATGCTGTTTTATAGGTATAAATAGGTATAACACTGGTAACACTTGTAACACTTTCAACTAAATGAAACAAAATGTATATTTAAAAATTTCTCATCGGTTTTATATACTTTTACAAATTATACAGAATAGAGGGAACCTGTATAATTAGATCAGGTGCTTTTTTCGATGAACTTTTTTTTATTAGTTCGTTTATTTCTTGTGGAGATGTGGGTGTGATTATCTCGGCTGCTTCTTCGGGCATTTCTTGGTATTCTTCGACTTCTTCAATGAAGTCTAAGTCTTTATCTTAATGATAATGTAGTGTACACTTTCTCGAGAGAGAGTCCTCCTAATCACCTCGGCTTTTTCTTCAATGGTGTAGACGATGCCATTTCCTCCATATAACGGGGGGATGGATTTTCTATCATTCCTTAATGTTCTTTGAACTTTCCAAATATTTTGCATATTTGGAGCCTATTCATCCATTTATTGTACGTAGTTGTCCCACCTCTGGCTTCGGTGTTATGCCAATGCCATTTTCACTTCTCTGTTTAGACGATTTGCTCTGTTTTTGTCTTCCTGGTTTCTTGTTATACTGGCTTTCTTTTTGGCTCTGTTTTTTCCCTAATCATGTCTTTTGTTTCCTAGTGTATATCTCTAAACCTTCCCATGTGTATTTCTAACTCTTCTTTAGTAGTGTCGTTTCCTAGAGCTTCTTGGATGATATTTTCGAACTCTAGGACTTTTTTTTCTATTTCTTGTAGATTATTGATCACTGGGATGTTCTTGATTCCAATACTCACAAGTCTTTTGTAGTTTCTTCTTCTTCTTGATGTGCCTATCCGTTACGAATATTGGCGATCATCATGGCAATCTTTAACTTATCTGCAGCAGAGCGGAAAAGCTGTATAGATGTTGTATTGAACCAGATTCTGGGATTCTTTTATCAAGATGTTATTTTTCTACCTGGACCTCGTTTTCCAAATATTTTTCCTTGCAGGATGGCTTGAAGGAGAGCATATCATACATATTTTGTAGTTTGATCACTTTGTTTTCTTTCTTTTTCTTGTTGTTATGCTGTTTTCTTTCCATGTTCCTATTTCTAGTAATATGAGGTTGTGGTCTGCTGATCCTTCGTTTAATGTTCAGATATCTGTCTGTAGTCCTAGATTTTTAGCTACTACTATGTCTAGATAGTTGGGTTGGAAATGGATTGGCTCGATGGACCTTATTACCATAGTATCTTCGTTGTTTGATAGATAGTTGTTTAGTAGTCTTTTATTTCTATTCGTAGCTTTATTATTCTAGTTTGGGAATCTTGCGTTTAGCTCTTCTATTATTATGAACGGCTCTTCAATATTCAGGAACGCATTTAGATCATCGTCGTTTATTGGATCTTGTGCCCTTACGTATGCGGAAGTGATCCTAATTTCTCCTTGCCTCATTTGTACTCTAATTGTAGTTGCTTCCATAGTGTTTAATGCTGGTGTGTGTATTCTAATATGCGGTATTCCTCCTCTCACTAGGATAGCAGTGCCTCTTAATCTTGCTCTATGTTTATCGTTCCTGTAGATATCGTAGCCCAGGAAACTTTATGTTTATGTTGTTCGTCAGTTTGGTTTTCTGTATTGCTACAACGTCCATTTCGTATCTATTGATTAGTTTATCTAGTACGTTTTCATTGGTACTTATGCCACCTGGATTCCAGGAGCCTATCTTTGGGTATCATTTTTCTCGCACTTTAGTTCAGTGCTAGCTTTATGTCTTGTATCGCTTCTTGCACTATTTTGGTGATCACTCATCAAGGAGAATTCGACGTTGGCCAATGACTATTTTTTATCAAATATTAGACATGAGTTGTGAGTTGTGTCAATGCATTTGTCATGTCTGATTGTTTTAAAATTAATGAAAATACATCCGGAATCAAATTTATAAAGGCACTAGCGAAACGTCTGACAGAACCTTCTAAGCTCCTACAATGAGCTTAGATATTAGAAACTCGATAAGAAGAATACTTGTACTCGAAGAACGAGTAAAATTTCCACCCGAAGATAAATTAGAGATTCGGAAATATCGTTATATATGCCCATCTAAACTTCATAGAAAGACATTTTATTTATGCTATAAATGAAAAAAACCTATATGTTCCTAATGTAGTAAGAAAATATGCATAGAATGTGCTTTAAAATAATTGTAACAAAAATAAATGTTGCTGAAAATTAGTGAAGTTCACCTGTTGTCAGAATTTTTTTACTGAATTAATTTGTTAATTTTTTGCATAAAAATTAATGATTAGTATTCCCTTAAACCTTATATGTATTCTAAACTTCGTAAAAAATACTATTTTTTTTAATTGATGAAATTGTAAAATAAAAGTATTTTAATCACTGTTTTTATATAATACTTATATAACCATGAGCGAATAAAGTTAATCCAGTTGCAACTTATTTCAGTGAAATTTTTTCAAATGCCTTTTTTTATTTTTTAAAAAGGAGTCCGTGAGACTCCACACCACGCTCAATGTATCTGAACTTGCACCTCACCGGTTACGGGTTAATATTGCGGTTAGCGTGTTATCTCTTTCTAAAAATAGCTTATAATATACTCAAATCCAAATAAAGTTTGATAAAAGAGAATTCATGTTATATTTTAATTCAAATATTTACATATAGAAATTATCATTCTCGTATAAAAATATTTCCAATGCGAACTATTTTCACGGCACTATTTTGTGTATTTCTTTGTTTCAAACTAAACAAATCTTATTTGGACTTCCTGGGGTTGCAATACAAACAACGAGGGCATAAAACTTTATAGAAACTTCTGTAGTGTTTTTATTTTATCTCTGAAGTTTTCCTCACGGTGGTTGGTGTCATTTTGGCTTTCGTTTGGAAAGTTTCGGCTGATTTTTCTGTGTGATTTGCTTCAGATTATTTTACTGAAAGACGCTTTTGTGGGCGTGTTTTGTTTATATAAAACGGTATTTTTAAAACTTTTCAAAGGAATAATTCATTGATAATCTACAGATGTGTTGAAAAACAAACTACAACCAAAGACAGAGTCTCTCTGTTAGTACATAGAACGTTGATGTACTAGGACTAGAATGTAAATATATCTCCAAACACATAGTTAGAGTAAAAATTAAACTTTAATCTCATCAATCAAAATGTCTTCTCATAAATTTGGTAGGATTTTTATTAAAACTATAATGTGGCTATCTAAAAAATCTGTTCAGGTATAAAATATTTGGTTTAACTTAAGTGATAGCATATTTTTTACCTTAATGAAAGGTCCTTACTTTCTTTTATTTGTTAATTCAAGATTTTTTATCCACCTCTACAGAAAACAAACACAAACCGATTATTGGAAGCAACGAATCGTCTTTTTTAAACACCATTCCTAGACAAGGTCATGTACATGTGTCCCGCATAAGTGTTAATATGAAAGCCGATAAATTCTCGATATAATAAGTATCTTTCCCTTTCGATAAAGTCTACAGACCTAATATTTGGTCCAAAGAAGCTGCACTTAGGAAATTTAACTTCAAAAGAAATTTTTAGCACCTAAAGAAGACAATAGAAGAAACCTAGAAGCTTCTACAAACTTTTATCAAAATAAACTAATTCGACAAGATACAATAAGCATGTTTCAAGTTAATTTGCAGTACATTTCAAATAAAGGCGATATGATCAACGCTTTTCTTGCGGATTTAAATTTATATGACGTCATATGTTTTTCGGAGCACTGGCAAAGTGAAGAAAATTTAAAATTAATTAGCATCTCAGGCTTTTCATTAGCTTTTTTCTTTTGTAGGGTAAACAAGAAACAAGGTCGAGTTGCAATTTATGTAAAAGAAAATCTTATGTATTCTTTTCTTAATCTAAATGAATATAATGTACAGCAAAGTTCTGAGTTTTATGCAATTTATGTACCTTCGATAAAAACCAATATTTTAACTATATACAGATCGGGTAAGGATGACTTTGATTTGTTTTTGGTGGATTTTGAGAATGTCATAACGTCCTTGCTTAGTAAAGCAGACACACTGATCATACTTGGTGATTTAAATATGAATTTTAAAATTGAATCTGGCCCGTCTTTTGATATTCAAAATCTATTAACATCTTTTGGTCTTAAAGTAACTATAAACGATTATACTAGAATCACATCCCAGTCCAGTAGTTGCATCGACAATATTATGACAAATTTTTCTGAAAATATATACAGAGTAGGCGTATTTATACCTTGCTTTTTTATTTATTGACTCTGAGCATAAAGTTGTTGATACTAATCAAACATTTCAACGGTTTATTACTTCTTCTGGTTTATAGAAGCTTAAACGTGCGCTAGCTAGTACAAAGATGGACATTTTCTATGATGTTAATAATGATCCTCATTTTTGACAGTCTTTCTTACCGAAACTTATAACAACTTAATATTAAAGCATTTTCCACTAAAAAAAGTACGACAAACTGCTGAAAAAACACCTATGCAATGGTTTAATAATGAATTAATGTCTTACAGATCAAATATTTCTCTTATTAAATACATTGCAGATGCCATTAAGGATCACGATTTGTTCAAAGTATATAAACAACAAAAATTTTAATACAATTGGCAATTACAAAATGCTAAAAAGTCAGCTTACTGTGTTTTTTTTATTACTAATTCCAATAATAAACCAAGAGACTATTGAAAAATAGTAAATTTTGAAAGAAACGATACAAGATCCAATTCGATACAACCTGATCAGACTCCAGACCTCCAGACAAAATAAATCAATTTTTTACTACGATTGCGGGGAATATAATTACTATAATAATCTCCTCCCGCTATTAATGTCGAGGTCCTTTTCAATTACAGAAATTATCCTTCTCGAAGTAAGTCTTTTTTTCGTCCTGTTGTGCAAGAAGAGGTCTCTCAAATAGTAATGTTATTGTCTCATGGAAAATATTATTATTATTCTCATTTACCATGGAAAAGGAATATAATAACACACTACCTTTCCTGGATGTTTTAGTCTCTAAGAACGATACTGGGTATGAGACTTAGATGTATAGAAAACCAACACATACCAACAGATATTTAAATTTTAAATCAAATCACAATATTAATATTTAAAAGGGAATCATTAAATCCTTATACGATAGAGCCAAAGTTACTTGATCTAACGAAGATTCGTTCTTGGAGGAAAAACATTTGTTAACATCTGTCTTAATAAAAAATGATTATCCTTTATTGTTTATAAGTAAGGAATTTTCAATAATCGACCGAATAGAACAGAACAACTTAGAACGAGACCTTACAGCATACACAAGGAATAGTATGAGGAAAATAACAATACCATACATAAAAGGATTATCAGAAAAACTTAAAAGGATAGGAAATAAATTCAACATTTCGACAACATTCAAAACAACACACACATTGAGATCTATTTTGTCTAAAACCAAACCTAATAATGAACAAGAAAGGACAAAGAATTGCATTTATAAAATACCTTGTGAATGCGATCAGTTTTATTTAGGTGATACATCAAGGCAATTAAATGTTAGAATAAGTGAACATCAATCTTAAATTAAAAATAGAGAATTTGATAGATCTCAAATATGTGAACACGCATGGGATAATGAACATAGGGTTCAATGGACCTATTCAAATATAGTCCTAAAAGAAACGGATGGTAAAAAGAGAAAAATCAAAGAAGCGGCTCCAATTATGCTAAATGAGACCAATTGTGTCGCAAATTCCTCGGCAGAATGTAGTAGGATCTGGTTGCCCATATTAAAAGAGAAAGTTATTAAAAGGAAAATACCAGTATTAGTAAGTCGGCAACATATAGAGGATATAATTTTTTTTTAAATAACAAACATATAAAATCAGAATTTGGTGTTTATTGAAGGTAAACTAAATGCACGACCAAATACTTACCATGTAGGGATAGTATTATGAGGTTTTTCCTGGTTTTTCCCTCATAATTTACTATAGAATCACTAACAGGAGATTTTTACTGTCATCATGGCATGTGTTTGTCTTTTTAAAGACGAATTACATGCTATAATTTTTTCTGACGGATATTCTCAAGTTAAACTTGATTTCATGTAAAGTAAAGTCGTCCCAGGAACGCAACTCAACAATAATAGCAATATCATTTTAAAGTCGTCTACTTTAAAATGTATAATGTATGTCTGAATTGTCAATATAAATGAGTCAGATAAAATTAAATTATTAGAAGAATTTTTCACCAAGTAACAAAAAAACAAAATTTGTTTAATTTACTAATGTTTGTATTTTGAGAACGATTTCCGTAGTGGAAATTGAAACGTCAATTAGCGTACTTTAACCTTTAATTGTGGCTTATTCCCATTTAAATAGTAATTATTTTACCAAAAAGTATTAAACAGCTAATCTGTAATAGTTTCGAAAAAATTATAAAAAAATATCTTCTAAAACATTGTTTTTACTGCTCAGAAGAATAAACGACTGATTGCAGAACATCCACTGAACTGCGTACCGTGACTTTGCCATAAATTTTTTTAAGTCTAAAACATTATATAAAACTTTTTTATCAATCATCAACTTCGAGTTTTTTCGAAGTAATTTTTCTTCCTTCACTTGAAAAAACCTTTCTTGGCGTACTTCAAATACACCTGATGATGCTCTTATATTAAAAGTACTTGGGCAAGATTTAATAAAAAACTATGCTTTATATCTGCCTTTATTTGGCAAAAGTTCATTTATTCGAGTATTCAATCACATATGACTTGTAATATTATAAATACAAAATAAATGTAATTATTTAACTAAGCTATAGACATTTTGTCCTCTAGCTCATACATGCCAAGATACTCTTTTCAGTGTAGTCGGTTCACGTTATTTATCAAGCAATCTGTACCAGAAGAAACTTATTTAATTCGACAAAAGTTTTACACAAGTTATATTGAATCTATTACTGGTCGGGTAATAAATTTCGGTTCAGCTTTAGCATTATAGCAAAGTTTCTAAAGCCGGGGCGGCTTAGACTATTCACTTCCACTTTAGTTAAAGCAGAAGGCGATGTGAAGAATAAGTAACTTAAAGCTCTATGCAAAAATACAGAATCTATTAACGCAAAGGGTTGTTTCTGTTTAAAAAACGATTATACAAGGAAACCGAGATAATAATTTATATATACCCTACACTCAAAAATTAACACACTACCTTAAATGTACCATAAGTTTGAAGCTACTTTGCTTCTGAACCGTTGATTGGATTTCGATTTTTTTTTTCTTTTTCAAATTATAGGTCTATTTCTAAGACATTATTGTACTGATATTTTACGAGAAATGTACACGAGTTACCCATTCACGGGATGTAAAAATAAAGTTGTTTTTTTATCTTATTTTGCAACATCTTATGGAACTTTTTTCTGTTCATATACCCTGTATTGCCTTTCCACAACATTCCTAGATCATATGGGAGATTTATTATAAAGATTCTCTGCTTCTGTTCTAACATCTTGTCTAGCTGTGTCATCAAATATGATTTCAAACTTTAACCACACTGATTAACTATAAAAAATAGTACAAATCTAACAAAGTATCAAGCTTCAAATCTTTATATGTAGTAAAAGACGTAATCTACAGCGACTTGTTGGTAAGTAGTGACAGTTTCGTGTATTGTGAACATGAACATCAGACTGCTTGATTAAATGGACTCGTTTTCTGTGAATTTCAGTTAAATATCAACAGAGTAGGAAGCGGAATGATTTTTAATTTGATCAAGAAAGGTCGCCAGTGTTCTAGATAACTAACCCCTGCTAAAATCCTGATAGCTTTCTTTTGCATTCTAAAAATTTGAAGTGAATTTGTTGAATTGCTCCATATGATTGATCCATAGTTTAGGTGAGAGTGGAATAAAGAAAAATATGTCATTTTTAATGTTTCAAAGTTGACAACCCTTACTAGTTGAATATGATTATTACAAACACGTTCTTTGAATTACCTAATAGAGGTTTGTACACGTGGAAATCGCCAAGAGATAATGAACATCAGATAATGAGAAATTAATTAGATTATAAAATGATCAAAGAAAGATATCGGAATAGTATTACTGCAGTCAAAACCGAACCTGGAGCAGATATAGCATCTAACCATAATCCCTTAGTAGCACATATGAAAATTAAAATGAAAAGAATAGAGAAGAGAACAAAAGAAGAAAGAACTGATCTAAATGCACTAAGAGATCCAGAAATTAGAGAAAATATTAAAGAAAAAGTAAATGAACGTCTAAACAACGTACAGATTGAAGGTAAATGCAATGAAGCATCAACAAAAACTGGGAAAAAGTAAAGGCTGGAATAGAACCTTCAAACAAAATACAAAACATATATATAAAAATAAAAGAAGAGTATATGGACAAAACTAAATCATTGTACCAGCAAACACAAAACGAAATATGGCGACGACAAATTCGAATTGCAAAAGAAAATTGATTGACAGAAAAATGCGATGAAATAGAAATGCTACAAAATAAACATGACAGTTTTAATTTACACAATAAAATAAAAGAATTAACTATAAGATCAGAATATAAACAAAATATACTAGTTGATGAAAAGAGAGACACGGTAATGGATATAGAAAACAAATTGATGGTATGGGCAAACTATATAAAACAGCTGTTTAACGACAAACGGGCAAAATATATAACGAATATTTCGTTGAAGAGACTGGACCAGAAATAACAGAAAGTGAAGTAAAACACGCAATTAAAGAAATGAAAACTGGGAAAGCAGTAGGACCAGACGAAATACCGACAGAAATATTGCAACTTATCGCCGACTGCAATGTACATCTTATTAAATAGGTATATTAAATAAAATAAGGCTTATATCAACATTCGTGACTATACCAAAAAAGAAAAACGCCAAATAATGTTGCGATCACCGTACCATCAGTATAATGTGCCACATACGAAAAGTATTCCTAAAGATTATTCATCGTAGAATATATAAAAAGTTAGAACAAGATATTGAAGAAACTCAGTTCCGATTTAGAACTGCTCAAGGAACCAGAGAAGCATTATATGCAGTAAATGTGCTAATACAGAGATGTTTAGATGTAAACCAGGGCATCTATGTCTGCTTCCTAGTCTATAACAAGGCATTTATACAGTGAAACATAATCCGTTAATAAAACTATTGAGAACAAAGAACATCGACACACGGGATATAAGAATATTAAATAATCTGTATTATAAACAAGAAGCTGTCATAAGAATAAATAATTTAAAAACTAATAAAATAAAAATCAAAAGAGGTGTTAGACAGGGCTGTGTCTTGTCGCCATCACTGTTTAATGCATACCCAGAGGAAATATTCAAAAAAGCATTAGAAGATGAAGTAGCAGGCATAAAAATAAATGGCCTACCCATACGTGAAATTAGATATGCTGATGATACAATACTAATAGCAGAAAATATTACAGATATACAAAGAATTTTAGATAAGGTTGTTGCAGCGAGTGCATAATTTGGTCTGTCACTAAAGATAAAGAAAACAAAATTCGTGGTTATATCACAGAAAAATATTAAATACATTAATCTACACGTAAATAATAAGACGATAGAACGAATTCAGAATTATAACTATTTAGAGGCAAACATTAATGAAACAAACAATTATACCAAAGAAATTAAAGTTAGAATAGAAAAGGCTAGAAGTGCATTCAATAATATGAAACGAATATTATGTTGTAGAGACCTCAGCCTAAATCTTAGAAAACGAGTACTAAAATGTTATGTATTTTCTGTTCTTTTGTGTGGTGTGGAGACATGGACTTTAAATAAAAAATGTATCAATAAACTGAAAGCATTTGAAATGTGGACATATCGAAGAATGCTCAGAATCTCTTGCATAGACAGAATAACCAATGAAGAAGTACTGAGAAGAATAGAGAACAGCAGGGAGATACTGGATTCCATCAAAATAAGAAAACTACAATATCTGGGTCATATAACACGTAATGATAGATATGAATTCCTAAAACTAATAATCCAGGGAAAGATTCAAGGAAAGCGCAGCATAGGTAGAAGAAGAATGTCCTGGCTGAGAAACTTCAGAGAATTGTTTTGATGCAGCTCAACTGAACTCTTTCGGGCTGTAGTGTCAAAAGTTAGAATGGCAGTGATGATTGCCAACTTTCGTCGCGGAGATGGCACGTAAACAAGAAGACTAGTTGACCAATAACAAATAATGAACTTAATAGCTTTTTCTTTAGTTGTGAGATATGAGCCGACGAGTTTAATCGATTATCTATGGTTATTCCCAATAACCAACCATTTATTTATTAAGTTGAGATCCTTGCTGTGCTGCAGTGATCTCAGTTTGGGAACCAAGATGAGAATAGTGAGGTGCTACGTTCTTCCAGTGTTACTATATGGAGTTGAAGCCTGGACACTGACGCAAGCCACTGAAAAACGAATCGAAGCCTTCGAGATGTGGATATACAGAAGGATACTAAAAATATCTTATGTGGACCATGTCACCAACGTTGAGGTCCTACAGCGCATGACAAAAGAAAAAGAAGTGCTTAATTTAATTAAACAACGTAAGCTTGAGTACCTCGGCCACGTGATGCGGAACGAAGAAAAATATCGAATTCTTCAACTTGTTATGCAGGGTAAAGTATTTGGCAGAAGAGGACCGGGACGCCGTCGTATCTCGTGGTTGAAAAATCTCCGACAATGGTTTGGGATGACCTCAGCGGAGCTGTTTCGCAGAGCAGTCAACAAAACCATGATAGCCTTGATGTAGTCAATAGCCAATAGTTTAACAGTCACTTTGTGATCTGGATCATTATGTAAATTACTTACAGATATAACCAAATTTTGCGTTTTATCAGAGTTAAGTTTTAGTTTGTTTACAGCGAACCATGAGAAGACATTTTTAAATCATCATTATTTTTTCCCGATATAACGTATGTGGCATCATCTGCGAATTCTATGGATTTCTACGGAGATATAAATTTAGGCAAATCGTTGACATAAATAATAAACAAAAGAAGTGCTGAGACCAAACCTTGTGGGACTCCATGTTTTACGGATATAAAATCAGAGAGAAGACCTCTAGACACTACCTCCTGGTGTCTGCCACATAGATAAGAAGTTATAAGCTTAAGAGGGATACCTCTGATTCCACAGTAATTTAATTTGTGCAGCAAAATGTCGTGTAAAACACAGTTAAAAGCCTTCGACAAGTCGCAAAGAGAAATTGCTATTCAAGCCCCTCAATCACCTCGCTCACAAAATTTACAACAAAACAAGTCAAAGTCACCCTTACCCAATCTTAAAGTTAAAATATTCGTTTTTATTGAAGGTACATAAAGGCAGTGAACCTAGCCACAACAATGAAGTGTGCAACAATAGTTATTAGATTCTAAGTTAGACAGCGCAAAAAACTGCTGGAATCGATAAAGAAAGATCTGAGATATATACAAATGAAATATTGGACTAAATTGATATCGATAATGATACATAAAGAAGAAAAAGAGGTATCAGTGATGCACGAGAAAAAATAAACCATTCCTATTGCAGTTCAAAGATTTAATTTTCGAGAAAAACATTTTTGTTAGTGTAATGGATAGCTACTCCATATGAGAATAAATTACATTCGTATGTCTCTACAAAATAAATCTTTCATATATGTTCTTTGTTCCCTATGTTTAGACGATCTACTCCTTTGAAACACATTTAATATTTGATGAAGAATATATACATCGAGTACACTTTTCTTTGTGCATTGACGAAAAGTTCTCTCGGTGTACTTTGCTTCAAAATGAATATCTAACACACAAATTGGCTTCTCGGTAAACAGAACTTTGCCACCCCGACGAAATTATTTTAACATTAGCGAGGCCACTTCGGAAAATATTTCCAAACTCAATTTCAATTTATTGTTGCGTCATTCTACCAGGTAAAATTCGTGCATACTAAGTAGGATACACTTATAAATGGAATTCCGCTGTAATTTGCTTTCATAAAACTATCAACTAAAGTCTATGAAACTTGAAACGGATAGTTTGCGTTTCGCTATTTACATTTTATATGAGGCTTTAGCATAAATTGAGGCATAAAATACCACCAAGAAAAACGAGAACACAAAGTAGATTGGATGATGCTGCTACTGCAGTATTTAGTGTATTGTTTTTGCTGCTGTGATGGATTTTTACTATAAACAAAACAATGACTACAGATTGGCCATTTTCACTTTATTTTTCAAGGTCTTTTTTCAATCCCAATAAAATAATCTGTAACAACGATACAATAAATAAATGATTTGACAACTGACTTGGTCAAAAAATGATTAACAGGTGGAAGTTTTCTTATTGTTGTGAATTTATTAATTGTTATGTCTTTAATTTATAATGTCTTTACTAATTTATTATCTTGTTCCTACTTTAATTTATTAAAAGGCACGATAATATATATAAGTTTATTTATCACTACATATACAATAATTTATTAGTAGGCGAGCGTAACAATAATATCACGAGCGCGAATCTTCTTTATTAACTGTCCCTTCCAAATAAAGTTCCGTTATTATATACCAGTGCCGTTATCTCGAATAGTCTAAAACCTTCGATGGCGAAACGGTAAAGGCAAACTTGATTTCCCTCGCATCGCTTCTGGAAGGTCGCTCAGGTAAATCGAGGCCTCTCGTAAACTCTACAACATATTAGATTAAAAACATGTTTTAAAGGTTAAAACTATGACTCATATTTTTACGTAACATTGCCCCCCTCTCAAAAGATGGTTCCTCCTGGAACCTTGTTGGGACTAGAACTGGAACGGTATGCTGGTATCGGCAACTGGACCCTCTTTTACAACTTCCAGTTGTATAAAAATGACAAGGGACGGTTTTCTCTCCGCACCAGTAACTATGCGGATTGCAACAGACTAACACCTGGACTTCGGTGTCTTTAAAGATCTCCTCCACCATATTTCGGATAACCCTCCAATCTAATTGGCGGCACTCCAACTTTGGCATGGCTAACTTTTGCACGTCGGACTCTAGTACGTGCCCTCTCAATTGAAGTAAGGCTTCCCATACATCTCGGTAGGTAGGTTGGTCACGGGCAGTGTCTTTTGTTACCAGGTAGAAAAGGTAACGTGATGCATCTTGGAGTTTCAAGGTTTTACCGGGAGCTGGCACTTGGCATTGAAGTTCTGCAACTCGACCAAACTTCCTTCGAAAGACGGATGCCAACCCTGGTGCGTCTTTGATACTGGCCGGGATGGTAAGGGCCAGCGAGTAGTCATCGGGGAGCTCGAGTAGATCTTGCTTTTCTTCAGTGGTAACACCATGTCTCGCTTTACCGGTACCTCCATAGGCACCCATGAATTCCTCAAACGTGAGGTCAAACACATCTTGGACTTGGTTTACTTCCACTTCTTCATCTACGTCGTGGTCACCTTCGAAAGATGCCAACCGGTTATGGTGTACTATCATCGGCTTTCCCCTCGGAATCTTGCTTATTCGGTAGATGACATCGTTGATCTTCTCCATGATGAGGTATGGACCTTCCCAAAACTGCTGCAATTTGGGAGAACAACCTTTTCGCTTCTTGGGATTATACAGCCATACTTTGTCGTTCTTCTTAAAGCAACCCTTTTCGGCTTGTGTATCGTACCGTTTCTTCATTCGGTCGCTAGCGATCTGAAGGTGGGAACGGACTAACTCATGTACATCGTCCATTCTTCTTCGTAATTCGATCACATAATCTTCACCCGCTACATCTTCTCCAGGTCGACATCCAAACTCGAGATCACAAGGTAGTCGCATTTCGCGTCCGAATAGGACTTTGGCTGGTGTCTGGCCTGTTGATTCGTTAACAGCAGATCTGTAGGCCATTGTGAAGAACGGAAGGTATTGGTCCCAGTCTCGCTGATGATCGGACACCATCTTTGTCAAATACTTGCCAACTGTCCTATTCATTCGTTCTACCATACCATCCGATTGCGGATGATACGCGGTAGTTCTTGTTTTCTTCATGCCTAGTCTATCACATATACCTTGGAATAGATCACTTTCGAAGTTCCTGCCTTGGTCACTATGGATCTCCAAAGGCACTCCAAATCGGCTGATATATTCTTGGATCAACTTATCTGCAACGGTGGCGGCCTTCTGGTCTGGAAGTGCGTAAATCTCGACCCACTTAGTGAAGTAATCCATTACTACCAACATGTACTTGCCCCCATTTTCACTTTCTGGAAATGGCCCTGCAATGTCCAAAGCTATTCTTTCAAACGGGCTTCCAACATTATATTGTCTCATAGGAGCTCTCCTTTTTCGGTGAGGCCCGTTACTCGTAGCACAAATAGTACATTTCTTACACCAGTCTTTTACGTCGTCGGAACTGTTCATCCAATAAAACCGTCCCCGAATTCGCTGAAGGGTTTTCCTTACACCAAAATGCCCTCCCGATGGACTGTCGTGTAACTGACGAAGTACTTCGGCTATTCTGCTCTTTGGGATCACCAACTGTCTTCTCTTCTCTGAACCGTCATCATTTTCCAGGACTCGTTTGAGCAAGCCATCTTCGATGATAAATGAGTCCCACTGGGCCCAATACGTCTTAACTACTGAGCATAGGTTTGATATTTCCTGCCAAGGTGGTCGACGGTTTTCCTCTTTCCATTTTCGGATTTTCTGTATAACTGGATCTCTCTCTTGCTCTTCCCTGATCTTAGTAGGCGTCCAGTCGTCGTTGACAATCGTCGTTCTTAGCACTGCCGCTTCCTTGGATTCCGTTTTGTTGCAGTGGGAACACTCTGCTGAGCATGGCCTTCTGGAAAGAGAATCAGCGTTTCTGTGGCTAACTCCGGCCCGGTGCTCAATCTTAAAATCGTATTCTTGGAGTCGTTCGATCCACCTGGCTATCTGACCCTCTGGATTCTTAAACTGCATCAACCACTTAAGGGCGGCATGGTCGGTTCGGATTAAAAACTTCCTTCCATAGAGGTATTGATAGAAGTGCTCTACTGATTTCACTACTGCCAGAAGTTCTCTTCTCGTGACGCAATAATTCCGCTCAGGTTTTGAAAGGACTTTACTAAAATATCCGAGGACTCGTTCCTGTCCTCCTTGAATCTGAGACAGCACTCCTCCAATTCCCACGTTACTTGCATCCGTATCTAAGATGAACTCTCCTTCTGGCAGTGGATACCCCAAAATTGGTGCTGTTATTAAATGCTTTTTCAACGTTTCAAAGGCATTTTGGCAGTCTATATCCCAGCGGTATTCTCTTGCTTCCTCTGTAAGTCGCGTTAATGGCTTAGCGATATCTGCAAACTTCTTAATAAACCTCCGGTAGTAAGTATTTATATATATATTCTTGTTCCCATTTTAATGGACATTTTATTTTCTTTGCACAGAGCTTTTGTAGCTTCTATGAGTTCTGTCTGTATTTCTAATTTTACATTGCCTCCTATAGTTCTGACTTTGGTACAGGACCACAAATGCCAAATGTATATCTCTATTTTTTGCTTTTTTCTTGTCCAACAGTTGTTCCAGTGTGTATATGTGGTCTATGCATGATCTTCCTGCCATGAAGCCTGCCCGATCCTCTCCGATTTTGCCTGTTATCGTTTGCTCTATCTGAAGTAATCCTATGTCTGGATGAGCAGGTGGCTAAAAGAGGTCCAAATGAAATTGCCAGTCGCCTCAGAACATTTTTGATCTCAAGACAAAACATGGTGGTAAATCGATAATATTCTACTCAGACAATTGTGGAGCACAAAATCGGAATCGAATAATGCTTTCAATGTTTGCTTTTGCTGCTGCACATTTTCAGATTGATATGGTTCACAGATTTCGGAAAAAAGGCCACACTCAGAACGACGCTGAGAATATGAACACTGTTATCGAAATTGCAAAGAGAAGGCAATTGGTTGTATATGTACCAGAACAGTGGGTCACATTAATCAGAATGGCTAAAACTACAGGAAGATTTTATGATCTTCTGGGAATATCTCAAAATAATTGTTTTAACCTTAAACAACTTACTGATACCAAGAATTGGAAAGTTGACAACAAAAAAAATAGCAAAATACGAGAAATTAAATTTTCGCATGAACACCAAAATTCTATAATATTTAAATACGAATTCGATGATGGCTTTAAAATTTGTGACATAAAATTAAATCGAAAATGCAGAGAACGGCTTTCCACTACCATCAAATTTCAACCGAAACTGTATGCTTGTTGCAGCATTACCAATTAAAGAAAAAAACTAAAAGGATTATTGTAGCTGTGTACTACTAGCAAAATACCCACAATATACCATGGATTTTATAAAAATCTTAATTCAAAGAGTTATGTACCTCCTAAAGTCGAGCTCGAAGTTGATTAAGTTGAGAGCGAAGAAGAGTCAGAGGATGAAAATTGAATTAAAATACAAAACTGCAAATTAGATCAGTAACTTCTTTAAAATGTAGTATTTTATATAAATAAAGATAAGAAACAGATAATTCTGGTATTTATTACTTTAAAAATATCTCCATCGAAAACTATAATAACTTATTCAAAAGTCACTTATGACCATTTTCGTCTTAAATGTGTTTTACTTTACTCTTGCAAGATCATTAATAAAAGTATCACTTAATGCTATAAAAACGTCCATTTTATAGAATAATGAATTTTGGTAACGATGTAGATATATTTTTATAATTATATAATCATCTCTATTCAATTTTTTACATGCAAAAAATCATGTCATTTTTTCGCTGTATTACTTCTTATCATTCTTCACCTTAATTTTAAAATTATTACCCTACTCCAACCTTTTCCTGCTCCCACTTTAAGCTCACCCCTGTGGAAATACAGACGAAAATAGCAAATCAAAAAAAGTATTCTCTTTCTCTCGCCTGCTGAGTTTCGCTAGCAACAGACGTACCCTCTCTTCCCTGTTGACTATCGTTAGCATGGACGTATAAACACAGATGGACTCAGTTATTTACATAAAAATGTGAAGCCAAAATTATTTGACTAGGTTACATTCTCAGCACCTTCAAATGTTGTCAGGTTTTTTTATTAAAATATCTTATTCACGTATCGCTGAAAATATTACTATATTTATTTTATACTCTACAGGTACTATCAAACCAAAATAATAATTTATTACTTATATTAATATATTTAATTATAATTAAAACATCAAATGTGCACATAGTGTGCATATCATTTAATAATAGCGTATAAAACAGATATCAACCAATTATTTTATATGTAGAAGCACTGACAACTATTTATTAATGGCAACGGTGTTTACATTTCTCTGTCTTATGGCTCTACGTCAAACTTCAAATGCTGTTCCATGTCATGTCCATGTTTGTTTACTTTTTACCCAAGATGAGGAAACGTTGTTTTTCGATATTATGGCTGTATTTTAAGTGATATTTGTAAATAGTGAAATAAACATATTATAATAATGGTGCTACAGTATTGCATTTGCAAAAAAACGAAATATTTACATCCCAATGTCTCATTTAATTTGTAAGTACTGTTTGTTTACATTATTAAGATGAGGAACTGAGGAAGCCTGTTTGTTTACATTTTAAAATATGTCTTTCATAAGCGTACCATTGGGTTTATTCATATTCATTAATGTATTGAACAAAATATTAGTTCATGAAATTAGTATAGACATTTTTAAATTGTAAGTAGACATCATCTGATTAAAAAGATCTGTTTAGTAGCTTTTTAATTTAATATTTCTCATGAATTCAAATAAATTAGTGAAATGAATAAAACTCATTTATTGTTCTATGTAGGTTTCCAAATAATATTGATTAATGATGAAACTTACTCCAAACTTCAACAGAGAAAACAGTATAAAAACCTTTCAAAAGCATCATTTTTGGTTATTAAAACTTGTAAGGAAGCTGAAAAATATTTCAGATTTTTTAATAAAACTATAAATATCTACAACAGACGAGTTAAAAACCTTATGAATATTTTGATTAATAAAACCATACAAAATGTCCCAAAATCAATTTATGAGCATTTTGGTGACCATATGTATGATGAAGATGCAATCGATAGTCACTCTATGCAACTTTTAAAATTGGTTCTTGAGAAATATTTTAAAATTAGAATTCATCATGAAACGAGGACTACTTTAGATGCTAACACCGTGCGCATAAGAAGCGTTCTTACTAAGACTGTTTTATTTCGCAATCAATAAAAATTTATTTCTGTACCAACGTCTTCTATTATGTCTATTTACCATTTTTACTTTAATATTTCTGTTCGCTAAATAGCTTTCCAATAATTTATACATTTTCACGCCTACTTTTTAATAAGTAGGTATATTTGTAAATAATTTTATGTCAAATGCCAGCTTTGAAATGATCAATAAATATTTTTGTAGCAGAAACCCTTACTACGTGGAATCTATTCATATTGTATTAAAACAAATTTGTCACAATTTTAAAAAATATGTTTTAATACAATTATCAATAAATATAGGTATGTACTTAAATTTGACAAATGTATATTTTTTAATTGTTTTTTTTATCGTAGGATTCTTTGATACCTATTAAAAAATTAACTTGAGCTCAACTATATTGTATTGTAATAATTTTAAAGCAAATAAAATTGTATTTTATTTTTTCTATAAAAACGTGTTTTTATACATTATTACTAATTCCAATTATTAACGTCTGAATAATTATCCCGGCGAGTAAAAATTCAAGCACGGTTATGTTCATTGAGGAAGTATCACAGTCTATCGATACCCGTTTTACTCCCCTTTACCCTCTTGCCCAGGAATATCAAAGCTTCAAAACAGTGTGTGTTTAAGGTATCTTATTGCTGTGTCCATCTATGTTTATACGTCCATGATCGTTAGCAACAGACGTACGCTCTCTTGCCTGTTGACTATCGCTAGCAACAGACGTATTCTCTCTACTGTTAACTGCAAGCAACAGATATTCTTTCTTTCTCCCGCTTATAGTTACGCGAAAAACACCGCAAATCCTCTTTTAAATCATTTACAGACGCAAATGTGCTCTATCTCTTGATCTTAGTGTTAATACCGCGAGACACATGTTGAAAACCGATAAAGACAGCTTCCCCGTACGAAGAACAACCGCAAATGAAAACCTGTAAATCCCGCGAGTGTGTGTGCAGCGCAGGATTGGTAAGACCTTTTATAAACTTGTTTTGCTATTATCTGTATAACCCCTTACTATAGGTCCATAAAAAAATGAGTTACTACAGTCTTCGTAGGATCAGTCGATTTTCATTACAATAGTTTGAAAAAAAAGTTTTCTGCACGAACAATTGCGCAAAACGTTTCGAGTTTATGACTTAATCTACAAATTTCCTTTTAAAATCGATTTTAGATTTGCCCCGCTCTACATCCACTTCTTTCACTGACACAATAATATTTTTCAAGTCGCTCACGATGCAAAATTTATATATATATTTTCGTTCCAGTCTCTTGATGTTTTATTCCAAACTGAGATAGAGACGGAATGTTTTTCTCTGCTTGTTTATATTTTAAATCTCTTCGCTTGTTACTGCTAGCTATAAATTTTATTTTACTACATTGTACTTTCTTTGTAACGAGTTATATAATACGGTATTATTATTATCGTTTCGCCAATTCAACATGAAGAGCTGGAACACGTTTGGTCTACAACTTTTGAATTTATTGAACGAATTGGAAACAAATGATTGGTAGACAATTTTTTATATCATCAAGAAAACATACTTAATGTCAAGAATATATATATATATATATATATATATATATATATATATATATATATATATATATGTATATATATATATATATATATATATATATATATATATATATCTAACGAAAAGCGCAAAAACACGGCAATTAATATTTGAAGAGGAAGATATTATGTTATATTTAAGCTTGCTGGGAAAGGCACTCTCTCACCCCCTGTATCATCACTTATTTTTTTTATTTACTTCTACCTTTAGTATTTGGATTCTCCTTTTTGTACTGATTTAAAAATATATAACATATGATGCTTAAAGTGATTAATTTATGGGAAAAATAGGTACAAAAGCAAGAAAATTGGATTTAAAAAAAAAATTTTTTTAACAATTTTATTACAAATATTTAGAATGAACATTTCACTGCCAACAATTTTTACAATAATTTGATATAAGGTTAAATGCTCGAATAAATGAACTTTGATAAAATAAAGGCAGATATCGAGCACAGTTTTATTAATTAATCTTGCCCAAGTACTTTATCTCCCTAGAACATCTTCAGAGGCATTTGAAATAAGCCAAGAACCGTTTTTTTAAATGAAGAAATTGATTAACCTCGATAAAAGCTCGAAGTTAATGGATGATAAAGTTTTTTGCAGGAAAGCAGAAAAGCTGTAGGGCCTGATAATATCGAAGCTGAATTTTTAAAACTCTTGGAGGAAGAAGGAATAAATTGGATCACGGCTGTCTTCAATAAAATATACAATACAGGAATCATCCCTGATAAATGGCTAGAATCAGAATTCATAGCGATGCCTAAAAAACAGGGGGCTAAAAAGTGCGAAGAATATCGAACAATCAGCCTAATGAGCCACATGTTGAAACTGTTTCTTAGAGTCATCCATGGAAGAATTTATAAGAAGTGCGAGGAACAAATATCGGACAGACAGTTCGGCTTCATTAACGCAGTGGGTACCAGAGAGGCACTTTTCGAAGTACAGGTACTGATTCAAAGACGCAGTGACGTTAACTGCGACGCATACGCGTGCTTGATCGACTATGAAAAGGCATTTGATAGAGTTCAACATCAAAAGATGATAAACATTTTAAAAAAAGCAGACCTTGATGACAAAGACCTCAGAATAATTTCAGAACTCTACTGGAATCAGACCGCATACATGAAAATTAACGGAGAAGAAACAGATCACATAAAAATACTACGTGGAGTTAGACAGGCATGTATCCTATCGCCGTTGATATTTAATATGTACTCAGAAAAAATTTTTAACGCGGCTCTTTACGGAATAGACGAAGGCATCCTTCTAAATGGTGAAAGAGTAAACAATGTTAGATATGCCGACGACACCATGGTGATAGCAGATAGTTTAGAGGAACTTCAGAGGCTAATGGACAGAATAAACGAGTACAGTCAACAGTACGGACTAAACATTAATACCCACAAAATGAAACAAATGATTATCAGCAAGGAGATTGTCTTAAGGATCAAGGAGATATTGATCAAGAATGATTATCTATACATTAATGGGACGCAGATAGAGCGAGTAAAACAGTATTGCTACCTCGGAACTATTATAAACGAACAGTGGAGCAATGTACACGAAATAAAGTGCCGCATAGGAAAGGCAAGAACGGTCTTTAACAAAATGAGCGCCATCTTCAAAAGTCACAACATATCCCTAGATACAAAAATTAGACATTTGAGATGCTATGTTTTCTCTGTGTTGTTGTACGGAGCGGAGGCATGGACGCTTACAGACACCACTATTAAAAAACTTGAAGCATTTGAGATGTGGCTTTATAGAAGAATGCTGAGAATATCATGGACAGCAAGGATCACGAACAAGGAAGTTCTAGAAAAAAATGAAGAAGGAACCAGAGATTGTGTTTACGATCAAACGCATAAAATTACAATATCTGGGACACTTTATGAGAAATCAGCACCGTTACTCCCTGCTGCAGCCTATATTGCAAGGTAAAGTCAAAGGTAAGCGAGGACCCGGTAGAAGGAGAATATCGTGGCTGCGGAATTTAAGAACATGGTTTAAGAAAACCTCAACGGAGCTGTTTCGAGCCGCAGCGAGCAAGGTCATGATTGCTAATATGATTTCCAACATCCGAAACGGATAGGAACCAGAAGAAGAAGAAGAAAGTTTTTTGTGATTAACGTTTTATACTTACTTCGTCAATTTTCGTCACATTAAACATAAAACTAAACATAAAGTTGAACATAATAGTACACTAAACAAGGACAAACAGTTTAAAATTATTTAAAAATTGGTCGAAGCTACATTCTTGTCGGCAACAGGAGAGAGAATGACTCGCGGTATTAACGGAAATGTTAAGGTGACATGTGACATATGACAGCTTGTATGGGCAGTCACAATCATGTAGATGTGATCTGCACATTCCAAAATTCTAAGTAACTAAGCATTGACCAAAGGTCCAACTGACACTACTATAGAAAATCACCTGATGAAATATGACATATAGAATATTTTAACTGGATTGCATAATCCAGATCTCACACTTAAATCTGTCTATAATAATTGGGTGTTAGTTTGAGAGCAATATTGAAGTAGACGTAAATTATGAATGCAAGAAATAGACTAAACAATCTATTAGACAGTGGGTGGTTGACTACAATAAAAGGGTCTACCAGGCACTATAAATACCGTAGAAAAGAAGAAATCTGAGTAAATAGGTTTAAATTTAGTAAAATTTAAATTATTTTAAGTATTAAGACAGTAAGAATTTCCATTTGTTTCCTTTGTGATCTCCAAATCTTCCAATAAATCCAACTCCAAATAGTTTTTCTTTCTACTAATGTCATGTAAAATAGGCGGACCAGTATTAATGTTAAAATTGTGTTTACTAGATAAGTGTTGACCAAAACCTGAAGAGTGTGGTCTTTTCAAATGTTCTGCAATTCTAGTAGATAACTTTCTAATGGTTCCACCTACATAAGAAGCATCACAATCATCACACTTTAATTTATAAATACCACTTTTGTCAAGTGTGTTCATCCTATCTTTGGTGTTGATTAAATTCAATTAATTCAATTAATAAAACTGTGCTCGATATCTGCCTTTATTTTATCAAAGTTTACAATAATTGTTCAAAATGACTGCCATTCCCTTCCATACAATAGTACAATCTATTTTGAAATTCTTCTCTGACATTGCTTAACACTTCTGCATTTAATTGTCGACATTCATCATCTATTCATTGTTATAAATCATCTAGAGATTCTGGTTGAGTAGCATACATTTTTGTTTTTAAATACCCCCTTATAAGAAGAAGTCTAGGGGTATTAAATCCAGTGACCTAGGTGGTCAATCACTAATTCATCATCTGACCTCTTCTACCTATCTAACGAGCGTGAAAAGTTTCGTTTAAAAAATGTCGCATAGGTAGAGCAAAGTGTGCTCCATCATGTTGAAATCCAAGTATAGAAACTATGAAGCAAGACGAGATTATAGAAACAATGAAGCTAGATAAGATGACAGAAGAATGTCGGAAAATGGGATTAAGAAGGAAGAACAATGTTATAATTGTGGAAATCGAGGACACAGATCGAAAGATTGTCCTGATAAAGCCAAGGGAACGAAATATTTCAAATGCAACCAATTGGGACACGTTTCTTCTCGATGCAATGCTAAAGAAGACAGGCCTTCGACTTGAGGGGAAAAGGGAATACACATGCTAGTCGATATTTGAAATGTGTAAAGTTTGTGATTCGATAATGCGAACTTTTTATCAGTCGGTATTCTTGCACACCCGGAAATATTGCCGATTTATAGCTATTAAAAGAAGAAAGAGTTAACGACGTTCTGGGGAGTGTGTTCGATTTTAATTCGTAAAAAATTCTCTTTAATTTTCTAGGTATTAATCTTGTACCCGTAAATAACACCACTAGGGGAAGCCGGGGCATACTGAGCACTCTAAGGACATTGGGTAATTTTGATCTTGTTCGTGGTAATATGGAAATTATTTTAGTTCTATATAGTTACATATTTATTATTTTTTATTACAAAATACAATTTTAACCTAAAACTCACTTAACAATAAAAAAAATAATAAAAAATGTTAAGTTAACAAAAAACCATTATGCCCCGGGTATGGGGCACAATGAGCACAGCATTTAAGAAAAGTTTTGCTTATTTCTGGCACTGTTCACAAATATATTTACACTCATCGTCATCGTCCTCTTCTCCAGCACAGGAGCAATGAGCCCATTTTTCGCATACACAACAACTTACACACCCTTCAGTTGATTGCAAGTATGAGTATCCACAGTATAGACAATCTACATCGGAAACGTCACTTTCCGAGTCATCTTCAACAGTTTTTTGATTTTTCACATTGGTTTTAGACCTTTTGGCTTATTTTTTTGTGTTTACGTTTTCTGTTTTGTTTTCTTTTTCATCCTCATCATTCTTAAACACTTTTCGTTTTTTAGATTCAGCGTTAGAATTTCTAGGCTCTTTAATTTGAGTTGACTCCATGAGCTCGTTCTTGTAGGGCGATTCTGTTAAAATAGCTGTCTTTCCCCGATTTCTTGTCTGCCTTTGTTTCTTTGTAGTCTTTGGAATGGGTAAAATTTGCTGTGGAGAAGCAAAAAACACAAATTTAGTTGGCTTATCGTTTTGATCTTTTGGTCTGAAGAAGGTGATCTGTTTGACGGTCCAGGTTGTGGAGAGTGCTTTATGCTTTGTGAAGGTGGCGTGTTCTGCCGAGGCTCCATAATTCCGGCATTTTGCGACTGTTCTATATTTGTATCAGCATCCACAAAAATATTTGGGTTATGTGGCCATATCCCGGTAGCTTTAAAACCATTTATAGCTATTGACATTGTTCCCGCTCGAATAAACGCCTTTCCAAAAAGTTCAGTCACTTGGTAGTGAGTAACTACTCGACCTGGATTCAACCTTAACCAATTTTTTATTTCGTCAGCGTAATAGACACTTAATGGTTTCATGAAGCTTACATCTAGTGGCTGGAGTTTATGGGTACAATGAGGTGGAAAACACAACAGAACTACACCATGTTGTCTTGCAAGGTCAATAAGTTTTAAATTTTTTGTGTGCGTAAAATGGCCATCTAACAATAACAACACAATATTTTCTTTTGAAGCTCTTGACCATGCTACGAATTTTTTAAACCATTTAACAAACAAATCACCTTGCATCCAGCCTGAATCATTACACTCAGCCCAAGACCCTGGTGGTGCGCCATCTAACAGTTCCGGCTTCATTCGTTTCCTTGGAAAAATAAAAAGTGGAGGCATGAATGAACCATCTGCACCCATACATATTTCCACAGTAAGCATCTTCCCTCTCTCTGCGGACGACAAAGAACCTATTTACTGAAATTTTGTTAAACCCCATAGCGCGTGCTGCAGAAGTTGCCTCTGGTTTTCTTAAAGATAGAACATCATGCCTTTTAAGGAAAGCAGACAACCAATCTTCTCTCGCCATTTGGGTGGTATGATTAAAGTTATGGGAAATTTCGTTTCGTTCTGCTAACTGATATGCAACTTTTCGAAGGTCTCTTGATGTAAGCCCAAAAAGGCGATTTTCCATATCTTGAATATAGCCAACCAACTCCAATTCCTGCTCTGGTGTAAATACCGGTTTGAAGAATCCCATGCCTTTTTTAACGGCACAAGACATGTCTTGATTGGCTTGGTATTTACGTATGCGACGTTGTAAAGTAGCACGAGTAACAGCATAATTTGTAGCAGCAGTTTGACACGCCATGTTTCGATTTATAACAGCATCAATTGCTTGTGCCATTCCATTCTCTGTCCAAGATTGTCTGTTGGTCTGTTTTATATAATTACGCACCATATTTGCTTAACTGAAATAGAAACAAACGTTGGTTTAAGAGTGTATCTAACAGCTTGATAACGAGGGGCAATACGGACAGGGGCATTATGGGCACCCTATTATTGCTCATTTTGCCCCGCTCATTATGCCCCACGCTTCATATTTAACTATTTTTGCCTCCTTAAAAGAAACCACAACAATTCTTTTGATTTAAGTTACATTAATGTAATAACTAAACTCACCTTTTGATCGTAGAGCTGTAACAATTTTAAAAACGAAACACTGATTGCCGTAGTATACTAAACAATATCATACAAAATTATATCACGTGTACAAAGAGATATCTATTACAAATAACGACCGCAGCGAACGGTTGATTCGTCTAAACTGAGTTGCCTGTTACGGGCACGCGCCTTTTACTTTATGCTAGAGAGGTGTTGCCAAACTGCATTGGAAATTTTCTAAATTTAAGGAATTGTTCATCATGCCCCGGTGCTCATTTTGCCCCGGCTTCCCCTATAGTTTGTTTTTTGTAAGTATTGATCGCATGCTTTAATTCTAATGTTAGTGCCTTTTTAAATAATATATATATATATATATATATATATATATATATATATATATATATATATATATATATATATATATATATATATATTATAAATGTACAAATGATTAACAAATTATAAAATCTATACATACAAAAGGATCTATAACGTATGTTGATTATACGAACTTTATAAAAGCAGCGTAGAAAGAATGTTAATTTTAAAATACAATAAATAATGCATTTTTAATTTTGATTCAACCAAACGCTACATATTTTGTCGCGCTGCATGTTCAGTTATGTTACGTACACGAATTGTTATTAAAATTTTATACAACATAATGAAAAGTGAACAAAACGTTCACGACGATATTAAATTTGATATTTGCAAGTTTTATCCTTAATATTTAACACAGAATTGAACATGTGGGTATATATAAAAACGGTGTTTATTTAGCGGATGTTTTTTTGTTCCAATAGTACATATTATTGTCTAACATGAAAACAGTAAAGAATAAAAGTAAAAGTATACTCGATTTCCAAATGTATGATAGCAACGGAAGTTTATATATTCTATTTATCTAGTTTATATAAACTTCCCGTGCTCGAATCGGTATCAATAAAGTGTTATGAATCATTTCGGCCAATTCCAGCCTCATCAGACACTTGGGCTGATACAAATTCAAACTCGGAAAGTCCAACCAATGTCTCCTAAAGCTTCACCACTGCAGTGGTTAGCGTATAGAGGCGTCACCTGATTTGGCGGCCGTGAACGAAAACGATATAATAATATCGTTTTCTGTCCTCTAGCTAGGCTATGCGAAATGTGTAAAAGATTAGAGAGTTTTTGTGCAAGCAAATACGTATACGTAACATATCTTTTTGACATATAAGCATGCGCATTAATGGTTGAACTAACGTATCTAGATACGTATTACTTGGTATTACCTAACGTAACGGGCTGGTACGTTACGTTCATACGCATCCCTAGCGAGCCGAAGGTAACCGAATGCGCATGGGAATCTTACCCGATTACCAAAATTTTAACATCCACATTTCATAAGCACATGTGGTAATAGTATATTTGTTTTGATTTTTATAAATAATGGAAAGCAGTAGAAAACGACTTCACTTCAGCAATGAAGATGATTTGTTCTTGTTGAAGGAAGTCGTAGGCAAGAACTCTTACGACCATCCAGAAAGAAGGAATTTAATTCAAAAGCGAAAAATGTTTTTAATGGTATCAAAATTAAAGCGGCCGTATAGTCGTGCAAGATGTGGAGAAGAAGGGCATCTTATATGTCTTCGTCTTCATCATCAATAAAGGCACCTACATTTAATATCGCGTCCATCTCAAAAATTAAAAATTGTTCAAAAAATATTTGTTATTTATTTTGAAAATCAAAAATAGGGTCAAATGACAAGGACAAGACTGGCACTGACAATTTATTAGTTAATCACTAATTCGATGAGGGCAACACCATCGTTACGTTGCGTGCAGAACTTTAACTCTCAATTTAAAGTTCATCTTCTTCGATACGTTAGTTCTTTACGTATAGGGAGATACGTTACGTTAGGTAGTTACAAAAACTCCCTATTAAATCTTCTAGCAAAAGCTGCTATTCGCGAGGAACCGCAAAGTGGACGACGACTCGTGGTAGATTTTTAAAAGCATCCACTTCGGGAAAACCTTGAAATTGTCATTAATTTGTATACATATTAGCGACCGGTTTATATTCTAACTAACAATGACTTTGACTTCAAAAAACTATTGCAGTGTTCCTCAATGTTCATCCTAATATAATTAAAAAAAAATTCCATACATAAAAGTTGGGCAATGCGTTTTGCCAATTGGCAAACCTATAATCAAGTACATGACTGTGTGCAGTTTACATTTTTCTGAGAACGATTACTTTCCAAGTAAGTGTTGATTAAAATATTATTTATATTTTAATATATTTATATTTAATTTACTTTATAGTAACACCTGAAACTAAATTTAGAAGACTGAAGAAAGATGCTGTTCCATCAGGAAAATTGCTCCAAAGGTCACATGAAGTTATTAGTAGAAAACGTAAGACGTAATTAACAAAATATAACGTGGCCAGCTCCAAAAACTGCCTCACCCTCAACTAAAGAACTCTATCGACCTTGCAACCACAAAAATAATTGAGATAATGTAAATTTTACTTTCCGTGTTTCAGACACACTGTGAAAAAACAAACATTTAATTTTATAAAATGTAAAAGAAATAATAAATTAGACTTACAATCAATTTAATTTAACTGTCAGACGACCGGTTTCGCTTTCTACAATATGCAAAGCATCTTCAGGTCGCGATACAAAGTTAATTAAATGCTGAAAATAATAAACCCATATTAGGGTGTTGTCTAATAAAGGTAAAACAAAGATAGGTGATATAAATTATATAAATTACAGTAATTATGCCAATATTACATGTCTGTGGTAATTAAAAATGAATAAAATGTTTAAGCAGACAAGGTAAGACCCACAAATTGGTGAAATAGTCTATTAAACTGTAATGAATTAATAAATAAACAAATAAATAAAACATTACTTCATCACACATACACATTTAAAATCCTCCCCTTTTTAAATTTAATGTCTGTTTCGTCCCCCCGTTTTTTAAGTGATTTCTGTGTGTTTTCTGTGTGTCTTAAAGTGTCTCAATTTTAAATTTTAACTTTATAATTTGGACTTTACAACAATTTGCCACATATTGTAACATAACTTTATCAAAAAAATTTGATATATAATTGCACACCCACACAATTTGTACATCTATTCTTATTCGTTGTCTCACAACTGTCACCTTCAAAAACAAAAATAAAAATCTCAATAAATAACACACATTTCATAAATATATCTCCAGAATAAATATAAATAACTTTAAAGAACTTAATGGTATAGAACATTACTTTCATCAAACAAACAATTACATTTACCTATCTCTACTTCATTGGATAAAATCTGTCTCCTCAAGAACTTCCCCGTTTACTGTTAAACAATTACAATAGTTGACTTGAGTTCTCCAATTAACAATACAAGATAGTTTGAACCATGTTCTTTCAACCATCAATTAATAGAGTACCGGCATGTAAGTATTGTTTTATTTATTTGTTTATTTATTAATTCATTACAGTTTAATAGACTATTTCACCAATTTGTGGGTCTTACCTTGTCTGCTTAAACATTTTATTCATTTTTAATTACCACAGACATGTAATATTGGCATAATTACTGTAATTTATATAATTTATATCACCTATCTTTGTTTTACCTTTATTAGACAACACCCTAATATGGGTTTATTATTTTCAGCATTTAATTAACTTTGTATCGCGACCTGAAGATGCTTTGCATATTGTAGAAAGCGAAACCGGTCGTCTGATAGTTAAATTAAATTGATTGTGAGTAAGTCTAATTTATTATTTCTTTTACCTTTTGAAATGGACTCACACAAGCAACACATTCATGATTTAATTTTATTTTTATTCAGGTTTGGGAGTCAATTCCCGCATGTATAAACTCAAATCACAAACAAATAAACTTTGAAGAACGTACTTTTAAACTTTTACTTTGGCAAAACACACGTGTAAATGATTTATATTAAACGTTTTATAGCTTTGAGGTCAAATGACAAAATTATTTGTTTTCCCGAAATTATCGTCCATCTTTGAAATCTTGAGCGCCCCTGTCGGAATTGGCTATCGCGAATCTCTTTGTTGAATTAAATGGCCAAATATACAAAGAGCACAAAATTCTAAAGAATGGAGGAGTTTAAGGAAGGCCTATGTCCAGCAGTGGACGTGATAAATGAAGGCTGGATGATGATGATGATAATGGTGATGATGAAACTGCACATATTGTAGACTACATGTAAATATTTTGAAATGAGATAAAACATCTACTTTACCAGCAATAGAAAAAGATTGTTAAAACTTACCTTTAACAAAATCTTTGTAGAACCATATCTCCTATTCTGCTGGTCTGCATCAGCATCTATGACTCGTATACTGGAGCTTCTCTGCATTCTTTCAACCATAATTCGTGCGAATCACTCCGGATATCTTCTGATCCCGGCGGCGACCAACTCATTCTGACATTTGTACACGCTATCACAAAACAGTTTCTATTAGTTATTCATTAAGTTGCCTAAATAAAGAATTTTGATTGTTCCTAATCAATGCTTGTGCTGCTGTTATTTTTGCATGTTAGCGATTTCATTTTTCGCCTCCTTTTCATTGATCTTTTTTTATTCTACTTCTTCATTTCCACTTCCTTCTTTATATCAAAATTCCTCTTTTAGAGAACTTTTTGGAATTACCTGGATCAGCCTCGAACAACTTACCCAAGAGTCTTGAAAGACTCACAGATAAGTCACCCTTATTGACCCAGAAACTGTCAATGATCCCATCTAACAGTTATCAAAATCGCACTCTAACTGTGGAGTCCGTAACTTTAATAAATATTTTAATATTTGATCTGAAATTGATATATAAGTAATTTTGCATTTCATTTTATATTATATTTTTAATTAAACTAGTATTAATTATATTTTATATTATTATTTAAACTTTTATGTATCTCGTATCTCCACCACATACATACTCCTACCTTTACCGATAATTATTAACGACACGGTACTGGATGCTGCAAAAAAGAAAAGATTTGTCAATTTTTACAGATATTTTGCATTAGTTAAATTTAAAAAAGTTTGATATATACATCCATCATACATCTTCTTCTTCTAATGGCGCTACAACCCTTTGTGAGTCTTGGCCTGCTTAACAATGTTCTTCCATTCTGCCCTGTCGGATACTTTCCTTCGCCACTGCCTGATGTTCATGGTTTTAAGATCCCTCTCTACGTCGTCTATCCATCTTTTACGGGGCCTTCCTCTTGTTCTGTTTCCTTGGGGCTTCCATCTCTGGACTACTTTTACAGCTCGATTATCTGGCATTCTTTCTAGGTGACCAAGCCAGTTTAGTCTTTGTGATTTTACAAATCTGACAATATCTGCGCTCTGCATTAGTTCATCCAGCTCGTGGTTCATTTTAATTCTCCACGAACTATCGCTGCATTGGGTTGGTCCAAATATCTTCCTTAGTATTTTGCGCTCAAATATTCTCAGTTGATTTTCATCAGTGGTTGAGAGGATCCACGTTTCACATCCATATGTGACCACTGGTCTAATTACTGTTTTGTAGATTCTCAGCTTAGACTCACGATTCAGTAACTTACTTTTCATTAAGTCTTTGTATGCATAAAAGCACTTATTACCGCTAAGAATCCGTGCTTGTATTTCTTGACTGATGTTGTTGTTGTCATTTATTATTGAGCCTAGGTAGGGAAAAGTGGAGGCATATTTGTAGGTATGGTTGTCTACCTTTAGATTCTCATGTTCATTCGATTTTGTGCACTCCATATATTTTGTTTTGTTTTCATTTATATATAGACCAAACGTAGCAGCTTCTCGTTTCAGTTCTATGACTTTTTCGCTCAATACCCTTTTGTTGCGGCTTATTATGGCAACATCATCCGCATATGCGCATATTTGCATTGATCTTGTATTAATACAGCCGTTTATATCCAGTTTTCTAACAACAGCTTCTAAAGTTAGATTAAAAAGTGTTGTTGATAAGGCATCCCCTTGTCTAACTCCATTTTCAATATCAAAGGCCTGCGTCATATCTCCATCTATTCTCACCATAGCTTTGGAACCCTCCAGAGTCATTCGTATAAGTTTAACCAACTTATTGGGTATCCCTAACATAGATAGTTGCTTTAACATCTTTTGTCGATCTACTCCATCAAACGCCTGTTTGAAATCGATATACAAGTTGTAAATAGGTATGTTATATTCAACACATTTTTGAATATAGTTTGAATATACTTTGTCTGAAGCCACATTGGTATTCACCAATAATCTCCTCCGAAAACGATTCCAGGCGGCTATATATAATTCCTGATAATATCTTGTAGATGACATTTAAAACTGTTATGTCCCTATAATTTTTGCAGAGTCGTTTGTCTCCCCCTTTGTACATAGGAAGTATGATTCCCACTTTCCAATCTTCTGGGATGACTTCTAGTGTCCATATGCGGTCGATTTGTTTATGGATACGCCTCCATAGCGCATGTCCACCATTCTTTATCAGTTCTGCAGTTATTCCATCTGTGTCAGGTGCTTTGTTATTTTTTAGATGTTTTATGACGTTTATCGTTTCTTCCAATGTTGGTTGCTCAACTAGTTGTTCTGCTGTGTGGTGAATTATCTCTTCATCTTCGTTTTGTTCTTTTTCTGGGTTTAACAGCTCTTGAAAATGCTCCTTCCACCTTTTCATTATTTCCTCTTTCTCGCTGATAATTGCCCCATTTTTGTCCTTGCAAACTGTTGATCTTGTTATGTATCCTTGGGTGCATTGCTTGATTTCCTTGTAAAATTTTCTAGCCTCTCTTCTGTTATTATAATCTGTAATTTGTTGTATTTTCCTATTCAACATTTCTCTCTTTTTCCTTCTGCATATTTTCTTTGCATCTTTTCTGAGTTCTTCATATGCCTTTCTATTCGATCGGGAATCCCTTTGTAGACATTTCTGTCTAGCTATATTTTTGCTATTTATTACTTGTTGGCAATCTTGGTCAAACCACTCCTCGTTTCTTTGGCTTGAAGTTTCACCTAATGTTTCCTTTGCCATATTTGTAATTGTCGTTTTGATGATATTCCATTCTTCTTCAATGTTGTTTTGTTCTCCTCTTTCATTTAATATTACTTTTATTTTCTGCTGGTACTCATTCATCTTTTTAGGATTTTTAAACATATATGTACATCCATCATACATACAAGAATTTAAAATTCAAATTTGTTTAAAGAATCGAAAATAGGAACAAATTTACGAAAAATAATCCAAATGGAAAATTGATTTTAGAAGATGTACGGGTTCCAGAAGAACTATTTATTGAAGTGATCATTACTTATTACAGGCTTAGGCAAATACATCAAATAAACATCTAATAGGTACATATTATAATATACCTATCAAATTTAATATTACTGTACCAAAAAAGTCAATTTTTTAAATAGTCTAATAAAGCAAGAGTCGATGTTTTCAGGATGCATTTATTTAAATCAGACGCATTTCCAAAAATCGGGAATTCTGTACCCACGAAGTTATAAAAAACTGTAATATTTGCAATGAAATTTTACAAAAATACAAATATATTTCAATAATAATTCACTAAGAACGAAAAATGATTGTTTTGTAAAGTTAAAATATCCATGAACCTATTTGTTAACGTTTTCAACAATAAATCATAATAATATGAAAGTAATTACTAGAAATATATAATTTATTAAATAATTTATTAAAAATCCTTTGTAAAAGGTATATAATTTTTAAAAACCCAAATGGGTTGTTATAGACAAAACGTTTTCGGAATCCATTATTCCATCATCAGTGTCCTATAAAATATATAACCACTTAATTAAAGAGAACGTGAAGTTAAAATTTTGACTAAGGTTAATGAAAAGTGTGGTTAATACTTACTAGGTGCACATGAGTGTAGCCACTAAATACATGGGTAAAAACCCGTTAACAAAAATTTAGTTACATTTGTTTTACATTATACTATATAAATTGCTAGGATGCTAAAGTTACCGTTGGATTAGGTAACATGGCGACATATGACTCCACGTTGAAGTTGCAAGTCCTGAGACGGTGTGTCTACGAGGACTTAATGGAAGCAACTGATTGAAATGACAATGTTGACAAGTTAGGACGGAACAAGTAACAGAGTAGTCAATATAACTGTATGTGTCTACTTAAGACAAAAGCCAACGTTAATTAAATTGTTAAAGTAATAGATTTTTTGATATTAAATAATATAACAGTATCAACCATCAATGTTGTTGTTTTTTAAAAATTGATTTTTATGTGTATGAGGTGAAATGTGGAGAGTAGATAATGTGGTTATAGTTAGGCAACCAACTATGCATGTGTGTGGTAGTATAATGAAAAAGAGATTTTTATATTTAGGCCCTTTATGTTTATTCAACATTTGGTACTTGGAAAATAGAAAATAGACACATGTAGAAGGTTGAATTACAGAAATTTTGTTTAATATTGGTGGAAAATGAATGAATATATTTAAAATATGACAGTGTTCTTATATGAATGAGATACAACTTTTGTAGTATAATGGTCATGTGAAATATAACTTATAACTTGATTATAGAAGGCCCTGTATGTCAAAAAACAACATTTGGTACCTGGTAAATGTAAAAATAATTAAGTTGTAAGTACATGAAAGTAAATATCTGATAGGGTGTTAACAGACTAAGTGGTATGGAAGTTTTATTTTTTTTTTAACTATTATGTGGAATGAATAGAAATTGATGGTTGGGACATGGTTTTTTAATAAGTTAATAGAATAGTACTCAACTTATAACTTAAGAAAGGTCCTATCTGTCATAAGCAACACTAGGTACCTGGGAACTATAAAAGGATAAGTTACAAGTTGTATGATTTGCAGGTGTATAATTGTCCAAAATGTGAAAATGGAAGGGTTGTGGGTTGGCTCTGTTAGAATTAAGTAAAGCAAAAATTATGGGGTCAGCTTTAATGGAAATTAAGTTCTGTGATTTGTTTTTAATTCTTAATGGATATGAAGGTCTGAAGGTGTTCATTAAACTAATGTCTAAAATAAACAGAATTTGATGGCTGGAACATGGTTTAGAAGTATGTTGTAAGTATACTACTCAACTTATAACTTAAGAAAGGCCCTATCTGTCATAAAGCAACACTAGGTACATGAGAAATATAGAGAGATAAGTTATAAGTTGGTGATGTTATAGGTGTATATAAAGCTCAATTATGAAAATGAAATAGTTCTAAGGTGGCTCTGATGAAATTGAGTGAAAAATAAGGAATTTGTAGTGTTTTTGAAAAAATGTAGGATACGGAAAGAATACAGAAGGCTGAGATCCCCAGAGAGCTGCAAACAAACCCTAGGATGGTTGTGTGGAAGAGTGAAATGAAGACTGAGAGGTTAGTTTGAAAGAGATGAAGAATAGTATAAGGTTTGGAGGTGCCGACAAGAAGTATGGACAACAAAGGTATAGTGGGTCGGACTAGAAGTTTGGATTTACTAGAGAGTGATAAGGACTGATTGGGAGTGTGATGTGTAAACAGAAAAGTTTTTTGGAGTGGTTTAAAGAAGATGAGTATTTGGCGGACAAATAGTGATAAATGTAGATTTTTGTTGTAAAAGTGAGTAGGGGATGAAGATTATGAAAATAGTTGGCGATGGAGAGGGAGGAAGTCTCGATTGAAGGATACATGACGATTGACGCAATTTGGGCTTTTTTGTTTTTCTTTGAGAATTTCAAGGTCTTCGTATAAGTCTAATTTAAGGAAATTTTTTTGGGGGATGTTGTGAATAAGTGAAACGTCTTCTGGGATATTAAGGGTGTGTTTGTGTTCTTTAAGATGTTGAGAGAAAGTGGAAGTATTTTCTCTTTTAGTGTGTTCTAGAGAACGTGAGGATAGTGATCTGCATGTTCTACCTATGTAAGAGGCGTTACAATCTGAACATTTTAATCTATACACTCCACTCCGATCCATATAATTGATGGGATCTTTGGAATTAGATATGTGTTGACCCAAATTGTTGGGTACTTTAAATGACACATGGATGTTTTCAACCGACCGTTGGATGAGATTTCGAATATCTCCAGAAAGACTTTCATGATAATATGGAAGTGAAACGTAATTGGGTTTGGTGGTGAGGTCTCTGGGGAACGCATTCTCCTGCAGGGTCTTAAGGCGTTTTTTACGGATGAGTTTGTTGATGATGTTGGGATCATATCCATTGTTGACTGCTATTTGTCTAAGTATGTTGAATTCTTTTTTGTAGTTTGTGTCTGAAAGTGGAATGGTTTCTAAGCGGTGGATATAACTATGAAAAGCTGCATGTTTATGTGACATGGGGTGGTTGGATGAAAATGGAATTGTGTGATCGGTCTGTGTGGGTTTCCTATAGATACTGAAATCGAAGTGGTCAGTTAATCTGGTAATGGTAAGATCTAGAAAATTGATTGACATGGATGATTCTAGTTCCATAGTGAACTTGATATTGGGGTGAATTTGGTTAATTTTGGAAAGTAAATGTTCAGCTGAATTGGAATTACCTGAAATGAAGACTAAACAGTCATCAACATAGCGGAACCAATGGAGTATTTCAGGGTTTTTCATGATCTGTGTGGATTCTAAATGATCCATAAATACATCAGCCAAAAAAGGAGAGAGACAGCTACCCATGGCTAAGCCATCAGGTTGTCTATAGTATTTGTTGTTAAAAACAAAGAAATCTTGTTCTAGACAAAGTTGTAGAAGTTGGATAATGGATTTGGTAGTAGATGAAGTAATGGAGTTGGCTCTGAGAAGAGAATTAACCAGATTAATTGTTTCTTGTTTAGGGACAGACGTGAATAGATTGCTGACATCAAATGAAAGCATAGTAATGTTGGGGTGAAGATTGATGTGTTGTAAATTATTGACTAGATGGCTAGTATTTTTGACTGAAAATCGAGGGGTGAAGTTCGTCATGTTGTTGATAAGATTTAATATAAATTTTGATAAGATGGAGACTGGAGTGTTAATGAAACTAACAACTGGACGAATGGGAATGCCCTCTTTGTGTATCTTAGGTAAACCGTACAGCCTGGGTATCAAGGGGTTGCTTGGGATTTTATAATATGGGGCAAAATGTTCTGAGAAGAAATCTGTGAAAAGTTTGATATTGTCTTTTAATTTATTTATGAACTTTTTAGAGGGGTCTGTTGTAAGTAAAGTGAAGTTATTGTTGTTGAGGAAGGTTGAGACTTTATTATGATATGAAGTTTGATCTAAGATCACTAAACAGTTACCTTTGTCAGCTTTACTGATAATTAAGTTGTGGGATATGATTTTATTCTTAATAGATTTGAGGGTTTTGAGATGTTCATTACGTTTATTTTGAGAAAGGTTATAAAAATTGGGTGTTGAATGAAAATTTTGAAAGTTGGAAGAAGAGTTAGAAGCTGAGGGTGTATTGGTATTAAGTATTATTGAAGAGTTGGAAGAATTTTTGTTTTTGAATTTGTTTATAGTATTGAAGCAGGAGTTTCTGATTGAAGTTTTTTGATTTAACGGGACTGAAAGGTTTTGGATAATAATATCTAGCTCAATGGAGAGACTCTGGAGGTCTTTTTCAGAGACCTTACGAGGAATGGAGTATTTGAGACCTAGATTTAGTAGATGAAGTTCATTGTTATCGAAGGTAACTGAAGAGAGATTTTTTAATCTTGGGTGAAAGGAAAAATTAGAGAATTTACTGTTGTTGTTACTGTTACTATTATTTGAATTAGATTTATTTTTGATAAGATTGTTTAATTTGGATTTAAGTTTATTGAATTTGGTGAAAGTTACATTGTCCAGTCTGTCCTGAACGTCATTCAAAAAATTATTTAAGTTATCAAAGCCCATGAAATCAAGTAAAGAGTCATATGTTACCTTAAGTTTACAATCTATGTAGTTTAGCTTTCCATAATGGTTACAAATCTCCTTTTTTAAAATTTTCAGTTGGAAGGTGTTCTTTAAGTTGACTGGAACATTTCCTGGAGTTTTGATCTTGCAAAAAATAGGGAAAACCTGATTATTTATGCATTGGGAGATGAACCAAATATCCAGCTTCAAAGTGCATCATATCCCACAACTTAATTATCAGTAAAGCTGACAAAGGTAACTGTTTAGTGATCTTAGATCAAACTTCATATCATAATAAAGTCTCAACCTTCCTCAACAACAATAACTTCACTTTACTTACAACAGACCCCTCTAAAAAGTTCATAAATAAATTAAAAGACAATATCAAACTTTTCACAGATTTCTTCTCAGAACATTTTGCCCCATATTATAAAATCCCAAGCAACCCCTTGATACCCAGGCTGTACGGTTTACCTAAGATACACAAAGAGGGCATTCCCATTCGTCCAGTTGTTAGTTTCATTAACACTCCAGTCTCCATCTTATCAAAATTTATATTAAATCTTATCAACAACATGACGAACTTCACCCCTCGATTTTCAGTCAAAAATACTAGCCATCTAGTCAATAATTTACAACACATCAATCTTCACCCCAACATTACTATGCTTTCATTTGATGTCAGCAATCTATTCACGTCTGTCCCTAAACAAGAAACAATTAATCTGGTTAATTCTCTTCTCAGAGCCAACTCCATTACTTCATCTACTACCAAATCCATTATCCAACTTCTACAACTTTGTCTAGAACAAGATTTCTTTGTTTTTAACAACAAATACTATAGACAACCTGATGGCTTAGCCATGGGTAGCTGTCTCTCTCCTTTTTTGGCTGATGTATTTATGGATCATTTAGAATCCACACAGATCATGAAAAACCCTGAAATACTCCATTGGTTCCGCTATGTTGATGACTGTTTAGTCTTCATTTCAGGTAATTCCAATTCAGCTGAACATTTACTTTCCAAAATTAACCAAATTCACCCCAATATCAAGTTCACTATGGAACTAGAATCATCCATGTCAATCAATTTTCTAGATCTTACCATTACCAGATTAACTGACCACTTCGATTTCAGTATCTATAGGAAACCCACACAGACCGATCACACAATTCCATTTTCATCCAACCACCCCATGTCACATAAACATGCAGCTTTTCATAGTTATATCCACCGCTTAGAAACCATTCCACTTTCAGACACAAACTACAAAAAAGAATTCAACATACTTAGACAAATAGCAGTCAACAATGGATATGATCCCAACATCATCAACAAACTCATCCGTAAAAAACGCCTTAAGACCCTGCAGGAGAATGCGTTCCCCAGAGACCTCACCACCAAGCCCAATTACGTTTCACTTCCATATTATCATGAAAGTCTTTCTGGAGATATTCGAAATCTCATCCAACGGTCGGTTGAAAACATCCATGTGTCATTTAAAGTACCCAACAATTTGGGTCAACACATATCTAATTCCAAAGATCCCATCAATTATATGGATCGGAGTGGAGTGTATAGATTAAAATGTTCAGATTGTAACGCCTCTTACATAGGTAGAACATGCAGATCACTATCCTCACGTTCTCTAGAACACACTAAAAGAGAAAATACTTCCACTTTCTCTCAACATCTTAAAGAACACAAACACACCCTTAATATCCCAGAAGACGTTTCACTTATTCACAACATCCCCCAAAAAAATTTCCTTAAATTAGACTTATACGAAGACCTTGAAATTCTCAAAGAAAAACAAAAAAGCCCAAATTGCGTCAATCGTCATGTATCCTTCAATCGAGACTTCCTCCCTCTCCATCGCCAACTATTTTCATAATCTTCATCCCCTACTCACTTTTACAACAAAAATCTACATTTATCACTATTTGTCCGCCAAATACTCATCTTCTTTAAACCACTCCAAAAAACTTTTCTGTTTACACATCACACTCCCAATCAGTCCTTATCACTCTCTAGTAAATCCAAACTTCTAGTCCGACCCACTATACCTTTGTTGTCCATACTTCTTGTCGGCACCTCCAAACCTTATACTATTCTTCATCTCTTTCAAACTAACCTCTCAGTCTTCATTTCACTCTTCCACACAACCATCCTAGGGTTTGTTTGCAGCTCTCTGGGGATCTCAGCCTTCTGTATTCTTTCCGTATCCTACATTTTTTCAAAAACACTACAAATTCCTTATTTTTCACTCAATTTCATCAGAGCCACCTTAGAACTATTTCATTTTCATAATTGAGCTTTATATACACCTATAACATCACCAACTTATAACTTATCTCTCTATATTTCTCATGTACCTAGTGTTGCTTTATGACAGATAGGGCCTTTCTTAAGTTATAAGTTGAGTAGTATACTTACAACATACTTCTAAACCATGTTCCAGCCATCAAATTCTGTTTATTTTAGACATTAGTTTAATGAACACCTTCAGACCTTCATATCCATTAAGAATTAAAAACAAATCACAGAACTTAATTTCCATTAAAGCTGACCCCATAATTTTTGCTTTACTTAATTCTAACAGAGCCAACCCACAACCCTTCCATTTTCACATTTTGGACAATTATACACCTGCAAATCATACAACTTGTAACTTATCCTTTTATAGTTCCCAGGTACCTAGTGTTGCTTATGACAGATAGGACCTTTCTTAAGTTATAAGTTGAGTACTATTCTATTAACTTATTAAAAAACCATGTCCCAACCATCAATTTCTATTCATTCCACATAATAGTTAAAAAAATAAAACTTCCATACCACTTAGTCTGTTAACACCCTATCAGATATTTACTTTCATGTACTTACAACTTAATTATTTTTACATTTACCAGGTACCAAATGTTGTTTTTTGACATACAGGGCCTTCTATAATCAAGTTATAAGTTATATTTCACATGACCATTATACTACAAAAGTTGTATCTCATTCATATAAGAACACTGTCATATTTTAAATATATTCATTCATTTTCCACCAATATTAAACAAAATTTCTGTAATTCAACCTTCTACATGTGTCTATTTTCTATTTTCCAAGTACCAAATGTTGAATAAACATAAAGGGCCTAAATATAAAAATCTCTTTTTCATTATACTACCACACACATGCATAGTTGGTTGCCTAACTATAACCACATTATCTACTCTCCACATTTCACCTCATACACATAAAAATCAATTTTTAAAAAACAACAACATTGATGGTTGATACTGTTATATTATTTAATATCAAAAAATCTATTACTTTAACAATTTAATTAACGTTGGCTTTTGTCTTAAGTAGACACATACAGTTATATTGACTACTCTGTTACTTGTTCCGTCCTAACTTGTCAACATTGTCATTTCAATCAGTTGCTTCCATTAAGTCCTCGTAGACACACCGTCTCAGGACTTGCAACTTCAACGTGGAGTCATATGTCGCCATGTTACCTAATCCAACGGTAACTTTAGCATCCTAGCAATTTATATAGTATAATGTAAAACAAATGTAACTAAATTTTTGTTAACGGGTTTTTACCCATGTATTTAGTGGCTACACTCATGTGCACCTAGTAAGTATTAACCACACTTTTCATTAACCTTAGTCAAAATTTTAACTTCACGTTCTCTTTAATTAAGTGGTTATATATTTTATAGGACACTGATGATGGAATAATGGATTCCGAAAACGTTTTGTCTATAACAACCCATTTGGGTTTTTAAAAATTATATACCTTTTACAAAGGATTTTTAATAAATTTTTTAATATATGGTATACAGCCAAATACAGGAACGTAGATTCCTTGTGGAATATAATTTATTGTTAAAATATTCCCTAAAATTAATTATTTCAATAACTTACCTTTTAGAAAATCAGAACAGTAGATATGAATATGGAATGCTTCTATTAGTAACGCCATTCCACTACACTTATACTTTTCGTCACCTATAACAACCAAATTTATTTCCTTATTTATCATAATTCAAAAACAATCGCACATTGATTATCTTTTTGTGTGTACTGCAATTTTATGTTTTAAAAGAACCTCCTTAATTTTCAAATTTAAAATGAAATACCTACCAACATGTCGGCGCAAATCGTGAAAAGAAACCTGTAATAACTTTACCGTAGCTAGCTGGACGATTTGGTCTTTCGGTGCCCGACGTGAATTTTCGAGTAACGATTGTCATTGATCTTCAATTGTTTATCCAACGATTACTTCTTGCATTTTTAAAGTTTTTTGCAGATAAGTTTTTATATTATTTAAGCGAATGGATAATAATATCATAATACATTCGAAAAATATGTGTAGGAAAGAAAGATAGATGGCGCCAGAATTCTGAAATAAGCAAATCTACAAATAATAAAATAATAACAAATTAATTTTGTTTTTATATTGGCTACGTAATTAAAAAAATAATAAAGGTAAATAAAAATATGAAATTAATAATTCTTAAAACTAATCGAAATGTTTTAGTCTAGACTTTTACAGAAGTCGGCAACCAGTATATCGTTAGTGTTCTTCAATGTTCGTTTAATATTTTAATATTTATAAGAATCACTGTGTTTAAACAAATTGTCTGCTCAGCTGTTTTAACCTTAATTTTATACACCTATTGTAAAGGTATTCCTCTTCTTCGATCTTCATCTAGTTTGATTTTGATTGTTTTGTTCTGTATTTTGTTTGTATTATTTATTATTAATAGCATGCTCTTCTCTTCGTTTACTTTTATCTTCATATTTTCTATCTCTTTCGTCTAAATATCCGCCAGTTTCTTTAATTTTCCTTAACTGTTGTGAATAGGTTCCATTCTCTAAGAACTTATGGATTTTTGAAGATTTTATATTCGTTCTTTTGTGTTTTTCCATATTCTGTCTGTTATTAATATAAATAATAGTGGATTCAAACTATCTTCTTGCTTTATACCTTTTAGAATATCAAAACTTTCCAATATTTCTCTATTCGACGAAAATCTTCCGTGTCAAATCTCTCAGTAACATGAGTTTTTAGACGTATAAGTCGAAAATCATTGACAAAGGTGTTTAGCGAGGAAATTCGTTTTGTATCTGAACCGAATGCTTCGTTCTGCACTAGCTTCAATACAAATATTTCGGCTTTATCGATTTCCTCAGCGACCAATCACCAATACGTTTCTCGTTTGAATTTCTTGCATTATAACAAAATCGTAGCGCCCAAGCTATCATTCTTAAAAGTTTTATGTACTGAGAAAAATAATGCAGATGCCAATCGTCAGACGTCATATCCAATAGTAACGAACTGGGTTTTTTCTTTTTCTCGGTACCGACTTCTTCTTCGTCAACTTCTACTTTTTGTTGAGGTCAATCATTTTCTTTTCTGTACAACCATTCCGGGCCCTCTCACAATCGATAGTCAAACAATTGCCGAACACCACAGCCTCTTGATGGAAGATCGGCAGGATTGAGAGAACCAACTACATATTTCCAACGCTCAGGATTGACTAAATTTCTAATCTCCTTAACTCTATTAAAAACAAAAACAGACCAGTCATCCTTACGTTGAATCCAAGAAAGAACAGTAGTGGAATCACTCCAAAAATAAGACTAAACATTTTGAGAAAATTGTCTTTTTACTGACTGATAGTCATGCACCGATAGTGGCTGCCAACAGTACCAATCTGGGTATAGAAATCTTCTTCAAAGGGGCCACACGACTCTTAGCTGCTACAAGGAAAATTGACTTAAAAATACTACAGCCGCATAAGCTTTTTTAATTCCATCTGAAAATGTGTGCAAGCTCCAAAGATCAGCTTCCAAGGGTCCAGCCTGAATCCAGCTTGGAATCTCAATACTCGATAGTTCAGGAAGATGAGTAACCCAATTACAAAATTCTTCAGCCATATCATTTTCGGCTGGAGCATCCCATCCCTGGCGTTTCTCCCAAAGTTTCTGTAGCAACAATTTGGGGAAGAGAGATACTGGACAGGTAAAACCAACAGGGTCAAATATACTCTGAACTATGGAAGGCATCAGTCTCTTAGTTATGGGACGTTTGTATTCAATTCCTTGAACAGTTTTACTATTGATTTTCAGAGTGTCTCTTGGAGAGTCCCAGAGAATACCAAGAACAGGGACAACTGGTTTTGTATTACCAGAAGCCTCCCACCCTCTTAAGTCCATCTTAGCTTCCTCCACAATGGTGGTTGCTTCTGATACAAACACTCTCAACTTATTTTCATCAGTAACACTGGTCACACAAAACCCAGTCATAAGCTTTTCAGTTGTGTTTTTAGAATACTGATTATCATTATAACATTTCTCCAGCGTCATTCTTAAATGAAACTCTATAGTAGCACCCAGAAGAACTGAACTACAATTGACTTCAAAAACAACCCTCTTGTTGTTTAAGCCTCAAAAAATCTCTGCCCTTTGAATGTATAGAAATTTTAAGAAAAGTCTTTCGAATATCCGACACAATTTCTACCTTTTGTCTGAATCGTAATAGAACAGAAGGAATAGTTCAATAAGATTAGGCCCTACCTCCAAACAATAATTTAAAGAAGCACGACCCTGTTCATGAGATGATGCGTCAAAGACTGGCCTAATTTTTGTGGTTACGCTATTATTTTTAATAACGAGCCTATGAGATAAATAATGCACGCAATTATTCTCATCGGGATTATTCACTATTTCAATCACACCCTCGTTCAAATACTCATTGAATATAAAATTATATGATTAGACCTTTTCAACTTATTTAAAGTATTATCTAACCTTCTAACGATAAGTAAATTATCTGAAATTGAAAGATACATCGGACAGCCTCATAGAAAAAATTCTTAGCCTCTTTGGCAGACACCGCTCGTGTCAATATTTCTACATTGTCGGTTATCCCAATAATATCCTCCCTGGCAGACCAAGAAAAAGATTGTGCGATAATTTAAATACATTAGGAGGCTAATATTGAAGAAGAAACCGGCTGTAAAGCCTACATACAAGAAGGAAGATCTTTCTTGTCTCATTTTCTTTTCATCTTTGTCAGCCCCTCATTTCTCTTGTTCTTTTGTTGCTAACTCAAGCATTCTCCTTGTTACTCCCTTGGCTACGTTGAAGTTTTGAAGTCTTCTCTCTCTCTCTATTTATTCAATTACTATTTGATCTTGTGCGTAATAGGAAGTGAAAATGAAGGTAATTAATAACAAGAAATAAAACACCACTTATTATAAAGGTTTATATTACATATAAATCAATCTAAACTGAAATAATTACCGAAATTATAAATATAAAACATTTTATTTACAAAAACCATTAATTAATACATAAATATCATTCTTAAACCAAATATGTCGGAACTATAACTCAACTCTCGTCGGAACTTAAACTAACTCGGTATTTTTTGTGATATTTGACTTAATAAAACTAAAGCCAGAAGCTTACTAGTGACCTTTTTACAAATTTACTGACGAAATCAAGAAAAAATCAATTGTAATTCATTTATTTTCGAGTATACTTCGCGATCTCGAATGGACAGTAAATAAATTTGTCTGTTTGGCACGTGATTGTCTATTTCTTGAAAACCAGGGGATTACACGTGACGTGGCAACAATGTTGAAACTTTATTCCATGGATTTTTACATCCTATGTGCTCTAAAACTTTACCCGAAATCTACAAAACATGTAGAACCTTGACTTTTCTACGTAACAGATGACAATACATTTTTTTTCTTTATTCAATTCTTTTGCTGACATAGTGCAATATACACTGGTAACTGAACTCAAAAGTGTTTGAAAGTTGATCTAAATCGTCAACAATGAGTCAATATCCTTCCAACGTACGTGACTACTTTAGCGGTGTTGCCAAATTTTAACTTTATTCTTGAAATCTTGGATTATAATATCCAATGCCAGACAGAAAAATTTATTTAACGTGTTAATCAGACGTATGGAATCGGTATAGATTTTTATTTTCTTAAAATAAATAATAACTTCAGATTGTATTTAATTATGGAGTGAAAATGGAAAAACACTCAAAAAAGACTAGGTATCGAGTGATATAAAGCAATATTGCTCGAGAATGTCTCACGTACCTACTAACAAATTATCCTCCACGTAAACAAATTGATATAATCACATTATTTTCTACTAGACGGTAACAACAAAGTAGTCGTGGTCATGGCATCCGGGAATAGCGAATGGTAATTTAACAGAGGAACATAGGCGGCCGTGATCACACGACCGGCGAACCATCGACCGTGCAGAGTGTTGACGGAAGCAACGGCAGTGGCTATCGATGGACATTTGACGTAAACGTTGCCTTGAGGTGAGCCTTTGTCTACGTAGACGTGCAGAACACCTCCGTGCTTGTTACATTCTTCGATCACGTCGTCCCTAACTTCAACGTCCCATGATAGGTTAGATTCTCTGCAAGAAACATTACCAGAAATTAATAATAAAAGACGAAATGAACCAGAAAACATGAGACAAGAAGAGGAACATCATGTACAAACTGGAAGAGAGTGATAGGAAAGGTAGCAGGACTAGTAGGACAGTATTAGTATTTAAAAAAGGTACTTACGTTGATGGATCGAACATATTACTTAACATAAAGCACTGAGTGGCTATTGGAGGTGTCGAGTTGGTTTGTACTTGCGGTATCACCGGTTGACCGGTTGCCATGCTCAACGCATTCGCCGCAGCTTGAGGTACTTGCATTCCGGCGCCCTCTGCCAGCTTAAACATCAATTGCAATCGACCAGTCGCTCCCAGATCGATACCAGATCTATCCAGTTCGTCCGAATCCAAAATGGAGGGGCCTTGTTGTTGTAGATCTAGACGTTCGGTCACGTTGCCCACTTTCATAGGTCTGCCGGCCAATTCGAATCCGTTCAGTTGTTCCAGGGCCTTTTTGGCGTCATCGCAGCTGTGATACTGTAAGAAAAATTGGCCAATCAAGACAAAAATATAAAGATATTCAAATGTATTTGTCCACAATACCTAACTCACTTAGAATAGCAGAGTGGAACGCAAATGGTCTAACAAACCATGTGCAAGAAATTATACTATTTCTAAAATTAAACAAAATAGACATCCTACTTGTATCCGAGAGTCACACAACTGAGAGGTCTTTTATAAAAATTCCACACTACTCTGTCTATTACGCAAACCATCCAGATGGAACAGCCCACGCTGGTTCAGTTGTAATAATCCGTACAGCTATAAAACACTACGAACTTGCTCCATATATCACCAACAAAATTCAGAGTACTATCATAAAAGTACAAGCGCTCACCTTCCCATTAACAATAGCTTCTATCTACAGCCCACCACGCCATACCATCAACCTGGAGGAATACAGAGAGTTTTTTGAACAACTTGGCTCACATTTCCTAGTGGCAGGGGACTGGAATGCAAAACATACAACCTGGGGAGCAAGACTGATATCTCCAAAAGGCAGAAATCTATTAAAGATCATACAAGATAATAACCTGAAATACTTAACAACTGGTACCCCCACATACTGGCCCACTGATAACAACAAAATTCCTGATCTGCTAGACTTTGCTATAACTAAGGGAATACCTGAAATACACAGCGACATTATCCCCAGTTTTGATCTACATTCGGACCACAGTCCCATCTTGATTACTTTAAGTACCAATATAATTTGGAAAACTCTTGCACCAAGGCTATGTTCCAGTAACACGAATTGGGTTCAATTCAAAGAAGAAATCAATGAAAAAATATTGACGAAAGGTATAGTATACCCCTCCACACTAGAACACTAGTAGAAGAAAGAAGAAAAGCCCGTCGCAAATGGCAAAGAACAAGAAACGCGATAGATATAACAAATCTAAACAGGCTCACACACAGACTTCATTCCGCTATCCAAACAGCCAAAAACGAATCTTTTGAAAGATATGTCACAAACCTTTCTCTTGATGACAACTCTCTTTGGAAAGCCACAAAGAAATTCAAAAGGCCGGTAGTAATGAAATCACCAATTCGGAAAAATGATGGAACCTGGGCTCGTTCAGATATAGAAAAATCCAACAGATTTGCAGAACATCTATCAACCGTCTTCTCCACCCCACAGGCCAACGATATTAACGACGGGAAAATTAGAGACTTCCTTAATGCACCCTGTCAGCTATCATTACCACTAAAATACTTCTCACCAAACGAAGTCCGTAACGAAATCAACCTGCTTAACCCTCATAAAGCTCCAGGATTTGACTTTATAACTGGCGAAATCTTAAAAAAACTCCCAAGAAAAGGTGTCGTCTTAATAACCATTATTTTTAATAGCCCCCTGAGACTCTGCTATTTTCCAGTGCAATGGAAGTATGCACAAATTATAATGATACCTAAACCTGGTAAACCTCTAACTGAAGCCAGTTCGTACAGACCAATAAGTCTCCTTCCGACTTTATCAAAAGTCTTCGAAAGGTTAATCCTTAACAAAATAGAAACAATAATACCTAGAGAAAACCTTATTCCAGATCATCAGTTTGGTTTTCGGTCAAATCACTCAACCATACAACAGTGCCATAGATTAGTCAACAAAATAAAAGAGAGCCTAGAAGGGAAACAAATCTGTCTATCAGCATTCCTTCATATACAGCAAGCATTTGATAGAGTGTGGCACGATGGTCTTCTCTTTAAAATAAAAGCTAGCTAACTGACCAAATCTACCTCCTCCTTAAATCATACTTGTCCGACAGATACTTCCAAGTTAAATTCGAAGGTGCTCTATCCAACTACCACCAAATAAAATCCGGAGTACCTCAAGGCAGTGTGCTTGGCCCATTCCTTTATCAAATCTTCACTGCTGATATTCCTATTAGCGAAAATACACTAATGGCAACATTTGCGGATGACACTGGTATACTAGCACCAGACATCAACTAAATATTAGCATTTAACAAATTGCAAAATCATCTCAATGAACTAGAAGACTGGCTTAAATGCTGGAAAATAAACGTCAACACAAACAAGTCTTGTCAAGTAAATTTCACAAATCGAAGAATTAGATGTCCACAACTACACCTAAATAATTCACCTATATCTATAAAAACAGAAGTAAAGTACCTGGGCCTTCATCTAGACGAAAAACTTACTTGGAAATCACATATTGCAGCCAAACGACGACACCTCGACCTAAAAGTTAAAAATATGAGCTGGCTAATCAACAGAAGATCGCAACTTTCATTAGAAAACAAACTGACCATCTATAAAACAATACTCAAACCAGTGTGGACATACGGAATTGAGCTGTGGGGCTGTAGCAAACCATCCAACACCAAAATACTGCAGACATTCCAGTCAAAAACTATTCGTATGTTAGCTAAAGCCCCATGGTATGTGTCAAACCAAATTGTGATTGATGACCACTCCAGAAGATACATGAATCGCAGCGCAGACCATCCAAACCATCTCATAGACGAATTATTCAACCCCCCACTGGTTGACACAAAAAAAAATTAAATTGTCCACAATACGTAAAATTATTCAGAGAATAAGAAATTTCTGGTAAAACTTACCGTAATGAACCCATATCCTTTGGATCTTCCAGTTTCAGGATCCTGTACCAGCTGAATACTGTCGATTTTGCCAAACGGTTCGAAAATGCCCCTCAGCATCTCTTCGGTGATGTTAAAATGTAAAGATCCTACATATAGTCTCATTGGACCAGTCATTCCTTTGGGTAACATATTGGGCATGGAATTGCCCAATCTGTTCTTTTCTGCTTGGGTGTGTTGAACTATTATCGGAATACCAAGAAGTTTCTGACCGGACAAGCCCAAAGCCTATAAGAAACATGTTAAAAATTACAAATTTTTGTTTACAAAAAGTGAAATAATTATTTTTTAATTATTAAGTTAAGTTTACTTACTAATGCTACACTTTCTGGATCCTTAAATTCTATGTAAGCAATGCCTTTAAATCTTCTCGTTTTATTGCAGACGATCATTCTAACATCCCGTACTTTCCCTACTGAACTGAAGAAATCCTCTAGGTCTCTGGCACGTATCCTCTGAGATAACTGCATAATAAATACTGTCCTGGCATCTCTTTCTTCAGCACTTAGTTCTTCTAAAGGCGATGTACCCCGTATGCCGAGGGGAGAACGAGGTCTTTTCAGGAATGGTGGTTTACCTAAAACATCGTTTCAATTAATAGATCTAACAACATTACACAATTAGTATATTTATTACCGAATGGTGTAGGTGAAGGTGTACGTCTTTTTGGGCTAGGTTTCCTTTCTTTACTGCGACTTCTTTCGCGCCGTTCCCGCTTCTTTCTATCTCTCGATCTGCTACGTTTATCCCTAGATCTACTTCTTCTCTCTTTAGATTTACTACGCCGGTCCCTCGATCGACTTTTTCTATCTTTAGACGCGGATTTACGCTTTCTATCTCTGGAACGTCTTCTTTTCTCGACCGAACGCGTTCTCCTGCGCTCTTTCGATCGTCGCCTCTCTTTAGACCTACTTCTTTTAGGCCTACTGGTACTTCTACGACTACGGCTAGTACTTCGGCGACTTCGACTCGTACTTCTACGCCCTCGGCTGGTACTCCTGTTACTTCTACTGGTACTTCTTCGTCCTCTGCTGGTACTTCTCCGTCCTTTGCTGGTACTCCTGCGCTTCTTCCTACAATATCATAATTATTATTGAACAAAAGTGAACACAAAAACTTCACTACATGGAATGAAGCATAGAGTTAGAAGCATCTCTCTGTTAGAAGTAGAGAGAAAGAGGCAGAAGAGAAACAATATTAAAAATGGTGGTAATTACAATATTGTCAGACTATTAAGTTACAACCATGTAAGGAAAGACACTAAAAGAAAGTTTTTTATTATCTTGATATGTAGAGCGTTTCTTCAAATAGTGTTTTCTACAGTGTGTTTTTAGACATCTTCATAATGTGAGGCTCAATTGATTGCATGTTTTTTTTCTTTAATAGAGAAAAATTTAAACAAATTATTGAGTGTCTCATTTATAGCTTCTATTCCAGTTTGATTGTAAAGTGTTCTATTTGATGGATTATGAAATGAGTTATCAGGATGACGCATTCTAGTAATTTGTCAAAAGCTCAGGACCTTTATAATTATAGAAAATTGAAGGACCATATTCCGCCATGGGTCTTGCAAATCGTTTTATAAATATAACCAACAGTTTCAATCGAAATCCCCTCATTCTTGTATGTTAAGCTCTAAAGTGTTTTGCTCTACAATTTTTCTTTTTATACATGATGTGTGGTAGTTGAACTTTAATTTGTTGCATAATTCAATTCCCAAATACTTGACATATTGGGAGGATTTAATAATATTGTTAAATGTTTATAGTATGAGAGTGATCTTGGATTCTATGGTTAAATATCATTGGTAGTGTTTTAGCGGGATTTTTTATTAATCTCCATTTATTGACTCAAGGTATTGCGTCATCCACCTGGCTTTGTAATGAGTTAATTGTACTTAGTTTTTACCAAAAGATACCACTGCTGTGTCTTCCGCAAATTGTAACAAATTACTATTGGTCAGTTAATATTCACATGTCACTGCAGTAGATGTTATACAATAGAGGAGACAGCGCTGAACCCTGTGAAACTCCTTGTTGCATTGAAAATGATTGGGAATGTTCCATTACTTTTGACTATGTACCTGCATCTTTTAAAAAAATCACCAACAATCAATAGTAGTGAAGGGAAGCAGTTCAGCCTGTGAAGTTTGTGTAATAATCCTTCCAAACGGAGACAAAAGCCTTCTTGATATCCAAGAAAACTCTGGTAGTCTTCAGTCCTTGTAATCTTGCTGTTACTATTCAAAGATAATGGTTTGTTGATTTATCCTTAAATCAAAACTGGTGTGTTGGAATATGTTGGTTATAATTCTTCATATAATCTTCCTTGGATAATTTTCTCAAAAATTTTTCCTATTACTGGGAGAAGAGTGATTGGACGATAATTTGTGGTTGGTATTAGGTTTAGAAATAATTATTACAATACCCGTCTTCATACAATAGACATATATGCTCCTTATTTCCTTATATATACCAGGATCTAGTTGCCTAAGAATTTTACAGTTGATGGAGAATCTTTGCCTGGAGCTGTGTTTTCCATTATATAAAGCTTAGTCATATTCATCTTCTGTGATGAACCAAAGGGCATTCAGATTATAATTGTTCTCATAAAAATTTCCAAACCAATTATCCACCTCATCTAAAGTATCTCTATCAAAATTATTGTCCTCAATAAATTCTTAAGCTTCTTCAAGGTTCTTTGCAAAAGCATTACATCTTTCTTCATCCGTATTATATGACTATCCATCATGTACTAGTTCTGAAATTTGTTGCCTAAATGATTTATATTTGGACAGTTTTTTATTTCCTTCCAGTATGTTTTACCCTCATGCAGTTTATATTCTTACATGGTAGAATCCATTGATGTTGTTTAAATTATGATATAAGTTTGTGGATATCTTTGTTCAGTTCGTTAAATTGTCATTTTAATGCATAGGCGATATTGATTTGGATCTGCCTGAATAACTGGCTCTTTAGTTTAATTAGAAATAAAATGAAGGGTGGGAGATTGTAATTAAAAGGTGATTTCTTTTGCTTGGGCAAGTTTTCTATTAATTGAGACAACATAGTGTAAAATATTTAATGTAATTCGGACAAATGTCATGTCTTTTTGGCAGCTTAACTTCATTAATATGATTAGGATCAAGCTGTAGATTAAAATTAAATTGCAGAGCCAGATGATCACTGCCCAGATTTGGAGTTACAAGTATATTTATAACAGATATGATTTATAACATTTTTAAAACAGTAATATTTCCGGAATTGTGTTTGGGTTACCTGTCATGATAACCATAAGAGCTGTAGGTATTTGGCAAAAATTGAAACTTTTAAGGAAACATTTGATTTGCTTCAACGGTGGGGAACTTGATTTTGGGTTAAAATTGCCAATAATTATTGAATAATCATAAAGGAATACTTTAGTGAAGATTGTTTCTTCGTTTATGGAAGAATTGTGAATGTAGACAACTAAAATATGTAATTTAGAGTCTTTACAAGGGGAATGAAATGTGGATGCAGTTACTGAGGGGGTTGTTTATTCTTGGATGGTTTTCTGTATCCATTTTTAATGTTTTCTGGATTTAATAAGGCTGCCTCCTCTGAAGTTTTGGGTTAATATATTTCCTTTTTGTTGGATTATAGACCAGTTGTAACAAGGATTAACAAAATTTTCATTTTTGCTCTCCACACACATAAAACTATCGATATTCTTATTGTATATTAATTAAGTATCTCAAAAGTAGTTAAGTGGGGAATAGCCAATTATTATATAAAAATATCAAAGAACTGATTTGAAATGAAAATAAATTAAAAACAAGTAAAAATTTACTTACTCTGACCGCTTCTTGCTGACTTCTCGACTCTCCTTTGACTTTGACGATGTGTATTCATCCTATGAACAGCAGAAAGTGATGATGCCCCCAAGGTGAGGAAAAACAAACGTTATTAATAAAAGAGTAACGAAAATTTGAACTTATTTTATTAGATTACAAGTCTGTGCTCAACGGGGAGCAAATATATCTAAAATCATGTCGATTGATATTCTATTTGGTAATGATTTTGAAAAGTGAAAATTGTAATCCACATTTGAAATATTAACACAATTACTTAAAAGATTAGGAAAGGAAAAAAATTGGGCAGCAACATTTTCAATTTCCAAAAATAGGGTAGTGCTGCTAGTAAGGGTCCAACTGGTAAAGAGAAATTGAGAAAACTGTACAAGTGATTAAAAAAAATACATAGGTACCTTAATGTTTAAAACAATGAGAAACAATAGTGAACAATGAAGAAATGCTCTAGTATAGAAAAAATTTTACCCATTACACTTTCTTTTTTAAATATTCTGGTCCAGTTAGATTGGGAGATCTGTAAAAGTGAATAGAGGAAGTAGAGAGTACTTTAAACCCTAAAACATAGAGAAAAAACAGTGGGCAATCAAAACAAAAACTAGAATAGAAAAATTTGGCATTTTATACTTTTTTTTTTTCAAATATTCTACTATTATTTCTACACATCTGACTGGTCAAGCTAAATTGGAAAAACTGTAAAAGTAGATAATGGAAGTAGATAGGGTACCTTAATAAAACATTGAGAAACAATAGCAACTAATGAAGGTAGGGACTAGGTTGGAAAAAAATTAGCCCAACTGCACTTAATTTTTCCAAATCGTGCATAAATTGCTGTCCCACTTCTCTAAAGTAAAATACATTTATCGATATAATTCACATTTTAACACAAATCCATTAGTTGTAATGAGAAACGATCAACATGATTCTAGACTTACAATGTTTGTATTCTGTAATTACAATTATCAACACATATTCCATCACATATTTGTTGGGTTCACATTGGTTTTTGCTGAAACAAATGCTGTCTAGCCGGAACTAGACTTACCGTCTGGTCGACTTAACAAAGGAACGAAGTGGAAATACTTGATCTGAAAAAATACACCCCGTAAGACTAAAGTTTTCTGAAAACAGGCGTTGATTTGACATATCCCTTCTCTAGTATCTGTCATCTATGAAGGGTTTTGGTTTTATTCGCTTATTTATACTACAACATTTAAGTGAAACTGATTTTCGAAAGAAATTGATGTTCAAAATTAATGTACCAACTAGAGTACTGCCTATTATGATTCAATGTATAAAAAATCATTCAAAATATAAATTAGTTAAAGGAAAATCTTAATGAAAAGATCAAGGAAACTAATAATTATAGATAGTGCTTCAGATCGTAATTCTTGGATAGAAAAATTATTCAATTCTTGAGCAAAGCATTATATCCAGTGTTTTTTAGTGACAGTTTGTTAACCAGATTTATAGGTAGTGGTTTTGAATTATTTCATTCTAAAGCTTTCTTTACAATTACAACACACATTACCAAAGCTAAAATGGCACATCACATTTGACATCTGCCACAGTGCCAGACAAACCATCGGCAAGAAACCATTGTAAACACCTCCTTGAATATCATGTATTCTTAGTAGATGCTGTGATCATATTGAAAATTTATGTTGGTGATTTGGTGGATCAAATGGAAGCTTTGAAAACAAACAGAAATAATTAAAAGACATTTAGATTTTATGTCCAAAAACAGCAGCAAAATGAATGAAATTCGTAGATGCCAAACACATGAGAACACCTCTATATTACACAAAAATACAGTTGACCTAGAAAAAAAGAAGACCTGGAAGTTTAGAAAAATGCTTTTGCATCACCTACAGCTTGAATCAACTGCTTTAAACACACACAGAGACCAGGAAACACAAGAATGTTGTTCTAATGAAACAAACAACCGACTCTTTTTATTCTTATTTACTATAAATGTAAATTCAGCAGTTCTTGTACCAATGTACACACTAAGTATATGAAACTATGCAAAAATAATACCTTATATACTCATTTTATGTTCAGATCTGTACATTATATACAGATTCTTCAATACTAGCTTTCACAAAGTTATTTTTTTTTTTAATCTCAGTGGTACATTAATTTTTTTAATAAAAAAGGTAAAAACAGAAATCAACTGCTTATATAAGTAAGAAAATTACTAGTTTTTGGTTAAATTTCGAAATTATGTATCCCTATTTTTTTCACTGCTAGACATCATCATAAATAACAAATGCAGCAATTGTAGACTATTATTGACCTGTGCCGAATCACGTTACATGTTGCATGGACCTTTATACTGAAAAATACATCCACTGCTTATCTGCTTTGAATAAATCCAAACAGATTTTAGAATATTTACCTCTTTCACTCATATCCCTCTAGCAATTACACTCTTCCATGATATACCCAAGTAATTTCATGATCTTTATTTAATAGTTTATACTATATTGAATATCTATGTTTTTGTGCACAGGTTCTAATACACTATATTTATGTTATTTTATCACTTCTATAATATAGTGATTCAATAATAGTTTATCTTTCCTTTATTCTTGTTTCAACACAGAAAAGTTTGTTAATAACAGAAAAACTCAATTTTTTCAATATTTTTCTCAAAAGATACAATAAATTTTAGATCATTTTAAATGCAGATCAAATTACACAACCAAAACCCTTTCAAAAATAACTTATAGCTTTCATACTTTCCACTAAAAACAGCAAAATTGGCCAGCTAATACATATCGAAAAGGAAGATCGTTATTGCTTAAAGAATAATTATTGTACAAATGTTTATATAGACACAAAATATTTACGATTACTTCCTTTGTTTAATTATAATACAATATAATGGTAAATTTTTGTATTTTACCATTATCATTAAAACAAATTGCTAAAATAATATTATATTTTGTCAATTTCTCAACTATAGTAAGATAATTTAACTAATAGACAAAAATCATGATAACTATTATTAAATAAGTTTTTTTCTGACTAGAATACATAATAAACACATTTCACTAACTTTTATTAAAAATATTGCAAAATTTGATGTATATTTTGTTGCAAACAATTTGGAAGTCCTTGTTGCTTGTTCCTGGCAACCAATAATTAAACATTTACTGCAGGAACTTCATGAGAGCACTTATACATGCTTAAATATGGATAAAAAACAGTCTTAGCTGGAGTTATACTTAAATTTACATAATCCTATGGCTGATTTTACATTATAAACATATGATTTGGACATATTTAAGTTCAAGCTACATAAAATTAGATTGCAGTTTGAGCACAATGTTTACTGTTATTCAAAAAACACAACGTAATGTTATTAACCTATGAATCATTGCACTGTGATACTGAACTTAATTAAAATTCATTTTTTAACCTATTTTTTACTCATAAGAATCACAGTTATATTTTCTACTGTAACTCTAACTGTAAGTATTATTTAAAAACATATAAACAATTCTAAAATAATGCCAACCAAAAATGTAATATTTAGTGAAAAGTACAAAAGCCCAGTTGTCCTCTCTTGTAAAATATCAAGTACTTTAATTATTTACATTCCATTAACTCCCATCTCGTGATTAATTTGAGTTGAGACCAATTGGTTGATTGGTCTGGGGTAGTGACCTTGCCTAGGGGATGTCCATTTCAGCAGCCCTATGACGAGAAAGTAGCTATGAGCTTAGGTATTCAAAAACTATTGCAATGTTTTGAGGAATATCTTAATTTAATTAGTAATAATCTTTGGAATTTAAGGAAAGCCCTAATTTAAGGATAAGTAAATAGTAAACTTATTACTAAGGTGGTTCTGTACCTGTATTTTGAAGGAGCCGTTACCCCGAAAAAATCTCACAACTCTAAAATATAAAATTAGCATGTGATGTAGAAGAATTGTACATACGATCGAAAAAGAGAAAGTATTGCAAATGGGTGACATTGAAACCAGTAAAAAGGCTTAATCCTTTAATTATAACAAATATCAAAAATGTTTAAACAACTATATTTAAGCAGTTTCTTCGAAATTTATATTCATACAAATCGATTCACAAGCGTTGACACCGCTTATCTCTAGTCTTTACTTCACGCCTTACGTTTGAAAGTTATATGCCCTTCCATTTGCATTACTTTGTTAAATAAATAAATACAAATAAAATTGAGACAATCAGAAATACGTTTTAGAGAAAATTTACTTACATCTTTCTTGTAGGGAGCTTCCAACATAGCTTCGACGTCAAGATCTTCAGCCATTTTGCTACAAAAATTAAAAATTTCACCTCAAATTTCGGTCTCAACTAAAACAACTTCTTACCTGATGGATGAATTTAGGAATTGTAGATTGATATTATGTAGCAATATAAAATAGACCACACCAAAAAAATAGAAATAAACTTTCTAATCAGATCAATAGTAATTTTACAATATGGCGGCGTTAATAATGATGATCCAATGTCGTTGTCGTTAATCGTTTTCGTTACGTTACATAGAGGGGCGGTATCTGGTGTGACGTATGTGACGTATGACAAACAAAATCGTTTGACTTGATCTGATTTACAAATCACCTACCTCTTATTAGTGGTCTGTGATCTGATTGAATAGTGGAAATTACCCAATCAATTTTTATGGAATTGTGGATAAGCAACATACAGCACATATAAAAAAATATGACAAAAATTACGATTCACTTACACTTGTAAATGTATCGTGATCGTAACCAAAATAAAAACTTAAAAATAGATAATTTTTATGAGACTCCTACCGGTAGGCAACATATACTACACATTTGAGTATTGTATGTTGTGTAATTTCGACTGACAGTGACAGCAAGAATTGTGATAAAAATAAATAAAATCAGCTGAATTCAAGTGAAGTGAAGCATATAAGTTTATGTGAATTTCGAGAATGTTCATATGTTGTGAACAGATCCTGCAGTATTGAATGTGATGTTAAAAATAGTATTGCGTAATATCCAAAGAACCAGAACCAATTACTGTTGCTTAATTTCCCGTACTATTAAACAAAACCTACATACTGGAGGTGCGTTAAAATTATCACTATTATTGTATTGGTAATGAATTAAGGTTGCACTGTACTTGACACACTTGCAATAATTGTTTATAGCTGATTTTATTCCAGCTGCTGTGATGGCCAACGACATAAAAATTGGTAAAGAAGAAATTAGGAAAAAATTGACTCCTCTGCAGTATCATGTTACACAGGAGAAGGGAACTGAAAGACCCTTTACAGGTAAGTGATTTTATATTACTTCAACCAAATATTAGAAGATGTAACTATATATAGAGATATACAAGAAAATAAATAAAAGGACAGTGAATTTTTCTCATATAACATGAATGTAGAAAATATTTCCAGCCCAGTAGGGATTTAAGGAAAAGCTGGATTGTGTATTTAATTTGAGAAAATGAGTCCAAATTTATTTTTACTTTATTATTTGCTCTAATATTCTGCAAAATGAAGGAATTTTATAGAAAAACAGACCAAGCTATAAATATCTGTGCATTCTCTTACATTTTCTTATAATTCTGGCATATTGCTCAATTTTATTTCTTGTGTTTCTTAATCAGGGTGTTACAACAAAGTCTATGATGCTGGTACTTATGTATGCATAGTATGCGAACAGCCCTTATTTAGCTCTGATACCAAATACGACAGTGGCTGTGGATGGCCCGCTTTTAATGATGTATTAGACCAAGGAAAAGTGAAACTTACGCCCGATACTAGTGGAGGTAATTATTGTTGATAGTGTTTATAAAATATTATGCATTATGATGAGTATTTTATGTGTATAAAAAACATGTAGGTCTTGAAAAATGTTTAATGTATGATCTGATAAATGATATAAAAATATACAGTTTACACTTTTTAGTGCCTTTTTGATATAACCATTTATTTAAAATTCAAGTTTTTGATTAATTTTCCATGAATTTAGATGCCGGGAGTCAAAATATTAGAACATATATATTTGTAAATGTTATTAAATTATAACAATATCATTACATATTGTTTTTTTACTCATAAAATATTCAAAATGTAGTTTTGTTCATTTGTCAGAATATATTATCAAATCCAAATATCAAATTATAAAAGATATAACCACAAAAGACAAGTTTTCCGTCGAATTGGATGGCGAACTAACATGATGTTGACCAAACACATAACCTCAATATTATCCTCTATTTTGACAATTTATAAGGCGGGAATATTTCTTAATTATGTGGATAAATATTGTATTTTATAATTCACAAATAATTCAAACAACATACGATGAATAAACCACGTAGAGCAAAAGTTAAAAGTCCAGACAAAAACAATTTAAAAATTTCGGAGTTTTTCTTCAAAGATAGAACAAATTTAAAAGCGAATAGCACCAAAGATGAAAATTGTGAACAAACTAGTAATGTGGCAATAATAGCGGATACGAAAAGTAACAGAGCAGGAAAAATAGTAAATAAGAACAATGATTCTACACAATCAATGGTTCCACTTCATAATAACAGAAAAAGAAAGTCAAGTGAAGACGAAGTTGATAAAGAGTGTAAAAAACTCCACCAAGATGAAGAAATAAGTTATATTAAAGACCATAATGTAGATGAATCATTAGATGTTACAAATTGTTCTATTTTAAACCAAGAACCAAAAGATAAACTTAGTTCACCTGAAAAGTTGATAAAAGTGAAGAGGTAAGTCAATTGACTAAATGTATTTTCCAATTTGATATTATATATCATATACAATTGATTTTGGCTACTTTATTGTATGGATTAGTGTGCAAGATAACTCTCGAGACAATATAAATCGTCAAATGAGTTACTATAAAATAATAAGGTCAAAAAGTTAATGAAAAGTAAAAACACTCTAGTTGTAATAAATGTTTCACTCGTTCTAAAATTGCTCTTCAACACTATATTATCGTTTTGTTTTGAATATCTGTGTTTCCAATGATATACAGTAGACTCACTCTATAACGAGAACTGAAATAGCAGACTAATTAGCTCGTTATAAGCTGATCTTGTTAATAATACTGGGCATACTTATGAATATGTAGTTTTCTAAAGCATTAACTTCCTGTAGTGAAGTCATTTGGAGCAATAGAAGATGCTAAATATTGTTTGAATGGCGTTTTTGAAAAAAAAAAGTTGTTTTATTGTCAATGAAATACATTAAAACAAAAAAGAGTTGTTTACTTTTATTGTCAATGATATATGTTAAAACAAAAATCTGTAGTTACATTATTTTCCAACTACATAATGTATAAAGGGTATTTTCAAGGATTGGAATTGGAAGAAGTATGTCATTTTTGACTGGTTTAAATTGTCCAGTCTCATTCTATCATATTTTCTAAAGATGTGAAACAGTTGTATGCTTCTTCATTTGCGTTTTGTCTTTGGATATAGTTTCTTACAACATTTAAAGCACTTTCCACATCTTGTCTATTAGGACCTTCTTGTATAGATTCACTGAGATTGTCTTCTCCATCTTCATCACTTTCTTTACTGGCTCCGCCGGCGGATTTATTACTTCTGCGATAATTTCACTATCCGTCAGAAGATCACAAACAATGACGTCATCATCAATAACAATGAATTCAGCAAACTTGTCATCATTGTTCAGTTGAAGTTAGTTCTTAACCTTGCTGTTGTAACCTCAACCACTCTGCTACAGGATATTCATCTTCTTCGTTTTCTACCTCAGTCTCTGTCCACCCCACATGACTGAAACATTTTCTGATGGTTTTTTTATCTATGAGTGTTCATGCTTTGTGGATGAAATTTATGGCATCTAATAAAGTAGCAGGGGATTCACTACGGTTTTCCACATTATTCAGGATCTGCTTATCTAAAAATTTTCTGTAGTAAACTTTAAGGGATCTTATGACGCCCTGATCCATCAGTTGCAGAACAGATGTGCAATTTGGGGGTAAAAAAAATAAGTTGAATGTTTTTTAAACTGTCAACTTTCGCATGGGCTGTACAATTGTCAACAATTAAAAGAATCTTTCAATGTCCCAACTCTCTGTCCCACTTCAAAAGTTCTCCAATAAAAATCTCTGCTGTCATACATGATTTTTTATTAAATTCATATGTGACAGGAAGCTGATTTACACCTCTGAAACATCGTGGTTTTTGAGATTTCCCAATGACGACTAACTGTGTTGCTTTTTCTTGAAGTAGTGGTCCACTTATTGGAACATTCGCAGCCCTGTTTACGGTAAACCATTTGACCATTGCAGTATCGACTTCTTTATTAGTTGCGGCACATAGTTTTTTCGATTTACCGGAAAAAGACGAACCTGCTTCGAAAATATTGTGTTTATTTTTGAACATGGTCAATAAAGTGGAACTTGAAATTCCTCTTTCACGACAAACTTCTGTTTTTCTCTTACCGTTCTCAACATATTTAAGGGTGTTAATTTTTCTTCTAAAGTAAATGCTTTTCTTTTAGGAGTCATAGTGTGTAATCTATGCGACTATGTAATCTTCAACACAACTTTCAAGACGCGAAAGCACAATCATGAAACAAACGATAAACATCTATGACAAAAACAACTGTGAAATTTGTTTTATTTGTCAAGTTTTTAAGCCTCTTTACGTAGTTTATTAGGTGCGAACGGTCAAATCCCTACACTGACACTTGTGAATCATAAATTGTAAATTTCCAACAATACAATATCTGTTGGTAGAGTAAACAGAAGAAGTTTATTGCGGGCGGCAGTTAAAAAGAGTATTTATTTATAGCCACGGCCAGATCCAAAACGTTAAAAAAACACGTTTTTCGATCTTATTTTCTCTCGTTATAACCAAATTTTCCTCGCTATAGAGGGTTATAGTTCAATAAAAATTTCACGGGACATCTAGTGTACCTCGTTATAAGCGAAACCTCGTAATAACCGTGTTCTTTATAGAGGGGGTATACTGTAGTTGGTAGTGAAAATGGTAAAATAGATTCCTTCTAATATTTGATTCTTGTAGTATCTTTCATTAATTTTATTTTATTTTATGAATAGTTCAGGTGATTTTCTATATATGTATGTTATGATCTTACAGTAGATGGCTTGTTTTATGGGCTTTACTCTCGTCCTGCTGTTTTTTATGCTTTTATCAAAAGTTAATGCTTTGTCTATACTCTGATCTCATATTGAGCACAGTTTTCGTGACAGCTGATAACTCTCCTTATTAAATGATATATAATATCAAAGAGAGTCTTAGATAGTATGTATTTCGAGTGAAAACCATACAATATTGTTCTGGACAAGACACATAACATAGTAGTTGCATGAGAACAATAATGTGAATTTTTGCTCGCAATATGTATTTTACAATATTTTTTCACAAGTAGTAAATGAGACCATTCTTACTTTTGTAGTCCAATGAGGCATAAGATTGAAAAAGAAAACAAAAACAAACTTGTATCACCAGTTAAAAAACAACTTACAGAGATGGATAGTTTTCCAGACATTTGTCAAGTCGATTTTGATGATTGGGAAGAAAATAATGTGGTAGAGCCAGAAAGTTCTGATTTAGATTTAAGTCAGCCATGTCATTGTAAAATAACGAAAATAACATCATCGGGCCATACAATTATACTAAATTTGTTATCTACAAAAGAAAGTAAAGAAGGTATTTGCGAAATACATGGTATTTGGACTTACACTAACTTATCTATTGGTGACACAATATATATCACTTGTGTCAAAATTAACAACACTTGGGTAGTTAATAATGACTGTGGTTTAGTAGTGTTTGAGCCAGATTTACTGGTGTCTTCTACATCTGTGGTAGGTTCTTTATGGTGTAAAAGAAGAAACGTGTTAGCTGAAAGGTTCAGAGGTTTCGACAGCACAAATCGATATATGATTCTTGGAACTTTGATCCACAGCACCCTACAACACGCCTTAAAATACAACATTTGCGAGACAGAAAAACTGGAAGGATTAGTTAAAAAATTTATGTCAAAAAGTCGTGTTGTTAAAAACCTTTATGAGTGCGACGTATCACCTGAATGGATCAACGATGAAGTTGTCAAATATATACCAAGGATACAAGAATTCATGAACGTCTATGTGAACAAAGCAAACAGTAGATTACAAGTAAAAGACAACTGGCGAGGAAAGATAGACGACATAGAGGATGTGGAAGAAAATATTTGGTGTCCAGAACTGGGTATAAAAGGAAAAATCGACGTAACTGTTCAAGTAAACAATAAAGCTATGCCGCTGGAGCTCAAAACAGGTAAAACGTCGGTATCTTTGGAGCATAGAGGTCAAGTAATGTTGTATCTCATGATGATGAACAAAATTGGTTACAATGCAACTTCCGGACTGCTTCTTTATATCAAAGAAGGTGTAATAAAAGAGGTATCACATACGAAAAAGGAAGAAAGAGATTTGATATATTTAAGAAATGAGTTAGTGTACTACCTAACAAGATCTGTTACTGAAGTCGGAAATATTTTGATCCCTCCCAGTCTGCCTGAACCTATAAATCACAAGAGCTGCGCCAATTGTCCGTACAGCGCTATCTGTACCGTTTATGCTCACTTCAATAAGGAAAACATATCTTCTAAGCCGACTCTAAAAAGTATCCAAGAAGACATTTTACAAAACCTTGAGCAATCTCATATAGATTATTTCATGAAGTGGACTAGCTTACTCGTGATCGAATCAGAGTCGAATACAGGTACGAAAGATATAAAAGAAATCTATCTAATGCCTCCGAGTGATAGAGAAAAGAAAGGTAGATGTATTTCGAATCTAAGGATATCGAAAGTTAGTGATGTTGTCGATGAATTGTATTTTGAACATTATTTCGAAAAAATAGTCCCAGATAGTTCAAGAAACTTTACAACTAGTGGTTTAACTGTCGGTGGTTATGTTGTTGTTAGTACCGATAAGAGACACGCTGTTGCGGCAGGTTTTGTTAACGATATTACAACGACGTCTATATCGGTCACTTTAGAACGAAATTTAACACTCAAGTTCCAAAACCAAACGTTTTACTTAGACAGCTACGATTCCGGTAGCCTACAATCATTTAATTTGAGCAGCTTGGCTCTGTTATTAGAACCAACTCCGAGAGCAGATACCCTAAGGAAAATAATAGTTGACAAGCAGCGTCCCACATTTCGAACGACATTGCCTAAAGTTGTCGGTACTACTGGTAAAGCCATACTAAAAAGACTGAATAGAGTACAACAAAGAGCCGTGTTGAAAGCCATAACTGCGAATGAATATTTTTTAATAAAAGGGATGCCTGGTACTGGAAAAACTGCTACTATTGTAGCCTTGATACAGTTATTGTATGAACTAGGTAAGACAATTCTTATTACGAGTCATACAAATTCAGCTGTTGATAATGTTTGCCTTAAGTTGTTGAAGTATGGTGTCAAATTTATTAGATTGGGATCAGAGTCAAAGATTCACAAAGATTTGCACGAATATTCAGAGCATAACCTTACGAAAAATTGTACGACGTCTAGCGACTACGAAACTGTTTATAATAGTGCTCAAGTTTTAGCTGTGACTTGTTTTGCTTCTGGGCATCCAGTGTTAACCAAACGTTGCTTAGATATATGTATAGTAGATGAAAGTACACAAGTACTACAACCATCTGTGATAAGACCGCTATATGCCTGTAAAACTTTTATACTAATAGGTGACAATGATCAGTTGCCGGCTGTTATTAAAAGCAGCAAAGCTAAAGATTTAGGTATGTCTGAAAGTTTGTTCGAAAGACTCTATGTAACAGACGCTGCTACATCCTTAAACATTAATTACAGAATGAACAAAACTATAACGTCTTTAGCTAATAATCTAACATACAACGGCGAGCTGCAAGTTGGCAACAACGCTATTGAAAACGCCACAATAAGTTTCCCAAATAAACAAATTTTAATTGACTTGTATAGTTCTGATAGTTGGATATTGAAAGCACTAGATGACTCACTAGATAATGCTGTACAGTTTCTTGATACAGGCCCCGTGTGGAGTCTAAAACAAGACGTTGACTGGAAAATACACACAAGTTTTGCACGTTCAGCCAGTACAGACGATACTAGTTCTAAAGTAAACATCCATGAAGCAGCTGTTATTTTCAAACTTGTCGAAGCTTTGCTCAAAGCTGGTCTTCCAGCTAAAGATATAGGTGTAATTGCAAGTTATCGGCACCAAGTTGAGCAATTGTCCACCATCCTTAAGTCTGAGTGTATAGACATAAACACTGTGGATCAGTTTCAAGGTAAAGACAAAAGTGTCATCGTTTATTCGTGTGGTAATTCCAAAAACACCGATACCTTCAAGACACCCAAAAAAGACGACATTTTAGAAGATAAGAGAAGACTGACTGTTGCTATTACTAGAGCGAAACACAAACTTGTCATTGTCGGTGATGTTAAGACTCTCATGGTCTATTCTACGTTTAAAAAACTTTTGTCTAATTTTAGTAAAAACGTTATCAAACTGTACGATTCTAAAAACTTCTCTTGGGAGCAATGTTTACTTTTAAATGAGTCCTAAGTTATTGTTTTATTTAAAAAACGGGGTTTTTATTTGTTTTGTTGTAAATTTAAGGTAATAAAGTGTATATTCTGACAACTGAACGTTTTTTTTTATAGTAATAGTATTTTAGTATATTGCAACGTTTGATAGTTTCTTTAAAAATGGTTTAGTGTAAGTTTTTCATTCGGTTATTGTATGAAACGTGTGTCATGTAAATAATTATGATTTTTCGCGAATATTGGGAACATTTGATAGTTTTGTATATATAGTATAGTTCATTTCAACGTTCTTAACGGCAATCACATCGAACGAAATTAATAAACAAAGGCTTTCTTGATTAGTGTTTTTTTTTATTATACCTATACAATGGTTGTCTTAAAGTACTTAAGTAGACTTAAAGTACTTTATTGCTTTTCAAAATATGTCCCACCAAGATCGATACACTTTTGCATACGTTAAAACCAATTGGTAAAACAGTTATTCCAGTCTTCAGTTGACACCTGCAAAATCGCTGTTTTAAAGGCATTGATGGCTTCTTCTGGCGACTGTAATCGCTGTCCACGCATTGAATTCTTGATCTTTGTGAACGTGAAGAAGTCGTTGGGACTTAGGTCGGGACTATAAGGTGGATGGTTTAACAATTCGATGTTTGGAAGCTCCAAAAACTCTATTATCTTTTGGGCAATGTGAGCACTTGCATTGTCCTGATGTAGGATGATTTGCCGTTGTGTGTTTCTTTGTCAGTTTCGCGATAACTTCTGGTAAACAAACGGTTATATACCAATTAAAAGTATCCGTTCTTCGATCTTCTAAGACAATTGTTGCCACATGACAAGATTTTGACACGAAAGTTAAGACCATTTTCTTTGACACACGGAACGGATCGACCACACAGCGGATTGGCGTTTATTTTCAGGTTCATAGGAGTAAATCCAATATTCATCGCCACTAACAATACTATAAACTTTTTTTGAGCTTCCCTTTCTCGGCCAAGCACGTATGTATTCCCATATTTCTCATGTCTTCATCGATGTTATCAATGAACCTTGTTCTGGGTCTTCCTCTTCTCTGATCAATGGGTCTATCAAGGAGAGCGTTTTTCTAGCTGGGTCATTTTGTTCCATCCTCATTACATGCCCTATCCACCTCATACGTCCTATCTTATATATTTTACGATATCAGGTTCCTGGTATATTCTATAAAGTTCGAAGTTGTATCGCCTTCTCCACACTCCATTCACTGCTCCATAGATTCGCCTTATTACTTTTCTTTCAAAACATCCTAACATGTTTTCATTAATTTTCATTAGAGTCCAGGTCTCTGAACCATATGTTAGGACTGGGCGTAGTATTGTTTTGTAGAGTTTCATTTTTGTATTTCTCGATATAATTGCGGTGTTAAGGAGCGCTTCCAGGTATACAAATTCGTTCACTGCTTCGATGACGTCGTTTTTTATAACAAGTGGTCGTAGGATTTGTGGTTGCGTGCTTATTTTCATATACTTTATCCAATGTAGTGTGGTTATAGCAAAGATATCTTCTTTTTTGTGTATGGTGCAGAGTATTCCAATATTCCAATCATTGGGGAGGGATTTCTGTGTCCATATTTCTTTTATAAGCTGCTGTAATGCCATTAGGGTATCATGGCCACCTTCTTTATATTTATCGAGACGTAATAATGGATATATCTTGCTATTTGTTAGACGGTACGAGAAACTCTTGAATGGGCTTTATCCCGAGAACCCAGTACCTCCCCACCTTCTTTATATAGTTCAGCTGGGAGATTATCTATTCCGGGTGATTTGTTTCTGGTTAGTTTTTTAACTGCACCTTTAACTTCAAGAATCGTTGGTGGTTCCTCTTCCCTCTCGTCTGTTCGCCTTAGGTTATCTCTTTCGTCTTCCCGGTTTTCTTCTTCTTTCTCTATATTAAGTTCCTGGATAAAGTATTACACCCATCCATTGAATAAATCTTGTGGTTGCCTTGAATTCTTTTCTATTGATGTTTTTCGACACACAATTGACGCAAACCACTTTTTGATCTTCTGTGAGCAAATGAGGGATCCAACGGGAAATCAACTTGGTAATATCCAGTTCTTCATGTAGGATCTTTTGGATCGAGGTATTTGAAATACCCAAATATGCCTTAATATTGTTCTGAAGCTATTTTCTTGTGGCATTTTAAATTAATTTATATTTAAATGGGAATAAGCCACAATTAAAGGTTAAAATACGTTTATTGACGTTTCAATTTCCACTTCGGAAATCGTTCTCAAAATAAAATGTGGAAATCGTTCTCAAAATACAATGTTTGTATTTTGAGAACGATTTCCGAAGTGGAAATTGAAACGTCAATAAATGTATTTTAACCTTTAATTGTGGCTTATTCCCATTTAAATATAAATCAAATATGCCTTTATTTCCCGGTATGTTACACGGCGGTTATCCTTAATTAGCTGACGAACCGCATCAATATTTTGGTGTATGACTGCTGTTTTGGGTGGACCTGACCTGAATTCGTCGCTGAGACTGGAGCGACCACGTTGAAAGTTGAACACAGAAACCATTTCAGCGAGATATTGCTGTTAAGATAAACAGAAAAATTCAGCTTGGTCGTCTCCTCTTTAGAGACCGAATCTCTGACTACTGACTACCCGATTCTTTTAACGCATAACCTGGTTATGCGTTTGTATTACTCGATCTGTTATTTGATCAATGTCATAATGTCCTCAATGTCATATTTGATATAGTCAGGTCTTCAAAGCGTCCCTTTCGTCGTTTTAATATCCGTCGATCATCCGTTAGTGTCTTTATTCTGATGAGAGTTGTCTTTATAGGTCATTTTTACATTCATTGCCTAACCAATGTTTTTTGTTTACTTTCACTGGGCTTGCTGGATTTATTAGTTGCTACTTTTACAGTATCTCTTATTGTATTGTAAGTTTTGGATTTTTTACCATTAGAATTCCGAACAGCTGATATTAACTGTTTTATCCTTATTCCCGTTAAAGAATGGCATGAATCCTTGTCAGGTCTTCATTACTGTATGATACGTTGTTTTGCGTGTTTGTCTTTTAGCACATGATCGATTTGTTTGGTTGACCGTCGTTGACCACGTGTATACTCAGTTTGGACCAATTATCTATCATAAATGTGGCTAATTTCTTTTCAAACAACACTTAAACTGTTAACTTGAATATTTTACAATTATATTTTTTATTTTTCTAACCATTTCTATAGAAGCCTGCGTAGCGCAAGCGGTAGGATGCTTGCCTCGCATGCCGGTGGTCCGGAGTTCGAATCCTACCGCCGGCAAGAACAACTAGACATTTTTAAAAATGTCTATAGGCCCCAGGTCGACTCAGCCTGAATAAAAATGAGTACCTTGGGTAAAACCAGGGGTAATAATAGGCGGTTGAAGCGTAGCACTGGCCATGTTACCTTCCTTGTATACCGTAGGCCCTAGATATAGCAGACTACCCTGCTATACTCCCAAAGCCGCGAAGCGGTATAAAACGGGAGACTATTATTATTTCTATAGAATTTAACTCCGGATAGTACGCTGGGGGTTTAGATAAATATGTATCTCAACTAACACTAACACATAGTTGTTATCACTACTAACACCGTTTCCCCGTTGCCAATAATAGCATGTTTTTTTAACAAAAATAGCTTAAAAATCATCGCTAGTAAAAATATAAAATTTCAAAATTTTTACATTAAACCGAAACCATCAAACGTTGCTTAGTATAGTTTTCCTTATTCCTAATCTCCCTAATAAGTGTGTTGTGTTTCGTATGCTAAAAAGCCACTAACACATTACAAGCTTCGCTAAATTTTGTTTATTTCCACGAACAAAGTAGATATAACTATCAAACAAAAACATTTAGTATTTTTTTTGAGAAGTATTACATATAATGAGATTGACCTAATATAAACAACTAGTCGTTGTATTGTTTGTCTGTCAATGTTTGAAATAATGACAGATATGAACCAATAGCGTAATATACTACATTAGAGTGAAGCTATGTCGTATTTTTTGAGCTCCTCTTAGTCTACGTTAGACACAAAAGGTATACAAATATCCAAAAGTCCACCACTTGAGACAGTAATAGCAAATGAAAACTGCAAATAGTTTCTTAAAAATCAGGCACGGCACAAAAAAGCCAGAGCATGAAGATTGAAATCAACCCAAATGGCTTTTAAACTCCTTAAAACTCCTGCAAAGTACCTGGAATTAAAGAGAACAATTGGGCTAACCTACCTTTTAATAGTTCTAAGCTTAGAGTCGCCGTTCACACCATTAAAAACAACAAAGCCTTGGTAGTAGTGACCTTTGTGTATATTGCATCTACCTGTTTACGGTCTTCCATTTGAGATAATATATCAGATTGATAGCAAATCAAGTTTGTTGCAGCGATACGATGTGTTGTACGCAGTGATGATCAGATTCAATCGATTCACACTCTTATCGATTTGAAAATCAATTATGATCGGCGGGAATCGAATGGGTTAAGAGAAAAGGTGAAATGTATCGATTCATCCATACAACTATATTTTATATAATGCGCAATACGGATACGCCCAGTAAATTCCAGATATTTGCTTTAATCTGTGCCCTCTAAGAATTGCAAGGCAAAACAGACGTTGTTAAAGATGTAAAGAGAGAAAATAAGGGATCTAAAATTACTATGGGGAATCTATTTTACATCTTTAGATACCCCATTTTCTCTCTTTACATCTTTAGCAACGCCTGTATTGCCCTGTAATTCTTAGAAGGCACCGATTAAAGCAAAAATCTGGATTTTGCATTTTTTTTATTTAATTAAATGCGACAAAAGCTTGGAAATTATTGAAATTCAATCAATAGGTCAAATATAACAGAAATATGTACATAATGTTCGTGGAAATACTTCATTGGGTGTGTTAGTAGTCTATATAAAATGGGAAAAGCTAATTGTGACTGTTTTCTTCTCCTTCCTCTCCCTTCTTTCTACCTCACACTACATCATACAATTTCATTTCGATACTTTTATGTTTTTCTTTATTTCGCATCTCATACCGTTTTCCTTGGTTTATACTTCACGCTTTTATTTTGTACATATCATGGTTTTTTTGTTTTCATTTGTTTTATCACATCAAATCACACACCACACGGTCCTAATCCCGTCCCCGAACCACTCTCACCCTTCGAAAAAGTAGTAGGTGCAAACCTTTTACTCCTCATATCCCAACCAGGACGAATCAGAACCGAGGTGACCTGCGCCGAGTGCGGCTCGCACTTGGGACACGTCTTCGGAGATGGCCCTCCGCCGACCAAGAAGCGATTCTGCATCAATTCCGCCTCATTGAACTTCATACCAAACGAGAAGAAAGACCAAAGCTGAAGCTTATTTATTTTAAAATGCTAACTCTATTTTAAGCAATTTTTGAACTTAACTATTTTGTGACAAGTCTTAAAATAAATTATATATGTAAGATTAAACAATTTTCTTTTGTTAATATGTAAAATAGAGATGTTTTTACTTGATCGCTGTCTATTTTTTGCTTATTTTACCTTTTTGTGCTCCCTGTAAATTACATTTTGGACAAATAGACTATGGTATAATTTCACTATTTGAGAGAGTGAGTCATCGTTTAAAGGCCCAGAAATGCGGAAAGCTGTTTGGAAATCCAGTGACGTACACTTACTCTTATTTTAACGTTAATTATATTTTATTTTTCAAATATTAATGTTCGAAATAGGCCACAATATATTTATTTACAAGTTTTTACTGACGTTTCGATCTCTATATCCAAAGACCGCTTTCAAAGATATAAATGGTAGTTATATTTATTTTATTTGTTTATTATTATACATTTTTATAATCTTATATTGTTTATTTTCTTTTTTTTTTCTATCTTTAAAAACGGAATAGAGATCGAAACGTCAATGTATTAAACATGTAAATAGATATATTGTGGCTTATGTCCAACCTTCTCCCTAAAAATACAGAATGCCACAAACAAGCAGCTATAGAAAAATAAATATATCTGTCATTTGTATGTTTGAAAACGGTCTCTTTATAGAGATCGAAACGTCCGTAAATTAAACATTTGAATAAATATATTGTGGCTTATTCCCAACATCATTTCTAAAAATACAGAACGACACGCGAAAAGCCATAGAAAATAAATAGTGCTATCATTGGTATAATTGAAAACGGTCTCTGGATATAGAGATCGAAACGTCAATAAATAAACATATGAATAAATATTTTGTGGCTCATTCCCTACATTCCCCTAAAAATACAGAATGCCACAAACAAAAAGCTATAAAAAAGAAGTAATTTTGCAGAAAGTTTACTAATGCCAACCGGCTGTCGCGGAAGTTACGCTAAAACGTCTTTTGACGTGACCCGTCCTTAAAGAGTTACACAATGAAATTTTTTTAAAACAAATTTTAAGACAGTTTCCACACCACCCCAGAGGTATGTCTTGTGGCGCGATACTTTTTTTAAATGGGTGTTCGCCAAGAGCCATATTGTCTTATTAAATAAAATGAACAAAACACTTAAACAGTATAAAACAAAACAAAATAAAATCCTATAAAACAAAATAAAATTCTATAAAAACAAAATAAAAATAATGTTTGATGTGTTTAAACACAAACACTATACACACTTACTATGTTCTTCTCGTTTTTTTTTTGTTTTTGGTTTTTTTTATGCTGATGTTCTTATTAAACTATTAGAAAATATTATTCGCTGTCTAAACCTGAAGATGCAGTGCTGCTATCGCTGTCATTATCTTCACCACCTGGTGTAATTATAATTAGCTCTAGTAAAACTTTGATATGAGTGTCAAGTTCCCACATACGATGTTCTTCTTTAATTATGTGGCCTATACATTTAGCCCATTTCGCTGGAGTTACATGGAGGATTGCTTAAATCAAAAGTTTCTTAATTTCGTTTAATTTGAACGTTTTGTTATTGCGTGCTACATCTCCTTTCACTTGCTCCCAGATAAGTTCAATGGGATTAAGTTCGCAATGATAAGGTGGTAGACGCAGAACTTTGACACCATAATCTTTTGTAGTTTCATCTACAGCATATTTAAGATATTCAATTTTCCTTAACCGTGCAATGTCAAGGAGCTAAATTTTGAGCATTGATTCGTCGTATGCAATCCCCTTTTCTGTAAGCCATTCTTGAATCCTCCCTTTCAATTTCTTTAATAATCACCTGTTTTTTTCAACTCAAATTGAAGAAAACCATCATCAAGAAACCCTGTATCACTTCCTATATGGGCGACGATTAAACGCCGTCCCTTTCCTGATGGAGCTTTTAATCCTGTATATCAGCCTTCTATAAATGCTTCGCGTTTACTTTTGACATTTAAATCTTGCCAAACTTTTCCAACTGTATGACCTTTTCCAACCTTGGTTAATCCAGGTTTCATCCAAATAACATATTTTGCGTCCAGTGCTGCGAATTTTGCGTATTTCTTCTAAATATTTTCTTCTCCGCACAATAATTTTACTTTTTTCTAATAGCATACTTTTTCTGTTGAGTTTTACATATCGAAAGTTCATTTCACGCATGGTCCTGGTTAAGACTCTACGAGATATCTTGGGTAAGGAGTCATCGTTTTCGAGCTCTTGAGAAATATTTTTCAGTGTTGGAATTTCATTCCGAAAATAAAATGAATGAATTTTTCGACGTATAATATTCCTTGTCTCGCCATCCAAAACAATGCTTTTCCTACCTCTAGTTTTACCTTTTTCTTGCTTTTTATTTTCCGATGTATTTTTAAGTACACGATAAATACAGCTAACGGATACTTTTGTTAAACTGCTACAAATGTCGACCGCTTGGCTAACATTTAATTCCATTTTTCTGCCGACAATTGCTTCATAAACGTTTCGTATTATTACCTTCTCTTCGGACGTTAACATTTTCCGTCTCTTTTGCGGCATTTCATTTTTGGAATCAACATCAGAATTTTGCAGTCTTCTCTTGGAACAACTCGGTTTTTCGTCCAACTCCAATAAAACTCAAACCAAATAATCACAGAATATAACTAAACATTTACTATAAAACGACAAACTATAACACTCGTATTATCAATAACACGTTTTATCAATAACACAAACTTATCGCATAAAATACCCTACTCTCAGATACGCCAATGTAAATAACCTATTGTTGATGGGCACTCGCTCGACAAAAACTAGTTTGACGGCTTTCTGTGGATTTGAATTGAAACGGAGTTCCGTCGCTAATTCCAAAGTTGCCAAAAGATTGAAAAATATTGTTTTAAAATATCGATTTTTATTTTATAAATTTAAATATGTAACGAAACGGAACATATAAATAAAATTTATTTCATTACAATTTTGTGCTTAATTTTTACTATTGAAAAAATCAGGTTTTTTTGTATTTTTATGACGGTAATAATCGCTGCATGGAAGAATACAGGTTTTGTATGACCATAATTACTACTTGTGAACAAGAATTGGCTACATTTTACGACAACTTCTGGTCAAGTCTACTATAGAGAAGCACAAATAAATATACTACTTTATATATTCTGTAATTTCTTATGAGGAAACGCAAATTGCAATCGAGAAAACAGGCAGTTTTCGAGGGCCGCTGTGTACATTTAAATTTGAGGATATTCCGCGTTTAAACTATGATATCACTCTTCTAAATTGAGGGTTTCTACTATAGAGTGATTAAAAATAAGCCTTTTTCGTGACACACTCATTGATAAAGATATCTATCAACTGCTTTTGATAAAGTTGGTGATACAAATATGTAATAAACAAAATATGCGTACATTAAACGTCATTTTTTACTTACAAGCAAAGTTATTTTTGTTAATTCGTTGCTTAATTATTGCAAAAAATAGCTTAAAAGTGCATTTTTTAAAATGATTACTACCTTTTCTAAAAATCAACAAAAAACTTTAATTTTGCGTGATAATAGGGAGAATATTAAAAGTATTGGGCTATAAAAGTTTCAAGAAGTTTCACTTAACAGTTATTTCAAAATTGAAATTGTTTATACCAGGAAACTTTGATCTACAATGTTATTATGCGTAAAATATTGGGTCTACATGAATTCTGAAAGCACCGAATTGAAGAGAAAGGCTTATTTTATCAAATTCAGTCATTTAGCAATGAAAAAATTTACGTTAAATATTGCAAAATAGGTTTATAAAAGTACTGTAATTTTAAGCTTATAAATATTTAAAATAACTCGAGATGCATCAACATTTATAGAAAGTTAATTTTTTATTCGAAATATTTTTACACGAATTAAAAAAAATACAATGTCCTACGATCCTTAGAACCCGAGTTAGCCCTTTGTTTATTTCTCGATTTTACTATTTCAAAACCTACTTCATAAATTCAAATTTATAAAAGTCGCAATATCTCCGGTTGTAATCAACGAAAATTGATGTTTTTTTTTAATTTGGGGTACCTGGTTGCATAGATTATAAAAATTTAGTTAGGTAATTTGTGAATTGTTTATTTAACTTAAATATTTATGTATTATCATCATCATTCTGGCTTTACAACCTTACGTGGGTCCTAACCTCCTCGAGAATTTCTCTCCAGTCGTCCCTATCCATCGCCTTTCTCCACCAAGCACGTATTACCATATTTCTCATGTCTTCACCGATGTTATCAAGGAACTTTGTTCTGGGTCTTCCTCTTCTCTAACCAATGAGTCTATCAAGGAGCGTTTTTCTAGCTGGGTCATTTTGTTCCATCCGCATTACATGCCATATCCACCTCAGACGCCCTATCTTAATACGTTTTACGATATCAGGTTCCTGGTATATTCAATAAAGCTCGAAGTTGTATCGCCTTCTCCACTCCAACTCCATTTATCTCTCTCCACGCTTCATAGATTCGCCTTAGTACTTTTCTTTCGAAACATCCGAACATGTTTTCATTATTTTTTGTTAGAGTCCAGGTCTCTGAAACATATGTTAGGACTGGGCGTATTATCTTTTTTTTTTGTTTATTTGGCCTTGGGTTCAAGACCTATTTAGCCAGACAATTAGTTTAATACATAAAAACAATCTCATACACTTCCTTTAAATTCACTCAATTTCCTAACCTTTCGATTGAAAACACTATTGGGTGACTATATAAAAAGGATTGAACAGGAACACACGCTTCACGCTAAGGTGCCCTCCATAGCAATTTTTTTTTAACATAAACAATACAGGCAACGGTTAAAGGTAAATGACATAAAAGGAAAGATAATGGGAAATACAACAACTAACGTCCTACCATTTCGGATTCACACAACACTGAAAAAGACAGTTTAGATTTTCCGTTTGTTACGTTTGAAAAATTCCCATAAATTCGATCTAATAGTTGAATTTCGACTTCCGAAATAGAGAATAGAAGCAACGTTCTGCGGCAGTACAATTTTTTGTTGGGAGATGGCTTGAAATAAAAATTTTATAGCTTCTTGATTATACCGACATTGAAACATCCAGTGGTTAAGGTCGTCATAATTGCCATTACATTCACATATATCAGTTTCGGAAAGTTTTATTTTATATAGGTAAGCGTTTACTGTAGCATGTCCAAAAAAGGGGCGTATTATTATTTGTAGAGTTTTATTTTTTTATTTCTCCATATAATTGTGGATTTAAGGAGGAGATGGAGCCCAAAATGGCATCAGTTGACCGTGCAAATTCTGCAGTAGTATTATTTTCAGTGTTAAGGAGCGCTCCCAGGTATACAAATTCGTTCACTGTTTCGATGACGTCGTTTTCTATAACAAGTAGACGTAGGATTTGTGGTTGCGTGCTTATTTTCATATATTTCGTTTTGTAGGTGTGTATTATTAAACCCATTTTTGTAGCTGATTCTTTTAATGCTACATACGCCTCTCGTACAGCGTTTTCCGTTCTCCCACCAATATTGATACCATCAGCATAGGTCAGGATTTACACGGTTGTGATTTCTAACATACGTATTACTTTTTCCAGAGCCAGATTGAACAGTATACAGGAGAGGGGGTCTCCCTGGCGCAGCCCGTTATTTGTTTTAAAAGGTTCAGACAGTTCCCCCTGAATTCGTACTTTACATTCAACTTTTTCAAGTGTTAGTTTTGTTAAATTTACCAACTGATTTGGTATTCCTAGATCTTTCATTGCATTGAACATTTCTCTTCTATTCACGTAGAGTCGTAGGCTGCTTTGTAATCTATGCATATATGAGTATCAATGCCATATTCCAGTGTTTTTTCCAAAATTTGTTTCAGGGTGGCAATCTGATGAATTGTCGATTTCCCACCTCTGAAACCAGCCTGGTATTTTCCTACTATCAGTTCTACATATGATGTCATACGGCGGCATAGTACTGCGGAAAATATTTTATACGCTGCATTTAGAAGCGCAATTTCTCTGTGATTAGAGAATTCAAAGATATCTCCTTTTTTGTGTATGGTGCAAAGTATTCCAATAATTGTGAGAGGGATTTATGTGTCCATATTTCTGTTATAAGCTGCTGTAATGCTATTATTGTATCGTGGCCACCTTCTTTATATAGTTCAGATGGGAGATTATGTTGTATGTATTATAGTTATAAATAATATATTTTAAAAATAAATTAAAAAAAAAAATTTTTTATTTGTAAATTAAATCTAAGTATTAGGGATATAATAAAACGAGGAAATACGCCCAACAATTCAAATATGCTCCTCGTCGGACGAATTACTAAACTAAAGTAGAAATGGGCATGAGGCAATAGTATAAAACGTATGTAAGAAAACCGCCTAGGCGACTGGATATATGATCTGAAAAACAAAGTATGAACAAACTGACATGCTAAATGATTATGTTGACGACCTTATTAACTGACTCGATACTTTCGTAATAATCAGTTGTAGGAACATACATTTCAATTGCTTTTAAGATTACTTTATTTATAATACGACTATCATATAAGAGCCATTACAAATTATACCATTATTCGATTATAAATATAATATGAAATTAACTGTAACAGGAAATTGTTATCAGTTTTTACCTATCTCCTGAGGTTTTTTTCAAATGTCCTTCAATAGTGTTCAACCAAAATAATTCTTTTTGTCTGGGAAATTCCCTTTCTAAATATAAGAACGGGATTTTTTTTTAGATTATATATCAACATACGTCATTGCAATAAAACATTTAACTTCCTGTGGTACTAAATATGTGATATTGATAGCGAAATAATATTGTCTGCTATAGGATTATATTATGCGACCGAAAACTATTCAGAAAATTGCAGATTTAAAGATTATTTTGTAAAAAATTGCGGCAAAACGATTTAAAACGTGACTTTGAAGACAGCGGATCAAAATGTACACAAGAAATAAGAAATACACAAAGAAAATTCCGAATAAGAAACAAAATACTACTAATGACAAAGTGATGAGCAAAAAGGCATTCTACTACTTCTAAAGAACACTACGTTCTCCTTTGCTATGATCACGCGAAAAAGTGTGAGGCTAGTTCACCCGTCGAATCACTTTTCCCTAACGGTATTATATCAATTGATAAGGTCCATTAATATCCTTTGTAAAGAGTTTAAGTCTTTCAAAAAGTACGTTGCCGAATATTTTATATGCAGCAGTAATGTTGTGACCGAGGAGCAGAAAACAAATAGGCTTTAAATTAGCGTTTAGCACTTTATTATTAAATTGTAAAATACAAAACTGTGTACGATCTAAGCTTCTACATAAGGAGCCAAGCTCTCTAATTCATCTCTTAGCGAAAAACATGCCTTCTACTTCTGTCATATTTCTTAAAGCTAAGTTTACACGAAGTATTTCGTAAGATACTACACTCTATAGTTTTTGCAATTAAGTTCATCACAATTTTTATACAGCGGGTGTATTATTCTCTTAAGCCACACTTCTGGTATTCAATTCGTTCTACCATATACCGAAGTCCTATCAGTTTATGGATTACTGTCAAAACATGATAAACACCTTCCTTATACATTTCAGAGCAGATTTTTTCAATATTTTTGGATGGCATTTTGGACAATTAGTTCTGACAAATTCTTCCCTCGTTGGTGCTTCAAGTTGTAGTTTCTATGTTGTCGCCTTCTTGACATAATTCTAAATTGTGGTCATCGCTGAAATATTGTCCATCTATTAAAAACTGAGTTTGCATCATGTAGAATTTCACAGCTCAACTTTGTTCTTGGATTGTCTTAGGAATATTCATGTGGAGATACAGAGCAGGTAAGTTACACAAATTAATTCTACTTTATAGGACTAAATCATATCCAAACGCAATGAAAGACGAATTTGGTTCTAACAATATGGAATAAACAAAATATGCAAAAAATTAAACGTTATTTTTTACTTATAAACAATTTAGAGTAGAGTAAAGCTGGTTGATATTTCATCATAACCAGAGCTATGCTTGTTTTTTAAGTTATTTATTATGTGACTTATTTCTTTCTCTGAAACGGGAGTTAAAAACATGCAATGATTATTTTGTTCGATATTAATTTGAAAATTTTTTACATACTTTATTTTCTTTACAGCTTCTGGCGCTGCATTTGCCATAAATTGATTTATTTCGTTAGAGAGCACCTGAGAGGGTCACCCTCCGAACAGAAATTACCTTGATGTTTGGAATTAACCCTTAATCTCTTTTACTAATTGCCAAACCATTTTAGTTTTATTTTCGCTATTTTCAATTCGTTATTTATAATATTTTTTTCGAGATTGAGTGAGTAAAGAATTGTATTTGCGTTTTTCTGTCCTGTAAATATCTTTATAATCAACATTATTGGTAGACAGTATAAACAAAACGTAAGTCTAGATTTGCAATGTTTCACTCATCATTTTTAAAGTACTTTTGTGATTTCTTTTATTTGCTGTTTTTATCTCTTTGGGTGGAAAACATTATATATACATTTTCTTACATTACATTTCATATATTCATAAAAACATTCCACTGATTATCTACCTCTAATGTCTCAAAAACATATACACAGTCTACATTACCTAACATGAATTTTAAAAAAACGTTTCTTCTCCTTGCTAAATATTCGTTTTTTTATTATATTTGACTCAAATTTATTTAATTCAAATTTTACCTTTTGAGCAGTATGATCAGATGTATGAGGATTGAATACAAGAGAATCAAATATGACAAGATTTGTAAGATCGCTTTTTGATTTTAAATAAGTACTATCTAAATGTGTAATATTTTATACGCTGCAACAATGCACGTTAAGAATTTATAAAATAATAATAATAAATAATAAAAGGATATTATATCATGGTCACCAACTCTAGCCACTGTTTCTACTCATGCGAAAAAATTCCACTCCGTCGATTTATAAATTGAAATAATATTTACTGTCCGTTTGTTACGTCTGCAGTGCGTCTACGTCTACAGTCCGTCGAACTATAAATTTAGCTTTAGAATCCCAATTATGAAATTCCCTTTTTATTTTTGAAATATTTAAAAACCTCACGTTAATCTTATTAAATATATGTAATATACGCAAAAAACATAAATTTTAAAGTAAAATGAACATAATCCGAGCTGTTGGTTTTTTATTTTTATCTTCGTAAAGTAAGTTAGGTATGTATATTGGCAGTTTTAAATACTTATGAATATTACATTTTAATTTATATTGTATTATTATATTGAATTATATTGCAGCATATTTATTGTATTGTAATTTTTATATTATTAACAAAATAAACAATGAATTTTACTGCAGAGTATGTGTAATTTTTTTTTTGCATTCAACTCCTTTTATACATATATAAAAATAAAAATATATATTTTCATTAAAATATTGATACAATCCTTCATTTACTATACTCCTATTGCAGGTCAAATGTTTATATACAGCAAACGAGGCACCATACACCTATATAACTAATTATTTTTCTCTTTCTGCTCTCTCGTACCTATAGCATTACATATGTAATGATTGTGCAGATTGACTCCCATATAAATTTGTAACGACGAACGCGTGTATAGAAGTATAACTTCTACCGGCAGTCCCGCTGGACTGCCACACCCGTTTTTTTATATGCTGGATCCAGCAGCACGGATCTCCAGCACCAACACCATTATACCAGCTCCCAGTGCCCCCAAAGCAACCTCGTCACAAAATGAAGATAATCGGGAAGTAGTTCCGAGCAAAAAGTCGAAGAAGACTATTGATTCCTACTTTGAAAGAGAAAATTCTATGGAAGATATGGTTACTAGAATGGTTTTAGCTGGAGTTCATTTTGTACCTCACCCGACTTGAGGCGGTTATGCGCAAAAAGTGGATTCCTATTACCAACTTCTCGGAACACTATAAGAGCGATAATTTACAGGTATGCAGAGAAAGTCCAAGCAAATCTTATAAAAGAATTTACTAATTTAAAACAAAAAGAAGTTCCACGAAGATTAATAAACGCGGTAAAAGCACTCTACAAGAATAATGAAGTAGCTATCAAAACGGGCAATAGAATATGCAGTCCATTTAAAACGACAAAGGGACTACTACAGGGTTGCTCCACATCCCCCACCCTGTTCAAAATTTTCCTGGAAAAAACCCTGAAACCATGGAAAAGAAAGTGCGAAGGAATGGGTATACCAGTAAGGAACGAATATCTATATACGCTAAGTTTTGCCGACGACCAAATAGTGATCGCACAAGACGAGGATGACCTCAGTTTTATGATGAGAAAACTGGAGCAGGAATATACAAAGAATGGGATGGAAATAAACCTAAAGAAAACTGAATACCTTACAACGGAGAATACAGAAATAAAACAGCTGGAAATAGACGAAGGTAAACAAATCAAAGGAACAGACAAGTATAAGTATTTAGGTTTCATAATATCAAACAAAGGAACAACGGAGGAAGATATAAAAAATAGACTAGGACAAACAAGAGACTGCATACGAAAATTGAACCCGGTACTATGGGATAAGAACATCAGCATGAAAACAAAGAAAAAAATATATAATACCATGACAAGAAGTATCCTCACTTATGGGTGTGAAAATTGGACAATAAATAAGAAAACCAAAAACAAAATAAGGGCAACAGAGATGGAATTCCTAAGGAGAAGCTGCAGAGTAACAAGAAGAGATAGAATAAATAACATGGAGATTAAGAGGAGAATGGGAATGAACTCCGACATAATAGACTACATCGAACAGAAGAGGTTAACCTGGTACGGACATGTCAGAAGAGCAGACCAAAATCGGTGGATAAATAGAATAACAGAGTGAAGCCCGATAGGAAGAAGAAAGAGAGGCAGACCCCGAAGATCTTTCAGAGATGAAGTGGACGAAGCAATGAGTAAAAGAAACCTACAGGAAGGGGACTGGCTAAACAGGAAGAATTGGAGAAAACGGTTGAGTGAAGGAATACAGTGAAAACTGTGGAAATCCTTGTATATGTATAAAACAAAAAGAACAAAGATTTTCGTTGAGCTTTTTTTTATTAGACCGAAGGAGTAAAAGGCGATCATTTGTCCATGGTTTATGACTATTTGATGACCTTAAAATCGACCAGCGTAGAGGCCGAAAAGGCTTTCTCGGCAACCGGCTATATGTGCGAAGTAGGTTAGGTGATAAGATGATAGATAAAATGTTTTTTAAGATCTCACTTCCAAAAAACTAAATAATTCATGTTTCTGTTGTTTAGAAATTTAGAATACAGACTGATTTTTATCATGATTTCCAAAAAAAACTCGTACTCAGTAAGCCACGGAAGAAAAACATACCTATCACTTAACTTGTGTCAGCTCCAAATTGCCATCAATGGACTACTCTTACAACAGATAAGTTCATTTGGATAAAATTTCATTCGTGACAATTCTCAGCCGACACAAGCAAAGCCCTATGTTTCACTTCCACAGCTTACTGAGTACGCGTTTTTTTTTTTTAATCTCATGATAATTGTGGCATTTGCTCTAGCCATTTTAAGTTAAAGAGAGGCAAGATTTATTGCGAATTACGACTGATTATACGTCCTTGTTTGATTATATACACTTAAGATAATTTTTATTTTATTAGTTTGTAATAAAAAGCTTAAGTAATAAATGAACAAAAAAAACATTAAAATCGTGTTTTTATTTTGATTGCACATTTTGCTGGATCCAGGCCTATCTTGCAAAAATCTGCTGGACTGAAAATGCTGCTGGATTGCAATCCCTAGCCATAATGGTATCATGGCCAACTCCTTTATATAGTTCAGCTGGGAGATTATCTATTCCGGGTGATTTGTTTCTGGCTAGTTTTTAAACTGCATCTTTAACTTCAAGAATCGTTGGTGATTCCTCTTCTCTCTCGTCTGTTCCCCGTACCTCATCTCTTTCATCTTCCATGTTCTCTTCTATACAGCCAGTCCTTTGAATATTTAGTATATGGTTTATACAACTATGTGCACACCACTCTAGGCCTATACAATTGGGTGGACTTTACTTGGTAGGCAGTTAGCCAGAGGGTGCCTGTAGGCTGGACTTATTCGGTGGAAATTCATGGTGGTAAATTTTATTTTCACTTACCTGGAGTTCACAAATTGTTGCTACTGGTATTGGAAATAAAAACACAACAAGTATAAATCTTTCGAAAAGATTTTTACTAATTTTTTATTGGACTTTTCACATTGTCAACAATGTTTACAATATTTGAAGTAAACAGATCTTACATGCATAGTCAACATATAAATACATCGCTGTACTTAATGTGAAATATAGAAAATATAAATAAAATAAGAGTGATCTCGTTCTAACCATAGGTACAATCCACATTTTTTTGATAATGAACCTTTATAAATGTGGAAAAGTAAGTTTTCTCGATTTTACATACATACAATTCGAAAATTCTATAGAAATATGTTACATTTTTATCGATCCTACGTTTATTGAAACAATTTGTACCATTGCGGATACATTTTTACTATATTAAAAAAATTCAATGAAATGAATACAGTATTTATTGGATAGAATCTTTTAGATTGTTGCAGTTTCATTGGAAAATCGGCGTCCTATCACATAAATCCACCACTTACTTTTATTTAGATGCCTTTACCTTCGTCATTATAGATTTCCCCCCCCCCCTTTTTTCCTGATATAAGATATTTAATTTAGCAGGTATATTTAATTCAATACTAAAAAACACCATACCTGTAACCATTTGCTCCTTAATTTTCCATAAATACTGGTTGGTAAAATATTAACTAATATGGCAGTGATCAAAATTAAAAGTCTGTCACTTTGTATGTGAGCAAACGAATATCAATTGAATTATTGTTGAATAACGGTACATGACAATGATTTCACTTCTGATAGAATGGGCAGCTCAAAATAATGTATTGTTTGTAGACAATTTAGTCCAACAAAGCTGCATATCATGGTGTGTTTTTATGCAAATGTTCATCCCCTTCTAATGTATCAGAATTATTTCTACATAATTATAATCCAAAGTATTTTCATCTCTTACTGTAAAAAGCACTTTCTAATTATAAAAACGGTTGGTTTACTGTTCAGTAAGTTTTTGTATAGGACACTGATATCTGCAATGAAACACACATTTTTCTCAAAGAATTTCAATACAAAAACAAACATATCTAAGAAAAAATTCTATACATCGTGAAACAAAGAAGTCTCTCATAATATATTTACTAAACACACAAACTACTCTGAAATAAGTATGTGTTTGATAATGTTCAATAGATCTATAAAAAAATCAATGAACTACCAACAGATTTTATTAATTATTTTACACTTAATGATAATAGAGAGACAGATAGTTGAGTTACTGGAATTTTTGCTTCAAAAATAATGTAACTCACTTAAAAGTTCACAAGCAAAATAAGATAAAAACCAAAATCAGTGGATGGTTCTTGCTTTAAAATGGAAAAATTTCTACAAAGGAAAACATTATACTTACATATACATTTAAATTAAGTAAGGTAACATGATAGAACTACATATTTTAAAATAAATGTGAAAATATGTTTATATAGTGTTTAAAATCAAATTAGTAACGTACAAATGGTATTAAGCACTTTAAACTAACAATTATTTTGTAAATAAATACCAAACAAAAAGAATAGTGATAAATGGGACACAATGTTAATGAAAATGAACTGAAAAATTATATAATTGAAAAATATTTTTAAGATATCAAAGTCAACTGACTTTGCTAGTTATTTTAAACACTAGAAAAACATGTTAAGAAATTGCAAAAATGTATTCAGGACTTCAAAAATATCTCTTTTTTGTTTATTGTTTGTTTTATGTAGTACATGATACTTTGACAAATCAATTATGTATAAATACTGTAATAATAGATTTTTATGACAATAAATACATTAAACCATTCTAATCAAGGAGCTCCCAAATCCAGTTCATTTATCAGTCCAACATAAGGACCTAGTTAAAAAGTCGGTAAAAGCTCAGAACATTTAAAAATGAAGGATCTCTTCCAAAAATATATTTGAGAAATGTAAACAAGAATCTGCTCTATTACATCTCAATCGGTACACTAACAATTGCTAAATAGGATCAATATATTTATTGTCAATTCAAGAAATTCCCTTCATCTTAAAAACCCATTAAAAATGTTCATATTCGAGAAATTACGCCTCAGATTCTCCTGGTGTATTTTCTTCTTCCAATATTGGTACAATGAGATTATCCTTGGACATCAGATTGTATTTCGTTACAAATTGTGTAAACCGTTTACATAAACAAGTCTCTGTTTCAAATTCGTCAAATATTGATCTATGATGGTAATATGCATGGGAAAAAATTCGATATACTCTTCTACACACTGATCCTAGCTTTGCTACAGATGATTCCTTAATACTAACTCTGAAACAGAAACAAAATATAATTTCTTATACCCAACTACAATTCATATAAAAGATAAAAAAGAATACAAATAAAATGATTATTTATTTATTTATTTAGACACCTTACAAATACTACAGACCAATAGTAATTACATGCAAATTGTTTAAGACAACAAAAATACAATAAATGAATGAAAGAAATCATTAATAATACAATAAGAAAGAAATGCAATAAACCCCTTAAACCTAGTGCTGATGAGCAAGCAATGTCTTAACCCTTTGACTGCCAGTCCCAGTATGTGGTTATGCCCTATGTGCCATCCGAAAATTAGACTTTTGAAATGAAGCAGGTATAACACGCGGTAGGCGCGTACACCGCACAGGGCCAAACTTTGTTCCAACGCGGCAGCCGCGTTGCCGGCAGTCAAAAGGTTAAGTTCGCAGCTTTTTACATTAAATATATCCACATGAGTCAGTCTATTAAATACTTCATTACAAATTTTTAACATATTGTTTATTGGTGTTATGTTTCTATAGTAGTTTGTTAAGAATAGATCTAGGTTAGTTATCCTTAATCTACTCTTGGGTACTCTAAAGTAAATAAACTCAATTGAACCACAGTTTGTGTACTTAATACTGTTAACAATCAAGTATATGAACACAATGGCCTGACTGTTTCTTCTAGTGGCAAGTGACTGCAACTTAAATGAGTCTAACATTAACCTGTATGAGACCACATATGGATATTTCTTATTTTTCCTTATATATAGAAATCTTAAAAATCATTTTTGCACTTTTTCAATCATTTCTGAGTTTGAAAATGCAGTAGGAGACCAGATGATTGAAGCATATTCCATATGTAGTCTCACTAGGGCATTATAGAGTTTTATAATTGTGCTTATTTTGAAATTTTTGCTATGTCTACTGTCAAAAGCCAAAGCATGATAAGCTCTGTTAGTTATTTCATAAAAGTGTATATTGAACTTTATGTTGATTTGGAATTTAACTAAAAGATCCTTCAAAACACTCACTCCTCAACTTGATCATCATTAATATAATAATCTTCAATAACACTATTGAGTTTTTGCGTATATGAAACTACTGCACACTTTTTAACATTAAGAGTCATTTTTGAATCATTAAACCATTGAATAACTGATCTTAGATCATCTTGCAATTTGACTGCATCTTTCTTATTAGAGATTGTTTTAAAAAGTTTAAAATCATCGGCACACATTAAGCTGTTACAAGATTTAATACAGTCTGGCAAGTTGTTAATAAATAAAATAAAGAGCAATAGTCCTAGTTTGCTCCCCTGTGGTACTCCTGAGGATGACACATATTGGTGAGAAAAGCAATTACCTACTTTTACTTTAGTCTTTCTATCTGACAAATAAGATTTTAATAAATTAAAAGCTTTTCTTGAGCAACCAAACTGTACCAGTTTATTTAAAAGAATACAGTGATTTACCTTATCAAATGCTTTTTCACAATCAGTATACAGAACATCCAACTGTTCCCCTGCCTCAATAGCCTTAGCAATATGTTCAGAGAGAACACAGATATTAGTTACTGTTGATTTGTCTCTTACAAATTGATGCTGGAATTTGCTGATTTTACCCTTAACATGCTCATATATGATCATAAATTCATTCATTTACATCATTATCATGCATCATAAAGAATACTTTCAAAAATCTTAGCAATACTATTTAACAGGCTGATAGGCCTGTAGTTTTGAATGTAATTTTTTTTATCTTTTTTATGTATTAGAGAAATTGTTGCCACTTTTAAAATATCTGGAAAATATTTCTGTTTAATCGACATATTAAACAAAAACGCCAGAGGTTTAGCCAATCCCATAATAGATATTTGATATTTGACTTAAAGAAAGTCCAGAATTTGTTTGGGTCAGCAAGTAGATGGTTTTCAAGTGAATGTTTGTATAAGTTATGCTCATATTTGGTTTGGTTTTTAATATCAGTTTTTAAAAGCTGAAATTCAACACTCTTTGGGCTCCCTGGGGCTTTAATTAAACACAAACGATGCAGACTATTTTTATTTTTAATTTTATGGATCAAATCTTGAGAGAACCAGTTTGGAAACCTGGAAGTAGAGCTGCGGGCACTTTTTTGGCTTTAGGAATAGAACAATTTACAAAGGTGTACATTTGACTATAAAAAACATTAAAAGCATTTTTAATATCCTTATATAAGAATAAGGAAAATAAGGAAATAACTGCACAGTAGAAGACTAGAAAGAATGTCATATTTCAATCAATATATTTAGTAAATAAAGCTCATATGAGGATAAATGGAAAATTCAGTGAAATTCAAATGCCAACTTTTCAAAGTAATCATAACAGCAGTGAAATGTACAGTAATCTGAGAATTTTATTGAAATATCGGACGATTTTCACATTTGGTCCCATTGAAGATAGCTACAAAGGAGCTTTGAATTAAATTCACAAAACAAATTTTTGACGTTTGACTGTGTTGTCATGTCTTTATAATGTATATGTTGTAGGCTTCAATTACAAATAGAGAAGCTTTCAAAAATACATTTTTATTATATTATTATATGAATTATGCACTTTTTTATATTTTTTTATATACAACACGAACGAATAAATACTCGTTTCTTCTCATATAAATTGCAGTTAATTATTACAACATTTTTTTGGCATTTGCCTTTGATAATAAGCTAATAGATTTGGCAATCCTCAAACCACTAGTTGCCAGATTGTTACAGATGGTCACCAGATATCTGTGGAAAGTACCTGAATACTATTCTTATTATTTTTTGAAAGAATTTCTTTTTGACTGTTAGTTTGTTAACGTTCTATTGGATTTTTATTAATTATAAATCACATGCTATTTTCCGATTTATTAAACAAACATGGCAACACAGTCAAGAACCAACATTTCCTTCTATGAACTTTAATTGACAGCTCAATTATAGCTATCTTCAATGGGACCAAATGTGAAAATCGTCCGAAATATCTTAATGATTAACTTACCGACTTGGAAAATACTTATTGCTATTTAATAAGCAAGCTGCTCCATCTAAAGTGTGCCTTGTATAATCAATTGCGGGGCACTCTTTTGGAGTTTTATGTGCTGCACAAAGGAATATCCACTGTTCAGTGGCTGTCATTTGTGTACAAGTTTCTGGATGGCATTCGCCTTGCAGCCTAACCGCTAATCCATTCAGCTCCATGCAGAATTGCCTGCAAATGTAAATATATAAATAAAACTAACACTGATTGCTTCTCTGGTTACCTTAAATGCTCATATTTCCATACTCCTTCATCTTGCGATTCGGGCATTTTTAATATTAAATCTATGTTATTCGGGTCACGACGTATAAGTTGCTGAATGTATTGTTGCACTGCGAGAGTGCTATCCATATCCTCAAAAGGTTCATCTGGCCAGTGACTGAAATCCTACAAAGACGTTTCACATTAAATTGAGGTAAGATTAACCATACATTATAGATGAAAAACACGGAATGTTTGTGAATTACTTAATTTTTCTTAATTGATTACCTTTGCTTTGGTTCCTGGTCTATTTCTTCGCAAAATTGTGGATCCATCAGCCATCTTCATCTTTGACATATAAATAAATTATTGACAGATTTCACTTACGTCCTGATCACTCCTAATGTGTACGTCTTGTCAAAACAGTGCTAACAACTTACTGCCTCCGTTCAAAAATTATTTATGGATATAAAATTTGTATTCCATTTATTTTTTATAATAAAGAATATTTATATAAAAATATAACCATATATTATTTATTTATTTCGTAGATTGTAAATACCAAAATCTTTTTGCAAATCAGGCAGGAACAATTTTATAAATTGCCACATGAAACAGAAGAAGTGAACTCAATACTCAATGTCAGTAAATTAGGTTAGGTTTTTAAAAATGAGTAAATGTTTATAAAATGAATAAAATAAATCGTACACAAATATTAAAATTATATAAAGAATTATTAAGATATAGCGAAGAACTTAAATTTACAGACAAAGAATATTTCCGCAAGAGAATAAAAAAGGAATTTCAACAAAATAGAGATCTTGTTGATGAAAACCAAATCAGTCTTAACTACAAGGTAAGTTTGATTTATTATAATGCTATGAAATCTTTCAGTTCTTTTTTCATTGTAGAAAGGTGTTACATTACTTCTAAAACAAGCAGTACAATGATTTTATGCAGATACTATACTAGGATGCAATTATTTTTAAGATTTAAACACACATTAGATTGTTCCAAAGTGCCCCCTTTGCTAGATAAGGACATAGAAGAGATGCATGTACGAGGAAGTGGACCTGGTGGCCAGAAAATAAACAAAACAGCCAATTGTGTAGTAATGAAGCATATACCAACTGGTAATATATTTATATGAGTAAATTTTAGATATTTAGATTTTGTCTCAGGAATATTGGAAGTTCTGGTTAAAATTAAGTGAAATAATGTGATTTTTTTATGAATTGGATCAATATATAGCTTAAAATATTGTTAAAATGTTTTAGGAATTGTTGTAAAATGTCAAGAAACCAGAGAATTGCACAAAAATCGAGTAATAGCTCGCAGCCTTCTTCAAACAAAGCTAGATAACTTTATAAATCGAGAAAACAGTTTAGAAGCCCAAATTAAAGTCCGTAATGAAAAGAAGAGTCTTGTGAGGGACCAGAAAAGAGAAAAACTACAAAAATTAAAGGAAGCTTGGAAGAATCGAGAGCAGTGTAGCAGTGTAGATCAAAAAATGTAATAATTAATAAAATACTTTAAGTTATATATGTTTTTATAATAAGAAAACAATATGGATCACAAAGTTAAGTTAGTAGAGGTGTGCTATTTAGTAAAATTTCTATCCAAACAAAAAATGGAACATTAAAAGTGTGAAAAAACAAAAAAAAAGTGTTTAGTGGTTTTATTTTCGAATAAATCAGTATGTAAACTTCTACTACAGTTAATAAAATTATTTACAATATATAAAATTGCACAAATTCTTCACCAATCCATTTTTGATCCATCATAACAATAAAACTGGCCGTTATGGTCTTCATTTAAGTTCTTTAACAATTCAATGATACCAGAAACACTTGTATCTACATCCAGAGGGGCATTTGTGCCTCCCATGCTAGTTTTAACCCAGCCTGGATGGATTGAACTTACCAAAATTCCATCATTTTTAAAATCTACACTCAGGGACTTTGTTATCATATTCAAAGCAACCTAAAACAATTAAAATGGGGTTGGGTATGCATGTTTTAACAGAATTTATATATTCCTTTATTGCTTTTTACGATAATTAGTATACCTTTGAACATCTGTATGGGTACAATCCTCCTTGGTTGTTAAGAGACAAAGATCCCAAGTATGAGCTCATATTTATTACTGCTGATTTAGAAATTCCTATAGGTTTATCTGCATTCCTAGTGGCAGCTTTTTTTAATAAGGGCAACAATGTCTACAATGGTCAATATAAACATTAATACAGATTATACATTTGTACACCATACAAAAATTCACATTCCAGCACAAAAATTGATACCAAATTTATAGTCAAACATCTTTTTAATAAAATACAGCTGTGGTAACTAAGAAAATGCTGACGAAATTTAGAAACGAACACTTTTTACATGTTTCTAGTAAAAAAACTTGTGCAGTGACTACGAAAAATTTAGAAAATAACACTTTTTACATTTTGCTAACGAAAAAACAGCCGTGATAACTAAAAAATGTTATGAAAATTTGGAAAAGAATATTTTTATTGTTTTTGGTACCTTGGTTAGCATTAAAGGCCCTACAGAGTTGATTAGAAAGGTTTCCATCATTTGTTCAGGTTTTACGAAATTGATCCTTGTAGATTTTGGAGAATATCCCGCATTATTTACCAAAACGTTCAGCCCATCGTCTTGAACAATATCTTCTACCTTCTTGGCAAAATCCTCAAAGGTTTCTGGTTTGTCCACTTCTGCAAAAACAAAAATGTAAAATAGCAGCTCAGGAAGTATATCATACTGATAATTCAAGAACAATAATGGAAATCAAGGATTATTTACAAAGACAAGAACATTATGTGACAAATTAGATGGAGAAAAATCTAAGACCTTAAATAGATATGTTTTTGTTTAATGTATAAAAATATAGGAATATATCTTACCCAGTTGCAAAATGTGTACATTTTTGTTTTCTGCTGCTATTTGTTTGAGTTCCTAAAAAAAATATATATATATCAGTTTGTTTAACTATAGGTAAAATATACCATAAAAAGTAGTTTTGGTGTAAAAGCTACATTGTCTTTTAAATTTAACCATTAAATGCGAAAATATATAAGATAAACAAAACAATGAATACCTTCCATAAACAATGAGATACAGGTAAATTTAGGCTTCATTTTTTGTCTTACTTTTAATTCCCAGGATACATTTCCGATAGCACATTTTTACGTTTTGTAATAATATAATTAAAAATAAAAGACATTTTAAGAACATGAAGTTTTAAAAAATAATAATAATTTTGTAAAATTTGACGTCGCTTCGTGCTGCTAGTCACTACCAATTTCCTGAAAATTTCATGAAACTTTTAATCAGCGTAATAATGATTTTCAGAAGTTTAATTCAAGGTTCTAGAATTGTATATGACTTGTAAAATTGAGAATCTAATCAATGTATTATCTCTGGTAGGGATATCTATAAATCATAGAGCATTCAGCAAATAGAAGAAAGAACATTTCAAATAACGCAACAAAACACAAGTTCGCGCTGGCGCGTTAAAGTTAGCCTTGTAGGTGTGTTGTGGCTACATTATTTAATAAATTGAGTATAACGTGTCAGAACTTTGTTTTCTGTTACCGGGTGTTAGTGTAGATTATCAAAATGGCACCTGTTGGTAAGTAAATAGGAAGTAGATACTCACTTTTGCGTTATCCACGTTTCTGCATGTTACCATGAGACATTTTGGGGATATTTTGTCTTTCACTAAATGTTGCACAAGGCCTAAGCCTATGCCTCTATTACAACCTGTTATAACAATGGAATTCATTAATATTTAAGACTTTCGGCAGTTCACGATATATATAACTTCATAATCTAATGAAATAATCAAACTCAAGGCCGTTCAGCTAATATCAAAAGATCACTAGCGGTACTTAGTCAAATGGCGGCAGTTTTTTGTTTTCGTCATGTCAGTTTTCGGGGAGTAGTTAAGTTATGGGCTAGTGACACCATTGCAGGCTATCCAAAACTGCAAGCAAATTTTGCAAGAAAATTCAGCACATCAAAATGGAGATGTAAGTAAAAATATCGTTTTCCGCACTTCCAATGACTTGCTCTTTTTTCCCAATGACGTAACTACATAACCTTGCTTTTCCTATGTTTTTGAGAGGTATCAAACCAACCGCGTAAAATACATTTTTTAGTTACTAATCATCTGGTTACTCAATTATCTCTGAAGTAATCATTTTTAAGAATATACAAAACGACGTCTGTTATTTTCAATATTATTTGACACTGATTGTGTCAACCTATAAATGAATTTATAGATGCCTGATAGAAAAAGTATTTTCCTAAATTTATAGTTTCGTTATTCCATGATGCGATGTCCTTTAAAAGATCCTTTTGTGAATTTTGCCCCAAAAAAAGTACCGTGAAGAAAAATGTTGAACAAATACAATGTCCTGGAGTTTGCCGTAAGATTTTCTTACACTCATTATAATCTCATGAGAATTGCTTTATTATGATCGAATCTGTTTATTTAAATACGATCCCAACAGTTTTTACATGATGGAGATGTCTTTTTTGCTTTAGAGATGACATCTGTTCCAAATTTTACAGCTTTTTAATTTTTTCTAATATCTACCTACATGAAAAAGTTTTAGAAAAGTTTGGTTGTGTGTCTGGTATATGTAAAAGATATTTCATAATTTTTTAAGCAAGCTCTGATCTGTAGTGATGTTTTTAAATTTTTTGGTAGTTGTGATACATATTTCTTCTCATATATTTCTTTTGATTATAAGTTATAGATTCTTGTATTTAGATTTTTCCTTATTTGTCACAAATAGTTTCTTTTTTAACAATATATACAGGCCTTTGGCACAGTTATTGTCTAATGCCATAAGACTTATGCCAAAAGCTTATAAATCCTGAAAATGATATACTGTAGTTTGTTTTTTATTTGTTATGTCCTTCATCTGGGTGTGGAATCTACTTATTCACCTGAGTTTTAGTCCAAATTTCGAAAATAACTAATTTATTGATCATATTAGTCATATTTTATGTCTCAATCCCATGTTATTGATCTTACAAAGCATTTCAGAAGATCTACATTGATATTATGACTTACACAGATCTTTTTATATTGGTAAAATGAATTTTCAGCCATTTCTGAGGTACATTTTATGGCCTGGATTTCAATGTCTGTGTATTATCTTTATTAGTACCTACCTATTATTTCTAATAATTTCACATTTGTTTTAAAAATCCAGGCTATTTGTAAAACTTTCTCGTTCATATAGATAGTAGATGTGTAAACTGTTGAAAAAGTTGTGGCGGAGACTTGCAAAGACCTTTTTATGTTGGTAAAATGAATTTTGGGCCATTTCTGAATTATATTTTGCTGTCTGGATTTAAATTTTTGTGTACTAACTTCGCTAGTACTTATTCTTTCTAGTAATTTCATCTAATTGACAGGTTTCATTAAAAAAAAAAGAATTTTGAAGAATAATACATGATGCAATGGTAAAACTTTATAAGGTATTGGCCATACTTACTCTGCTATATGGATGTGAAAGCTGTGTAACAATGAGGAGAAAAGAAGAAAAAAACTCTAAAATGCAGGCAAGCAAAATGAGATTTCTCAGAGGAGTAGTTATCAGATAGATTACAAGACTTAATAGAGAGAGAAAGAGTGAAGGTATAATGCAAGACTAAGTATCCACTTGGTCAATCAGGAATTATAAAAATACAGAACAGAATCTAAATAAAGTAAAATCAGTGTGTTTTTACAAATAATTTACAAGAAAAAAATCTTGTCTCCAGCAAGATTCAGCCATGCAAACAAAAGCCAGACATTTCTTTCTACTAAAACGATCTTAAAATGTGTTCTTAGTAATTCGTATTGAAAGTCCCTGACCTACTTTTGACAGATATCCACTGATTTGAGATAATGGACTTTTTTTTTAGAATTATTAATCTACAAGATTAGATATATTTGAGTTTTATTTGGAGGTCCTGTTAATATCTTGTTTCATGTTTGGGTTCCTAAATAATCCACATTTCTATCAGTTATTTGTGCTTTTTGTCACTGTAATAGTTTTTCTCCCACGAGATAATGATTTTACAATTTGTCCAGCTATAAGTTCCTACATTAATTCATGTTTTTCTGTACATAGCTACTTAGAACTATGTAATTAATTGCTGTTGTGAATTATGCTACTGAAAAAGTCCTTATTGACTTATTTGTTGTAAATGGTTATCTATTTTTTCAGCTTGACATTAACATATTTTTATAACTTATCATATCTTCATATAATCTTTCTAGTTCTTCTTTAAAGCTTCCTGTATGATTGTGTGAAGCACTGTTTCCACAATAACTTTTCATTATTGTTAGGCCAAGCTGGAGATTTTTTTATTTTAGGATCTAACAGCAACCCACCCCTATCTTTTGAAAAATGGTTTATAGACCATAAAAAACCATAATTAATTTGTAAATTAGCACTTCCCTGAATTCTTTGTGAGAAAATCTAAAACAATTCGTGATTTTTCGTTTTTTTTTGTTCTTGTAGTGAAAAATCTTAATGCAATAGTAATTTAATCGCAATACTGTCATTGTGATTTTTGTAGAGAATTAAAAAACAAACAATTTTTTATATAAAACTGCATTTTCCTCTGTACAAAAAGTACATTTTTCTTTAGAGGAAAGTAGAAAAAAACCAATAAAATCTCCCATTTTTTTGAAAAATTCATAACTTATGCACGTTTAAAGATTGAAGACTAATTCTCTAGATAAAGTTTTGATGTTGTTTAAACAGGCACAAGGTGAACGCTGTCTGGGGAATAGTTTTTTCGAAATCTTAGATTGAATATTTTGCACCCATATGTTGAATGGCTCAGCATCTTAAGTGAGGTTATCCAATTTTAAATTGGAAAACATATTTTAAAATTCAAAATTTATCCTCCAACTTGTATATCTTCGATTTTCATTTAAGTATGGCAAATAATGTAAAAAACGGCTCCTAAAAATACGTTTTTACTGGGGCGTCTGTTGCGATCATCGTTCTCCGTTGTCTAGTGAACAAGTGGTTTTGTTGCATCGATGAGCGTAAGTAACATAGAACAATTATTGTTAAAATTCCTGCTAGCAGAAGGAGTAGAGGACGAAGAAATGTCGACGTGCTACAAGATTAGAAAAATATTCAATATTTAAAAGAAGACAAGAAGAAGGATACTTCGAAATTTTGATGAACAATCATTTAATAGGAGATGATGTTAAGTTTCCACAGTTCTTCCGTTTGGATGTGAACTACAGTCTGATTTTTTGTTAAGTTTAGTAAAAGAAGATATGAAAAAGTCGTCTACCAACTGTATAGCCACTCCAGCGACAGACGCTTCGGTCAAAACGTCGCCGTAACAGACCACGACATAAGCGGTACACAGCGACCGCGATCATCGCTTAGCGACGATCGCAACAGACAGACGCTCCAGCAAAAACGTACCTTTGCTTTGCTGTAACATTGCTATGAACGGGCTATCTATGCAGCGTGTTGCTTGCGGCAGGCGTTCGCTCGCATTAAGGATTCTTTTACAGTAACATCAATTTTAAACGAATTATTAAATTATAAAAATGTAGATTGTTATTTGAATGCCAAAACAGATTTAATATTTTGCTCTATAAACTGAGCTGTTATTCTTGAACCCTTATGCAAAATTATAAAAAAATCATCACAAATATTAGATTTGATGCCCCTCCTACTATAATTTATTCCTTGATAATACCATAGTCTTTGTAATTGTCCTCTAAATTTAAATATTGATTTTCTAGTCCAGTGGCGTCACATTTGCTGTAATGACAAACAGTAATTAAGTATTACATACTTTTAATGCCTTGCATTATCGCTATCATATCAATAACAATCCTCTAGAGATATTTATGTTTTAAATAATACATTTTAGAACAGTCATCTAAACTTCGTTGTGGAATTAAAAAATGCATTATTATATTTATGTAAATTTTTATTTCATGTGAGTGTTTTGTAGATTTTGATTTACTTTGAGTGTTTTTAATTACCTAAGGCGGTGATAGATGCAAACTTGTTCCTATTGAAAGGATCTATTTTTAGTAAAGTTAAAATAATAAATCAAAATGTGTCAACATGTTTGTATCAAATATTTTCTTTGATGTTATGATGAATTGTAACTATTTCCAGTAAAATTCACAAGGTATTTTGTTCATCGTTTACAAATATGACACCCGATTTTTAATCCACAACGTAATTTCACAGAATTTTAGATGCAAACCGAAGGATACCTGCCCTTAAGATCATATTTTTTTTGTAGGTTCTCGATCTCTTTGCATTTCTCTTCAAAGTATTTTTCTTTTGCCTGTTTTATCATCTTCCTGATCTCGTGGTTTATCTCTCAGTATTTATTGTTGTCTTTGTTTTTAAATTGTCTCCGTTGTTCCATCATATTGAGTATCTCGTCATTCATTCATTCTTCTTTTCTCCTTGCGGAAGTCTTTAGTATTTCTTTACAGGGTTCCAGTAGACAATCTTTTAGTAGATCCCAGTACTCGTCAATATCATTGGTGTTTGTGTTCAATTTGTTGCAGTTCACATGCAGTTCATGTTGGAGGCATTCTTTTACGTTAGGTTCTTTAAGTTTTCTCGTGTATATTGTAGGGATTCGTTGATGCCTTTTAATATTCTTAAGGGTGATTGTAATCTTGGCGATAAGTGGATTGTGATCTGAGGCCACGTCTGATCTAGGATATGATTTCACGGCTTTAACAGGATTACGGCATCTTTCATTGATCATAATATAGTCTATCTGGTTCCTGACTACTTTCACCGATGTATCTGCGGGCGATCGCCATGTATACAATCGTCTGTTTGGTAACTTGAAAAATGTGTTTGTAATAATCAAGTTCTGCTCTTGACAGAATTGTAACAGACGGTCTCCTCTCTCGTTTCGATCTTCCAGACCATAGTTTCCTATGCACTTTCCGCTTTGTCCCTTTCCAATCTTTGCATTGTGATCACCTATAGTTTATTTTTATGAACGAGAGAGTAATTAGCATAATTTTAACTGGTAGCTCCGACCACTCCATGGGCGTGCTCAAGATTAATTGAAAAATTACTTTGAATAATTGTAAAAAATAAATGAATTATTTCAGTGTTATAAAGTGTTATGTGTATGTAAACAAAAGTGACCTCTTTTATCACACACTATATTAGAACTGACTGGCCTACATTAAAAAGGGTTTTAAAAAATTCACATTTTTTTTAATTTTTAAAAATTACAAAAGAGAAAAAGAGTTTTTAAAACCGTCTAAGGTATGTTAAATAGATGAATAAAAATATTAATATAAAACTTACAGCTACTTGTTACAAATCCAAATCAGATTCAGAAGATGAACTTTCAGAACCAAGATTTATAATAACTGGCTCGATCATTTTATCAGTAATATTGTCCAGCTTCCACATTTTTTCCTCTTCTTTAATAGTGTGATTTACTGCCTTTTCCCAGTTTTCAGGTTTTACATTATTTACGGCCTCCAAAAACAACTGTTTAACATCATGAATTTTAAAAGTGGTATTTTTTCTTGAAACTTCACTCTATCTGTGCCCATACCAGTTCAATCGGGTTTAATTCACAATGATATGGTGGGGATCTAAGTACTGTCATTCCACGATTTTTGGCAATTTCATCAATTTCGTATTTTTTAAATTTTTCTTTATGAAGGGCACACAACGAATAAAGTTCCTTTCTTATAGATCCGGGATGGTACGTAATATTTTTTGAACTCAGCCAATTCTGCAAGTCTTTTTTTAACCACTTGGTTGTGGGCAGTCCTTCTATAAGTCTGGAGTGATAACTTGCATTATCCATTACTATTACACAGTTCTTAGGAAGAAGATTTATCATTTGTTCGAACCATTCTTGAAAGACATCAGCGTTCATGTCTTCATGGTAGTCACCGGTACGAGTTGATTCAAAAGTTAATAAACCACCTTCAACAAAACCGTCTGAACTGCCAATGTGTACTATTATCAGCCTGCGTCCCTTTCCTGATGGTGGGTTTAAACCAGTAGATAAGTTATTTACAAAAGCGTGCCTTTGACTTGTAACAGTTTCATCCTGCCAAAATTTATTTGGTGTATGACCCTCGTTGATCCATGTTTCATCAAGATAAAAAATTTTTCTTTTTTGGTTTCTCATTTCCTTTATGGTTCTTAGAAAATGTCTTCTCCATATGACAATATCGCTTCTTTCTAATAAAATAGACTTTCTGGGATTCTTTTTCCAGCGGAAGCCTATTTCTTTTGAAAGTTTCCATAACGTACTTTGACTCATTTCTGGGTAATCCTTATCATCTCGAACTGAGACAAGAACTTTATCCAATGTTGGAAATTCTTGTCTAAAGAAGAATTCATGCACTTTCCGTCGAAGTCCTTCTTTAAAATGATATTCTATTTGAAATTTTGGTTTCCCTGGAGCATTACGTGGCATTTGAAAACTACCACATTTCTCTTCTTTAATAACTCTGTAAATCGTAGATTTCCCAACACCAAGTGTACTGCTAACTAACTCAACGGTCTCATCAACACTTTCACATAAACGTTTGTCTGTAAATGATTTAAAACAATTAAATATTAATGTTTTTTCATTAACTGTTAGAGGACCAATTTTTCGGCGTGTTCACGGCACTTCCAAATTTTCCATAACACTAGTATACACAATAAACTGCACCTTGCAACTGAAGTACCTACTTTTAGTGAACTGTTAAGAATTTTGAATACGCCACTTGGACCTTCCTATATACAAAATGGAAAAACCCACTATCACATTTTCTGTGGAATAAGTTTAGAAGGTAATTATCTAGTCAATTACTGTCGTAGATTCCTGGAATTAAAGAAGTAAATGTTTGATTGTTGAAACCCTTACTTCGTGGAATGCACTCATTTCAGATAAAATAAAACGTTTTATTTTATCTAAAGAATTAAACTTTATTTTGCAAATAGGCAAAGAATTAAACTTTATTTTGCAAATAGATAAAATAAAACGTTTTATTTTATCTAAAGAATTAAACTTTATTTTGCAAATAGGTAGGTACTTATTAAACTTTTATTGGTTATATATAACCAATAAAATAAACATCTTACATTTCTTGCAAATTCATTAGTACCTGTTAACCTCCATCACTCCGACACTGGCAACCTTATTTAGGGATTAGTAACCTTCACAACTATTGTATTCTATTCTGCTCCAACCTTTATACCTGGTGGTCATACTCAATTTAAAATTGTTTTCCTATATACTTCTGTAAACTTGTTGACAAATATCTGTTTTTCATTGAGTCACCCGTATCAACAGTTTAGGGATTTGCATACATAATTTATTGTTTTATTACTCTCTCATACATAAAAATACACTTTAGGACTATCGTGATTTCTCTTGTTTCCGTTATTCTCAGTGTCTCTTCGATATCTCGGTAAAATAATTCCACTTCTTCGTTGGCATTCGCCGTAGGAGCATAAACTTGTATCAAATTCAGTTTGGCATGAGATGTCACCAACTTCAGTACCATTACCCTTTCTGAGATAGGGAAATACGATTCCACCGCTCTATTAGATTTTTTATTAACCATTACTGCCACGCCATGTCTGTGTTGGTTATTCTCGCTACCGGAATAATATATTGTGGCTCTCTGTTGAAAAACAACCTGAGTTGATCACGTCACGTCGCTTTAAAAAAAAAATGCAATTTTTAGGTCAATCTACGGGTCTATAAAAAATAGACAATTCTTGTAAAAGCCTCAACTATGCGTGTGAATTGTTTAACATTTTTAAGCGGATTGCAACCCACCGAAAAAAAAAAATTATAAAAACGAAAAATTGACATTTTTGAGAGTACTCAAACTCTCACTTGATTCATTGTACTTATGCTTTTTCTGTCGATTCGTTAAGTATTTTCATTTTAAAATATCAATTTATTGGAAAACATACAACAAAAAGCAAAAGTACAACTATCATTCTAACTTTTGCGTTCAAACACGTGTAATGTATTCTAATATGTTTATTTAAACCTTATGTGGTCGGTAATTAGCGCAATTGATCCATTAGATTATTTGTTTCCGACTTTTTGAATACTGCTTATTTTCTGTTTGGCTCGATTCCAGAACATCGTGGCAATTTACGAAACCATTTATTATTGAAACCTCGCGATCTTACCGACGATTACGTAAGGTAAAGTCACGTCAGTTCGAATTATTTATGCCATTAATTTATTGTATTGGCCATTTCCCTTGTGGAAACCGCATGCAGTTGGGTTTAGCGTTCTTCCGTTGTATTTTTAACATATTTCAAAATCTTTCAACTTGCTATCTTGGTCATCTACGTGTGTCAGATCATCAACGTTCTGTAGTATTTTATTTCTTTTCACACTATCAAAAGCTTGATTGAGTTTATGTACTGTTATGTTTTTATTAAATTTTAATTTATTATTAAAAATGCTTTTAACACTTATTTTATTTAGTCCTTATTACTTAATTTATCTACAGTTATTTTTATTTATTACACTAACACAATTATTTACAATACACAATAATTTATATAATTATTTATTACTGAACGATATAAGTTCATATCTTCGACTAACCGTTTTACAATAAAATTTTCTATATATATTTAATTAACCTTTATCTGGAGTTCCCTTGGATGGAAACTTCCACCTGCTCGCCGGTGAACCTTCGTGATCCTCTCAAATGCTTACTTTACTTTACTTTATCGTGTCCGGACATGTCATTCATAAAATTTCGGCCCAGTATCGGGCTACGTCGGTTCCATATTTGTTGGCGAGCCACAAATCTTCGAGGGTACATCGATGAGGACAGTTCACATCATCTTGGTGTATTTTTCCCCATTTTGCTATGTTTGATTTTACTGGAGCGACCCCCGTTCTTATCCGATTCATAGTTTTCCACGTTTTAAAGTCTAGGGACTGGCCGGTCCATTGAACCTGGGGAAGAGGAAAATACTAAGGCGGTTCATCCTGCACTGTTCTAAGGAAGCTTTTCCTGGATTTTAGTAGCTTTCGTGGTGTTCGAGCTTTGTATAGGGCATGCCGCTCGTCCGCGATCTGTTTAATTTTCTCTATGTGCTCTGCAACGCTGCTGCGTGTTGAGGGTTCTGCAAAACACGCTGCTTTATATCGATTTGAGAGTGGCACCCCGAGAGAGTTGGTTTCATGCACCCCGTTACTATCCTGCATGTCTCATTTAGCGCAGTATCAACTTGTTTGGTGTGGGCAGGAATTGCACTGATTTATTATATATTGAACCCCTGGTTGTGATTTGTGACATACGTATTACTTTTTCCAAAGCCAGATTGAACAGTATACAGGAGAGAGGGTCCCCCTGGCGCAGCCCATTATTTGTTTTAAAAAGTTCAGACAGTTCCCCCTGAATTCGTTCTCTACATTCAAGAGTTAGTTTTGTTAAATTTACCAACTGATTTGGTATTCCTAGTCTTTCATTGCTTTGTACATTTCTGAGTATCAATGCCATATTCCAGTGTTTTTTCCAAAATTTGTTTCAGGGTTGCAATCTGATGAATTGTCGATTTACCACCTCTGAAACCGTCCTAGTATTTTCCTACAAAATTACCTATAAAATATTTTATACGCTGCATTTAGAAGCGTAATTCCTCTGTGGTTAGAGCATTCAAAGATATCTCCTTTTTTGTGTATAAAGTATTCCAATATTCCAATCATTGGGGAGGGATTTCTGTGTCCATATTTCTTTTAGCTTCCATCTGTTGAGTCTAACGGTATCTAAATTCTGTCTTGACATCGACCTAAACAAAATTAAGGCTTCATCGTACTGACCATCTGACTAATCGTCTTCTCTTCTGTTTCTCGTCAGCTGTTTCTTTGTTGTGGATGTTGTTTTATCTCGTTTGTACACCGTTTATGCAGTTTCTGTCTCACAGGGAGTGTTTTGGTATACTCCGTTTGTAAATAAATTGATAGCCAAGTTTTTATGACACAACTAACCAAAAAAGCTGTATCTGACATCTCATGAACGCTGAACCGAACTTTATAGTTGATATTTGAAAAAGAGACACAATTGTAGGTGTCATTGATTTTATAATTATTTCCGAATCGACGTTACTTTGACATTGCATGACATGTTTTGAATAAAAATAATGTCTTGTCATTTAAGAAATTAGTTCAAGTTGGTTTGGCCGGTAAAATGGAACCGTTTTGCGAAGGTACGTTGGTAGTATAAATTTTAAATCCATTTGAAAAACCTTCACACAGTCCTACACAAAAGATACTCCGCTTTTTGGCAAATAAAGGAATTTGTGTCCAATTTTACCTTAGAAATATTTTTTTTATTTTATAAATTCTGAAAATGATAGTAATTTAAAACTGTTTTTCTATTATCGATGTTTCTTTTACAGATCAAACTGCAGAATATGACCTTATCGTTATCGGAGGTGGTTCCGGTGGTTTGGCCGCCGCCAAAGAAGCCACCAACTTAGGAGCCAAAGTCGCCGTTCTCGATTACGTCACTCCTAGTCCAAGAGGTACGAAATGGGGTTTGGGAGGTACGTGTGTCAACGTAGGATGCATCCCCAAGAAGCTGATGCACCAGGCCGCGTTATTAGGAGAAGCCATCCATGTAAGTAATGTTTTTTGATACAATAAGTACCTAACTGTTGTTGATAATATATATCTACGAGTGCGAGATGAGTAGTTCTAAGCTTGGAGTTAAAAAATACTGTTTTTGTTTCAAAAAGTTTCTAGTTCTCAATAGATGAATTTTTGTGGGTGATAAACAATCCAAAACGAACTTTCTGTTGACGAAACATTAACCATAACGATAAAATTTATGTATGCAGTAATACACATTTTACTTGGAGAAGTTTTTGTTAGCGAAAAGTCACCTCAAAATGAGTTATTTTGTAACAGAATCGGTGAAATTTGGGTGTCTTTATTTGGAGGAATTTCTGTTTGCAAAAACTCAAACGAATCGAAGACTTTATTTCAGAAAAATACACATTTTCGTTTGTAGAAGTATCTGTTGATACTTCTACATCTAAAACGAAAATGAAATACCATCTAAAACGGAAAATGTTTTTAACGGAACAGATGAAATGTATTGACTTCTTTGTGGAGAAATATCTGTTGTCGAAAAACCAACACTATGAGGAATTTATGTATGGAAAATTTCACAATGATCATTTGGAGAAGTTTGTGGAAAAAATCGTCCAAAATGATGAATTTATATATAGAGATTACGTATTTTCATTAAATTTCTGTTGGTGAAAAACTTCTACATCTAAAACGAAAATGAAATACCATCTAAAACGGAAAATGTTTTTAACGGAACAGATGAAATGTATTAACTTCTTTGTGGAGAAATATCTGTTGTCGAAAAACCAACACTATGAGGAATTTATGTATGGAAAATTTCACAATGATCATTTTAAGAAGTTTGTGGAAAAAATCGTCTAAAATGATGAATTTATGTATAGAGATTACGTATTTTCATTAAATTTCTGTTGGTGAAAAACTATTTAAACAGAAAAAATTATAATGCAGGAAATTTCTGTTGACGACAAATTTTGGAACGGAGTAGGTCGTATTTGTATATTTTCATTTGGAAAAAATCCTCTAAAATGGTGAATTTGTATATAGAATATTACGTATTTTTACTTGGAAAAATTTCTATTGGTGAAAAACCGTTCAAAATGACAAATTTATGATGGAGGAAGATTCTGTTGACGAAGAATCATCCAAAATGACAAATTTTGGAACGGAATGGGTGGTATTTATGTATGTATTTTCATTTGGACGAGTTTCTGCTGGTAAAGACAGATCTAAACGAACAATTTAGATATACTTACTAGGATACATATTTTATTTGAATAACGCAAGCAAACAGAGCTTATTTTGCCCTCTCCCATATATTGCAGTATAAAAATGTACACCGAAATACAAAAATGAGAAACTATAAAACCTTAATTCGACCAATAGCATGCTATGGCAGTGAAGCATGGTTAAAGAAACATCCAGAAGCAAACTCGAGACATTCGAAAGGGAAGTACTGAGGAAAATACTAGGACCTGTGAGGGAAAACGGAATCTTCAGAAGTCGATACAACAACGAGCTTTATCAACTTTATAAGAAAGCACCACTGTCAGACTTCATTAGAATACAAAGATTGCAATGGGCCGGACATGTTATAAGAATGGGAGAGGATATGCTACCAAAAAGAGCACTGAATGCTAGAATGCAGGGAAAGAGACCGGTTGGAAAGCCAAGAAAGTCCTTTTAGAAGTCCGTGTATGGAGATCAGCCACAGACAAGCAAGGATGGAGGCAAAAAATAAAGAAGGCTCAATTTGGGCTGTAGTGCCATAGAAGAAGAAGGATACATATTTCCATTTGGAGAAGTTGCTGTTGATAAAACACCATCTAAAACAAAAAATTTTTTCACGGGACAGAAAAAATTTATTTACTTTTATGTGGAGGAATCTCTGTTGGCGAAAAACCAACACAAGGAGGAATTCACAAATGTATGATGGAGAAATGCACGTTTGTGTTTGGAGAAGTTTCTATTCGCAAAAATACTTCTAAAACGATGAGTTTTGTGACGGAAAAGGTGAGATTTCTGTATTTTCATTAGAAGAGATTTATGCTGACGAAAATCTAAGCTAAACATGGAATTTATGGAGTAGTGTACATTTTATTACTGTTTAACAAATGTATCAACATTCTCATCATATGTAGAGAAGTATTCAGTTTTTCCTCGTAGTTTGCAATTTTTATTTCTTAATTTTGTATACGTTTCATGAATCTCTGAAAATTTCTTAATGGTAAAGATATTAGAACATCGACCAAAGAAGACATAATTTAAGAGACTTTAAAGACGTAAGATATCTGGAAAAATAAAGGCAATGAATTTAATTAGGTAGAAATCAAAGCTGTGTTACTTATAGTCTATAGTGTCTATAGATTAAGTGACTAAATACAGCACCAAAAGCAGTGAAGCAGTCTGTAAAAAAATGTCTCCTTAAAATATTGACAATAAGAACAAGGATGACTTTAAAAATGCTGAATAAGTATGAAAATATCCATTTTACGATTGGTTCTAAACGATTTCCATAAAACCGTGGAAGTTTTTATTATCAGTAGTGGTTTACTTAGTGTCGGCGTTTTATTTTGGGATTAGCATAATAAAATCTGTGCAAATGAGGTAATTTAATTACAAGCAAAACTGTTTTTTAGATGAATTGCATAGTTATTCTTAGTAAGTTATTCTGATGTAATTTTACTAGTTGTCCTTGATTATTCGTATCCTATACTTGAGTTGTATTCAACGATAAAGAAACGATCATCTAATTATTTTTATTACAACTTAAATATAAAAAATCAATTTTCGATTTCAATTATTTCACAAATATCTTATCAAATTTCTTTTTATGTGTAAAATATTTGTTTTTGATTGATGTAAAAGTTTTGTATCGTTTGTGGATTCCACAAAACGGAATAGAAATCTATCATCTTAATCATTTTGTTCGTCCATGGTTTATTCAGTATTAAATATGGTTTTCAGATTTATTTAATGACTTTATTTTTAATAAAAAATATTTATTTAAGCATCATATATAATTATAAAAATAAGATTTGTTTACACTCAGACACTGAGCTATTGTCTGATTGATGATGATCCAATGAGCTATATCTGATTGTAATAGGTATAACTTGCAGTTTGTCCAAATAAATTCAATAGCGTTGAACTCGCAGTGATAAGACGGAGGTCTCAACACTTCACGGCCGTTATCTTTGGGTAATAATTCAGGTTTTGTGAGTTTGCGTCATATCTGATCTTGTTTTTTGTCAACCAGGGTCCTGATTCTATTTCATTTCGATGTCGAAATTTAAAAGCGACTACGCCATGACAGTCGCAATCGCTAGCGATTCTCATTCATTTCGATTGTAGTTAAAACTGGGGATATTTACTTTATCATTTTGACACTGCTGAAAATTTGGGTTGGCCCTGTTGTTTATTGGCTGCACTACGCTTGTTGAATGTTTGTTTTGTTTACGTTACGTGAACGTCTTTTTTTTTCTTGTTTGAGTTGTTAAAACATAAATAGTGGCCATTCTCAATTATATTTTGAATTGAAAGAAAAGATGGCAAGAAAAAAAAAGGTGATATGGGAGATCCTTAAGTTATAACCACTAAGATTTGACTTAGTGGTTATATTCTAATATATTTTTAAATTTACTGCAGCTTAGTAATACTAACCCTAAACATTTTGGGTATCCTAGAGGCATAAACACCTTCTTCCAAATATGGTTCTAATACCCTTATTAAATAATTTGCAGCTTGTTTATTAAGCCGGAATTGCTGCCTAAATTGAGCATCACTTAGTGAAAAAGAATTTTGAGTATCCCATAACATTCTTCTTATCCTCCGTTCTGAGCGTCGGATATCTATCCTCTCTAGTTCCTCCAAAAATAGCAAATGTCCATAAAACACAGCCATATTAATACTTTTTGCCTCAGTTTTTCTTGCAAGGATCAAAACACAACACCGCCTACGTACCTAAACTGAACCTAAGTTCACTTCTCCCAGTCCAGCCAGTCATGTCAGATTAATTTCGACTCGAAATGAAATTTCAACCACTTTCTTGAAGTTGAAATTAATTTCGATAAATCGAAAATTAGTGACGTCGTTTGGTTAGTTCAGCTGAAATCCACAAGGTTTGCAAAGTCGCATTTCGACGTCGCCATATTAATTTCGACATGTTTTGAGTCGAAATCTCAATTAGAATCAGGGCCCAGGTAATAATTTCCATTCTAGTTTAAACAGCGGTAGGTTGCTTTTCTAAAAGTACACTGTGATATGGAGCATTATCCATCATAATTAGTGATTGCCCTTCTAAATTGGGAATTAATTGTTTACTTATCCATTTACTGAAAATTTCATTGTTCATTTCCCCATGATAATTAGCTACTTTAGTATCAAATCACCTTATGACTTCTTCTTATGACAGTCTTTTTTCCATGTATGCTGTTGTGTAAAAAAATAATTTGCCAATAATTTCCTGCTTGTACAAACATCCATCCGATGGACTATATTCTTTTATGGAATATAAGTTTTCGTTAAAAAAACTTAAATGATTTGGATATAAAACTCCTCAAAAGGTCCAACAAAGTAATGGAATAATTTTACAGTTTTTCGACCAAAGCTTTTATGAGTAATTTGACATTGCCAAAGGCGATCTATCCACATTTAAAATGATCTAGATGGCTGAGTTGCCAAAAACGGAACTTTGACCGTTTATTTTTGTACCAAAATATCATTGAACCCACTGTGGTATATATTGAATAGTAACGGTGAAAACTGAACATTGTTGCACTCCTTTTAAGAAACGTATTTTTTCTTCAAACGTCAAATAATGATGACATTACTTATCTAACATGATCCTGTCAAAGTTTGATGTCTCCGCCGGCAGCAGTTTTTTTTCCCATTTCTTTACGGCGGAGGGAAAAATGTTGTCATGGTAACAATATGAAACATGTCACAAAGCAACAATACAAATGTCATTAACAACAATTAAACATCATTTTTATTTATAGTAATATTAAAAGTACAATTAGTTAATGAGGCATTTTCAAAATTGAAACCGTGCAAAAATGTTCCCGACTCTTGATACGCATTGGTAATTGTTAATGATACTGATGGTCGAGAACAACTTTCAGCAATCATTCCCGATGGTGGCGAATCATGAGGGTTTAAAATTTTTTGAGCATTATCGTTCTTATTTCTTATTTCGTTTAGGTTTTCCATTTTCGCACTAAATTTGCGCTTGCGGTTGCAACAACAATAAGCTGTCTTTAATAATTGCAAACAACTATCAAACAACTGTAACCAGGGAGACGCAAATCCCACCGACGACTTAATTATTTTAATTTCTAACATCTAGACGACTTTGATAGTTGTCACAGTTAATTTCAAGTAAAAATAGCGTATGAATTGTACTATTTATGGTTGAAAATTGCTACGTTTGAAGAAAAAATAGTATACTTTATTCGGCAAAAAAGCGACTTTTCTGAAAAAATATCGGGCGCGTCAAGAAAAGTCATGCTTCTCCGCCTCATAAAGTAATATACTATTACGAAATTCCTTTACATATTTTAATATAATGTTTTATTGTTAGGATGCCCAAACATATGGATGGCAACTACCTCAACCAGAAAAGATTTCACACAATTGGGAGGCGCTCAAAGATGCTGTACAAGGTCACATTAAGTCAGTTAATTGGGTAACGAGAGTAGAACTTAGAGATAAGTAAGTAAATTAAGATTGTGTCAAGTAAACATAACATTTTTAACTGTATTTAAGTTTTCTATCATTATTTTTTCGATTTTTCATTGCGTTTCAGATCTGTTGAATACATCAACGGTCTAGGTACATTCATCGACCCCCACACGATCCACGCCCAAACGAAGAAGGGCGAGAAGATAATCACAGGAAAGAATATTCTGATAGCGGTCGGCGGCAGGCCCCGATACCCAGACATACCCGGTGCTGTAGAATACGGAATCAGCAGCGACGATATTTTCAGTTTAGAAAAGCCCCCAGGAAAAACTCTAATCGTAGGTGCTGGATACATCGGCTTAGAGTGCGCTGGATTTTTAAACGGTCTAGGATACGACGCTACGATCATGGTGCGATCGATTCTCCTTAGAGGCTTCGACCAACAGATGGCCAATGTGATTCAAGCCGAGATGAAAGAGAAAGGAGTTAAATTCTTACACAAGTAAGTCATTTTTGTTTTTATAATATCAAATTTATAAAAAATCTGAGTCTATAGATCGCAGTCTGGAGTTATTTCTCTCTTCGATTCCTACCGGCATTAGTCTGAATCTGTATTGGAGATTTTGTAGCGTTTGGCGAAAGATTTGGCTTTAGTGATATACAAATCTTCTATTTAGCGATTCAAGTTGATCCCGTGTGTTTCAGATGTCTATAGCTTCTCTGAATATTTGTGGACAGATAGTTTGCTGCTTCTCCTAAGCACCTGTGTTTGTTCAAATGTATTGGTTGACTTGTGTAATGGATTGCAGTTCCTCATGTGTTCATTCAAACGATATTTACGCGATATGTTGTCGTTCCGATGTTGACTGAGCGACAATTAGGAATCCCGAGCACTAGGCAGTCTGGCTGCGACAGCCACTCAAATGCCGACAGTTTACGGGAGCCCGCGCACTAGGCAGCCAAGAATCCCCGGCTGTGGTAGCCACTAGAACGTGCCCGCTACATTGTTGGCCCGTCAGCTGCCCACAGCCAAAGCAAATGGCTATCTGCTTATATAACTGCCTTCAGTGTCAGCTAGATCTATCCCCAACGTTTTTAAAATGACTTTTGATATTATTTAAAATCCGCAATTCGAAATAAATTGACGTTTTTTATGAAATTTTTTGTATAAATATGCAAAATCCCCAGATATTTGCATAAAATATGCAATATATGCATATTGCGTATTTGTCTAAGTCTAGTAAAGCGATTCTACGCAGTTTTTAATATAAACATTTCGAGCTATAACTATATGAAGAATAATATATTTTAAGTTCCTTTCTTAAATATTAAGTTTCAGTTATTTTATGACCCTGAACATAAAAATCTTAACATAACTGTTAAAGTAGCAGTCTGAAGAGTACATTCTTTGAACATTTGCAAATTATCCTTTACATGCATACATAACCAGCATATCTATGTTTTATAGACCTGACAAAGGCTTTCGATCGCATCCAAGTCGAAGATGTCTTACAACATAAAAGAAACATACCAATCAATATTATACAAACCATCGAAAACATCTACTTCCATAATCGAATACAGGCAAAGATAAATGGAAAACTAACACAGTGTTTACCAGTACAAAGAAGAGTCAGACAGGGTAACTCGTTAAGCCCACTCCAAATAATACAAGCAGTACGAAAAGGTCATGGTTACAGAATGAGGAACAAAGAAATACAAATATTATGTTATGCAGACGACGCCGCATTAATCGCCGAGATAGAAGACGAGCTCCAAAGATTAACACACATCTTCAATACAACAGCCAAGAAATACGAGGCATGTTTTTTAAGTAAGTACCGTTTTGCGATTCCGCCGCCGCAGCGCTACGGTCGGCGTTCCGCGCATGAGCGTTGGTTACCTACATCTCTTGTCTACGCACTGACGCCATTACAGTCTGATTATTCATTGTATACTTGTTTACTCCAGTGTTTAAGATGCCTCCAACAATCGTGAGTCGCGCTGATTGTGAAGTATGGGCTGTTATACGATTTCTTAGTGCTAAAGGCGTAAAACCGATCGATATTCATCGTGAGATCGTTGAAGTTTACGGACAAAACATTATGAGTGATGGAATGGTAAGGAAATGGGTGAGAGCATTTAAAGATGGCCGCACAAATGTGCATGATGAAGAACGGAGTGGGCGTCCTTCGGTCGTTAATGAAAATTTGGTACAGAAAGTGGAAAAGGTGAGAGAAAACAGATGCTTTACAATTTCATCATTGTCCGACTGCTTTCCTCGGTATTTTCGTAGTGTTTTGTATCGAATTGTTACCGAGAACTTGAATTACCGGAAATTGTGTTCACGTTGGGTTCCAAAAATGTTGACGGATTTGCACAAAACCCAACGTTTAGGCAGTGCATTGACTTGAGCGGTACCACAGTGAAGGTGAAGATTTTTTAGACCAAATTGTTACTGGTGACGAAACGTGGGTGGCCTACGTCACACCAGAATCGAAACAACAATCCATGGAATGGCGACATTCATCATCACCCAAAAGAGTGAAGTTTAAGCAAACAATTTCTGCCCGGAAAATCATGTGCACAGTTTTTTGGGACAGAAAAGGAGTATTGCTAGTCGAGTTTCTGTCTCGTAATGAGATAATCAATGCAGCGTCTTATTGTGAGACATTGAAAAATCTGCGTCGTGCAATCCAGACCAAAAGACGTGGCAAGTTGAGTAAGGGTATCGTTTTGCTGCATGACAATGCCCGTCCACATGTGGCTAATCAGACCAAAGATCTCATCAAATCATTTAAATGGGAAACTCTAGATCATCCTCCATACAGCCCTGATCTGGTGCCCAGCGACTACCATTTGTTCCAGCACTTGAAGAAACACCCTGAGCGGTCAGCGTCTTCAAGACGATAACGAAGTCAAAACATTTGTGATGCAGTGGTTAACCAGTCAGGCGGCAGAATTTTATCAGGAGGGTATTCAAAAACTGGTGCCACGTTATGACAAGTGCCTCAATATTCACGGAAATTATGTAGAAAAGTAGATTAAGGTACAGGCTTTCATGTAAAAATAAAATTATTGCCATATCTTTGCACGTCTTTTTTTAATTCCAAAACAGTACTTACTTAAAAAACACGCCTCGTACAATATGATGATATCAGCAGAAAAAACCAAATGTATGACATCTATGACGACGTAAAATCGAAATTGATGGGAAAATAATTAAGCAGGAATCAAGTCTTAGATATCTGGGAATAGATATAACTAGTTACGGAGATGTTGAAGAAGTACGACAACAAAGCTTAAAAGCAAGTAAAGCGGAGAACACAGCAAGACACAAAAACAAGAATCTATAAAGCAGCAATTAGGCCTATATTAACATACACGGGGGAGACAAGACCTGATACATCTAAAACGGGACGACTACTAGAAACAACAGATATGAAAATACTTTGAAGATATCAGGGAAAGTCTGTTGGATAGAGAGAGAAGCGAAAACATAAGAGCATGCAATATAGAAGACATAAATGGATCGGTGACAAAACGGAAACAGGAGTGGAACGAACACATTAGTAGAATGGCAGAGGATAGGATAGTACGAATAGCACGAGATAAGTTACCAAATGGACGAAGAAGTATTGACAGACCAAGAAAAAGATGGTGCGATAATTTAAACAATTTAAGAGGCTAATATTGAAGAAGAAACAGGCTTTAAATCCTACATACAAGAAGAAAAAGAAGATCCTTTATATAGATCTAAATTTCATAACATAAACAGCAATCAGCCCATTTGTTAATTCCTACTATTCGCAACACAAAAAGATTTAGTGAAAAATAAGGAAAACAGACAAAGGTATCGATTGTACATTGAAAGGTGTAAAATATTTCTGACAGTATTTATTTATTTGAAAAGTTGGAAATAACAATAGATAGAACGAGACATATATGTATATAAAAGTGGTCTAAATATAAGTCCATTGTGTAACCTAAAGATAAATATTTTTACGATTCACCGGTACTTGAATTTTACACAACTATGTCATTAGCAGCAATATTACTTTTATCTAAGTGTTTACGACACATGTGACTACTTGAAAAATGTCCCAGATTGTTTAAACAAAAACGCCGATTTAAACAATTCGAGTGGGTTTAAATTTTTTATCGACTGTAGGGTAATTCCAACAAAAATAAATTCATTGGCATGTAAATCACTTTTTGAGACAGTTTGCCAACTGTGAAAAATTAATTTCAAAACTTCTTTCTCTTTATAAGATATTCTGCTTGTTCATTGGCGCATTAATACCTCTATGGAAGGTTGTCACTACATCTTTTGTGCGGTCGTCCGACACTTCTTCTCTCGATTGGTGACTTATCTCTTGCTCTTTTGACGGCACGGGTTTTTTCCATTGTGCTTATGTGGTTATTCCATCCTTTTTTTTCTATTTTTTGTCCATTAATTTTTACACTGTACGTTACATTTTCTTCTAATGTCTTCACTTCTCTTTCGATCTCTCAACGCATTTTCTGTAATTCTTCTCAGTACTCTCATCTCTGCCGGTTTTCAGTAGCCTTTGCGTTGTGGCTGTGTCGGGTCTTGTTTCTGAGGCATGTATCATTATTGGTCTTACCATAAATAATTCTTGACTTCATTTCAGTTTTAATGTGTCTGTTTCGCCATATAGTGTTATTAAGGCATCCTGCCAGTCTATTTCCTTTTTGTACTTGATCTTTCCCTTCTTCTTCCAGGTCTCCATAGCTAGACAGTGTAATTCCCAGGTATTTTATTTCCATTACTTGTTCAATACTGATGCCATCAATTTCTATTTTACATCTGGTTGGTCCTTTGCTGACTACTATTGTTTTAGTTTTCTGAGATGAGATTGTCATATTAAATTCTTTTGTTCTTATGTTAAATCTGTGGACCAGTCTTTGCAGATTATCTTCATCTTGATCAATATTCGTCTGCGTAACAGAGTATTTTTATTTCTTTGTTTTCCATTCTGTATCCTCTTCCTTTGTTACCGCTTCTGATGATTTCATCCATGATCAAATTAAAGAGCATGGAGTTCAATGAATCCCCTTATCTTATTCCGCTGCCTATTTCTATAGGATCTGTAAGTTGTCGATCTATTCTGATTTAAATTTTGTTGTTTTCGTAGATGTTTTCAATAGTTTTTATAATATTTAGGGGAACTTCTCTATTATAGAGAAGATGGATTACATCTTTGAGTCTTACTCTGTCAAACGCTTTCTTTAGGTCAATCAGACACATAAATGCTGGTCTATTATACTCTACTGATTTCTCAGTAATTTGCTTTATAACGAATATTGCATCTGTACACAATCTTCCACTACGAAAACCCCGTTGTTCATCTGCTAAACTTATCTTCTGTTTTATTAGCACTTTTAAAATTTTAGTTGTAAGTTTTAGCGTAGTATTTAACAAGTTTATACCTCTGTAGTTTTCTGGCTGTTTTTTATCTCATTTCTTGAATAGTAGAATTAGTTCGCTCATTCTCCATTCTTCCGGTATTTTATTGTGTTTTTTAATTTTATTAATTAATGTAGTTAATTGTTTTGTCATTAAAACAAAATACTTATTTTTACACGAATACTGAATAAAACTTACCATCCTTTTTCTAATCAGCGTTCACTAGGCAACCATCTTATAGTCGGTTCGCTATATTTACGCGGGTTTCGGATTAACAAAATTATGCTAATGACTCATTGATAACCAGTTGCAGTAAACGACTTCCCAGAAAATTAGGTAAAAACTGCATTAATGGTCATATTTTAAAATACATTAAAATAACATTAGGGTAGGTATAAATTTATTACAATATTGCAGTTGAATTGATTCTTTGCCAGTGTTGACATTATATGTTTGGTGGAAATATTTAAAAATGCCTAGACGTGTGTTAGATGTAGATAGTCTAATTTGTAATGTACATAAGTATTTTACGGATGAAAAAGAAAATGGCGGTCCTTTAAAATCGGTAATGTCTGTTCAACAACGCGTATGTGATGCTCTAGGAATTAGTGAAACCAAACTAAGAGGAGTATTACAAAATCGCAATAATGAACGGCCGAAAGAAGATCACCGAAAAACTCGCCTATCATTGAAAACGAAAGATATTCCAGATGGAAAAAAATTTGAAATTTGTGATACCATTTATCGAATGCGAGCCAACAAGGAACATGTGACCTTAAATACAATTCTCTCGGAATTAAAAGATAGAAAATTTGACGAAATTGGCAGAACAAGTCTATGGCAAGTGATACATAATTTGGGTTTCAAATTTCAAAAGGAGGATAACAGAAAAGCCCTTTGTGAAAGAAGTTCTGTTGTGCATAAAAGAATTAACTTTGTAAGAAAATATTCTAAATTAAAAGAAGAAAGGGCAAATTTTATATATTTAGACGAAACATGGATATTTTCTAGGGGTGCAACCAAGAGAATATGGCAAGATGATAACGTAAAGTCTATCAAACATACTGATGGAGAAGGGAAGCGACACATAATTTTACATGCAGGAGGGAAATCGGGTTTTATAGAAGGTGTTGATTTAATATTTTCATCTAAATCAAAATCAAGTGACTATCACGATAATATGAACACAGAAATGTTTGTAAAATGGTTACATGAAAAACTTCTCCCAGGTTTAAGTGAGCCCAGCGTAATTATTTTAGACAATGCACCTTACCATTCTGAAGTATTAAACAAAAGTCCAACGAATTCTTGGACTGTTAATAAAATTAAAGAATGGTTGACAAAGGAACATATACCATTTACACAACATATTTTAAAATCAGAATTATTACGCTTGGCAAATATCCACGCAAAACCAAAAACCTTTGTTGTGGATCAGATTATTCAAAGTTACGGTCATCAAGTTTTACGTCTGCCACCGTATTATTGCCAGTTTAATCCCATCGAATATATATGGGGAATAGCAAAACAATATTATGACAACCATATTGGGCCTAACGGTTATAGCGACGAACTAATAGAAGATTGGTGGACTCGTGAAAATAAAATAAACGAAATAAGTCCAATTATAATAACAATTATTTATTTATTTATTTATTTATTTCAACGGTAGAACCATTTACAATAAAATACAACAAATGGTAAAAAGTAAAGATCATGTACACAATCAAACAATATAGAATTTTAGAACAATATAGAACAAAAGAAACATAAAACAATAACAAAGAAACAAGTAAACAGTTAAAATTTGTACATTAAAACAGTATTTTAAATCACAAAAGTTAAAAATATATATATATATATATATATATATATATATATATATATATATATATATATATATATATATATATATATATATATATAAAAAAATATCACATATCTAGATTGATAATTACATTCTTAAGTTGCCTTTTGAAAGCGTTAATGTTTGTACAGAAAGGATCCAATAGGAGGTCATTGCAAGAGCTCAGCATTCTCGACAAGGGAAAATGACGAGCATAATCAGTCCTATGAAAAGGAATATAAAAGAGTGCAGTGTGTCGAGTTCTATGTATTGTGTTTAAGTGTACATTGGCTAATAACGAAGGACAATTAATAAAGTTGTTTATAATTTTAAACAAAAATAACATATCAGCTCTCAACCTGCGGTTCTTCAATGTAGTAATGTTAAATTGAGACATTATTATAGAATAATCTATGAAATAATTATCAGTATTTTTTATATTAATATGTCCTTTAAAAGCTAAAGATCTTAGAAACTTCCTCTGAACGCTCTCCAATCCATCAATGTATACTTGATGAAATGGGGACCAAACAACAGAGCAGTATTCAAGACCTGAGCGTACCAGAGAGCAATACAATAATTTAAATACAATAGGTGAGAGATCATGACTGTTACGATAAATAAAACCAAGATTACGAAATCCTGTTTCCTTAATTTTAAGAAAATGGCTTCTAAATGTCAATGCACAATCCAATAATACACCCAAATCTCTTATCTCAGTAACTGAATCCAAGAGTACATCATTAAGAACATATCTATTAGCTATTAGATTATTTATACGACCAAATGAAATACAAGAACATTTAGTTGGATTTAAGCTTAAACCATTTTGTTTTGACCATAAAAATATATTATTTACATCATCTTGCAGGAGATCTCTATCCGATTTATTATGTATACAACGAAATAGCTTAAGATCATCAGCAAATAGCAGGAAGTGTGAGTTTTTGATAGCCTTACCAATATCGTTAATGAACAAGTTAAAAAACAAAGGACCACAGTGAGACCCTTGTGGTACACCAGAATAACAATGGAATTCTTTTGAAATATAATTGTTAATCCGTACTTGCTGTGTACGTCCCATCAGAAAACTTTTAATCCAATTAACAATGAGGTCACCAAAGCCAGATGCATGAAGTTGGTGGACCAAAAGATTATGATTAACCTGGTCAAAGGCCTTTGAGAAATCAGTGTAAACGCTGTCGACCTGAATTTTATACTCAAATGCACCCAACAATTAATGGTGATGACAGTGATGATGATGACGATTATGATATTTTTGATGATAATGACTGATTTTCATTTTTGTTGGCAAGTTAAATTTTTTTATTTTTCATTAGAAATTCTCTCCATGGAACAAATATACATAGACCATATTTTCTGTGTGAAGTGTAATATAAAATTATTATTAGGTTTATATTAGCCACATTAGACTCCATTAATGAAGTAATTCTCCTTATTATACTGTCAATTATATAAAAGATTTTCCATTATTATCTAATTAAAAAAAGTTATGGATTATTTTTCATTTCATTTGACCAGTTGATATTTCCCCAAAGATCAGGTAATTAAAACTGTGTACTTACAATATAATTGTTAATCCGAAACCCGCGTAAATATAGCGAACCGACTATATAAACTATTGTGACTAACTTTGAATGATCACTATAGATGGCAGTACTATTAGCTTTCTTAGTAGACGTATAGGCAACACAATTAACAGACAATAGTGAGTAAATGATTTAAGAGATAGACAATTGGAATATTTGAAAATGACGTAGCCTATAAGATACAAATCCAAATTAAAAGTTAATAAGCTCTCCATTTATTGGCCCAAGATATTGTGTCATCCACCTGCCTTTTTAAAAGTTGATTGTACTTATTAAATTTTTACCAAAAGATATCACTGACGTGTCATCCGCAAATTGTAATAAATTACTATTGGTTAGTTAATTTAGTTAGAACCCTGTGGAACTCCTTATTTCATTGGAAATGATTGGGAATGTGTTCCATTAATTTTGACTATACATCTGCGTCTTTTAAGAAAATCACAAACAATCAATAGTAGCGAAGGGGAGCAGTTCATCCTGTGAAGTTTGTATAATAATCGTTTATGCCAAACGGAGTCGAAAACCTTCTTGATATCCAAGAAAACTCCGGCAGTGTTCAGTCCTCGTAATCTTGCTGCCTGTACATTGGATGTTACTATTGAAAGATAATGGATTGTTGATGATTTTTCCTTAAATCTAAATGGGTATGCTGGAATATGTTGATTTAATTCTTCATATAATCTTCCTTGGATAATTTTCTCAAACTATTAAGTAATGGGAGAAGAGTGATTGGACAGTAATTTGTGGTTAGTATTAGGTTTAGAAATAATTATTACAATACCCATCTTCCATTCATCAGGGAAGAACTTATTCATCATACAATAGTCAAATATGCTTCTTATTTCCTTATGAATAATAGTTGCCTAAGAATTTTACGGTCGATGGAATCTTTGCATGGAGTTTTTTCCATTTTATAAAGCTTCGTCATTTTCATCTTCTGTGATGAACTGAAGGGCATTCAGATTTTGATTGTTCTCTTAAAAATTTTCAAACCAAATATGATCACTGCCCAGATCTGGAGTTACAAGTACATTTGTGATATTATTTATAATATTTATATTTACTTCATACACAGATGACTTGAATTTGGGTTAAAATCACCAATGATTATTGAATAATCATAAACGGATGCTTTAGTGAAGATGATTTCTTCGATTAAGGAAGAATTGTGAATGTAGACAACGAAAATATGTAATTTAAAGTCTTTGAAGGAGAATTAAACGTGGATGCAGTTGTAGAGTGGTTTGTTTATTCTTGAAGGGTTCTCTTTACCAATTTTCATGTTTTTTTTTGGATTAAATAAGGCTGCCTCCTCTGAAGTTTTGGTTTAATATATTTCCTTTTTGTTGCTCCGACCCGTGATTCTACAACATATATCTCAATTATGATTTAATCAATGTTTTTATTTTTACAGATCCGTCCCCACTGAAATTAAAAAGGACAATGACGGCAAATTGCATGTTTCATGGAAGAACGATAGAGGAGAAACATTCACAGATACTTTCGATACAGTTCTTTTTGCCATCGGCAGAAGAGCCCTGACGAAAGAGCTACATTTAGAAAATGCGGGTGTGAAAGTTGCCGGCGACGGAGAAAAGATTGATGCCGTCAACGAACAGACCAATGTACCTAATATTTATGCCGTAGGAGATGTTTTATATGTAAGTAAATCATCAATAAATTTCTAACTGCAGATAATAATTTGGTATACAACTTTTCTTAATAATAAATTTGTCTTGTTTGCAGAAAAAGCCAGAACTTACCCCAGTGGCAATTCTTGCCGGACGTTTCTTAGCTCGTCGTCTATTCGGCGGTGCAAGTCAAACTATGGACTACGAAAACGTAGCCACTACAGTATTCAGCCCTCTAGAGTATGGTTGTGTCGGCTTAAGCGAAGAAACTGCTGTAGAACGATTCGGTGAAGACAATATTGAAATATACCACGGATATTACAAGCCCACTGAGTTCTTTATTCCACAGAAAAGTATTGCCAACTGTTACTTAAAGGTAGTCGCCAATAGAGAGGGTAACCAAAAAGTTTTAGGATTGCACTTCATTGGACCAAATGCTGGAGAAATCATTCAAGGATTCGCCACAGCAATCAAGTAAGTTTTTACTAGTTTAAACATTCTGTCTAGACTGATATAAGATCAAAACTATAATGCATTTCTTCGTTTTCAGATTAAATTTAACAGTAAAGGATTTAATGGAAACCGTAGGCATCCATCCAACTATAGCAGAAGAATTCACAAGAATCAATGTCACTAAACGGTCAGGCAAAGATCCCAATCCTGCATCATGCTGCAGTTAAAGAAAAAATACTCATTTCCAAATATTTTTATTTTTGTATATGTACAGCCTAGTTAAGGTCATCCATCACTTTTGTATTAGTAAAATAAACACCCTGAAATATTTTGTCGCACCCCAAAAACTATTCAAATTAGATTTTTGTTATTTTGATTTAAAATCCTATAAACTCTGTTATAACATACTGTATTGCTGATAGTGAATGAAAATAAATAATTCTTAATATTTCTACTGGTGTTTCATCTTAACCTAAAAAGAATGAATAAAAAAATTACCTAAGCACTAAACTAAAAAGTACAATTAAATGACTTAATATCACTTCAGGAATAAAAAGAAAAATGAAACAATTGTGTAATTGATTTTCTATGTGGTGGGCATTAAAACAAATACATAATAGCCATTTAGATGACATTATAATCCAATCATTGAGAACAAAACAGAAACAATGACTGTATGATTCAATAATTGTAATATAAGCAAAAGAGAATGCCATAAAAACAGAAGTATAGATCAAAGAAAAACAAGACCACATTTCTGAAATATTAGCCCCAAAATAAAGTTAAACAATTGATGAAATTGTACATAAAATGAGAAAAATTCATAGCCAACACCCTGTTAACACTTTATGAAGTGTTTGTCACGAAAATAATGTTGGAAAAGAGGTATAATACATTTTTACTTGACAAAACAAACTATTAATCGTATCAACACTTACCTTACTATGATACAAATATTTAACAATCAAATAATGTAAATATAAGAAGACTTTATTGATCATTTTAAATATAGCACTTAAACAAAGAAGAGATATATCACAAATTGCTTTTATTACTCAAAATACTTTTTTACACTAACTAGCTATAATGGAGATGATGTGGCCAAGTCCATATTTTCATCCATAAAATCACTAAAAGCTAGCGAATCTTGGACTCTTGAGTCTAAAGTAAATTCAGTACCCAGTTTTTCAAAGAGGGAGTATGTTGCTGTCAAAAGGTTTTCTACTTCAAGCAATTCTACCTTTTGTTGTTCCCTACATTTGGTTAGTTGCTGTTCCACAAGTTTTACATCAAATTCCTGATTGTGATCATACTTTTTCATTGTTTGTAACATTGGTGTTAGTTCACTGGCTGTTCTCTTTATTTCAGCTATCATTTTGGCTGCTTCTTTTCCAGCTGACATTTTGGCATATGAATCTTCCATTTCTACTGCTTCCTCAGTAAGTGAAACCTTCTCTTCCATTAAGACATTTTGTGATTGAGAATCTACTTTGTTTTCACTTTTATCCACTTGTTGCTGTTTTACAACCACATTTTTAGTTGAAACATCTTCAATTTTGGCATTATTCTGATCTGTTGCTTCAGATATAGTGACATCTATTTCTTCTACTTCTACCCCATTATCATATTTTGGAGCTAAGTTTCCTGTTAATGTTAACACATCTTGTACTGAAGACTGTACTTGTGCAGTAAGTCGAGTTAGTTCAGCATGCAATCGTAAAATTACCTGTTTATTAGGTTCTTCTTTACCTGCAGCTCGTTTTTTATCATTTTCTTTATCCATTATTCTGTACAATAAATATATATGTTCAATTATTGTTGATAGTTATTGTGGTTGGTTATTACTGTTATTTTGAAATTTAATCAAACATTTATTTTACAGTTCTGTCAACATCATTTTGACATTGATACAAATATTTGACCAATCGACTAATACTTTGCACTTGTTGTGGTGTTGTGATTGGTAGAACAGGTGTATGTTGTCAAAATTACCTGGTATTGCAGAAGTAGCATTTGTCATCTGTCTAATTGACAAATGACAATTGTTAATTCCAAAAATATCCAATGACAGCGAAGCTGCAAACTAAGCTAGTTATCTACTGTGTTCCAGCCCTTAAGAATACAAAAGAGATCGATATATCTAAACCAAATTTATCTTAAAGATGCAGTAACAGTAAACAAACCAACACACGTTATCAACATTATGAATATTACGAGGAGCACTCCCAAATCATGATTTACAATGTATAAACGTACATAATATCCACCTCATAAACTATATAAATAGACATCGTATACGAAACTCAGCATACCATATCATTTAGTAGTCCTTGTACGCGGAAGAATTGCTATAACTTAATTGGACCACTGTTGTTCTAGTGATAATATTTTAGCCAGGGGCGTGCGTCAGGGAATTACAGTGCTTGAATTTATTCATTTATATTTATAATAAATGTTATCATTTATATTTTATGATCAGAAGAATAACAAAGATAAAATTAAATTAATAAATGTTAGAATGAGGTTTTCCAACAACATAATATGCGAATTCGTTATTGTAATGCATTGAATTAATAAAATTAAATTAAATATGTAAAAATTGTTTTAAAATTAAATGTAATATCTAATGGCGGTTTCCCACCAAACGGACAAAATAAAAACAAAACAAAACACAAACTCGTATCCAATAAAACAAAATAGCAACTTTTCACAAACTTTACTAAAGACTGGCGTGTTTTGAAACAGTTCGTTTTGTTTTTCGAGTCCCGAGTTTTTGAAACTCGAGTCTGTTTAGTGGAAACGGTCAGTTGTGTTTATTAATGGACTATCTCACCTCTGACGTTACCATGGGCGGGGCTTCGAAAACCTTTCTAAACATTTCTACACTAAATACAAGATAGAGCAGCAGTAAGTATAAATAAACCGTCAACAGTATGATTGTTACGAGGGGCACTCCCACATCATGATTTTAACGATGTATAAACCTACATTTTCCTGTATTATGAAATACATATGAAAATATGAAGTAGACATCGTAGCATAAGTCATTCACAGGAATAACAGAACTGTAAATAACTGAATAAATATG